>NC_134171.1:32212989-33637134 GCF_964188355.1 Buteo buteo | reverse complement strand
TTAGTGCAAGAGTTAGCCCTGCATTTTCTTAGTTAGCATTTCAGAGTGCTTCTAGCTTAACTTAGTTTAACTCTTAACTAGTTGTTATAAAAGTTACATGTTTCTTTGCATACTTTGAACTGGAAAATGTCAACATGTGAAGAAAAAAAATGTAAAGTTACTGAAGTGACTGAAAAAGAAATATGACAAATGTTATCAGCAAGTTCTAAAGTAAGTGTGCTCTGTCCTCTTTAAAATAACGTTACTCTTGTTAAAAGGCTTACAAGTTCTAGATAATATTCTAGGTAAAATACTGTCAACTTTTTAATACTGCAGCAGCTTTTCTTGTGTTTTCAAAGCAACTTATTCTATTAAGCTACTGTATTTTAATTTTCTTCTATAATACATTGAAAGGGATTATTGATTCTACAGCCTAGCTCCTGTGGAGATTTTTGTTCTGGATTATGTTGTGTAAAGTGTTGATTAAAAAGCAAGCTGATTTTTACTGTCTGTTGGCATAGTATTGTAAACTTTATTTCACAATGCGATTTTTATCAGTGATAAACCTTTAAGTATTAAACCTGACTTCTCCAGGGGGATGAGACACTTCTGTGGAGTTCTAATTATATCTTTAGCAGGTAGTTGACAAGGTTACTAGTATCTTGAATTTTTTCCTGAAGTAAACATAACTGGTCTGATAGGTTTTCATATGGCCTGAGTTGCGTATCAGTGCAAACACTTCTCAAACTTAAATGAAGGCTTGGGGTTTTTTGGCAGTTGTGTTACAAGCTGATCACTGGACAGCTTGATATACATGAGTTAAAACTGCAGCCTACAAAGGAGGTTTAGAGAACAGACCTTTTTTTTTTTTTCTGCAGATAAAAAGACTTATTTTCAAAGTAATTGGGGTTCTTACAAAGAAAAAAGCTGCTGCTGTCTCTCTTGATCTTTCTGTTTTTCTAAACAAGCAGTGCTGTGGCTTGTGGCAAATCAGTTTTGTCTGAGGAATGACGTGCTCTTTTTAGTTTTGTTTGAAGCACCTCTTGAAAGAAAAGGAAGTGCAGATTTGATATTTTGGTATTTCTAAACTTACCTGGCCATATAAATGCAGCATGGAAGTTATCCATTGTCTTAATAGAAGAATATGCTAATCCTACTAAGTATAGGAGAAAGAGGAAGAATGAATGAATAAATTCCAAACTGATCTGGGAAGAAGAGCCTGTGTTATGTTTTATTTCCTTTCTGAGCTTCAAAGGTCTACTTAATGTCAAGCAACTGAAAACAAAAGTAGCTTTCTATCCGTTTGTGCCAGATGCTGCGTAGATAGTAAGGCAAGATACAGGTAGTCACCTAACTAACTTGTTACTTGTTCACTGGGGGGATTTTGTACAAAAAGGTAAGCTAGGTAAGTGCTGCATGAAATGTGATTATTTTTTTTTTTTTTTACATGGGTGGAGAAATTACTTATTTTTGTCTGTTTTTAAACTTCCTTTTGGGAAGTGGCACTGTGCCAAGTGTTCTGCTCCTAAAGCAAAACAGCTGTTGGCTGTTTCTAGGAGGTAATTTTTTGTGTGTGGTTCCAGCCAGGTGGTGTTATAGTGTGCTTTTAAAGAGCATACATATTTATCTAACTATCCACCTGATTAGTGCAGAGCAACAAACTAGAATTAAAACTTCTTTTTGTAAAATAGGCATGTTTGTTTTGGATAGGTTCTTTAATGTGCTGTGGAGATGGACAGGTGTTGGGAAGCTGACGCCTTAAAGCTGGAGAACTAATGAGCAGCTGTGTGGGAGGGAGGAAAAAAGATACAACACATCTTGAGAATGTATTTCTATGTTCTGATGAATGATGACTTGCTATTAGGAATAAGGAATATAAGTCTATGACTGAATCTAATAGTCAAATTTGATATATTGGTAGTCGTGTCTGTTTTGGGTTTTTTGTGTTTTGGGGTTTTTTTTTATTAAAATTGAAAACCATACACTGAAGAGACTTTGTAGAATACTCTGTTGTGGACAGTAATATGAATATCATCTTCTAAGTAGAGCCATGTTTGCATTTTTTTTCTTTTTTAGTTAAACATTCTATGTCTTTGTTAAGATGATATAGATTAAACTTTAGCAAAAAAAACCCCATCTATTTTATCACAAATTCCTTAAGACTTTACAAAAATGTTAGTGGTAAAGGGAATAAATACAAGAATAAGAGGGGATCAAACAAGGCATAGAGGAATTTTTTTCCATCTTGTTAAATTTTAGACCCAAAATATGGCTGTTGAAGTTGGTTGTTTAGAAAGAAAACATTAGGCTATCTCAATTTTAAGGATTGACTAGATGGAGCAAGTACTCAATTTCCAGTTGTAGTGAGAAGGAAGTTTTGATGAGCGTGTGTCTAAACATTTATGTAAGCTTAAATTACAAGAAATGTGTGGGAAAATACTATCCACAGAATTAACGCAGCACTGGGGTCTGGAGTGTACTGTTCCTAGTTCTATAATGTAACATGTTAGTGCTCCAACTGTTATAATTAAGCCATCACAGTTCAAGTAATGGATCTTATTCAGTAAAATACCTGTATTCATACTTTCACTTTCCTCTGTAGATTTGCAAAAGGGGAGTTCTAGGTAACTGGGAGAGGAGCAGGAACTAGTTTTTTTTATGAAGGAGGCAAGAATGGAGGTGCCAGGAATGGCAAAATGCTAGTGAAAGTTAACAAAAGCTATGAAAAATGGTTTTTTTTTGTAATTAACATGGAAGAAAGTGAAGTTGCTCCTGCTCTGTGCTAGTAAAGTCTGTGGAATGAGTAGCAAAAAAGAAATGCTACCAGGTTTGTAATCACTGAGGTCTGTAGATTTTGAAAATTTACTTTTCCTCTGTTTTTAGAGAAGATATGTATGCCCAGGACTCTATCGAACTGTTGACAACATCTGGTATCCAGTTTAAAAAGCATGAAGAAGAAGGAATTGAGACACAGTACTTTGCAGAACTGCTTATGACATCAGGAGTTGTACTGTGCGAAGGAGTGAAGTGGCTTTCCTTTCATAGGTAAATTCTGCATGTTAAGTATTTGAGTTTTCAGTATTGATTATTGAGTTCTAGAGCTTGGATTTCACTTCTCATGTGTTAAGTGGTGCACATCTGATAGTGCATATAGCATATGTCTTGGTTGGTAAGACTCAGAAAATATTTCTGCTGTAATACCTATAGCACCATTCTGTTTCAGAAGAATAGAGTGAACATGGTGGTACTTGTGTTTTATTATTGGTGTTTACGCTGTAATAGAAAACTGTAAACCAGAAAAACATGAAACTCCTAAGCCAGCAGGTGGCATTGTATCTTTTAATATCACACATGCAAGTAATAATAGTAATAATGATAAAAGCAAACTATTCATAAGCAATTCTTGAGCAAATATTGTTTGTCTCATGGGAGAAGCCACAGAATTATCAGTGAAGAGTTTTATAAAGCACTTTTAAATTCCTTTTAAATCTGGTAATCTGGGCAGATGAAAATTACTCAGCTTAGGAGGAGAGCCCTGATAAGCCTTAATTCTAGCTGCAGTAATGAATATATTTTACTATTTATTCCATCACAGGAACTCATCTTCCAGGTAGAAATAGAAATGTGAATGCTAAATTTCTATGACTCTGTCAAGATACAAAAGATCTTTAGGTATTAATAAGACTGAACACTTCAAAACTTATGCAGTAGTCATTGTATAGCCAACTACATGCCAGAGATAATTTGCACTTTTTGCAAGCAGCAGTGGGTTTAAAGGCTTATTGCTAGCTATGTAATGCCCTCAAGTTACCATCTTAAATGTTGGCTGCTAAGCAAGTCAACAAAGGTAGAGCAAATGTTTTAGCTGAGACTAGTGGTTTCCTTACAGCCTTATTCTTGTTTATCATGCATGGTACCTTGGTAGGTGGCAATATGTAGATGACAAAATTAGAAAAAATCCCAAATTTTTCATCCTTAAGTATTAAATCTTGGGGGGAAGTTGGAGGAGAGAAAGTCACATGGAATTAGAGAAGTATTTATGTTATTAACCAACTGAAAAAATAAGGGTTGCTTCAGCAAGGAATGTAAAACAGTAGTAGAAAGGTGCATATAACAGCCTGTTGCAAATTCATCATTTTGACTTGCTTTGTGGAAAGCAAATGTTAGACTGAACTTCCAAAAGGCAGGGAGGGATGGGGAGAGAAGACAGTTAACAAAAAAAAAAAAAAAAATCCTCTTTGAGAACGTTTGTCACCTAATCTGCCTACATCTTCCACATGCAGCTGTCTTGACTCACAATATGACTCTAAAATAATCTTACTCTTGCTGTCTTGCTACTAGGTTGGCACCATGGGGAAAAATACTGGAACAAGAATGCTTTGTCAAAGTAACTACAAAGGCTGAATTAGTGAATTAAGTTTCTTTCAGCTTCTTAAACCCATTATTTTGGGCTCTTATATGCGTATTTGTGATTTACGCTTGACTACAGTAAAATAACTTAGATGGTTCAGGAGAAGTGGGGGGAGGCATGTTATGTGTGTAACTAGTACATCGACAGCTTCTGCCATGTAGAAGCAGCTACAGCTACAAAACAGTGTTTTTCCAATATTGCCTAATAACTTTAAGGGCCAAGTGTAAGCTGTCCTAGCAAAAGGAATACCTGAGCCATTTCAACACTAGGGATTCTTTTTCAAGCATATTTATACTGATTTTGTGTGATTCCTGACTAATATGCTGGTCAAAGTGTAGTGCAAACTATGTGTAATAATGCCACTTTTACTAGTGCGGCTTATGAAGGGGTTTTGGAATGGCTTTATTGAAGTCCAGTTTCATTGTGCTAAAGTGGGTTTCTGTTGTGGGCTTCACTGAAAATGCTATTCCAGCAAATGTTTGTCAAACACTGATTATCCACAACTCTGCTTGAAGTCAGAGAGTGTTTAAAGGCTTTTGTGCTTGAAAGAGCACGTTGATACTATCTTGAGCACAAAACCCTGGAGTAGTGGGTTAAGTTCTGAGAAAGCTAAGATTGCACAAAGCTATAAATAAGCATGGGTCACATAAAGTGTGCCATAAAGAATAGTAAACAGCTGTTTCTAAACAAATATTAGGTTGATTGTGATTATATTCTATTAGTGGAAACTTAAAACAGCGGGACAGCTCAGTTGAAAATGTTTCATGTAGGGTCTCCATGCAGTAGTTCTTTGACTGCTGAAAAAGCTGTGCTTGATAGTTACTGACTGTAGTATTGCTTCTGCTTCCTTAAAATGCTTGAATTACTACTAACCCTCAAAATTTCAGTCTCTTAGGGAGTGGGCAGAGAAGAATTACTCCTGTCTTAGAGTGTGTGGTTATGTTTTGGTTTTGTTTCATTTCTCAGTCTTTGATTTCCTTGAACTCTTAAGTAGTTTATTTCTAAGCTCTTAGCTTCTCAAATAGTTTTCTTTGTGTGCTTTTTATCTCTGCATTTGATGTAGCTGCCTTGGCATCCTGACGTATTGGCAAATCTGTGTGGACCTGCAGTTCTGCCAGGCGTGAACAAAGAAACATTTGTACCGTCAGCGACTCTTGTGTACTGCAACTTCATAAGTGACTCCATCAAATCTTTTGCGTGTGTTAAAATGTATTTGAGTGGATGAGAGAGGAGAGGGAAGCCCCAAATTTCTAATTCTTGTTGCAGTCAAGAGAGCTCTGAGTGCTTGGCAGTCTAGCAAGTTATAAAACAGAACAGCTCACACACTGTTTTTGTGGATGTTGAACTAACTGATCTGGTGAAGCTTTGAGTGTCCACCTGTGTGCAACCTCCTCAGTCTACCTTTGGAGACTCTGTGCAAACGTGCCTCTTAACCCAGATGTTTTGGGGAAGCTGGAAAGTTCCAAGCTATTGTATTTCAATAATCATTTATGTCTAACTGATTTCAGTAAAATTTAATCTGTTGGCTCATTTCTATTAGCCAGTTATAAAATGAAGTAAAGCTTTCTCAGCTCTGTCAGGTTTTGATTTGTTTCAGAGACTTGGTGCTTGTAGAATTCATTGTTAATTGGCTATCTGAATTCTTTCTGGATAGTAAGGGAAAGAAGGCACATTTGATCTTTTCCATGGTCTTGTTGCCTACAGCTGTCCATGTTCAGTGGAAAAAGAAAAAAAAGAAAAAAAAGAAAGGTTGTAAGCGTGCTTATGTTGCTGTATAGCTCCAGGGATTGTGGCTAGCTGCACTAAGTAACTTTAGGTGATTATATTGGAAATGGTGAAAGCTTTTTAAGGAAGGGAAGCCTATGTGCTTCAGGGTATAAACCAACCACTAATTGCCTCTTAGAGGATTAGAAAAAAACTTCTTTAATGAGCAGGTAATTACATAATTGCTCACTGTGGACTTTCTTACCCTTCTGTTAGTATTCAGCAGTGACCACTCAATTTTTGAACTAGATACATTATAGTCTTGAATTGGAGTGACAGTTCCTATGTCTGTGTAAGCTTGGATGGCTGGAGCATATTACCCCTGAAAAGTATACTAAAAAGATTATGTAAATACCTTGAATACTGTATTGTGATTAGTACAGTGGGTTTCTGATGGTTGTTAGGAGCACAATGGGACTAAGTGTAAGCAGCTGGAACTTAAGGAATGTGAGATATCATTTGGTTGAGCTGACTAAAACTAACCCATGCTTAGGATCCAAGAATAGATACCTGACTGAATGCTGTCATGCAGTGGAAGGGTAATCATGCCTGTTAAATCCACTGTTCAGATATCCTGTTCCCTTTTTCTGCATGAGGATCCCAGAGTGAAAGAATCTGCTTCAATCTCCAAGGGAAAAATATATATACATACATATATAATTCTTCATTGAAATGGCAGGTTTATGATAGCATGCTCCCTCTCAGTGCAAACAGTAAATGAATCTTGACTTTTCTTACAGTACTTCCTTCTTAACAGAAATTGGAATTGTTCGAGAGCATCTGTTTTCTAGTAATTCAGTCATGTACGTAACTTTTTTTGGAAGAGGAGGGGAATCAAACTTTTTATTTTTTAAGAGGAGCACAAATACTGTTTCTTCACTTTAAAAGTTTTAATATGGCTGTTACATTTGAGCTACAAGGATGACTGATGTCAGATATTCAGTGAGTTAATAAGCTTTCTAATCTGTAGAGGAGTAAGTTTGCTTAATCCTGAACAGTCTTTTTTGCATCTTTCTGAACAGTCTTTTTTACTAATGAGGCTTTTTTCTTTTCTTTTTCTATAGAGGGCTTTATGCCAATACAGGCTTCCCCCTCACTTTGCGCCCCCCACCCCAAATAGGTGATCTAATAAAATTAAGCTTCCAAGCTACTGTTTTTGCCAAGTATACTACAGGTTTTTACTTTGTAAGACTTGGCTGAAATCCTTTATCTTTGGCTCCTTTGCTCTGTGGCCAGTGGCTGCTGCTGTGGAGATTGGAGTGCTGCCAGCACAGCTTCAAAGCACCAGATGCAGTGTGGGATTCGTTCAACATGAAATTCCTGTTTAGAGCACTGGAAACTCCCATGGGAGAGCTGCAATAGTCCATTCCTTTTGTGTATCTTGTATTAATGGACTTTCAGCAAACAATCCATTTATTCCCAGTATGTTCAAGATTTTCTACCCTCTGTCTAGAAATTCATAAGGTAAAGATGGTGTAGAGAACCCCATTGTATACAAAAGGTACAAAAAGCAATCCTCTTTACACTGAGTATGCAAGCTAAAGCCTTGAGCCTATGTCAGAAATCACCAGTCTTTGTGGGTACTAAATATCTGCAGGATCAGTAGTACAGTGCTCTTAACTGATTTGTCTTCTGTATTACTCATCTCACAGTTAAAGATCTCAGTCAATATTTACCAAGTTGCAAAATTCTCGGTTTTGAGTATGATCCTCATATAACCAAGAACGAACACAAAGTATTAACTGGGGAATTCGGAGTCTGTGGTGGCCACCCATTCACTTGAATTATCTCTCAGCTATACGCTAAGGTTCCTTAAGCAGCAAAACTGATGCAGCCTTCAGTAGAGGCAGCTCTGCTGTGTGTTTTCATCATCTTTGTTAGTACAGGCATTTTTAAAATTGCATGTCAATAAAACCTAGCAACTAATTTGGTTCAGTGCAAATGTAGTAATAAAGAAGAGAACGTATCATTCGTCTATCTAGTTCAGTGCATATGTGCACGAGCAATACTGCAAGTACAAGGGATCAGAATGGATCAGATTCATGATAAAATCATGAATAATCTGGCTTGTAATCTCTGCCTTCCCAGGGAAAAGCATAACTAGTCATCATTGCTTTTTGTTGTCAGGTATTAAGTAGGACTGAACACCACATCTGTCTTTCCTATGCTTTAAACCTTCTGTTTCCTCTCATAACCCTTTGTAAAAGTACACGGTTTCCCCTTTTACTGCCACACCTCGTTCCTATGTCCTCTTTCTTCAGTCAAACTGTTGAGAAGGAAGTCTTCCCAAACTCTTCTCTCCATCACTCACACAATGTAATATCTCAGTTTCTTCCATCACACCTGTACTGCTCAGTTATCTTGCTGCCTCCTGCTGACTTATATGTACACACAAAAATTTTTCCAACTTACTCTGTATTTGCCTCTGAAAAGAGTAATAGTCTACAAGCTATTAAATTTTTCAGTTGTCTGTGTGCTGATTTAATAGGGAAAGTTGAAAGACAATCTGCTCTTCTTCGTTGCTGAGGGTGATACTTGCCTCCAGGCATAAACATGTGTTGGCTCTGGAAACTCATGAATCTTTTGGATTTTGAGAACTGTAGAAGTCTTTCTGTCTCAGTTTGTAGTGAAAAACTTCCATCTGTGTGAAAGGAGCCAGCTAGGAGTCTTTCTGGTGCAAGTTCTTGTTTTCAGATGAAGCCCCAGCAGCACTACCTTGTTTCAGGATTTAGAGAAACTCCTGTGTGCAGATCTTTTTGCTTCACTCAGCCTCATTCAGACTAAATTAAAATGTTTTCTCTGGAATCTGCAATGGGGCCATTTACACTGAGGCTTAGTCTTTTGTAAGAGTCAGTCTTAATTGCATTGAAATTAGGCAAAGTGTACTGTTAATGTATAATGAAGTCTTGATGTTGGAAGCGAAAAGGATGCTTCTAAGTTATTTGCTTATATTGTTTTTGTTATTTATTTGCAGTGGATATGACTTTGGCTATCTAATCAAAATCCTGACAAACTCTAATTTACCTGAAGAAGAGCTGGACTTCTTTGAGATACTGCGATTGTTTTTCCCTGTCATCTATGATGTAAAATATCTCATGAAGAGTTGCAAAAATCTGAAGGTAAGTAATCTGTTAATGGCTCAGAACAAATTCTGGGTTTGGAGACAGAGTACTTTCTGCTTAAAAATACTTACTTTCTATATTTTTATCTTTTGGTTTTGCTTTGATAATACCTACTAAGTATTGTTGTTTCAAGCTTTATATTTTTAATATTAAAGGCTATTAAAGGCTATTGATAGAAGCAGGCAGGAGCACACATCAATTATTATAACTGCTTACCAGTTAAAAATAGCATGTTGATACTGTATTTACAGTGGCCAGTCTTTGTTGACAGATGATAAACCCATGTTTGGAATGAATCCTTCACTTCTTGAACCATAAGAATTGATGGGTTTCATATACTCTTATTTCCTTATTGTGCAGTCCACTAAAGGACTGCAGTCGTCTTGGCAAAGGTAATGGCAACGATGATGCTGTGGAAGTGTCTTGGGAAGAGGAATGGAGTGAAGAATGTTTCAGATGGCCCCATAAGGAAAGATAAACAACAGCGTATGTTCAGGGACAACATGTGACTTCTAGGAAAAAAATGCAGTACTAGAAACTAATCTCTCATGTCAGGCCAGCTGGGATACTAATTGGCTTACTCTATCAGGCATAAAATTTGGATACTTTATTGCACTGGAGAATGAATGGAAACTGGAACTAAGTATGTGAAGGGGAAGACAGCAAGTGAAAGAAAGATGCTACAGGGATTGCTAACAGCTTTACTTGCCAAAGAACTGTAAGAGTCTGGACTGCTGCTGGAATGAGGTGCATCGCTCATCTGAGGCAATTAATGACTTGCTGCTTTTATGGAAAGTAATTCGATTCTCTAGGCTTTCTTAATGAGAACCTGCATGAAAAAGAGAACACTGACTGTAGTACAACCAAAGCCTAACTAAGGGATGGCTTGCCACTTCATCGTGCTGAACTAGTGATCTGTGTGGGGTTTATAGTCCTCTGTTTCTTTCTGAGATAAACTAATAGAGTATGTCACTTCTAAGTAGTAGCCTACTTGTGTGGGAAGTAAATTTTGTAAATCCTTTTGTTAATCAAATTAATGTCAAAAATGGAGACCTCCCAGTTAGTAAGAAAAGTATAATTACCTGTGTTCATCTAGAGTTGTTATTGGTATAATCAGCAGCGCAAATAGCTGAGTATTAAAAACACCTTAGAAACAGTTTTTCTCCACAGAGACCAGAAGAAAAAAGGAAATGTTAATAAGCTTCAGGAGTCTTAAAGGAGGGGGAGGGACCCCAAAAACAACCACACTTACTTTCTCACTCCTGGTGAAGCAAAGTAAAGCATCTGGTGTCTTAGTGGTGGCGACACACTTAACCAAGAACAGAGTGTATAATCCAACTTTAGTGATGTAGGAAAGGTGACAGAATGATGTTCTCTGTCACTGTTCCAGAGGTGACATTCCCAGTGGGTTTGGGGAGGAGGGGATTGTATTTCCTGTCACTTCATTAAGACATAGTTGTGTGTAACGTGTATTGTTTAGAGACACTGATGGTTTTTGGAAGACAAGAAAAACCTTCTTCACAGGTCTTATTTCAGCAAACTTTAAGAACAAGGGTGATTTTTTTTTTTATCCCCTCCCCCCCAGCTGAATATGTAGGTCAGCTTTCCTGCAGTAAATCTTGATCCTGTCGCCTAACCTGCAGACTTGTAATGACAGCAGGGGAAGGGATGTGGACTACCCTACCCATCCAAATTTACCAGTGATGAAATGATGGTGAACTTGTACTGTACTGAGAGCAGCTGTCTAAAACAAATTGCTAAATGCTCAGTGTTGTGACTAAAAATGCATGCACTGTCTCCTGATGTGTGTCACTTTCAATCTTTATTAAATTGCAGTGAACTGAACTGCTGTGCAGTTGTCCTTTATTGACTTGTCTAAGTTATTTTTCATATGAAAGTCACTGACTTGCTGTAGGTCTCCCACTTCCTGCCCCCACACACCCAAAAAAGAATTTGTGACATTGAGAAGAGAAATATGCTGTAGGATTAGGAAGCTGTTTGGTGCTATTTTTGTGGAATTTAGTCTGTGAATTTACAGTATGTTAACTTAAATGGACATGAATCTACTTTACTGGCACGCAGATTGGGAGTTAACTTGAGATATTAATGTAGCATAGGTTAAATTCTTGCTTGTTCTCTAAAAATCTTTCTATGTAGACTATTCCAAACCTTTTGATAGTAATGGCAACTCTAAGTAATTATGTAGATTTATAGACCTTGTTGGAAAGTTGCTTTTATAGGGGGGGTTTGTACAGAACAGCGAACTCTGGTA
This sequence comes from Buteo buteo, assembly GCF_964188355.1. Lineage (NCBI taxonomy): Eukaryota > Metazoa > Chordata > Aves > Accipitriformes > Accipitridae > Buteo > Buteo buteo. The sequence continues at coordinate 33,625,586 of NC_134171.1, read as the reverse complement.
CCAGTGGCATGAAACGAGAATTTGAAGTGGATTTGCTGTTTGACTATGGTCATGTGATTATGTAAATCATTCTGTGGCCTTTTTCTTGAAAGACCAGTACTCTGAAAATTTGGAAAGAATTTGTCCTTCTCCTCTAAGAGTAAAAATGTTCTTACCTGGAGTGCAAAAGTCTTGCCTGAAAGAGAATCTCAGTAGCTTATTAATTTTCAGAGACAGACAAATTTTATTCTGTAATTATTGCAGTTATAGAACAAGAAGTTCCACACAAAAGTGGTGTGTGATGTATTTATAAATGGATATATATCATTAAAAGCACTATTTTCAAAGCATTCTTCTGTAGGCTGCTGTTAACTGTAAATTTTGAACTACATTCCAGAGCTTGCAGCTGCTGTGTAAATATTACTGATTTTTATTCTTGATTCTTCAAAGTTATTTGAAACTAGAGTAGATAGTCTTACAGCTAGCAGAACCTGATGATGAGGCACCACTAATTTGCAACTTGAGGAAGAGGAGGGTTTAGGAGCAGAAAATGGTGCCTTGAAAGGGTGTGGGCCTAACTGCTGTTGCTAACTCTAACAGCTCATTATTGGAGTTAGAAAGTGGAGAACATGCCTGTATTGGATATGCGCTTTTTTTTCCCCTGCCCACCAGCCCTCCACATGTTTTTGACAGTGTAAATTAAATAATTGAGCATATTTAGGTACAACATCTGAACACTACAAGCACATAAAGAAAACAAGCTAGCTTCTGTGCTTAACTGTATAGTGTATAGACTTACTTTTATCTTAAACTTCTGTAAACTATATTCCTGCTGCTCAAGCTAGAATAAAACTAGCCATACCAATACTAGGTTTTCATGTTGGTTTGTAGGTGTTACTTGAGAATGTCACTACTGAAGCTTCCATCTTTTTAAACAAAACTAAAACCTGGGCCCAAACCTGTTGCCGTAAGATTCACAGGAATTTTCATAATGTTTGATCTGATTTTCAGGTCAGACTTTATTTTTGTTGCTCTGAGTTTTAACTTTGACTGTTATGCTTTTGCTTCTTATTGCTTGCCTTCCTGTACTTGACACGGGTTAAGAGTGTGAGGAAAGGTGAACTCGGATACTGGGCAGTCTTCCTTTAAAAGTATTGCCTCTGTGCAACATTTTTGCCCTGCAAAGCTTGTGACAGCACTAAGGATTTTGCTGTTTGGTTGGTTGGATTTTAAATCTTTCTAGACCTTAGAGAGTGTGCGTGTGCTTTAGTCTATTTCCAGTACCTTTATGGCTTAATGATTAAAAAAAAAAATGTACAAAATTATGTGCTCACAGTGTAGCTTACAGCATTAAGAGATTGCAGTTACAATGTTACCTGTCTATCCTTCAACTGATCTGTGTTACCTGTGTGAAACCAAACCAACCTCTGATGGGTTTGCTTCTACACAGAGTGGTTATTACCATTGGGGGCGGCGCTAAAAAGAGGTTTATTTAGTCATTTTGCAGTTAAGGCATTAGTTTTTCACATAAGCTTATTGGGAAGAAAATTAGTTTCAAAACTGGAGAAGTTTTACCTTTAAGAGCAGATAGATTTGCAGCTTTTAGTGATGTCTACAGCTTCGCAGTCTGTCCTTTTAAACCATGGATCAACATTCAAAGCAGACAATTACAGTTTTAAATTGTTCCCTTTTTGCATGTGAGATGTTTATATACTTTTTTAAGTAGGCTTCGTTACACATGACTATTAAATATACATCTCTAACAGAAAAGCTGGCTATACCATTGGATTTTAGTATCTTAGAAAACTAGTTGCAAGACAATGAATTTTTTTGCATGTTTTTTTTCCTAGCCTCTTATGTCAGCTAATGAAACAAACTTTAAAGAGGGGTAGAATGTCTTGTAGAGATGGAGTGGGCACTTTCTTCCTTTTTTACTCTACCACCTGGTTTCTAAAATGCCTGCTGTGTAACATTTTCCTGGACTCCCTGTAGTGTTCTAGATGCTTAAGGATACTCTCAGTTTTTGTGAAGGGAAGTGGAAAAACCCTCAACTTAATTGTTGAAAGGTAAGTGGAAAGAAAAAGGTCTGTTTCAAAGGAAGCATAGATACTTTAACACATGGAGGCATATGGGCACCTCATTTGTAAACACTTGAATTCTTGTGTTTGTAGAACAATGCTTTTACCTTTTAAACTTTCATTCAAATAGAAGGAGTACAGGAACACCTGGTTTTGTTCTTCAGCATTGCCAATCCTTTCAGCATCTTGAAGGAATTGTTTTGTTAAGTAATGACATCTGGTTACTGGAAAAGCTGGAACATGAGGGAGTAGTAGTTTTGTTGGTCACAGATACTGCTTTATTTAATCAATACTGACACAGAATTCTAATGCTGCTATTGATACTGAAAGTTTCATTCTCCAGGTGTGTATTTATCTAGTATAATAACTGTTACAGCTACTGTGCAAATGTTAAAATATAGCTGAGTTTGTATGACCTGTGTAACAGATTTTCCCAAATATAGCTACTCAGTTTTCTGATTCTTTTTTTTTCAGCAGTTAACAAAAATTTTTTCTTTTTCAGGGTGGATTACAAGAAGTGGCTGAGCAGTTAGAGCTGGAAAGGATAGGACCACAGCATCAGGCAGGATCTGATTCTTTACTCACAGGAATGGCCTTTTTCAAAATGAGAGAAGTAGGTGGATGTGTTGGTTTTATCTCCATCATAGTAATGTGCTGTGATAGTCAGATGGAATTGCTGATTCTGATAAGTCTGCTGTATTTTAAGGAGGTCTCTGAAGGGCTTCAGGGGTCACTCCTTTCTTGACAAAAATAAGACCACCTGTATTTTCCCCAGAATAAGTGTGAACCAGCCCCACTGGTTTACTGCTTAGCTGCTGTGAGTGAGTATTGCTTCCTGTTTCCAGCCTATGCCTGGCTTTTGGATTTTTTGTGGGGTTTTGCTTTTGGGTTTTTTTCCTTCCCTGTTTTGCAGGGTACCTCTTTTTAGGTGGCTGCTGCAGTGTTATGAGCTGCTGGAGCGAGACTCCTTTCTGGGTGACCATACTCAAGCCAGGTTTTGGTTTGGTTTTTTTTTTTGGAGCTTCTGCTCAGTGTAATACCCAGCTGGTATGCACTGCTGCTTGTGACAGGCCTAGAGGGGGGGAAGGAGTGTCGACTGGCCGCTTCTAGCTAAACTTGCAGGCTATAGGTATATTAAATAACAACTTTCAGGCTGCTGTGGACAATGTCCATGCATTTGTTCCTTACCATTGAGTAAAGCACAGATTAACTCAGGTTCTAAAAGATTATACATCGATCAATTAATTCAAGGTTTGCAGCAAGGGAAACCACGTCTTACAAGCTTCACTGTTCCTTGATACTTGTCTGTGTACAACAGGAAGATATTAGGATATTTTGCATTAGCAGAACAAACAAATGTTGAACGGACCTCTTCTGGAAAGCAGTTGCACTGGACAAATGCCAGTGCATCTGAACATGGCATTCTGCCAGCAATTCAGTGTCATTTACCATGTCAAAAGGGATGGCAATAGGAAACCTCATTTTTAATAAGGTTCAGGATTGTATGCTGAGGTGTCTATTTCCTGTAATCCAGCTTTTTTGTATAAAGGAGAAAATGAGCACAAGTTCCTGACAAATACTAGTGAGACAGCAGGTGAAAAAGAAATGCTGTGATTTAAGCTGGTTTGCTCATCATAACACTCTGTTCTGCCTCTGCTGGAACTGTTGCAGTTGTCAAGCAGGTCATGGGCTACAGATGCAATAGAAAGGATTGTGTTTCTGGTACAATCCAAGCCCAGTGTGGCTAACGGCCATCTGCCCGGTATTGTTAATCTTTCACTTTTGAATTTGAAACAAAATCCAAAACAAATAAAGGGGAAGGGAAAGTAGATGAGAATGATGCCTAAGAGACTGCCTTTCAAATTAGTTTTCTAGAGGAAAAGGTTCAAACCCATGATTGTTTCTCTAATGAGATGCAGTTTGTGTTACATGGCAAATTATCTTCTCGAATTTGTTTACCAAAAGCTCTTACTGGGAGAAGTAGAAATCATTGAGGTTTTTAGTGCAAAACACTTGCTTAATTAAGCCAACAAAGATGTATTGATTATGATGAGTTTTTTCAGTACTTTCAGGTTCTTTGCAAATACAGTATTTCTAGATAAGGACACAGTAGTCAGCAGAGAGAATTAAATTTAATGTGTATTTTTAAAGCCTTTTCAGTAGACTTCATTGTTTAACAATGTATTTCTGCGTGACAAAAACTTCATTTTACAATGCTTTTAGAGGTACAAAATTTTGTTCATAATTGTGGTGAAGGAGTTTCAACTTGCTTGCTGAGTTTGGGAATGCCAGCCAAAAAAGTTAGTGATCTTTTTCATCCCATCAGAAATACTTAAATATTGATACTACAACAGTAGAGCTGTTGTTTTGGGATTTTCCTACCTGTTTATTTCTTCAAGAACTGCTGGGGGCTTTAAAACTTTTAACTGAGGTCTCCAATTCCTGCAGTATAGAACTTGCCATCCAGACTCTGCTGCTAAGAGCAAAGCTTGAAGGGAGAAGTTTTACAGCCTGTGTGGTATATGCAGTCCTCTACATTTAGATTGTGTATTGCGTCCACACTGCTCCTGTGTGATTGTGGCTGTCTTAAGATTTCTGATGTTGATCACGACTCAGCCACTGGGATGTCCAGGGTTTCTGTGAAGTTTTTAGGGTGAAAAATTTTTTGTGTACGTGTGTGTCTTTTTTATTTTTGTGGGGTAATTTGTGGTTTTGCTTGAAAACCTGAGGCTGAAAGGTGGAAGGGATTTTGTATGTCTTCCACTGAAAGGTTCTGTTTGCAATTCAGACTTGTAAGGTGTAAATGCAGTCTTAGTATAAAATTTACTTTAATTTTGCTGTTCCTTATTAAATGAAGTCCCCCTCTGTGAGGAGCTAGCTGGAAATGCATCTTTCTGCATTTCTCTAAACTCCATAATGCATTTTGTGCTCAAACGTTCTCCCCACCCCAAACCTTTATAATATAAATCAATACATACTGCCATTTCAAGACAGAGTATGATGAAAACTCCCACACTGAGGAGTAGGTAGAGTACAGGCACTGATGATGGATGCCTGTTGTGAGAAACTCCACAGAAATCAGTTGGAGAAATATCTTTGTTACACTTGCAGAAAAGTGAGTGATAGCTGATAATACAAAACTATCAAAACATTGCATTTGGCCATTTTATCAGGAAGGGTGCACAGGAAGACTGATTTTGTGCCTTCAGAGATTTACTTTAAAGAATCGTGTCATATAGTGTGCATCTTGATAACGTGTTGTGTTATGTTAATTATATCATCTTTTGCACCTTGGGATTTGGTATCTTAGGCTAAAAAGAAAGTAACATTTTAAAGCCTTTTTGTAGTTCTATTTAAACTGAGCCTTTTCTTTGGCAATAATTTGTGTCTTTCTTTTAACTCTTTAGATGTTCTTTGAAGATCACATTGACGATGCCAAATATTGTGGCCACTTATACGGCCTTGGTTCGGGGTCATCTTATGTACAAAATGGCACAGGAAATGCATATGAAGAAGAAGCCAACAAACAGTCATGACATGAAATGAAAGGCCATCTTTTTGACCTCCATGTGCTTGTATATAGGTTTTATCTCTGGTTGAACCCCTTGGACAATAAGGCTTTTTTTCCCCCTTTCTCAGCACACTTTCTTTTCTGCCTTTCTATGTACTAAACTTGACTGTTCCTATCACAGATTTTGATCCTACTATTGATATGTAAAATTTTCTGGGTTACATTTTGGCCTCATAACTAGACCATTTGTAAAGAAGCATGTATAGGATCAGTGTGGCAGAGAGAAGGGGAAAGTTATATCATAATGAACAGTCTGGTAAACTTACTTATATTGATCTCCTGGTTTTTTGTCTCTTTCCCCTCCCTTCTACAAATTAACTGGCACTGATTGTAACTAACTTCCCCATTCATGTCTGTTCCTTCCAGTATGCAGGCGTTTTAGCTATTCAAGATTGTGGACCATCAAATTTGCACTTTAGAGAACGACTCTTGACTCAGATCCTGTGTTTTATTTGAAGTTTTGTTTTCTAGCTGAGGGCAAAAGAAAAAAGAAAACAATCATCTGCCAAGTTCAGCAGCTTCGTGCTGTATTTCCTTGGTATCTCAACCCACAGAACGTGACTTACTTGCTGTATAACCTCTGTTTGTTCAAGCAAAACAAACTACTGAAATCATAGTAACTGCTGTTATTTTACTAGTGTTCAGTCGTCTTCAAAGACATCCTGCACATGTCAACTGCTGGTTGGCCTGCTGCTTTAAAACCGCTCTGTGGTGGGGGAAAGAAGCTTATAAAAACAGCTTTACACCCTTCAGGAAAAGAACAGCTATTACTTTAGCATTTTTGCCATTAAGCTGAGAGTTGAAGGATATTGGAATAGTAGGAGTTTTGTAATGGCACACTTCCCTTGATTAACTTCCTAGCTTTTATTCTAGTAATGTACACCTCAAATTTTTTATGAAGTCATATTTATTATGTACTTGATTTTTGAAAGTCAGTTTAGTTCAAGATAAAACCCAAAGATCTGAAAAAATACTATTTAATTGAATTAGAAGGACAATTAAATCATGCTTTTTTTGTAGTTGCTACAAAGACAGATGTTACAGATATTTGTTGTAAAACAACAAAATATAAATAACTTATAGCTAATAAAGTTACCTGAGGAGTGTAATGCTAGTTTATTTTTGAGTATATCTTAGCAATATATTTTAGATACATTGTTTTAAAGGACCCTAAAGTACGTTCTTAACTCTGCATAGCATGTGTACTGAGCAGTTGTGCAGGAAGGATTTTTGATATTGAATAGCTAAATACTAGCCTGAAATGATGGAATGTGCAACATTGTGTGCCTGTGTGTGCGTGCGCGCGTATGTGTGCGTGTTCGACACGGAAATCAATAGTAGAAAAAATCTCAATGTTCGCCAAATTATTCCGTTTTACCTTGTACTTATAAAATCAAACACCTTTTTTTCATTGAGTTACAATGATGTAACTGGGTGGTCCTTTTTAAACAACAAATAATTTGCATAAGAGGGTATTTGTTTTTAAAGCTTTTGTAAATAAAGGCCTAAGAAATGTTTTCTTACATAACAGACTGGTGGTTTTGTTACAAAATTTTTTCTGGAACATCTGTGTAGTTAGTTCAGTTCTGTATTCTGTTTTGTTTAGGCATGATAGTTCTCTTCCATGTGCTTATAAAATGATCTTACTGCTCCCTGACTGATTCCACTTTCAGAGCAGAATTCTGTTCATGTGTTTCCAATCACTTCGTTCCTACTGACCTGAGCTGCAAAAGTGGTGATTACAATTTACTACTGAGGCATCCAAATTCCATTAGTAATTTATTTTAATACCATTATGCATTAGATGATGGTGACTTGTTTTAACTTTGTTTGTCTTTGGCTTTAATAAGATAGGGACTATCTAATGGGAAAACAGGATGGATTCTTACTGTGGCTTATGTGGAAAATTAGCATACATGTGGAATGAAGAACACCTGAAGTTTGATGCATTTGCTTTAAAGTTCAGTAGCTTTGCCTAAAGCCTACTGATACACCTATCTGTGGTTAACTTTTGAAGGGAATGACTTTGAAGAACTTTGATGGGTTTTTGTTTTGAAGTAACTCTTTAGTTGTTGATCAAAGGAAGTTTTAGAGGCTCCTAAATGTGTGTCTACAGAAAAAGTTTTAGCTCAGATTGGGATGCATTTTTGAAGCGACTGCTGAGCATCCCATGTGCTGTGCTTTGCTTTGCTTCCTGTCATGAACCTGTCAGAGCCTGGACTCCTTTTGGAAGAAGCTAAACCCAAAGATGCATGCTAGGTGTGTGTCTTGTGTTCCAGCTGCTAATCGGCATGCAGTCTGCAGGACCAGGCTGAGTTTGCTTAAACCCTAGCATAAAATTCTTATGGGGCATTTGACTTTAAGCAATTGTCCTCTTTAGTTTTCTTCCTGTAAGAAAAGCTTTTCTCAAAACCCACCGATCAGCTAAGATTATGCTTCATTCTGTGTGAGAACTCTTGGTCTGATCAATGTGATCTGTCTGTTGAGAGTTGATTACAGCTGGGGACACATCTGTGCATCATTCAGTTTCCATAGCAAAATTAGGTTTAGTTTCCATTAAGAAGTGATTTAAATGGTGAATTGTAGAGATTATGAAAAAAGTAATTTCTTCTTGTGTTAGGACTGTTACTTGTAAACTGCAGAGCCTGAAATCTGAATGTTTCCAAAGTGGACAGCTTTAATTGCTTTTGCAAAAATAAATGTGCAGGCACAGTTCCAGCTGTCTGGATATGCACCTTTTTGTTCAGAGACAAGAATTCTCTTTCTAGGCCTCTGCTTTTCCCAATCCATTTAAAGTATATTGTTGTTTGAGTAGGTTTGTCAGAAGAAATGCAATATCAAAACCTGTTATATTTGATCTATCTTTTTTTTTAATTCACTTGTATTTTTGGCTTCTGGAGTCGGATGAGTGTTCCAGGAACATTATGTACTCTTGCTACTTTTTTTTAAATTTTTTTTTTTTTACACATTTAATTCCTTTGCTCATTGAAACTCAACAAGAAGGATCTTTCAGATGGAAGAAAATAGGTCTGGAACATATTTGGAGTATTTGAGGCTTTTTTCCCATAAGAATTTGGGGATGACCTATAACCTCTGACATCTAAGACCTTTCACTAATCATCTCTAACTGGTTACTCCAAGCTCAAGAATGGTTCATTCCCTCATGCAGGAAGTCAAATGGAAGTAGGAGGAAGCCTGCACAGATGAACAAGGAGCTTCTGACTAAACTCAAAGAAAGGAAGTGTATGAAAGGTGGAAGCAGGTGCAGGTGACACTGTCTTAAGTGTGTAGTGGCTGGGTTAAGGAAGCCAAAGTCTATCTGGAGTTGAATCTGATGAGGGACAAGAAAAGCTTTTACAGGGACATCAGGAGCAAAGAAAGATTAGAGAAGATGTGAGACCACTGCTGAATGGGGGCAGGAGACCTAGTGACAAAGGACATGGAGAAGACCAAGGTACTCAATGCCACTTTTGGTTTGGTTCTTACTCTTAAGGCTTGACTTCAGGATCCTGGGTGCCTGAGATGCCTAGGCAAGTCTGAAACAAGGAAGACTTACCCTTTGTGGAGGAGGATCAAGTTAGGAACATGTAAACAAATTGCACATGAAGAAGTTCAGAGAACCTGATAGGATGCCCCCACAGGTGCTGAGGGAACTGACTGATGTCACTGTGAGAGACTGTTCTTGTTATCTTTGAAAGGTCATGGTTGTAAGGGGAGTTTCCTGATGAGTGAAAGAGAACAGATGTCACTCCCTACCTTCAAGAAGAGCAAGGAGTATGCAGGGAACTGCAGGCTGGTCAACCTTACCTCAATCCCTAGGAAGGTGATGGAGCAGATAATCCTAGAAACCCATTTCCAAACATACAATGGATAAGAAGGTGATTGGAAGTAGTCAGCTTGGATTTATGAAAGGGAAATAATTTCTGACCAGCTTGCTGTATTTTACCCTTCTTTGAGCAGGTATATTGGACTAGATGATCACCACAGGTCCCTTCCAGCGCTAACTCTTCTACGATACTAAAGCACACTTACGTAGACTGACTGCACTGGATCCTTGTGTCTGAATTAGATGAGGCATGAGCACCCACAAGGTACATACGCTTATTGGTCACCCAGAGGACAGGCCACACAGTGAAGATTGAGTGGTTACTTCATGTTGTATAGCATGCACTAGAAGATGTAACTTGTGTAGGCAGCCTGTTTTGTTTAAGGTCCATCCTTTCCATCCTCATGTAGGCTTTTGCCCTTGCAATGTTGTGTTTTGCTGAAAGAACAGAGACTTGCTTGGTTCCGCTTTCAGGTAATGGTGCATGTTAAGCTCTTGAAGCAAAAGGAAACAGCATGCCCTGGGGAATCAGTTACTTGTTCCTCTGGTTTTCTTTAGTTTAAAATTACTGTATCAAAGATAATTCCACTAGTAGTGCTTGAAATGTGGGAGCCTGAACAATTGCAGAGCAAACAGTAGGTCTGAGTAACATCTCAAGAGTATGATTAGTCACAGTGGGAGGAACTGGTTGATGACAAGTGTGTCTAGCTGTACATAAATCCAGCTGAGAATTATTTCTGCTGGGTTACAAGTTGTGTTTCTGTTAATTGCACAGCACTGATGGTATTAATTTTCATGCTGGGGAAGCAACCTTAAATGCTGCCTTAAGTAGCAGGGTGTACTTCGGAACCAAAGTTACAGATTCAAACCCACCTTTTGAGGCATCCTTGTCATAGAAGCCCACACGGCAGATAGTATAACTTCATAGTATTTTTCACTTAATAGTTCCAAGTAAAATTTCCTAGTTTGTAAGTACTAGTGTTTAAGAAATCTTGCATTTAATCGTGTTGGCTGAATGTTCTTGAGTGGTAGTACTTGTTCAGCTCTATAAAACTTTTGCGTAATCCTTCTTTTGCAGTCACTTAGAAAAATAGGTGAAGGGCTAACAATCAGCTGGCAAAGCGGGTGCGTTAGTCCAATACTCTGACCAGGTTCTTCTAGATATTCCAGGAGGAGGACTTAGTGCTTTAGTACTGAACTTACGTTGAAGATATTTGTTATGTGAGATGTTGATTTAGAAAAGTGATACAGCAATATACTGAAGTTGCAACACAAACACAGTATAGCAATTGTATATACAGTTGAATCACAATACGAACATCATTCCCTTTACCAATGTCTATAGCATGCTCACCATCACGGTGCTGGGCGATGCTAGCTGCCAGGGAAGAACGCGTGGGCTGAAGCCTGCTCGAGCCCATTGTGCTCCTCAAAGTTGATTTTGCTGGGTGTTCAATTTTTATACTCTATGTTGGGCTGAGCCACATTACACATATCCCTGTGTTGGTGTGGCTGGCTCAGGAAGATACTACTTTCTACTGATTATTTTAAGGAAGGCCACTTACATAACCAGTTGACCCACTCAACTGATACAGCTGTTTGTTTGCAGCAAAGGCCATCTCTGGTCCCCTTGGTGCTGACATCAGTTTGGCTTCTTTGGTGACAGCTGTGGTCACTTCCTGCATTCTTTTCTGAGCTCCATGAGCACACCATCTTTGCCTCTCTTCTCTGAGCCTTCTTCCATTGAAGGTGTTCACTGACCAGTCACAGAAAGAAAGTGTGGCTTTATAAGGCCAAATGTTGCTGGCTTTGTTTAAGTGTGCTACATACTAACATATGCCATTCAAAGAAAGTAAAAAACCACAAACTTAAGCCCCTGCATCTTCACTTAGGCTTCCCAATGGTATATCTGGTTTTGTTTTGCTGGGTTTTGGTTCAATTTTTTTTTCCATTTTTTCAAGCGTCATTTTTACTTGAGAACATGTGTCTCTGTGTCCTCTGTTTTAAACTCCCAATTGTTTTCTCAACCTTGAATTAACTAATAACTCATATAAGCTAGTTGAGTGCACTGAAAGGAAGAAACTGGTCCTGTAGTGAATCAGTTTTTAGAACTTCCCTGAAAGCTTAATATTCACATGATGTTAATGGATTTAGGATGGCATGGGTTCATTGTAGTTATATTAACTTGTAAAATAATTATTCTAAGAAGTGAATTTTAAAAAAAAGTAAGACTTCTCGAGATTTTTATTTAACACCACCAAAGAAAGCCAAAAGCCTCCAGTAGAAGAACTGTTGGTAGTTGTCTGACTGCCACAAATTGCTTGAACAAAATCTCACAAATAATAAAACCCAATGAGAGAGGGGAAGCCTTCCTTTCTCTGTGCATCAGGTAGAAATTGGCAACAGTTCAACTTTTTCAGCTGCATTACAGAGAACATGCTTTACCTTTTTATAGGGTAGCACATCAAGAGCTATGGTTGCAGTTGGCAGTATCTTTCATTTACCTTTGATCATATAATAGCTGAGCTTTGCAAGCTCCCCCTTTTCCTTCATTCTTGTCCTTCTGCATGCTCTGGAGTGTTTCTGTAGTATCTGCAAGTAGTGTTTTATATGAAGGTTAATTGCTAAGTGTGCTTATATCATCTACTGATTTTCTCTGTTGTGCTTGTATCTGTTTGGACTACTGGCCAGTTTAATCTCCGATATGATAAATAACTGGAAATAGGTTCCTGTTGTTCAGGCTATAACACACAGTTTGTACACATTCTGTATCTTGTCTTTATAACTAGGGCTTCTTCTTAGGTGAACTGAGAATTATTTCTGTTTTCAGAAGAAAAAAAGGAAAATGACTTCATAAAATGATGACTATCAGGAAGTGTTGGGTCTGCTCCAGTTATGCCAATCAGTTAAACTGTGAGCATGCAGGAGGTGCGAAAAGGGACACGGTTGACAGCATGCTCTTCCAACTGCTGCAACTGAACTGTTGGGCCCATCTGCTTGAGAAGGTTACAGTGATGCAGGATGAAGCATGTAATCATTGCCCCAAATACTGGAAACTACACAGCCGGATTTCAGGATGATGGAGGTAGTGTATTTCAGTGATGAGTGCCACGAGGAAAACGCAGAGAAATGAAGGAATTAACTATCTATAATGAACCTTGGGAGGGAGAGGAATAAAGAGGATGTAGATAGTGATTGTACATTTCAAATGAACGACTTTTCAATCTGAACTTGAAGGGAAAGGGAAGGGGAAGAGAGAGAGAATGTTGATCAAAATTTTTTTAAAAGGTAACAATTGAAAAAAAAACTGCAAAGGGAAAGTAAGCAAGGTGTTCCTTGGGTTATGTCACATGCCACTTGCTCAAAATTTCACCCCAGAAGGCTGATGCTTTTCCTGTCCTCTTACCAGGTCACTGATGAACAAGTGAGAGCTGCAAGTGAAGTGGCAACAAAGACACCCCACCACCCATACAGTGAAGCAGCATGTTCTTTTTTTAATCTTCTTGTTTTGGATGAGAATGTTTGTATATGGTTCAATACAAGTATTTATGGAAGGGTTTTAAATAAAAAATGGGAAAGCTTGGAACATATACTGCAAGTTATGTCTGGACTGGAACAGGTGAAAGCTGCTCTCATCTTTACATAACTGTTCCTGCATTTTTAGAGGCCCCTGAGTACAGTCTCATTCCTCTCTGCACCAGAGGTAGATCCAACACTTTCCAAGGGGAGATTGTTAGCAAAATGCAAAGAGGGGAAAGTCAGGCACATCGGAAGAATCTGGCATGGGAAACACTGGAGAGCTCTCATGAAGCAAAGCTGCTGTGGGTGACAACCCTGCTAAGTAACATGCTTCCCTTCCTTGCACCTCCTCAGTTCTATAAAGTAATGTGAGTTTAAGAACCCCTTCTTTTTGGGGACAAAATTCCACCTTTCTGACATTCAACAGTATCCAAAGGAGTGCAGCTGTGTCTGCTCTGCAAGCATGAAGACATAGAGTATCTCACTCATGAAAGACCAAAAAGGATTTGGTTCCCACTTTACCGATTTCACAGTGGAGGTGCTAGGGATCTAGCAATTAAATGGGGGAGGGAAAACTTACCTATAAAAGTTAAAGATTGCCGGTGAAGGGGTGAGGTGGGGACATTTATAGCAACTATGTTGTTAATGAAGCCATAGTAGAGATGATGATCTGCTATTCAGGTACACTGTCAGTAAAACCAAAGGTAGCATGTCAATGACTACTACATACATGACTTGCTGAACATGAAGCATTTATTTATGTAAGCAATACATTAACAAGTGGCAGTTAATACACTAAATTTATGTTGAAATATACTCCCCCCCACTCCAGCACACCAGTCAACTGAATCAGGGCAAGAACTCTTAGTCCAAATAATGATTAACAGCTACAGCATACCATGCACTAAAAAAAACCTCACTTCCTGCAACCGTTCTGAAGTCTTGCTTGAAGACTCCAATTTTAAGTACAGTTAAAAATAATTAGCAGTATTTCATTAACTACCTGCCCACAGTTGTAGGCTACTAAAGAACTTTCAATCTGCAACTTAAACTGGACAGTGTTTTTTCTCTCAAGTTAAAGAATTAAAGTGCATAGCAGCAGCTGTGTCTAATTGCTCAGTGGGAGGAGCTCACCAAAATCTAGGTGTTCTATTTTCTTAATAAAAATAGTTCTCTGTGAAGACTTTGAGCACTCTATCACCAGTACATCAACTGACATAGAATATGTATGGACCACTTCTGGTGCAGACATGTATTGGATTTGTTCTAACCTACAAACTAACGAAGCTTCTTATGCATGTGGGGGGCTATGATTCATATGACTGTTTACATATATACAAAATAAATTCAACTCTGTTGTCATTAGGGACTATCTGAGGAGTCTAGAACTCATCCAACTTCCACTGAAGCTTGAAATGCAGTCATACTGCTAGACAAATATCAGGGCTATTATTTTCTTTTTAGCAAAAGAGTAGATTAGTAACTGTACAGTAGGTAAAAAGCAGTCTTTAAAAAAAATACAGAAATTACACAAAAGGCTGTAGTAAAGTGCCTAGCAAGAATATAAAGAACAGGAGAATCAGTGTAAGTGGACAAACAACATTGCATCCTTGCTCCCCTTACCTCTTCACAAATTCTCCTGTGTGCATTGTAACAGCATCGATGCTCAATGACAATATGTCAAAAAGACCATTTTCACTTTGCTATATAAAGTATTAGAGAGCTTAAAGCCAAGAATATAGTCATATTGGAAATTATACTTTGGAGCACGACTAGCTCACTTTTGTCCATACTCTATACAGGGAGAACTGCCAGGAACCCTCTAAAGCCTGCTGATGGTGCTCTTCACAGAGGCACAGCTCATACCCATCCTGAGAGCAGGTGTAGCTACAGCCCTCTGGCTCAGATCTGCTGAACGTTTACCTCTGAGCTACCATCACTTCTCTTTCCCCTTCTCCCCCCTTCATCAGCATATGCTTCCCACGCCTCCATCAGTTTTCTGCTAGAGGGACAGCCTCTGGCTACATCAAAGCTGCAGATTATTTAGGGCTATTGTGCTTTCCAAGTGTGACTTCTGAGACACGGTGAAGCCAGGCCTTTCTTGATCCCTTATCCCTGTCCTTTCTCTACATTGATCCCCAGCCTTACTAAGAGCTCTCAGAGCCCTGGACATAGTCAGGGAAGCTGACATCTGTATTAGAGAGCGCCATTTCCATTTGGAGTTTTGCTGGGGAAAAAATCTGTACTTTGTCTTTATGTAAAAATATGGAGCAAGTTACACTGAAGCTGAATTTCAACTTTTTAACTCAGTATTTTCAAATGCATGCTCCATGACAAACCACCCTGTGACTAACTACGTAAAAAACAAGACTATACAGATAGAGAACCTGAAGTGTTAAAAAATATATTTTCCCTCTCCCCCTTACCCCTTGACAAGTTAGCCTTTAAACAAACACTAACACAAGGTAAGCTGACAGAACAACACTGAATAAATAGCTGCGAAAAACTTTTGGTTGCTAGATGTCTGCAGGCATCATGTAAACTGTATGCTACCTTCATGCTTGTTTAAAAAAGGTGTTCTACATCAAGGGATCCACACTCCGGCACTTCTGGCAAGAATCAGATGTTTTCAGGCTGGTAAAATTTTGAGATTAAAAAAAAAGAAAAAAGGAAGTAAAATAAATACATTTTCCCTCACTTGAAAAAAAGCCACATTTGTGCTCCGACAGCTATCGCTTAAGTTGTAAACCCAGGAAAGACAAATTGTAAAGTTACCTGCCTGTAGAATAGTTAATGGTAAGATTTTTGCTTTCAGAGATCTGTCACTTAGTCCTGCTGCCGGTTTTCTAAACAAACAACTGGCATCTTTACACCATGAACCTGTGAAGTAAGTGACTCAGATTTGATAACAGAAATACTTTTCTGCTTCAACTGAACTAAGCTTAGTCTGAGAGGTTGGGGGGGGGGGTTTGTTGGTTTTTGGACTAGTCTCTATCTAGCCACCTAGAAAGCATAACTAAGTTCCTCCTAAAGGTGTTTTCAGAATAACAATTTGCATTTAAATGTAAACACTGATACCATAAATGTAGTGTATACAAAAGGCACAAGACAGTTAGATTTGTGTTGCTGAAACTTCCTTGACTTTGAAAGCTGATAATGCATCTCTTATTATCTGATCCTAAGACAGCTGCTAGCGCCTAACTTAATTGAAGGGGTTTTCCTACGTGCAGCAGCTTGGCTTTTTGGTATTGCAATCAAAAGTCTGTTGTCCTGTAAATGCAAATATCACAAGTTATAACAGTAAGTCCCCTTGATTGTACATGATATTCATTAAGTTATGCAGTAAGAAAGGCAGTGTCTTAAAAAACAAGTGAAAAAAAGAAATCTGAGACAACTATTGATTAATAAGAAACTAGGATTTTGAAAGACAGCTGCCCTCAGGAACACAGGTTGGTAAAAAGCCTTTTGGATCAGAGTTAAGTGCCAACATTCATTTCCCAAAGGGGTTGACAGCTCCAAATGGGACAATAAAATCCCCATTTCATAGCACTGTCCTGTGCAGCTTCCATCAAAATCCCTAGCTGGCCAGTTTCATTTATGTATTACCCATCTGAACACAGGCTTTTTATCGCTCCACTTACCAGCGACCCACTATAGCATTCAATTAACAAAGGAGTTTTTTCCCCCTCCGCAACTTTTCAAACTATTGGTAGTGTAGATCTGAAGGTAAACGGAGCTTTTGCAACCATGTTTTCCAAAAGCATTCCAAAACAGTCAGACACTTCACTTGGGTCTCCTTATCTTCAAAAATTGCTTATCAAGCACTCAAAAGAAAATACAGTCCACCAAACCACTAAATTATTCATAATCAACACTGGCCATTCTCCCAATTCATAAAGCCAGTAGTGCAAAAGTTTGATTTTAAAGTTAGCTACTTACAGCAATTGGAATTAACAGGTGAGTTTTCAAAACCAAGGCAAGAATATGGACTGATATGTAAGGAGGTCACATTTTTCTTGTGCTGAACAGCAAAGTAAAACCAGCCGTTGTGTTTTTACAATTGTAAACTCAGACTCCTTTTTTTTTTTAATTCCTAATACTCAGAATCATCCTTTACCATTCAAAACCAGTAATTTTAAGTTGAAACATTCTTTAGATGGTTCAGAAGTAGTATGTTTAGTTTCATGTTTCAAGCAGTGACATGGAGACAGCTAATCATCTGTCAGTTTGTTTTCTGAGCACATCCACACAGGAGCAGACAGGAGCAGCTGGCCCACGGGGCTGATATTTGGAAGAATGCATCTTCCTTCCAACAACAGCTTCTTCTTGAACTAGAACAGAACGTTAATCACAAAAACTTAAAAATTAAGTTATTGCAACAAGTCTCATCAACTCAAAGGTGAAAGTGAACAACAGCTGAATGAAAATCCCACCCTGAAGAGGAACACAGTAAGACTGTTCACAGATATGTTATTAATCCACTTCAGGATGACAGTGATTAAAAACTGACTACATAGCAAGCAGGCCACCAGTTTATAAAATGAAGTGAGCTATTTTTACGGTACTTCCAGGTAACACCATCATTAAAAAACAATTCTCTATTACATTTGTGTAAACCACATCTGGCACTCTCAGTCATTAGTCCTCTGATTAACTATTAAGGATTACAGGACACAGGATATTGAACATATCCTTAGCTGGGACAGAAATTCAAATTACTAACACACTGGCAGGGGCTGTGGGCAATATTTTTCATGTCAAAGATTAAATTACTTGGTTTTGTTGTTGTGACTTCAGCATCTTTATAAAAGTATTCTATTCACTCCCTAGGAACAAATATAACTCAAAGACTGACAATAAAGTAATGAAGTTAAATGCAAAGTAGTTAAAATAGAATAATGTTTTTATATAAGGGCTCTTATTCCAGCAACTGTGTCTCAGAGAGACATATATATATATATATACACACACACACACACACACACACACACAGAGTAATCTAGCTTTTTTGTTACATCTAGAGAAAGTCTTTTAAGTGCCACAGAAATATCTCAGAGAGTGCTAAGGGTACAACCAAACTGGCACTTAACACTCAACGCCAGAGAAATTATCAGACCTTAGCTACTGCCTTTTCAGATGTGCATGCATTGGTCTAAGGTAAAACTAACTTCCAGAAGCCCCTTTATTCGGCTTTACACTGACTCTTTGGAACACAACCTCTGAAGGTGGACCCTCTTTAAAAAGCTGCACTTCAAAATGGATGCTCACAAAAAGAAGAAACAAAAAAACCCCCAAACAAACCAACCAACCTGCCAAAACCCAGTGGGTGGAGTAATCAGACTGCAAAACAAATCTAATTGTTACTTTCTCAGACTGGACTAAAAGAAAAAAACCCAAACATCTCATGCTCTTTTTTGGTTGTTTATCAAGCTAAACAGCTTGAAAAAAACACTTTCAGCATCTTGAGAACAATCACAGACCCTGTTTGATATTCAGAATAATCTGAATGACAAAGTTCCAATAAAATGTACACACTGTTCAAAGAAAGATTAAAGTTTAAAAGTTATTACTTAAGTAAATAAGGTGTTAGGAGTTCAGAAAGTGTAAGTAAGTCCAACCTGACAAAACTAGTTGCAGTTGACATTTCTGCAATATAATCCAAAAATCTGTTTGTTTAAAGGCTATCTCCAATGCTTTACTCTTGAGTAGTGATGACATGTAAGACACTAAAGTAACTGAAGTTGAATAATTTATTCTTTTCCAGAAACTGTTGTTCTGTTGAAACAACTGATGGATTAATCAGGGCAGAAGCACAGCATTTTACATTTTGAACAAAGGGTTAGAAATTATATTCTTAGATTCTATTAAAAAAAATGTACACAGAGCAGTCAAAATTGCAGATACTGGCTGAATTTCATTGGCGCTCTCTAACTCTGTTCATTTGACACCCACATTTCTAACACTTTAACACTTCATACCGTCATCAAGTTTGTAGATGTAGCTATATCTGGAACTGTCTGTGTCTTCATTTGCCACTTAACACAAAACCAGAATGTAAGGGTCAAGAATTTTTTCTTTCTCTGATGAATCCAACTGAACTTTTGGGACCTTTTTGGTACAAGCTACAGGCCACCTGTTGGTATCTGTACACCTGTCATTTTTATAATCTGCCCTGACAGTTCAATACCATGCCTGATGGGTCTACTAACAATCACTGCAGTTCTCTGATGGCTTTCCATACTTTCCACTTCCTCTAGGAGTGACCAAGAGCAACCTGACAGGCGTGACAGCATGTCCAGGAGTCATGTCACCCACAAATGAAGGGCATTCACTTGAGACACTTTTTCAGGCTCACTGAAAGGGTGCTTCCAATAGCAAAGATGGAAATGACCTTGCTGGAATGACTCCTCCAATGTTGTTGGAAAATCGTAAATTATTTGGTATGCTGAAATTATTAGGGTTGGAGTCAAATTTTTTATCCAGCTTTGAATATGAAATAGTTGATTTCCATAAGCTTTAATGGAGTTAGAAATCTTCAAATACTAAAGTGAATATGATGATTGATTGTGTTCATTCCCCACAACCCAATTATTAAGGTCTCCTCCTCCTATGTACATAACAAAATTTACTAGCTGCTTCTCAAACCTGCCTTCTGAGAAGTCTATGGTGCAAGACACCAAAGCAAGACATCAAAAAAATCTCAGCTGTTTTTAACAATGGGTAACTAAATGGTCAGGAAGTCATATGGACACCTTTTGTCGTCAGTAGGCAGTACTTTATTATTAAATAGGATGCAGCTCAGTACCTGACATAGAAGATCAAGCTGCTAATAGCTTATATATTAGAATAAATCTTTTTTCCTTCAGCATCTGATAGACCTTTACCTGCTTTAGAAGACCAAGCTATGATCTTTGTGTTTACTATTAAGAACTAACTTCATTTTCAAACTTAGCTTTACAAATATTTGCTGGACAACTTGAATAGTCATAACTTCATTGTCTTTCTAAAGAAAGGGAATATTAATAATAATAATAATAATATTTTGGAATACTACCTAAAGGCAATGGGTATAAAGGTTAAACTATTTTGCAAACATGACACATTGAGAAATAGGAGGTTTAGTTTAAGATTATGAATTCATGTGCTACTACTCGTGGTAAAAAAAATTAAATTGAAGACAACGGATAGGAATTGCTTTAGTAATTTTCTTTTGTGAATTCTTCAAGTGGAGTAACATACTAAGTACAGAGGATATTAACATACCTTTCCTTACATATTCAGATGTTTCTTTCAAGAGAAATTAGGTTTCATTTTCCATGGTTAATGCAGGATTGCTCATACCTTTAAAGACAAAAAATGGTATTTCCACAGGAAAAGGTCTCATGTCTGTTTCAGCAAATAATACAACCTTTAATTAACAATCCATCTTAATGTGATTCCACTATTACCAAGTCTATTCCTGTCCTGTGTCCACTACACAGCTTTTCACTATTTGCAACAAGATGTCATCATATTCTGATACAAGCAATTTGTAGCCAAAATAATTACCAGGCTCAGACTAAAAGATAATTAGCACCACTGGTGTTAGTGTTCTCAGTATCTCTTGGTCAGGTTTAACTGGGAAGGGCAGAGCAGCTTGATACATGGAACTACCTACAGACATCCATTTAAAATAAGCTTAATGTATTTTTGTTCATGAATACAAACCAGATGATGTTGGTAATTTTTACACTATAACCTCCAAAACAAGTTTATTACAAAACCAATCATTGCAGCATAAATCAATTCCTTACCAACTTTGCCCTTTTCAGCCTTTGCACTGGTTTCTGACCAAGACGGTGTATCCGTAAGAAGGTGGCTCTGGGAATCACGCAATGGCTTTGCAGGAAACAGGTGGTTCTCACTGTAATGCCAATAAAAAGAACATTAGTAAACTGCAGTAATTTTTCCTTATCTTACCACACATCACAGACACTTTGTCATATATAGTACTTTCCCTACCTTACCTTGCTGCTTTTCTGACAATCACTATGCTTTTATCACTACATACATTACACTGTAGTTGTCACAGATGCAAGGGCAACCTAAAAAGCAACTCCCTGGCACAGAACAGGGAAACATTCCAATTTTTTCTTTGACAGCTATTATATATTAGTGCTTCAGTTCCAAATGCACTGTATCCATATTGTCTCCCACTACAACAAACCTGACACGATAAATAGTGGAGAGAACATCTCCAAAATCTCTTGTCTAATACAAGCTACGGATCACTGGGGTAAGATTTAAAACATCAATAAGCAGCTAGCTGAAATGTAATGTATTTCTTTTATGAATAAAAGATTGTCAATATGATGCCATTATCATTTCTTAGTCACATATTCAAGTCTACTATACTTACCACACTCTTCATTACATAAATGTTGCAAAAAAGTTACAATATGAAATACTAGCACTATTATACTTATTTAGTTTAAGGAGCATCTGCATACTTTTCACACTTTAAAGATGTCATGTCCATGAAGGATAAGGATTAAGAAAATATGTCCTATTACCAGCAGAAACAAAATATGTGCATTTAATATGCCGTTTCCTGTGCTTTGGCACAAGTGCTGAGGCCTGGGATTCCCTTATGCAAAGCATCTTTCACCAGATACAAAGAAGTAGGCCTCCCCCAAAAGCCTTGCAAGGTAATGCATCCGTATCACAGGCATAGCGACTGTCTCATATGTGTGCAGAACAGAATGTTGCCGATACTGAATGTTAGGCAGGTGTGGAAAATTCAGGTCCTAGGATGCTACCGAACTGAGACAAAACACATCGGGGGGAACCCCACCTTATTTCCATCTGAATTACAGCTTAGCTGTTTAAAATCTGACTTGCATTTTTTAATAGGATACTCTTCATTTGCTTACCACTTTTAAGTATCTTATACATGGTTCTATTTATATGTGCAGAGGAAAAAAATAGAGTATCAGCTATTTGAAATAAGTAACAAAAAGCAAATTACTTTTTGGATGTTGAATTAAGACCACCAGGTGTGGAAGCTTGCTCAGGATCCTGATTAACAAGGCAAGTTGGGAAGGAGCAACCATCCCCTAGACTGAAAAAAATCAGAATTAGTGTCATACATACCAAAAAAAAAAACCAACCCCAAATTCGAAGAACTGGTTCTTTCTAAAGTGAGTATTACTGCATCTTATTTCAAAAAACTAACCACCCCCCCAAACCCTGTGGATCCTGATTATTCAATAGTTTCAACAAATGAAGCATTAAAAACTGAGCATACCTTGAAAACACAGGCAGCAACCAGTATTTCTTCTCATCACCAAACACCTGCCTTAGGTTTTTGCTGAAGCCCAAGCTGAAGCCATTCTTGTCTGTTCTATGACGAAATATGGGAGCTCTGAATACCTCTTAAAAGAAAAAAATGAATTAGATCACAAGACAGCACATTTAAGTTTCATACCAATATTTAGGCAATTGCACTGATGATACACCACCATCCAAGAGGAGAGGCTGTACTGCCCAACGACTGAGAAAGCTAGTCCACTCATGAAAGCCCAAGTCAGTGCTACACAGTCACTGCGTGCGGAGGAAGACCTATGGCTGAGGAAGGGTGGAAGTCTCCTCCCTCCACCCTCCTCCCTAATCAAGGCAAGGAAGAGCAAGGAACTCAGTTTTTAAGAAGGTGTGATATGTTACATGAAGATTTCAGCATGTGACTAGACCACAGAGTGTGTTTAAGAAAGAAAAACCTAAACAAAGGGTTTACTACAGAAAGAAGAATGGAAAAGATTAAAAGCTTAACCTACATTAGTAGTAAGACTAGCTTTTCACACCCTGAGGTATGAAAATATTGTGTGTTTTTACAGCTGCATAAAGAAAGCACTTTACTTGCAGACCCAGATTATTCCCCATGGACATCCAACCTAAATTTCTGGAGAAGAGAGCTATATATAGCTTGCAAGTGTTGCAAAGTGCCTGAAGCAGAAAACTCACTCACTTTTCACCAAGTGACTGATAGCCATTTAATTCCCTTAATTGGCTATATATAGTAGGCAAACTATGTCCTGATATCCTGACAGTACAGCTCTCACAAACCATGCTGGAACCACGCAGAGATTGTCCTTCTGCAGTAAATCCTTAGCTATGAACTGCTGGAAGTGACCTTCAACATGTAGTATGCATTATTTACAAGGTGTTTTAAAGGAGGAGGACGGGAAAATAGAGAGACCCTTTTAGATGCCCGTGTTAGGCTAGGAACACAGCTCCCAGGATGATTTAACCACAATCACACTTAAAGCTGTCATGGCTTCATTACCAAACTATTGCACGTTCAGGGTTTCACATATTGACCAATTTCCCAAAGTAAAATGGGAAGAAGAGACAAACGGATCTTTCTGAGTAGCTTAAGTGTACAGAAAACATGGTGTATTACCTGCATGGAATTCAATTTGTTTTAAAAAACCATGAAATATTGAATTAGAAGCGTACTGCATTATGGTTACCTTTGAACAAATTTTTTTTTGTAATAAAATGCTAAGAACAGTTTATAAACAGAATACTTAAATATTTCTGTTCATTTAACCATCATTAATAAAACTTTTCTTCACTTATAACAAGATTGACCAATTTTTTCCCAATACTAATTTCTAAGTATATGATTTTTCAGAATACTGAAGAAACTCACAAACCCTAGAGAAATCTTGAAGTAAACAAGCTTTCTTCCAATGATATATATTCAAAGTTTTCCATTAATCATCTACATATTACTAAATCTGAAGAGAGCTGGAAAAAACAGATCAATTCATTGCCTTACTCTAATTCAGCTTATATCAACAGAAAAGTATTTA
The DNA here is from genome assembly GCF_964188355.1 of Buteo buteo. NCBI lineage: Eukaryota > Metazoa > Chordata > Aves > Accipitriformes > Accipitridae > Buteo > Buteo buteo. Next base: position 33,601,760 of record NC_134171.1, on the reverse strand, counting down.
GAGATTTAGAAACTTTAATGAATATATTGCAAATTGGTATTATTACAGTCCAGGATATAGTATAGAACAGGCACTCAGTCTTCTCCACCTCCTTTTTTAAGAGTTGTAGCCAGACAAACATGCATCCAGGTGGTGGGAAATCCTGTTTTAACACTGATATTCAATGCAGTTATATATACACTCCCATAGTAGAGGCACAGGACACCTTCTTTGAGGTTTTTAAAATTAACTCATAACTCAAGTCCTTTCTATGCATCTACGATTATGTGGTAGACAGGACTCACAACTGTGAAAACGCCCTTCAGATCTCTGTGTTCATTTACTGCCAAATACAGAAGCACTGCCTTAAAGCCTGTGCTTTTATATCAGATCACTCTCTGACATTGGCCCCTTGTGCTCAGTCATGTTGATCAAAACCAACACCACCAGGGCCACAATCAGCCTGCCTTCCAGATTTATTCTCTTCTCTCCTTGCCTCCAGTACAGGCAAAGTTTTGGAATCAATAACTATGCCTTTCAGAGCTTTTAAACAAAACTGTAGCCAAACTGAACAGAGGAACTTTGGTTCTGCGGGGGTGACGGGTGGGAAGGAAGTGCTAGAGCCACTGCCCTGACTGAGATACCCCATCAGAGGGCTCTGACCCGGGGGCTGCCAACGCCAAACAAGCAGCACTTGTGCGAGCGCGCATTAGCGCGTCTAACAATTATTACAAAGTGATCTCATTTTTTATTTTTTTTTTTATTTATTCAGTTTGTGTTAACAAGCTGCAGATGGGAGGAAGCAAGAGGAAGGCAAAAAGTTCATTAATAGCTTGGCCCCTTGGGGCAAGAGGAAAAAGTCAGAATTTCCAGGGAGCAGCAGAACTGGGGAGTCAGTACTAGACACTGCCAGATCTGGGCACTTCCAACCAGGATCCAAGGAACCTGTATAGGATTGCCCACTTTTTCCACTACCTCCATACATATAATATACATTTATTATTTATTTTTTGCTGTCAAACATAAAAGCATTAAATCTGCTTACCTAATGTAGACTTATTCTTGCTCACAAGCCAACAGTGATACCCAAAGAGAGAAGACAGACTGACAGAAAACATAGCTGCAGCAAAAAATAAAAACATGATGTGGAACTTGGCTTGAGTATCAGGAAGGCCATTCTAAAAAAAAAAAATATAAAAATTATGCTGTTAGAATTGGGGAAATAGCTGTTTAATTTGATTATTAATAATCCTCTATTCAGCCAAATCAAATTCAGTGCAGACACAAACGTACCACACAACAAGAGTCTGAATAAATGAATTATACACCTTCCATGTACAAACAGACATGCAATTAGGTTGCTGACAGCATCTAAGTTAAAGAAATGGTTTGGATCTGAACTTTGAAGTGTCTTTTAGTGAAGAATAATTTATCTCTACAAAATTGTCTTGTTTAATTAGCCTTTTCAGAAAACTTACATTGTAGCATAAATATTGCAAATCTAAGAAGGTAATGTCATAAGTTATGAATCCAGATGATCATAATTAAAATACTAGAAAATTTCTCTGAAGCTTTTTCATAGCATAGCATTAAAGGAAGTTAACAAAACCTATCTAGAATATAAACTCCCTTGTAAAATGTTTTCTAAATAATTGCATACTTGTTCTATGCAGCTTCAAAATAATGAAAAAAGTGAAATTTCATAAACTATGATAAACAGAAAAAAATAGAGGGCTATGATTATTAGATAATCTCTTGTACCTCATCTAAGGAGATACTAGATTACAATGTAATACTTTGGAATCTTAGACTTCTCGCACAGTGGTAACTTCACACACTTAAAGGCAGTATGTAGATTAGGGTACTTACTGTCCAAAACTTGATAAAATACTGTAAATCCGTTGCAGCAATGAAAAGGCAATACAGTAGCGAGTAAGCCAAGAAGAGAAGAAAAAATTTGTAATTGGAGAATCCTACACAGTTGTTCACCCTGATAACAAAAAAAAGTACAAGTAAAAATGGAATGTAATGAAACTTATTTTCTTTGTTTTCATCCAATTTAAAATTAAACTTATTTAGTCTAAAAAAGTTAATACCAGCATGTAAACCAAGTTTGCTTCCCACCTCTTGTTCCTCAAGCTACTGAAATGTATTTAGCTTCAACTCCCAAACTTGTGTAGTAATTCTAACCAAAACCAAAACACCACCACCACAAAAACCTGAAGAACTCTACCAGGTAATGACACTTTCAAGAGCTTACTGAAATTTAATTTTCACTTATGGTATGAAATCTGTTCCCAGCACATCTGATGTAAATGTGACTGCAGTTACAGTTACTTTTTTAGTTTGCAGAGAAGTTTAAGTATCCATGTTTTACCATTAGGCATACTGCACATAACAACTGGGACAGTTACAAGCCAAGAATTTGAATCTTGACTGAATTTTGTGAGAATAAAAGCAGTCTCATTTAGTCCACATCCTCCTTCACTGATCATACTACATACTAAAATTTCTTAGTAAGATTCTCAAACTTAAAGAGTATTCACAGAAGATTCCTAAAAATATTTGTATTTATATAAAATAATGAGAGAAATACACTGTTGAATAAACAGAAAACATTCAATTTCAGTGACAACATGACAGCAATAAAAGAGATTAGGAACATGTACATACACATCCAAATGTTAAAATAAATCTCATTTTATTGTTTTTACTTATGGGCTTCAGTTCACATGCTTCCCATTTTTAAAGAAATTATACATGATAATGAGCAATCAGTATACACTATCACCAAAGAGACATGATGAGAGTACATTTAATACCACAGCAGCTTCCCATTAGAGGCAGTATATTAAGTATTATGAATTTTAGAGTTCTATTAAACATGTAATGAATTTATACCCATCAAATGAAAAATGTTGGAATGCTGCCCATGTTTATTGGTAAACAGCCTCCTCTTTCTTTTATTTGGTTGCATTAAGAAGCTAACCAAAGTTACCATTGCACTGCTAACTTTGACATAACTCTCCATATGAATTTAAAAACAAAAAAAATTCCATATACCTTCTTTAATTAATTGATACTGCTGTCAGAAAGATCAGCTAATTAAGAGAAGACTACATCCATGAAAGCACCTGTATGCTGAAAAATAATTCTCAAAAAATAAGAATGTGTAGCGAGTCTCAACTTTGGCTTCTAGAAGTACAGGACAAGTTACTGCAACTACTCTCTTCTCTAGAGAGACAGCGATGGTAATGGCAGGATATATGGTAATCAGAACACGGTAAAAATCTTAAAATTCCAAATAAACTTCCACTGTACACTACTGTTACCCATCCTCAGGGTGGATAAGGGGTTGGTTTGTTTTGTTATTGGTTTTGTTTTTACAAAACACGCTACCTCGGCTAAACATTAAATTTAGCACACCATTTAAACATGCAGCAATAGCTAAGCATCTGTATTAACTACAGTTAAAAAGGACAAACCAGACTGTTCTAATTCAAAAAAACAGCAGGTATGTTTCTAAGCTCATCATGATTCTTATTGGAAAGCAAATTTACAATTCTCCACAGTCAAGTGTTCTTTTTCATTAAGTATGTCAAAGTAAGCAATTCCATGATAAACTGCAAGCAATTCAGATTCAAGGTTTCTATGATAACCCAATTTTCCTTTCATGGTATTTATTTTAGGACCGTTTTTACATTATGACACTGTTTAGTGTGCAAAAAGAAATATCAAGTGAAATGTTATTCCCCAAAGATAAAATTTCTTGAATCAAAGGCAGATTTCTTTCTCGTTCTTTTGCACTAATGGATACAGTACACACATTAAAATAAACTTTCATAAATTATTCCGCTCCCTTCAATTTTGACAAAGCCCCAGACTGAGGAGTTCTTACTGGAAGAGAATAGTACATCAGAAGATTGAAGGGAAAGTAAACATCGAGGTTTTGTAATTGTACTATTCGAACATGTAGTATCAAATAATAAAACCCAAGAATGGTGGTTAGATTTGAAGTCTAACATTTCTGAGGAAGAGTAAAACTGATAAATGGCACTGACAACTGGCTAAATAAAGGTGTGCTATTGCAGTGAAACACTCATACAGAAGAACAGTCCATGTTAATCTGGATTACAGGTAACATTTAAAACACTTAATTTTGAACTACAAAAAAGAGAGAGATCCTTTCTGTCTCAAGAGTTAGTTTACTGAAAATACCAGGCAAAGAAATAACTTACGAGGCACTGAAGGTGATGCAACTCAGTTAACAAAAAGCATGGCAGAATTAAGGAGATGCTAAATTCTCTTTGGATGCCTAAAAGGACAGATGTTTCAAATGATTCCTGAGGTGTTCCTAATGCACCTTGTTAGTATTAAGAGTTATTATATACAAATTATATTTTTGGTGATGCCTCAAGCCATTGCATTCCTGCCTGCAGCTCCATCTATATATAGTATGAGTAGCAGCAGCACTAGCATAGAAATCACTAATGCTTTTATTTCTGCATCATTATCATTAAATATTTCCATTTATCACAGTACTTGCTTTAGCACAGGAGTGATAGCCAAAATAAGCCTCCCAAAAAGCAAAAGAAAGCTGACCTGGGGCTAGGACATGACTACCATCTTACTGCCTCTGCCTTCCAAATGGTTTAACCTGTCCTCTCTCCAGAAAACCTTCTCCTAGTAGAACATTAAAACAGTAGTAGTTCCCATTACCGTTTCCCTGCTCTCCCTAAGCATCACATGGGTTCTTTTCCCCTTTCCCACCAAACTTGCTCCCACCAAAAAATCCCAATATGAAAAGCAAAGCGGGACCTAACGATGTTTTCAGGGGGGCTAAAACCCACCCATTATACTGTTTTCCACCCTTAGTTTTGTTGGCAAAATAGCCATATGATATTTCCAAAAGAACCCTTAAACACAGGGCTTTAAAGGAAACTATAAAGTTTGATCAGCATCTGTGCAATATTTCAAAACTGTCTTGTCACTTCCACATAGTCGGGTTTTTTTCAGGGTGAGCAAGGAACTGTGGACATCCACTCAAATTAGGAAAAATAAAGCAAGACAATACCTCTTTTTCTAGTGCATTTCTGTTACTTGGGAGTACAAAAGGAACAATTCTCCATCAAGAAGCATTGCATACTTTTCAAGTACTTTCTCCATTTCTACTTTTTCTTTTTGCACCCATTGCTTATTAGCTTAAAAACAATGAGCAATGTAAATACTCTCTCAAACTGGGTATGTTTATGTTGTTTAGATAGAAAGAGTCTGCAAACAGGTAAGATGAGCAAATGCTACTGAGATGAAAATGGACTTTATTTTTCTAGAAGTCTATGCCCTAGCGAAATACCACTTCACTGCCCCTTTACACAACACTTAAACACTCAGTTTATGATTTGTTATTTGATGCAATGGTTTTTTATTTTGAAATTGAAGTTTACATGAAGGACATATTCATGTACTATTCTAAGGCAGGACAACTAAAAAAATCCCAAACAGACCATAAAGCTTATGAGAAGTGTGTATAATACTGAATAATAATAGTAATATTGAGACTTTTCACTGATACTTTGTCAGGAGTAGCATGACAGCTGTTTTTTTATAGCTTTCTACAAGACAGCTATAAGAAGGCTGAAAAAAGAAAACTGCCTTTTTTTCTCATATGAAATTTGTTCCGCATTCAATGGTTTTATCTGTTTTGTTTAAGAAGCACACTACTAACGTTAAGCATCATCAAGTTTCACATGTTGATATCCCTACAGCAAAAAAATATGCAGGAATTAACTCTACCCTATATTGTTAAATATTTCTTTCAATTTTATCTACCATGTAGCCGCAAAATAAGGGGAGATTCTTAAATCATACTGCATTATGTCAGAGGCTGTAGTCAGGACCAAGACAAACAGGAGGAGTCCAGCAACTCCTCCTCCCCCAGGATGGAGTCTCCTGTGCCCAAGAATTCGATTTAAGAAGGTCAAACCAGCTGCTTAAAACCATCTACCATTCAATTTGTCCAACACAGGAGATTCTTCTTTTCTCATTGGTTTCATGTGGTGAAGAACTGCCATCTACCACTCAATCCTCCTAACTTGGACCTTACTAAACAATTATCTTTAATTATTTCCATGAGATACCTGCCAAACTGACATAAAATTAATTACTGTGCTAGTTTTGGCTGGGACAGAGTTAATTTTCTTCATAGTAGCTGGTATGGGGCTATGTTTTGGATTTGTGCTGAAAACAGTGTTGGTAACACAGGGATGTTTTCATTACCGCTGAGCAGCACTTACACAGAGCCAAGGCCTTTTCTGCTTCTCCCACCACCCCACCAGCGAGGAGGCTGGGGGGGCACAAGAAGTTGGGAGGGGACACAGCTGGGACAGCTGACCCCAACTGACCAAAGGGGTATTCCAGACCATATGACGTCATGCTCAGCATATAAAGCTGGGGGAAGGAGAAGGAAGCGGGGATGTTCAGAGTGATGGCGTTTGTCTTCCCAAGTCACCGTTAGGTGTGATGGAGCCCTGCTTTCCTGGAGATGGCTGAACACCTGCCTGCCCATGGGAAGTGGTGAAGGAATTCCTTGGTTTGCTTTGCTTGCGTGCGCAGCTTTTGCTTTCCCTATTAAAACTGTCTTTATCTCAGCCCACGAGTTTTCTCACTTTTACCCTTCTGAGTCTCTCCCCCATCCCACGGAGTCAGGGAGCGAGCAAGCGGCTGGGTGATGCTTAGTTGCTGGCTGGGGTTAAACCACGACACTTACACATCCTGTCTACCCACTGGTTCCAAGGGCTGCTGAGAAAAGACAGGAAAACAAAACCATTGTGCAGGCTGACACAGCAGCAAAAGGAGGGAGGGTGGGAGGGACAGAGGAGAAAAAACAAGACAAAACAAAGAACCCATAAAACTAAAAGAGCTAACTTGCTGTTTCCAGCAAGCCCACTCAAGCTGTCCTGGAAGCTTCAGTAAGGGGAGCAAGGCACAGCCCTTCCCTTTGGTTTTCAACATAGGGTAGTATTTCATCATTCAATGCAACTAAACCACGGTAATACTGAAAGTCCATGCGGAAAAGATACAATTCTTAAAAGAAGTTTTCTTACCGAGCAGAAGTCTACTTCATCCTAACTGTAAAAACATGGAGTTACCTAACTGAAAGGTCTAAGAAAAATGACACATGAACTTCTTTCCACATCTCACAACTAGGCAGAGGACATATAGTAAATAACTCCAATGGTCCTGCAAGACCAGTAACTTCACGGAAGCATCTAACTCTAGGAACAGTGAAGCATCACCTTCATAACAGGCCCCTCAAGAGTTTATTTTACCAAGAAAAGCAAGAAAAGAAAGCCAACAGTACACTCACCAAGGGCAATGATGATCCATTTTCAAGATGCATCTTAAAAGAACCCCAACAGAATTCCAAGCATTGCAAAAGGCAAAAGAGGAAAAAAAAAAAAAGTCAGAAGCACAGTTACGTGTCAGATTTAAATTATTCACATACAGATAAGGAATTACCCATATGTACCGTTGCCCATATGTACCATTGGTTACCTAATCTATTTAACAAGATGTCTATTTAAATTCATATAAGATAGTTTACCTACAAGTAAACTGTAGGTAACCCAAACTCAAAATACTTGTTCTGTCAAGAGCTTAGCGATTTAAGAAAATGCAATCTATAACTTCAACTTTAGGATTTGGTCCTCATTCCGAATAGGTTTTTCAACTATCATTTATTCTTTGACAGAGCCTTAGAAACTGGGCTAATTCAATTAAAATACACTTAGTAATACAACTAAATATACTTCCAAGTACATGATTTACTTACATAGAAATAGACAGATGCACGCAAGGTATTTAAAAACTTACCTTGCATGAAAAAACACAAACACTTTTTGCAATTAATCATTCTCCGTTAATAAAACATGTACAAGAAAATCAGATATAATTGAAGCAAGTGAATATTGACAAGGTAAAGGGCAAAATTAAGGTATTCTGCAAAATTAACTACTGGCATTCTGCAAATTTCACTCACGTTTCAGAGGATAACACAGGTCACCCTTTTTCTCCACCCTGCTCAGAGAAGAGGAGTGGAGAATGTTCCTGACTTACAACCACCATCCCATATAACACAACCAAGATCCTCTTTCTGTCTCAACTCAGTTACTCCTTCAGTGCCTCTGCTGTCTTGCTGGACAAAATGGAAAGTCTTCTCTGCCTCACAATCATATTGGAAGGTTTGATGCATTATCAGCTGACGAGTATTTGGAACAGCCTTAAAGCTAAGAATAAATCAATCTTTGAGGAAGCCCTTTCTCTTAAAGTTAGAGATTTAAATCACGGGGGGCAAGAGTGGAGAAACACACAGACATCCTAGGTAACTGGAGACAAGTTCAGAGAGAAGAACAGCCAAAAGAAAGATTCCATTAGAAAGCAATTAGACTTCTGGGAAATATGGAGGTGAACTTCCTTTTGTGTTAGACAAACAAAAACTTTATTTTAACGGCTTCATTTAGAAATGGAGGATGCTTGGTTGTTTCCTTTCTTTAAACAAAAATAACCTGCAAGTTATCCAATGAAAAATAGGATATTAAGTTTATTACCTCAGGTAAGATGTAAGTGACATCATGATTAGATTGAGATGGGCAGTGATCTTTATTCAGATTCTAACAAAAGAAGCAAATTTTTGTTTATCAGCTATTTTGGTTACATTCTTAAGGAAAGTTCTTTATTAATATTCATAATTTTTAACCACATGTAAAGAATGTATAAGACCATGTAATCCATATTGGCATCAAGAAAGCCATGAAATGAATTAGAGTAAGTTACAGACTTCCTTAGAAATAAGTAAACAAAAACTAAATCTGAAAAAAAAATAAGGAAAAAAAAAAGGCTTATCTGCCAAAACATTAAACCTGAAAAAATCTATACATAAAAAATAAAAGCTTCTGTGTCAAGGAAAAAACCATTAATTTAGAAAACCACTTATTTAAAATATTTTCTTACTTGTCGCATACAGAACAGTGATGGCAACGATCTGGTTTTACAAGATGGCATCTGTCACAGTATCTGATTGCTAAAGAAAAAAGTTCCAAGATTAGATCTCAATGTACAGTTAGTTACACATTTTGATTCCTGAAGTCTGCACAAAAGTAAATACTAGCAGCTCAGCCCAGCAGAACCCCAGGAAAGCATTTCAGCATGATCAGAAGCAGCTGCACATATTGAAGCATTTTTTAAGTACTTGCAGTGCTGAATCTAGCAAAGTGAACCCAGAAAGCTCAGTTTTTGCAATCTCTGCTAATCATGCTAATCAGGGTTTTTTCTTCCAAACCCCTCAGCTCTGCAAAACAACCAACAAACCAACAAAACCCACAAAACCCCTACTAGACTGGAAAACTTTTAAAGACTGTTCAACAATATAGCTATTTTAAGCTATTATTCTAACAGCTTTAATTTACTATATGAGATTATCTCGGGTTTGCTCAGCTAGCCAGCATTCACAAACTTACAGTATCAGTAGGTTAAGATTAACTCTTAGTTTGGAAGAACTTTTATTCTTGCAACTGAACAACCAGCAAGTAAAACAGTTTCTTACTGTGATCTATCTAGCTATACATGACATGCAAATAGTAATTAATTTATTATTTTTATTTTATTATTATTTTTAGTTTTAAATTTTTTTAATCTATGAAAGAAGAAATTTATGCAGTTAAAGACTGCTACAGCCTCTTCTGCAGTTTGTTAGTATTACAAGCTATTTGTTAATGTCAGTTTGCTAACATTTAGCAAGGCATTGTCAACACACTTTAAAATCCTAAATTGTATGCAGCAATTTACTTTCCAACAATCCTTCCACTGAATAAATATAGCTGCATACAGCTACCTTAAAGCTAAGTTCTTGGGTCACTTTGTTATTTTATGAAGTATGAAAAGCAGTTCTTCCCTACAATCCAAACCCTTGAATTTTTTTTTAATTAGTTTAGGTAGTACATCAAGACACCTGCCTTTGGTGGTCTCCTGAACACCTATTTACCTCCAGACATTGTCCGTGTATAGATAGGAAGATCCTTGGCTGCCCGTCTTAAGACTTCTTGATGGGATTCACCTCTAGGTTCCCTCTCTAGGGATTCCTTGTCTGAATAGGATAGATGAAACTGGAATAATTTTTAAAAATCAAAAGATATGTTAGCAAATTTCAAGTTAAGTAAGTATCTGTGGAGATGTAACGAGAAATAAATATTCATTATATAAAGATGGATTAGCAGCACGTACAAGGTATTACAGCAAATAACCCAGTGTTCCTAAGACCACTAATTTAGTTAATGGCAACTGAAGACAAAATTAAAATTAGTTCTGATTTCGTATTGATGCAATGCTGAATGCTTCTAGAAGTAATAAGCAACACTCTTCAAGAGAAGAATCAAGAAAGAGCTTACCATTCCCTTGAAAGGTCAGTTAATCAACTTCTGTAATACTCGGTATTAGCCAGTGAATATAAGCTAAGGATGTCAGTCTTTAACTGAAAGAAAATACGCTACTAGTAATAGCAGAGAAGATAGCTTTATTTCTCTTCTGGTGTCTGGCATTCTCCCTTCTACTCTTAGCCACTCAAGAGTTGCTGTTCTCTTCATGCAGGTGTTTGTTAGGATGTTTTTACTTCAGAGACTGACTGACAGAAGTAAGAGATGGGTGTCCTGTATGACAGAATAACCACGTCTTAACATCTTCCTGCATTAAAGGGCAACTTCTGTCACTGCCCAAATTGGCAACAAACATTGTTCTAGTAAGAGCTGAGAGGGTAAAAATTACTGAAAGAGATGCATGGTGTACATGAAGTAGTCCAAATTTCTTATACTCTAAAGTCCTCTGCAACACACCAACATAGTCAGCTTTGTCACTGCAGCTTCTAGAAATGGGCAGATACAAAGTCTTTGGTATCTCTATCAGAGAAACAGAACACAAAATTCCCTCTGAAAAGAAGCCTGTATTTGGCAGGAAGAGTGTCTGTCTCTCACCCGTACTAGAAGCAGAAGCCCTCTGCATAGTGTTTATGTCTACAGAAAGGCTAGTCATTACAATAATATTAAATTTTTTCCTAAATGAAAGTGATGCATGTAAAACTACGAAAGCAGAAAGAAGCATACAGTTAGGAGCCTATTTGCACCTCCATAGAGAAGGTACCACTCTACTTTCCTGACAAAGCTCAAAATCTTCCAGCAGAAGCTGGAGGTTCACTGTTTAGCATGAGTTTCTCAGGTCACCTTTCATTTTTTCCGCTAGCAAGAATCCACTCTTGCCAACACCTGAATTGACTTATATTGGGATACATAGGATTTCTTCTAGGATTTCTCACTGCAGAAACTTGGTTCAGAATACTTTTTTTTTTTTTTTTTAATGCTTCTTGTTTGATGTACACAGAGCTATTGCTCCATCATTTTGTACTGGTTCTCGGAGAAGTCCTAAGCTTACAAAACCTTCCTGCCTGGGAAATCATCTTCTCTCCCACATTCATGCAATGCCTGTAGCTGGTACACACCAAAGTGAAGTGTCTCAAAGTCTCTCAAAGAGAAACTGCAGCCAGAACTTTAGTGCTTTTCATATGCGTAAAAAGTTGAAATAAGCTTAAAAAGAAACATAGAGGCTATGTGGTTTGCACCAGCTGCAGTATTCATGAAAACAAAACACAAAAGCTTTATTTGTTTTTCAGTCTTCAAACGAGTATTTGCTATAGTTGATAAGTCAGTTCAGTTAAGTTGAAAATACAACCTTTTACGTTTACAGACTTCATCCTAGAAACTGGAAGCCAAGCAGTAACTTAACATTACAAAATACCCTAATAAAATTTTAAAAACACTACTCTAGTAGATTAGGAAAAAGACACGAACAACAAAGATGTCACTTACTGCCAGCAACATTGTGTAAATTCAAAGAACACAGAAACACCACACATTGCCTTCTATTACCCAACTTCAATACTTTTAATATCCTGTTTGAAGTTCTCCAGTGGCATTGTACAATGGCTTTGGAATCCCAGTATAATTACTAAGGATTTGTCAAAATGTTTTGGAAGCCTTTTATTGGCATCAGCCCACTGATTTGAAAAACCTTCTAATTATCGCTACAGTCACCATATACATGCATATATTTTGCTATGTAATTACCAAATGAAGTAGGCTCTTAATTTATTTAGCTCCTCTCCGCCCCAAGCTGTAGTAAAGACTGCAGCATGAAATTCAAGGAAGATGCCAATTACTTTGAATTATCTACTTGTTTCCACAATTATGTGCCTTATTAGTGAATGAAAACTATTCAGAAAAGAACCTCTGCACAACAGACAGTAGAAATCACAAGCTACTTATTTTGTGTTGGCATGGTAGTTATAGGAGTTAGAGTTATGAGTCCATGCTAAAATAAGTATTGGCTTTGTGGATATTTCAAACTCCAGAGCAGCCACAGCACGATTCCTCTTGACCTCAGAGGTTGTATGGCCTACTAAGGATTGTGAAATTTCTGTAAAAAGACAGGATGGAAGAGGCCAAAAAGTTGCACTGTTGTACCAAGCTGCATGGGGAGGATTTTTATCAAGGCTACTGACAGTTTTCTTTTTTTTTTTTTTTTTTTAAATGTTAGAAAGAATGTGAAATTAAAAGAATAAAAAAAACCCAATACTGTACTAAAAGCAATTATCTTGAGGCTATATCATGTTGAACATGGTTTTGCATCTTAATATTCTCCCAAACAAGTGGATCCTTCTTCTTTAACACTTCTGTACTAGCTGGACTTAGACTTGGGAATATATTTACTCAGACTTCTCTTCCATGCAGCTGTTCTATACCAGCTCCCTTGCTGCTTAGCCAGCCATGGCTTCCCAGCATCAGCTTACCTGTTGTGCGCTAATGCCACAACCCCCAAGTTCCTTCATACCAAAACAGATGGGGAAGAAGGTTTAATTCAGAGGACAACAGACAGATGCTGACATGCAATATGTCAAACACAGGGAAATATATTTTTTGCCCACATAAAAGTATTATATTCCTATGTAAAGATTTAAACTGCTAGTTCAAGTTACTCATATTTTTCAAGTGGAGAGGTTTTTTTCTTCTTAATATCATAAATATTATCTAATTTTAAAAATCTATTAAAAACCTGTAAAACTTGGAGGAGGTGTAATTTTTTTTTGTCTTGATCATTAAGCTATTTGTGATCTGACTTACTTCTATTAAGAAGCTGTAACCACCATCTGTATTTTTCTACACAGTGTACATCTGTATTTTTCTACACATGAGATCAGAGTCTAAGAAGTTACTCAAATACTACAAAATCAGGCATTTGACTAGGGTATTTCAGAAACAAAAGTTAAGTTTATCTTACTTCTTTTGAAGGATTCATTGGTAGCGTAAAGATTGTTTTCCAATATGACCAGACGAACAGCATGAAAAATATGTGGTAAGCAACCAGGCACACAACTAAAATCAAAAAGGAACAGAATTAATACAAACAGTGATATTATAATACTTACAAACGGATGCTGTACATATCACAGATAGTTACTCTAACAGATGTAAATACAGCGGCTCTGCAAAAGCTTTGCAACAAAAATACTGCACTGCAACTTTACATGAGACAATACAGACTGTGTGGGTAAAGCCATGATAGGCTACATGTATTACAAAAGTTTGAGGGGAACAATTAATAGCCTATTAGAGACCCATAATTATTTAGCAAGCACTCTCCCTTTACACATTTGTTAAATTCTATTTAACTGATGCATCTCTGGTTTTTAGCTTTATAAACCATATAGGCAAACTGCTAGCCATGCAAAACAAACAAACAAACAAAAAACCCCAAACAAACAAAAAACTAACACACCACACCCCCTCCCCCCCCAAACCCAAAAGGAAGTATAGCTACCTAAACGATGACTAGAGTGAGGGAAGTCTGAGTGGACTTGCATACAATACCTGAGCAGTAACCATAACAAGTTAACTTGTTTTGCTAGATTTTTAGGAGGGAGGACAGTAGGGTGGTGTTTAAAAATCTGCAGGTTCTTTAAATTCAAATGTTCATTCACTACTTTATATTCTTCACAGCCAGTGATTTATTCTTAGATTTTTTTAATAATACCAGTCAACATTTACCATGCTGAGTTGTTTTACTAGAATACAGAAGGTAACATTAACTTTTCCAAAGAGCCTGCTATAGATGGAGAGGTGTTTCCATTTAAAAGCTCTCACTGTACTAAGCAATTGACTACAGTAAATAGTAAATCTAAAACTTGTATCGCCTGATTAACTTGCTCTAATGTAAAAGAAAGAGTATTTCCTTGGATTTTTCTTCCTTGGGCAGAAAAGCAGCAAATAAAGGACAGCTAGAACAGCAACAGTGAAAAATATCATCTCCACACCATACAGATGAACTCACATCATAGAGAACTCAAGGTTATATGGAAGTTTCAAAGTCAAATAGTCTTTATACAACTTATATAAATTCATAAGATCATCAAAAACATCATAAAGGGAAACTTGTGTACTTCTATTACACAATCTGAAATGTTGCCCTTGTATGGTTAGTGCATGATTTTATATACGTAATGCTATTCAGCACTAGAGAATTTTCCATAATACATGCATGACTGTGTGTATAAATGAAGGCACAGTAGCCCAGCATGTTCTTGTTTTTGTAGTTTTGCCTCAAAAGTAACACTGATTAAATGTTTCTGGTGTTGAAGTTTGTTTACGCAAAAAAGCAGCAACACAGTAAATATTTATTCTTATTCACTAGGCAGTTAAAAAATAATAAGCAAAAGCTAACAAAATCTGAGGAGCAACATTGTACAAAGCTTTTGGGATGACAGGGGAAAAGAGACATATGCCATGTCTATAAATGGAAAAAAAATCTCATCAGTATAAGTAATAGAACTGGACTCCACATCAAGCACAATATGCTACATGATCGTCTTGCTATTTCACAAGCATCTGTCAGGAACAGTCCACATTTTTATCAGAACATTTCTATCATCTCTAAAAAACCCTCATTTACTCAAAAAAAAAAAAAAAAAGAAAATCAGTATTTTTTTAAACAACAGTATATTCATGGCATAAAGTGAGGAGGGCAAGGTAGGGCAAGTTACATCAGTTCTGTACACTATGCATTTACTAATCTTCATCTATATTTTATTGTTGCGAGAATAATGGTAACTGTGATGGTAAGAAAATTCCTTTTTCATACATTAAAAAAAGACTACTGGAGGAAGACGAAATTTTAGGCTAAAGACATTATCCCATGTTTCCCCTTTAACATCTGCACAAGACTTCAGCTCTTACTGTTTGCTCTTGCACCTCAGTTCTCCAACCTGTCCCAGGTCCCAGTCGGTCACTTCTCCCAGGTTACCTACCCACCAGTTTCCCCACCCACCAGTTTCCCTGCCCCGCAATGGAGACCCTGGGCCACCCAGCTGTTCCACTGGGTCTGTGGGTGTTGAGAGTCCAACGTAGGAACCTCAATTCCCTTGAGACAGAAAAAGAATTGCTGTCTGCAGCTCCCTGGGCAGAAATCCTATTTTACACTTTTTCTGAAAAAAAAAACCAAACCCAAACGGCATATCCCTTGCTTGAAGGCAATCCATTTACAAATAGCTAGCACAGCCAGAGTTGCCTGGAGATTTGCAGCAACCTGGAGTAGGGCTGAGCCCCATTTCCCCAGTTTTCACCCCTAAAAACAATTAGGGCAGAAGCACAGCCAGGGTAAATTTCTCCTGACCGGCTGAAGCTCACCAAAGCTTTGAGTGGCTAAAAATAAGGAAATTTACTGTTCCCCAATGCATTTCGCTGATAATCCTAATGTGTTTTGTGATCAATGCGTAACAACACACTCATCTCCCCCACACACACTATGGAGCAGCAGGAAACTGGAATTATCTCAAAGTCTGCAGGTGCTGAATTTTGCAGATACGCTTAAGCACTCATATGGGGGGACAGATCACCAAACAGAAAAAAGTTTTTCAAGCAAATGTTTCTTAACTGGCAAACACTTTTTCTAAGTGAGGGAGTCACCAATGACTTAATAAAACCTGCTGGAATTACACAAACATAAAAAACATAACAGTTTGTCTCCTGACCCCCAATCCCTTCCTCCAAAAGCTCCGCAGCCCCACACTACACTTCCACATTGTGCTGTAGTATTAAAATAGCATCTGGAAAAGCAATCTAAACATGCTACAGCCTCGGGGTAGGAACTCTAATAACAGCTAATCAGGCAGTTTTATTATCTTCTGAAAAGATTACGTATCCGATTCTGTTTCTTGAAAGACACTGGCTAAAAAGAAACTGCAGAAAAAATTCACCTCCCATTTAAGTATGTTACACTCAGCACAAACATCTTGCTCATCTTTAGAAGTCCTGGTTTTACAAGAGCTTTTCTTGTTATGAAAAATTTTTAAAAACAGAATATAAAGATTATTTTAGTTGACACTTCAGAAAGCCAGTAATAAGAGCAAAAAGTTCTAATTTTTCTCATCTCTATTTGGAATGGCTAAAGCAATATTCAGGAACAGCAGAATAATAAAAGGAGCTGAGGAACACAAAAAAATACACTTATTTAAAACAGGTTAGATGTGTTTCTCAATTCTACTAGTAAACTACTATAGCACCCTGATATATGAATTCCACTTATAAACAGCTAATAAAAATCTTACCTTTTTCTCCAATATTTGTCATTGTCACTGAAAAATGAGAAAAAAGGAAAGAGTAAAAATGATGTTTAAATAGTAAATGATGTAACTGAATATTTTAAACTTTTGGTTTTCAACCAAAAAGGGAAGAGTAATCATTAAACAATACAAGCTTAAGGCCACACACTATCAAGCTTTTATGCTGTGTACATTCATCACAAGAATAGGTAGACAACGCCAATTGCTTATAAGGTTTTTTGGCTCCCAGGCTCAGTTCCTGAGAACCACCACCTCCATCTACCTGAAGTTGCCCAAGTTTAACCCAAGAAGAGCCACTTCTGAAGAATAGTTATTTAACTGCGGTTGTACAGGTTTTACTGTTTATGTATGTTCTGTTCTTGAAGCAGAGATGTCAGACTCCAGAACTGGTTTTGCCGGCAATACTCAGCGATACCCTTAGATCTCCACGGTATAAAAATCGAAAGTAGACAAAAGTTGCACTTCCTTTAAGAAACTGCCTACAGATTACAGAATTCGGGGATAACAAGAGAGTGGGAAAGGCGCAAGTATGTCAGGCATGGAGTGGAGTACACAAATATCATGTATCGGTCACTGCATTTATGAAAGAGAATAAATCTTTTTCTTACACCAATATTACACTCTCGGTCACGTTATTTAAAAAACATAACTACCCCATAACTGGTATCTCAGAGAGATCAGAAACTCCCAAGTGATCAAAACCTCATGGTGCTCTTCCCTTTCCATCTAAACCACTCCACCACATATTTATCCATCCCAATTAAGCAGTCTACAAACTGTAATATACTGGCACCTACAACTGTGAGCGAGGGGACAGTAGCTATACGGATCTCTCATCTGCCCTTGTTTTCCTAATAAAAACAGCTGCACAAGGCTGGTCTTCAAACAGCAGGCACAAGGCAACTCCTACGGAAAGGCCAAGCAGCCATGCCATCCTACTTTGATGTATTAAACTTAGGCTTGTTGATAGAGTGAAAGTCACTATTTAAAGATACCTTGCACAAAGCAGGGATGTACTGTGGGACCGGTGCTGCTCAACACCTTAACCAATGCTCTGGAAAAGTGAACGCTCATCATGTTTACGGATGACACCACCCTGAGGACACCAGGTGATGCGCTGGTGTGCAGGACTGCCATCCAGATGGACCCAGACAGGCTGGAGCAATGAATGGGCCAACAGGACCCTTGCAAAATTCAGCAAGGGCAAAGTCCTGCACCTGTACAGAAACAAGCCCCTGCAACGATACAGCCTGGGGACTGCTGGGCTGGAGCAGCTCTGTGGAAGAGGCCATGGGGGTGCTGGTGGGCAGTGAGCTGAACATGAGCCAGCAGCACCCGGGCAGCAGAGAGGACCACCAGCCTCCTGGGCTGCATTAGCAGGGGCATGGCCAGTCAGTCAAGAGAAGGGATTATCCCCCTCTATGCAACATTCAGGTAACATCCAGAACATTGCCCCCAGCTTTGGTCCCCGCACTACAACAAAGATGCAAGTCTAGGGGAGAGCGACCAAGCTGGTAGGGACTGGATCACTAACCCTACGAGGAGAGGCTGCATGACCAGGGCTCGTTCATCCTGGAGAAGACATGGCTTTGGGAGGACCTAACACAGGACCTGCAGGGAGGCCTCCAGGAGGTGGAGCTGGGCTCTTCATAATGGCGCAGGGTGGGAGGACAAGAGCCAGTAAGTCTAATTTGAAATGAGAGGATCAGATTTGACGCAAGGAAAAACTCTTCCACCATGAGAACAGTCCACCAGTGGACCAAGTTGCCCAGACATGTTGTACAGTCTCCATCTCTGGAGTTTTTCAAGACTCAGTTGGATAAAACCCTGAACAACCAGGCCTGACCTTACACCTAACCCTGCTTTGATTAGGAGGCTGGACTAGACGAGCTGAGGTCCTGTCAAACATGAATTATTCCACGACTCTAGAATTATAAAAAATGTCTATTAAAATGGAGATTTGACTATAGCTCTACCAAAACAAGCATCTACCTTACCTGAAGGAAAACAGCAAATAACCATGTTTATAAAGTTCTCCACAAAAATCAGACAGACACCACAGAAGCTGCATAAGCCACTATAAAGAAAACTCTGCTCTGCCCTCCATCTTCTAGTTCAGCTAAGAGAAATCTTTAGAGATTGATATTCCAAATATCCACTTACACAAATGCTACAGAGAAGCTGAGGGAATATGTATACACATTTGACTCTGAGAAGCAGAGATGCTGCAGTACAATAATGAACAAGAACTGTAAAATTGTAAGTAAACAGCCATCCACCAGAAAAAAAGACATCTTTAGAACTGATGTGTAATTTAAAAGTGCTGGAGCTCTCAGATTAGGACAAACTAGCCACTACACAAATTCTGATTTTCTTTCTCCACTTGGTATGGTTAGCAAGGTGTGCAGAAATTTTGCCAGTCTTCTTGGAATAACTACTCTCTGCTAATTAAAAAGCCATAGCCAAGCATACATTGCAGAATCACCAGTTTCAAACTAATATCTACCTAACCAACCGTTCACAATGATTTGTGGTATTTTTCTCTCCTAACAAGGTAATGGCATAGCATATTGCTGTGAAAGCAGCTGTCATCTTTTTTTCTGCCTTTAACCTTGGATAAAATGTATTAATTAAGGTGTTTGAGACTTTTAACTTTTCCACATGTTTGTAAGTAAAGGACCAATACAATTAATAAATCCAAATTTAGTAACTTCTATCCGACTGCAAGCCTACAGCTTTTCAACGTTTCTGTCCACCTCCAGCATGAAATGCAGTCCTCAGAGTCTGTACCTGCCCGGTGGACCATCTTTTCTGCTTTTGCAGCATCTAGCCTGGAAGCCAAATGTTCCTGACAGGAGCTGCAGACCATGAAGGCTAAAATATAAGTGCTCAAAGATGTCCAGTTAATCCCAGCAGAGTGAGAACTAGTTTTTTTGAATACATCCTGTCATTTTAATCTCTTTTACCACCTGAGTATAACTCAGAGCTATTTCATATGCTCCTGAGTTGCAACCACTGTAAGAGACTGAAGTAGAAGAGGCAAGGCTAAAGAGAGATGCCAGTATTTTCAATCTTATCACCTTTATTCACACTTACTGCAACTGGTGTTTATGAGGAGACTGGCTGCGCTGCTCAACAAACATCCCCTCAGACGATGACACAGAGGAATACGCAAGACATCCAACAACCTGCAGCTTTTCACAAAGTGAAGTACTACTCCTTCTGCTTATGCCTTTTCAAACCACCTTTGACGAAGGCTCCTTGAAGGTGGTGCAATGTGTGGGAAAGTAATGGACAGGCATCTGCAATATCACAGGACCAGGGAGGAAATAAAGGGGTTTTATTTTTGGTTTGGTTGGATTGTTGGGGTTTTTTTGACACAAATGTGGCAGAATTGACCAGTGGGGGGGGGGGGTGGGGGGGAAGCAGCCTCTACAAATCAAACTCTCTCTTAAATTTCTTTTAAAAATTAAACTTTCTCTATTTGTAGAATGACCACAATACAAAGACTTCTCAGGGTAACCACAAGATGCTTATCATTCTAAAACCACACTATTTAAGTGCATTGGAAATAATTTTCTAACATGAAAAAAACACTCTAATTTTATATTTGATCAAAGAAACATTTGCTACTTTCCCCACCTTCTGAACAGCACACGTGATCTATTTATTTAAACCAAATTTTATATTTTTCAGTAGATTCAGTGATACAGCTTTGCTATATTATTCAACAGTATCTGATCATATAGTCTTCTGCGAATCATTTATACCAGTCTTTCTGGCAGTTTTCTCATTTCTCTTACAAGGGGTTATATTCACTGCTGGTAGTGCACAGAAAAGTAGGTCACACTATGCATCCTGTCATTAATAAATATCATCTTAAACGCTGCAAATTCACTTACTGGTAGTCAAATAGCATACAAATAATAAGGGTGAAAAGCATTTATGGCTACGACGACTAAAATAAACACCAAGGACACGCCAGTCCCAACCATTAAGCAATTTCTACAGTCTGGGAGAAAACAGGGTAAAACCCTTTGAGAGAGGAATGGAACAATACTCCTGTATATTCAGAGACCGAGATAATTATAAAACCATGACCTGTCTTCAAGAAGTCATTAAAAAGTTACAGCTCTGTTTGCCTGAGATACTGCAGGGGCCAATTTCATTAAGAATCAGCCTTCCACTGCTAAAGCGTCAGGATGCCATTTACAGTTCAGTACTAGGAGACTATCACGTAATTGGAGCCTCTCTGTTTCATTACACAGCTCGCAGACGGTGCTCATCAGAATTAGGGATCAGGCTGGGACACACGCAGGACTTCAGCCAACGTAGATGCCAATTTCCTGAGCCAGAAACATCGTTCCCTCCTTGCCCTGAGCCACAGGCAGCCAGAAACAGAAACAGCATATTCAGTAGTCAATGCTGCTAAACAGCCTGTGCTTGCAAAAAACAACAGTGACTGAGGACAGAAAGTTGTGTTACAAAAGATAGGAAAAAGTCCAGGATGGAAAGGACGCCCAGAGAAGCCTGGGGAATTCATCCCACACTCGCTGGTAGTCTTCGTCACAGGGACAAAGCCATGCAGCATTAGGAATGGCTTGGCGAGCAAAGAGGTACTGCGGCCTCTCAAAATGGCCTGCTACAACTCCATCACCAAATTAGTTTGCTAAGAGAAGCCACATTGCTAGGCACCTTGCACTGGGTCAGACCTTAACTCAGTGATAGAAATGGATTTCCCATTTCTTGAGCTATGGCTCATTTTCTCTAGAAATCCTTATTCTCACTCACCTGTGGAAAATTTAAGCAGGCATCCATCTCCATGTAGCTAGAGACCTAGTAAGACACATTGCTACCCCAAAACCCAAGAGATTTTGGAAGATAAAATTCATGTAAAAAATTGCATTGGTTTTCTAACATTAAATTTTGCTTGACTTCTAAAACCAAACCCAAAGTTCCTGAACAGTAAATGTAATGGTTAGGTTAAAAAAAAAAACAAAAACAAAACAAACAAAAAACACTGGAGAAAGCAATTACTTTTTCAAAGCTTTGATGGAAGCGGATATATAAAAATCTTGCTTCCATATTTTATGTACATTTTTTAAATATTTAAAACCTTGAAATGGGAAGATAAGATACATCTGATTCAGAGACTCTGCAGCCACATCTATAAATAGCTGTTTCTCTCAAACTTTTATACAGTTTAACATCTTGGATCTGATTCACAAAACTAAGTACGTATTTTATCTTTATAGCATATTTGAAGCTGTAAAACACTGATCTATATATGCAATTTAACTCAGCTCTCTGTACTCATAAAAGTGTTTTACAGTTGTGACAAGTGTTCTATCCTTGTCTGCAATAGTCCTTTAGAAAAAAAAAATCAGTGCTTGCAATAGAAACTACCTCTTTGCTAGACAGAGCAGTGATTTGCTTTGATTCAGAGTGACAAGGTGGAGACTTTGCCACCAGTGCTTTGCTTCAGGACAAAAGTAACAGAAATATTTCTGTGAGATTTATGGTTGGCATAAATAGTCATCAACAACCCATACATTCGGATTTAACAGTTTTTGTGAATGTGTCAGTAAATTCATTTTAACCCCTAATGCTGTGTCCATCAAACTACATCAACACCCACCTATGTAGCAGCAAGCTATGCTTTTTAGGTAGGGTCACAAAACTACTACTTCCGAACTACGTATGTCTAAGAATTAATTTAATCCTTCTTCTTTACAAACTTCCCATTTACTTTCCAAGTCACAAGGACTAACTGAAGAGTGAAGACTACTTCTAGAGAAGTTGTATGATCAGACCCTTTTTAGCACACAAAAAGTACACCCTGACAAGAACATCCATTCAAGTTGTTATGTATCAAGCAGTGTTAAATCTTTAACTGAAAACACAATCTTACCTAATAATTATATCTTCACCATAGACCTTATGTTTTCAACTTAAAGCCATGGTTTTAACTTTCAAGGCACAAACCCTCCAGGCAGTATACAATATATCTCCTATACTATATGGAGAGATAACCAGTCATACTTAACACAGACTTCAATTTCAGAAGTGGAGAATGGCAGCTGCCTCTGAAGGTCTGAGAAAGAAATCAAATTAAATTTGAGAAATGCACAGGAGTACTGCTGGCTAAAATTCAGAAACCAATTTCACTTCAGCTGCCAGTTTTGAAACTTTTCTGAAAGTAACCAGGGATCTCAGAAGAGGAAAAAAATGTGGTGTTTGCAAAATACGGTATAAAAATACAAATTTGCTTTGACCAAAGTCCTTTGCTACCTAAGCAGCCAATGTACAGAGTATTTAACTGGTATTTGACAACAGCCAGCTGCAATGTTACAATGTACTTGTAATTCTATAGCCAAATGGAAGCTGTGGATGATCACAGGACATGTGCACCAAGTACCATAAATCTTTTGATCCATTTGGAGAACATACTGAGCAAAGAGTTCACATCCAGCTGACCAAATCTTGGGCCCCACCTTTTATTTTTTTCCCCTTTTTTTTTTCTCTGTCAGCTTCTATCTCCATATTTTCTGCCGTTTCTGATCCCCTGATGACACTGTGCCATGCCTACAGGGCACGCATTAATTCTGCCTCTAAACTGTGATGAATTAAGCAGCTTTTTATCCTGCTATAATTCCATTCCACTGATGTTACATGGAGTCAAAAACCTCAATTCAGCACTAACCAATCTGATCCCCCAGCAAAAATCTTTCACGATCATTAACATCTTTGGCAGCTGGGTGTCATTTCACATTTTTCTGTTCCACAGTGAAGGTAGCAGTGGACAGATCCCAGTCACATATTCTACTCCAAAACCAAAGAAGTGGCTTATGAGCTCTCCTGACTGTATTGTGCATGTCTTCTTGTCGCCCTCTTCAACTGAGCTGAGGTCACTTATTCTTCTCCAAATCAGCCAAATCACTCACCCGGGTGGGAGTATGTCCTTCCTTTCCCTTCACTGAAGTAGTCAGGCAATGCTTATTCACCACTTTATGTTCCACAGCTAAATGTATTTTCCTCCTTCAAAATTACATATTCAAGCTGCGTTTTCAGAAAGGATTCCCTGAGCAAGAGCATTATCCTTAGAATTCAAATCAGTAACACATAACAATGGACCAAAACTTAACATATACAACCAATTTATATTTATTGGATAACCCTTTCATCAGCACGGTTGATATTGTCACTAAAAACATCTGTCACAGCACTCTCAAATTTTCACATTTTCCTTCTCATATACAACTCCAAGTCATGAACTGGCAGGAAAACAGAACAAAAAACCCAAAAGAATCTCAACATCTGAGTTTGTCAAGAACATTTCTGACAAACAACTGCCAGAAACTGTAAATACCTACTGGTTCTGCCTTACCCAAAGCATGGAGTGGATAACTACTCTAAGTCCCTTATAGTTCTACTAACCCAAGTTAGAGATAC
This sequence comes from Buteo buteo, assembly GCF_964188355.1. Classification (NCBI taxonomy): domain Eukaryota; kingdom Metazoa; phylum Chordata; class Aves; order Accipitriformes; family Accipitridae; genus Buteo; species Buteo buteo. The sequence continues at coordinate 33,577,615 of NC_134171.1, read as the reverse complement.
ACATAAGAAGGAAGACACAAGAATAATTATTTTCTTTGCATATAGTTTACAGAATCCAGTATGTATTTTCTGAGTAGAGACACATGGATGCAGGAGCCAGGGGAGAGAATTCCATTTGCACTTCATGTTACTATTTATTGTTCCATATAACCTAGGTTGAAATTTCAGTAGCTTCAGCTATTGAAGTTCAATGTACTCATTGCACATTGCCTGTATTTCCTCATCTTTTTAGAGGAAGAACAATAAATCTGTAACCCTCAGGTTTTCATAAACACATTCAAATTTTTTTAAGGGAAGGAATACTTAAAGGCCCATTAATTTTAAACACAAAGGAAGTTATCTGGGGGGAAAAGACAACTACTACTGCCAGACAGGGGTTGTGAGATGACAATAATGGCAAAATCAAGAGAATGGAACTGGATTAGAGAGAAGCAATTTCTAGTCAGGTGTTTTAAAACCCAATTCATTTACATATTTAATCCCAGTATTCTATAACCAGCAGGAAGAAGATAACCATTTGCTAGTGTTCAATACCTTTCTCCTTTTCCTTAAAGGTTAAAGCAGCACGAGCACTTAACTGAATCCACTAATAAAAGAGACAGAACTCTAGATATGGTAATACTGCAGTTAAAAGTTGTGGACTCCTTTTTCTGTTTCTAAAACCTTTTTTTTTTTTTTTCTTTCCCCCCTAAAATGGTACTCAATACTGTTAACTACTAAGCTTTAGGGATGAAAGGGATCACCTCAATAGGCTTTCTCTTTTTTTAAAAAAATGTAACATCCCTCCTACAACACTCAGTAGGAGTTGCAAAAAAACATCCAAAATACTACATTTGAAACACTTTCTCATTATTAAAAGCTCAAAGAAACCACTTAACAACTATGCAAAGTCCTTGCTAAGTCCTACTGCACAGTGGTTAACATTGTTCCCTGTACGTTGCCGGTAGCATCAATGACAAGCTGCAGTAAAATAAGCAGGTATATATGTCCTCTTTAGCAGTCAGTGTTGCAGGAATAAAAGATGCACTGAGTAGACAGGCTGGCTTCAAAGCACTGAAATGCTTAGTCTATTCCTGTCGTTGGCTTTCATTCTCAGAGTTGTTAGCTATTCCTTCTGTTGTTTACACTAAATACTCATTAGTAAGACAAGACATACGTTTATTTTATCTTAATATGCCAAAAACGAGGGAAAACATCCAGATATAGACAAAAGATGGAATTAACGGAAGCTGCGGACAACAATTATGCTGAATTCAAAAACTAGTGAGCCAGGCAGAATGGGGAAGAGGGGTGGGGAGGGGAACAAGAAAAAAACCAAACAAACAAACAAAAAAATCACCTTTGTCCACACAAAGGAATTCAGTAAAAGACGATTTAGCAGAGCCCCAGGATTCTCTCTTCATTCCCTCCCATGACAGGCCTTTTGCTTTGAGTGGTTCTCAAGGAATCATGGTACCACAGTTAATAGTTTGAAGTAAGTTTCAAGCATGCCATTGCCCTAAGAGGTACCTTCTGTCAGGTAAGCTAAAACCCAATTTTCCTCTGTTATACAGAATTACACACAATAAAAAATGCAGTAGATCACTCAAACAGTAGTGCGCAAATCAAGCCTACTTCGCTGTGTAAGCACCATGGGGCTGTGTGCATTAGGACAGATGTTAACTAGGGTCGCTTTGCCCCAAAATATCCTTGCTGTCCTCGTACCAGCTTACAGCTCCCCTTTCCAGGCTCATTCAGTCAGCTACTCCCACAACGTTCTGGACAATTCGCTTCCTTGCACTGGATGTAGACACTTCAGTCCTCTTCTCGTGAGGGTGCAGCAACTCAAGTCCCACTTTCTAGTTGAAGAACAGCATTTAAAGCTAACAGATTTGAATGTTGTTAGTGAAAAAAAGATGTAAAAGCCCACCTCCGATATAGGAACCACACCAACTCTTAACACCTCCCTCCAAAACAGAGGTGCTAGGTCTGGCAATCGTTTTTTGCTTAATATCTCAACTGCTCAGCCAAGCATCTGTAGGACAAAAATTTTATCACAGTCTTATGTTTGAGAAAAAAAAAAAAAAAGAAATCCAAAATTAGGTACCAGACTGCTGAGATTTTAAATATGAAAGCTGAAGTCTGGCAAAGTTATATATGCATATAAATGCCCTCAGCTTCAGTTGGGTATTTTCCCCTCACCGCTGTTCCTTAAACAGACGCTAAATGACCAACACTCACTATGAACGTTACCTACAATAGAGAGGGAAGGGGAGACAACAGCTAATTTGTATTCCTTTGTACCAGTGTTCTAATACTGTTCACGAAACATCAGTACACCATACATTAGCCTCTAAAATTCAAAGATTAAATTGTTTTCTACAAGACAAACCACGACAGAAACTGAAATTAATTCAAGAGAGCCTAGTGAGCTGGTCGTTTAACAAGTACTCCTGGCTCAACTACTCAAATTCACATAAATACTCAGATCACACCCAATCTCCAGTATGTGATTAATTATTTGCCCAACGCTCAGGAAGAGCCAAGACGCACGGTCAGGATGACTTCTGAATGAACTGCAGGCTGCCGATGCCAAAGGCGGACCAAGAAGTTGTGACAGCCAGGCATTTTCTAGATGACTTGAGAGTGGCATGGGGAGACTCGGGGATTTTCTGTTACCTGTTCCTGCTTCCACCTTCGCTGACAGAAGACCCTGGTTTTACATATATACATATATGTAAGTGCTGTCACGCCGTGGGAGGAAAACAAAGGGACCGCTAACTTCGCTCATGCCGTCTGCACGGGGAGTCTCCGGGTCCCATCTTCAGGGTTGGGGTGCCACACGCTATGCCCGCCACGGAGAAAACCTCACGCCCGTGAAAACCCCCGTGCGATCGGCTCCCTCCTCGCGTGGAAGTGGAAACCACGCGCGACCAGGTCGCGGGGGGGGGGGGGTGCGGGGTGGGAAGGACAGGACTGCACAAGGCAGCGCGGATGCCAGCACGACCCCGGCCGTCCAGAGGCGACCGGGCTGCGGGCTGGGTCTCCCTCCCGCCAGCCTCCAGCCCAGCCCAGCCCGTCGCCGACCGCTTCCTGCGGCGCAACCCCGGCCCCGGCCCCGGCCCCGGCCCCGGCCGGCGGGCGTGGCGGCGGCCAGGGACAGCCCCGGCGCCCACAAACAACAGCCGCCGCCGCCGCCGCCGCCCCCCCGTCTCCCCGCCGGCTCCGTCCCGGCAAGCGCGGGCGGCTGCGCTCTGCCGGCAGGGGCAGGGGCGGCGGCGCCCACCCCCGTCCCGCGGGAGCCCCCCCGGCCGCCGCGGCGGCAGCACTCACGCAGGCAGAGCTGGGTGACATAGGCGTAGTAGGACCAGCAGAGGATGCTGGAGATGAAGAGCACCGGCACCCAGTACAGCAGCCGCTGGCAGCGCCGCCGCACGCCGCCCCAAGCGCCCGCCGCCCCGGCTGGCGGCGGCGGCGGCGGTGCCGCCATCTTCCCGCACCGCATCCCGACCGCTCGCTCCGGGGGCCCGGGCCCCGGCCGCGCACCCCGCCGGAGCCCGCCCCGGTCCCTCCCTCCCGCGCTGACAGGGCTCTCCGGCAGGGCCGCTCCTCCCACCGCCCGCCCGCCGGGCCGGCCGCTCCCTCCCTGCGGGCAGGGCAGGGCAGGGCAGGGCAGGGGGGGAGGGCCGAAGGGGCGGCCGGAGCGTCCCCGCGGGGCCCGGCTGGGCTCTGGCTGCGGCCGCCCCGGGCCTGGCAGGGAAGCGGCCGTTCCCGCCGCGGGCGATAGCGGGGAAGCTCTCCCGTAAAGTTCGGGGCCGGGCCCCGGAGCCGCTCAGCTCCTCGCAAACGGAGTTCCGCGCCTCGGGCACCCGGCACGTGCCGGAGCGGTTGGGCGTTGGGTGGGCGGAGGCGCCGGTGACGGCTGCCCCCGTCTAACGCCCGCTGCCCAGCGCAGCTTCCCCGGCCTTCCTGCCTCCGAAACGAGGGACGGTGGTACTTGGCCGCCCGCGGGAGTACTTTTAAACCGCTCGGGTAGGAAGAGCGCTGCCTCGTTTGCGAGTGATGTTTCAGCACGAGGCGTAACGAAGGAGAAGCGTGGCGGGCGGCTGTGTCGCAGCCAGCCAGAGGCCGCGGTGGCCGGCCCTGCCCTTGGCAGACGTTCTGCCAAGGGAAGGTGGCGAAGGGCTGTGCTGACTCACTCTTTCCCGAAAAGGCTTTACGCTATGGCCGCCGTAATGAAACGCTTGTGAAATGTCATAGTAAACCCAGACTGCGTTGCAGTATGTGCACCCAAATGGTTGCTGAATTACCGTTCCAGAATTAGAAATGCCGAGCACGGCCCGTAGTAGTTCTGCAATCTGCCAGAGCCTCTCAGAGCGTCGGTGGCGCGGTAGGTAGGAGAGAGCTGGTTGGTGAAAATGTGTTTGGACTTGGAAAAAAGGCTGGTATAATGTCCCACACGGGAGACTACGCATGAAGCTGAGTGATCACAACCTGGATGGCACGTGGCTGCCGTTGATTAAAAACAGACTGCGAGAGAGAGAAAAAAATAGGGAAAATAAAAATAGTAGGTGTGCTGCCAGGTTCCAGAGTATGAAACAGAGTTGTTAGTGTGTTTATTGAAGAGACAGAAAAAGAAGTTGACCGTATGGCTGCAGTGTTTTTATGTCATGCAAAATCACGCGCCTCTCATTATTGTAAGATTAGGCTGAGGAATTTCAGTTAGCCACAGTGAACCAGGTGAAAGAGCAATACAGAATGATGTATCGAGAGGAATATTACATATCCCATAGCAGTAAATTTTCTTCACCTATTCAGGAAAAAGACACGTATATCGTCGTGAATGGCTCACTGATACCATCTCCACAATGTATAGTCATTATAGAAGAGAAATAAACAGAATATGATGCCATTGAAAGATGGGAATATAATAACTTATGAAAAGATTCTGCATGATGGGGAATTATGTATTATACATTAAAAAGGTAGAGATACAGTGAATGGTATGGAAAAACTAGATTTTATATGCCAACATACTATATTTCACAAAAGAAGAGGAAAGGGACCAAAACCAACGTGACATAGACAATAAAGCCACTTCATTTTTCCTGTAGTTAATTATGTAAATCATCACTGAGGCCAACATCTTAATAGAACATTTGAAGGATTTGACTTTAGTATGTTTAATGAGAACATGCATGGTTATTCAAAACAGATTTTAGAAGTATAAGGAACAAAATTGCCACCACTTGAAGGCATACCCCGTGCTTTACTGGCAAAAGTTAAAACAAATGAAGGCAATTTAATTCATTTGATGGAAATACCTGGCAGTGACCTCTCTCAGGTACAAAGGATAACGCATCTAATGTGTTGTGCGTTTCCATGGACACATGGCTGTACCATGAGAAGTTAGCAGCTGGAAACTGTATGCATAAGGGTGAATTAGTTTTTGCATCCCACTTGGGGGCTATGAAAAGCTTTCTCCTACAAACCGTTTTAAAATGTTGCATGTGATAGGGGCTTATTAACAACACATGCCATGGTAAACAGTAGAGAACACTTTTTAACATAGTAATTAATTCCTTGAAATAATTGTTATTATACAAAATTATGTATATAGAGAGGTGGCAGTTTGCCAGAGATGCAGGAATAAAAAGATGATGTCTTACAAAGACCTTAGATCATACAATTTCTGGTCAGAGGCTTTTTATTACTCCTTCCTGGAAATGGGCTTCTGTAGTCCAGCCTTCTAACTTTTCCATGGCCAGTGCCAACCTCCTCAGATTCCACAATAATCAGAATTTTGTTATTTGGTATGCTAATAATAACATTAGTAATTATTTTTATACTATACTCTGTATTAGAGCTCCAAAGTCATGGTTGTTCTAGTTCAAAACTAGCCTGAAACAAACAGGCAAACCTCACTTTAATTTGGCTGGGACAAAAAAACCTGCCTTGACTGATATTCCCGATTTCCTTGGAGCATCCTTTGGTCAGAGAGCTATGAAGAATCCCTCTCTCTTGCCCTCACACTTGTGGTTTCTCCCCATGGATGTGGGCTCTCTTGCTCCCCTCCGTGCCCACAGTTCTGCTCTATTCCCTCCATGAGTCTTGCTGCTCTCCAGATGGGTCCTGAGACCCTTTCTTCTGTTCCTTTCCTCCTCCTCTCTCTGTGGTATGACCTGCAGAAATTTTAGGTAGCAGGAGAACAACTCAAGAGCGAGTGCATTCAAGGGAGCACTGCATTATGGCAAAAGTAAATCCTGGGATAATCTAAACCATTAGGTATTCATGGACAGATTTCCCAAATGACTGTACTCAGGCAGCCTCTCTCTACAGAGAGAGAGGTTACTCGGGGCACAGTTTATCGATGCTTGTGTGAAAGGTTCACAGGAAAAAGAGGAAACAAAGGTAGTTTACTGGCTTTTCTTCTTGTCAGGAGCTGGCCTGAAGGTAGCTGGGGTTTGAAGAGGAGGCTTGAGTCTTTGGCAAATCAAAACAAAATGTTGTCATAAGTGGTACTGCTCAGCTTTTCCCCTCAGACAAGGTATATGCAAGGTATTGCTGGTGGATTTTTTTTTAAAAGTGTCTCTTCTGGAATACATTTCTGACATTACCATGTGTGACTATTCTTTGTATCAGGTAGCGTGAAGGGATGTTACAAGAAAGGCTGCCACCCGCAGCGCTGGGGCCAGGCATCCGTCTGCCCAGCCGCTGGAGCCTAGCGCCGGGACCCGGCGTCTCCATCCCAGGCCGGTGGATGTGGCTGCTGCTTTCCTACTCAACCAGTGGCAACTTCAACAGCATCTATGTGTAGGACTCACACAAGTACCGACAGCCGAGTTCCCTTCTCCCCTTCAGCTATTGGGGCTGAGGTTCACTAGAGAAAGCACCCGCCCCCCCCAACTCTGTGCTCACAAGCACACGTGCAGTTACAGATCCCTGACTACAGGCACAGCCTCCCTGGCTGTCTGACACCCCTGCCCAGACCCCAGGCCCTCTTAACCTGCCCCACGGTCCCTGACTCGCCAGCTTGGTGCTCACTGCATTTTGACAAGGTCCTCATCTAGCTCATCTTGCTGAGACAAGCATCCTCCACATACCCTTGCTGATCGGTCTGGCTGACCAGGGCTGTTCCCTGCTGTTGCCTCTGTGAGCGTTGTTCAGTTGGGTTTGTGCCTCTGTACATTTGGCTTCCCCTCTTCTCCTCGTCATCCCACTTGCCAAGGTCCTCGGTCAGATGACGTTAACGAAGCAGGTGCTCTCTCCTTCCACATGCGCTGACAGGTAGATGCTAGCTGGGTTCAGATCCAGAAGCAGAGAATGCAAACAGTGCCTCTTCCCAAAGGAAATCATCTTGGTAACCTAATGTGCAGTCCGCATTAAAAACTACTCCTGTGCAAGTCAGGGGGCTCTGCTTTGTTGAACCAACTTTATCTAAAGAATTACACTGTGGTTCTAATTGCTGACATTAAAGTTCTTTGATACTTCAATTATAGTCAGATCATGCTGCATGTCTGTAATACTCACTGTATATGGATAGCTGTTAAGAGTGTTCTGGGCATTTAAGAAGGAAGAAACTGTACTAGGAATTCGGATCTTGGTAAGTTGCCCATCTAGAGCAAACAGTAGTAGAAGGTTTGTACACATCTAATGAAGTTACACAGATGGCTTGAATGTATTTTATTAAGATGTGATAAACAGTTCCTGATAATCAATGTCATAAAGTAATGGTGGCAAAATAGAAAGAAATCTCAAGTGAGAGAGGATGTTTAATATATGGCAGAGAAAAATTATCTGTTATCGATAGTTTAGCATAGAGCCTTTTCAGACCTCAGTTTTGTACCAGTTTGAAAGGTCACAGAATTTCAAAACAATAAGAATAAAAAAGTAAAATGAGCCACAAAAGATAAGAAACAAAAGTGATTATGTAAATTAACAGTGTTCTTAAAGTATATGTGATTTGAATACCACACTATTGTAGTAAGAGCGTTTGTCAAGGAGTTACTTCAGCATTCATTTAGGCTCCTGCGGATATAATATCCATGGCTGGCCATAGATGTTCACAGTTACTGTCCCTTCATAGGTTATGATGAGTACCTGCAAATACTATATGTGTATTTAGCTCATTAAATTTCAGCTGTAAATTTACACTGAACTCTTAAGACTACCGTTACAACAATTGACTGTGGAAAAATAAGACTTCATGGTATTAGATCATTTTAAGATGTCACAGATTTACTGTGCTAGAACAGTTTGAAAATGATAAGGCATGATTCATTTTATAATCTCATAATAACTTTCTGATGATTTTAAACACAGTATTTCTTTCATTATTTGGTCAATTAAAAAAATCCCAAACTAAGTACATGCAGAATACAGTGAATGATAAACACACAAGCAAAATACGCTTAATTCAAAAACTGTTTTTCAGAGAATCTGACTGGAATTCATGGCTTATATACTCAGAACATCTCCTCCTCTATGTAAGCAATCTGATATGGTGGAATACTTCTTCTTGCACCCCATGTCCCACATATTCTGTGCAGCAGCAAGAGGAAAGGGACAATAGGACACGAGTATAAATATTTGCCTTCCCACAAGTGCAATACACAGACCAGCAGCTAGAAGGAGGAATACACATAGGCACAGGGCACTAGTTAGGTGAACCTGTGGCTCTACAGGGATGCTCTCTGACCTTCACAACAGCAACTGTGCTGCTTGCTTCTCTCCAGAATGTTTGGGTGTTGGACCATACTTACCACACGTACAAAAAAAAAAAATCTCTCTGCAATGTCTCTGGCATAGATATCACTTAGAAATGTATGTTGCATCCCAGCTGGAGTCAAGTACCATCTGTGTATAGTTCGTGACTCCCAGCTACATGAAAACAAGCAGCTTAGCAGCTTCTCCAGTCTCAGTCTAGCTGTCAGATGTATTTTAATTGGAGGGCTGGCCCAGATGTATTCATCTTCTTGTTCTCCCTTCATCCTAGCTAGGTACTTAATTATTTGCAACTGTTTGGATACCCAAACCTAATTGTTGCCATATGATTTATTTTTTTTTAACTTTTCCACAATGTGGAAATTTGCCTGGCTCTCCATGAGAGAGGGTCATTTAGCTCCTTTTCAAGTAATGAAGTCCTTCCTGGAATTTCTTGATTGCTACCCCTGGATTGATACAATACTGTATTTGTCAGTCTGCCTTCAGGGAAGTTGTTTAAAGTCGTATTTGGGCTTATTATCCACCCACTCTTCTGTCACTTTCAGTGGCAATTTTTTCATTTCATTGTTTTTCCCCACACTTATTCATCTTGGAGTTTCATCCCCCTGCTGCTTCCTCTTTTGCCACTTAAGGTGGGAAAAATGGGAGAAATTGAAACCAGTTCTGCTGTACATATCTCTATTTAGGCAAAAATCATGACCCCCTAGAGTGGAAAGCCCCTAAAGAGCTGTACGTAAGAAACCTTATCTCATCTAGTGACATCCCATGCTGTGTGCACCGATTCAGTGATTTCTGCCCTTTGGAGTAGAAGTTATGTGGCTTAATGGTTGACTCCAAAAGCAGGCATCTAATACCAGTCTGACAGCCTCTTTTTTTTTTTTGTTTTAGATCAGGCAATTTAAACCCACTTTTACACAGCTAATGCCCTGAAATGCCTTGACAGGGCTGAGCAACTCAGTACCTTGGTCACACATCCAGGTTTGATCATTGTTCAGGGATGAGATACCTTCCCATGTTCATGCTTTCTATTGCTGGGGATCCTGAGAATATGTCTCTGCACAACATGCAGTGACAGCCACAATTGCTTTCTTTCCACTTCCCATGGAAGTGTTTTAATTACCAGTGTGTAGGCCAGTTTTGGCAATTTGTCCGCTGTCTTTATAAAATGATATAGAAAAGGATGTAAGATTCATGGGACCAAAGAAAGTAAATGCTTTGGCAGCCTCTGAGGGCATCTGCCGAAACCTGGGACTTCTGGATTCCAGTCCCTGCTCCTTGTACTGGGTTTTGTCAAGCAGTTTCCAAGTGCAAGGACATATTCTTTTTATGAGCTATGTTATCTCTGGCAAGAAGCATAATTTGATAGCAACTACCACAGCAGTTTAAGTCTCTCTGAATCCAGACTGCCATTATCATGCTTTTCATCTCTGCTTCAGGCAATGTGTTTCCACCCCCTCTCATATGCTGTCCCCAGTGCTTCTGTAATGGGGAGCCATTTCATTGAGTCACATCTATACATGTGTGGGGTTTTTTGGCTGTGTTAATTCTTAACTGAGCTATCTCACCCCTCTGTCACACACGTGCTACTGGCCACGAAAGAAAGCCCATGAGAACACACATCTCTCAGGAGCAACATCTTACAATGCCCCTATACTCAGTACTGCCTGGTTAGCTAGTTTACCGATTTAAAACTGTGGTATTTCTGGATCTCCTGCAATTCTCTGCATGCATTTTTTTGAAGAGCCTAGGTGACTAACTTCAGACTCAGTATTTTACTGCAGAGATTTGAATACCTGAAAGTTTATTTTTACAGCACTACACTCTTTTGAATCTAGGTTGTAGCTTCTGAATCAGGGTTAGAGCAAGTTAAAGTTCATTGTTTCAGACCAGAACTTACAACCTCAGGCAAATCACCTAAACCCACTTAACAGTAACACCACTTATTAAAAAAAACATGGCGTATAGGTATGGCTGCTTAAAAAGGAGAAGGATTATAAATTTATTGTCAGAAGAAAACTGTAAATGAAAAGTTACTTCCAATGGATAGCTATGAAACAGGTACTGGAAAAGTTCCTGTGCAATCATATTAATTTAATTTCATTTATTTTTAAATTAAGGTGGACATATAAATAGGTAACTCAGCTTTGTGTACTTTATATATATATATATATATATATAAAATGAGATATTTATATTAAGATTTTCAAGTGGGTACTAATATTTTTATGGAACACTCCTAGCTAATAATAATGTTGCTCTGTGTGAGGAATTTATCAGTCAAACTAGTGGTAAAAACTATCAATATTCATTCAAGATTAAAGCACACCCCCGTGTATTTAATTGTGTGTGTAAGAAAAAGAATATAATATATCGAAGGGCACCATCTGCTGACAGGTTCAGGGTGCCAAATGCTTTCATGGATTTTCAGATATAGGGAAAAATACCGTACATTCAGACATCACATATATTAGAAAATACTCATTTTAGTTTTGGCTTAATTTTAAGGGGAGTTCAGACTTGGTATTGCTACAAATTAGTTTTGTCTGAGATTCGTTTTTTGAATACTGAACTTTTGTTCTGATTCTTTTCCTTCTGCAAGTATTAGTCTGGAGTTCTTTTACTAGAAACTGTCTTGAAAATGTCCTCAGTGGGACAAGACAGCAAACCACATCATTATGTGAAGAATATTATGCAAAGTTGAATCAAAGCAAAGTGAAAAATTCCTCTCTAATTTTTTTTCTCATTTTGTTTCAAAGCATCCTTATCATGATATTTAGATGGAAAAGAGGAGATGAAATAACCATAGAAAACCAGGCAGTATGACCAACAATATGCTGCAAGTCACTGTTAAATAGTACTTCTTTTTCTTCAGGCTGATAACTTTCTTCTATGGCATACAATACATGCACTTGCAGTGCAAGTAATTTGTATTGACTTACTGTCAAAACACAGAATCATAGAATCATTTAGGTTGGAAAAGACCTTCAAGATCATCGAGTCCAACCATTAACCGTGCCCACTAAACCATGTTCTGGAGTACCTTGTCTACGTGCTTTTTGAATACCTCCAGGGATGGTGACCCAACCACTTCCCTGGGCAGCCTATTCCAATGTCTGACAACCCTTTCTGTAAAGAAATTTTTCCTAATACCTAACCTAAATCTCCCTTGCCTCAACTTGAGGCCATTTCCTCTTGTCCTATCAGCAGCCACCTGACAGAAGAGACCAGCACCCACCTCACTACAACCTCCTTTCAGGTAGTTGTAGAGAGTGATAAGGTCTCCCCTCAGCCTCCTCTTCTCCAGACTAAACAGCCCCAGTTCCTCAGCTGCTCCTCACAAGACTTGTGCTCCAGACCCCTCACCAACTTGGTTGCCCTTCTCCAGACACGCTCCAGCACCTCAATGTCTTTCCTGTAGTGAGGGGCCCAAAACTGAACACAGGACTCGAGGTGCAGCCTCACCAGTGCCCAGTACAGGGGAACAACCACCTCCCTGCTCCTGCTGGCCACACTGTTTCTGATACAGGCCAGGATGCCATTGGCCTTCTTGGCCACCTGGGCACACTGCTGGCTCATATTCAGCCGGCTGTCAACCAGCACCCCCAGGTCTTTCTCTGCCGGGCAGCTTTCCAGCCACTCTTCCCCAGGCCTGTAGCGCTGCACGGGGTTGCCGTGACCGAAGTGCAGGACGCGGCACTTGGCCTTGTTGAACTTCATATGATTGGCCTCAGCCCATCGATCCAGCCTGTCCAGATCTCTCTGTAGATCCTCCCTACCCTCAAGCAGATCGACCCTGCCTCCCAACTTGGTGTTGTCTGCAAACTTGCTGAGGGTGCACTTGATCCCCTCATCCGGATCATTGATGGAGATATTAAACAGAACTGGTGCCAGAACTGAGCCCTGAGGAACACCACTTGTGACCCACTGCCAACTGGATTTCACCCCATTCACCACAACCCTCTGGGCTCGACCATCCAGCCAGTTTTTCACCCAGCGAAGAGTGCATCCATCCAGGCCACGAGACACCAGCTTCTCAAGGAGTATGCCATGAGAGACAGTGTCAGAGGCCTTGCTGAAGTCGAGGAAGATAACATCCACAGCCTTTCCCTCATCCACTAGGCGGGTCACCTGGTCATAGAAGGAGATCAGGTTGGTCAAGCAGGACCTGCCTTTTGTAAAGCCATGCTGACTGGGCCTGATCCCGTTCTTATCCTGGACTTGCCATGTGAGTGCTCTCAAGACAAACCGTTCCATAATCTTCCACAGTACCGAGGTCAGGCTGACAGGCCCGTAGTTCCCCAGATCCTCCCTCCGACCCTTGTAAATGGGCATCACATTGGCAAGCTCCAGCCCTCTGGGATCTCCCCTGTTGACCAGGATTGCCGATAGATGATGGAAAGTGGCTTGGCAAGCACCTCCACCAGCTCCCTCAGTACTCTTGGATGGATCCCATCTGGTCCCATAGATTTGTGAGTGTCCAGACGGCATAGTAGGTCCCTAACTATTTCCTCCTGGATTAAGGGGGGGGTATATTCTGCTCTTCGTCCTTGCCTTCCAGCTCAGGGGGCGGAGTACCCTGAGGATAACTGGTCTTACTACTAAAGACTGAGGGAAAGAAGGCATTAAGTACCTCAGCCTTTTCCATGCAAGGACGGAAACTGTCAGTGTGATTTTAAACATCAGAAGATGAGCAGGGAGCAGCCTGCAGTACAGGATATTCTGCTGGCAACTATGAATTCATCAGAGCTCAGACAAAAGTTAGTATCACAAACCTACCCAAAGGTGCAGGTTTAATAGTTACCATTTTATCACAATTTACAGCTGGTCTGGGCATCAGTGGGCAGTTCCTAAGCATCCACTGAGTATCTTCTTATATTATTACGCTTTTCTTAACTTACAGAAGAGAACAACAACTGGTTTTACAAAAAGCCTTAATTTACGCAACTATCACATAATTTAGTTGCAGTATACAAATTTTCTCTGCTGCCAGGAATTTGATGGATTTTGAATAAGGTTTTATTGAGCACAGTGACTGCTGCCTATCCGAGGGGTGCCTCTCTAGCAGATGGCATGTCCCATTACCCTGCCTTGTTCTCACCTGTTTGTCCTTGCACTTCCAGCTCTTTTATACAGAATTCTGTGGCAGAAAAGCAAAGCTATCTGAAGAAATGACCGAAAGAACCAAAAAAAGAGTATTTTTTGTGATGGTGAGATGCTCCAGTTCAAAACACTTGTACATTAATGTTACAGAAAAAAAGATTTTTTTTTATGACAAAAGAATTTGAATGATATACACTGCAAATAGAATTAGTTTCAGGTGCATTTATTTTGAAATAAACAAGAATATTATATGCATATATTCATATTTATATTAAATAACTTATTATTAAATATGAGAAAAAATACTCTTAAAAACTAATCTGACACCTTCACATTCTATTTTGTATTAAGTGACTATAGTTAGGAAATATATAGAAAAATGATAAAATTGTCTCAAGCCAGCCATAAAAGCAAAGTGCACTATTGCCTAGGGCAGTGGAGGAGCAAAATTACGATGGTGTCGCTGCTTCCTCCAAGGGGAGGATCACTGAGTGGGCAGTAGTGAATGAAGAGGAAGGAGGGGAACCTCTTCAATAACTCCGTATCCTTTCTTCCCGTTTTTTGTCCTTCATCACCGAAGTAGCAAATTGGGTTTTGCATATGCTGACAAGAAGCAGTGAGACAGTTCTGCGTACCAAGACGATACATTGAATACAATTAATTCCCTAAATGATCACACAGGGATTGCAGCTTATCCATGTTCTGTTGTGTCTTCATCTCAATTTATTTGATTTTTCTTGCTGTCCGTAGTTTAAGGATGCCAAGGTGGAAATTTCATAAGTATTTATCATGAAATATTAACTACAGTAGCATCCTTCAAAAGCTTTCTGAACTAGCTTTTTCTCAGATAAAAGCCACACCTAGCACATTTTTTTTTCCTAAGATTCTCAGAGCAGAATTTCTTAAAAAACATATTCCTTTTCATTTTGTTTTGATTTTTTAGCAGAGATAAATCTTATAAATTAAACATTTCTAAACTTATGTGTACTTACACACATGCTAAACATCTTTTCCATTCACATGTGATGTAAGATGGTATTTGAGCAACATGTGCGCTAAATACAATTTTGAAAAGTTTGCGTACAGGTATTTGGAGTAATAAAAGATTTAAAACCATTATTTTGGTTCTATTTTAATTGTCAGACTCCACCAAATATTTGCCTTTCTGGTAGCAATTTATTGACATTAGTTTTAGTGTGTGTGTATTCAGCTAGAAATATTTCAAGGCACAGATTGTTCCTAAATAAATAGACTTATTTGATGGCCAGTGAACCTTTTCAGGAATGATATAAGAAATAGGTGTTTGTGTTTGTTTGGGTTTAATGCCCACCACCTAATGATCATCTTGAAAGGGACTAAGGAAAAACGCTGCTGCTGAATAGCAAAGAAAAAATGTAAAGAATATGAAAACCAAATGTAACAGTGTACTTACCACTGTCTCTGTAACATTTAAACCTACAGGGCATGAACTGCTCATTGCCTGTAGTCTCCATAACCTTTGTAACACCTAATTTATGTCTAATATTTTATGTGTAATATTCAAATAATATTACCTGGTGAGTGTTGCTCTGTACTGCTGCATGCATTCAATTTTGTTTTGCTTTTTTTTTTGTTTGACACAAACACAAGTTATTTATCTATTTTTTAGATACTGCATTCCAGAGTAGCAAATTAAACAATGGTAATTTCTATTCAGTGCCATGTCTTACTTCATATAAAAGTGCACTATTCACAAGAAACACATGAAGTTTTACTCTACCAGAAATATACCAGTGAATTTATACATATGGCAATAAAATTTATAATAAACATTACAAAGTATGTATTACTTAATGTGAATTTGAACATTTTGACTTTAATATACTGCTTGTAAGACATCTTAAAATCTGTCCTATTTTTTTAAAGGATAAATTAATAAACATAGTAGTAAGACTTGGAGAATCTGAACATTATAGTCCATACAGTACCATTCCTAGGTAAATACCTATCATTCACATTATAACCATAACAGCTTTATTCTTTTTAAAATAACAGCTTTGTTAGCTTCTAAGAGTTTAATTTGTACATTCAACCCGTATATAATTGTTATGCTACTTAATGTATTGTCATTATCAATTTAGCACAAACTTTTTAATAGTGCTTTTCTGAAAGCAAATTCACAGTCTAAGCTGATGCGGGCAGTTTCTCTTCATTGTCAAAACGTTTGCCTACCAAGGTGTAAAACTTATTTTTGTTTTCTTTCAAATGACAAATGTATCTCAAAATAATAAAAAATAATATTCAAAATGTGTTCTTAAAAAAAGACTTCTGCCAATCAGGTTGTAGTTCATTGTTTAAATAAAATACATACTGAAAAGCAGCTATACGAGTTAATGATCACTACATTAAGTGGAAAAGAAGTCCTGCGTTTTCTACTGCAGCTGGAAGATTCATGATTCACCTGGGTTAGTTTGTTCTTCATTAAGAATTCATAGGAATAAATAGTTCTAACCAGTGCAGATATTCCTTCTTTCTTCCTTTATCTCAGCATATCTCGTCTCCGAAATTGCTTCCATAGATCTCTGAGATGTTCACTGGTTACAGTCATCACACAAGAGTAATATTCCTTCCAACCATTCCTTGGAGTCTCCTGTGAAAAGTGAAAAACATACAATTGGAAAAAGATATTGTTCACTAAATTCCTTAATATTACACTAAATTTGACTCAGACTCATACAAACTAGATACATATTTTAATATTAAAATCATGAAAGATCAGATACTTCTATGGCTCAGAAGTACTTCTGTAAAATGAGGGTTATAAATCCATACATAGGTTAAGTATTCAGAATTCATCCTCACCTCACAACACACAGTTAGCATTCAACAAATAGCCTATGTATATTAAAACCGGTAAGAAAGATTTTCTCTTTATTCTGGTATGTACTACTCTCTCTCTAGTTTTGTTTCTTGCTTCTTCATGTTGATGCTGTACTAAAAATTCACCTCTAACACCAAATAAAAAGCATAGAAAATTATTGATGTTCATGAAACTGAGGCATTAGCAAAAGCCAAATACAAAACAGGGAGATGATAGGAAAGCTTCTTTATACTCGGTTACCTTAATCCTAAACTGCATTGTAGTTCATTGACATTTTTAAGTGCCCACCGAATGGAGAGGAATATTGGCCAAACGCTGGCCTGGGTGATTCACTAGACTCTATGTTGTCTGTAGTTACCACTGGATCTCATTATTTCTTCTGCTGTTCCCAATTTCACAAGCCTATTTTTATAGTAAGTGCAGAAAGATGGAGAGGGGCTAAGTATTAGAACAACTAGGGAAAGAGGCTAAGTAAGGAACAGGAATTGTAATTGTAGATAAGTCAGAAGCATTTAAAAGTAATTTTAAATTGTAATCCATCTTAGAAATTAAGTCCAGTATCCGGAGGTAAATGGTTACAGTGTCAAGGTGAGAGATTGTCTGATAGCTTGTTTTGGTTGAACTGAGTGAAGAAGTTAAAAATATTGTGACATTGCAGTATAATAAAACCAACCATTAGAGAGTAAAGCCTACTTTCCATTTATTCTTATTATTAATCTTGTATAATTAAAAAGCATAGAACATTATGCAGAAGTTGTAAATATTCAGGAAACAATCTAATCCACAGCAGTATATAATCCAGACTTTAAATGAAATATTAGCAACAACACTTGAGATTTATAGTCAATCTTATGAAAAAACTGTACTACTTGCAAAATGCATTGCATTATTTAACAAAAGCACATTCCGTTGATTAACCAGTGCTTTAAGATACACGTTTATTTTTATATTTTATGAAACAGGTTCAGAGAAATGTTTGTGAAAATCAGTAAAAGAAACACGGAAGTACATTAACTGTTCATCTACTTATTTCTAATTTATGTATTATTGTTGTATCTACTCTCAGTGTACCAAATTCACAGAAAGAGCATTTTGTCCACATAGTCTGCAATGCTTTCACATTTCACCGGAACATTTTCCTCCCATGGTATCCAGGTATGTTTTTAAGGTTCTAGTCAGGTTTAGGATCAAAAGTTTGGGTTCTCTAACTTCCAGTTACTTTTGTAATATGAATGAGTAAGGTGTACCTATCACACACTTCTGACTTTATCTGCTTTAGAGAACACGTAAGCAACAGTCTCAACTAGTAAGCAACTGCTTCTTCATTTTTTTTTTCTGAACGCTATCTCTTATGATAGATTTACTCAGCTGCTGTATATTAGGAAAGTATGGAAATTAAAAGCTTTCAAAATATTAACTACATGGAAAATCTTAATCTCACTTGACTGAATGAAGTATTTACACAAGACAGCAATTTATTGTGGAAACTTGACTAGAAATGAGGTTCTGAATCCATGCTTCAGTCTTTCATGTCTTTCTTAAAATGAAACGTCCTTCCTCAATCAGTCCCAAGACACTGGTTTCACCTATTAACTATTACTTCCTAAAAACCTTCAATCAGAAATTTAGAAACCCCACAAAATTCAGAACAACTAGAAAACAGTTCTTTTAGTGAAAAATCTTAAGATTTTAAAGACATTACGGGAACATACAACTTAATTTCTAGATTTACAATTGTGACATACAGTATTTACTTTCAATACTTTAGAAGTGAAAAAAATTGGAATTATAGCTTAAATATCTATTACAGTTACTGAACACACAAGTAGTTTAGCCAACAGTACTTTCAGATGGACTCGAATCCCTCCTGAAGTTGGCCTTTAGCATCCTTCTTCGGAAATGAATTCTGAAAGGGTTTTACTAGAAATTTCCTAGATAACCCTTCGATAAGGCATTCAAAGCAGAGCTCTCCTCTCAGCTCTGTTCGGCAGCTCCCTACTAACATGTTTTTTCTGTTCTCCCTACAGTATATGCAAAGGAGTACCTGCCGATGCCGAGTCAGGCTGTGTGCCCTGCAGGGAGAGCAATGCAGAAACTCAAGCTCTCCAAGAACATTGCTAGCTGTTTGGACCACACAGAGCTTGTACAGTTGTTCCCCAAGGAGAGATTTTAATTATTTATTATAAGGGTATAACATTCTTTACACTGTTAAGTAAATTGCATTAGTGCAATTCAGAGATATGTAATGTACAGCACAATGTGCTGTTTATCTCTTTTCAGGGTGCAGATTCAAAGTATGGTATAATCTATGGTATGTATGCCAAATAACTTAATCTCTTTCATCAGAGTTCCACATTTACCATAGAAAGTATATCAAAGCACAGACAATGATCTGTACATTTATATTTGGAACAAAGTAGAATTAAGAGTTATTGTATTGCACCTAACTTTGGGATGTAACTGCAGCAGATTTTTGTACTTTGCATACATCTATCTGGTTTTTTGTACATCAGACTGAAATTGAGTTACCCAATTTAAATTGTTCAATTTCAAATCTCCAATGATTCTGTCTTTATTATCTTTTTAATTTATAAGATAATAGAAAATAATTTTTAGAATTATGTAAATTCACTTTCACTCCACACTGTACAGCAAAGACAGAATTAGTTCCGTTCTCCTCCACAGTAACTAACTCCAAATCACTTCACATGTGTTTCAGCTAAAGTTTCCATTTCCATTAACTGACACTTGCAACAAACTTTACTAAATATTTACAACAAATTTGAAGAAATACTGTAAGTAACACTTTGCACAAAAAGGAACTCAGAATAGCTAACAACTAGATATGTTACTGTAATTCATCACAAAAGACAAGGAGCAGTTGCTCAAGTGAAGAGCAGTAGCTGATGAATGTGTCTGCAGGCAAGAGGGAATTTTACATATCTGAGGTTTACACTGCATTCTTGAGTGCGCAGGGAACAGATATCTGAAACAGACCTACACAGGCAAGCTTAGGTACCAGAAGCATTCTTGTTATAGCATCCAGGAGCTCTAGTGGGGAAAAAGAGCAGGGTAAATAATCAGCAACCTCTACACTATGTTAGTGAGGCTGCACTGGGCCAGGTCAGTGCACTGAGAACTAACCTGGTTTCTGTGTCTGCCTCCCAGTGCATAGTGTAGACATACTATTATTTAACTTTAAAATGTTTTTCTTGAGAATGACTTTATACAGAGTGAACAAAATCTCCCTTTATAAATCTCAACTGTATATTTTTCTCCCAGTTTACTCCATCTCAAAAGAAGAAGGAAGTAATTTATTGCCTGAATTCAGATCTCTGTCAAGGTGTCGATGTATGTAAGTTTGATGCTTTTACCACAGTCTCTCTTTTTGTCACCAAGCTAATTTTATTAGGCTTGATGATTAGATATTGGATTCTTTTGTGTCCCTGCATCTTGTTCCACTTGGTCACATACCCTTCACTGAAATTACTAGGAAAGCATCATGACTGTATAGCATTTTGATATTTTCCTGTAAAAGCTGTTCCATATCTTGAAAAGTTTACAGTTTAAACAATACTTGATAAGCAACTACAGTGTAGGTTGTAGCAGAATTAGTAGAGACAAAAAGACAAAGTACTCCTAAGAATGATTTTTAAAAAGACATGGGAAAAGAAGAAAGGAAGTTTTGAGAGTCAAAAGTTTCAAAGAGATGAAGTTACATAAAATTAATCTAAAGCCATGAATTTCCTCTTATGTGACTGATGAGTTGGATTACTAAAATGTTGGTTTAACTATTTTGTTAGTCATTTACACTTCCCAGTACACAGTCCCACTTCCTAGAAACCAGATGCTTTGTTTGTTCCTTTTCTGTTCCTCACATATTAGTACAAAGCTTCGGTATTTGGATTATACTCATAAAGAGGAAGTCTAATTTTAAAAATGTTAATAGTTAATCAAAATAATAAAGAAATAATCCTATGAAGAGTGTATGCAGATCAAACAGAACTTGTCTTCTTTCTAGGAGGACAAATCGGCTACATAAGCCTAGACGTGCCCCAAGCCATCTTCACTGATGAATTTGAAAGAACCAGCCTGTTCAAAAGATGTGACACTTCATTGAAAAAAAGAAAATGGCATGAAGAGTCCCAAAGAACACAGTTTGGAGTACATGACGTGCTGTGCCATTGGAACAGGTCAACAGTTTAGATATATTCCCTCTCTCTTACCTATCTTGCACAGGGGTCTACAAAAGGAAAACATCAGTGGGACTGGTGAGCCAGTGGGCTACCAGTCTGAGTGGACCCCACCTCTCATCCTTACAGACTTAGCTTTTCCACTGTGCTGGAAGCCAGCCACCACCCCAGATAAACAGGATCCAAGAAACGTCTGCTTAGTGTACCTACACTCCTTGGTTTCCTGCCATGCTGTTTCAGAGTTAGGGAAGAAAGATTTAAACCAGAGGCCCAGCATGCTCAGTGGCATACATGTGCTCAGAGAGGCATATGATAGGAAAGGGGATGATTCAGAAGGTCAGATGCCAATATGCTGATGTATGGAGGCATCTGAAGATAGTTATTAGACAAGAAATCTCAGCTTAATATTGTGCCTCAGAATTAAAAACAGCGGGGGAACGACAGTCAAACTCTCCTGGCTCAGGAGCACATGAGATGTGCTGGCTACTCCACGGGGTCCACTCACAGCAGACCACTGGCCATGAGGCCTTGTTTGTCATGACATACATCTTTCTGCTCCTCCCCACTGCAAAGTAATACATCTGCAACCTACATTAGCTGTTAGCAGTCTTCGCAGCAACTACTGCAAAGTCTATTAAATATAAACAGGGAAAAAGTGCTGGCACCAAAATCTTAAAATGAAAAGGAGAAAACTCTTGCTTTATGTAAGAAGAGAAATGTCTGCTAACATATTTCTGCTCTGTCCACCATGCAACAGTTTCACAATATGGCTCCAGAATATCCACACCACAGTTTTTACACTGAACTCCACAGTACAATCTAATTGTAAGAATGAATATTCATGTGGTGGAAATGCAGAAGCAGGCATGGTGGTCATGTGTGGGCACAGTGCTTATTTTTGAAAATTGCTGGTATAGCATTAATAGTGCCAAAACCACATTATTGTTTTCAAAAGCATAACTATAAATCAAAGTAGGATCAAGTTACTAACAGTGTCTCAGAAAGAAAAATTGTCTTTGCAATCTTCATTGGTAAATACTTATTAGCTACAGTTATCTGAGAAATCAGTGAAAAGTGGTCACAGGACAGACAGAAAACAGCAACAGAAACTATGAAAGAATACTTTTCTCTATTCCAAACATAGCACAAAATTGCAGCTGGCTTACAAAACAGTGACAGCGTGAGTCAGTCATTGCCAACTTCAGAATAAAGTTCTATTGCTTCAGTCAAAAACACAGCGTGATGCTTTGAGCTACTACATTGCTTACAGTCAGATAACCTATTCCTGAATTTTGAAACAGGAAACATAGCAGTGACAGTTTAACATTCAGCCATTCCTGCAAGCATGCCAGCACACTCAGACTGGGCAGCTAACACATACCGTCATTTATCTGCTATAGAGTTCCTTCCTCACGCAGGATTTGAAAGTAGTATACCTCTGTATAGGTTTGTAGCCCTGTGGAGCAGAAGATGGAGAAGTGCACAGATGCAGACAACATGTGAAGGCAGCCAGAGGTAAGCATAAGACAACGGTATCATGAAAATACAAAAAAATGGCTTTAAGTGACAAATAGCTGAAGATACAGTATAGTATGTGCTAGGTAAAATGTTT
Source organism: Buteo buteo (assembly GCF_964188355.1). Taxonomy (NCBI): domain Eukaryota; kingdom Metazoa; phylum Chordata; class Aves; order Accipitriformes; family Accipitridae; genus Buteo; species Buteo buteo. Next base: position 33,555,147 of record NC_134171.1, on the reverse strand, counting down.
ATCATTTAGTCATTAAGTTCCAAATCTTTCAGTTTAAAATGGAATTTATAAAGAAAGGGAATCTTCTTATATATTTTAAAAAAGAAAAAAAAAAGAAATAACTATTTTAAACCAAACAGCAAGCAAAAATAAAGCTTTTCATGTCTGCACATTTTAATAAGTTTATGGCAATACTCTGACTGACCACTTGATGGCAGCTTAATATACTAGTTTGTTTCAAACTACTAAAACCAGAAAAGGTTTCAGATTATAATACTATATTCCAGAAAGAGAGAAATTTCATTTGATAAACTCTTTAAGACATTTACTTTTCCCAAAACATATCTAAAATATATGTTAAAATGAATATTTATTATGTTCCTACAAAGGGTAGTACCTGACCTTCCTCAAGTTTATGGCTAAGCTTTTAAATAAGACAAAGCTGGTAGGTAATAATTGACCTTTCAGAACTCCAGTTTCATTGGACTTGTGTAACTCTTTGCTCTTCAATATGTTTGCTTTAGTCAGACTATATAACTACAAAATGCCCTTTTCTAAAATACATGGTCCTAGTACCAAGCTCTGTGATGCCCTCAAGATTGTTCTGGGCAAACATTTCAGTGAAACAACTTTTTAAAAAGTTGAATTACTAAGTGTAAGATGTTAATTGTAAAATCAAACTTCAAATCATAGGCCTATTTTAAACTGTTATTTTTAGGTGTTTTTAGAGTGATAATCAGAGACTATATTGATTTGGGTAGACATTAATTGTAGGATACTTAACATTAAAATCAGGCATTTACACTTTATAAACAGGTTCAAATTGCTCATGGCAAAAATTTCCATGTTGCTACAAAATACTGCATAAGCAAAAGCTATAATGTTCTTTTATCTGTATAATGGAACTGACCAAATCTTAATATGGATTCGAAACAGTTATTAACAAAGAAAAGGTTAGTGATTTGTTAGTTTTGATTTAGCACAAGACAACAATTGAGCCCTCCACATTGTAGGAGCAAGAAGGTAAACTTTTACTTGTTCTGACCACTCTAAATACTGTGAAACTTTTAATGAACAAACAATAGGAAGCAATTAGTGACACTTTCCGCCAATTTGTTCTGGGCAAAACGTTCTTATGTGTTTTCTTCTTTTCATTCTAAACCAAGATTGGAGGGGGGGGGGGAGATGTTTATTAAACTGAAAAGGCAAATTTTTTGCAGAGTTTTTACTGCTACCCACTCCTGGAAAAATCTGGTTTGTGTGACACTTACGAAAACTTACTGAAAATTGTAATTCCTAAATTTGGTACTATAATTGTCTTGGAATACTACTGATTAGTGAAGAGAATGCATTTTTCTGAATAGTCTAACAAGTCTGCATGTAGGCATGTCTGAATATAACTGAATTTTAGGACCAAATAATGATCATCTCCTACGCAATCCAGGAGATATCTCATACCTAAGTAAAATTAGACATATTATTTATAAAAGATGGTGCTATTCTTCAGAACATCTTTGGCTATTCTTTATAGTTCTTTTACAGTCTACTGGAATATTTTATAGTGGCCTCGGCAAAAGAAAGATACACACATAAGACTGAATAGTAGTGGATTATATAGATTCTTAAGGATTATATGTGATTTTTGTCATGCATTTTGTGAAATAAAAACATGTAGTACATTTACAAGAATTACTTCATAAGCAGACTGTTTTCTGGTTAAATTAACATACACTGCACACTTACAATTAGTAAACAATTAAAACATATAGCTGAACATCTTGAAACGGTTACAAAACAATCATCATTCCCACACCATAATAAAAGGCATTGAGGACCAACAAGGAAATAAGTTTGTTACAAATACAGTGGTTGTTATCCACATTTTACATTTGATCATAATATTACAAAAATAACAAGTAAACTATTAGACTCAACACCACTTCACAGAAAGCTCTAAAATTATATTTAGGAAGCTAACTAAAAATTACTAAAATTGTATTACAGAAATAACATACTGAAATGTGAATTTAGGAACCATAATACAGTTCAAGATTTATGTCTAAGGGATTAGGTTGTCAGGAAAAACACCATTTTACATTTAGTTAAAAATGTTAACACCTGTCATATGAAGAAAAAAAAATGTGACTTTTATTAATAAAACTCTAAATAAAATTTTTTCTGCTACTATAAAATTCCCCTGTACTACACAGAACCTGAAGAGGGCAGCAAGGCCTATACATTCACCTAAAAGGCAAAGCATGATTTACAAGCTTGTTCTCTATGAAAATTTTCTGCAAGTAATTTTCTGTCCTCTAGCTTCTTGTAATTTAATATATTAGATACAGGGTTAAATTATCAAAAGCAACTTTGAACTAGAATATAGCATTGTTCAGCACCACTTCACTAATTCTTTATTTGAAAATTAAAACTATCTTCTGCTGCAACTGTTTCCAACAGTCATTATCAACACTTGGTATTTTAAATTATGTTTTAGAAGAGCCAACAGTTGACCTTTAACTAAACTGCCCAAGCTTGAGAGAGACAAACTCTCTTTTCCCTGCAAAAAAACCAGACATAAGTGCTACCCTTGTTAAAATTCTTAATGCCAATCTATCAATCACATAATACAGAAGAATGACAGTATGCAGAAGATTTCTCATCTCCAAGTTGTTTTGTGTACTATAAAGGTACATTATGTCCTCTATGTATTGCTTTCTAATAAAAAAAAAAAGAATTTAAGAAGGAATTTATCTTACAGGCTACTTCAGGATTTCTATAAAACACATCTTTAAACATGCGCACTGTTGGTTTGCAACCTACCGGTGCTAAAATAAGCAGTGGTAAGTAGTAAAGTCAACTAAGATAACTATAAAAATTAGAATCCTTACCCTAAACCCTCGATTGAGTCTGTCTTTCATAATGCCAATAAATTCTTTATAACTCAGCTGGTCATCTCTGTCAACATCAAAAATCTTGAACACTGTGTTCACCAAATGTGGTGAAAGCTTCACACCTGTGGCTACATACACAGCACGTTTGAATTCATCTGTACAGAGAACATCAGAAGAAAAAAACCAAACCATTAATCCTACTTTGTGGACAACATATTATGAAATACAAGTAAACTTTTAACTTGAGTTTTCATATTTCAACACTCAAAAAATAAGAAAAGGTGAAAATTAGGATGGAATTTCACAGTTCTAAACCAAGTAGTTCTCAACTGATACAAAATGATACTGCTTAATTGGCATCAATAATTTTACACAAAAGATAACAGTCGATACACTATCCTATATGCAATAACAAAATTAGAAAATCATATTATAATTAAACCTATCTTACTTATATACTGATGGCATCTACTTAATTGACAGAAAACTGAACCTAAGAAGCAGTGTGTGGAGAAAACAGTATACCCTTTTGGTAAGGCCACATGAGGTAGGACTATGCTGGTGTTACTATGCCAGACCCCATGAAGATGCTACTTGAGGAGAGCATGCAAGTCTGACCACTTCACATATTGTTCACCTTGCACTCCCCAAGCATCTCAGCTGTTGTATTAAGGATTTTAGTCAGTACATACCTGCCTAGTTCTTTCAGCACCCACTTACTGATTTGTTCAAAAATCTGTCTAATCCCTCTTCGGACCTTCTGACACTATTTCCTTCTACAACCTTCGTATAAGGCCAGATTCCAGACGCCCACTGTGTAAAGAAATGCTTTTGTTTGCTTTAAACTGATCTCTTATTGATGTCATCAAGTGCCTCTTAACTCTTGTATTGTAGGATTTGATGACCAACTATTCTGCATTCAGCTTATACACCACTTAAATGACTTTGTAAAGCTTTACCATATTTCTTACGATATGACTGAGCCTTCTCCTCTCAAAGCTGGAGTCCTAGCCTTTTTAGCCTTTTACCTGAGACATTAAAACTACAAACTAGGAATTACAAAACATTTTTGTATTTTTGTCAACAGTTCTGTATCTTTATCAACAGATTTTTATAAAAATACAAAGACTTACCTTGACCTATGGAACGACTTGCAAAATTATACATTTGCATTGCAATTGCAAAGTCTTCTAGGTTGTTCAAGAATTGGAAAAATGATCTAAACTCATCAAATGTGATACCCTAAAAAATGGAAGAACAATATGCACCGTAAGAATTATCAGTAGTGATGACAACTGAATAAATAAACCTTGCAGTTACATATGTCTACTTCATTTAAGAATAGATACTACACCCACTGAAAAAAATAGAGATTTGTACTGAAAGTCAATAAAGTAAAGAATTGGAGTCTCCTGAAAATGCAAGATGTCTTTCCTCTTTGCCACTGCAACGGATAGCAATTCTCACCCAAAAAGCAGTCAAAAATATTGTTCCATTGCTTAAGGCAATCTTTAAGAATTCCAGGATTATTATGATACAACAGTTGAGAATAAAAGTCTAGGTTTGTATGAATATTGAAGTATGTTTACTACAGAAAACCTGCAAACTGCTATTATATGTAAGAGTGTATGCTCACATAAATACATTGAATGAATTCATAAATACTTGTTATGGTCTAACTTAAGCTCTGTACTTTTAAGGTGAAGTTTTTACATATCCAGATTTAGACACCAAAGTCTCTTCAGCTGATACTCCAAGCATCAAGTATTGCAGGGTTTGTCCAGGTTTTTAGAAAGTCTTTTGTATTTTGCCAGACTTCAGAATATCTTCTGTGAAAGTTTCTCTGAAATTGTTGTTAAACGAGCTTATTTCTTCTTTCCTTATATTTATTCTGCTTTTCTCTCAGCTACAAATCCAAAGACCCAATAAACTACCTCTAAATCAATTTTGAAAGAGACCTTAAACAGAGACTTTGAATTAAGCCAGGACCATTGCCTATCTCTCATTCTCCATAGCCTGCCAGTCATTCTGAACATGGGATGGCATTTTTCATCAAACCTTGATCTCCCTGGCCTCCTTTAACTATCACTCCTGGCTATTCTTATGTCTGCTTTTATCGTTTTATCCTATTTCACTAATTCTCTCTGAAAATAAACCTGAAGACAATAGAAAGACCTGTGAGCCTTTCTATTCAAACTAAATTCTTGACCTATGTCTCTCCTCAAAGATATACATAGTCATTATGGTATGGTGGAACACAGAAAACATACTGAAGTAGGTTTGCGGCAGAGGAGGAAATGACAGAGATTGGGCGTAAACCCATATGAGACAGCAAGTACTGTGGTAACTGTGGAGAGCAACATAATATTGTTAAAATAAAACACTTCAATAGGCCTCTACCCACTGAGATTTAAATCACTGCTTAAGTGATCCTACCAAAGTTCTACTAAGATTTATAAACAGTTTGACTGGAGAGCTTGACCCATCTCCATCATGAATTCCTTTTCTCAACAAGCATATTTGTTCTCTGTTTCATCCTTTGCAATCGGGAGGAAACTCTCACAGACACAAGCAGAACCACCTCCTTATTCTCCTTTAAATTTTAATCTTAAAAGCTTTATTTACTAATACTAATCAATTCTGTCTTCTTGTTTCATTGCATTTGACATCTAATAGTTTATGTCCAAGTTCCTTTTCTTGCACTCTGTTTAGACTGAAAACTCTCTGGGACTGGAATAATTTTGTTACGTATTTGTGAAATACCTACATTAGTGAAACTTCAGTCCCCAGCTAGGACCCTCAGGTACTATAGCAAAATAGCAATAATAGAATATGGCCTTCAAAGTCTTGAGCTGACATTTTTACGTTCACGACGATTTTTAAAAAAACCTTAATTTGTACCAGTTTGCCTGTAAAGATTCTGAATGTGGTACACTGTAAGAGCTCAGGCTACTGTAAAAATCCTGGCTCTTTCCATGTAACTAGACAGGAGATGATCAGTCTAGATGGAAAGTAGCCCTTGTGTAGGAAAGGCTGAGAGCCACTGGTTAACAAACCAGCCTTTTTGCAGCTTTTGTGTTTCTAGTAGTGATGAAAACTGCTGCCATGAGTTGACACTGGAGATGAAGCAGGGAGATAAAGGAGTCACACTTGCAGTCCACGGCTAAACTGTACATACTCCACAACATTTTAGCGATGAGAAAAATATCTGGCTTCATTTAAGAGTTCTACAATTTCTGCTGAAATCATTTGCAATCATACATGTTTATTTCCTCTCAAGAAGAAACAGCAAAGGACACAAAAGAGGCAGAAAGGCAGGCAAAATGACACTAAAAGAGAGTTGGGCATACAGCACTCTACTGTCTCTCTCCCTTCCTAGGACTGTATTTTGTTCAACTGTTAACTGTAATAACATTTCGTATTCGCCATATGTTTTGCATTTTGACATAGGAAGTTATCTACGTGTAGATATCCCAGAATCTTCCTACTGGAAACTATTTATTTCCTATGTAAAAGGAAGCTAACTTTTTAATTTATTTGGACAGATTATATTTTATTACAGCAAAGAAAACTGTTATATTAATGCACCAGTGCTGTTAAAAATGCATAGACTTTCTTTAGGAGCTGATATTTGTAGTGGTTCAAGATGCCAGCTTAAATGAATCACTGCTTGGCATATGGTTAGTAAAAGGGGGAAAACATCCTGTGAGCAGGCAGCATGCCAGCTGAACATTTTAATATGACTACAGTACACCAAATGATCATCATGTTGCTTTAGAGGCTTCTACATACAGCGCCCTGAAAGATTAACATTGCCAACTGTGAGAGTAGCTGCCTATTTACAGGCTAGACTAATTTTTCTTCTAAATGGAATCCTCTGATTTGTAATAGTATTGCAGTGTACCACTGTAATAAAATAGAGTACATTTTATAATTTTCAAATTATAATGTTATTCCAGGTGTAAAAGTGCAAACATATGAAAAACGCCTCCATGGCAATAAGAAGCAAAATCCCATTCTCAAAACCCTGTGGCCAGCACAAGAGATGTCACAGGGATTTACTTTTTCCACTGTACTGACAGCACATTTACCAAGCCAGTGATATGGAGCTATGGAAAATGGCAATGTCTTGTCTTACTTAATAGAGGTATAGCACATGATATACAGATACATGGCACAGTTCAAGTGCCAGGAAGTTCCTAGAATGCAGCATAAGCAAACCTCTGAGTGACACAGCTTTCTATGCGGAAGTTTTCCTTAGCTGATGGTCCCACCAGAGATCAAGAAGAGGAAACTACTGTGGAAGACTTGCTATCAGAACAGTGGCATGGGAAGACTTAGAGACAAACTTCAAAGAATACTTCCTTGTGTTTAAAAGAAAGTGTATATATAATTTACTTAATCAACTTCACCTTTGCCATTCAAAGAAGTACTACTTCCCTATAACTATGACTGTTGTTATTTTTCAGTTACCCAAGTGATACTTACATCGTTGTTATACAAGCCCCAAAGTGACTTTTTTTTTCATATTTCCATATATATGGAAATCTTGATTTCACCCTAAACAAAAAACAGCTGGGAAGCATGCAAAAAGAGCTTTATACCATTTCTGTTACACTGTCTTGGCTTTGAATATTGAAAGCTGTGCAGACCTTTTAGAGTAGTTAGAACTGAGTACTTCAGTGGCTAGACCAGGAACTCAGAAAGGGTCGGTGAGCAGGAACTCTGATCCCAATCTTACTGCTTCATCTTACACCTAATCTGGTGCAAAAGAGACAGCCCTGCTTTCCCTTTCCACTCCCCAGCTATATTTATCTCTCAGTGGACCTAACTGCTGTACGACCACAGGAAGAATCAGATAATCTAGGAATTTCAACAGAAAACTGATAATTTTTGGAGTGTGTGTCTATCAGGTCAGCTGACTGATCTTACTTACTCTGTAGACTGAAATTACAATGTAGTTTCTCAAATAATAAAAACCCCCAACCTGTCCAAACCGATTTACTACTTTTCTTCACAAGCTCTGCTGTTAATTCTATTAAAATATATAGCTATTGAAAGAGTTAGATGTCTAGGTCAGATTAATCTGATCTCCTTCTGTAGACACAAACAGAAGGAGCGTATCCAAAACATCCCTTATTTGAAGGGCTACTTTTAACATTATCCTTTTGATTACCATTGATGCATAGTTGCCACTGTATTTGTCTCAGATACACTTCTGACAACACATTTGTTGTTAAACAAATGAAGGATTATCTACCTCATGACCTTTACTATTTTGATTATCTTTTCTATCTCTTCAACCGTTAATAAGAACCACATACCCATCAATAATTATATACAAGCGATGCATCATTAAGACTGTAAAACAACTAGATACAGGGTGTCAATGTTATTTCTGAAGAGGCACTATTCCAGTGGCAGTGCAAAAGAAAAGTAAGAAAAAAAAACGTTTTTTAATGTCTCATTGCTAGAAAATTGTTCTTGTTCAAGTCTTAGTTTTTTTGCTGTTTAAATTTTCATGTAATACAAAGCTTTGTTATCTAAACTTCAAAAATATTACTAGCTAAATCCTATAGAACATATGTGCTATTTACTCTTCTACTTTTTATTCAGCGAGTAATCTGAAAAACATGAGACACACAGCTTATGATCAGAATAAAATCCTGGTGCTAATTAATTCAGTAACAGAATATCATTCAGTCCAACAAGGCTGTTTTCATCTTGATGACACTGGGACTGGATGCTGTGGCCCACTGCTGTTCTAGCAAAACAATTACCTTTTCTTCAGGAATCCTGCAGCGCATGTTTTCCAGGTAACTTGATGTATTTTCCACATTTGTATACCTCAAAAGAATATGGGCAAAGTCTTCCTCACTGATGGTGTTCATCCCGTTAGAGTAGGAAAGGAATTCTATCTCTAGAACCTCAGTTTGTAGGTTATCCATAAATCTAAAGCACAAACATAAATATGAAGAAATAGTAATACTTTATATTTCTACTATGCATGTCTTTAAAAGACTCGTCGAATATAAAGCCAAATAGCACTATACAAAGTAGTTCCCTTTGCATAGCTCTGATGGTAAATCCCTTATCTATGCTGACGTATTTTCTAATCAGTACAACAATCTTAACTCAAAGATGAAGTGGTTTAGTAAGGATTAAAATTACTTAATACTTACACTTCTAATTTACTTCTAGTTTGTGTTTGCTTAACTTTCTTCTTCAGTGGGTCACTGATCTTTATTTTTATATGCTAGAATGAAAATTCCATCATAAATTCCCAAAATTTATTCCCCATATAGTTACTGATTGCGATTAAACCTTACCTTTCTATCAAGTGAAGTATGATGAGCTCTTGTAGCCTTCCAATCTAAACTTTTTTTTTTTTTAATACTTCACTATTCTTATGATATTTCTATAAACTCTTCCCAACTTAACAACATATTTAGTATATTCTGGACACCAAAACTGGATAAAGTATAAAACCAGCTACATATAAAAAGGAAATGCAACTTCCCTGATTCTGCTTGATGTCCTAGTGACACAACCAAGGATGAAATTAGCTCTCTAGTCACAGTACTGCACTGGGAGCTCATGTTCATCTGATTGTCAACCACAACCTGTTACACTTCCCCGTTACAGGTTCCCAACAGTTCCCATCCTGTAGACACTGTCTGCAATGCTCCTTCCTAATAAATAACTTGACTTCTAAGAACTATGAGGAGCTCAAATCAAAAGGATGTCTAGGCAAAAGTATAAGTGCAAGGCAAACATACAAGAGCACTTCTCTCACCAGTCCATAGTTTAATGATTTTTTTGAGTTGGTAAAGTAGTGTTGAATAAAACTTGATGGACCCCTCTTTCATGAATATGTCTATGTTGTGACCTCTTTAGCATTCACAACATCTTACAGCAACAGATGGACATTTTAACTAGATGCCTTTTGAAAAAGTAACTTCTTTTGAACTCACATCAGGATTTGACTTGATGACACAGTTTGTGTATTATGTGCAATACTGAATACTTTTCATGACATACATAATTTTAAGGCAAAATATTTTGCAAACATCTGATTGATTAGAATGCACAGTTAAGTGATAACTATAAAGACAATAGGTGTTGGGAGTATTTACTGAGGAAACAATAACCAAATACTATATCTCTTTCAATCACACAGAAAAATACAGTTTTATAGCTCTATTTTTATAGCACTTTCCCTATATTTTTAAATTCTATTTTAATTGGCGTAATAATTAAGCCAATAGCTTCCACTGTGCTTTCACTTTTTCCTGAAGAAGGTTGTTCTAAGGTGCCTACACAATATCTTCAGAAAAATCTTTACATTGAAATACGTCCCTAAGAGCAGAGATGCACAAAAAGTTTTTTTTTTAAAGCAGTGACAAACGGGGGGTGGTGGTGGTGATGTGTGGATTCAAAACCAAGAAAAAAGTTCCTACATACCAATAAGGACAGGGTTGGGGTATAGATGCACAGAAGTGCTAACAAAATTTGCAAATGCAGCAGCATTAGTACAGAACCTCTTATTGTTGGTCCACTTATTATTTTGCTCTTTGTATATATAACACACACAAAGGGCATATAAAATTTATATACATGTCTGTATAAACTATGTATACAGTCATATAATACACATTAATTACAACAAGCAGACAAGTATTTTTTTACAAGGAATTAATAAAGTTGAGACTCACCTATAAAAATCTTCAAAGTTCAGTTCAGCTTTTCCTTTCTTGCCAAAAAAGTGTACAAGCAGTGTAGTATCTGACAGTGAACTTGAAATATCATCGGCACGCTTAAATATTAGAATAAAAAAAAATTAAACGCCATGATTGGATCAGTTACAGAGGTATAATCTGAGAATGCCTGTCATCACAATACACCTTTCTATTAAAGGAGTTTGTATTTTATGTTTACAGTCTTAAAAAAGACTTTAGTATTAAAATCCACTAAATTAATTTAGTCATGCAATTTTCACACAAAACAGCATCAGGCTGTTAATTGCTTTTAGTAGAAAACACTTAAAACAATACAATATAATGTAAGCTGCAATGAAGAGGGAAAAAGCATGAAAAATAAAACCAGAAACTCTTGAGAAAAAAAATGTTCTAGTCAGCTGAGGTAAACTATAAAAATAACTCCCTTAGTACACAATCTCCTTTCCCTTCTACTATGCAACTACAAAGAAATTAAAGGGCGTTACTTCATATACTCTTATTTTATACCTTAAAATTATTAAGTATGGGATTTTATTCCAAAACCACTCACATCAGTCAGGTGTACTTTATATGATTCTTTTCTACAAGTAGCAAATGACTACAGTTTAAATTTTATTGCCCAAATATACTTAAAACAACAGACTTGTAAGAAATTTTGAAGTTTGACTCATTCTCTTAAGAATGTTTCTCATCTACCAAGTATGTGGTCTCTGCATCGGACATGAATCTTTGAACATGTACTAATACTTTTTCCTTAATAAATAGTTATCAACTTTGAAGGCACAGAATTTTTGACCATGTGTAATAGCAAGCGTTGCAAATAGGAAGACACACATATAAACAGAAGTAACTATCATCAGCGTATAAACAGAAGTAACTATCATCTATGTATAGTGATTGTGCAACATTCCACTTTACTACATATTCGTTATCTTTAACGGTTGTGCATATGCATTGATTTTACCTTTTTTACAAAGAAACTCTTGATAGACTGAAGAGCTAGAAAAATATTTCAGTAATATAAGGCTCTTAAATAAGCCGTAGTATTCCACCATGGCAATGTCCTTCTGGCATTAACATGCATCTGCCAACATTTGAAATTCAAAAATTAATATATTTAGTCTCCTTGCTGCACCTGCCTAGGGAGAACCTTCTGTCCAAGCTCTCATTTTTCTTACAAGAAAAGCAAAGAGTGGGAGCCAGTAGTCTCTGCTCTTCCCAGGCAAGCTACCACCCATCGGCAACACCATATTTTTGTGGGAGCGTGCTTGCCGACTCTATTGTTGAAGTACAAAACAGAATACACAGTAGAGAAACCTATTAAGTATTTAGGAGATTAACAGTACTAATTTATCACCATAATGATAGATTATAAACCTATGCGATTTACTATAAGTATAGAAAACTGTTTATACAGATCTATAAAGGTCTGCATATACAAACCTGCAAGCTTCACTCAGAGTCCTGTAAGTCTAACTTTATTTCATAACTGAAGAGGCTATAAATTTATAACAGAAGGAGAAACTCTAAATGAAACAACTAGGAAGAAATTTTGAACAGTATGCAGTAGTTTGACATCATGTACCATGAAAAACCATTCCATATCTATATTCTCTGAAATATATCATATTAATTTCAAATTTACATACTGATGTGTAAAACATGTAAAATGCAATATCCATTAACAGCATTTATGTATCAACAACAAGGAAAAACATGGGGCAGTAACAACACAAATCCATTCCTTTCAACATCCAAGAACTAAAGATATGAGAGAGACTTTTCTGTACTTTAGTATATTAGGACTGTCAAGATTGTATTTCAAGTACTCCAGCTTCCTGTTTATTCTCATATTCTTCTCCAGGGAGAAATAAGATGACATCGTGTATATATAGGTAGGGAGATATTTCATGTCCTTCAATTAAGACAGCTCTGCTCTTCAAGTGAGCAAATTAATTCAGAAAAGTAATCACTATTTGTCTTTTAATATTGTTATCCTCCACTACAGGACACAATATACTGAAATGCAGATACCCTGATTTCTTATGTCTTTTAAGCAATTAAATCCCTAAGCACATTCAATTTCCCTCAAGTACACTGGAAAGATATCAAATGTTAAATTACAGCCTTTCATCTTGCAAAAACGTTTCAAAACCTTGGACTTAGGTTGCATCCACCTATATCTAAAGAACCATTTAAAAAAAATACAATCTGTAAGTCTTTTCACTATTCCCATTTGGTCAGCCTCAGTAAATGAAAAAAACCCAAACAAAAACCTCACTACAGAAACTCAACCCAGTATGCTTCTCTGCAGAATTGCAGGCAACTGAAAACTATTCCCATGCTCCTTCTGCATTGATAGCATTAAATAAATTCTTTCTCTTAAGGGGTAAGGATAAAAACAAAAGCCTTTATAATTTAAAACTATTTATTGTTCATAATAGAACGAATTTTGTATTTTAGATCAGTGAAAATGAAATGACCACACCTGTTTCCATATATATGAATACAAGCCTCTATTTTGATCCAATATATATTGCAGTCATTTAAATGAGAATAAACCTCTACACTAACTGTAATACAGATACAGGTAAAGTGACAAACAGGAGACACAAGTGTTTCAGTCACCTTATTGGCTTGCTGCTTAATGGCAACATCTTTTCTTCTCAATTTTCTAATCTGAAGAGCAGTAAATCTATTTTTTTATATATATTCAGCAAAATTAATTTCAAGCTTTTGATTGCAGAGGGTTGACTAAAAGTAAGTTACACTCACGAGCAATGGTCCACTCATAGCAACATATTCTGAGAATGAAGTATGTATATTATGCTTTGAATTAATAAGAGCTTTCTTACTGCAAGTCCTTGATTTTTCAATAGTGATAACAAATATATTGATTTCCAGTTTCATTTAGTAATTTAAGAATAAACCACAAACTGAATTCAGTGATAACTGGCTTATTCCAACAGGATGGTGTAGTTGCTAAATGACAAATAGCAGAAAGAGTACTGTAAACTGCCCTAGAAAGAAACTGGATGTGATGAATAACTTCCCCCCCAAAGAGACCGTAAGTTGATTCCCACAACAACCAACCTTATTTACTTTCCTTTTCAACTTACACAAGGCCTTCTCAAAAGGCTATGAAACAACACAGACCCCAGTGTTGCCTAACTTTACGCCACTTACTTAGTACACATGGCTATAATATTATGCAGATGTGAGGGTATCTAGGAGAGATAAGAATATGGATGAAAGCCAGCTGGCTCAAACTTAATCCAAGCAAGATAAAGATGATTATGTTGAGAAGTGGGAAAAGGTCAGTGGAGCAAATGCAGGACATGATTTTTCTTTATAAAATGATTTACAAGTGAGCAGAGATATTTTTTATACATTTTGCAGAAAATTTAAATCAATGTTTAGTTTAGCTGCTGTTAAACTTCAATTACATTGTAGTTACAGATATTAGTCTGAGGCATCAGAAGTAAAAAACCTCTCTCTCTTCAAATTAAAGGTGTGTAGAGATTACCAAACTTAAGTCCACCTATACTTGGGACTGAATTTGTGCCAGCTAACTGTAGATTAAGATGACAGTTAATTCAGAAAACTCAGTGCCCCAAGATCCTTAAACAGTCAATGAAAAGAGTGGCCCTCTCTCCCCTCTATGTCTCCCTTAGCTGACTAGACAAGAACACTGATGTTCTGGGTTTTAAAATTTGGTGGAATAAATAAGGGCTAATAACTGGACTAATCGTTCAGGGGCTCATCAATTTAAAAGCAAGCACTGAAAGGCTGGGTATACTGCTTTATTGCAAGATTAGTATGAATGTATTATTACTATGAATATTGCTATAAATATCGGTACAAAACTCAATTGTGTAACACTACATTTTGGTTTGTTCAAAGGCAAATGAACTCAAGCTGAGAGAGGTACAGAGAAGGCTTATTTGATACCTGTGAAATGTACGTTCTACCTTAAGAGAAAAATCAAAGACCCTGTGGTGTTTAGCCTATGGTAATTAAAACTGAGGGCTATGACAGTGTTTATAAACACAATCATGAATAAAAGATTAACACTAAAGAAGAAAAAGCCCTATGAAAATTAAGGGACAACAGACTGGTATAAAGGGACTATGAGTAAATTTAGCCTGGAAATTAGAAAAAGTCTGTCCAAGTCCTCAGGTTATTCAATACCTTCTGCAGAGGAACAGCAGGGACCAAACACTAATTACTTTTAATATGGAGCACACATTGCTTATGAAGCAACAAAAAAGATTGTTTTACCCTGGAGGTCCGTTTCAGTTCCTTGTTCTTTTCTCATTATGATCCTGCTTATGAAGCATGGGACTTGAGACCAGAATCAGTGGGGAGCTGCTGTATGTCCTTTAATGCCACAACCAGCAGAGCAATCACCCTCGCTGTATGGGGCACAGAAAAGCCTAAACGATCTAGTTTTCTGACCGTCTTAAATGATCAATACAAGTAAGTGTCCTAATTATCTAAAAGCGGACCATGAAACAAGAATCTTATTAGAATTTAAAGCACTATGGAAATTAATTTGACAGCTCAGTGATATTGCTAGTCCTCCATAATGATCATGTAACATTAAAAAAAGATTGACTAATGTTTTGGTTACCTTAAAAACATTCCTGGTTTCATCCAACAATTAGAACAATCTTTGCGTGATACTGTTTTTCTGAAGATAAGCTCTGATAACGTACATAAAAAGCACATTAAGGACCTAAAGATTAAAAGCTTAAAGGGCTGCAACTCTCATTAAAGTTGTCATACCTCTGGACCAAGCCTAAATGACAAAGTTTTCCTGAATTACTCTCTGTGAAGTATTGTCACTATTAGTATTAGAAAATGCTTCTTATAGTAAGGACTGAGGAGGATTTGATCTTCCAACTCTTTCAAAAAGTAACTCTGCTTTCACTTGGAAATAACAACTTTCAATTATCGCACTGCATGGTGCCAAATCTATTTCATCTGAGAACTTTCAGGTTTTAAAAAAAAAGTAATCAAATGAAGAGAAGAAACAAAGTGCATAAAATAGGAAAATAATCAGAACAGAAATAAATAAAATAGCAGTCTGTTTATGGACCAGGGACAGAGGTTGTCTTATACCTCTGCAAGGTCCGAAAAGAGTGCTTGGCTTGTGCTACGTCTCAAAGTATCCCAATAGCTTCTGGGGACAAGGTCCTCTCCTTCTGTTTTAAGGACCTGCAGAAATTTCAAGAAGCACAATTGTTTGAAAACCAAAGAACAATAAAACAACTGCTTACAGACTTTAAAATCTTTTCCAACTGATCTTCAAAAGCATGGCTTGATTCTTTTGCTTCTACACAGGGAAATTTCTACCCAGTTACATGACACTTGGTAAATGAAAGGAACACTCATCTGTTACAGCTATTTGCTTATTACCCATAACTTAGCTGTGTCAAAAGTATCACCAGACTCCACTTTCCCAAACAAAATAAATTAGAGAAAGCGTAAAGTGAAAATATTTATCAAAAGTACACGTGAAAATATCCATCTAAACTCAGTATTTTGCTGTTGTTTTTCCTAACGATTTTGTTTTGCCAAAAAAATATTAATTTATATACTTTAGAAATTTGTTTTCTCATTGGTCAAAATATAAATATCACCATACAACTAGTTATATGAAATTAATTCCCTCCAATAATCAGGATGACATCCTTGCAATAATAAAAAAATGCAAAAACCAAGCCAAGCCTAATAAATGCAACTTCAACTGTTGACATATCTATCAAGAAAACACTATGCAGATCTGATGATCAAACTTACCTTGTTTAAACAGAAAGTAAGTGTTTAATCTCTCCAAGGAAAATACATTTACCTTTTTGCTCTGAAATGTTTCATTTTTGGAAGCCTGAAAAATCCTCCCTTATTAAAACAGGCCTTCCTTTATCTTGCAATTAGTCTTGGAATATCTATGCAATACATTTCTTTTTTTTTTTTTCCCCCTATTACAGAATCATAGAATCATTTATGTTGGAAAAGACCTTTAAGATCATCAAGTCCAACCGTAAACCAACGCTTGTCTTGAAACAAAAAGGACTGTGCCAGACATCTTACTACTGGGGAAAAAACCCCAACCAAATATAATAGAATAGAATCATTAAGTTTGGAAAAGACCTCTAAGATCATCAAGTCCAAATCTAGGGGAAGTGATCTTAAGGACAGCAGAAGTCTATTTGAACTTGGTTAGGGTTATTGCAACTGAATGAATTTTCCTCTTTGTCTCCACAAGTTAATCTAAACTAAGTCTCCTACTTCCATGGCTCCCCACTCACGTCCATCTGGGCAGGCGAGAGGAAGGCAGTGAGTTTGATCTTCCAACTACAAATGAAAACCATTATTTTTTTGACTCAGCACATACTGTTTGTTCTCTTAGAAGATTTATGCTGCAGTGTGATGCATAAAAACACATTGTTATTATAAAGAATACTGTAGAGTTGAAGGTTTATTGTCTCTATGTAGTCTACATTATGTCAACATGTTATATGTACTGCTTCTATATTGCATAGTTCCTCCACTAACCAATTCAGCTCAGCTCTTTCAGTAAGTTGTCATCAGAGAAACATGACAAACTACCAGGAATTACACCCATGCTTAATGTATATTATACTTCTGTTTCCTTTTTGAAAAATTCTGGTTTTATCTTTCTCTTATTATAGAGTAACAGTTCCCGTGCCGTGGCCACAGTATTCTCATACATAACTCCATTCAGTCCTAAACTGCTAAACTTAAACAAATTTGTTTACTTCAGTGTGTACAGGATTAGGTCCTTAGCAGTTTCTTTTACACTTACTTATCCCTTTGATGTTTACTGGGTCATGCAAATGAACAACACCTCATTCTTTTATGCATACAATTATGTAATTATCTATTTCAAGTATTCACTGAATTTGTTCTCTTACGGGAGATTTACTTTAGCCAATGGAATTAGTACTTCTGGGAGTGAACATTTTCTTTACATGCATCTCATCATAGTTATCATGTTCTGGTTGGCATTTGGCTAATGAAAGCACTCATGCAATACATGCTGAACTAGCCTCAACACACAACTGCAGTATGCACCAGAACATGACTTGAAAGAGTTAACCTATGCAAATGAAAATACAAACATATTTAACCCATTTTAAATGTCACTGTATGCACTCTATGGCTCATAGACCTTGACGCTTCTCAAAAGATTAGAACTGTTTTGAAGGATGAAGTGAGGAGAAGGGCCCAACACAGCACTTTGGACTATCCCAGACATTTTAGGGGTGCATCTCCTTGGTCTTCAGTATCTTCAACTCCCCAGGACATCAAGGGAAACGCAAAAGGCTGCTACACGTTTCAGTAGGAGAAATAGAAACCCGAAGTATCAGTTTTCTGGGCTGGGGGATTTATCGGATACTGTGAATTCCTACACATCCGAGTCTCCTTTGTGTGGAGATCTCCAGTCAGGTAGCAGGAGAGCAGAAAAGGATGCCGCACACCTGGGCATCATCTTGATAAAGAGTTTGGATGTGGCTGGAGTCTAGAAAGAGATTTTTTTACTAAAGCTGAAAATTATTATATGAGGAGGAAAGCCTAACTATTTTGGTTTCAGTTTAAAATAGGAGGCTGCACAGGAATATGGCAACCACTGTACAGCATCTTTGACTGCAGTAAAGCCTGATCTAAAATCCATTGAATCATAAAGCCTCACATTTCCCACTACATTATTCTCACAACATTGCAGCATCTATGTCATGTCACTGCACCTTTTCATTCAACAGACTTCCTTCCTGCAGGTTACCCAAATTGCATGTGCTGACTTCACAGGAAATAAATCTGTGCATTCCTGTGAATGATTACATAAACAAACAGACTTTAAAACTGGAATTTCACTAGCTATCTAATTCTTGTAGGTTCCCTCCCCTCACTTTGAATATCACAATAATCATACAAATCCAAGTTTAATTCTTCTAGTTTAACATCAAATCAATCTTTTTTTACAACAGTTTTACTTCTGCTGTGATGCAAAAATTAACCAGGTTATGATGAAGACATTAAAAACTCCAGAACATCTCTCTCGATGACTCTCTCTCCAACTCCTCAAAAATGATCGAAAATAAGTTTACTGTCACCTAAATAATACAGTGACTATTTTCTGTAAAATCCTATTCTAGTTCAGCACTGAAAGTTCTTATTTATTTGTTCTGTTAAGTGAAGCACAAAAACATAAAAGCTATCTTCTGGTTTCTTTTTTAGGGGGGCAGGGTGGGGTGGAAACAAAGAGGTGAAGGATCCTTTAGATTAATTATTACTTCACATTATACACAAGGAGACAAGACAGACCCAGACCAAATGACTCATGCAGGATGACTTGATTTACATACATTACTTAAAAACAAGTCTATGATTTATTAAGATATATTTTGTCCTTTTCCTTAAAAATATTGTTCCTTCATCTTATATAAATAGAGAGCGCAACCTTTCCTCCTGGTAGGCTTGCCTGTTTCAGAATCCATGCAACAAGCATGCACAATCTTTTATGCAAGTAAAGATTCATCACATTTTTACTGATTAGCACAAGTAATTTAGTTGATGAAAAATATAAATATAGTAAATTTTCTTATAGCATATTATCTCACCTCACTGGTGAAGACTACATAAATTGAAAATAATTAGAGTACATACACTGTTAGTAGAAGTATGATATCCATAAAGTTGAAGACGCTGACATACAGCAAAAATGGGCCAAGCCAAGTATCACATGTCAGAATGAAGCCAAAAGGAGGGGAAGGAAAAAAAAAAAGACAACAAAATAGGTTAATACAAGCAAAACTTTATTTTACATATTATTAGATTTTTTTTGATTGGTTTTAAAATGACAGTGAAGAAAAAATGGCTTATCTTCAATCTCACTCTTCAAATTTTCAAAAGAGAAGCACAAAGTTGCAGAGATTACTCTCAGGAGAAATGTTCCATTTTGCAATCTTTACTTTTTCCAAAAGCTCTCCTTTGGGTGTAAGTTTCCTTTGTTCAGAATAAACAGTGTGTGAGAGATTCAACAATTGACCTACAGTTTTGAAAAGTTGAGAAGGATAGGTCTCTCTGGGTGGGAAGAAAAGATCCCTTTTTATACTCAGGGAAGGTTTAAAAAGTATTAATGCTTGAAATTCAAACTTCCTATGGTTTCAGGGACAAAGATCTCAGATCAAACATCTATAGTCCCAAAAGGATAATGGACACTATGAGAAGCTTTGCATATATGTCAAAACGTTTCTTACAATAAGGAATTTTTTCCATAAATCTACAAATTGCAAATGAAGATGTTTTTTTCTGCTGTGCGCTTGACAGAAACTTGTCCCTGATTTTTATTTGTCCAACAGTAAAATAAGTTCCTGCTGCTGCTGCCATCCTCCAGACAAACCACCACAGACTTGTCTATTTCTGACTTAACCTTTCTTATGCACATAAGAAATGCAAATTTGACATAAGAATAAGTATTCAATATGCCACAAAAATGTATTCAGATAATATAAACAACTAAAAACATTTTGCATTGGTCATAACAAGTATTTAATTAAAAAAATTAAACCTGAATATAAAATCTAAGTTCACTTGTAACATTTCATCAGCTATTTTAAAACTATTATGTTAATAACAAGCATCAGGATCAGTATGTCTACATGAATAGCTTCAGTTAGTTATGAAAGCAGGAGTATAAACTGCAGTTTAGGCTAAATATTGCTTTTTTCTATATATAAAGTTATGCACATTCTTTTAATGACATGAATTTATTGTTTAAAAAAAACCTGAAAGTGATTAGTGAAATATATACACACACAACTTTGTCCTACATCAAAGAAAACCAACTAACTACCAGCTGTAACTATTCTAATTTTACTTACCAGCATTGCACGTTTTTCTTCATCTCCTTTTCTTTCTCTCTTCTCATTTTTTTTCCTGAAAATCTCTTGTAGCTAAAAACCAAACCATATTGTTCTTACTTAGTTTCGGGCTATTTCACATGCTTAACAATCATTCATTGTGAGCAACACTGCAAACAGTATCAAAATGTAGGTCTTTACTAAAATATCAGTGTTTCATTGATGCTTTATTGTTCATATTCATCCCTTCATGTTGCTTCTGTGACCTTAACCACCACACAGAAAGGAAAAGGGAAATACTTTTTCCACAAAGTAAGGCTAATGATTGTATTTGGGAGCACAATACTAAGAACATCCTATTTAGCTCTACATTTTAGTCAATCCAGCCTATACAAAAAGGGGGAGTTCCAGCCTTTTTCACCACCTCTAGGCACATCCTTTCTTGTTGGGTACTAATTAGTATCTGTGTGGCTATGTAGTCAGATGGATCAATCTTTTTTACATATTGTTAGTTTCCAGCCACATCAGTTCTCAGTCCTGCTGGCACAAGGGAGGGGTGGAAACACCTGGTGGGGGTGAAACATTCCCCTTCAGCAGCAACAAACTACTACTCAAGAGTAATTTATCAAGTACCCTTTTTTTTCAAGTCTGATCAAAGAATACCTTCAGGTCTTGTAAGATACCCTTTCACAACTTTCTCTACATTAAGAGCTTTAAACATGACTTCTGAGAAAACCTCAAATACAAGATTTAAAACATATAGATTCTTGAGCATATTTATTTTTTGAAATTATAAAGTCTTCAGAGTAAGAACTGGTCTGTACTTATCTTTCTTTGTAAGTATCTGTTTTATTTAGATATTTTAATTTATAGTAATACTTTTTAATAGTCCAAAATCATTAGAAAAAGGTGTCACAATGTTTACT
This sequence comes from Buteo buteo, assembly GCF_964188355.1. Lineage (NCBI taxonomy): Eukaryota > Metazoa > Chordata > Aves > Accipitriformes > Accipitridae > Buteo > Buteo buteo. Next base: position 33,533,722 of record NC_134171.1, on the reverse strand, counting down.
CTTCACAGCAAGAGAGAGCAGTATTAACTATGATGCCATCTGTATCTCTATCAGTGAACTTCAGCTTTTCAAAAATTGCACGTGAAAATATTGTACTGCCACTTGTAGCATTTGCTAATCTTGAAGTGGGCTGGAAAAAGAATAAACACTGTGGCTGACAAATTTGTCCTATCTAGAAGATGGTATTTTCTGAACCAAACATCATGGCATACAGACACAATTGTGGCAGTCACTTCAAAGACCCCATTTTACCTACCAGAAGTCTGATAAAAACCTGATACTGTAATGACATGCACACAGAGATCCCCAGGGATTGGAATGTGAAAGATAAAGTGTGCGTGATAAATTTTGCAAGCAAATTTTCCAAATTTAATTTCAGAATACCATATTTCAGAGAAGGCAGATGACTAAGACAAAGGGATCAGCAAGCTCTACTGCAGGGGTATGACAACATTGAAATAAATGAATACAGTGTTTAGCAATTAAATAGAAAATGCACTTACAAATAACATTTTATGAATTCCAAAACTGACTACTGTGTTCTGGGATTGCCTATAAGGCAAATACAGACCAAAATATTGTGTGTGTCACTGTATCTATTTTTGAGTATGAGATCAATCTACAAACCTTGGTATGTTTTTTCCAATTTCTTGGAAACCTGCAGGCACAAATTACTGTAACCTATGCTGACAAGGGAAAAGTCATGATAGGACATTTACTTGGATGGCCTAGAGTATTACACAGTTTGCAACCCAAAACTGTGGAAAGAAGAAAGGTAAATGAACAGAGAGAATTAGAAAGAAAATACCTTGTGAAAAGTGAATTGACAAGCCATCAAGTAGGAGAGAAGAGTGGCAGTAATTGAAAAACCAGAAAAGATCAGTAAAAAGCAATGCATCCTTGGATGTATTTCCCCCGCCACAGAGGCAAAGGGAGTAGGATTCTGTTGCATTCATCATTAAAGCACTTGCTAAACTTCTGGAAATGGATCTTTTGTTCAGAAGGAGTGCTATAGGATACCAGCGAGTAGAAAAGTGAATGCAAAAAGGTCTAGGAGTACTTTCATAGGAACATTGTTTGAAACAGGATAATGAGACTGACTGCTGAAAGCAGCAAAAACAAGATCTCCTGTAACAAGGCAACACAATCCTTCTGTTCCCTGACCTCACCCCTATGACATAAGCAAAGAAAAAAGCATAAACACGATGGAATTAGTTTACAAAAACACTAAAGCTATTATCAGAAAAATTAAGTATTTTTCAACTCTTCACTACACATACTCTTCAAGAATCACATAACATGTGAACCCTACACCAATCTCTTCAAAGCCTCTTTATTTGCAAAACTGAACAGTATTAACTATACTTCCAATTTTATGATAGCTGACTGTAATCAATGGAGAAGTATTTTGCAAATGCTGGATATAGTTCAAATGGTAACACTTACAGTCTCCTGCTTCCAGGCAGACAGGAGATGATGCATACCCAAGCAAGGTGAGTATGCAGATGCCAAATGTATATTCTGGGGCCAGCTCTATCACAGCTGCAGCATCACTGAATCAACTTTTCTTTTCATATTTACTTTTATTTACATAAACATTATCTATCTGCCTATCTATCTATTTTAGAATTTCTCACTTCAGATCTAACATTCTGACTGATGGGTTTTGATCTCATTTTTGAAGTGTCACTGACACGGTAATCGAGCAGAGTTACAGTCAGGTTTAATCTATAAAAATTTGTTAAATACAGTAATAGGCAGACAGCAGTATATCTGTTTGAAAATTCTCCTTTCTTTCTTCTATCTACCAAGTCTGGTAACAGAAAAAGAATAAGAAGAAATTTTTATCAAGGACCATGACAGAACAAATAAAAAGCAGGAGGTGAAGAGGACTACAAAAGCATTGTTAGACAGAAAGATGCAATATTCATAGTTAAATGTTGTACTTGCTTCCCGCCTTATATACTTATTTGATTGCATTTTCAGCATCAGTTTCTGAAAGAGAAAGCCTCCTGCTTCAATTTCCTCCCACTTAGCCATTGTAATGCAAGCTTTTTTTTTTTCCATTTTAAAGTTGTCAGTCTATTCCACCACATTCTGTTTTACTGAATCATGTAAGACTTCCCCCCCCCCCCTCTATTTTTTCTTTGGCCAATTAATCCAATGTTTGCTGGCTTTTTCCCCTGACTGGAGGACATGGTTATTAGGAATTAGCAAATATAAGGATGTGTACATTTAATATTATAATACAAAAAATGATTACCATGCCACAATTCGCAAGTGGTGACAGCTTCCAAAATAAATAAGACCTGTTCTGCTTAAGCTATGTCACCAGAAAACAAGCCCCCAGATCTCAGATCTCACTTGTTTGAAAAGGACAAATGAGGGAAGTTCAGTGTGTTGAGGAGAGTTTCTTTCACATTTCTGTTTTCCTTAGGTTAGCATAACTTATCTGAATCGAGCCTTTTACCTTGACTTGAAAACAATTAAGAAACAGCACACAGGAAATTAGGGTGTCTTCATTTTAAATAAATTGTGGTATGACACTTAAATCCATTCCATCTGTCTTTTTCATTCTTTATATTTTGTTCCATCTTCTTCTTCAGTCAGTGGGCTTTTTTTCATATGTATTTACTGTATTTATTTTAAACTCAACTGCACAAAAAATGTATGAAGATAAGAATTGATGTCTTCTGCAAATTTTATTTTTACAAACATCTGATTCAATTCTTATAAATATTTTTTATTCTATTAATCGCCTGTACTTCTTCAGTAGAAAATACAGGCCTTGTGCAGTCTTCAGAAAACTTGTCTAAACCACTAACAACAAAATTTTAGATGTTAATTTCTAAAGAAATGTAAAAAACTATGTTTGCCATAACCGAGTGTTTCAGTGTAGTCCCAAAGACATCTCCTGCGTATGGACATTACCAATTTAGAAAACTCTGATTTATACTGTATTGTGCAGTTTGTTAATGTAAAGCCACATAGTCATTGTAAAATCAGCAGCCCCAATGCTCAGTGGGCAATCTTCTGCATCTCTTTTTTTTTTTAAATGATCAATTTTTTACTTCACCACTGACGTTCATTTAGAATAGCATTAATTACTCCTCTCATTTCTTTTAAAATCAGAAAATAAATGAAATTAACATAAATCTGAAATAGCCCTCTTGTTCCAAGGCTTTTTAATTTTAGACTTGTCAGTGCAAACATCATTCTCCTGTACTTAGTGGATCCCATCACCTGAAAACTTATGAAGTATTTGAATGTTAAGATGCAATTATCAGATTTATCATGATCAAAAATATAAAATATAAAATCAAAATATAGTGGATGATTTAAGATTTTTTGAAAACTTTTGGCTCAAGTGCCACATTCTTCTTAATGCACAAATCTCAATGACATGAGAAATAAGCTAATTTTTCTTTCAAAGTCTGGACCTTTCAGAACTGTTTAAATTTCTAACCAGAAGAAAAATAAACTCTCTGCTTAAATAATTAGTAAGAAGAATTTACAGAACTGCTTTTTCCAAGCAAGAAACCGAGTAAAGCTCTCATTTGAAAAATACTGTAATTCAAATTTATTATGTAACAAATCCTTGGATGCACCACAACTACTGCCAAGTTCTAGATGTCCTGCCAACTGTTCCAAAGCACATGAAAATTCTTCAGCTCAAAGTCAGTTTTGCTATCAAAAATATTCTCCTTAAAAAGAAATCACTGAACCCCAGTTTAGCAAATTCCTTCAGCATATGCATTTCATGGGCTGAACTAGATATATGCACAGTATGTTTTACGTTATTACAAATCTTGTCCAAAACTGATGATAGTGCCACATTATGTCAGTCAATATTTTAAGGTCACCTAGGATTATAAGAAGAATGAATAACAAAGTGAAATGGTCTCCCAGGAAAAGATTCTTTTCCAAGTCCCTCCATCATTATGGCAATTAAATAATTCTGCTGACCATAGATACAGCAATATTATTTTAATAGCCTAATTATCTCTGAATGTAGTAGCAATTAAAAAGATCCAGAATAAAAACTGGAATTAAGCTTCAAAAATCATTATATACAACACACCAGTGCACTATAATAAGGAGCTACTATTTACAATTTACATTACCTTGCATTTACTATTTACATTAAAAAAGGCAAATAAACAACTACCTTCAGTGAAGAATAGCTCATTTTCTCATGATTATTGACATCATCATGAGCCTCAATCCAGACCAAAATATGACTTTCAAGATGACATCAAAGTATTCAAAAACTGAAAATATACATACCACTAAGAATTCCTTTTTGTCCACCATCTCATTGCCATCAGTATCAAACATGTTGAAAGCGATTCTAAAACCTGCATGTGGCTCTGCCAAAAAAAACCCCATTCAATTATTTATTTGCTTGGAAAGAAAGCAAATATAAAATTCTAAGAAATTATTTGGTGTCTGTTCATAAAAGCCATATCCTCAACTAATTTAAATTAATACATTTGTGTACATAGTAAATGCAAACCATAACATCTGTGAAACAATATTATGCATGTTATGAAAACAGAAGGCATGCTCACAAATTCATAGATTAGGTGAAATAGACATTAGAAATAGAACATGTCCAAGAAAAATATCTCACAGTAATGGCTGGTTGGGTAGTTAAAAGTGTTAGTTCATAACTAGTGTCCATTTTATGTTACAAAACACAGATCTGTAAAAAATAAATTTTCTATGGAAACACAGTGTTCTAAAAGACACTTTAAAAAATTTTGCAAAAGGGTACAGGATGCAACTTCTGGTCAAAACAAATGATGTGTTGAAAGAGACCCAGAATTTTCTTGTTTACATGCTTAGAGTAATTGAAATTTGAAATCAGGTTAGAATTTTAAATTATTTCCGAAACATGGGGACTTTGACTGTAACTGTAAGTGAAGCCTTTAGGCAATGTTTTGGTGATACTCAATGATTTGCAATATGGATGTATTACAGCCAAAAGTTAGTCCAGATAACAAAAAAATGATGGAAAAATATCCATTGATCCAGCAGTTAGGGATTGTAAGCGTTCAGGGTCAAGTTCCTGCACTGATTCATAATAAGAATCCAGATCATGTCTGAAAAAACCCCTAATGAATCCAATAGAAATGTTTTAATTACATACAAATGAAAGACGAGTAAAACACTTTGCTCCTTCCCCAAAACCACCTCTTGATATATCAACACAAAGTCTGTATAAGGCTTAGTTTACTCTAAGTTATTCTATTTTGGTTTTATGTGTGGTAGAACAAGTATTCCATTTTGCTAGTGTTTTGTAACATAAACAAACATTTACTTTAGTTTGACCTATTTTATATTTTTTCATTGTCTCATTGATGTCACCCATTCTGCACTATAGGTGAAACAAACCAGTAATAATGCATGTGTTTCTCTTCTCCCTATATTCATTGTCCTTTATAAGGTTCAGTAAATTGAGCTAGAAATTTTGTAGGAATTTCAAAGAAGAAAATAAATTTAAGCTCTTAACTGGGGTTTAGGTGAAGTGTATGGCTCAACTTTCTTAACAGTCAGTAAAAGGTGTTCTAGATAATAAAGCACTTAAATAAAACATAACACAAGATTCCAGTACAACAGGAGAGGTTCAAATGGACATAGAGATTAATGATACATTTTTTTCCATATTGGGATATGCTGGGGGAGGGGGCGGGGAAAATGTATTGTATTGTAACATACAGCAATACATTCAGAGTTTAGAAATTCATATGGAAGTTTCGGGTTTTTTTTCTCCAAAAATACTTACTTGTCAAAATACATAAGAGGAATAAATATTCTGTGTAAGATATCACACCTGAAGACAAAAAAAAGTTACACCATATTAGTTTCACTTTGTCTACACATCCTAAACTTGAAAATATTAAATCTATATATAAGGAGAATTTTTGTACATGTGCATATGCATATCCATACTCATGTACATGTGAGTGTATTCAACCCGGTCAATGAGTTATTTGTCTAAAATACTGATCTATGGGGTGGGTTTTTTTGTTTTGGTTTCATTTTGAGTATTTTAGTGGAGGAATACGTTAAATATGGCAAATAAACAACTACAGTCAGTGGAGAATGGCTCATTAAACAGAAGCTGCCTAGATTCTTAGAAGCTAATATAAATGATTTATTCAATTTTCTTTCCCAAAACCCCACCAATAATTCATGACAACACTCTCTTAACAGTATGAGAACATTTACTCTGAGAACATTAATAGTGCTCCCTCCTGATATGTACTGTGTGAATACAGTTCTTGATTTTAATATGTGCTTTTTAAGTGTGTGTCCTATAATAATTGAAAACTTGGCCTCAAGCATAGATTTGGGCTTTTGAGTTGTCTTTATATGCACGTTTTCATAATCATCACCTGAAATTTATATTCAAACTCTTACTAAATGAATGTCTAAACTTTGTTAAATATTTTTAAAGCCTGTTAGAGACATTTGTATTATCTCGTCTTCTACATTCAGAAGATCTGTAAGGAATACATTCTGAGCTTTTCATCTTTCATTAGATGGCAAAAGGCAATCACATTGTGGAATTGCACTTCCTTTTCTCTTCAGAAGTGATTAAGGCAAAATTTAAATTAGAACTGAAGCCAATATCCAGAGAGTATGTCTGGTACCATAACTTGTACTTCTGCTTTATTAGCTCTGGAGTAAAGAGATAACCTTGCAGAATACCCATAGTACCAGTGAACAGAAGCATCTTACAGTTCAATAAGAACTGAAAGCCATGACATGCAGCTCTCCCAAAAGCCCTTAGCTCTAATGATCTTTGAGGCTGAACTAGCAAAACTGGTTTCTGATTTCTAACCAATTGATTTCGTCTGTCCTCCAAAACCAAAAGTGTTAACAATATTAAAATATTCACTATTTCAAAAGAGTAAAAAAAAAAGTATTTAGATGCCTGAGAGTAAAGATGTCTATCAGCTGGGATTTTCAAAAGTTGCTGGCTGTCTCCTTGATTTCAGTCCAAGTCAGGTGCAAAAGTTTTTCTAAAACCAGCCACATCTTTGGATGTTTAAATATCTTTCAGAATCCGACTTAACTGAATATATGACAAACTATGTAAACAGTCACCTGAATTTTTTTCACTGAAAAACCTGTACAATTAAAACTCAAAACATTGTATCATTCATGTGGATTTTACTATTATTGAACACATTTAACATCAGCACTTCAAACACTGCCAAAGTAAGAAACTTTGGCATTTTCTACTAATATTTATAGCACAAAAAGTTCTAAATTAATTCTGTCCTGAAATAATACTCAGGAGGGACTTTCTGTCCTCTTGAATAGCTGAGATTTGAAAATCTCAGCTATATTTCTTTTGGATCTGTCCAAATGCATCCTCAAACCTTCAACCATACAATACTCCCTAAAAGCCAATTGTCCTGAAAGAGAAGCACCTTCAAGAGAATCAGGTCTCCTATCCTCAAACATATAAGAAAAAATAATCAACCACAGAGATATCCACAGATATCACAGAGACTGGAATATAAAGGCAATACAAAAGACTTAACTAAATTGTCTTTGTAAGCAAATCACATACTAGAAAGAATCACTAAAACCCTCAACCTTTACCAGCTGAAACACTGCCCTCCCAACTTCCATTCCATTCGTGGAAAAAAAAAAAAGGTATTTTCCCACCTTTTGACCCAAGAGCAAATTTAAGTCTTCAGAACCAAGATTTTACTACTGCTAGTAGATCTACTAAGGAAGGCTACTAAGTATTTTTAATACCACCTACTCTTTTCCTCAATTTACACATAGCTCCACACTGAAGAGCAGCAAAGATTAAATGCAGGCATTTAAGTAACATATGCTCTATGCTTTATCTTCTTCATTTTATACAGCAGCTTGCAGAAATTAGTTTTCAAAGGCCTGCTTGAATCTGTTTGGACAAGCAGCTATCAAGAAATCAGATACCTCAAAGGTTCTCATTCAGTGATGTAAAACGTTCCTTAATAGCCAGTCAATAAATGTAAGTATGTATTTTTGTTTGTTTGATGACACATTCTTTGTTGTAAAACAGAGGAAGAAAGTGCAATTGTCAAGCAGTCCATCACAGGTATGAAGACAGCAATATAAAAGCCTTGAAAGCATTCTCTCCTTTTGTTTGTACTGGTACATTGTGGCTGTAGACAGATAGTTCTGGTTGATTGCTCTGAGTATTACCAGAGAGAGGCTCAAAATCACGATTGAACGGAAAGAAAAGCTTACACTAAGATCAGAAAGAAGAGAGGGAGGTCACTCAACGGTAAAATATAAAAATAAAACTTAAGGAAGACTGGCATAAATCTATGTGGATCATCTGATTTAAATTAATCTATGGCAAAACAAATGGATGTAGGCTTTTGCTACATGCTTCATATTAAAATGTGCATGTTTTAAAGAAAATGAGTAAATTAATAAATTAAAAAAACCCCACTAGGTTAGAATTAAGGAGACCTGAATTCTATTCCCATATCTTTCACTGGCTTACTTAATGACCTTATCAGTCGTAAGACCCACCATCTTTTATTATATTACCTATAAAAATCAGATAATGGAACTCGCTTTCTCGTAAAGCATGCTGGAAAGCTATGTAAGTGCTACAGTTTATTACTACTTTTACCAGCTTATTATGCCAGTTCGGAGTCCTCTTAACTCCATCAACTTCTGTAGAATTTCACTGGCAGAAAACTGGAGTAAGATACTGTTGAATCAAGACTGTACATGTTGCAGATATTTTATTACAGACTTAATAAACAACATCCAGATATGTTTTTTTTAACTGATAATGTATTGATTTAACAGATTCTGAAGTTGAATTTTTACATAATTAACATTTCAACAGTCAGCTGTTCTGACTATATAGAGAGCAGCCTAGAGCAAGGAAATACAAGGAAATACAGTACAAAGAGGTGCCAGTTTCTGCCTCTGGAGTTCTGGCTGCAGACTCAGGGAAAAAAGTGAGTGCCTCCATGCACTGGAGATTCAAGCCCAAGACCCTTCTCTGAGGGTAAGTGCATACTTCTTTAATAAATTTGAGCTGCATTTGAATTAGATGCATCAATTACATGCACACTTTTGATTGGAATTTTGTTGCTGGCATGCTTATTTTAAACATTCATAAAGTGTTTTTATTTTATAGCAAGTACTTGTGGCTGCTTTTAAAAATATTTAAAATGCTGCACCAGACCTTTGCCGTTCTGAATACAAGCAAGTGGATTATTTATCATAAATAGCTTTTAAATGTCTGTATACAAGCCATTATGGGGGAGGGGGGTTCTGTGTTTTTTGTTTTTGAAGTGATAGAGCTTATTAAGAAAGAAAGAAAAAAAAAAAAGAGAGGGAATCAAGAGTGGCTCTTGGCTCTTTCTTTACCAATAGTGTGAGTTTTAAAAGCTATCATAGCCTTCATCTGCAGAATTTAAAGGGATATATGGCATTTCTCAAACTGTCTCTCTGTGCTGTTAAGAAAATGCTTATTCAGTGATATAAGATACCATTACTGTCTTTAAAAATAATCACGTCATTGAACCTATTAAAAAAGTAAAGAGATCTTCTGTCTTTATTAGAATATTCTATCTATGGTCTACAGATCATTCTTCATTACAACAAACTGAACTTGAAACATTCAAACATCAGTTTAACAAACTCTAAGATACCAATTCACTTAAAGAGGCTAGCTGCAAGATGGCGCGATTAAAACACTGTAGAGACTAAAGACAACTTTTCCGTGCTGTAAAATGTAGAAAGCAACAAAAATTTTTTATCTTCTTGAAGATGTGACTCAGATTAAAGTACAAGTGACTCAGATTAAAGTATAACATCCCTTTAGCCACAATAAATTAATACAAGTGATAATTTGCTTCAGGAAAATAAATTCTTATGCCTCACCTTTCTCATTAAGATTACGGAAAAGTTTGGATGATCCTTTCCAAACTGGTGGTGTCTCCATAAGGATCTGATTCAGTTCCTAAAAATAAGATTTAGAAAAGATAAAAGTAAGTATTTAAATATTTAATGAAGTAGTTAACAGATTATGAGTAAATGCTAGGAAATCAATATAAAAGACAAGGAACTGCATGCAAATCTACCAGTTAATTTAACTTCAGTTTACCACAATGACTTTGGAAGTACTCAAGCATATATATAGATTTTGCACACGTGATTATTCTAAGAATCGCTCATCTGCATGAATACTAAGTGTTTGCAGAGTTGGAGAGAGACATGTAACGTATTTGGTGCTGAAATTACTAACCACTGCTCATATTCACTGAAGCCAAGGATAAGTCCCCCTGGATTTCAGTAAGGTTTTCATACAAGCTCCAAGCAACTGTTCTTTTAAAACACTCAACCTGAACTAAAGCAAACTTTACCCATGAATACGGATCTACTTTACTTAAAATACTGGGATACAGAGTCTTTTTGCAGTTGTACAAATGTAAAAAAGAAAAAAAAAATATGAGGCACTTAAACATCACAAAAGGTAGAGAGTGGAGTAAGTATTTCAGGCAGCTTTGGATACACCTGTTACACTTAGACACTAAAGAAACTCAGTCAGATACAGGCTGAGGAAGGAACTGACAGGCTTGAAAAAGTCAGTAAATCCAACATAACAGGCACAACTGCTCAAGTATCTTTGAGATTCTGGATTCAGCTGAGTCTGAAGTGACAAAAAAAAAAAAAAATTAAAGTCTCTTTTTTTTTTTTTAAATAAAGATTTAAAAACTCCCTTATTTCTCCTATGACTCTAAGTTGACATCATGAAAGAAAGTAACTGTGTCAAAATCTATGGTTATAAGACAGCACAGGAATTACGGCCCACCTGCTTTGAAAGGGATCGCCACTTTTTAGCACCTGCAACAAAAGACAAAAGTTATGAACACGCAGAATTTAGTTATGCCAACATGGTGTCATAAAAATTAGACTGCATCTAGACTGTTTTCTAGCCAAAGAAGTTATTTTCCCTACTTCATAAGGATAATCTTCAACCTGGTTCCAAAAAATTCTCTTTATGTTATTAAAAAAAAATTAGCTTGATACATATGTAAACTCCTAACTTTAAAGAACCAATTCACATGTATAGTTTTTAATCCAACTCAGCTTCAGTGACACAAAAGACTTTCTATCTACAAAATACACCATTAAAACATTAAACAGGAAATAGAGGGCATTCATGTTAACAAGTGGTATCAATATTCTGAAATTATTCTTTAGTAGCAGCAGTATTACAAAGCAGACTGTAGGGAGACCTGGATTCTGGCCCTTGCTTCAGGGACTACTCATAACTTTTAAAGCAAATACAGAAAAAAATGCTTGAAACTACACCAGGGTGCTAAGACTCCCTTCAGCCATTCTTAGTAACTCAGACTCATCCTTCCTTTTACAGCCTCTGTCAGGCTCAATTTTTTGTAAGTAGTTTGAACAGAGGAGCTGAAGAGGGCCTCCAGTTCCAACTGGAACTACTTGTTAACACTGAAAACTTAGGAGGAAGACTGAGCAGATGCTTTCTTCCTAATGCCTTACATGACAGACTCCAGGACCAGAGAAAGATAACTGCATTCGACAACAGTTGTCCACAACCATCCAAGAATTCAAAACTTGAGGTTCATCACCACCCTCTCAAGAAAAACATTTGCACAGATTCAGTATTAAGATAAAGCACTGTGAATATCAGAATTCAAAGGTACAAAAAGTAGCACAGTATGTGGTCAAATCCTTAATTTTTTGGTTGGTAAAGGCTCATTTTTATAGAGCAAAACACTCTGTGGTATTAGAAATCCCTTCCTCATGATGAACTCCATGCTCCGTTAAATAATTATCACAATACAGAAGCTACTCTATGGTGTTTCATTAGTTCATGGTTAGAAACTCACTGAAATTTTAGTTTTCCATCTTGGTAAAAGGTAAGCACCAAGACCGTCTGCAAATCCCACTCTAACTATGGTGGAGTTATATCAAGCACATCATAACACGAGCTAACAGATTTTCATATACTTTTCAGTTTAATTTTTTAATGTCAATTAAAGTATTGTCTCAAAATACTAAATAAAGGCCCAAAACCCAACCCAGTTGCCATATAAATTGATATACGCTTATGCCTACCATAAAAAACTTGGGGAATAAATACATCTAACTTTCCAATCTGAAAATTTAAGTCTCATACATTATATATAGATTTTAATTCTAGACAAGCAAGTGAAGATTTATGTTTATATACACACTTTTTACAGCTTAGTATTAGGCTAAGATTACTATAGTTAGAGCTAAAGGGAAAAAATGTATTTCCTCTTCTCTTAATTGGCTTTCTAAATAAATAAACATATAATCAGATGATAAAAATGTATCAAGCATGACTGGTAAAAATACTGTATTTTCCCAAATGAAAGCCTGAACCATAAAGGCAGCAGCAACAAGTTAATTATAGCATTTATTTTATATTTGTAAAATAACCGCCTGGAGTCAAAAGTTACATTTTATAAAAGAAAATATACTCTTACCATATTAGTTAGTGTTTAATCAAAAGAGGAAGTGAATACCCTCTTGACTTTTCTAGGGTTTACAAGATTTCCAAAGTAAATCAATCACAATAGACGCATTCACTCCATCACAAATCTCATTCAGGTCTAGTATTATTAGCTTTTCTATAAAGCAGACATGAAGAGCTACTATTATTACTCTTCAAAGGGTATTTTTGCTTTTTGACAAAACTTAAGACCTTTCTAGTCTTTATCCATAAAAAACCCCAGGTGTATGTTCTTTTTTTTTTCTGCAAAATATAGATGCTCTAGTATGTCAGCCCAAATGTACCCAATTATTTACAACTTGCAACTTATTAAAAAAATTATCAAAAAATACAAAATGTTTAGAATGTATTATTTTATTCAGAAAAATACCTTCCTTAAACTTACTATAGGGCAAGACAGAAAATTAAGACTTGCCCAAACAGACAAAGTGGTACTTTGACAAAGCTGCAGTACAAAGGTTAAAATTAACACTGTCAAAGATCAGGAGCTGGAAGTGGTAATCTGCAGGTCATCTACTTCATCTATTACCTCCTACTTGTCAGCCTTCTGTCCAAATGTCCCGGACAGTATGACCTCCACTGTAACGAAGTCATCCACTTCTACTTAGTTAGAGCCTCTTACACTATCCCTTAAAATAATTCTCAGTCATGTAAACTTTGATACTAGTCTATAAAAAAAAGGACATCGACATTAGTTTTGCTTTCAGTCTCAGAGATGAACTGGATGCACAGGAAGGATTTTGATGCAAACAAGGTTTGCTACACTGAACTCAGAAGGGTGCCTGACTATTCAACTCCAGATCTCTTCTCCTTTGGCATGAGATGAACAGAATGTCCTTGTGAGCTTAACGTTTTTGGTTTGGTTTTGTTTTTAAAATCTGAATACTTGCTGTGAGAGAGGAGAAAGCATAAATTCCATTAGCATGGAAAAACCTTAATAGTAAACCATACATACAGTGTGGTAAAACCAGTCAACCTGTCACAAAATGGAGTTAAAACAAAATGTTTAACTGATGTCCAGTATATGGCACAAAAGCTTCATGGCCATACATGGTGAAACCCAATTCCACAGTAACAAAAAAAGGAAGACTTGGAGAGCTGGGCAGAGGAAGTAGATATAAAGTGCTGATGTGTATTTGTATTAACTTCTGTGATAAGGAATCTGCTTCCTCTCTTTTAACTGCAGAGCACAAAAAGGAGAATGACGATTTGCTTTCTGGTAAGAGTTTCAAAGTTTTTCAAGTTTTCCCCATCTAAGCTCTATCTTCTGTCTTCACTCTTACAATGAGATTATATCTTTATTCAAAAGTTACAGAAGTTTTGATCACTGATATGCCATAGCTGAATTCTTTCCTCTTGTTTCATTACTGTTAAGAGAACAAAGGAGAAAAAAATCTAACATCTGCACAGACCTTTAAGCTCTGCTCTGACTGTTTTAGCTGCTTTTGACTGTTCTCTATACTAGCTTTGTGGTGTAGACTTTAGGAAGAAAGACCTAAGGTGAGTTATTATACATGTCACACCTGAGCAAAGATATTCACTTTCCCCAGAAGCTGAGTGCTGCTACCAATGCACTGCAAGCCTGAGGGCCAGGAAATCAAACTAGATCAGAAATGGATCACCTTACTATTTAGTCACTCTTTGATACTTAAAGCAAAAATTTTACAATAAGTGAACTGAAGTTGATAGTTTGTTTTTCATTAATTTAATTAACACATAGTGCTAACTCCGGCAACTTTTAAGTGTAGAAAGTGGATCCCCTGGGGGACTGAAAATCTTACTCAAAGCATGTTATTTAGAAAGCTGCGATACAGTTATAAAATCTCTGTAGGGAAAAAAAAAACCCAACACAATAGCAGATGACAATTTAAGATGGTAAAAATTGCAAAACAATGTTATCCTAAATTAGAGAACTCATATCTTGCTTGTCTATTTACACAGAAACTACACAGAGGAGGAGGCAAGAGTTTTATAGCAATACTGGCCTGCTCAGAAAGAAACTGTAACTGTGTTAATGCAAATGGTACAAATGAACTTCTTGTTTTTCATGCCTGTTGAGCTCTCTGTGACCTCTAAGACAAGAACGTTTAACTAATGGCTAGTATACAGATGTTTACAATCCAATAACAATCAGGATACTGATTGTATGCACTTGGATACCATTAAAAAATAAAGTTCTGGAAGATGCAGTACCTTTTTACCACAATGAGAAACAGAAGTAGTAATCAAGACAAATGGAAAAATAACATACACCACCGGCATTTTCCCTCGCAATTTTACCCATATAAAACTCCTGCTTACGTTTAGGTTCATCATTTGTTACAGCCTGAATGAAGTCATATGGAGTCATATATAGCTGTCCTTCAAATTCTAAACTGGCAAACCTACGAAACCGTTGCTCCCGAGGAGTTGCATAAAGGTGTAAATCTTCAAGGTCTGATCTGTTTTCTGTAACCTTCAAAGACAGAAGGAAACAATTTTAATGTATGAAAAAAGTTTTAGTTTACAATTGCCACTGCCATTCACCACAAAGAAACTCTAAATGTACACGTGATAATTTGTAAAGTCAAATGCATCCAAATATTTTTGTATGGTAAAAGATGAAATTACAATCAGGATTTCACTGCTATAATTTTCAGTCTTCTACAATTTTAGCAATAAATCTATATGAATTGAAATTGCTGACACTACCCAAGCTCAGAAAAAAAGAAAGAAAAACAGAAGAAAAAAAAGACATTTTAACCAGCCTTCTAGAAGGAAAAAAGACTATTGACTGTGTAGTTCTCTTTCTGGACTGTCTCTAGTCTTTTTGAAATTATTGCTTCTATCGTGTGTGTGTGAAAATGTTTCATTTCAATGGAAAAACTGTCATAAAAAGTAAGAGTAATAGAAATGCTTATACAATCACTTAATTTTCAGTAGACTGCTCCACATACAATTATTCTGCACTGCTGCCTAAGAAGCAGCTTTAAACCTGGTCTTTGGGGTTTTTGTAATTTTCAAATTATTACCAAATTAAATATGGGGAGAAAAAAAATCTGACAGCCAGACCTACAAACTCCCCTTATAATGACAGAAAAAAGCTTAATTCTCTTCTGACATACTCACATGCAAGTCAAAATATTTCTGTCCTATTTCACTGTTTGAATATTACAGTCTTACTGATCCTTCAGCAGTCCAGTGGCATTCAAACTATGCCTTCATGTGGGATTTACATGACTCAATTGTTTTGGTAAAGCTTGTAGCAACATAACTGATTACCCCTGTATTTGAAGTTTAATAATCTATGTTATTTTTTATATATGTTATTTTATCACTATTACAAACATGCTTTTGAATACCTGCAGATTGTAAGCATAAGTAATAAAGCAGTATTTCTGCAAAGTCACTTTTCAGAAAAGAAACTGCTTCAAGGCCATATTACACATGCAGTATGTATAATCGATTGTAATCAGTCATAATCAATCATACATAATCAGGAGAATCTGTAGATAATGTATCACTCAAGATTGAGATTCTTTGCTTTCTCAGGAAATTCTACTATCTCAGGTACTCCTGCTTAATATTTTGCTTGAGACACTTAGAAACACATTTGGTAAATTCTCAGACATATTTCACCATTATCTTAAGCACTCAGTGCTAACATAAGTATAAAATAACATACTGCAAACATGGAATTTTCAAGACACGCTTAAACTTAAGTCAGTACTCAGGTCTGCAAAACTTTAATTTCTGCCTCATTTTAGCCACTCTACAGTCTCCATCTGACTATATAGCAATGCCATTATTTCACGTTCTGGCTCAAAGTCATTGTAATCTGGTACGAATACAGCCTGCCACCAAAAAGAGCAGTACCTCCCTAAAGGCTCAATACCTGCATGCCCTTGCTCTGGCACTGGGTGCTTATTTTTCCAAGCATCAAACTGGATAAGGGAACTGGTCTGACTGAGAACTTCTGTTTTGGTGGTGGCGGTTTTTAGCCACATAAATGACTGGATCTACCCCACAAGAACAGTTATTTGTTTCAAAACCTAGGCCACAGGAACTTGCAGCTTATAGAAAAGAAAGCATCACCTGTTCCCGCAGCATGGTCCAGCTACTTCAAGTTAAAGTGAGGGGAAAACTGCAAGTTTAAGTATAATTTTATTCCGAGGAATAAAAATACCACTTTATTTTGAACCTTGTGGTTTTATCTGAAAGAATCAAAACAAGTTGTTTCCACTATTGATCCAACATGAATTCAAACAAATGTACACATGGCTTAACATGTATTAGATCACCGGTCCTTACACTAAATGTCTAAATAAAAGCAAGGTTTGGTGGCAGAATACTCCAAGCACACACCTTAGCAAACTGACAAATAAAAACATCTTTGGGAATACTATTATTTTTTGTCCAAATTTCTCGTTCAGAGCTTTCCTTCTATTACTGCTTATCAATTTATGAAACATTCAGCAGCTTTAAGTCTCTTGCATAAAAGCTGTAATTATTAGGAACTTATCAATATGCTAATTAAAAGCCAAGCCATTCTAAAGTATGACCTCAATTTGCACATCTTCAGGCATTCATTTAAGCAGCCTCAACACATAAAGATGAAATGTCTCCTGTTTTCCCCAACATTAGCAGATCATAATCCAGTGAGATAAGTATGAGAATCTTAGTGACACCAATTGCTCCCAGTTGATTTATTTCATATTTATGCCCAGGTTAGGCAATCTTATTGTAGCAGCATTAGTATCAAACCCAATGGACACGTGAACAAGACACAGAAAGTAGATGTTGAATACCTCAGGGAAGGTACTGTTGGTAAAGGAGTGAACAGGATTCAGTAAGATTCCAATTTCTATTTGAAGTTTCAAGAGCTTATCCAGACTAAATCTCTCTGTAATTACCAACAATCTTCAAAAACTTTCATGAAAGTACATCTCTTTGACAAACAAAAGAGGGGAGATTTTTTTATGCTTCTGTTTACTAATCCTCTTGGCAATCCTGCCTACTAATTACTATGATCTTGTATCATGTTATGGTTCTCTGCCTTTTAAAAACTGGACACATCCATTTCCTTCAAGCAGAATGTCACGAATCTCCCAATAGCAGTATTATCTTAATTTTAGGCATAGCAGTTTAGTTCTGGTTTACCTGCACTTGTACACTGACCTACTTTGTTATTAGAACTTTTAGGGGAATAAAAAGCCCCAGAGCTAAAACCAAGAATCTAGCTGGTAGCCAGAATTTCCATCCTTCCAACTTCACAACTCATGAAGTAAATAAAAAGAGGCAAGACTGAAGCTGATCAGCACTCACTAACAATATATTATCTTTTCTCTAGTCTCAAAAAAATCTAAGTGTTAATAGTTGTAATCAACCAGCTCATGGTTATCATCCTTCCGCCCTTCCTCCCGCAAACTCTGGTACCTTGTTGCTCCATATTTCACCTCCCACCCCGTCCTCCTGTGCCATACCCTTGCAGAAGGACTGCAGAGGGAACACAGCACCTTTTGGGGGCACTGCTATGCAAGGTCTGGCTTCCATCTGCCTTCTGCAAAACTAAGAACAGAGACTGTGTGGCTCTTCCAAGCTCAGTTTATATCAGCTGAAGAGAAAAAATTATCTTGGCCTATTTTCTTGCTGTTCCCTGACACAGAAATGTATATACACATACCTAATTCTCAGACAGAGGAGACATTTCAAAGCACTTTCTAAAATGGATTAAATGGATTCAGCACTTATATGCAAACCACCACCAGTCAAAGGAAACAGGGAAACATTTCCCATAAGAAAGTCCCTTTTAACATCAGCTTATCAAAACAAGGTAAGTAAAAAATAAATGGATGACCAAATAGTAATTTGGCAGGGTACCACTCTGAACGGAGAGTATCACTCTTCAATTAAGTGCACTTCCATTGTAAATCTATGCTACAAATGTACTACTAACAGCTTAAAATATCTGGAAACAGCCAGAAAAAGTTTCAGATTTATTATGCAAATGAATATTTGAGGATAATGCTCTCTCACTAACATATTTCAAGGACTTAATTCCTAAAAACTATTTTCTGGAAATACTGTATTTAGAGAGGGCCACCTAAAGCTACAATAACACCACCACGTGTCTCAGAGTAGTAGTCCTTTAGATGAAGGTCTTTGTTATGGACACTCAACATTTTTAAGTCAATCAACTTTGAAAGCATTCCTTGCAGAATCTCTTTTAGAGTGATACCCCTCTGTATTTTCTCCCTCTATTCACAGCAAAAACTTGAATGAAGAAAATCTAGACTTTCTATCAAGTAAAATTAGTGTCCAAAACCCACTCCTATTTTGGGTTCATCTTTCATGTACTGTGTCTATGGATGGAGACAAATCAAAATGCCCTGAAAGTCTGGTGCTCTCCACCAAAGTTTTCCACGTATTACTTGCACTTCCTTGAAGCATGGGCTAATCTCCATTTCTGGTCCCATGTTTGTCTTACTGGCTCTCTTCCCTCAGAGATATTGTCTGTCTGAATTCGGTGTAACATGAATTAACCTGTATGGCCTTCCAGTGAAATCCATGCAATAACTCTACAGTTCTGTAAGAAGGCCTAACACAGGATATGAGCTTACAGAGTGACATTAAAATAACTAAAATTTTGCAGTAAATGACCCCAAACTATCTGAAAATATCAATATGGCTCAGGTTCAGTAGAAGTAAAATGCAGAAGATAAAACATGACATCATTACCCTTTCTGTTAAAAAACACAAAAGAAATGTTCTCTGCCAAGTGTTAGTCTCATATTACATTGCCAATAATTCAGAAATTTTATTCTGTGGCAAAAGATCTGGTTTTCCCATAGAGACAAGCTTAAATGCTACATACAGGGTTTTTCACTTGCAAATTAGAAAAACTGATGCCTACAAGCTCATAAAGCTCTGCAAAAGTAATCTGCAAGAATCCACTATCAAAACCCAGAACAATACTCCAACTCCCAGATTCCGAGAATATCTACAAATAATGCAAAATATTTTACAAAACAAATAGGTAAAAATATACATGCTGTGTGTGCATGCATATGGGGCAAAAAGCTCCAACAGTATCACACAAAAACCCACAACTTTGCTGTCTTCCAAGTCAAATCAGTGTTCTCTTGCTTTTCCAACTGAGATAAAGGTGAGACTATTTTAGCTAAAGAAGCCAACATTTACTACTAAAAGTACCTTTTGCTTGCAGTCAAAAATATGTTGTTATAGTAGTTTAATCTTTAACTAATTTATTTCAAGTGAGTGAGTTTCTTTGAATTTTTGCTTGCAAAGTAATCTGTCTTCCATCAATGAGAATATGTGCAAATTATTAAAATAAAAAGGTTTTCAAAGCAATGATGTTCCTTACTTCCTTCGTTTATATTTGACTTCAGGCTTATTTAATATGCTCCCATGTAGATAAAAGTAGCACAACTTTGTTTTCATGCTGGGTGGCCAAAAGGTTAAACGTCAAGTTCCCAGTGTGGGAAAATCCCAAAGTAGACAAAATTGTTTTGATGCTTACTGAAGTTATATTTCTAGCAGACTACTTAGATGTAGTACAGCCAACAATTCTGTTAGTTGATCCCGCTTCATTGAGATAAGGACATTATTATATTAAAATATTTACAAGCATAGGAAGCTGGAATGTGTTTAAAACACTGTAAAAAGGGCCCTGTTCAAATACAATTCTGTTACAGGAAATCCTTGGGGTAACAATATTTATCTGTGAGCACAGCTATTCCACAAATCCTCCAAAATAAGTATTACACTAAAATATTCTCCAACAGTCCTTGTTAAATTAGTTTCACAGGGAAGTTAGTTAACCTCTAGCAGTTCTTCAAGAAGCTTTAGTCAGTGTGTATATCTTTCCAGACATGTCCATATGCTTCACTGTATGCAAGACTAAAGCACACTAGTAGCTGGATCTGTCTGTCCCAAACATGTATCATCCTTTCTTAACATCCTGAGGAACACAGAATTAATGCTGAGAGGTAAACCTTCCTTTTCCTTCAGCATGGCTCTCACTACAGCTGGCTGGCAAGCAGTATCCTTCTCAGGATGATGACAGTTGAGGAGTTTCAGAAGTCATCAGCCAAAGTGCAAACCATCTTCCTACATTTGGCAATTGACATATGACATGAAATGCACAATGCTTATGAAAACAGGTTAGCTGCAAGTGGTTCTTGTAAAAACGATGCTTTATCCATCTCTTGGAATGGCATCCTCTTTGAGCAGGCAGGAGAGTCTCCTCCCTAGGGGAGTTTGTGTTACTTTTGGAGTTAAAGTCTTGTTCTTCATTTCACAGAGATGGAAATGCATGATGTAATCCACTTAGAAATGTGCTGCTACAAATAAACTTGACCTTTTGAGTATTTTCACAAAGAGAGAGTTTGACAGTACTGCTGAGGTATTAGGAAAAAAACCTCTGGAAACATCCGAAGTATGCAGCTTCCTTCTCCTGGAAATGAGTGTGCCTTCAAGAAATGTGATAAAGTACACATTCTATGTCTGTCTTTCTCTGCCCCCTTTTAATTCCTAACTCACCTCTGAAGGAAGTGATTCTCAGAGAATATTTTATAAAAATAAATAGAGACCTGGAGTTTCCTACCTTTACACAATGACAACATAATTACAGAAAAGACCTCTTTGGAGTACAAGGAGGCATCATTGGTATTTCCAAGACCATTTTAATAAGCTTTACATATGACACTGGAATTTTGGAAGTAAGGAGCATGGAAGCAAGGATCTAGAAGACAAATATTAATTCCTCTAAAAAAATCCAACACTGGATTATTTTTTCTAAAACTGTTATTTCTCCGAAAAAACATGATACACAGCTGTTCCGACAAGGCAGATACTTCATAAGCAGTATATGGGATCAGGGCTCCTCTTGGGTCACTACTCTTCTCAGTTGTCAGTATAGAGAATATGTATCAAAATAACAGTTCTTTCAAAGAGTTTCCTGTTCTGTGTAAGCAGACTTTAAAGGAGCTAGACTTTAAAGGAGCTGTCTGTTAGTAGAGCTCTCCCAGCCTTCACCAAAATCTTCACATGCAAAACCAGCAGCTCTGAGTGCAGAATTTTACTTTGGTTCCAAAATGTTATGTGGCAACAACCCTGGAATTAACACTGTTGCTTTATTATAGCGTCTAAGATTTTGCTTCAGCTAATCACATATAAACCCCTGATCCTCAGGGGTGAAATTATTCTCAGAAAGCATCTGGGAAAAGGGAATCCTGTTGGGAGCTTAGTTTCATGCTGCTTCTGTAACAAAACTTACTCTCTACCAGAATACCTCCAATGATATGCTTGGTCAAGCACTTTTTTTGTACTGACCACATGAGATTTGTCTGTTCAATAAGTCTGCCACACCACTGACCCCATGCTGGTGACACATTATCATAGCTTACTTGACTTCTAGCAAACAGTATCTTAGTCACCTGTCCATAAATTCACAAATCTGTTGCTCATCAGGTTTCATACTGTAAGAGTTTCATAGAACAGGGAGAAAGATCTGCAGACCATTCTGACACTCTGTTTCTCTAGAAGACTAAAACAGTTTTTTTCAGTTACTCTCAAATGATGTACCTCATTTCTGAACTGGCCAAGAATAGGAAAGTGTCCCATCAACATCTGTGTAATCATCAGCGTTAGTCCTGGAATCTAAAAGCCCATTTCAAATTTATTGGTTCCATAAATACTAGAGCATCAGTAAATACTAAATGACAGCAGTAGAACAAAGCAACTAATTATCAAAGTATATATGATAAACTTATATTCTTAGATATTCTATCACTACTGCCAAGCATTATTTGGACTCAGTGATAGAATCTGAAGAAAAGTAACCTGTAGGGATACTAACTGGGCCAAGCACAACTCTCAAGATACTTTCATAGGCCATACAAACAGGCCATATGAACATTATCTGGAAGCACGTGACCTGCAAGAAGAAAGCTGTTCTTTGAAAGTCGAGACGTAAACTAGGTTAACCCCCTTTTTTAGTATTTAGGGGGACCAGAAACCTATTCTGCTGTCTGATGGAGCTGCCTAGATGAAACAAGAAGGCCATTCCACTTACTACACTTTTACAAAAACTCACCTCAAGAAATAAGAAAGCCACGTGGGAATTCAAGACTAGATATCTGTACTGGTTTTGGCTGGGATAGTTAACTTTCTTCACAGTAGATGGTACGGTGCTATGTTTTGGATTTGTGACCAAAACAGTGTTGATAACACAGGGATGTTTCAGCTATTGCTAAGCAGTGCTAGCACAGTGACAAGGCTTGTTCTGCTTCTCACATTGTCCCACCAGTGAGTAGGCTGGGGTGTACAAGAAATTGGGAGGGGACACAGCTGGGACAGCTGACTCCAGCTGACCAAAGGGATATCACATAACATCTGATATCATGCTCAGCAATAAAAGCTTTGGGGAAAAAAGGAGGAAGCTAGGGGAGACATTCAGAGTTAAGGTGTTTTGTCTTCCCAAGTAACCGTTACATGTGATGGAGCCCTGCTTTCCTGGAGATGGCCGAACACCTGCCTGCCGATGGGAAGTAGCGAATGAATTCCTTGGTTTGCTTCGCTTGCTCATGCGGCTTTTGCTTCACCTGTTAAACTGTCTTTATCTCAACCCATGAGTTTTCTCACTTGCACCCTTCCAATTCTCTCCCCCATCCCACTGTGGGGGGGAGTGAGCAAGTGGCTGGGTGGGGATGGGTGGTGGCTGCTGGCCAGGGTTAAACCCCAACAATATGGATGAGATAGCCATAGCTATTTTGAATACTCCTGAACACCTTGAATATCTGAATAATTGTGATACTGTTTTCAGTTATGAACTTACTATGCATTAACCATTAAAAATGAAATTATCCATCATCAAATAATGTTTCAGAATGGAATTTTTTGAATGAAAAAAAAAAAAAACCTATGGGAAGAGATAGATTTTGTTTTGCCTATGTTAGAACATTTTTAGATTTTTTAAGAATATCTAGCAATTCCACATTTTAAAGGAAAGTATTTCAGGTTTTGCAAGGGCTGGTCACTTTAGTGTCAGGACTGGTTTTCTTTAGTGGTTGTTCTGTTAAGAAGTAAGTAAGTTATGAGCCTATGCAAACTCTCACCCCAAAATACTCATTTTGTTAGCTAAGTCCACCAAAATTTCAACCTGCTATGTGGTCATTCCAGGTCAGAGCCCCAGAGGTGATGCAAGAAACATTCAGTGTAACTGCTTCTACCAGCTGCTGTAGATTGCTAGAGCAAGACATTGAGAGCAGAGACACCACCTGCTTCTTGCTTCCAATGATCCAAGCAAAGAGCATCTGGGAAAAGCATCCTGCTGGATGGAAGATTAAGGAAGAAGCATGCAAATGGAAATATTAGAAAAATTTGGATTGGATGGAAGGAGAAAAAAGATGATGTTGGATGATTTGCTTTGGTGGAATGAAAAGCAGACTGAGACTGGAAATGAAATGGGGAACTAGGGAAATAGGAAAGTGGTGGAAGGACAAACCGAGAAGGCCCTAGAAAACGGTGTTGGACTTTGTGCATCAGCAATAAAGGAGAAACACCTTTTGACTCCTCCTTGACCTTCCAAAAGCAGCTGGAGAGGATCCCAAGATACTTGAGCCTTGTCATTCTTTGTTGGTCAAATACATGACAGAAACATAAAAACCTCCTAGGAAAATGTGCCTCTCACTTCCATCAAACTCATCTATACAGAAACTGCAGGTTATCATTCTCCAGCCATTACTCTAAACACACTCTGCAGGAGGAGATTCAAGAGCTCCAACCTTGGTCCTAATAACACTGACACTTATATGGCAGAATTTTCTACTTCAAACGTTATTATGGTTTTTAAACTGTTAAACACTACTAAGGTTGTAAGCTCAACACTGAAAATTAGGAAGTACAAAAGTTATTGTCACTTGGACGACATTAATTCAGCCTTCTAATAAAGGACATTACAATACAATACAATTGCAGAATACCATGAATACCATTCAATGCAATTTCAACACAGTATTTGCATCCTTTTTTTCCCCAGAAGACACCTCTGGAGGTGTTTTAGAAACCTGTAATGAAAGAGTTGGCGCTCATCACAGGTCTAGAGGGCAATCACAAACGGAGTACAGATCGCAGATGGAGCTCATGGTCAAACTACTCTTGGTAGTTTACCAGCTAGATCCCGTATCAAACTACGGTCATTCCCACAAGCCCTTCTGCAGCATGACAGTCAATAATAGAAAAAGCACAGGAACCCACTAGTACAGACTAAAAATTCCACAGCTATTTGATTCTCATTTTTGGGGGGCCTCAATTGAAAGGATATTTTTTCAGCAATGCTGAGCGCTCAGATCTGCAGTTTGAAATCAGTGAGACCACTTGTTCAAAAATATAAAATTGCAACATAAATCTAGTATCCTGAGATGTCAGTCTGTGCATTTAGTCTGGCCACACATACTAAGTAGACATATTTCAAGTTAATCTTTTGAATTTTCTGCTATGCAAATGGAAAAGCGAATTAATTTAGAGCCCTTTTCCACATAGGAGCATGGTGTTTGTCTTCAAAAAATAGCCTGTGTATACATAGAAGATACATTTTATACTTTTTTTTATTTTACTTTGATTCAAATATAACCTTAATTCTGACTTTGCAACCTCAATGCTTTTATAGTGACACGTGTGAAAATTCATCATTACACATCACACTAAATTTATTGACTTTTCAAGGGTCCAGCAGACATACTTCCCTTGAAAAGAAGACTGAGAATTAAGACTGGCTAAGTAAAACAATGTAAAGTTCTGTCAAATCAAAACTGGATGAAAGGCTGAAAGAGTTTGTCTTTGGTCCTCTGTGCCATAGTAACACACTCAAGACAACAAGTACATGAATTATCAAAAATATCTGGCTCAACTTCGCTTCATAAAGGATGCTGCCAACAGAATCTGCCTTTTGGCTAACAAAGGGGCAAAGGGGCTAACAACATTCATACTTAAGCCCAAGGTCTCCACTGCAAAAACGTAGATCCTCTTCCCAAACATATTATAAGATAAACTTGATCTACAGAAAGCAGGCTGTTTGCACCACTGACTTCCAGTCTTAGCAGATACCATACTGACAAATCACTTAATCACTGCTCTTGACTTTTTAAAAAATACCTAATTTTTTTAGGAAAAATACCCTATCGTTACCATACGTTACGTACGGCACGGTACAGGAGTTCCTCCCTGTCGCAGGAACCTTCATTTTCCAGGTCCACGTCAACTGTTTTTTGTTACCTGTGGTTAGTCGACCAATGTTTTCTCTGAATTAGTCCAACTGAAGCGTTACTCACTTGCACTAAGCGCCACGCTATCACTTCTTATGAAGCTCTGCACTCTACAGAAAATACTATATCAAAAAGCTAACTGTCCTAAACGCAAAGAAGATGAGCACAGGTTTTGCACTATCATCATCAGCGGTTCCATTAGCAAAACAGCATTTTCTGTCAAATAAAGGTTTGATTAGGACAGCTCCAGAGAGGAAAAGCGGAGCGAGACGCACGCGGTTTACATTCTGAGGCGCAGCGAAGGCGTGCCAAGGCCCGCTGCCTACCACGACGCTCCAGTGACAGCTCTGCTCGCCCGATGGAGGACGGGGGACAAGCTCCTGCCTCTGCCCTCCTCTCCCGGGGGAAACCTGCCCGCGCAGGCGGCCTCGCCTCCCAGCCCAGGGGCCGGCTCCACGCAGGGTCACCTCTGCGCCACAGCCCGGGGAGCCGCTCCGCCGCCCCCAGCCGCCTCCCGGCAGAGACGTTTCCACAGCGAAAGGGCGGGGAGCGACGTTCCTCCATCCCCGCCGGCCCCGGCCGGTTCCCCAGGCGGCTGACCGCGCCCGGCGGGGCCCCCGGCACGCCGAGCCGCCCCGCCGAGCGCGGCAGGGAGGCGAGAGGCCGGCGGGCCGTGAGGCGGGAGGGGCGCGGCGCGCACACACCTACCGTCTCCTTGGCAGCGGCCGCCACGGGGATGGGGAGCAGCGCCCGGGCCCCGCCCGGCTCGGCGGCCGCCGGCTCCCGGGAGGGCTCCCGCCGCCGCTCGGACAGCCGGTGCCCCACGTACCCGGCCAGAGCCCCCCCCGCCGCCGCCCAGCCCAGCTCCCGCCGCCACCGCCTCAGCCCCGCCGCCCCGGCCCCGCCGCCGGCCCACAGCCGCCGCGCCGGCTGCGCGCCGGGCGCGGGGCCCAAGCGGCGGCGCCACCGCAGGAAGGTGCGCAGGGCGGCCATGGCCGCCGCTCCGCCCCAGCGACCGGCGGACCGAGCCCCCGGGGCTGCCGGCAGAAGCCTCGCGAGAAGCGGGGAAGGGGTGGGGAAGCCAGAGGCCCCTCCAGTCCCCGCCCCGCGCCACCTGCCCCGCCGCGCCGCCGCCGCCGCCCGGCCTGCCCGCCCGCCGCCGGGGCTCCGCCGCCCGGCCTCCGCCGCCCGCCCGGCGGCCCGCCCGCCCGCCTGCCCTCGCAGCCCACCGGCGAGGCTGCAGGCACCCGCTCCCGCCGCGGTTGCGGCGGGCGGCGGCCCCGCGGGGGTGGCCGAGGGGCGCGCCCGGCTCTGGGGACAGGCAGCAGCAGGCAGCCGCAGGTTCTGTGGCGGCGGCGGGCTGCAGCCACGTTAGTGGGGGTGCGAGGTGGTTAGGCCAAATGCGGAGAGCGGGCACGGGCCTCAGTCCGGGCGGTTTAAGCCGAAGTGCCTGCCTGGGAAGGGCCGCGCGTGGAAACTGCCGTGAC
Organism: Buteo buteo; assembly: GCF_964188355.1. Classification (NCBI taxonomy): domain Eukaryota; kingdom Metazoa; phylum Chordata; class Aves; order Accipitriformes; family Accipitridae; genus Buteo; species Buteo buteo. The sequence goes on along the minus strand of NC_134171.1, from coordinate 33,506,417 downwards.
GGGACGGGGGTCGCCTGTGGGCCTCGCTGCCGCTTGGCGGGCGGACCATGCGCGCTGGGAGCCGAACCCTGTCTTTTTTGTAGCCTTGCTCCCAAGGAGCGGTGCCCGCGTGACCCAGCAACGTATCTTTGCAGAAAGCTGGAAGCGCTAGTTTCGGAAAAGGAAGAGCTTCCAACCGTACCTCGCTTGCCTCGTAACCCTGAAGGCTGGAGGCGGCTGCAGCAGCAAGGTTGTTCGCTGTTTTACTTCCAAGGCTTTGTTAAAAGCATCCAGTGATCCTAGTTATACTGTTAGAATGAAGATTGCGGCAGCTCCATCACTTGTGTAAAACCTAGTAATGTCCCAGCCTGTTTCCAAAGCCTTGAAAACTCTTGGTGCGTACCTGATAATACAGCAGAAACTAAAGGCACGAGGATCGTTTCAGATAAACTGAAATTAAAAAGCGTTGCCTGTGATGCTAACATTTGGCATATTAAATCTTTGACTTTAAAGTTTATTGAAAGCTGACAAAAAGTCTGGCGGACTCTGCCATAATTTTTTGAACTGTGCTGTCAACTGTCCATAGGTGGCACTTAGTCCCACAAGGAAGAGTTTTTAGAAATGAAATGTGAAGTGAAACTAAACAACTTACCAACAGGGAGTAATGCTGTCCTTTACCATTCCTAGACTGATCGAGATAACGTTCCTTCTGTTTGGTTGCTTACTGGATTGTTGCGTTGGGATCCAATTTAAATACTTAATTCCCTAAGTACCAGCAGGCTTGAAACTTCTGCCTTCCCCGGCTCCATCCAACCTCTCCCTTTTTTCACCTCTCTATGCAACTCAGGCTCTCAGAAAAGAGGGATTCTCTGGCCCCTATTTTCAAGTGTATTTTCTGTTCATTTCAAAGTGACCCCAGGCTACAGTTATCTCCTACCCTTTTATACTCTTGTGTTATGAGACCTCTCATCAGGAAACCACAGACACTTGCCATGTCAGCAGCCACTCCTCTGATAAATATTCTTGGCTGCAGACAGTCTCCTTAGCATAACCAAGCACTAGTTAAAGACCAGTTGTTAAAGATGGGCATGTTCTTTTGTCCCTACCTGGTGCTGATGGGTGATAGGCCGTGTCATTTCACGTTAGGGCATTCTCCACGGTACAACCTGTGTCACCACCTACGTTACCTTGAAACTTCATAAATGGCACACAAACATTTCAAGTTACAGCACACCTTATGGCATTTTTTGCAATGGTCAGGTGCAGCCTCAGTCTTTGTCTTCTTTATATAAATATGTTCTTCCAAAGTTTCAGCCAGTTTTACTTCTTGTTTTTTTTCCTAAATCTTTGATGGCTTTGTATATTATTATGAACAAGACTTCGGAAAATAAACAAACTGTAACTCATTTTAATAGGTTTAAGACACTTATGCATTTTCAATTCCTAAGAAACATTTTGGTGGTTATGATACTGTGTCAAGGGAGAACTGTGGCCATGTTTGTCAACCGACAATCTGACAGATCATACAACTGTAAGCATGGCCAAGGTTGAATTACCTCAGAGCTGTCTGGAAAGGCAGGTCTCTGGGGTGAATGATAGAGTTACTGCATTTCTTTCAATATTTAAGAATGCTGTAAACCAATTCATCCCTCAAGTAATTCCCTTGACTTCATTATTCCCATCTATTAAAAACTAACTTTTTTTTTGTTAATTTTTTTATGTCTACTGCTTTATTTATAAGTATGTTATATGTATGATTCCCAAGCAAAAGTCTTGTCTCCAAATCTGAGCTACATCTCTGTATTAAATGATAAAAGGCCAATATAAAGGTCAATATTTAGGTGTCAAGACAATAATAGTTTCAGATCCTTAGCATGACTGAAACTCAAGTTACTTCTCCTGCAGTTACATGATTAAGCATCCAGTCTGGAAAATTCTGTAGAATGTGGCTCTTGGATCTTTTTGGTTCTAGCTGCCTCATTAGAAGACATCATTCACCAATACAATTACCTTTTTTTCACTTAAAAAAATCCAATACACATCTGTACCTACTTACACCTAGGTATGTTAGTCAGAGCTTCCCTGGTGAGGTGTTTGCTAAGGAATAAGAGTGCAATTTATTTGTGCAGCAAGTCAAAAACCGTAAGCTGTCTGCATGTCTGATGTGCACAGATTCAGAAACCATGTAATTTAAATAAATCAAGGTGGTTTTTATCCAATAATCCAGTCACAAAACTAATATAAAAGCCACCAAATGAGGTCCTTGAATGTTGATATATGTGGAAAAAGTCCATTCTCACTGGATGCAACTGGATGTAAATGTGTGCTCACTACCTAGCTTCTGTCCCATTCTGCTTATACAGGAGTTATTCATGTGTATCCACAAAAACATGGACAATAAAATAATGAATCTTAAAAAGCCCTCTGAATTTCTGTCTTCATTTAAAGAAACAAAACAAAAAATGAAGGTGCAAGAAATGTAGAACTTCTTTTCCATAGGAAAATAATTTTTTTCAGCACTACTTTTCCGTTGTCTGAGTTTTTGTAAATAGGTAGATATATTTATATATAGATGTATGTATACGTGCATACTTACCTGTAACTGTATCAGTTCAGAAGAAAAATGAATGCTTCTAAAGTCTGCATGTAGCGTATTTAAAAGGCTTTAGATCATCAGATTATGACCTGATTTGTACATGGAGCCTTGAAAATGATTCTGTTTTTTTCTTCCTAGTAAATCATGCGCAAGAATACACCTTATTTTACTCAGACTTGCAGTGCTCTGTAAGGCTCTCACTGTAACTTCTGCATGTTCTGCTCATCTTGTTGAAAGCAGCCAACCATGTTTTCTTCTCCATATCTAGGAAGAATCTGGAACTGACCATGATACACAGGTATCTCCAGCTAGACATAGTCCTTTAAGTTCTACTCGGTTGGTTTTGTTCCACCCCGTGTTTGCTTTCTCATGTATTCGTGAACCCCCTCTTCATTCTCCTAGCCAATATTTTATTATATCATTAAAATTTTATGGCTGGCACAGCACTGTTGTAAGGGAGTTCTAAAATTAATAAAGGTGCAATAAATTGCAGGACAAAAGGTTTTACAGCTAACAGCTTTTTTTTTAATCAACCTGATAGATATATAGATATCTCTATACATATACATACTTCAGTCCACTGCTTTCTCCACTCCCTTGGTAGCCACCAGGTTTTGCCTATGACAATATGCTATTCTTAGGAAATACACAGTAATTATATTGCCTATAGAAGCCCTAACTACTTGCTATGGAAATAAAAACTTGACCACATATGTATTTGTTCAATGACACTGAAAGTGCGGTCTCTAGGAAGTATATGTAGAGTTGATTAGATTGTACTGTATACTTTACGTTGAATTATGTACTCTTGTAAAAACACACTTCAAAATTATTTAACTTCCCATGGTATAGTCTCAGAAGGTGCAAAAAAAAAAAAAATCTTTAGTGTTATCTTTTCCTGTCACATGACTAGTGCAAACACCAAAAAAATTCTTATCTTTTTGTTTCTTTTCTGGTACTTTATAAAACAGCATAACCGGTTTAGTGCCCAGACATTAAAGACTCCACTCGGAAAAGATCGACGTTATATATTCCACTCTACTTTAAATGTTTCCATTATATAACAGCAGAGATTTAACCAGAAGGGTCTTCCAGCGTGTGACAGCTGAGGATTTTTCTTTTTTAAAAAAAAACCCTTCTCTACTGGGGCCAGCGGTGCCATCTAACCAGAAGAGCCCTCTACTGTTTGCAGGACTCGGGGAGTACGGCTTGGACCCGGCAACATTACCTTTACTGGAGCATCTTTGGGCTTGGAAGAACAGACCTCCTCCATTTAGCGGTACCATCCTGGTGCATGTCCTGCAACTCAACAGCTGTGACGAACAGTTTGATCTTGACCTGCCAGTCATGTCAATAAAAATACTTGATGCGTGTTTCAAACGTTTTAGGTATATTTGAGTAATCGGTGTACAGGCTACTTGAGAAATAGGTGCCATATAGATTATTCAACTTTGATCTATTTCTTTGATTTAGCACTGCAATTAAGTAGATTTGGTTCAAAGAGAAAGCTCATTGGTTGATGTTTTACACTGATGTGATAATGTTTACACAGATGTGCTTTGAAATCTCGATTATGGTGGATTTTTGGGTCCCACCACATGACAGGCTCCTGTTATCTGAAAGGTAAAATAATACAACATCTATCTGTAACTGCCTTCAGAGCAGGTCCGCCTGTGCTCTCTTCTGAGGTGATTTATCTGATCATTGTATTTAGCGTTACTTTTTTCAGTTTTAAATCCCTCCACAGTAAATCACTTGCTTTAAAGCAGGCTTTTTATAATTCAGGTGCACACAGGGGCAGTACTTAGGACTGCAGTGATGAAAAGGTGTAACATTACCTGCTTTAAAGCACCTGCCAATTAATTAGCCCTATACTCTCCATAGCAAATAAAGCTAAGCAGTCAAATCCATTTGATCTCTCAGATTTAGACTGTGACTGAAAAGACCATGGAGCAAGATGGGAGAACTAATCTTTCATGATTCTCTGCAACTTTTTTGTTTAAATGAAACCTTAAACTGCCAAACGATTCTCTCGAACTTTTGAAAGAATTAACTATGAAAGATCTTTGCGTTTTAGACTCTAATGCCATGTTTTAACATTGGCAAGGAACTGCTTTGCGCATCTTGAACGCTAAGATGGGTCATGTAGTTGGAGCCGTAAAATTCCTGAGGCGTTACAGAAAAAAGCAACAAAGGCGGCAAAAGCCAAGCTCTTAGTTTTCATATACCGTTGTTTTACCATTGCTAATAATGAACACGTGTTCCACCAATACCTTTGCGTGCGTGAGCCATTCTACTTTGGGGATGAAAAAAACCGCATGTGCTCATCTGGAACAGGACAGCAGAGTCCTAAACTTATTCAGAACCCTGTAGAAAGACAACAGAGATCTTTCAGTAGAGGATAGTATTGCCAATCGGTGATGCTCACAGACTTCGGTTACGGGCCCAATGCAAAACCCCAAAGAAGATGGATTAGATGAGCCGTCTCCCAGTCTTTCTTTCTTCTTCTCTGCAGGCTTTGAAAGTATTTATCCCAAACCGCGGGCCGGCCCATTTAAGTTTTTAAGATGCTGTGTCGATACCCAAACGCTATAGATCAGTTTCGTGTCACATTAAATGATGAATTAAATGTGAGGGAGAAGTTGCAGAGGGGAAAACACCTCCCTGACTATGCCAATTTCTTTAGAAATTCCCCTCCTTGTAGCTGAAGCGATAAAAGGAAAGGGTAATGCATGTACGTTTTATTAGCGTTTCAGAAACAGGGAGCAAAACTGTCAGATCTTTGGGTTTTTTTCTTTCATGTGTGTCTGGGCAGGTCTAACCCTCAGGTAACGCCCTTTCTCCTTCTTCCCTCCTGCCTCTCCTTGCACCTGTCCACGTAATGCTCCGGCAGCTCCCGCCGGGGCCCCGCTCCCGCCTGCCCGCTGCCCGCCCCCCGCCGCCCGCTCCGCTCCGCTCCGCTCCGCGCAGGAGCTGCCCACCGCGCCCCCCCGCCCGCGCGTGTGCGCGCCCGTGGGTGACCGGCTGCGCGCGGCGGGGCGCGGGAGCCGCGCCAGCAGCTCCCTCCCCGCCGTCAGCTCAGATCAGAGGAAGGTGCGAGGAGAGGGGGGAGCCGGTTTACAATTTCAAACGCAGCCTCCCCGCGGAGGCCTTCATTAGCATATGTCAGGGGGACCGCCGTATATATATATACACACGCGGGGTGGATAAACACCACCCCGCCGCCTGGCTCACACCGGACAGCTCGGCGCGGCGCGGCTCGGCTCGGCTCGGCTCGGCACGGCCCGGCTCTGCCCTGCCCTGCCGGCTCCCCATGCTTGGGGCCCCGCCGCGCACCCCCACATGCCCGCCGGGAGAGGCCGGCAGCCGCTCTCCGCCGCCGCGCCCTAGCCCGCTCGCCCCGCGCCCCCATGGCTCCGCTGGCCGAGGTGGGGGGCTTCCTGGGCGGCCTGGACGGCCTGGGGCAGCCGGTGGGCGCCCACTTCCTGCTGCCGCCCGCCGGGGAGCGCCCGGCGCTGCTGGGGGACCGCCGGGCGCCGGCGGAGCGGGCGGCCCGCGGCGGCGGCGGCGGCGGGGGCGGCGGGGGCGGCGCGGCGGCGGCGGCGGCGGCGGCGGCGGACCTGGCGCACTTGCAGGGCATCCTGCGGCGGCGGCAGCTCTACTGCCGCACCGGCTTCCACCTGCAGATCCTGCCCGACGGCAGCGTGCGCGGCACCCGCCAGGACCACAGCCTCTTCGGTAGGCGGCTGCGGCACGGCCCCCGGCCGCGCTCCGCCGGGCGGGCGGGCACGCGTGCGTTTGGGTGCGTGTGCCTGTGCGGGTAGGCGAGGGCACGCGTGTGGAGCTGGGCGCCAGCCGTCGTAGCCTCGGGAGGGAGGTGTGACGCCTGCCGGTGATGCCGGGGCAGGTGGGTGAGCTCTGGGTACCGGCGTCACCCCCCCCACCCCCCCCGGCGTTGTTAATCCACGGGGGCTGCACCAGGGCAAGGCGGAGAGGGAGGGCTGCGCGTCCCACGCGCGGCGGGAGGCACGCGTGTCTGCCTCGCTCGGCCTGTGCTGGAGGTCTGCGAGCGCACGCCCACGCCCGCAGGTGTGGCGGGAGAGGTGGGAAGCGGGACCGGTCGCGTGTGCACGCGCTGTCCGCTTCGGAGCGTCTTGGGGCTCCGCGGAGCCACGGGGAGCGTGGACGCGGGCGCGCTGACCCTCGGGCTGCGTGAGGCCGCTTTGTTCTGCGGGGCAGAGAGTTGAAGCAGAGGGGCCTAAACCGCCGCTTTGCTCAGATACCTAAACCGCCTCCCAGTCAACTTTCTCTGCCAATAAACCAAGAGGAGGGGAAGACAACCCCAAAATGTAAATGTTTCCTGAGATACAAGAGCAAATCCTAAATAGTAGTTGTAGCAACTGGACGTCTGAACAAACATGCTGTTGTCAGCTACATGTGAGGGGTTTTTTGTGTGTATTGATTTAGCAGTCGTAAAAAGGTGATTAAAGAGTTTCCTATCATCCTCCCCATAGTCAAAACAATCTGCTGGAATGGCTCTTAATTGCTTTTATAACACATGGATGTTTTCAGAAGTAAAAAAGCAGTAGTCAAACAGGCAGTTCTCCTCAGAAGGAAGATTTCCTACAGCGTGTAAACATGAAATAAATCTTTGGTTTAGAAGAAAAAAAAGTTAGCCCCAGATCAAACATTTACTGGGCTTTTTAGAAATGTTCTTCCTTTATTCTACCACTATTCTCGGCAGGTTTGTCTGATGTGGTTGCTTTGTGGGTTGAATCACCTGCTTATTATAGTTTTGAAAAAGGGTGGCTTTGAAAATGATACCAGAAAGACAAAATACCTCGACCTCTTTCTGTGGGACTTTGTGCTTTAGGAACTGGAAAACTGGGATGATTTACATGCGATGGAGTTTTTAGTGCTTACTCTTTGTAAAGGGTTTATTTTCTTTGCTGCTTGGCAATATAAGTAAGAAACATGCCAAAGCTCAATTAGAATTAAAAACATTTTAAATTATTGTATAGTCCAGACAGACCATCTGAGAGTGGAAAATGGTCCTGAATGAAAAAGAGTAATCATAAATGCAGCAAATAGACAAAAAGTCATCATCAGAATCAAATGCACTATTTAAAACCACTTACCTTAGATTCAGACTTTTTTTTAATGTTTTGTGGTTTTGCTGCTGCAGAGCAAAATCCTAGGTATGACTTTAAAATAACTTCTTTTTGAGGCTTTGTTTACATTGTTAACAACTTCCAAAAAGCCAGTTCACACGTTCCCTTTCTTTCATGTTTTGTATGTACTGTAATCTGTGCATATCAATTGGTTAAATATGTTGGCATACCCTTACCAAATTCAGGCTTCAAATAGTGCCTCATCTCCCAAATACTTTAGATTATTAATATATATTACATTTTTGGGCAAATGTAATATAAATAATGCTATTACCCAAACATTAGCAAATAAACAGCATATTTCTTGCACATAAAAAGCCTGCTCTGAAGACAGCAAGTTGTGTCAAGAGGTGTGGGCCCATATGCTAGATAAGATGTCTGGCAAATATTTTTTTTTCCTGTGGGTATATTCTGTTATATAAAATTCCCATCTGTACTTTGATATCCATTCAAATGATCTAATAATGCATGTGTTTTTTTAAGATAATGCTATAGAGAAAGTAAAGTATATTTTCAGGTAATTCAAACCTACCTTCCAATGTTTGAGTAGGCAGTTTAGCAAATAGTGTGTAATCATTATAGATTCCAACTGCATAGTACTGAATGCTTTAGCCTCCGCGCTGAATAAAATCCTTTCATATTCAACATTAAAAAAAAAGCTTCTTAAACGGTGTAGGTTTCTTGTTCCTAGATGAGGTTTCTCAGATGGCTTTCCTGTGAATGTGGTATACATTTCCATATAGTATCTGAAATTTCAGAAAAACTAGGCCACATTTATTGTAGTACGTACATTTTCTACTTGTTGTCAACTGCATTTTGGATGCTACGTACTGTATGCTTACAAGTTGAATTAAAGCAATCTCTTCTTTTTTTTTCAGGTATCCTTGAATTCATCAGTGTGGCAGTGGGACTGGTCAGTATTAGAGGCGTGGACAGTGGCCTTTACCTTGGAATGAATGAGAAGGGAGAACTCTATGGCTCTGTAAGTACCGATTTCATGTCAGCTCATACAAGTTGTGGTTTTGATTCACTTCTTAGCACTATGCAAACCCCTCAAGTAGCTAGCTGAGGTCATCTTAGCTTTTAAAACACTAACATCTTTTCCTGTTGAAATGTATATTTTTAAAGTATACAGGATAGCCTTGGATACTAAAAATTCAATGGGAAAAGTTTCTCTGTCCTAGATGAAGAGAACTGAAAAGAAATACTTGTCTTGAATTATGGCAAAAATAGCTAAATTAAACCAGCTATTCAAACAACATTTAAGTTGCCTGCTATCTCATTTTCTTTTTAGCAATACTGCAAATGTATCATAGTGCATAGTCTATCATCAAAAACATTGAATGCAACTTGAAAAAAGTTAAAAGGATAGTTATGGAACAAATAAACAACAATTAGTATAGTACCCTGACCTTATGTATAGTCTAATGCTCCGTTACAAATCAGCAGGTGTTACTTCCAGGTACCAGCTTTTTAACATAAAAACATTCTTCCAGATGCTGGGAAAAAGGATAATACCATATGTCACAGCTGGGTACCACTGTTATTTGAAAAATCTGAATGGTGCAAGAGTACCTGCAGTATCTGTAGATCCCAACTGGGATATTTGCATTTAAGAATGAAAATAAGCTTGTACTCATCACAGCTGATTTCTAGCTGTTGAATAACTTCAACATATAACCGTAAAAATATAATTTTTGATTTTTCCAATACTATCAGGGTAATAACAGTCTTAAACTCTTCTCCTTTCAAGTCTTAAAACATCTTGAGATAAAATATTCTGTCTCTTCAGTTCCTTTGGTCATGGTTAGTCCTGTTTAAAACGTGAGATGTGATGCACATCACAAAGACCACATGGAAATATGTTCCTGATCTGTTACATTGCACCTGAGTCCTTCCACCATATCTCATTTCTAGAATGGTAGATACCCCAAGACAGAAGTCTACATAATGTAGTTCCTGGAGGTCAGGTGAATTTTAGTTAAATCATAAATAAGTAATGCCTTCTTAGAGAGAAAGTTACCTAATTTGTATTTAAATCCAAAATTGTATACATACAGCTCTGGTTTTCAAAAGAATAAAGGTTAAAGCAGGCTTCCAAACTCAGTGTCATGTCTACATACTCTTCTTGGGTTTGATTTGTTGACAGTTAAATGAACAGTAAGGCCGCACAAAGCCTAAAGCATTTTCTTTATTTTTATCATATTTTTTCAAGTATGTTCAGATATCTAGAGACAGCTTCTTATTTTTCTTCACTGTTTCTTTCTGTAGGAGAAACTAACTTCTGAATGCATCTTCAGGGAGCAGTTTGAGGAAAACTGGTACAACACTTACTCGTCCAATGTGTACAAACATGGAGATTCGGGGCGGCGGTACTTTGTAGCACTTAACAAAGACGGTACTCCCAGAGATGGGGCAAGGTCCAAAAGACACCAGAAGTTCACACATTTCTTGCCCCGGCCCGTGGATCCTGAAAGAGTTCCAGAACTGTACAAAGATGTATTAGGATACAGCTGAGGAAGGAGGCAACTTTGGAAAAAAACCCATACTGGAGCCATTGCCCTTGCTTTCATGGCAATCCTAGCATAAGGGACCTGCAGAGGTCTAGGATGCTGGATTAGAAGAAGCTACTTTGTGATAGGCAAGCCTCTGTTTTCTAACCTTTGGATTTAGGAGACAAAGCCTTAAAGCTGAGAGTGGACCAGCCTCCTTCAAACTCGCTGAACTGTTTCGTAGCCAGTAACCAGAGGGAAGTTGGAGTGTGACTTTTTTAAAAATAACAAACTCTTGGCAGTTTTGTCTGGATTACCTATGGTCCATAAATTAGCAAAGAACTACCTACATCATGTGGATGAGACAACAGCTGGAAGAAGTAGAAAGAAATGGACTGTAAAATAGTAATAAATCCTGAGAACTGTATATGAAGTTTTAGTGGCTCCACTTTAGTGACGGACCTTAGATGTCGATGCATCATAGTCAGAGCTGGAACTTTTCTTCAGGATGGACCTATTTATACATTTCCAGATAGCAAATATTTATTTTATATATTTATTTATTAAAGAGTTTATTTTTTACTGGGATATGAAGAGAATACAAGCCCCTAACCCCGATGAGAAATCATTTACAGTGCCAATATTTACTCTCAGTAGTGTCATCATACAGAAATGGCATTACATTGCAATGCATCCAAAACCTGAACATTCATATTTCATGTTTCAGATAAGGTTATATTTTATGCACATACCATTGCCTTGTGACTATCCTTATTTTGGAAAGAATGTTTAATTATTTTTTTTTTTACCTGTGAGAGTGCCTTACAGATCTGTATTGAGTTCAAATGCACATTTAAAAAGGGAATTAAACGTTATTTCACTTTATTGGGTTTACTGTCATTTTTAAATTGAGAGTCTCTTAGCACACTATGTGTAATGTTTCAAACCTGCAACAGTCGCGAAGTGTACTGCAGTTACCTTGAAAGAAAAAGTAGTATTAGCTCTTGAAATCTTGATTCAGATCACAACGTGCTTGATTTTTTTTTGCCAAATGGTTCCTACTGACTTTGCTAATACACAAATAACTATTCTCTGTATTACTTAAAATTTTCATGTAAGATTCTCATCACTGTATAAGATATTTTAATTATATTTCCTATCAATATGTTTAAGGTTAAACAGTATCAGAGTAAGAAGTTTCTCATGTCGCTGACTGAAAAGCTTCTGAGTACAGAGCAGCCTAAGGAGGCTACTTTTTTACCTTAATTCCTCCTTTAGGGAATAATATCAGCGTAAGTTTTTGTGTGAAGACTGTCAGGAAAAAGATGAGCTATGTCTCTACGCTAGTTACAGCTATACAACAGGTACATCGTACGAATTTAATTTACACTAATTTAATTCACGACTGTCAGTTATGAAGCACAAACGGATCTGCATATTGACTAACAGGAAAGTAAGTCTCTGCTCTGTGTAAGAATACTAAGGTTTAATGACAGACCCTATATGATTTAGACCTAAACCTGCTGAAGCTTGCTGTCAGATGATTGCCACCTCCACAGGGAAGGCTGGTCCAGGAAAAGGAGTGCAGGAAAGGCAGTCCAGGAGAGGGCAGCGATATTTATGCTGTACCAGAGGTGGTCTCATGTTTCAGGTGCCAGCGGTCCCAGTGGGCTCCAGCTCAAGACAACTCATTTGAGTTCAGTTTTGTGGAAGCATATGGTTCGAGTACTGCATGGGCATCGTTTATTATCAAATCAAGGTATTAATGGAAAAACATTTTCCAGTATATTACACACTTGCTAGAGCCATCACTGGACCAGAACCTCTTCCAATCTATAATGAGTAATGGATGAGCATAGATTACTGATGGACAGTGGACAAAATAATTTTACTTTCTGCCAAATAGAAATTGAATGCAGATATACAAAAAGGTGTTTCAGCACTTTGTGGCTAGCAGTAGGTAACTTACTAAGGTTAAAGGCTTCATTAAAATTTTCTGAAAAACAGGCAGTGGAAGATCTACAGTACACTGAATGCGGTTTAGTAAAAGAATGTTGTGATGCACTTCAACTTACCATAAAATAATGATTTTATGGGTTGCACTGAGTCCCATTAGTAATAGGTCAATAACTGAAGACCGAATTATATGCTTTAAATAGAAAAATTTTTCCTCTGCATGTTGAAAAGTAATCTATTCTGCATAAGTTGTGCAAAAAAACTGTGGCTGCTGCTCAGGACATAATTGCCATGCATTTCTGGCAAACACCGTGTTTAAATCATATCAATAAAAGAGTTCTCTCTCTTTGGATAAGCAGTTTACTGTTAATCCAACTACCTCAAAAGTACTTTGAAGATGGCAAGGGCTGTAATCATCCTTGTTATTATTATTGTGCATCTTTTTTCACAGATACGATACAGTCCAGAATAGTAACTGAGGGTTAGCTTTAAGTGGTGAATAATCGTCTGAAACTTCTGGATCCAAACACCTAGCCAACATATATAAGAAGAAGAAGATTTATACATGCTTGTCATTTCCTTGCCCCATTCCCATTTTGGATATATGCCAATAATCCTTGAACAAAATGTAATGGAGCCGGTACGGTGGTGATGACTGACTACAAAACCTCTAGAGCATTGAAAAGCTGCCACAGCCTCCTTTTTTAGTTCTGGTGTATTGTCATTGAAGAAAGATACTGTGCTTTCCCATTTCATTTTGCTTGCAGCATCTATTTGCTCTCTGTGACATTCTGTCCATCATGATATTCAGATGCAGTTAATGTTTTTCTAGTTTGAAAACGGCGGATGCGAAAGCAACACCTCAAAATAGCTATTTTCGTATGTCGTTACACTAATAGCTTTAGTTGTCAGTGGTTGGTTTTTTTGTGTGGTTTTCACTCCCACTTCAGAAAGCCCAACTGGATACAGAGGGAGAGGTTGGTTTTATTTAACCAGTAGAATTAATGATCTAGTTTACCACTCATTACATTTTGCATAACCCTATCAATTTGAAAGCTGTGGGCTGCTCTAAAGTCATGAAGAGGGTAATCTGAAGGAAGTGACATTGTTTGAGGTTCAGAGGAAATCTCTGAAGGCAGAGAAAATGTCACATCTTGAAATAAATCCCTGCATGATTGGCTGCCCTATTTCTGCCTTTCCTTTTTTCCAGGGTAGTTATGCAGTTTGTAGCAGGTGCATCTCCGCGTTCTGCTTCCCACTGATTCTTCTAGTAGCTGTAAAACTTGGCCCTTTGATCTCAGACCTGGCTGGAAATTGAGCGCTCCATGCCAGTTCTGTATTTCTTCACATACTTTGTTTTCTGCTGCTCTCTTTTCCAAGTTGTGTCAGAAAGAATATACTAGCCATACAGGAGACTTTCTGAAATCCAGGAGTAACCTTGACTTCTGAGCATATCTGAAGTGAAATTGTTACTCTTATTAATCTTTGTGCTCTTGGTCAGAATGCAGAAGGTAGCATTTTTAACAGTCTTCTGTGGAAGTCTTCCAGCTGTAACAGTTACAGGATATAGGAGAACCCAAGTGCCTCCAGAAATGGGTATTTTTCATTAGATGAGCTGATATAATCAGGAAAAGTGGACAGCCAGTCTAAAAGGCACATAGTCCTTTCATTGGTCTGAACCATTTATGTTTGCACAGACCCAAGTTTGGTCCCGTCCATATCTTCCTGTTTTCTGTCATAAGCTTATTGATGTTATCTTTCATGCTCAGGTGTGACATCCAGCTTCACTGATTCTATCTGAAAGTTCAAATCATTGATATGGCCATGCACTCTGGTAGCACTTCAGGGTTTTGCAGAATTTACTTTCTGACATGTGAGAGTCATTTAACAAGTACATTTTCATAATAGCTTTCATTTCCAGCTATTTTCATTTCTTGATGTCCTCTGTTAACTCTCTTTTTCATAGCCATCCAATCTTGCTTCAGTAACTTTGTGAAGATTTACTTAAACATAGTCTTTACCAGCAGTTAAATGAGATACAGGTGTGATTATTTTTTTTTTTTTTCAGTTTGTGTAATCATGCTGGTACCACCGTACCATGGCTCCAGTTATACCATTGCAAACCATTAGGTTTGCCATACTCCTTTTTCTGTACAGCCAAGAACTAAACAGAGGTAAGGCAGTTTTATATACCATAAATGCATCTTCACTATTGCCTTAATGTACTGGACCAAGCCTGTGTCATAAATACTGAGAACACTGTGGTAAGATGCTTAAGTGTTGCTCATCTTGCTCCATACTGCGTGGAGATGCTACCGGTAAGGAGGCCTTTTGGAAATCTCTGCATTTGCTCCTTTTGCTTTTCATGTGAGAAAAACTATTGACTTCACTGCTGTTAAATTCTCTGCAATTATTTGGTGGCGTTTTTTAGTCGTGCAACCATTTGAAGACTCAAGTTATATGAATGTAACAACAGCTGCATGAGATCAGACAGTACCACATCTCCACTGCATGGGAAAGAGAGTAGGAATAATACAGGTGTATATATTCCGGGCATTCATTGTAGAACCCCAACTAGGATTAAGACTTGAAGTCAATTCTCCTCTGGGTCATTTCCTTTTATGGGGCAGAAAAGAGAAGCAAACATTTCACAACGTTGAAGAACATGATGGTGGAATTCTACACTTTCTGCAAGTCTGCATCAACCTGCGCTTTAGCAGACATTTCTCTTAAAACAATTTCCTTTGCAGTAGTATATTCAGCTGTTGTAGTGAAATCATTGCTGTTAGTGTACCTGGTGTCAGTGCACATCTGGATGTACATGTGCTCATCTCAGTATAAGGCAATAAATATATTGCTAGAGAGAGAAAGAGAATGTTCTGGAGTTGTTATATACCATCAAAATGTTAATCAGGAAAGTTTATTCATAGCATTAGTTTTAACTAAGTTTTTGATACAAAGTTTTGCAGCACTTTTGACAATGGTTTATGGGTTCTTAACAGTCAGAGATTCATGGGCAGAAAACCAGAAAGGTGTAAAAGCTTCTCAGGTGGAACATACTTAACCATAACATCTTTATGAATAAGTTGTACACAAATAGGAAGAAAAAAAAAACAAACCCAAACCCCAAAACCAAAACCAGGGAAGAGGTCAAACAGTTACTTCTGTTGCCGGTTGGAGAGATATTAAGTTTCAAACAGAAATTGGTTGGAAGCTTGCCAAAATTACTATTTCATCTGCAATGTGATCAGACACTAGAATAATTCTGGAAGTTCAGGAAAAAGAGAATATACTGAATTAAAGCAGTGGTGACAGTAGCTCTCTGTATTTTGAACATATCCAAAATGCTATTGGTACTGTTCTCTTATTATAGCAAATCTCTAGTAAATGCAGTTCATAGGGAGAGGAGTAGGAGTGTTAGAAAGGCAGTCTTTTGAAAGTGAGCTTAATAAAAATCTTTCTGTGGTAAAGTCCTGGTTTATATATTTTGTCTAATTATAGGAAAATTGAATCATGCTTTATTCATGCTTAAAATATCACAAACCACATAATATTACTTTCATGGATATCTTCAAGTCATGAGTGTTACTTGATTTATGAACACAGCCCAAGTTAAGTCACATTTGTGTCCCAAATGTCATCTTTTATATATACATATCTACACTAGCATATATTTATGAAAGATGCTTTTCAAATTAGTTGCAAGTGTTTCCTTTATTCCTGGCAATAACAGTCTTGAGTGGTTGACTGTTTCAGGGAACATGTTTGTCTCTTTATTATTCAACCAAGGTCTTCCATCCATCTTTAATTCCAGTGGCTACAAGATGCCATAGACATGACCATGGGTCTCAAGGTGGATAGATTTGCCTTAGGGTGGTTTCATCTGCACGTGGCTGAGATAGCAGAAGGTGGTGATAGGCGACTACGCTTACACTTAACAGTTTTTAGCAGTTGACCCCTGTTGTGCTGAAGCTTCTGGGGAGGAGCATGAAATAATATTAACTATCAAGCCATCAATATCCTGATAATGCTAGTTCTATGTCTCCTATTTTGTGGAGCCAGAAAATATAATTTCCTTTTCTAGCAGAAGTATGGATGGAAGCCAGTTGGCTGGAGTTTGGCATGAAATAATGGAGGTGAAATGATAGGAAGGGGAATATTCTCAGGACTTTTTGCAAAATCCAAGATGATTTTCACAACTAGTAAGTCTGTACTAGGGAGCCTACTGATCAGGTGGGTTATCAGGTTTTGAACTCTAACCAGAAACTCTTTTTCTTTTCAGCTGGACAAAGACTGGGTAGGTCTTTATCTCATAGATTTAGCACCACTTTGGCCATCTACTCTTTCTGAAAAGTAGCATAACTCAATGACAGCATGAAAAGTCAGAACAGCATTCTGCTTTTTGTTCTGACTTTTCCTCTAGCTATTCAACCTTGAGACTATCTATTAGAGTCTTTAGATCTCATTTTCACCACCTATAAGGGGACAATATCTCTAATTAATCATTAAGCTAAACAAGTGCAGAAAAGTCTTATAACACATATAATTCTGTAAATTTGTCAAGAAATTTAACCTGCTGCAGAATGGACCTATTAAAATGGTCTATACCTTTGGTAATTTTTAACATGAAGATATGAATGCATGCTTGTAGCCTACTGTATTCCAGGTAGGATTTAGAATGGGGTTTGATTTTTTAAATGTCAGATGGTATATTTTCCTGTTCAGGAAACTCCTTGTCATGGTTCTACAAAGCTATGCTGTGTTGCTGGCCCTCCAGTCAAACTTTCAGAACTGTAGTTCTTAACAGATAGATCAGAGGCTTCTCCCCCCACCTTTTTTTTTTTTTTTTTTTTGTACAAAAACCACTTTAGCTACCATCTATGATTTAGTGTAGGGATCTGGATACTTGTTTTTTTCTTATTGATCTTTTTCCAGCTAATCCAAAAGAATTCCTACTCTTGCTACAGTCTTATTCCTCTTTGAATAAACAGACAGTAGATTTTTGCTGTGAGGAGACTGCATTGTCCAAACTTTCCTTAGTGAGCTAGACTCCAGTACTTAACTGTCACCAAATGGTCAGCAAATGCTCTTAATTCTATGCTATTATCTTTATGTATAAACTAGAAACTGCCAAACACTAAAGCCTAAACCCTTTGTGGCATAGTACCTAGACACTCACACTTTCTCTTTTAGGTCATGGTGCCATGGGTATCTATTCCAAAATCATAAGGTCTCCTGAGGTGAGTTTTGTGCTTTGTGGTTGCTGAACACTGTAAGGTGCAGTATGAAATTGTCTCATGCAACTAGAAATATCTCATGGCTGTATTCAAGTACCACTGCAAGCACCACATTGCATTTGATTTATTACTAAAAATTGGGTCCAAGGTACCCACATTTGTGTAGTGGTTGTGGTTTTGTGGCTTATAACCTCAGTTAACTTCTCAAGTTTACCATAATGAGGAGATAAATTCTTTTATCTAGGACTGTGTCTGCTAATCTTAACCATGTGAAGTGTTCTCCATTCTGATGATGGTGCTAGGCAAACAACTGCTATAAGGAATATGTAGATGTTTCTGTAGGTTTTCTTTGTGGCGTATACACCTTGAAAAGCTCAATTCACCTAATTCTAGGTTATTAGCAGAATTTGCCTTAAGCCATTCTATCTGCTCTGTTGACAATTTTTCATATGGTGAGTCTGTATTTTCTTAATGCTCTTACCTCCTCTCAGCTTCTTTAGGTCAATCTTTAGGATGCATTTCCTATCCCTGAGCATCTCTGAGAACAGATCACTTGCAGCTCACCAATGCTCCTTCAAAGACTGTTGCAAGAGAGAAAAAATAAGGTACATCTCATAACCAGGTATTGCATATGGTTTTTTGATATTTCGTTCTTGTTGCTTTGGGGAATTTGGCAGTGCGTTCAGGGTCAAAAACCAAACCTGTCTTGGCTGTGCAGTGTACTAGCCCTTGCTACCTTTACATATTTAGGCAGCCCCTTGACAGTGCTTTAAATGAAAAGGTGACAGATGATGAATGACACACAGCACTCTCATACGTTTTCATATTAAAAAAAGAAGTACTATTGTTTCAAAACAGCAAAACTCTTTTATCTCATGAAGAAACTTCAATAGTTCTATGAAAGATTTGGTTGCTTAAAAAGTTGGTGAGTGTGCCCATATGTTTTCATATGATTCTTTTATGATGCTGGCCAGCAATGATGAAATTAGCATGTTTTGATCTATATACAAGTTGTTCATAAAGAACTTGAAAGGAGTAGTTAGGAAAATCCAAGTGCTGAAACATTTAAGATATACTTTCTGGTCTCACTTTTGTGTGATTGTCAGCCAGGGACTATCATGATCAAGGTAGCTTGCCAATTGCCTGCCGTAGATATAATATTTATTGCTGCAGTGGGGATTTCCTATCAGAGATCTGAAGACAGACTTTTATACATTGTTTCTCCTAGGTAACCTATTCAAATCAGCAGAAGAGATCTGATAGTAAAGGAAAAATAATCAAAAGACATATATTTTTGATCTTTGGGTTTATTTGAACTTAATTTTTTTGTTCGGGTTTTCATTCACATAGCTGAAAAAAAGAGAAGGAAATTGGCTGGTGTTCTGCTTTTCTATATAAAGTTCATAAGTGTGTAATGGTATTAAAATTAATGTATTTTGCTACTGACTTATGAGATATAACATTTATTTTTCATGCTACCAGAAAGTAGAGATATACAGTCTAGCAGGAAGTGAGTATCTTTTAAGTCTGTTTGAAATACATGGGAATACTCACCTAATCAAATCATAATTGGCTAACATTTCTGCTTCTCTTTTCCTAAGAGGGAATTAGACAGTGGTCCAAAGCACTGAGAATGGCAGGATGGGGTTAATGTATTATGAACAATTCCCAGTCCCATGTCCCTAACTATTTGCACAAACTATGCTCTCCATGCAGTGGATTCTCTCCAAAAGTTGATCTGTCAGTCCTCAGTTCTTCTTCTATATACATAGCCTCCTATCTTCTCTTCACAAGCCACATTCAGTTTCATGAGGGAATCAAGTCTTCCTAATCACCCTCACATTTTTAGAAACTATAGCCTGAACTCCTCGATCAACCCCTATCTCCAGTTTCATTGGAAGAGCTGGCCTTTTCTGGTGAAGGCTATGCCACAGATGCTTGTATTGCTCAGTGTTCACTGTCAGAGGCAACCCTGGATTTTTAACAGCCACCCCTGCTTTTACAAAGAGGCATCTCTTACTGCTCCCAAGGAAAGCATTGCCTTGCCTCCCGGGACACGCCAAATCCCTCACCCGGCATGGCTACCTTAGCCTGCAGCTCTAACACCGGTGTGGTTCTGTGCAAAGGGGTGCAGCTGAGGCTGACGAGGGAGCGAGGCTGGGAAGTGCAGAGGAGTGCCTGAGCACAAGCTGTGCGCTGAGGGATGTTTCTAGCAGCAAAGGTGTGTGTGCAGGGAGGGGAGGCGACGGCAGTCTGGGATCAAACTGCTTTGCGAGCGTTTAGCCCTTGGTTATATAGCTGGGAAGCGGGACAGAAACTGTTTGGTCTGACGCAAATCTCATTGGCTGCTTATCCTTAAAAGGCAAATGAACTTTTTTCTTTTAAAAACATTCGGTAGAATTACACACCACTTTCCATTTTCTCTGAACTATGGCACCTGAGGCCTCTTGTGGTACAGTTTTTCGTGTCCCTAAGCGTTCTGTATTTTATTTGCCAGCTAAATAGTCAAACAAGGGTGATTACTGGCAAACATAGTGGTGTTTTTCTCACGCTCTACAAACTGTATGGGGAGCATGAATTTATTTGATAGGGAATGCTGATCAAACTATAATTTTATAGTAACACTTTGTTTGTCACCAGTGATTGATGATACAAAAATCTAAAAACTTTGGACTATCTATTCTGTCCTGGTCTGACACATTCACTCCTAGATAAACATACTATTAGAGTTATGTGCTCATATTCACCTCTGTAGTTTTTAATGTCTGCTATTTACACTGAAAATTTCCTAAATCCCTTCGATGGCTCTGTAGCACATTAATGTTTTTCTAGTATTTAAAAAAAAAGGTTATGTTCCAAGAAATTATTTCTTTAATTTGAAACATTAATATATTAGTAAAGATGAATGTGAGAATGTTATGTTTCAAATCTGAGTTAATATGTGGTTGTGCCCAATGAGAAGACAAATTTTTCCAGAAGGTATTTCAACATGAAGGCGTGATAGGACACATACTGCAGAGCCATTAGTGAGTGCTTCAGCTTCGCTGGGAACTCTAGCCACCTATGATGCATCTTAACGAACTCATAAAACATGATCTGCAATATCTTTTGCTATAACAACAACAACAACAACAATAATAATCCTGGATTTCATTTTTAAACACCTCAGTTTAAAAGTTACATTTCTGCTTGCTAGATTAAAGCTATCATGGAAAAAAACCCCAATTCCTAGCCATGCAGATGGGAAAAACCAGGAAAAGATTGGAAAACAGTGTTTTTTTAATGTATTATCGTTGCTAAGATAACTATTTTCTTCTTTTGCTTGTGTTCTTTCCTTCTATTTTTAGTAGACTTACGTCATCTCATCACATAATGTGTAGTCTTCCTGCTCCCAAGGATCCAATGATAAAGTCAATTTGCTGCTTTCCAATTTCCTGGAACTGAGTGACTTGCTGTTAAAGTGAAGCAGAAAATTAAATTAAGAGAATCCTATATTGTTAATGAATTTTGAAAAGAAAAGTAGGGGACAAATAATCATGCCATTTTAAATGTAGGAAAAACCAAGACAAGGCACCAAAGAGATATTTTTATCAGAGACACAGTCTTGTGGCCAAATTTGTGATATGCTCATACTGGTGTACAACACTGGGAATTAAAAAAAAGGCAAACATGGTAATTTCACACAGATGGGAAAATCCAATCAGCTCTGATAGAGTGCAAAAATAACAACTATCCTAAAATAGGGCTTTGCAACACATCTGCTGTAATTCTGTACCCTCAGAACTCCATCTTTCACAGAAATGCTTTCCTAGCCTTCAGGATAAATGCCAGTAAAGGACATGGCATTTTGATAGCATGCTTTTCCAGAAGAATAGGTAGAATTTTAAAGAACCAGAGATTCTTAAAATGCTTGTCACATCAGACATTTTTTGAAAAAGAGAAGTCCCTCAAGGAATATTGTGACACAAAAGCAGTCCACTTTAGCACACTGCCGGAGACTTCTGTACGTTGAAGGACAGTACAACATTAAGGAGGCTGCTGTCTCTTATCAGGCACCTGCAAGACTAGTTCTGTAACCTTGAAAAGTATAATCAAAAGAAACAGTACATCAATAACCTTGTTGGCAGCATGTATATTGTGAAAAGGGAGAGATGTAAACCCCATTTTTTAACTGGGAATTATTTTCCCCCCGTAAAAGTTCTGCTGCTATCAGAACAGCTGACGATAAAGAAATGCTGAAGAAGAACTGGTGTAGTTCTTTACTATAATTTTCCTCCACCAGGACTGAAACCCTGTTGAGTCACAAAAAGTATAAAAGTCTCAAAATGCTGAAAATGCTTTGTAGGTGGAAATTGTGTTTGTATGTTTCAGCAGCAGGATTCATTCCCAGAAAAAAGAAAAAAAAAAGATACCATCTGGAGCATGTGGCACTTGAGAACAAATTGAATCATAAAGAGAGGCACATACATAGCATGAATAATTTTCATTAGTTGTTTTCCCTATGAACAGTGGTACCACGTCGGACCAGAGGGTCTGTCAGTCAGTCTCAAAGTCCTATCTAATGGCCAGTGCCAGATGTGAAGGGCAGAAGGTAGGACCACGACAAGCATATAGTGATATTTCCCCAGCACAATTCTTTCATCCTCCAACTCCTTGCAACTCAGCAATTTCCTGAATCAGAGGCAATGCCTTTGCATTTAAATATTTGTGTTTGTGTGCTTTTTGTCTTCCACGAATTTGTCTAGACTTCTCTGAGCTCATGTAAACTTTTAACGCCTAAAACTGCCTGTGTCAATGAGTTCCACGATGTAGTTACACACTCAGTGAGGAAATGTGCCTTTCTCTCTTTCCTTCTCTCTTTCTTTATTTGACTCATACCTTGTATCCTTGTATGGATACCTTTGAACATCCTTATTGCCAGTTTCTAGTTTCTTTCTGTTCTTTTTGTCATTGATGATGAAACTGTCTACTAAATTCAAGATATAGGTATATCATAGATATGCAGTAGGATGAGGGTGTTTTTTGGTTTGTGTTCTAAGAAGGATTTAATATAAAATAAGCCCTATCATTTTCCTTGGTTATTTTTTCTGGACTGCTCCTGAGAACTGAGCTGAGTTCTATCTTCATGGAACTGAGCCTTAATAGCTAGTTCAGAGTCCACTACTGTAAGATAGCTTTTTCCATGTGCTTTTTTTAGATTGAATTTCATATGTCATTTCAATTACCTGGTCGGTAGGTAAAAAAAATACCCTTCTGTACCTCTTTGCAAAAGGCTTTTATATTTAATAACTTTTTTCCATGCAAAACAATGTTACTCAGTTGACTATAATGGAGGGCTGGCTTTCATCATATCAGGATAATACTTTTTTTTCACCAGTTTGAAATAAACTAATGTGTTCAAGGGAAGCTGTCTGGGTCTTCTTCAGTACTATGAATTGTCATATATGAAGCTTTCAAGGTCCAAGGAATGCAACCTAGCATGCTGGGAATAAGTTGTAAATAATAAGTTGTAGTCTAGGGCAGAGGTCTTGTGCTTTTTATTAGTGCAAGAACTATTAAATGATTGAATTTCAAGACAACATTCTTCTTCAGAACCAGCAAGTTACCATTGGCCAGTCCTGCAAACCCATTCCAGGACTGGCTGCATTGGTAAACTTAAAATTGTAAATACAGAAGAAGATGAAGCTTAACTAGATATTTTGAACACATTTCATTTACTTCACTACTGGTCATACCAACTACTTTAATGTAATCTTTCTTAGATTTAGCGTCCTTTAGTGCAGTTCTTTTTTCTATTTTAATACTATTTCTTCCTCCTTTATAGATATATCAAGGGAGGAAATGAGTATAAAGGAATTAGAAAAGAAAAAAACTCCTCAGATATGCTTTCAGTTCTAGAAAAGTAAGATTTTCTGAAAAGCAAGATAGCAAGTCTTTGCACTATGGAGCAGCACAAATCAGATTTTAGTGTAGGAAATGGGCAGCATAGGCACCTATGATACAGAAGGAATACTTCTCTAATGATCCTTGACATTGTAAAGGCTCTTTCTACTGAGGTCAACATATTAAAGTGGTTCCAAACTTCTATCTGGAGCTGACTTGATTCTCAGCTGGTGTAAGGATCAAAAAGATATAAAGATTGTTTACAACCAACATTCCTCTCAACACATTGATTTCTGCAACACTCTAGA
This sequence comes from Buteo buteo, assembly GCF_964188355.1. Taxonomy (NCBI): domain Eukaryota; kingdom Metazoa; phylum Chordata; class Aves; order Accipitriformes; family Accipitridae; genus Buteo; species Buteo buteo. The sequence goes on along the minus strand of NC_134171.1, from coordinate 33,482,795 downwards.
CCCTAGGAGTTAAAGATGACAGTAAATAGTATCTTATTTATTAAAAGTTATAACTTTTTGGCAAGAAGAATAGTATCTTGATTCAGTTATCAACACGTAGCATTTAATTTTAAGATACACTTCCAGATGTTAGATTTGAACATTCCAAAATGTAAAAGTAAATTTGTCTTTAGAAAAAGATTAGATTTATCACCTAACATAAAATCAACTGCTTTTCTTGTTGAATATGAAATACATATGTATACAAGAAGAAAACATTTGTTTTGAATGTTACACTGCCATCTAATGAGATAACTGTAAATGACATGAAAACATTTCATAGAATTCATAGAGCCATAGAATCGTAGAATCATAGAACGGTTTGGGTTGGAAGCAACCTTAAAGATCATGTAGTTCCAACGCCTCTGCCGTGGGCAGGGACACCTTCCACTAGACCGGGTTGCTCAAAGCCCCATCCAACCTGGCCTTGAACACTTCCAGGGATGGGGCATCCACAAATTCTCTGGGCAATCTGTTGCAGTTGTCTCACCACCCTCACAGTAAAGAATTTTTTCCTAATATCTAATCTAAATCTACCCTCTTTCAGCTTAAAAGCATTACCCTTTGTCCTATCGCTACACTCCCTGATAAAGAGTCCCTCCTCATCTTTTCTGTTGACCCCCTTTAAGTACTGGAATGCCACTATAAGGTGTCCCCAGAGCCTGCTCTTCTCTAGGCTAAATAACCCCAACTCTCTCAGCCTGTCATCATAGGAGAGGTGCTCCAGCCCCCTGATCATCTTCATGGCCCTACTCTGGACCCACCCCAACAGGTCCATGTCTTTCCTTTGCTGGGGGCCCCGGAGCTGGACGCAGTACTCCAGGTGGGGTCTCACGAGAGCCTGACTGGAGGGGGAGAATCACCTCCTTTGACCTGCTGGCCAGTCTTCTTTTGATGCAGACCAGGATGTCATCTGTTTTTGGAAGTATGTGGTATAATACAGGATGCAGCTTCAATATTAATAGCATTTATAATAATAGGAAAATAGGACCTTTATTAATGAATAGAATTATACTATTAATATTATTAACTGATGATACGGCAAGAGGCTGGAAAAAAGCACATCTTACAAATGATGTTTAAATAAACCTGCAAACTAAACAAATACAGTGAATAAGGGTTTCTCTGGAGATATGAAGAAAAAACCAAATGAAATGAAATTTTATTTTACATTTCATAATAAATTTTTTTCTGGACAGAAGACAATCCTAAACACAGTGTTTACAGTGCCAGACGTTGTTTTCACCAACTAGTGCATATAAGGACCTAAATTAGTTTTGAGGATGAAGGTATAGGCAGTAGAGGCACCTGGGCTCTGTTCACAGATATGCAGTGTAGTTCTTGAACGAACTTGATAAGTCACTAAGGGAAAATCCTGCCCTACATCTGTCTGCATAAAAGTACTCAGACATAGCAGTGCTGCTATGTGGATGCTGAGGCAGGATGAGGGGATCCCCTGAGGGCTCAGAGTGCTTCATTTTCTGGGACAGTTGGAGGCCAGCTGGGATTCAGCCCTGTTTGGATTTCCCTTGTACTGGTGATTCTGGGGGTCTTACAGAGCTCCTAACTAACTTGGTGGCAGCTCTGCGTGTAGGGCTGAGTGTCTCAGCAAGGAAAGACGACGCACGAGTCTGCTCTACACAGTGTTGTGGACTTACTGTGGATGTGTGCTTGGCATGGAGAGAGCCTGTGCCTCTGGGCTACTTTTCAAGTCTATCAGGAGTAGCTGAAGGTCTGAGCACAGGTATTTTGTGTAAGCACACAAGTGGCAAGTGTGCTTCCAGTCTGAGTTTTATTTCTAATTATGCACTTAGGTAAAAAAATCCCTACTCTTGGTCCACTTCCTACTATGACAATGCTAATCTGAAGTAGCCCTATTAGTTGTCATGTTTGTGTAACAAACTCCATTGTGAAAAACACCTATAGATACTAAAACACTTCACTAAAGACAAACAACAACATTGCTGATATGTCTATTAATTCAGTACAGTGTTTTTTACTGCAGAGTGTAACCATTTGTTTTACAGTCTCAGTTGCTATTATGCTAGGATGACCAAATGTTAGTTGGCTATGTTGTAATAAGACTTTGATTTTTGACTAGTGTTGTTGGGGTGATCCTGCAAACACAACTTGACATAAAAAAAAGGGAAAAAGGCACATACACTAACAAGTAGTATAGTCTTGCCAATTACCAAGTCAGAGATCTGGCTTTTCAGTGAATGAGAGCATCTTGTTGATTTTATGGAACACGAGGATCTTCACACAGGGAAGATCAAAGGGCTGTGTTACATTTCAATACATAACTTTATGGGACAGATGGAATCTACTCAGAGAGACCCATGACACTCAGGGCCAGATTATCAAAAGTTTCAGACACTAAAACCTATTAGTGTGCTCAAACCTTTATTCCAACACTGTCAGCACTTTTTAGCTCTGTTTAAAGCATCAATCTACAATTTAACTACTGCAAAAGTTCAAATGGAGGTTAAAAGGATGGGTTAAAGGCGGTGGCAAGTCAAAAGAAATTTTGATTTGCAATTTCTGTGTTTCCACACAGATATTGTCAAACTTTTGGATATAGTTTTGTTTTGCAAGGGAGAAATGAATATTCTTGTGAAGCATACCAAAACTTGAAACATCTTTGGTCAGGTAATAAACGTTAAAATTGCACGTGTCCTTGTGTCTGAGATCTTGGAGCATGAAAAGCACTTTTTGCTTTATCACTGTTGAAAACATTTTAGGACTTTCTACCAAATAAGCCAAATACACTCAGGAAGAAAGGAGAGGTCAACTCACCATCTTAATAGCAGTCTCCCCAAATTTCTTAAACTCCCACATTTGCCCATGCTTTACTTGATAATAGTTTGACTTCTAGCATCCTGGTAAACTCTTCCCTTTTGGGGGGACTCTAACTAGGATTTCTGCTGTAAGTCCCAATGTGCCAGACTCTCTGCTCTGGTGTTAGCCTTGAGTGGGTTTTAACTCTGAACATTTAGTTCCTTGAGCACACTGGCAGGTCTTGTAAGTAGATGGTTTTGCTCTGCTACCCTTTCAAAGGAGTAAGATCTCTTATTATAGCTCCTTTAGGTAATGTAACCTAAGAGAACCCTCTTCCAGATCCCCAACATTGTGCACACTCTGATTTTATGGAGAAGAGACACAAAGTTGAAGTTGGCTAAGAATGATTTTGCAAAGCGTCTAAAAATCCTTGCTGTTTTATTGTAACTAGCACAAGAATATACAAATCTAGATCATGTAATAACAACCACATGGGTGTCCAGCCTCAGTTTCCTTATCATTTTTGAGCACTCTTAAAGCCCTATTTAGAGATCTTAATGAAACCCGTCATCTTCTGCTCTTCATTCATGTGTCTTCTTTTGTGTAACAGTCAGCCTTTCTCAGATTGGTATTAAGAAACCCTCTGTATTTAGGACTTTCTGTGAATTGCTTCCTGAGCCATATCAAGTGATGACGATTGATCGTCAGGCTATTCATTGCTTAATTTATTCCCCCCTCTGGGGTCCAGGCTTGAAAAATGAGTTACCTTAAATGATAGCCAGCTCTTAATCTAACTGAAGTGTCATATGAATGAATAAAAGTTTAGGAGCTCTTGCTGAGTAGTTCTGTAGATTTTTTTCTCATATGGAGGCAAAGATGAAAAAAATGCAAATAAGCCTCACATTCAAACCAAGTGGAGTTCCTGCTATTAGATGGGATCAACTGTTTTGAAACATGAACAATTTCTGCTAATCCTTCCAACAAAATCACAGCTCCTGCTTCATTGGTGTGATCACACCCTGGTATAGTTGAGATGTGAGGAAAATGCATAGTTTGCACAGCTATAGCTGTACTGAATTGAGTCCACCCTTTCCACCTTGACCCTGCTTTCTGCTGTAAGAAGCAGAACTATCTCCCATATGCAATATCTCATGTTATTCCAGTATACAATTATGGGTTTTGAATTTATTTAGAACTTTCCAAGACATAATGGAAGACACTAGAAGATGTTTTCTACATGGTGAAGGAAGCAGAAAGCAACATCAACTTAAAATTATGTATTAGCTGTCAGTTGCGCAAGTTTTCAGTTAGGCAAACCACTTTTATCTACAGTGGCAACTAGCCTGTGTGGATGATGTTAAAAATGACTGAGGACCTAATAATGTGAGCCTCATTTTTAGTATTAATTATGGCAGAAGAAAAATTGTCAAATATTCTCCTTTTTGAAGGACTGAAGAATGATAGTGTAAGAACTGCTGCAACATGGGCTCCTGTTCATGCATTTGTGACATTATGCTTAAGCCCTCTGCACTTCAACATGATTATTCAGAGCTTATGGACTGCAAAAGCAGACCGAGTAGATACCTGGGCTCAGCTTTGGCTAGATGGCCTCTAATCATATCACCGCAGCCTCTGAAAAGCAGGGAGAAAGATTAGACAGATGAGACCACTCATGTTTTTTTAGCAGCATATGCCTGGTCAGATATAACAATGTGATGGCACAAACATTTTGGTAGGCACAGAAATCAGTTCCACACAGCCTATATAATTTTTTTCCATAATTTTGTATCCATAAATAATCCTTTCCAGTATTATTAAAAATCTGTGAGGCGAAGTAGCCTTTTAATACAAATAAAATAGTCATTTGATACATTTTGACAAGAAGGCAGAATGTAGCCTTTATTTTAAAACTGTGCTTTAACACCTCTTTTGATTGCATCATTCTATTAGAATCCTCTCCTATTTTAAGTAAGGAATTTGAGAAGGAAGAGGAAAGGGTTAAAAACTGCAGTATCAAGCAGGTGTGTTGGTTAGCAAAGGCTTTAGCTTACTTCTTGGCCCTCACGAAGTGCAGGTGTTGAACATCAGCATTTTCATCCTGTTTGATATTCAGGCTTTTGTGTTTGTCATCTGGGGACTTTTACACTAAATCTGTAGGAAAACCCCCCTTGCTTTGTTGTTTTGGCTGAATAGGATAAAACAGAATTTATTTCATATTGGTCTTAAGCTTAAAAAGACTAGCACAGCTATGTCTGTCAATCTGAGAGGTGGAGGGTTTTTTTAACTTGATAGTTCATATGACTGTAGATCTTCCCCTACAAAACAACAGCCACTAAGAGGTAAATAATAGCAAGCTGATGATTAATGAAATCTGCAATTACTGATAAATAATCAGACAAATGTGATGAACAAAATGTATGCATTTAATGCCTACAGTACATGTCTGACCTTATAAAAGATTATGTGTAAAATGGGCTGAAAAATCTGATAGGTGTGCTGGCAAAATGGAGAACATTTCTGCTTTATGATAAAAACTCAATTTTAATTGAATTTTTATGTGGTATTAAAGAATAAACAGTGGAAGATATAAAAAGCTCATGTAACTTTAAAATCCTTTACATATGCAAAGGACATTTTATAGATAAACATGCAGATTTAAATGATCTTGTTCCTTTAGACCCATCTAAGTAACTCTTAAGACATACACAAGCCTACCATTGCCTCTTTCTGCTCTATCTTCTGTAAAGTGACGAAAAAAGTATAATGAAGACCTTCTGAATAATTATAAAACTTATGCAGCCACTGGTTTAATCCCTTCCTATTAAGAGTGTGAAACTAATTTTGAACAGCTGGTCTCTCATATGGTTGTTGTTCATGACTTACTTTATTTTGCATGGAGACAATGCAGGGTAGAAACTTAGAGTAAGTTTAAGACATGTTTACTTTCCCTCAGGGACTCACCTGAAATTGCTTGAACTAGTCTGATAATTAGAATTGTTAAAGACAAAACACAATCCCTTCCATTTGTTCTCAAACCCATTTCTGTGAAAATTTTCTTATTTGTATTGCAATTATTGGCTTGGTGGAATGGGTTTTCAGGAGAACATCCTGGTATTCCTGGGTGACATAGCAGTATGAAAAACGAGGAACTGGTTCACTTCATCTCAGACACTTCGAGTAAAGATGTCATTCTTCCTCTGTGATAACTAGGGAATCCTCTTTTTCTAATTGAGTTCCAGATAGCTGATTAACTTTGACCTTTGAAAGCATTAAGCAGTAATTACACTGTCCTATATTTTATCAGCAAGAAGAGAAGAGTGATATCTTGCTGCCAGGTATTCTGTTCTTAGGCACCCAAGTACATTCCCCTTCTTGAATACGCAAATAATGCTTGTAATAATATAGTGCAAGGTTTTGGAACTATTCCACACAACTGGTTTTGACTTCTTTTTAACTCATCAAATGCTGTTTCAAATGCATTCAAAGATAATGGTCCAAAAGTACTGCTACGTTTGACAATAATACACCAGAAATTTGTGGTGTCAGTGTGTTTTTAAGCTGTTACTGCAAAACACAGGAAGATATTCTTATGCAAGGTCATGTTCTATAATTTCCTCTGTGTCACTGAGCCAAATTGAAAACTATGTCATACATCTTACTGGAAATCTATAAAGCAATGCATTTGCTACTTGAAAACAATTCTATGGTCTTGACAAATCATCACAGCAGAAGTTACTGTGTATATGGAAGATTTTATCAGCTGTGTCATAAGCTCAAAGCACTTAGAGGGGCTAAACTTGACTTTCTGTCATTTTATTGTGGTGTTTCCTGCATTATCTCATCATGCCAATACTTGGCTTGGATGTGGAAAGAGAGGAAATTTTATTTATGATTAATTTCCCTGTTTAAATCTTTTTAACAGTTACTGTAATTCTGTGTTTTCATAACATACTTCACAGCTTAAGTGAAGATGCCTTTTATCATCAGGTCAATGACACTGAAAGGATCACTCTTTAAAACAGTGAAATTATCTTGATACATCAGAGCCTGCCTAGAACCCATCCAAATGTCACTGGTACTTCATTATTCATTTTGGTAATGCTCACCAGCTGCCAGTTTAATGTCTGCCATTGGAGTCCATTTGGGAATCCTCCCTCTCCTCAGATAATCAGGCAAGTTCAACAATTGTTCTATATTAGCAAACTGTTTTATTGCCCTGTGAAACCTAAACTGAAAGTTGCAAGTGTTGTGCTTTGAGTCACTTTCATGTCTGAACATGACTGACACAGAATGACTTCATTAACTTTGAGTAAAGTGCATTAGAAAAAATTTAAGACTGAGTTCAGGTGCCAAAAGGGGAGTACTGTTTTACCTTGTTGTTAGAGTAGCCCTGGTTTCTGTATTGATAGACATCAATATTTCTATTAGACTATTAATTATTTTCAAGTTTATTTTGATCAAAAAAGTTCTAAATATATGCTGTTAAATATGTTTGATCATGAACATTTAGGAATATTTTCTGAATTGCTGAAGTTGAGAAAAAACTAAGAAGAAAGGCATTCCAGATTTAATGACTGGAGAAAATTCAGTATTTCAAAATAATAGGAAATTCAGGATTGGAAAATTGTGGAAAGTAAAACTTGTGTAGTTTCTAAAGTGGTCTGAGGGCTACTAATACAACCCGCAGCTTATCCATGTAGGAAAACAATAAATAAATGTATTAAAGTACAACAATAATAATTTTAAACCATTATTTCTTCAAACAGAAATATTATCAAATGCGTAGTTTTAATAAAAAGCAAATCTCAAAGAATGGGAAATGTTCCACTTAGGAAGGCTCTCAGAGGTATTCAAATGCATGGTTATCATGTCCTAATCCTCAGAATCTACTTTCTTCTTTCCAACTTCCCCCAGCAACATCCTGAAATCAGTCATAAGCTCTAAAATAACTTCATTCACGATCCATACAAATTCATCTCACTAGTGATGATAAAAAAAAAAAAAGACAGATTAATACTTTTACTTTCTGTGCCTAAAAACTGAAGGTGGCTGCTGCAGTTTGTTCTCAGGATGTCAGTAACACATGTATCTTTTAAAAAACGGAATATATCGCTGTTAGTACAAGCACTCAAGACGATGCATAAACCAACTGTGAATATCTGCAGGGGAGACCCTCTCACCCTCTACCCATCCCTCCTGCCATAAAAACCTTTGCATATACATTTTGTACATCCCCACATCTTCAGTTTCTTGCGTGAGCTGGTAAATGGTAATCTAGCATGAGGTTTTTGATATGAAATCTGAGGTGGATTAATCTGTTTTTGTTAAGTATTGCATTGAAGGTAAGCTAATAAAGGGACACTCCATGTGGCCAAGTGTTTTTCCCCATTATATATTGCCTAGAAGTAAGATCAATTGAGAACATGAAATTTAAGCAAAAGCATTTTCTGTTTAACAGAGCTAATAGTGAGAACATACTGTAAAAAGTATTTGCCTTTATATGTGTGTAGCTTTGCTTCAGACTACATTTCTCTAAATAACCTCAATTTTCTGGCTTTGCAAAAGACAATCACTATTCTTTTTCTGACAGCTGCCATGATGTTATACAAGCCAGTGAGATATTATTTATGGCTACAGGTCATACAAGAGGAGTTAATTAAGAGAAGGAAAAAAATGGAGAAGTAGAGGAAAGCTACACAGTAACTAAAGGTTTAATGAAAACAACAAGTAGGATTTGTTTAAAAATTCTCCCGAACAAATTATTTTGATCCAGCTTGCTAAAGGAAGAATGTAACTGGCCTTCCCAAAGCCAAGGATGAGCTACTAGGACAGAAAATGAATTTTCTGCCTTCCTGACAAAGTACTGTTTTCATGGTCATTGATACAAAATCTGTAACCTACTGGATTATCTGACCAAACCAAGATTTACTTGGTTCAGGTGTAGAAAAATCTTTGTCAAACTGGCCAGAACATAAAATACAGTTGGCTTTATTACTTAACATTGCTGCAACATAGCAAATATCTGATTTGGCTTACAGTTAGAAGCACACAGGCATGTGATACCTGGTCCATCATAAAGTCTCTTAGGAGAAATATACCCATTCACTTTCGAAGGAATAAGCCTGAGAGAATGAACTTAAATGCTTCAGCCTTCTGTGTCACAAGGCAGCAACATTTCTGATTCAGTTGATGGAGTCCTAAACCTGGACTTACATTTGCATTGAACTCCAGGGTTAGAACAGCTGCTGCATTGTCTGAATCAATAGGTGCCTCAGCAAGAAAGGAAGCTAACTGGCTTATTTTTAGGACGGAGAGTTCATCCCCTATGTACAGAATTAGTAGTGCATCAGTCATGCAACTGAAACAAGAAAGTTAGCAAAGGTGGTGGAAATTATAGCTGGTTTTAGACTTCATTCAAATATACATAGTCTCTTGTTTCTTGTTTTCAACATGGATAAAGCTTAACTTTATATTCAGAAGGAATCCAGTTTTGGTTAATTATAAAGAATGTAGTGAAATAATGTTTTAATTAAGTTTTTGCACAGCGAGGTGCAACATGTATGTTTTCTTGACATCAGCCAAATAACTGTGGTTGGATTTTCAGCATGTGTTTATATTGTATCTGTCTTGGCCCAAGAGCTACTTCAGCACCAGTAATCAAGTGATGCAGACAGATTGAAAAAAAAAGTTTACTCCAGACTTCCCTGTGTATGTTCTAATATTCATAATAAAAGATGACACTGGCAACGGATTTCAAAGCCAATAAAAAGTTCAGAGAGTTTCTCTGGATTTCATTGGACTGTGAAGATCAAAGAGAAAATGGTAAGAAAACACGGAGGGTAATGAGGATCTGATAGAATTTCAGCTAAGAATGCTGGTGAGCAGCACGTTTCCCAGTGACTTACGGTCTGCTGTGTTTTGCAATTTCCTCATCAAGCATCATGGAGAAGAGAAACACATGCAACGTGATTACAATATGAATGAAGTAGTGACAGGTGACTTCAGCTATACATGAGTGTTCTGAAATTATTTTTTTGTGTGGAATAATATTCTTTTGTCTTTTTAACTGCAGAACTAAACAGTTTTTGGTTACAATGCTAATAATAATAATTTTTAAAGATTATTTCCATTTGCTATCCCTATGCAGAATTCATAAATGCTTCTTTATTCTAACAAGACGTTTGAAATAGTAGGTCTGAAATTTTAAAAGTCAGAAAAGGAGGACAGACAGGAATGAACATTTCCCACTCAACCTTATTTCATCCTCCTGTGCATATGTGTTATGATATAATCTTTAATTACACAATCACATACAGTTTTTCTCCCAGGAGACCTCTGGCTTATAGAGTGAATAATAGTTATCCAACATTTCTTTTTATCCTGTTCACTATGTGGTTTAGCCTCAGGCTTTATTTATGTTACATCATCCAAAATCTTGACTGACTGCAGAATTATTAATTTCTTTTCCTGGGAATTTCTCTGGTTCTCTTATCACACCGGCCAATTTCTTCATGCTCCTAAACCTATGTTTATTATCCCTTTGAAAGTGTATTATCAGTGTCCCGTTTTTGCAGCTATGGAACTCAAGTGCAAAGAGATTAAGGCCAAATTTACTGTGTCCATTTTTTGGGTGCTAAAGCCAAGACATGAAGAATGATTTTTTTTAAGAATACCTCATTTTTTGAAAGCAATTTGTACAAAATTGCAGTGCTCACTAACTTTATTTGCAGTCTCTCACAAAGATTAGATGTCTCATTGGGTATGTAACTGCATCATATAAAACCTGAGTGGATTCAACTTCATCAATGCTCTTTCTTTTCCTGAAATCCTACTTCTCTTAGTTCTCACTTTCTAATAATTTCTAAAAGAAATTATTTTTCCCCATGTTCCTCCTCTGTATGTGTCTTTCCCAGCACAATGGCTCCTCTGCATCTTTCTGAAGTCCAGATATTTGTTTTCTATAGCCCGTTCTATAGCTCCTGTATTTCCCTAACTCTGCAACTCCTTCCTCGATTTTCTCTTTCTGCAAATACTCTCAAACTTGCAACCTACCTCTCCGTGCTTGTCACTCTTCTACATTCAAGATAGGTAGGTTCCTATTCTTTTGCACTGTGTGGGAGCCAGCTGAAAGGTACTTGAGGGCAGGAGTATCCAACATTTTGCTTTCAGCTCCAGGGTCCTGTGTCACATAATTTAGCAATTAGCTGGAGCAATCATAAAGAAGTCCTATTTCATCCTTACATTTTTGGGCAACAGTATGCTCAATACAGGTGTAATCATGGAAGCCTTCACTGCCCATGTGCAAACCTTTGAAAGGCTTGTAATTCAACTGCTATAAAGTGAAATTTTCAGAGACAGAGAATAGTAGATCTCACATCAAGGCCACTGCCTAAACAATTTTTAGACTCCTGCTCTTGAAGATACAAGCATAGAGCTTCTCAGTGCAAGAATTTTTAAGACCAATAAGTGGCAAAATCTCATTCTCAGAAAAGACTGTGCTGTTGTAGCTGAAATCTTCCTCAAACAGTTCATCCTGAGAAAGACAAATGAAAGTCTGACAAGAGATATAAAGTAGCTTCAAATCCAAACCTAACAGTAAGCAATACCTCAGATGACATTTTTATGACACTGGTAGACTATAACAATAATTCATTTTTTTTCTATCACGCAGGCTCAGTCCTGATCATAGCAACCAGTACATTTTAATCAGTTATGGAGCTTTGCAGTCAAAGAATTCAAGAAACTTTTGTTAGTATAAAGTAAAAAATGTTTCTAAGGCTAAATTTCAGTGAAATAATTTCTTAGATCCATAGTAGAGTTATCTCAAGCAAGTAATAATTTCATTATTATTATTATCATTACAATAAGCTTTTAATTTTCTCATCCTATTGTTCTGATCATTATTAATTCTTCTCTTCTGCCTGGCTTTAGTGTTCAACATCAAATTTGGCATCAAAATGGCCTTTTCCCTTCTTTACTATTGCTTTTGGCTCTGATGTTCTTGTCTTTTTCTTTCCCTCCCCTCCTGACTCTTTCTGGATCTTGGAAAGATGCTTAGTACTTTCCACCACTAAAAGTAATTTATATTTTAATTAATATCTAGGAGTAGGTGAGGTGATAAGTAGTAGAATGAGTCAGAAACTGAACTTCCAGAAATCTGTCAATTCATAGGCATATAGATGTTCTGATGAGCAGAAGCCAAACAAAATAAAAGGATTTGCATAATCATTTTACCAGTAATATCAACTAGCTTTAAAAATTTGAATTTCTGGTGTTTGGCCAATTCTGACCTTCCCTCAATATACAGTAGTGTTATTATATGCTTATCATATGGTTATAAGAAATAGCTAAATAATAATTGGCAAATCAGACTTTCTCTGAAAGTATTTATTCATACTGATTTAAAGGTGTTAAGAGTATAATGCATTATATTTTGGAGTAATAAGTGCACATTTGCAGGGTACCAGTCTTCCTGGTTTTGGTTGCACAAAAGGTGTTCACATTCAACATAAATAAAAAATAATACGTAGTTGAAGATAACCTTCTAGCAAGAAATGAACTAGCTGAAAATGCAGCAAAATATAAATACTTGGAAAGAAATTGAGAACAACGTGATAACAAATCTGTTGTTTTGAGATAGATGCTAAGAATTTTTTATACTACAGGGGAATGATAAAACCAAATTTTATTAGATGCGAAAAATAAACAATGCTCATTAACAGGCATTGTTTGAAGCATTTTGATATCATCAGTTAACTTTTGACACAGATGGAGAAGTATACATAGATGGGGATGGAAGTAACACTTCCAAACAAGTAGAGGCACAAAGGAATTTGAGATGATATCCCTAATGAAACCCAGAGCTGCAGCACTGTGAGAAAATGAAAGCTTGGGCCAAGAATCAAAGAGAAGCTCAAAATGCTTCAGAAGGCTTTTTATAGTCTAGGATCAAGGAGGTTTCAGCTTTTAGTGTGCAAAGGGCTAATAATTATCTGCTAATCTATGTGCAGCATTTATATTGTTTTCCTTGTCATTTCTAACAGTCTATCAAAGAAAGCCTCCATGTAAGGGTTTGCATCTTGGAAATCAGATGTGGCTATGGGTCCAGTGCATGTAACACCACATTGGCTTATGTGGTGTTCAGGAGGATGTGGAATGCTTTTAGGACTGTCTAAAGGTTAAAGATTTTAAATGCTGCTACTCACTTCAGTCACATTCTAGGAACAGAAAGTAGACAGAGAGCAGAACAGAAGCACCTGGAGCATATTTGCCCTACAATGAGACTCCAGCAAGCAGCTAAATAGACCCCAGATCTATAGAATTTGCTTTTGACTTTCTCCTAAACTTTTAAATAAACTTCCAGAATAGCCAAGATGGCAGAATTCAGGGAACTTTGAAATGTACTTTGAAATACAATGTTTTTATTTGTGCATATCTGAATAATGTGTTATAATAGAAGTTTCTGGTTCTTATATATTTTAAATCTTTTCATATATTTCAGTCCAATAGATACTTGTTATGTCCTTTCTCTAAAGTAGGTTGAAATTTTGACCCAAATGAAACTGATATTTTTCTGTTTATTTCTGTGGTACAGGGACCTACCTCCAGTTTTAAGTTTTTATAGTAATCCTCAAAGCTAAGCAAATAGCTTTCAATCAATAATCAGTTTCTGCTTATAAATTTCCTACAGCTAGATACAAAATATATTCAATGTACTTGCAAGTTTAAAACACGTGTTGATTTCTTTACCAAATACTTTGAAATTACATAACATCTAATTTCCACAAACAATCAGATATTTAGCTTACACTGTAACACACACTTATGTGCACACACACGTACAGTATCTGTGAGATAGCTGATATGTATATATGAGAAGTAATTTATGTGGGCATAATTTATGATATTAATATCAGCCCTGGTTCTGCAACTCAGTAACATACTTTTGTTTCCTCACAGAGGCGTGACAGTTTTCAAGAGTGGAAACCATCCATCTGCAGTCCATGTAAAAAACTGAAACTGTGTATTTAACTTTTAATTACAATATTTGCTATGTATGCACATCTAAAAGCATCTGGTGAATGGGCACAGAAAATGCTCACATTATTATAAACACAGAATTGGTTCTGAATTTCCAAGCTCATAATCACACTTTCAAACTTGTTTTCCAAGGATGAACTGTGCAGTTGTTCTGACTTCAAATGATGCTAAGTGCCTGAATATCACCTTATGGTATTGTTATCACCTTAATTTACATCATTGGTGTTATTATGAATTTGAGTTGTGAATTTTCTGAAGAATCTCTGCTGGTAGAGAGTAAGCACTCAAACATCTGAAGGAAAATATAGAGGAAAAAAGCTATGAGAAGGGGGAAACAGACAGTCATTTGGATTATGAACCTGTGGGATACATGTAGAACCAAACACAGTAAGTTTTCAGTGTTAGTTTTTCAGCCCACATAGAATAAGCATCCATGTTCTTGTATTGTCAGTTCTGAAGGCAGAGGCCTAAGTTATTTAACTTTATGTTGTTAATTTCTAACTAGTGGTTTTTGTGGTTGATCACTTCAGATTATTCTTGGCAACTGTTTTGTTATACATGCAAAAAAACCCTTGGGATTTCTTTGTGGCACTTCAATGAGATTTACATATCCACATAAAATGATAACATCAAAAAATTAAAATATCGTCCAATTTGTTCGTGAGCTTGCTTTTCTACGTAAATGACTGCAAACATAATACAGATATGTATCTGTGGGTAAATAAAATTAAGTGTATTGGAAGACCCTAATATCTTTCAAACAGAAAAATCAATTTGGAGACCACATTTGACGCTGGGATAGAGGAGTAAAAGAGCTATGAATTTTTATGAAAACAGGTTACCAGGCAGAAGAGGGAGGGGCTACATTAATTCCCTTCCTGCAGAAAAAAAAAAAGTGTGATCTATACTGTTCATAGACATTAAAGAACTTACGTTGGAAGGGGGAAGGAGGGGCAGAGTTAGGAAAGGAGGGAGTGAGGTAGGAAGAGAATGAGAAAGTGAGAGAGGCTGTGAACATCTTGCTTTCTTCAGAATTTATGAGTTATGATACAGGAACTTATTAGACACCAAAAAATCTGGGAGGGAGTAACCTTGACTGAGAACTGGATTGTCTTCTGTTTAAAAGGGCATGAATATTTTTCAGACCATGAAATTATATATACTCTCTCCATGTGGCTTCTCTGCCTTCTCGTAATGGTTGAGCTCACGTTTATTTTAAGTCAGTTTAAATGTCAATCAATCATGAAACACAAATTCACTGGAAACATTCAGAGAGATATGTGAATTTCTAATGCCTTTCACACTTGTCATGTCATTCCATCTTAACCTGGCTTGTCAATTATTTACTTTCAGATTTTACAGCCTTATTCAGAGACAGATTGTAGAACTCATCAGGTGAAATGTGGCCTCTTCTTAGGTCTATTGGAGATTACCACTGACTTCAAAGCAGGAATTTACGCATATTGTTCATATTCACATTCTGGAATGTCACATTTACTGGATGAAATACCACATGTATTGGCATTGATTTTCTATTCAAATCACAAATGGTATGGTATGTTCTGTTGGCCAAAGAATTCTTATCCAAGTAAGACCACATAAGCTGCTGCTGCTGAACCATTAAAAGAGAGATTAAGCCCCAAACTTTTTTATTAGAAAAAATTAAACTATATATACTATGTTATTTTTTGTGATAAAAGTAATAATTTGTTTTAGTAGGCAAGCTATTTTCTAAATTTTGTTTCTGTATACCACACATGTAACAAGGCACCTAAGTAATTTCACATGCTCTGAAATATATCAGGTTGGCATGGTGAAAGTCCCCATCTTCAATTCATTAATTAAACTTCTATCTAAGACTTTTATGAATATTGATGTGATTTCGGCAGTGTGATACAGAGACTCTGTAGTGTGGTAATAAACTGGGACCAATTTCTTGTTAGCTTGATGGAGCAATGTTATAGTGGTAGACAGCCACCTCTTACAAAACAGAACCTGTTAAAGCATGGACTACGCTTAGGTCCCAGCTGGAAACAGGACCAGAAGCATAGATACCAAAGGAATTAAATTTCCAGAAAGACTCTCTGGAAAGAGAAGAAAAGCATGCTGTCATTGCTGACTTGAGAACAAATGAACATAAAATGATACTACCCAAATAGTATTTGATATTGCCTAAAGTCTCCCATTTCCTAGGGTCCACAGAAATTTGGGGAAAGACAGACAGATTTAAAGATGTGATTATCCTAAAATGTGTTTTCTATTAAATGCTTTCCAAAGACTGTTTATTACACATATTGCTTAAGGCACTAAAACAAATGTTGATGGCACATAGTGGGAAATGTGGGAAATTTCATCACATAAATAATGAGTCAAGTTAAAGGCAAGAAAGACATGAGTCATGGACACTTTAGTGATGGTCTACTCCTTTTGAAGCAATAAAAAAGGTCCCCTAAATCCCTTTGAATCCTAGAAAAGAAGAACAGAATCTCAGACTTGATTTATAACTAAAAGTTAAACCTGCTGTATTCATGTACAAAACATCTCCTGTATTAGTACAAGCAATTATCCTAATAATCACAGTGCTGAAGAAATTGAGAGAAGAAAGTGATCCTATGTCATGTTCTGTTAATACAAACAAGAATATGTGCTCAGTTTCCTACAGGAAAGACAAAGTCTTCATATGGCACTGTGCTAGTTCTTTCTTTCTGGGGTAGGGAAGAGGTCAACTAACTGTCCTACTTTTTGTCACCCAGCATGTTTTTGGTGCAAAAGAAATTAACTTCCTTCAAAAGTATGTGTTAGGTAATAGTTTTGCATACAGCAATCCTTTGTAGAACTAGGAATATAAAGGAATGAGAAGTCTTCATTGCGTGCTAAAAGTGTGTGCTACATGAGTAGGAAATGCCACTTTTTAATTAATAGTAAATTAAGTATTTAGTTTGAAGGATGAGTAGTGTACTGGGCCTTGAAGCAAAGAAGCACACACAGCTTGGGCTTGGTACTGAAACTCAGCAGGGTCCAAAGGTACTCTAAAATGCAGCTGTTGTGGCAGAGGCACAGAACTTCTGCAAGAAACCAGCAGTTTTACAGCCTCTGCCTCACCTTCCCTCCCATGCAGCTCCCGTATTTCTGCCTCCTGGCACATCCTCTACATATACTAAAGGGAGCAGGTAACGTAGGCACCACACACGGCCAAGTGCTTGAGGTTTTGGTTTTATCAGTTATAGTGCCAGAATAATTTCATGGATATTAGAGATAATCTCTGATATTACTCTTACTGTGAGTAGGTAGACACTCAGAGCTGTTAAACAGTAGGGCGTGTTCCAGTATTGTAAGTTTTGT
Organism: Buteo buteo; assembly: GCF_964188355.1. Taxonomy (NCBI): domain Eukaryota; kingdom Metazoa; phylum Chordata; class Aves; order Accipitriformes; family Accipitridae; genus Buteo; species Buteo buteo. The sequence continues at coordinate 33,465,596 of NC_134171.1, read as the reverse complement.
ATGCTGATGATTAAACATGTAAAAAATGCCTTAACCTTTATATGCAGAATATGCCCCTCAGTATAAAATAAATTAAATTACGTATTATAAAACACAGTACTGTATATAGTTATTTAATGTTTAGGAAAAAAAACCAGAAAAAATTTGCACTTTACTCTGGTTGAGTTGGATAAGCACAAATAGCTTACCCAATTATTTCTTCTTATACCTATGTAATAATTTCCAATTTGCATCTGGTACTTACTTCCCATCTCGCCAGACAGCAACATCATTGCCAGTCAGTGTTCATTCACGAGGAAGAGACTGACCTGAAAGTAATAAATTTTTTAATCCTCTGAGCTATGTTCCCTCTTTAATGTCCCATTCTTTAAACACATTCAATAGCCAAGTAATCAAAACTATACATAGATTCCTTCCATAACAGACTTCATTTAGAACTGCTAATAGGACTAGGTTCTGATGGTTTTAGTAGGTAAAAATGAAATAAACTTAAAGCGAAGTCATAGCTTCAAGAACCGAGAAGTAGAAAATACCAGGTAAACACAAAGAGGAGTTTGTGCACTAACTGTTGACGTGCCTAATATTCAACTGCTTCTTCCTTCCTATTGACCAAATGAATAATGCCATGAAAGGAAAACCACAGAGGAATGGTATTTTGCCAACACCTATTAAGTAGCTATTGATGAGCTTTAATTTATTTCTTAAAAATGTACCTTTTTAAAGGGCACCTACTTCTGTTTTGATAATCCCCAAAGCAGGCATATTTACCCCCAAAATAGGGGACTAACATACTAATTTCTTGCTTGCAAAACACATTTCCCCAAAATACTGCATTATTAGATGTCAAGAGGTGTAACGCAAGATTTACTGGCATTGTTTCTTATGATGACTGGTTCTTTAACTGGTATTTTATAAGACTTTGGTTAAATGAGTAAGAAATGATTCACTAAAGATATATTTTGTACTGACAAGGCATGATAGTAGTATGGGTTTGTTATACTGCAATAGAACTCAGTCTTAGCTAGGATTATACTGTGCTCTGCTCTCCAAAGTATTCCAGTATAAAAATTGATCAACTGTCTGTAATGATGGGTCAAATTCTTTTCTTATCTCAATTTCACAGACCATCTACGGTTTTTCATATAGACTGTTCAGGCATATAGAAACAACATGTTCTGCTGTATGCTCTGAAAAAGTACTACTGTCTTAAGCATGTTTAATAAATATATTGCCCCTTTGAGCCTCAGAGGCCAAATTCTTAGGAGCCAGGTGCACTGTGCTCCAAATTTATATTAGAAAAAAATCCCCTTATTCTTGCCCTGCTATGGTCTATCCAGTATCAGCAAGAGTGTGTTCAGTGTTTCAGTTTTTTAACTTTGCCATCTTGCTGAAAAAGGAATGGTGCCAGACCCATAAATGTACTTAGGAATATAATTGTGTTTGGAATCAGTAGGAACTAAATGCTGTAATAACTTTTTGGTACCTTTGGTACCTTTACCTGTTAAGCTATATTTTTATACATTATGTTTACCTTAATGAGATTATTGATCTTGGTTGGCTGTGCACTTGTTTTGGTTAAAAAGACTGCAGCAAATGCTAATGTTCTTCTTGACACAGTAAAGAATCTGCTGCCTTTTGTAAAAAGTAGTTTATATGGTCATTAATAATATAGTGAGGATGAATACTGCAAATAGCAGTGCAAATGGCAGGATACAGGATTTCCTGAGCTGGTCAACTAGTGGGGCTCTGTGAGCAAGTATAACAAACATCAAAGTTGCATTCCCCTCTAATTCAGACAATGGAAAAAAATAAATTCTCAAGTTAAATGGCTTGAATTATTACATTATTTTTGCCATCTTTTTTTTCCTGAGAGAAGGGTCATCAAAATTGTTTCTAGTGTCGTAATGAAATCTTCAGAAAAACTCAACTTGTAAAAACCCAGGCAAGACTTGGAAATATTTTCTACCTAAAACTTTTCCATTGAAACAGATGAATCGGCAAGCCCCATAATTGAAATAACTTCTTGCCCTCTAGAGAGAGGGTGATTCCTACAGGTCAAAACAGAGGTTACTGGTAGGTCAGCTGAGATAGCCATTACTGCAGCTATCTGCATAGTGTTCAGGCTTTAAGTAAACCAGAGATGTTATAATGTGGAACTGCTGGCTCTTGGTCGAGTTTCCTAAGGTCATTAAGAAAAAGAGAGCTTATTAATCTTGAAATCATTAAGGAAAAACATTAGACCCTGTCTCTAAACAGATGTTGTATCGGTTTAAGTAAAACTGCTTTGGTACTTTTCTAGTTATAGTATAACAAAACTGTTTAGACACTAATACCATTCAGAGACAGCAGCATTCAACTGCTTTCTTGAACCAGTCACTGTTATTTTGTATATCTATCATATTTCACTTGATATTTTCATTAGCATACTATATTCAAGACAGTAATGGTTTTTGCATATGAAATTAATTCATTAAAAGCATGAATATTTACATTATGATGAGAATAAATGGCCACTAAAATCAAAGTATGATTGGTTGACTAGAACTTCTGTATGTGTTGTACAGTCTGGTGTGAATGCTCTTGAAAACCAAAGGTAACACTTTCTTTCCATGTATTTTAAAAACTGAAAATACATTCATTCAGTGAATATTTTTGGCATACCCTCCTTCAGTAAAATTATTTGCCTATAGTGCTATAAAGGAAACTGAAAATTGGAGAAAATAGTGGATTTTTTGTTTTGTTTTCAGGCTTAGCTGTGAACAACAGGCAATAAAATTATTTATTTTATGTAACAGCTACAGTTGTGCATTGTCTTCTACTAGAAATTAATCTTTTGCAAGTTCTGAGAACTTAGTACATTTTTTTAATGTGAAAAGTGGTCACACCTTAACTTCAGATGAGATACATATGCTACCTGCTTTCTGAATTTCATGAAAGAAAACACAAGTATGCTCCCAGACAGGAGCTGCAGTATACTCTAAAGAGTGCCCGACCTGGACATTTGGGGAATCACAGCTCCAGGAGAAATGGCAGCATGGCCTAGCATGTAAGTAAAGATTCAGCCTAGGAGAAGAATGTGGATCTGTATGTTTATTCTGAAGCTTAACGTAGCTCAGTGCTCAATACTTTTCCAACCCAGACAGATCTATGCTCCAGTTATCATGTGTTTTGGCTAACAAAGACTTTTGTTTTCCAAAGCTGGCTTTTCTATTTTGGTGAATTATCAGAACTGTATTTTATACAGCAACTGTCAGCTTCAGTTGGCTTGAGCTGATTGCTTCTTTATTATATATCACAGGAACTGCTGTCGACAAAATACAAAATAACAACCATCAAGAATCAATAACACTATCAGGACCCTTGAAACCACCTGCTTTGGTTCCCAACTATTTTAATGTTAAGCTGCAGAACTGCGTGTATCTTGTTTAGGGAACCTGGTGTTCCTTGATGGCGAATGGTTTTCTGACTATTAGCTGTCCTCTCTTTCCTTAATCAGATAAACTGGTCTAAACACAACACTTTTCTATTCACAGATGTTGCTACCTTTTACTTTCAAGAGTTTCTGCACAGCACAGGGCCATTTTTCATGTTAAAAGAATAGAAAATTTGGCTGACTTTTTTTCCTTTACAACTATTCACAGAACAGACCCAAAGGGAAAGGAGGTAAAATATCTACAAAATTAATGTAAAAATCACCCCCCCCGCCAATTCAAAAGTGTGTGAATAAAAAGATGAAAGGTCTCTTAGTTAATTTCAATTACTTCTAGCTTTATCTCAGAAGTCACAGGAAATTATTCAGGAAAGTGTCTTATGCTTAGGAAAAGCTGCCGTACACTTGCTCATTAAAATGTCATGTCTCTCTCTTTCCTCTTTCCCCCCTCTCTTCCCATTCCTCATCCTGCCAATGACATCCTTGAAATTGGAGTAAACTTTCCTCACTCAGAAGAACTAACATCTCTGCTGAAGTAGGTAAAACCAAATCTCTTAATCACAAGGTTAATGAAAATGGGAGTCTTGGGAAACTACTGGGATGAATTATTCTGTGTAATGCCACTTTTATGAATCAGATTATGATACATGTTCTGTTCTAGAGAAATACCTCACTTCTGGCTGTATGAGTTGAATAATAGTATTACAGTTAGAAATTGTGATTGTGATTCTCCTTCATTAACACTACCATGACTTCACTGATATATATACATCACATTTTATTTCTATTTCATGAGGTCACTTTTCCAGTAAAATGTCTTGTAGTCAAATAAGTATTCTTTATGAACACAGAAAGAATGCAAAAGAGACATACTGAGGAGTGCATTTATTAGTTAGTGCAAAATTAAGAACTCTGATTTTAAAGGGTCTCTCAAAAAGATGTGGTAATGCCTAGAACAAAGTAACTTTGTCAAGCTTTTTGGATTTCATCCCACTTAAAAAAAAACCAAACCAAAACAGACCTACCCAAAGCATAAAACTTTCTGTATCTTACGTTTATCCAGAGTAATTCACAAGCTCTAATTGGATTCTCCCAAAACAATATCTGGTTTTGCATTACAAACTATATTTGTGTTACAACTATAACACAACTATAACATTACAATGGAAAAGTAATAAAAATACTCCATTATAATTTTGTAAGTCTATGCTTCTTTCTTGTGGATTAAATTATGATTGTTCTTTGGTGTTATCAGTCACATACGTGTGGGAGGATGAATATATATGTTCACATAGCACTCTCCAGAGCCACACAGGGAACTCCATAGGCAAGCTCTGGTTAGTCTCTGTTACATGAACCTGAATGCCACTTAAAGAGAATTTCACCAAGGGTATTTCCTCAGTTCAGTTATGATCCAGCTTTGTTCCATCTGTATCAGTGATTATATTAGGATTATCATTCCTTTGTTGTTATATTAATGGACGAATATAAAAATTAGATATGACATTTCCTGGGATAAAAGTATCATTCTGACTGCACAAACAGTGAATGTTGGTTTGATTTGAAAAATGACCCAACTCACCAGGGAAACTGAGAAGTCTGAATGCTAGTATGTGGGTAAGAAGTCACCACACCTGTGAAATTATATTTTAACATAAAACGTCACAGAAATATTCTTTCTCTCAAGATCTGGTACATCGTATGCATGGGCTAAGAGTAATGTATTCCTCAGGATCTTTCAAAGGAAGGCCAGTATAACTGGGAGATTTTTAAAATTGTTCTCATTAATTCCACTGACCAACAAAAAAAGAATATAACCCTGTTCTTAATGGTTGCCATCACTAGTAACTGCCAAATCCTGAAGCCATTATTAGCCCTCAGATATGTACATATCCTATTGCTTGAGTTTTTGTTACTTCACAGTTTTTAAACTGTTGTTTCTGCACAATGGGGAACCATGAAATTAATTAAGAAAAATAAGTTTACATCTGTCAGAGGGCTTATATTTTCCATCTAGGCTTTCAATGGAGAAAATAGAAGGTTACACTTCTGCCTCCCCGCTCCCCCAAAGTGGAAACGATGCATGTTAAAAGCTGTATGTTAGTACTATTAGGTCTGATTTAGCTAAGAGCTCTGTGTATATGTATCAAATTACTGGAACAGAAGAGTATGCAGGGGTCTCATTTGGGTATCCAAACACCCAGTTACATGGAATTAGAGGACACCTGAAACAAATATATGTTCCTCAACCTACATGATTCATTTCCTCTCTGTAAAACTCAGTTATTCTGTTCTTCAGGCTGCTAAGGTATTCTACAATAAAGATCTGAAACATCAGGAAAAATGTTGAGGTTCTCTGATAGGTTATGCTGTACATTTGCAAACCAGTATTAAATAAATTATTAGGAAAGCCACTATAGTATTACTTTTAAAAATTAAGAACCGGTAATGTACTCAGAAGAGTAGTATAAATTCTATGAATGTACTTTGATGGAGTTGCTTTGATAGATCATTTTTCTGAAGTTAAAAAGGACACCAAACAAACAGGCTTTGGTTAGATTTCTCTCTAGCATAATTGCCCTGAAATTAGTGGTTTGTTTATAGATGTAGGGCCAGATTCCTTGTTGATGCAAACCCTGTACACATCTTTTGAAGTCACTGGGACTGTTTGGATGCAAGTTGCACGGAGCTTGAACTGTGTGTAGTTTTGTGCATAGGGTTATCAGTGGTGACAGTCAGATGCTGCTTATGAACTGTGAAAATGCTACACCTGGAGGTCATACAGAGAATTGCAGCACTTTTTAATAACACGTAACTGATGGCTTGTGAAAAATCTCTAAGCAACTTCTAGAACTTCTGTTAAGTTAATGATATCTTTGTAATAATTGAGCTCTTTATTGATATACTATTTAACCTTTTTCTTCAATACAAAATATTAAGTGCAGCCATGAAACTGTTCTCCAAAAGAAAATGAACCTTTGAGAAAACTGCTCAGTCTCTGGTGAAAGGAAACTGGGTTGAATATACAGTATGAGATAGAGACAGTACAAATGATGCTTGTAAGAGAGACAAAGTATAGTTCTACTTTATTGTTCTGTTAAACACAGTGTTTACTAAGTTTACACAGTTTCCATACTCGTTCTAAAACTGAATGGCATGCCACTGGTTTAATGTCACTGGCTGTCCTTCAGAAACTACTGAATAAAATGAAGTATCTTTGACATCCCTTCAGAATAATTTTCCCAAACTAAGTAACAGGCATAGAAAGATGTAATGAGATCATATGACACTGTAAAATTAGAAAAAATAACTAATGTCTGCATAAATATTCCTATCTCTACAAATGAAGCACTGAGTTGGTTCTCTCACCAGAATGAAAGTTCCTCGAAGGCTGCCTTCGCGGCAGGTCTGGGCAGATGGATCACCAAGATAAATGAATAGAAATCGATATGGTTAACAGAGTAAAAAGTCCATGTTAAGTGAAAAAGTTCTTCTGTTATGCTGTAACAAATGACTTCCATGTGCAGGAAGAGGTCCTGTCTGGATGACGCACAGGGAAGGTTCAATACCGACTCCCCTGTGGTTTTGTGGTAGAGGCAATCTCCACACTGACCGAGCGGCGATGGGCGTGTATCCACTGACCTGGGCTGCCCTGCTTCTCTTCTGACGATTTCATCCTATGATTTGCAATTTTGTACCACGAAAGTTTCCTCTGCCTTTCAGATTTGGCGAAGAAACGCATCTTCAGCCCCTCTGTTTTGTCAGGGCCCTGTCTCCAGCTCCCGGGCTGCCCTGCCCTAGCCAGCCATGGGCCCTGCCGAGTCAGGCCCACACGTGGGCTGACATCCTGCCTTGGCCTTGGCCTTGGCCTGTCCCCATCTGAGGTGCCCAATGCCTGGGGCTGGGGCTGGGGCTACCCCCAGCTGCCCTGCTCCTGCCTGGGGCAGCAGGCCGGGCCTGGCCTGCGAGGCCCTGCCCAGCCAGCCGGCTACCACCATGGGCCCCAGCTCCCTGTCCCTGGGGCAGCAGCCGGCCGGCGCTCTGCCCTGGCAGCGCTTGTGGTAACACGGCTGGCTCCAGCTCTTCGGTAACCTGAAGAAGGAGAGCTGTGTACAGGTATGGAGCTCACTCGCCTTTCTTCTGTGTTACTGGCACCGGTGCGGCCTCCAGCGCCCTGACTGGCCGCCTCTGCGGCTGGCCAAGGGCAGGGAGAACGTTCACTGCATGAGCAGTTAAAGGCTTAGCTTGCCACAGTTTCTAATTTGCAATTATTAGAGAGACTGCGGCCATTTAAGTGTGTGAAAATTACATGTAAATACCAGTAGAATAACAGAGTAGCATGAATCGTTTTACTAACAAAGGAAATTGATGTAAACCTTGTGACCTGGTTCATGATGTACAAATGGCATTCCTTTTGAATGGGAAGAACAGTTATTACCTGTCTTTTGTTAGGTTGTATAAGCCCTGGTCATTTCCTGGTGAAACAAAAGATCAGCCCAGGAAACAGAATCATCACAATTCACCTTCACCTCTTTCTGTGACAGCTCCCATGGATTTTCGTAAGAGGAATACAGAGGCAGGGTTTTTTTTTAAAATTATACGTACAAATTTGCAAACCAAAGGAAACGAAGGGCAAGTTAAATGCTGCACATGAAAATCAGTACTTTGAACAGAACTAGGCAGGGAACATTAGCAAAAATGTCCATAAGATTTAGGAACAGGGAAAATGCAGAATAAATTTGTTTGAATGAGAATTAGATTTCGGCTCTGAATGTAGCCAATTAGCTTTGGAGCCTCTTCTTGTATGTTTATGTTCATGAATGTTTCTCTGGGATAGAACAAAGTTGTAATGTGAAATCTGTGGAAGTACCATTAGCTGATAAAAGAAAAGGCAGCTTTTCTTTTACTGCACCATTAACATTGCCTTTTTTTTTTTTTTTTTGGTATTTTTGACCATATGTCAATATTCGTTGCCAATGCGTGAAAGCTCAGGCTCACAAGGATAGCAGCATTATCTTTCACTGCCTTTTATGTAGCATTTTCATCAGAGGTCAGAATAAGTTAATTGAACTGTGCTCAGTCATGAACAGTGCTTGTGAAGCAGTATTTTTGTAGCTACTCCCATGATGATGTCATCATTGTAAATACTACTTTATAAACCTCAACCTGCAAACTGAAATTGATAGAAATCAGAATGATCAGAATACATCATGTGTGGTAGGCAATAATCAATACAAATGTAGCACTGTATGAGCTACTATGAAGAAAATTAACTTCATCCTGGCCAGACCCAGTACACTCCTCAGCCAAGTCTCATGGGAAAATTCAATCATAGAAGGAGTCAATTTTCTACATAAATACTGTTTTGCATAATTAAAAATCTGCTAAAGAACCACTAAATACTTCTCACTGGCGTGTTCTTTGGAAAGAGAGGAAAAATAATTGGATTGTTGATAGATCTCTGGAGAATTATTTCAAATCCATGTCTGCTTTTGTATTTGTAATGTGGGAATTGAGAATGAAAGGTGGAATTTGAAGTAACAGGTGGTCTTCTCTTAATTAGATACTCTTGTATCTAAAGTGATCACAGATTATGTGTCAGACAGTAATGTTATTTTATATTTGAGTTCAGTTACAGAACCATTGATTCAAATGAAGGCTAATCTCTGAGATGTTGGGAAAAGGATTGTCTGTTATTCTAAATCTGAAGTGTTTGCTAATTTGTAAACCAGAGACTTCTCCAGGTAGATTTCAATACATATTCATGGGCATGGTAAGAAAATTTTCTCTGCACAAGTTTCCCTATAAGTATTCTCTCTTTTTTATATTCTTGTTAAGCAGCTGTTACTGGTCACTTTTAGAGAGGAAAGTGGATTAAATAGTTGGATAGATGGATTAGACAGATGGTTTGCTCTAGTGTGGCCATATCTTTTGAAAGCAGAAATGTGTGTGGAGAAACATCTTCAAATAAACTGGAGATGATACTGCTATCTCTTTTCTGTCCTGTATGACTCTGTTACTACTTATTGTTCATTGAATTGTGCAAACTTGCTGAAGGTTAACGGAAAAGTGAGAAAATATTAAAGCACATTGCCACTACAAAATGAAACATGATGCAAAGATCTCCAGGTAAGCAGAAACCTGGCCAAAAGTACTTATCCATGTGGCAATAGTATGTATAAAAGTATCACCAAAAACCAGGGAGAATGAGAAAGCCTCCTACAACTTGGGGGGAAAGTTAGTCTCCAATGGCAATAATACAGTAGACTGTAAACTATAATCTTAAAATTAATAAATAAACAAAGAGTTTAAAGAATTTATTAAAGAATACTGTCTTGCATCTGCAAACTTACTGCACAAAAAATAGAGTAAGAGATCTTAAGTCAAAAATTCCCCAAATCAGTATAATGGGTTGCTCTTGATGGCTCCTCTGGTAGACTTTCCTGAGCTTAGAAAAATAAAGCAAAGCTTCTTTCTTTATATTATTACTAAAGTAATAAAAGTGATGCTATTTTTTTGAGTGTTTGTGAGTGAAAAGCTACTTTTACATCTTTGTATTTTGCAAGAAGGCTTAACATTTTCTTTATGGCAAGTGTTAAATTACATAGTAGAGGTATGCTACCTGTTTGGCTACCTTTTTACCTACACCCATTTGACCTTTAACTCTCCAGGTATTTCTCTGAAAAAAAGAGCAGTACGGGATGGGTGTGCACGGTTACAGGGGATGTTATTGTGAAGCCAAACAGAGCCCAGAGAAACTCAAGGATTTAAGAGAACTTCCAAATGACAGGGCCTCACAGAGATCAAAGAAGGATGGTTAACCAGTTAGAAAATATAGCAGCTTAAGCTAAAGCCCTGGTGGTGCAAAACTGTTGAGATGCACAAAATTTATCTGCCAACATTTGAAATGGAGGCAAATTACAAGTTGATAGGGTTACAGAAAAATTTGTTAACCTCAAAACTCGTTAACCTCAAAACTCTTCTACTGATGATTGTAAATCTTCAATAGATTTACATGTATTTCTCTTCAAAGGAAGGCAGCCTGCAAGGTGGTCTGAAATACTAAAGCTTAGCCAAATGATAAGCATTTCAGTATTTCCCTTTCTTGTAAGCCGCTTCTCATAGAGAAGTGATTGCTCATGCAAGTGGAAGAAGCAAATAAGGTGAATGGTTAGTCCGGAAGATTATATGTGATTTAAAAGCCTGGTTTGTTAGTAAAATGAATAAAAGAAACGGAGCAGTCAGCATATGTTGTGTCCTCTCTGTATTGAGTATGCGAATGTAGATCTTCATAGGAAGACTTTCTCCTGTAGTTCAAGGTTCAGAGATTGATGCACACAGCTCTGAATGCTCCTGAGCCTGTTAGACTAGAAGGCCAAAGTGTGTCACCTGAAGGCTGCAGAATACAGAATGATGTTCATGTAGCTGTACCAGAGATAAGTGGAACATGCTTTTGCCCAGGGGTCTAACCAGAAATATACTCAAATTACAGATTTAGCACAAATGATCAGAGGTAAAGCTAGAAAACATGGTCAGGATACAAACAGCCAGAAGTCAGCCTTTCTCTCCTTTTTACTTCTTCCTTGGGCTGAAATATGACATTTTTGTTCTCTAAGCTGAAGTCATACTAATATTTATCTTTCCTGATCTTTTTATAACTGAAAGCTTCTAAGGATGTAAGCATAGTCTAATTGAAGTGGCATTCCTGCAGAGCATACATAATCAAGTTCCAATGTCCCTGTTTCTCTGGTTTTAACTTTATAGACAAAAGTCACAAATATTGCAGGCTAAAATTGTCACTGTCTCTCCAGGGGGGTTATTTGCAGAATTATATTCCTACTATGACAGATGTTCTAACTTCTACAGAAATTAGGGTTTATGGCTCTTAATAAATATAAATAAGTATCTTTAAAAATATTTTTCCTCAGTAGAGAGAAACAATAGCTGAAAAAACCCTGTACTTTGATTTTAAAAATATGCATATTTTCTAGTGGAAGTTAATATTCTGAAGTACCTAGCCTTGACCTTTAAGTATTTGATAGCCGTCTTGTCAAATGTTGTTGAATGCCATGTTAGGCTATAAGGATGACTGACAAAAGGATGTTACTAGGAGAAATACTTGCAAAGCACAAAAGATGTGAGTTAAAAATCATGGAGAATAGAGGTAACAGTAAGGCTATTAAACTTCTGACTGTATGAATACTGTATTAAAATGACTGATAATGTAAACACAGTTTCAAAGTACTTAAAATCTCCATCACTTCAAATTGAGTTTCAGTGTGAAGGGTGAAAAAAAAAAATCACAGGCCATAATGCAAATGTGTTTAGGTGGTGTATGTAATGGAGCAAATTTTATGGCTGACTTGCTGCCCAATTCCCCGCATATTGTGCGTTATAAAGAGAATCTATTTAATCTATTTGCATTTCTTGTCATCTATTTGCTTTTTAAAAGAAATACAAACCTGTGTCATGCAGTTGCCTAGACTATCACAGAAGTAACTTTTTCAGTGTATTTGACGACTGCAGAGAAATAGCTAAATAGCTGAATGTTTGCACAGACATCAGTGTCCTTTAATTGCTACTGAGAGCCAGAATTGAGAGGACTTGCAGCAGTTAGTAGACAAGAATAAATTCTGTGGGAAATCAATAAACTTAAAAACTATGTTGCTAAAATCAGAAAATTAGCCTAGTACATGCCCTAATTCTGGTCCTTTTGCTAAAGAGTGTTCTTGAAGAGTACTAATTGTCCTTGGAAAATTATCTTTCAACAATGATTTAGTGGCAAATATATGCAGATTCTTGCAAAAGAACTAATTCAAGTACAGATTTGGTACGTGTTATACATTTCTCATGTCATTCCTGTTGTACTTGATTTCATATTGAAAGCTGATATTTGAGACTACAAACAGCAGTTTCTCTGCTTGCAAGTTAAATTTAAAGCAATGTCTCAATCCTCCCCCCAAAATATTAATCAAAATAACTAATAATTAATGCATGGCACTGAAAAATAATTTCAAGATGTCAAGAGATAAAAAACAAGCTGAAAAATTTGTTTGGAAATGTGTCTCTTTTACAAGTGCAAAGTGTTGAATCTGTTTTGGAGAATTCAATTGTTGAAAGACAAGAATAAGTAAAATAGTAATGAAAAATAAAGAGATACCCACCCTCAGTCTGAACTTTACATCAGCTACTTTTCTGTGTGTATGGAGCACTCATTAAATTTCTTGGAATAATTAATGGGTTTGATGAACAGAACTTTCTTTCAAACATAGCAGTCAACAGTCCCTTACTTATTGAACTATGTTACAAGCAACCTAGGAAATCACAAGAGCAATTCTTGTAACCATCACTGCTTGAAGTACAGTTTTGAAAACATTTTGTTATATTGCTTTACAATTTATTCTGAAATCCATTATCTAAGCAAGTATAGAAAGATAATGAAGATTTTATTTGCATTTCTTTGCAGACTGAGAATATAAGTTCATTGTAATGGCAACTTTTCACTAAAAACACCCTGAAGAATCCCCAAATGTCAATTTATTATCAGCTAATCTTCCAAACAGAATGTTTCTGTCTTTTCCTTATTGCTAGCTTCATGTTCCCACCTCACTCTTTACAGCAGTTGCAAAAGTGCAGAACTTTGAAGTTTGCTGTCTATATTAATACCAATAAATTTATTGGACTTGTATGTTCATAGGATGAATTAATTCAGTTTGCTGATCTGACAGAAAACCAATCTTTTTTTTCCAGTTGTTTAGTTTTCTATGAGATCAGTCGGCTGAGCTCAGATACCCTGAAGCCACACAGTCATCAACGCAAAGGAATAGGCTAGAGCACACAAGTGGAGACAGAAATGAGGCACAGAGATGCCCCTTTTGGTGGCCATTAGATTGGATTTCACCTAGTCTGAAACTGCAGTCTGTGACAGCCAAAATTACAGGAAAAAAGATTGCTTCTCTCATACCTCACCTCACAGAGTTGATTTGTTCAGCAGTCTTTTGAGCATAGATTTAAGATTGCTGCTCCTGATCAGCAGAAGAAAAAATTATCTTTCTACATCTTATTCACCAGACTTGTAGTGGAAACAGTGTACTCCAGAGGTGACAATCTAACCAGTCTTCTTTTCACCTTGCAGATACATAACAGTCAAGTACAAAGAGGAAAGACATTTCTTCCATTAGGAGCTGTTTCATGCATTCAGATGGTGGGTTACAAATGAAACACTATAAGATTACCGAAAAGCCTGTGCTTACCGGCAGTTTGTTTGTAAATTCTATTAGATGATTGGCTTTCTGCAAAGCTGGAACAGAATTTTTCTTCTACCTACCGTTCCCATGTGTGACTGTGGCTAACCTTGCCAGCTCTATATTTCCAATACTTTAATAAACCTTACTAAATTCATGATCTGAAATATGTAATGTGGGAATTGGGAGGGTTAGTTAATGTTAGTATTAGATGAGTTAAAAGATAAATGCACTAACTGGCATAGCAAACCTTCTGAGCACCTGTAGGTCAGACATCAAAAGTGAGGAAATCCAATAATAAGCACTTTGCAAGCTGGGGCAAAACAACAGCAGCCAAGGAGGAAAACTATGCAGTAGTTTGCATGGGTAATCAGGTTTTGGGAAAAGGACAAGAAGATGGAAAAGAGATACCCTGCAAGCAAAACTCTTGTACCTCTAATTACATAATAACAGTAGGGTAACACAGGAAGGTTCTTCACTGAGACTGTATGTTATTGGAATGTACCACAGAGGACTCCTTAGCATGGTTTGAGTAACTACTGCCTTTCTAAGCATTTTTATCAATATAACAGATGCAAGAGCCATTTATCGCTTCACAGAACTGTGGAAGTTTTATAAGTTGTATCTATATTTGCTGGTAAATAATTATAGCTTCAGAAAGCATCCTTCAAAGGTGCATTTATGGTAACCACATATTATAGCCTCTCTAGCTTGTCAGGATGAACATATATCAAATATTAAATGCTGCTAGCAGTAAGCTCTGGGCTTAATTACCTAATGACCTGTGCCTACCTTTCTGTTTTTCATGGGATTGAGATCAAGATGAGTGCACTGTTGTTCTGAACTGGTAGCTTTACACATCATGCATTGTACCATCTTCTGGTACAAAATGGGCAAAGCAGTGATGAGCAGGACCTTATGATCAGCTTGCAACTAAGAAATGCATGTAATAACCTTTAAGAACACCTCACCACATTATCCTGATAAAGAAAGAGCTTAATATTATATTCAGAATATATTCACTAAACATGATTTATTTGACTGTATTTAGGAGCTCAACTGATAGCTTATATTTAACAAGAATTTATATCACAAATGCTTTTACATGCTATGCCCTTTAATTCAGAGCATACACATCTGCATGGGTGGAGCTCACTAAGGTGTAAATGAGATAAAGAGCTTTAAGCCACTTTCATATCATAAGCTGTTCCTAGCTCATGTGGTTTCTGGCAAAATGGCATTGACCTGAATACTTCCAGAACATCTGCAATGCTTTATACTGGATGTACCTCTCATTTGTGTGCTTTGTGTTCTCTCAGCTTTCGTTCCTGCAGCATGGAGGCTGTCCCTAGACTTTTGAGAGCTGTGTTTCAGGTTGGCACAGCAACCTCATAGCAATGCTTGTGCAATGAGACCCATGGTCAGGCAGGACTTTGAGGTGGATGTGCATGGATCTTTGCTTTATAGTAAGCTCCTGATTTTAAAAGCCTCCGAGTTTTCTTTAGGGAGCCAGTTTTTATTAAAATGAGAACAAGAATAGCTGATTCTTTCAGTGGAAAGGGACAGCCAAATAGAATAGAAATAAAGGTGGCTTATGCTTAACTCTGCTCCTGATAACTGTATTTTTGACAGGTGATTGTTTTTTGCTTCAGCCAGTTTGATGGCCTTTTCAGTTTCATCAAATGTTGCGCAACACCTTTTGCTGCCCAGCAAGTACCCTTGATCTAGTAAGGCCTATTTGTTGTCTGCCTGTCTCACACTATGTCTGTATTGACAAGTACCAAAGCAGAATATAAACAGATCTGGAAAGAAAACCAATTGATTCTGAGGACCCAGAACCCATGCTGTGCATGTTTTGGAGGTTTTATTTCAGACTAGTTCTAATCTGGTCCCCTGGTCTGCATCCCAATTAGTGGTTGGAGCACCCTGATCAAGGTTTATGTTGGCATTAACAAGACGCACATTTCCTGGTTTAGTTTAATTGAAAGGGATCCATTTTGTGTGGTCTGAGACAACTCTGTGGTGAAAATCAAAGCATGTTAACTGAGGAATATTAGGAGATTTGTACCAGAAGTGCATTCCCAATCCAAATAAAAATGCTAATGTAGACTCACTGTCAGTTTTTGCATGAGTTGTGAGTTCTTGCCTCCTTGATCTAACTCTCATTTATTCACCTACTACACCTGTGCTTTGACATTTTCCCTCCCTTGAGAATGAAGAAAGTTGCTCCTCAGAGTGGAGAAATCTCTGCCTTTTTCTAGAGGCTTCTGCCCAACTTGTGAAATCTTCTTGTAGAGAGCTGAACATCTATCTGAGAATATAAAACAAATCAGACAATGTGCTTCACAGGGCATTTCTTCCACAGCTAATTGATTTGCCTTTGTAATTCCTTTTGTTTTTTATGAACTTCATGAGAGTTAGAGGTGATGAGGCAGCCCCTTTCTGTAATGGAATAGATTAAAAAAGCAAATGAAATAATAGGCAAAAATAATTCTGAAGATCTTTCCTCTAGCAATTGAGGGGGATCAAGCCAAGGGAAACTCACAGAGTGGGGATTTCTCAGCAACCAGAATAAATAAAAGCAGCTGAATAATGTTTTGGAAATGTCTGGAAACAACCTGGATATTGTTGTTGAAATAAACAAATGGTGGGGATAGCTCAAGCAAAATAAAACCATTCCATTTACTGTTATAACTGTGTTTGTAAAGAGACTAGATTTTGCTTAGACATTTAGTGCCATTTAAAAATATTTTGAAATCTTTATCGTGTATCTCAAGATCTTAAATACAACGTTGCGAATTTTCTTAGCCTGCACAAGGAAAGTTTCATTCAGTGAAAAATCTTCCATAAGGGAAAAAAACCCTTAAGCCAGTCTGGAGAGAAGCTCATTGTATTGCCTTATACATTTTGTTCTGGGCACCTGAGCAGGGAACAATGCACCACTTTTCAGTAGAACAAAAGATTCCTTCATTGCCCAAATGCTGGGAAAGATGACAGCTGCAAAATCGGAGCCTCAGAGGACAGGTAGCTTGCATGAGTCCTAATAGGAAATGGACTATTCATGCAGACTTTAATGTCTAACCCTATCTACTTCAAACTGAAATAAGATTAGCCTCCTTTAAAAACATGTATGTGTTTAATGGTAATCCTAGATGATTATGGTTGTGAGAGATCAGATGCAAAAGTAGAGAAAACAATGTGTCATACATTGGTGTATATGAGAAAACTTTTCAAGTTTTAATATACAAAAAATATAAATGATAATTCTCTTTGTATGTGAATTTGTGCTTTTTCGCCTCAGACTATCTCAAGGAAATTCTATTAAACAAAAGATATAAACAGCATGTCAGCACATTTTAATTCCTTAGTTCTAGACCTTATGTAATTTAAAAATATGACTTAGGATAAATGTTAATTCACTGAAGTTTACATTTAAACTCTCTTGCTAAATGGAAGCCAGTAACTATTTTTTTTTTTTTTTTGGCAGAAATATATTATGAAGTTGTAACTGTATTTCAGGTTTCCTGACAGCTGTAGTGGTAGAAGGTGACATAAAGGGACGGTGAATGACAACTAGACACTAAATTGCAATACTAGGAGAGTTCAAAGGTGGGGGCCTGACTTCTGCATCTGCTATTCACCACAGAGGTAGGCAGGTTTACCATTGTTTTGCTCTCCCTATGTCCACAAGTCATGCAAACTTTATGGTAACTATAATCATTGTGTAAAAAGTACTGACAGCTATTGCTGCTCAGTTATATAATTTTTTTTCTCAAGAGTTTTCGATTGTAATTTGAAGCTGAAGTTTGAACCTATATAGGAAGGTTTTTCAGGAAAATGCGTAACAACTGACTATGACAGATGCTGTAAATTCTTAACAATTTCCGTTAAGGCAGTGGTTTTATGCCAGATTTACACAGATTTAGCTATTAATAGGATGTGCATCCTCATTAAAAGCTTTTTCTTTCACTGGCTAAGCCCAAAGAGATTTAGAAATCGGATTCACGAATTTGCATTCCTTTTTTTCATGTTTTCTAAGGTGTACATATAGAGATCCTGTGGTAGTTGACTATAATATTCACAATATCCTTGCCAGACAATTCGAAAACAGAAGTTGAAATGAACTGTCACACTCACCTTCTCAGTTCCTGGCTGTTGGTGTGGGCACATTTTTATACACACTGTTTCGCTTTAGAATGTAATTGTTGCAAGAGGAGTTGTTTACATGTGTATAAACCAGGTGGAACATGGAAGAGGTATCAGTTTTGCAGCTGTCACCATGGAGCTGTGCTTTGTCTCTACAAGCAGTGTTCCAACACCTTGTGAAAGGGGATTAAACCGGAGGACAGAATGCGCAGAGGAGAAGAAATAAAATATTTCAACAGCCCCAAAGGCAGGCAAAAGTAAATCTGTACAATTTACATGAATTGCAGCAGTGTTCTTCAAATTCAAAACATTTAAGTCCATGTTGTTCCCATATACTCTCACTCTGCTATAATTTCTGATGGAATAACAAGGATGATATTTACTGGAAAACTTTGATTCTCTTATAGTTTCCTTCAGCAATCCTCTGTGCTTCATCATTTCTTCTAAGTTACAACAGTCCCATGTTGTCAATTTCTTAGAGCAGGGACTGTCATTCATTCTTTTTTTTTTTTTTTTTCCTGGTGAGACATCTAGTACATATTTGAATGCAAAAAATGATTGTTATAATCATAAAATGTCCCATTGCATGCTATGCAAAGGACTCTAGGTACTGAAGAACTTGTATTGAATGATGAATTTTTAAATTTAGTGGTGATTTTAACATAAGGTAATTCTGAATACTTAAATTTTATGTGTATTTGTTTACATTTCCTTATGAATCCTGTCTGTCTCTGCTGCCCGTGGGAAGTATCTTTGAATTACAATACATATAATATCACCATCCATCTGAATGATGGTATGTACAGAATTCAAAACATTATCACCCAGAAATGGCCAAAAGAGCCACAGCAGCTATGGCAGACAGTCAGGAAAAGGCCACCTGTGCTTGCAGATGCCTCCTGTGAGTCATAGCATATATACTAGGTGCTACCAGGCCTTTGTATTACCTGTTAAACTGAAGCATCTCAAAATAGTTCAGTCCATATAATAATGAATTTTTGAGGCCAGTGTTTTAGAGTTTCTGTTCACTCACTGTTTTGTTGCATATGGGCTAAACTGGGAATTTTCCAATTCTTAAAGATAATGTATGTTATTAAGTCTGTAATACCCTGTTCTTAATTATGACTTTTCTAGTCAGGCACCTGACAAATGTAATACAGCAAAGGCACTCTCAATTTCAAGGAAATTTTAAAGTAGATTGTTAAGATTTATGCTGTTTAAGACTGAGGTATAAAGAGTGATAATGGATGAACAGAAGGAACAGCGTGCTGGTAGGAAACATCAGCTTGGAGTCACAATTTTTTTTGTGGGATGTAAGTAGAGTTGTAATGAAGTAAAATAAATGTGAAAAAATGAATGTGGAATGGAAGGAGAGTAGGGCAAGAGAAGATGAAAAGGTGTGTAGTGAATTTGAAAAGAAGAGAGACCAAATAGTGAGTAAGAGTCCAGTCCAAACTGCAGATACTCCTCTGACTATCATGTAGTCCCAGTTAAGCTGTTCCTGTTCATGCTGTTAATCTCTTAAACAGCCTGAGTCACAATGGTCTGATGTGATTTTTTTATTATTATTTTTACTGTGTGCTGTTTCCTCAGTTATGAGTGACAGCAGAGTTTTTTCTGCAGACACTTCAGCTTAAAAGGAGCAAGGTGTTGACAGGCTGCTTTTTGTGTGCAGTCCTCTTGCTCTGGTGTTCAGTTGACTATTTGATCTGGCAGGGCATGATGCAAGAGTTGTCTGTTTTCTAGGCTGTGAAGGAGGATGGGCTGTTCCCAGTACTGGTAGACCTGGACCTTAAGGCACTTTGCTACTAAAGTCTGTCTTGTATTTGTAGGCCTGTAGGAAGGATGTGGGAATGGCCAGATGGCTTTGCATGGTCTCTGAGTTAATGCATTTAGAATCATAGAATCATAGAATCATTGAGGTTGGCAAAGACCTTCAAGGTCATTGAGTCCAACCATCATCCATGCCCGCTAAACCATGTTCTGGAGTGCCTTATCTAAGTGCTTTTTGAATACCTCCAGGGATGGTGACTCAACCACTTCCCTGGGCAGCCTATTCTAATGTCTGACAACCCTTTCTGTAAAGAAATTTTTCCTAAAAAATTTACAAAGTACTTGAAAGTTGTGTCTATGGTTTATGTTCCATACATTTATCAAAATGCATTCTGTAAAGATGGGGGAAGGAGTGAAAATTGACAGAAAGAACACAAGACTTTCTTCTTCTACACGTGTTTCCATAGCAACTTTACTCTGCCATACAGTGGTTCTTCAGACTTTAACCTTTCTTTGTTAGTTCATTAACTGTCTCATTAGAAGCTGTAAATCTTGTCCTGATCATAAATTTATCAGTGCCTTCTGCCTGTAGACCCAGACAAGAAATACGATTGTGATCTAGTGAGAGAGAGAAGAATGTACTTCCATAAAACTTAATGTTTCATAGAACTGGTCTGTAACTGGTAACTTTTTTTTTTTTTTTGTATGTGTAAAACTGGTAACCTCTTTCTGAAAAAGGATACCATAAAATACCTATAAGAAAACTGCAATACTTTATGGAAGTAAGACGGAGTCTGAAGAAAATAAGGCCTTTTTGGCTAGTTTCAGCAATTTTCTAATTCTGCTATTTATTAATACAACTTTAAATCTTATATCATTGCTTACCAGTGATGTTTCTTGTGCAGGGACAAAAAGGACAAGAAACTCATTAGTACTTCTCCTGTGATCTATTTTTGTAACATAAACATATCTTCTGCGAGGGTGTCAAAAATGTCTGCCCCTACATCTTCTATTAATAGTAGGTGAATAGCATTAGAAGGCATCTTCTTGACAATTGCCTACTTGGTAAATGGTGTAGGTGGTGGACCTTTTAATGAAGAAAGTCAAAGACGATACTTGGTCTCTAATGACATATAATAGTAAGTAAGCTTTTGACATAAGGATGGTTAATATGGAAGGCCAAGGCACCTACCTTCTTGAATAAAAGTGCTTGTTTTATCCACTTTCCATTTCCTTTAAGATCTTGGGTCAGTTTGAATGTGAATCCAATGATTCCAAATTTTAAGTCAAACCAGATATCACATGGTATTAAATCTCTACCATTTAAAAAACCCCTCAGAATTAGTTTTGTCCTAATATTTAACATTGATATAGCCTATCTTACCAAGGATCCCAAAAATCTTTCCAAAACTGAAGCTTTAAAATGGTCCTATACAAGACCAGAGTGTTTCTCTGAAACCTCCATCAGACTACATTCTTAAATCAGTAGTATTGTTTGCATATGAATTTGGACAAGTTCATTGCCTAAATTGCTGGAAGTTAATGGTGTAGGTTTAATGGCTCAGAGAATCCCAAAGAGATCTCCCAGGGACATTTCTTGACTGCCATGAAGTCAATAAGGTTTTGTTTTTGTTTTTTTTTTTTTTCTCCCATGGAGTTCAGTGCTATCAAAATGTAGTATTGTAGGACTATAAATCTGATAAGGAAACTAAGCTTTAAGTGGGGTACTTACTTTTCACTTGTTTTTGACTTTGTAAAATATATTATACATATTATGGAAAATCTAGTATCCCAGGGAATTTATTATCTAATAGACTTAGGGAGATTACTCCTTGCCTTGAGAACAGAAGTGATAACAAGTGAAGGCCACTGCCATGTCCTGTGAGTCAGTGACTTTATCACTGTGGTTAGTACCACCTCACTGGGCCAAGGAGGAGCCTTGCTATCTCAGGAGAAGGCTCTCTCCTCTCTCTGGGAACCTGGGGGGATGGAAGCAGGACTGCCTGTCAGGGCAGGGTTGGAGCCAGTTGCTTAAGGAATTGTGATCATCCTGTATTTTCAGATCTGCACAGTATCTGTTCTGTGGTTGACATGTGGTCTCTGTCATGATAAACGTATCTCACATAATCTAATGTAGTTTGTAGCAAAAGTCCATCAATTATTTGTATGTTACAAGCTTCTTTAAAAAATTACTTCTTTACATTAGCCCTTTCAAAACAGGAATAAACAGTCTGCCGAGAAAGCATGACTTTCTTGTAACCTTGCTAAGAGGCAGAATGAGCCTTTCTCTTTCAGTCATAGATTCTTCTGCATTTCCATAACATGTAATTACGTTACGGAGGAAAGAAAAGAGGAACACTGGTCCTGCACTATGTCCATTTTCACACTTAAGTATATGGTCATCATCACATAGAACTTTTCTGTTGCAGCTTATACAATCAGGAATGTAAGGATTACATAGAGTATATCATGTACATTGTACTACTTCCTGACAGTCTAAAATATCACAGAGCACAATAGTAGTACCTCTTTCAGAATGACTGCTGACTTTCTTTTGTCAAACCCATGAAGATAAATCACATAAGCTTCTTAAAGTTGGAATAATAATCTTTGGTGATTAAAACAGCTGATGAAAGCTTTAGAAGTTGGCTTGTTGCCACGTACTGATTTCCTGTCATGCCAGGTAATGTTGTTTGGCCAGTTACTGGCAAAGTTTCCTTCTCAGGGCCTTGCTTTTGTTGATTCTTTGAAATAACAAGTCTCAACACTTCAGATTTAATGAACCTACTGGATATGTCAATCCCTTCTTAGCTGTTAATAGTTCCCTGCAGTGTTAAATTTAGTTATTAAGTGAACAAAATGCCGATTTGTTGCAACATTCTTAAAGACAAAGTAATTCTCTCCAAGATTTAAAGCCAGAACTTTACAGTAAACCATCATTTTTGCAATACTGTTCATTGTCTACAATGAAGCCCAAGAGCATTATTAGTCTCATTCTTATTTCTACAGCATTATTTTCAGTCTTATACCTTGTAAGACAAAGAACAGAAATTAGTATTGATGTTAACGTTGCAGAGTTAACATTGGTCAGTGGTAAGAAAAGGCACAAATATTCTTTGTGAATGGATTTAGTTCTATGATTAGGTCCATGGATTTAACTATAACTATATACTGTAACAAATCTGTACATTTTACATCAATTTCAGAAAAATAGAGGAAAATGGAGGTTTTAAAATGAAACATGAAAAAGAACATTTTTGGAGTAGCCCTTGTACTACTTAGTTTGATTTCTGTTTATTTTACCTTGTGCCTCTCATTCTAAATTGTCAAGTATTAAAATAATTTTATTTGACAAAGAATTAGTTGTAACAGTTGTAAGGCTTTGTAAGCTTGGGAAAAAAAAAGTGGGTGATTTCTGACTAGCATTTAGGATTTTAAAGTAAATTAATTAAACCTAGAATTCTGTTAAAATAATACTCAGTTAATAGTTTTTTTATTCAGGCTGCCTCTCTTGCAAGGAAAGTTAATGATATTGTGCTTTATATAAGGTATCGGTTTCGGGATGGTATCTTTAGATTACTACAGATAGGTTTCAAAGTTATCATATTAGATGAATGGAGCAATTCACACCTTTCCAATTTTTTTTTCATACTCTTTGCAGACTCCAGTGAATGTGCATCTGTCTTCACCATGCTCATGTTTTGGTTTTTTTTGCTAGTCAAGGCAGATTTTGTAGGTGCAGAATTGAAAAATGTTTGCTTTGTGGGCCTTAGTTTCCAGCTTTCCTAATGTGACTAGATTTTTGATGCTAGACTAATTTCCTGATTTTTTTTCTGCTAGTTTATGTCCAGAATTAGCTCTTTCTAAAGTCATCTTCCTATTTTTAGAATGTTCTTGTGCCAGAATGCCCCTATTATACCATGTTATATTATAAAGGTATTTATCTTCTTGCATTCATATTTTTTCTTCCTTTTCTGAACCTTTACATTCTCATATTCTTTTGGAATTGATCAAAACCGAATACATTCTCTGTCCAGTGGATTTTCTGTGTTTTAATTTCTCTCTTTGTCTACATATAGACATTAATTGAAAGCTTCAATTCTGTAAATCAGACTGCTGCAAGAGCATTTCCTGTACTTGTACAAATTATTTTATAGTAAGTCTATCATATACAATACTTGCAATTCAAAATTTGTACCTGATCAGATACACTTGTATGCATGTGAACATAAGAATGCAAAAAAAAAATTATCAACAGGGACATGAATGATAAGTAGATTTTACAGTAAATGTCTTTCCTAAAGACTTTATTTTATTTGCAGTGATTCCTCGGGGTAATAGTAAATCAGGACCAAAGGGTGTTACCACTCACATAGAGGAATTTTTAGGAAGCTATAAATAAAAGCTCTTTCCTTCAGCCTGATATATACTCATCCATTTTCAGATTTCCCCATCATGTCAGTAGAATTAATAGAATACAGATGGATATGTTTCTGTATTTAAGAACTACTGCAAAACACCTGATGGAGAAAGAGGTAATATTTTTCTGTTGGCAACTCCTGAAATTAAATTTAATGTAGGTATGGCAATACAAGCCACAGAAAGGAACTCTGTTCTTCAATATTTGGACTTCAGCTCTAAGATGTATGAGGCTCCTTTTGTGGATTTGAAGCTAGATTTAAATTGATTTCATTTTAGAGAGAGGGAATTCAGTAGTCAATATAACAATCACCGTGTAATATAATACAGTATTCATCATAGTATAACTCCATTTTAGCACAATTCCAAAGCTTTTGCTTCTTATTTTTCTTCAGAAATGCAGCTAGCATTTTAAAAACACACAGACCTTCCAGGTTACATTTGGAATTCTTCTGAGGTGAGAATATTTATTTAATCAGTAGGTAAATGTGTATTATTCCTCAACTGAGCCACAATTCCTCAAGTTGGTGACAAAATTACACTCCTCTTCAGTGAAATTATACTGGTGCTCTTGCTTCACATTATGGAGTGCTACAGTGATAAACAACTCTTCTAAGATGTAATAAATACACTATCCATCTGCCTTAATGTATTTTTAATTGTATTTACATACTTTAAGAGAGTGTGACATCAGAGAAAGAGGTTTGACTCAGATGATCTTGCGTTTTGGACAGTTTTGTTCTGTTTGTACATGTAGCAATTGTTTTCTGGGCCAGATTCTTTCTTGTCCTGGACTTTGTTATCATTTGTACGGAAGCAAAGGGAATGATAATGCTAAAAAATCCTGAATAATGCTGACACTCATAAATTTAACTAGAAGTTGTTTAACTAGAATCTCCTATTGAAAATTTGAACTGTTCAGGCTTGTGCCTCTTACCTTGTGCTGTTTACTGACCAGTTAATCGAAGATGCTATTTTAGCAACATGGATAATTGCTATACCCTACATAGCAAGACAAAGAACGAGACAATCAGACACTTTGGCTTTTCCACCTGCAAAACCTAACTAACAAGAATTACCCTGCCTTAGAGGGGAATCCAAATGTTAGAGTAGTCTAAATGTTGAGTTGGGGTGTTGTATGGAGGACACAAGCTGGTACCTCACCTTCCTATTAAGAGTGGACGCAAAAGGAAGAGGTTAATAGATGATCTACCTGTTCCATTATGTAAAACAAACAGCAATGACAGCGTGCATGAAGGACAGGAGAATGAGGTCAGTTGTCATGAAGGAAGATAGTGGAAGAGAAATATAATTAATTTATTTGGTTATATAGCTGAAATCCTGACAAAATTAGGATGATGTATGCTAATGAAGTCCACTGACTTTTTTCTTGAGATGCCTGATACTTTCTTGATTTGTTTCTATATATTTCAAATGTAAGCAAAAAATTTTTGGAATCTTTTTTGAAACAAACAATTCAGATTGCACTTTTAGGGAAATCCCTTTTTAATTTTTAATAACTACGATCCAAATAAGATTTTAATTATAGTTACGAAATGTGTTTCAATAAGGAGTATGACATGCGTGTAAAAAGATAGGACGTAACTTAATTTTAGAGGTCAGCACTTAAGATTGACTTAATCTTGGTGTTAAAATCCTATGCATTCATCTGTTATCTTGAGATACGGCTTCAGCTGGCACATTTCAGGCTGCCGTTGAAATGAATTGTCCTGCTGTTCTCCCTACTTTAAGCTGCACATGCCTATCACTTCTTACTTGCAGTTAGAGGATGTCTAAAATCTATTTTTTTTTGTTATTGCTGTTTCAAGGTTAATTTTCAGATGAATCAGTGAGATGACCTGACAAATGTTGCCTGATTGCTATGTACTGTCAAAAGGACAGTGGCAGGAATACGCATGCATGGGCATTGCGGAGGGTACTCCACACCTTCTGCTCACTGACTGAAAGGAGACAGCCAAAGCTGAACAGGGAGTAATAGCAAAAGTATTTACATGACTTTGCTTGATAAATACACTAACCTATGTTAAGTAAATTCTTACTCGGTAAACATCAGGTTTCAAATAAGGGTTATCCATTAAAATAAAGGTGATTACCCATCCTGTGTTTCAATTCTCAGACATATGGAGTCAGTTTAATGGGAACTTGTAGGTTGGAGCTCACTTGGTTCAAGATAGAGCTTGGAAGCCAGGTGCTTATTTTTAAGTTGGAGCTACTAATTGAGCAAATCCTTCAATGTTTAAATTCACATTCAGAGCTTTGGCCATTGATGCAGTTTTACTTTCAAGGGCATGAAAAAGTAACAGCAGATCTGACATTTAGCTACAAATGCTAATGGCAATGCCAGCAATACTAATTTGAGTCTGAAAACATTTAACAGGGCCTTGGTTAATTGAATTGACTGTTTTGAGTTGCTTCTGTTTGAGTGATTTACCATACACTTCACTGCCACTTATTGTATCTTTGTGCCAGCCAAACCCGTCTGTTCCATGGCACACCCTTTAAAATATAACATTTACCAGAAGTGAATCTATTTTACAACCATCATCTTTCAAGTAACTTAGAAAAAGACTATAGGCTGCAATTATTCAACTTTATTATGGTACCAACTTCAAAACTTAGCTTTAAAGGTCTGCCAGACTACACTCATAGAAGTGTTACGGCATGAGAAGAAAAAAGAGAATGCACTGAGAATTTGGAAAAAACCCCAAACTATTTCTTTTGGATACAACAAATAGTCTGCTTAATTTTTTTTGCCTGTACTAGCAGTTATGATTAGCCATTTTGGCTCTCTTCAGCACTTGCTGAACACTTGACAATATGTGGCATGGAAAGTATTGTACAGACGATCCTTAGCTGATAAAATGCAAATCTATGATTTATATAGTACAACTTCCATAAGAAATGCTAAGAATTATTCATGAGTGAATAAAGACCTACCTGTATTTTCTGTGGTCCTCTACTGCAAGCCATCAGTAAACATTTTGATAAGACACATAATTAAAAAACTTGCATTAGGTCAGGAATATAACATTATCTATTTCTCAATCTGTTTTAGTTAAATATTTCGTTGCTAGACATTGTATCACAATAAGCAACACTGAATGATAGGAATAATCCGATATGGCAGAAAATAAAGTTATGAAGTGAAATCAAGTCAGCAAAAGCAGGCAGCTAAGATGACTTAATGCTTGAGGGCATGAGGAATGGGGAGTAGACTTGTGCACAATAATGAAGCAACAAAAAAGAAGCTAAGAAGTTGAGTTTATTACCAGGTAAGTTTGAACTTGAAGTGAAAGAAAGTTCAGCGTTGTCAGTGATTTAATCTCCAATAAA
The DNA here is from genome assembly GCF_964188355.1 of Buteo buteo. Classification (NCBI taxonomy): domain Eukaryota; kingdom Metazoa; phylum Chordata; class Aves; order Accipitriformes; family Accipitridae; genus Buteo; species Buteo buteo. The sequence continues at coordinate 33,438,230 of NC_134171.1, read as the reverse complement.
ATGTTAGTTGAAAAAACTGGATGTTAAAACTGGGAGAAATGTAAATCTGCCCAAGAATGACTGCTAACAGCTATTTTTAGTGTGCATGTGGCATTAAAAAATGGATTGAAAATTATCTGGGTTTCATATTAGAGTGCTGTCTCTTGATACAAACCTTTAAGAATAGATCATCTCCAACTTAAATCATTTATTCCACACAAAATGTCTGTGGACTAACAGCAGTTACCGCTGTCTGGAATAGATCCACAATTCATAAGATCAATTATAAGGTCCTTCATTAATTCTTTTGTATTCCACATATGATCTCTTCAAAGATGCATTTGAACTAAAAACTTACTATTTTTATACATAAAAATTGAAGACTACTCAATATGGAGAAATGTTTTGGAGCTGGCTTCGCTCTGTTTTCCTATAAGCTGTATGATAAACCTATACTTTTCTGTGTCCTGCTCTCTAAGTACTTTAAATGGTAAGTGGCTTGCCAGGCATTAGTGAACCTACTGTGCTGCCAATTCAATAAATCAAAACTCAGCTAGAATTCATAGCATAAGTAAACTGCTTTATTTCATAGACCAGATGGAAAGAAACTCCTACAACAATGTTTAGCTTCTATTTTAGGCTTCTTACGAAAGTCTTAAGTGTGTGCCCTAAGATGCTGTAGCATGTAGATAGTATTTTGTTTCTCCTTCTGCCTTTTGGCTTGGGTTAGGGTCTTCATGTGACCTTCTTCTGGGTCTAGGCAGTGACACAGAGGAGATGTGGCAAAGCCATGAGGGATCAGTTGTTGCTGGTGGTTTCTGCTCTCTGGTGGGTGTTTTTGCATTTGCAGAAAGGCACAGAGCCATTGGTGGAGATGAAGGAAAGGGAGAGAGATCTGTGTTTATACACTTTTAAGTTAGTTATTTGACCTCCATCCTGAACAATGACAAAAAGCACTTGTCTGGGAATCACTATGCATTCTGTTCTGCTCCTCATTTGCCTCTCTAAAACAAGCCGTTGTGTACCAGGCATCTAATGATGAAACAAAATTCTTGAGTTAAAAATGCAAACTGAGCCAAATCTTCATCTGAACATCTGGCCACCTGCCTTTCTGAAATCAACAAAGCATTTCTGCTTCCCACAGCATGGTACCAGTGTACCATGTCTGTCCTTTCTTGTCTTTCTTTTTCTTTTTCCTCTGTCCTGTATGGCTTCTTGTAAACAAATTCTACTTACCTGGTTTCGAGGGGGAATGTATTGATAAAAATTAGCACCCAGTTGCTGAGACTCCCACGTCTCTAGAAAAGGTTTTTCTGTGATTATTTTTCCATGCAATTGTTGAAAGTCCATTTTACTCTAGTCGATTGGATCTGATAAGATTCTCTTGCCTTTTCTGTTACGCTGAGACTTTAACATAAACAGGGGACGCAATGTCTGGGAAATAGAGACATCCATAGTTGTCTTGAAGATATGAAAGAATATTTCCCCATTTGCTACAAAAGATATAAAAAATTACAATCTGAAGGAGGTTTTTTTGCATGTAAGTAATTAAATAAAGCATGGTATCTGGCCATTGTTCTTCATGAGCACTATGGAGAAAACAGCATCCCATATTGTCTTCTGAAAAATGTTCTCAGTCAAAACTCCAAGAGACCTTACATTACTTGTCCTATTCATTTTTCCAAACCCTGCCTGTTCAGAGCTGCCTTTTGAACTGAAAGCCGAGGATCAAAAATCGGGAAATCTGGTTTCTAATGTCTACTGTATAGCACTCAGGAAATTATTATTAAGAGCAGCCCTGTGGAGAAGGACTTGGGGGTACTGGTGGATGAAAAGCTGACAATGACATGAGCTGACAATGTGCGCAGCAGCCCAGAAAGCCAACCGTATCCTGGGTTGCATCAAAAGAAGTGTGGCCAGCAGGTCAAGGGAGGTGATTCTGCCCCTCTACTCCATTCTGGTGAGACCTCACCTGGAGTACTGTGTTCAGCTCTGCGGTCCTCAGCACAGGAAAGACATGGGCCTGTTAGAGCGGGTCCAGAGGAGGGCCATGAAGATGATCACGGTGCTGGAGTACCTCTCCTATGAAGAAAGGCTGAGAGAGTTGGGGTTGTTCAGCCTGGAGAAGAGAAGGCTCCAGGGAGACTTTATTGTGGCCTTTCAGTACTTAAAGGGGGCTTATAAGAAAGATGGGGAGAGACTTTTTAGTAGGGCCTAGGACAAGGGTTGATGGTATTAAACTAAAAGAGGGTAGATTTAGACTAGATTTAAGGAAGAAATTTTTAACAATGAAGGTGATGAAACACTGGAACAGGTTGCCCATAGAGGTGGTAGATGCCCCACCCCTGGAAACATTCAAGGTCAGGTTGAATGGGGCTCTGAGCAACTTGATCTAGTTGAAGATGACCCTGCTCATTGCAGGGAGTTTGGACTAGACGACCTTTACAATTCTATGATTTAACCTGTGTATGCTTCAGGTAAGCTTAGCTTGATTTGATAAAGCTCTCTGACACTTTATGTAGCTACAAATGCAAATGTTATAAAAATCAATAATAGAATAGTCCGCTTTGATTTTTTGCAATGACAACACCAGTTAGAAATGGCAGACTAAGAAGAGATTATCGTGTAACTAAAGTTATGATTTACACTAGTAGAATAAAATTCAAGTGAGATTCCATAATACAAGTCAGATGTCACAGGGGATCTGGTGTGGTCGGTAACCTCTCCCGCCTTGATATCTCCCCTAGTCTGATTCTTCAGGTGAGAAAGACCTCTCGCTTCCTGAAGCAATGAAGTCCTCTAATCTGGCACCTCACTCATCTGTTGTCAGCCATTGTCCCTACTCTCCTTTAGAGACAATACAATACATTTCTTGCAGCAGGGCTTATAATTTTTTTTTTTTTTTAAATCTTATACTTTTATATTGTTGCTAGTATAAAGGTTTCTAGGAGCTGACAGATGTGATGGTAATTAAAAATAAATATGAACACATTGCACATACATTCTTCCCACATAAAGTTACTGATATTTTGTCAATGGAGTGTAAGTATTCAATTGTCCACATATATTTTCCAAAAATAAAAAAGTCACACCTTTTTTGAAGTAAGATTAATACTCTGCTAGAATAAAAGAGCTGATCACAATCTCAGAAAGCCTGCCATGTCAGGTGTTGGCATCACAGAGAAATGAAAGAATTCAGGTTGCATTCTTCACTCTATCAAAGTGTATGAGTCTGGCTCTTAGATGCCGACTGTGCAAGAGGCCTCTGTGAGTAGTAAAGATTTTGATCCTGTTTCCTTTTAAGTTTCTGTCTGTCAGTGCTGACTTACAGTATCTGTTCACATGCTCTGGATCTTGTTTGCTAATGCACTATGAGACTGAATACAATGCACCTGCCTTTTTGGCTTTGGAAGCCACATTAAAAAAAAGAGGCAGATGGAAAAAGATGTCACAATGACTTACTAACATTTCTATCTGAATCACAATAAAACATAGTTGATGTATTTTTTTTGAGAGTTCTTATTATCCAGTCTTATTTGAATGAGAAAAGGAGGAGGATACTGCACTGGACAGTATGTGGAGGGTCTCTTCTGTGTGGTGGTTTGACAGTCCTGCAGTCCTTTTTTCTTCCTTTGTCAGTCTCATTAAGTCTCACTGTTTTCTTTTAAACTCAACATGTCTGTCACTTATCAGTGTTTGATTTCCACCCATTAAATTTTTTGGCCTTCTGTGAAGCATTAAGTATTAGTGCAGACAGTGCTCTAACTGGCATCATTGATGTTTTTGGGGAACTGCCCTTAACTGCACTGCCCAGCCCCAACCTAGGCCTGTGGACCCATGGTCCTGGGGCTCCAGGTGAGCTTGGGCCTCAGCCTTTGCCTGAGCAGAGCTGTGGGCAGACCTGTGTCTTGTCCTGTCTCTGCTGTTTCTGACTGGATTTTCTGGGCTGGCCTCAGGCCTGACTTGTCACCTTGCCTGTATTTGATGATTATCACCCCTGCCCTGCTCAGGTCCTGGGACTGTGGCCTGCCAGTGAGGGCGCTGACCTGCTTTCTTCAGGGCTCACCCCTGGTGACCTTACCTTGTGGAAGCCCCATTCTTTCTATGTCTAGCATGACATGCAATGATGTATCTAATAATAATTATATCTTACTAATCCAGAAGCATATGTAACAAAAATGTAAGAGTGTTGTAGAAACACTCCCCATCCCTCAAATCTTGCATATTTGCTAACATTTTATAGGTGATATAAAAACCCCTTAAAGCTGTGATAATTTAAGTGTATGAGTCAAGGCTTTATGAAAAATTTATGAAAAATTTTTGGCATACAAGCCCTCAATTAGATGCCTGTATGCATCAAAACTTGTATATTTCCTCTATTTTGCTTGTGCCAGCAAGAGCATGGATAGACTCCTTTACTCGCTTTGAGCTGTAAGTGGCACAGAGGAAGCTAGAATTGCCTGCAGTTACCTGCCCGAGAACTGACCTGCCCGAGAACTGACCTGTTGGCAATGGGAAATATAAATTGGCTTCTTACACCAGTTACCTTTTCTTACATATTTTAAAGGTAGTGAGGCAGAAAAGATGAGAGTCCGATCTTGGTTCCACTCCTTCACATTGTGATGGAGCCCTTACTCTTACCCCTTGGGACATGCAGTGGATGGTAACTGAAGCAAAACACAGACTGGTAAGTTAGTTTAATAGGGGCAATTATCATTTGGGTAGAGAGGGACAGAATTAGTTAAAAACTGTCTTCTAGAGGATGATACTTGGACTAAGTAATTGCTTTGACTTCTAAGTCAGATTTCATGCTGATTTCATTGTGGTAGACTTGGTTATACTTAAAAACTCGTAAGCTTTCTTCCTGTTTGGTGGATGGATCAAAGTAGGGATTGCTCAGCAACTTCTTACTGGGCCTTATGGCAGCAAGGAGATTTGAGAATTTTTCATGCTGGCACAGCAAATTCAGCACATTAGTTGCAAATGGGTTTGAAATTACAGCCTTTCCACTTGGAGAGGAAATCTTTTAGCATACAGGACCTGCTGAAGTAGTGGATGTGAAATGGATCCTTCCTGTTGCACAATTCCTTCAGCAAGAAATAGTTAAATGTTTCTGCTGCACAGGCTCTGAGGCTCCTGAAAGAGGGCATCTCACAGTGTTTCTATCTGTATCCAACATGGGGAATTGAGGCCAGCTGTCCAATCTTTCCATCATCACTACCATCACTTACATTCCGAGATGAAAAAGACTAGAACAACGAAGAAGAAGTATAAAAGACTTGAACTGCATTTGAGACTTATGTCAAAAATGTTTCAGTCCTCAGGTAATTTGCTCAGTTCTGGCTCCTTTCGTATTTACTTCAAAGCTTCAGTGAAAATGAAAGGATAGAAAATGACATTTAGGCTTGCAGATAGCTGTAGTCACATTCTTGTGACTCGATCTTGCCTTGTTGAAGGGTGTCTTCCCCTTAAAAGTCAGGACCTGTCTACACATCTTGAGGAAATGTCTTACATCAGGGCTAGTCAAGGATACAACAGACCCAGTAAGTTGTGGGATTTATATCTGTTTTCCTGTGATATACTACACTGCAATCAATATAAACCAATGAATTAAATTGGTTTACCTAAAGGTAGCATCTGCTCTTACTAGAAAATAATTTATTAGATCAAATAAAAAGTTCATGCACAAGCTTAAAATCAATGAAAAAATTATATAATTTGCAGGGTGCATCAAATGAAGTTTCATGTTTCCTGTGTGCGTCAGTAATATCAGTTTGCACAGGCAATCTTTTTCTAATATATTGCAGCCCTGTTTGAAGCCTGTCATTAATTTTAAAAAGAGTGATTGAGTTGCAATATTCTGACATGAGATCACAAATGTGAAATGCAGAAAAAGACAACCCAAAATCTACATCTCCTACTGTCAGTGTGGGGTAAGTCTTATGGGGACCTCTTCCTTGTTCAGTACAGAGCAGACATCTTTGTTTCACCTCCTCAGTCTCATTTTACATTTGTCTCCATTTCATAGTCAGCAAGAATGGGATACTTAGCTGATTCAATGCTACTTTGTTGTATACAGCCTGGCTTATTTTGCTTTCTTGCATAGCTTTCTAGTACTGCCTGTAGTAGCTGAATGCTAACAAGGTGTGCTGTGGATGACCAAAATGATTCCTCTGGTCTTGTAACTTGGCAAAGTGTGGGTGAGTTTTCATTGAGATGACTAGAGAGATTTGCATGACATAAGGGGGTCTTCCATACAAGTATGTTTATAGTGTTTTTGACAAAGTGTGGGGGTGATGATAGAATATCTGAACAGAATGTCATATGTGTGAGAAACACATGTTTTTAAGCATGGAGAAAGACATGTAAAAGTCTTTATATACACGTGTATGTGGAGAAAGAGAAAGAAAACATTGTTATATATCATGGTTGGATGGCTTTAACTGATGTAGCTGAAGTTTTATGAAAGTACCCATTCTGAGGCAGGCACAGGTGGCATTTGCTTAAATGTTTTAAGGAACTTAAAATGGCGAAGGTTATTTAATCTGTACTACATGTCACTGTTTGTCATAAATTGTTTGGGGAATATCCAAAGCACCAAATGGTGGCCAAGCATTGAGTTGTATAAGGCAATGCCTAACATTTTGAAAATCCTATTTTAGCTTGAAAGCTCACTTCATGTTCCAGAATGGCTGCCCACACTTTATAACTTAATTTAAAAGGGCAATAGAGAAAAGTTGAGGTATTGCATAAAACATCAGCAATACTTCACCTGATTTATCAGATCAATAAATGGTTAGTAATTTTACCTTAATCAATAACTTGAGAAGTAAGGTGAGGAACAAGGACTGTCTTTAGCATATAATTTACATTGTACTTGGTACTGGGGGTGCTTGTTGAGGGGTTGGCCTCTGGGAGTTTTGATTTTTACCTTTGCTATAAATTAAAGAGCTTGGTTTTAGTTTGATCAGTACTGGTCACCATCAGAAGTGCAGAATGGCTAGAAAACACTTGTTCAGGGAGGGCAGGTGAAGTTGACTCTAAGAGACAAAACGTACTAGACTCTATATTTGTTTCAAGTCTCCTAATTCTCTTGAGCTCTGCTGAGTTCTAGTTCACAGTCAAAATGTTATATGTCTTTCCAATTAATTATGATGTTCAAAGTGTTTTCTAGGAGAAGTAAGGGTGGAGATGGAAGTTTCTTTCTTTCACTGTCATCTGCCATGGATTTGAGAAGGGACTTTCACATTTTCCCTTCAGCCCTGGCAATACCAGTTTCAGGGATGAATGGTCTCACAACCTGTGAACCGTATCCAAGACAGTATTCCTTCTTGACTCTTCCTGTCATGTTAAACTAAAACACTTCTTAGAAAATTAGTGGTTTTGTTGTATGTTTACATCAGGTGGCAGATGGTGTACATGCTTTGTGACCAATATAATTTCTGTGCTTCACTACAGCACAGAAGTCAGTTACTTTGCACCAAATGAATTCCAGCATTTAGTTGGTTGACAGAATATTCTGACAGAATAGAAAAAGCAGGGCTCCCATTTATGGGCAGAGTCCTCATAAACTAGGAAGTTGTATGGCATCATCACTATGCGACATCACACCCTCGTTGAACCAAATTAAAGTTTTGGGCAAAATGTCTGCTGATGATGGGGAAAGTCATGTTGTTGATGGTGTTAGCTCCAAAGTTTCCCACCTTAGACAGGACACATCCCTAGTTTCAGTGACACCTTGTATTAAAAGTAGTTAAACTGTTCCTTTTTGCTTTTGGAATGGGCAAAATCTGAGTGTTGATTTTACTCTGTCTACAATTGTAGCTAGTGGAGCCTTTTGCTGGAATTTACTTTCTATATCCTGTATTTATTCTACATCAGTTTAGGCACTTAACTGAGTCCTAGAAGTCTGTCTGTCCTGGGCTCCCTTTTGCTATTCCATCATTAGAGAAAGGTGCTGAACTCCTCTCCCCACCCAAATGTCTGTGTAAGTACCATTTTAATCAACTGGACATCTCTTACGGGCTTCAGTGTAAACAGAATCAGGATCCCTATATACCTAGGTTACCAGTTTTCAGAAAGCAGGAATTGCCAGCGTGTTTTACATATCACAGTGAAAAATCAAGTACAGAGACTTAATTTGTGCAAACATCTAGTCTCTCTCCTTAATACAAGAGTACACATGTGCATATAAATGGAGATTTTTCTCTATCAGAATGTAACAGTTCGTGCTAACTTTGCCACAGTAATATTTTATTTAAGAAACAATATAAATGCCCCTTCTCATCAAGATAAATAGTTGAGTGATGTGAGCCACAGGGGCTGCTTTTCCAGGGAATCACTCAGTTAGCATTTGTACGACAACCTGCATCCTTTTTATCCATCACTTTGTACTGAACGCAAAATGAAACTGTCTCACCCTTGGACCGAGGTAGACAGTTTTTTCTCTTTTACCATCCCTAAGACAAATTAGGAATGTAGGAAACGTTTCACTCGGAACAAAACGATGATTATAGCAGGTAACAGGACCTCACATTAATCAGTGCTTTCAAAGAAAGGGCCTCGACCTGTGCCCTTTGTCTAGCCTACTGGTAGGTACGGGTTTTTTTCAGTTTCTTTCAGTGTCAGGGCATTCTTTTTCTGTGTAATACATTCTCTTGGAAAATGTTTCTCTTTTCAGGCAGTCCTTCTGCATTGATCAAAACCCCTCCAGAAAGCCACTGTAGAAATCTGAACTTATAATGATGTTCTTTTATATTTTCTTACAATGAACAATGGCTCTCTCAATACTAATGGCAACAGTACATAGATAGAGGCAACAGTGCAAAGAGTTGGGGGGAAATAGCCATTATTTGCAAGACCTGCTGTTTCATGTCCTGAAAAAAAAAAAAAAATCCTGTCTTCTGCAGCCAAATCTTTACTACCTCTTGTTGAAAACATTCAAGGCCTTTGCAAACCAATGCTGAGATGAGGAAAGATAAGAGTGGATTAACATTTTTGTTCTTTTTGGAAGAAAACATTAGTGACAATTAGATGGCAAAAGATCTTAGTTCTCCATCCCTCCTGAATAAAAAGAAAGAGAAAACATTCTGCTTCATATCCTTTTTTGGTTTTCTGGCCTTGACCTTTAAATCAATTATCCCCCAAACATCAGGCTTGAGAGTAAATGAATGGAGCTGAATGTGGCTCCACTGAATAAAAGACTCCCTCTACTGACCGAAATACAGATTGCCAGATGAAACAAAATCCTTGTTTCCAAAGGGAGCACAAAACATAAAGTGAGTCTGTCACGGCTTTGTCAGTCTGGTTAGATTTTTCTCATCTTTAAAGTCTGTTTTGTTAATGAATGTAATTAAAATTTGAGGAACGCGGACAGTGAAGGAAAAAGTGTTAAGCAAATGATGTAATGACATCCTTTATCAAGCATTTAGAAACAAGACTGCCAATAAGCTTACCTGTTTTACTTGGTGTTCATGAATGCTGGACTGGTTGATGCTTAGCTCCAGTTGAGTTCAGCTGATACTCACTCAGCAAGGAACAGACTTCAGTTTCATAGTGAAAAGAACATTTTACTAGGAAGACAAAGAAGGATTACAAGGGATTTCACTGGGGAGTGAAAAGGGTGCAATGGCTTAGAAAGCACAATCAGGAAATTGGCCGCTGCAATGAAGTGTGAAAAACTTTGAGTTCCAGAAAGGAACTTTAAATCCAGGCCTGGAGTGAGACACCCAAATCTACTTCACTGGCTTTACATTTAAATTCTGTCATTTCCACGTCTTAGGTATTTTTACTGCATTGGAAGGTATGACAGATATTCTCAGAACTGGGAGTCGGTATGGGGAGATGATGGATATATCATTGTTGCAATTTAAATTGTAAGCTTGCTTGTGGAATAACAAACATGACAAATCAGTTCTGCCTTCATACCAAGATGAATATTAAAATGTATATTTGGCTGTAATATTTTTTGTTGCCTCAGTGCTTTGCCTTTTTAAAGCTACAAAAAAGCAGTTCTTGGAATGCATAAAAAATTTTAGGCAATTTTAATAAAGATGTAGAGAGTAGATAAAAGAAGATAAATAATAAATAATTGTTCATTAGCTAAGTAAAACCTAATGGACTGGTTGCTGATGTTGATATATTAATAATGTATTCCAGAATGTAAGTAAAGGCAATGGTGGAGCTTTAAGCAACTGATAATATTGGCAATTTAAACCTTCTGAAGCTGTTCATTAGGTTCAAGTGCCACAGTGGAACGTGAGGCCAAAGTGAGCAGGAGGGGAAACATACGGCAGGCTTGTACAGATGGAAAAACACAGATGGAATCATTCAAGAAAATCAGCTGATACAGCTCTTCTGGCAGGAATGTCTACTTCAGAAAGGGGGAGCCAGCTAAACGATCAGAATTTCTCAGTATTTCTGACATTGTGCCTCTTCTTAGCAGATCAAGTGTTCCCCACAAAAAATCCTTGACTCCTTGTTGCAGGCAAAACCAGTCTTCACTTGGGGAATTTAACTTAATTTAGTTATTGCTAATTAATGTAAGCTTTTAATTACTGAGTCAGGTATTGAAGAAAAAAAGTAGATGTAAACAACTGAGTGAACACTTAAGGAATCACCTTTCCTTCTCCTTTCCAGACTCAAGTTCAGTCAAAAACCTCTCCTTCACCTTCATAGTCTCTCAACTCTCCTTGTTTTTGCAGCACATAACATTCAGTCTGTCCCAATCTGTTTGGTGATGTGATGGGCAGTGCAAGAGGCTGAGGTAAGTGTATAATGATTTCTTTCTGCTGCTCCTTGCTTCTTGTTTTCCTCCACTGCTCCTTGCTTCTTAAGCATTTTCGTCTGCTCTGGCATGGGTTGCCTGTGGGCAGCAGTCCCTGGGGGGATGTCTCTGCCCTGGTATATGTTGCCCATGGGCCACCATTCCTCAGAGACATCCTTCCTCTGGCATGGAGCAGCTCCTTCCAACACCGTGTCTCCAGGTGTCCCCCCCCACAATGTCTCCTTCCATGTGTCTGCTTTGTTTCTCCTCCTCTGTTTTTTTCCCCACAATTCTTTAAACACATCTCTTCATATATCTTCTTACATGTGTCCTCTCACCCTCCTCTCACACATTTCCTGCCTCTTGTGGCTGCCACTTTCTTAAATATATTCGAGCAGAGGTACCATGTGCTCCCCAACTGTTGGACGTTTTGGCACACAATGGGTTGTTTCCATCAGCACTGGGCAGGTCATGGCCTCCTCCCACAGCAGGACCCTGCAGCCCTCCACTGTCTAAGTGCTGCCAGATGTGCCCAACACACTCCTTGGTCAGACACATTATTCTCAGAATGGCAAACAGGGAATAAGGTTTCAGATACTACTAATAAAACATACCATCATGGTATGTTTTATGTATTTAGATTTATATAGACATAACTGTTCTCAGATCTGGTAGCTTGTAGTACTATCTGACATATTAAAACATCTTAAGAAATTGCCTTGTGTAAGAATTCAGTTATTATTAATTACAGCAAGCAAGCGTATTTTGACTATTTTGAACTTGCACAGTTTGCACTTTCATTCCATTTTCCTGCAAGCAAAAGAAATACAGACTTACTGGAAAACTGAGATTCTGATGTGATTCTGGAAACATTATAAAATAATCCTGATTATGGAAACAGTACTTTGAAACATGGTGATGGCCAACAATACTTAAAACATTTCTTGCCTTCTGACTCACTCACTTATATCCTCTTTCATTCCTTTAAAGAATCTTCCAGACAAAACAGTTCCATACTATTCTGAATTTAAGACTCTTTGTTTTTTTTCTTTTCTTCAAACACACTATAGAAAATGACTTTCTGGTTATTTACAGGCTAAGCCTTGAATTGGCATGTTGTCCTCAATATTCCTCAGACACACTCCTAAGTGGCCTTTTAGGAACCTTATCTATGCATACCCACTCTCCTCTTCTCCCAGAATTCACAGTCCTTTCTCACCCCATTTGCTCCTCCTGCTCTGTTACTTTTTGTTGCTGTTGTTCCTCCTGCAGATCTTGCTGCCAATGCTCCTGCTCTTTCTGCCAGCTGCCCATTTCTTTTGTGTTCATATTGAGAAGTATTAAAATGACTGCATGTCATCTTGTATATAATAATGGATGTGAGAGTTATAAACATTTCACCCCCCTTCAATGCAAAGTTGACTGTCTTCAGGAGTTGGCTTTGGCTTCTAAATTCGTGGTTTTATGAAATATGATTTAGGAAAAAAAATCAAAAATAAGAAGGCACTCCAAACTGGTGCCATGCTCAGATAGCTTCCTGTTCAGGATCTCAATATCTGCAAAGTTCTGCATTTGTATGGGAAAATCTGAAGGCAGCAGGGGGTTGTGGATCAGTGCTAAGGCAAAGGGACTCTTGAGCTGAGATGAATTGCCAACCTCGCACAGATATATTTAGCATTTCTAGTGGCAAGACAGAGACTAGCTGAATAGCTAAATCAGCAGTTTGATTACTGCCTTATGGTTACATGGATTTAGCATAAGCATATTTAGCAAATTGCTGATTTAACATTTAGCAGGCCATAAGGTAAATAATGTGACAACACTGCAGTTAAGACAGCTGCAGAGCAAGCACAAAGTGAGCAGTTATCTCTGGGTCAGTTTTGGAACTGACTCATCAGGAACACTGAACAGACAGTCTGGACAGAGTGAGAAAGTACAAAAGGCCACAGATCATGGTGATATGAAAGAATAAGAAGGCACCTCAAAGACTAAGAGGTGAGACAAGCAGAAGAGAACCAACATTGAAGACCTAGGAGTTCGAGCATCAACTGCTACAGATGCAAACTCTGTTTTCCTGGCCACCTTGCCACATCAGGTGGGATGTCTCTGCAACCTCATGCTGGGAGTATGGATTCCAAAGGCCAACAGAGGGCTCTCATCTCTTTGTTTTGCTTCAAATTAAATGAGTCAATTTCAGGTAAACTTGTTTTCCAGAACAAAGTTATGTAGGATGTAATGATGAAAACTAATGTCAACTCTAGCTTTGAATCATGCAGTCGAATAACAATCCATAAGCATAATACTGGGTGATGTATTCATATTTACAGAGAAAGCCGACTTTCCAATATTCTAATCTTTCAACCTTTTTTATCTGCAAAGTAACGAGGCTAAATGAGGATACAAATGTGAATATTATGATCTTCTCCACTTTCATGAACCATTACATTTATTAAGCATATTTTTTGATGTCAGAGCAAAGCAATATAGCATAATAATTGCTCTGATTTTTCTCTGATTTTTCCTGTATGTCTTTAATGCTGTTTTGTTTTTTTTCATAGATATTTAGTATGATTTCTTCTTTATGCTTTCAATAAGTTAGTCAGTATTTTTTCAGAAAAAAACTTTATGACCATGAACCAATGCAATAATCATAGGCTGACAAAGATAGTTTATTTTTATCTTCCTCCACCTGCCCTACTATGGAGAAATTTCATGGACTACAGAAAATTGTTTCTGATGATTTTATAGATTCCCCACTTAACGTACAATTTATCAGATTCTTTCTGCAGTGAGAGGAAACAGCAGAGGTTGAAGTTACTTCCATAAAAATACGTGAAGGAAATAGTATCATAACTGGGCCCATGCCATGAATTAGAATCCAAATGTAAATATTCTTCAGATTACAGGTGTGCTTGAGTTAAAGATTTTAAAACCAGCCTATCTCATACGACATTATCTTTTCCTTGAACCTGTATTTATACACTTCCACATACCTGCCTGCAGGCATTGTTTGAGTTTTGCATGTGAAATGTAAATCTGTGGAGTCCATCAGGCTGTGATTTGTTTGAGTAGCCATTACTGCAACAGCATCTGTTTGGCTTTGCAGTTTACATCAATCCCTGTAACTGATCTGGGAAGAAGCAAAGTCAAAATGTAATTTTCTTCAGAAGCAGTTAATAATGAACTGTTAGGGGGATTCAATAGCTGTTGTTGCCTCCCAGGCTTGGCATCAAGGATGAATGCTTGGGGAATAAGGCAAATAAATTTTTGTCTCCTAAGACTCTTAGCATCTCTGACTAAGCAGGTCCTTCTGTAGCTATGCGGACTTAAGAGTTTCTCTGGTTTATATGTACTCCTTTGAAATGTCTTTAACATTCTGGGAAAGGACACACCTTGAGTTCCACTTTCCTGCAAAGTATGAGAACCTTGGAAAATTTTGCTTAAGTTTATTTTATATTTTAAAATAAAAGGAATGGCTAGGGAGAAAATGCCAAATCTGTAAGTCAAGTTTTCAGATTTTAAGGAGTAAGCTTGTTATTTGCAGTGTAACTGGATATTACAGCTATAGATTTTAACTTTAGGTCAGTAAAGCTTAGATCTTTTTATTGCTTTTGCATGCTTTTGAACAAAGTGTGAATCCAACAGCGTCTCATGTGGCTGTTATATCAGCTGGCTTCCCATTGCCCTTACTCTTTTACTTGAAGGAATCAAGTTTCTCATTCATGAGAAGGAAAAAAATCCCTTCAAGTAGCTGTTTTTAAATAAAACACCCTTTTTTTCTGTACAGACAGAAATGATAGAGGAAAATATATCTATGGTTAGTAAATGCCATTTCCACAAAAACTAAATGCTGCCTTACTGACTGAACTAATAAGAGTTTTTTGTCTCTGGGACTATATTTTTCTTCATAAAAATTTTTGGTCTGTCTTAATGAACTGTGATTGTGTTAGGTGAAAGACCAAGATGAACAGTGTCTAAAATTTGCAGTTTCATTTCCGGAAGTCAGTCTGAAAAACTTATTCTGGTCATACTTTTAAAACCAGACAGATGCAGTTCTTTTAACATTCTTGTCTGACTTGACCTCACACAGTGACACAAGATAACCTGATACTACTAATGGGAATCATTCTACAGGTATAATTGTTTCCAAGAAAGTCTACATAGTTAAAAACTTTCATATAAAATCTACAAGATATTTTATGTAAGTACCCTAGCAAATGGCTTGTCACCATGAAGTGTAAAATGTTCTTTACTCCAAAGCAATCAGTGGTTCGGCTATTAATTTTCAATACTGCTATTAAGAAGAGAGTTTAAAAAAGCCAGCCACATATAAACAGAATGTGAAACTAAAGCACAAAAATGAGTGCTTTAGTGCACATTTGGTAATATATACAATTTAAACTCTGGAGATCTTACCTGGATTCTAGTTTGCTAGTTAGAACTGTCTTATATGATAATAGAATGGTGGTAGCAAGCTGACTGACCTGCACGGCAAAACATGCTGCAGGTATAAGCTAGTCCTCACCTTACTCAGTGCAGGGTTATGAAATCCAAAGTAATCTCCAGTAGGTCTTTACCAAGTTCTCCACCGACTGTAATAAGTAATATGAGTCCAAGAGAGGAGCTCTAATGCTTTGCCATGGTCAATTCTTAATTTAAACACCATAACTTTTGATTTTTCTGTCTTACTTTGTGACATATAAAATATTCTAGTTTCTTTTTTTCTGCTTTATATTTTTTCTGTAGTCACTTCCCTTCGAATTTAGTAATTCCTATTTCCAGCAGCCCTTAACAATACTAGTAAGACCACAACTACTCATCGTACATTAAAAATATCACTAACATTCCCTGTCACCATACTGACTTACATTTAAAGCCACAAAACAGGAGTCTGTGGAAAGTCTACGTTTTCTCCATTAGGGGGTATCCTTGCTCTATCTTCTGAAGGTTTTCATTTTTCCCAAAGCACTTTTAAGTTATTTTTCTCCTTAAGAAATGCTGAAGTCTGTAGTCCTGTTTCTGCAATCTCTGTTTAAAGTTGTGGTCAGATCACTGATGCTTTGAGGTTAACAATTCAGTATGTGCAAGAGGAAGACTGACTTCTGTTGATCTGTGCAGACCATATAGTTATTGTTCTCTTCTGTATACAAGTAGCTGTTGCATGAAAAGCATAGTCCTTGCACAGAAACGTCAAACAGTTTAAAGACTAAATCAATAGACTCCTTTCAGAATCTTTCACTTTTTGAGAGAGTCAACATAGTGAAGAGTTCAGTGGCAGCTACCATAAAAGTCCTTCCACAAGTTTTCATTTTTAGCCAAATCTGCTCCCATCACTTGAGCTGTTCAAAATATTCTGCAGGTGATGTAAGATTCATATGGAGCTGATTTGCTCAGACAGTTTGAAGAAAATAATTTCTGAAAAGTCCATTCAAAATCAGTGTGATGGTGGTGAATCTTTAAGAGGGATACCGAAATTTAGCCTTGACTAAAGATTTTCACCTGCTAAAAATCTGAAATCATGGAAAAGAACTGGCACAAAATCACTATTTTTTTGGATAACTCTAAGGTTTTCTTTTTTGTTCCAAACAGCAAAAGATCATTCACTGCTTCATGCTGTATTCTTCTGAGAGTGTTGTGTTATGGGAACTGGGAAACCTTTGCAGTGCACATTGTGTTGTCTTTTGTGAGTTTTGGGAGATATTTGAGAGCTAAATATGTCTGTGGGGAGCAAAGTTGAGTTGATTTTATGAGAAGAGAGTGAGCAAAAAAGGAAAGAGAACACCAGTGGTGGAGGTGGTTATTACATCTTTGAAAGGGAAGTGCTGGTTTTGGGGCAGAGAGTCTTTCATCTTCCTCAAATACTAAGCAATACAAAGCTACTACTTCGCTTCTATTAAAAAAAAAAAAAGTAAGATAAGGAGAGAAAAAGAAAGGAGAATAGAAATAGAATATAGTTATTTCTCAGGTGAAAGGAAATGAAGTAGTAGTTTTTCTTGTGGCAGAACATGTGGTCAGAACAAATGCATGGTGACCGTAATGGTTGCTAGAGCACTGTCAGACTAACAACAAAGTAATAGTAATACCTCTTTGTAATGGCTATAGTCAATGTCTCCACACAGTTGCAGTGCCTGTACTTGAGGCTGAAAGGACTAGAAAGAATGCAAAAAAAAAAAAAATCTAAGCTCTTAAACACACATTCCTCTTTAATCAAAACACTGAATTGGAGTCTTAATGCTGGATTTGGCAGTACTCTGAAAAAAGAGCCAAAAGAAGCTGGTACTGCCCTTTAGCATCCCCTTCAGGTTTGATTGAGCTATGCAATTTTCACTTTGGGAGCATCCACCTGCAATAAGTGATATTCATCACAGGTTTGTTCAAGGGCAAAATGTTACCATTTGCAGTATTTCATTTCAGCTGAAACTAAAATAGTTGTAGGAACTGTTGAGGAAATCTGTTCTTGGAATGTGAAAGGCTAAAGTGAGAGTTACCCAGTGATGCTAAGGAAGATTTCAGAACCTTCTGAATAGACAAAAAAGTGATGCAAAGCTTCAGTGATGTGATATAAAAATAACCCTCAGCTAAGTTCTGAATTTTAAAAAGTGCATTAAGACCAAACTTGCAACAATTCAGACAAGAGCAGAAGAATTCAGTAACAGCAACAACAAAGTCTTAAAGAATGAGCGGCTCTGTCAAGCTGGTAGTTCTCTAAAGATAGCAACAGTAGCACTCAGGGCCCCACAGCTTTTTTTTCCATCAGTTTTCAAAACTACAAAAGACAAACAAAATCAAAGTCTTCTGTTCATCCTGCCTGCTGAGTACAAGTAGTTTCAGACAAAATAGGAACTGACCTTACCTACGCCTTTACAGAAGTCAAGTTATCCTCAAAGAACAACAGATAATAGCAATATAGTAGTATCGAACCAGACAATGATTAATTAGCTGATTCCATCTTATGTGGAATACTGGGGTACATGTGGCTGAGACAAGAAATGGGCCAAAGTTTGAAGTAAATTCTTTAGTGGCTTCTATTCTATAGCTCTTTAGCTGCTGTGTTCTTGTGTAGTTTGCATGACTTCTATACTGTAAGTGCAAAAGAATATCTACAATTTGGGCTGTTATTTTATTTTCATGTTCCAATAACTGCATTTATTTTTGTTTATACATCATATGATTGTGGCTTAATACAGCAGACTAAAGAAAACACATTGCAAAACAAATGATAGCAGTGGATTTCATGTTCTTCATTGTTCAGGGTATAAAATCAGAAGAATAAATATTCCCTCTATGTGAAAGGTGGATGGGATAATTCCCAACCAGAATATTTTTTTGGAATTATATGATCATTTAAATGACAAAGGTAATTTTTACACTCAAACCAACGTAACACATAGCTTATTATATGATTATAAGATGCATAGTTTTGTAATGTGCTTAAAAGAAGTGACATGAAATGTGCATGGACACCATCAACAGTGGATGACATTCAAACCTCACTCTGAAGCCTTGCAGGGTACAGAGTGTCTGCATTAGATGAGATTTCACCTTTACAAGAAGTTATAGGAATTTATGAATCTCTACTTCTTTACAGCTTATTCAAGGGCTTGCACTTGTATGCTATGTCTTGGAATAACTTTTAAAAAACAGGACATAGGACACAATTATAACTAAGGAACAGTGGAAAAAAACCAAAAATCCAAAAATGGACTTGACAGCTAACTCTGGTGCTAGTGTTTTCAATGTACTGTGTTTTACTGTAAGAGATAGACGGTGTAGTTTGAGGAGCTAGAAATGTAATTCACAGAGCTAAAATATTTCCCAGATAAATACAAGAAGACCTTTTCATAAAGTTCTGTTGTGTTGATGAGGACTGAGGACTTCTGTCTGCTGGGGGAGGACTCAATTAAAACATTCGAAAAGCAATTCTTGCTGACCTTGCTTCCAGCTATCAGATACTTTTTCATCTTCCATTTTCAGCATGATTTCTGCCATTGTTTGAGTGAGTTTTTAATAAGGAAATCATAAAAGGGGCAGGAGGAGTCTGATCACACCAGAAGTTGTGGCCAGGCAGGAAGGAACTGTGAAGGAAGAGGGTCTGGCAGCAGATAAGAGGCAATCATAATGAGTGGAGTTCAGTGCAGAGGTGAACAGGCATGAGTTTACTGGAAATCTAGGAGTACCTAGCAGAGCAACTGAGCTCTTGTTTGGTCCAGGGGAATTCATTAGAGGTGACGGCAGAAAGTAAAGGTAAGGAAAAAGTGAGGGCCAAGCACCCTGCACAAGAAAAAAGCCATGCAGTATTCATCTTTTTTCAGATAGTCAGGCATCTTTTCTTTCAAACCAGAAACAGGAAGCTACATGTAATGAAAATAGTACTATTTTGAACTCTTAAAAACTGTGAGAGAAAGAGCACTAACAACTGCTTCAGCTGGAGGACTTGTGACACTTATGTCTCTAAATAAGAGATCCTGGCCACTGAGAAAACAGCAATACCATTAGAAATAATGTAACAACAAAATTATATGAACACAGGTATGATTTAAAAAACAAAACCAAAAACTTTAATGACTACCTGGTGGCATGGTGATGCTTCGAGAATTATAATCTAAATCTTGGCTGCATTAGAAGCTACATGACCTCAGAGTTTTTGTACTTATATAATGGACTCCATATTAATTTAGGAAATTGGTATAGAGAAATATAATTTAAGGAGTACAAAAATGAGAGTTGTGGCAATATATTTGTCTCTTTCTGTACAAATCATTGTAATGGCACTGCCATGATGTATATGGAATGGATATCACAGTAAGGGTAGTAAGACACTACTTTTGGTGGAAGAAAAAAATCACATTTTTTTTCCCATTTCAGTCAAAACAAATTATAATTTTAGTCACATTTATTTAATTTTATTTTTATTTTTTTATTTTCTGGTTTGTTTTTTTGTATATTTTTTTTTATTTCTCCTACAGCATTTCCAGAGGAATGTATGACCAACTATGTTAACAGCTCATATCTTCTCTTCTTAATAGCAGTTCTCTCCATCAGTCATTAGTCTTTTCTAAGTAAATGTATCTTTGGTGATTCGGTATATGGAAATGTGTCCATCTGAGTCAATATTGAATCAGTCTCCCTGTGTGCTGACATGGTGCCTGAATCTGGTTAATGACATGCCACACATGTCAGTACTTAATTAATAATAAATAATGGTTTACAGAGGCAATGTGCTGATACAGGCACTGTGTGTAGCTTAGATGAGATGTATAAAATTGAGATCCTGCATTCTGTTTGACAAATCCTTGTGATTCCAAACTGAAATATAGGCAGTAGCCTATTTTCCCACTGATTTAAGGGACACCTGTCATTTTTCTATGCCATTAGAGTTCCCAAATGTTTGCAAGACTGGGCCTAAATGTCTTTGAACAATTTAACCCCCTTTTCAGTTTGTACTTCTCTGGTTACTTTTAAAATGGAGATGAAAAATGTTTAGCCAGTGTTAAGATTCAAAATTTTCTCACCACGTATTTAAGGGAGCCTTAAAAAGACATACGTGGAAGTGATTACTGAAGCGTTACAGGAATTTATTTTAATAGTCATTTTAATGGACTCTAGTTACAGCTACATTCCCCATTATCTTTTTTTCCAGTTTCTGAATATCCTTTTAGAAACTGGTGTTTACCCTTACATGCTGTAAGGTACATATGTATGTATTTGACTTTTTCTACAGCCAGGAAGCTTCTCTGGGTATTTCTTTATCCACTCACTTGACCTGCCACTCTGAGCCCCCTCCCTGTTGGTGGCAGTCTTCTGGAGAGAGCGTTCAGAAATGAGTGCTCATTAGCTCTGCTCTAAGTATGCAAGGCTCTGCAGAAAGTGTAACGTTGCCTAGAGATTTTAATGATCTATTTATTTATTTACTTATTTAGAGCTGTTTAAGCTCAAGAGCAAAACAAAATTTTCTTTATTTTAGATCCAGTGACAAACTGGTATTTGCTCTGGCATTATGAAAACAAGCAGCTGCCAGGCAGGATATTCAACTGTTGCCTTGACTGATGCATAGCAATTCTGCTGAATAACATTTGAAGTGTAGGGGCTTGGCCAGTGGCAATGCCAAGTGAAGTTTCTGGAGTTAAAGATGGCAGAACTTTAGCATAGGCCATCTCCTTAGCAGTCAAACAAAATAACATCAATGACAATGCAGTGACTCAAAATCAAAAGCTCATATAAAGAGATAGTATTTAGAATCAGGAGTATATGTATGAAGAGAAGGAATAGACACTTCCTTTGACACTTTGATTGCACTTACTTTTTGATGACCTTAGTATAAAACCCAGGGAAGGCCTTCCTCAAGTTTTTAATGGATCAATTTACTTGTAATATAGGAAGAAACTTAGTCTGCTGCTTGCATTTAAATAGGAGGCCTTTCATTGTGTTGCTGTGGGTACTTGATTGGTAGCAGTGAAATGGAAAACTCCTAAACATGTAGTACTACAGAAAACAGCTTGATTAGTGTTTGTGTGTGACCCTTTACATACATGTAGTAGATGTTTTCATCAATAGTATACAGGCATAACCATTACGTGCTTTCAGAATTTGATGACATTTCTTTTTGAAACATGTATCTACTGCTTTTGTGAAATACAAGCCTAAGAAAATGGGAAGGTTAATCATCAGAAGAACTATACTTGTCGATGTTTTCATATTACTGGCAGAGTACTGATTTCCTGCCCTATTTTGTAAATTATTTCTTCTTGCTCTATTCTACAGCTTTTAATTAAGTGTATAGTTGCTTAGAAATTAATTGCTAACACCAGAGTATGGTACTATTCATAAGAGGGACAAATCCCTCTGACCTGGTGACATATTTGCTCTTGACTTCCATAGAGTTCAATATATTCACAATTTTGTTAAGCAAATGGTCATTGCATCTCCTTCTAAATCTGTTGTGTCCATATCTGACACTAGATACATATATTTAAATGCAAAGCGTCTGTGGTGCTTAAACGATGTGGATAAACATTTACACTCCCTTCATTAATTTTTCTTTACAACTCTTATTTATGATATTTCAGTCAACCTGAAAGGGTAATTGTATATCAGTTTATATTTATTAATTACAGATCTGATTAAATGTACTTACATATAGACAACAGATATTGCAGTTAAAAATCTCCATCTCTTAGAGCTGACTTTTTTTGGATAATACTTTATATAAGTTCAGGTTGCCAAGTAGTAACACTATTTCTTGTATTTCTTGATGTATAATTCTAATTTTCATACTCTTTCCCTAGCCATGATTAAACAACTGACTATAATGCAAAATTTAGTTTGACTCACATTTCTTATTTGCTAAATGCCCTGAAATATTTAGATGTGCCTCAAATGCTGTGAGCAAACCAGTACTGAAGTTTTTTTGACTGAGGAAAGGAAATAGAGATTTATTTTTTTTTTTAACTTTAAAGTCTAACAGTTAAACAGCTAAAAGACCTTAATGATAATACCAAACATCAGACATGCTTCCAGACCTAGATTTCATTAGACTTTTATGTCTTCATTTTACACTGTTATCTATTAAGGTGTTCTAATCACATAAGAAGTAGGTACTAATACTGAAAAGCATTTGGTCACCACAAATGCCTGCATGTATAGCTTTGCAGACAATAAAGTGGTTACTCATAATACCTGCACAATAATTAGATGGTAATTGTGAAGAGGCATTTTTCCTTTTAAGCCAATTCATAACTTTTTGTTTCTTGCTCATGTAGTGAGGATGGACATATGGAAAGTGTGTGGCTGTAAAAGATGCAGTTCCAATGCTTTTAAGAGATTGTAAGCATTGATGGTTCCTGCCAGTGTGGTGGTCTTCATTGCCTTCCTGGTAATATCTTGTTTTGCTTTGCTCTGGCTTTGTTTTGCCAGATTGGGTTATGATGAAGAAAAGACTATTGTCCCTTTTATCAGCACAGTTTTTCAGTGCAGCACTTGAATTCCCCTGAAAGCCTCTCCTGCTACAGACCTGATCTAATTCACACAGGAATTCAGAATATTTGGATTAATAATAAAAATTATATGGGAAGACATTAATTTCTACTTTTCAACCCTAGATGAAAAAGAAATATAAAAATATAAATGCAAAATTTTGAGTGAGATAATCTCAATAAATCCCTTAATTATGCACCAGATAACAGTTTATGTACATGTTAATAGCATTTTGGTATTTGGCAGTAATTAAGACTTTATTCAATGAGACATAAATTTGACTGATTCAAAGAGCTGGGACATCATGTTAATAAGCAAAATTATGGGTGGTGTAAATATAGTCCCTATGCAATATTGATAATCTTAACAGACATGCTTTGGTTGAAATTTGTCTGATACTTGATCCAGTAGCTGCATTCAGAGGAAAAGAAGAGAAAACAAGGTAAGAGTGCATTCTTGCCACACAATACCCCAATTCTTTTGGCTATAAGAAAACATCTATTACTTGGGGTTCAAATTAATTTCCTGTGATGGTTTGTTTTGTGTTTTATTTCATTTTGCTCTATGACTGTGGGGTTGCTTTTTGTTGTTGTTGTTGTTGTTGTTGTTGTTGTTGTTGTTGTTGTTGTTGTTGCAGTGTATCTCCAAATATTTCTTTGGCTCCTCTCTGAATTAAACATCTTAGTCTATATTTCTGATTGTGTCTAACAACTGTCCTGTTGCTGGATTCAGTGATACTTGCATTGGAAGGGGAAACAGTGATGTACTTCTTTTTACATGTTCTCTGTAGCTCTCTGCAGCCCCAAATAAATTAATAGTAATTTTTCTTTGATAGTTTAGTTTTTTATAGTGAGCTGATTACCAAAGAGAAATATTTCAAAGAAATAATAATTAGACACTTTATTTGAAACCCTGGAGAGAAACACTTTAATCTTATTTACAAAAAGAGGAGCCATCCTCTCTCATTAACAACCCTTTTGCCACAAAAGATATACCATCACTTCTTAAGAGCTTATTCCTAACTCTAGTGAATTCAAGAGATGTCTGTTGTCTTTTAGTACTGGCCTTGGACTTCTACCTCAGAAAAAACACGGGAATTATACTGTGCAACTGTTTGTTTTATGACACTTCTGAGGGAAGTTTTTGGCTTTTGCAGACCATGACCTTGATGTTGGGTCTCATTGAACAGGTTAATTTGGATGGGTCTGGTATATGAGAATTTTAATTTTCATTAATTTGACTTTTCTGGCAAGGTAATCAGTAATTATACTCTCAGTCTAGACAGCGACAAAATGTACTAGGTAGATACTCAGATAAAATCAGATCACACACATTGTGAAAAATAATTCAGCCTAAGTTCAAAGTTAGAGTGATCACAGGTTTGCTTTCTAAATTGAGAATCTATTTCCTCAATTTTTACTTAATTCATTTATTTTGGATTGTCTAGTCTTTAAATATCTAAATCCAAAGCTTGTTGAAATCAATGGAAGTCTGCCTTGATCTTTTTTAATGTATCTTTTCAATTTGGATTTACTCTGAATTAAAGTTTCGCAGGATTGTTGGTTCCTACTGTTTTGATTTTTACTTGAAGCAGAATTGTTTGTGGTATATCTTCAATTCCCTTGAAGCTGGGATGGATTTTAAAAACCTACGGAGTTGGACTCCTGTTCTGTTCAAAATCCTACTGAAGGAGAAAGAGAAAGAGAGAATAAATGGATTATTATTCTGTTGTGTACAAATCTTCACCTGAAACATATTTGCTGCTGACAAGGTTAAAAACTGCTGAAACAGAACTGCTGCCTATTCCTCCTTCTTTTGTTCCTTATCCTGTCCCATAAAGCAATCAAATCCTGCTTTCCGAGTCTATCTTGACATGCCAAATGTGGCACCTTGCGCTTTGCCATAACTTCCATTGCTACCTCTGTGACATAATCTTCACACTCATCACTTGAATGTAATGTAAAGACTGAGAGAGGCTGAAAAAATTTGTTCTACTCTGCCTAAAAATTGATAAAAATGCATTGTACAGAATGTTCTCTCAAGTCTGCTTCATTCTAAAATAGAATGGTGCATAGTGTTTCCTCCAAAGATGGTGATGAATATGAGTTGTAATTCTGTGCAAAATGTGAGTTAAAAAGTGTGAAATGAGTGGATGATTTTGACTCTCCTAGCCTCAGTTTCCAATCTGTAAAACAGCAATATATCTACCTGGTTATCTCTCATGGGTATTTTAAAGATTAATGTTTGTGAGAAGCTCAGGTGCAATAATGATGATAATCCCAGAAAAAAAGAAAATAAAAATTAATTACTCCGATTTCAGAGCAGGGGTTGCATGGAACAATATGTTGAGCCCACAGGCATGAAGCTAAATAGTAACTAGCTGCTGATTTCACTCACGTATTCAGTGAGGCAGGACAATGTGTGATTGTGTAAATGATATACCGTAATTCCTGTGGTCTGTTCCATGAGTGTGGGAGGGAAAAGAAAATTTAGGTGGTGTACTCCAATTTTTGCAGCAAAGTGTCCATTTAGTACCTTGATTCTGTATAATCTACTAAATATTGAATTACTACTGAACTACTATTGCACTAAGATAGGTCCTCAGAACTAGGTTGTTGTTTGCTACAAAACTGCACACTGGATAGACTGAGAAATGTACTATATCCACAGAGAAATAGTGAAGTTCAGGAGTCTGGGGTTCTCTCCAAGCTTGGGAATGGAATGAACTCTGGAGAGGATGGGCTCTTCATTTGTTTCCATCCAGGAGGGGCAGATTTGTTTAGTCCTTCTCTTCCAGGCTGTTATTGCTTTCATGCTCCAGGCTTCCTGAGTACAAGACTGCTTAGCAACTTTAATCTAAAGTTAATCCTGCCTTTCCCACATCCTTGATTTCATCTCTTTTCCTGGCAGCAGCCTCAGATTCTTTCCACAGCTAATCTTGTTTTGCTGACCCAATGCTTTGCCCACGGTCTTCGTTTTCTGTCTTTTTTTTTTCAGCAGCTGACTCCAGTTATCCCTGTAGGAGGTCCTCAGCCTGCTTTTCCCATGTCCTTTTCCCAGCTTTCCCTAGATTCATCTTCTTTGTCTCAGTCTCTTTGCTCAGTCACACTTACCCTGTTGCCATAGTTGTGCCAGGGATGATCTTTGCTCTCCCAAGCCTGTTGGTTTGCAGGTAATAGAAGAACCTCCCAAACCTCTCCCTGTTTCTTTTCTTCACTAAACCCCAGGGAAGATTCACAGCAAGTCAAACGTCAGAGTCCTGTTTACTCATATTAGTTCACTAGGACCGAAGGGAATTATGAATGAGGAAGCACTGATGCACAAGAATGGGTTTACTTGATGACCTGTCTGTCCTGTTTTTAAAGAGCTGCAGATGCAAAACTTATATTAGCAGTGATTTACCCTGTCACATTTCCCTGTGGATGTATTTATTACTTTCCCTGCTTTCTTACAAGCTCAAATCCAGTTCATTTCTTATATTTTCAGGTATGTTGGTATGCTCATCAGCAGTAGTTTCCACAGTGCCTAGTGTATTTCTCAAGGTTTTCCTCCCCATCCATACAGCCAAAGCCTATGTGAGTTCTTTGAAAAGTGTGACACTCTGTAGGCCTTCTTTGTAAATTTTTTATTGTTTGTTTTCTTACATTTGCAAGGATCATATGCCAGTGTTATCTTCAAATTTTAATTATTTTTTTAAATTTAAAACCACAGACAGCATAGTTTGACACATTTGTCTTTTCTATCATGGTTGACAGTAATAAACATTAAAAAATGCAGCTGCTTCTGATGCAGAGACTCTGTGGGGTTCTTAGCCAATCTTGAATTTTCCATATTTTTCCAAATTTAGTAAATATCTGCCTGGCACTCTGATCACAAATTAAATGGAACATAAGCCTATTTGCAGGTTTTCAGACTTCACATAACAGTAAGGAGATCTCTTAAGAATACTAAAGGGTTTACTGATAAACTATGATTAATTTCCACTGTATTCTTATTGACTCTTTTTTTTAGAACCAGTGCAGAATTCGATATCATAGACTACAAATTTTCACAGGATTGATTCATGAGCTGGAGTTGCTTCTTATACTAAAATGGCTGAGCTCTGATGAAAGATCTCATTTTCTTCAAATCACTTTTTTTATATAATCCATGAACATTTCTGCTTTTAAAACCACTGGTATTGGTCTAGTTTTTCAGGAAGATGAAAAATTTTACACCATACTAAATAATTAGCACTTATACTGTATGTCCTACCATCAATATGCCTTCTGAATATTAATCAATAAGTAAGTTAATAATGCACAACTTTATATTTTAATAGCCACTAATTTCCTTGACTGCCTTTTGGGGAGTGGGTCAACAAACACAAAGAGGCTCAGATGCTGTTAATTTGCATGTCTTTCCATCAGAAGCTTTTATTTTTCTTGAATAATGTTCAGTTTTCTTCCTTTCATCCATTAAATTTCTCCAACACCTGTCCTCATGTATGTGAGTATGTTCCAATATGCTTTCCGAAGCAATCAGGTATTGTACTTGTAAACATGCAAATTTTTTTTTTTTCTGTCTTTTTGAAAAAAGTACTCACTGTGATTTTGCAGTTTCTTTTCCTTTGTATTAAGCAAAGGGTGGATAGGATGCTTACATATTACTGTTAAATATAACCAGACAAGGTCTACAATATTAAGCTCAAGTGATTAAGGGCTTAAGGAAAGGAATAATTGCTGGAAATCTGGGAATGCAGAATGGACCCTGAAGATAAGCGATTTTTGAAATTTATAAAAGAAGTGATTCTACTTTATTTTAGTATTAAGCTTAGTTCTTAAGGTATATCATTGCAGTAAAGATAATGTAAAATTTTAACTTACTGCCTCACTTGAGATTGACTGAGGTTTTTTAATTACCTTTTTACAAAAACCCATGTGCCTAAGACTGTGTTTATTTTGGGATCCTAAGAATGGATCATAAAAATGGTTGGACTATTTGAGATATCAATCTTGTTTATAACAAAACATCCACCAAATGCTATTGCACTTTTTAATGATCCATGAAGACCATGAAGAGACCACTATAAATCATAAAGGAAGGAAAAAAAATGCTGTTCTTATGGATGGAGACAACAAAGGTTTAAACACAGCTATGTGGTGCCCTCTGATAACTCTTCTTTTGGTCTTCTCAAGGAGATATGCTGCATTTTCTGATTCCTTCTGGTAAAACTCTGCCCATGTTGGTTTGAAAACTCCAGCTTGATTGAAGTCCTAAAAAATAAATAAATGGAGTGGTGTTTTGCTGACCTACTGTTATGCAGAAGGCTTGTTAAAATACTTGAGGTATAAACATGTCCTTACAGAAGGAAAGCAAAATGAACAATCCTTATAGAACCCCCCTGAGGATTTTGTGTTAGCCTTTATATTCACTTTGGGCATTGAACCAAACCTCAGAAACGGGCTGAGTTTCGAACCACTGTAACTGTTGTGGGCTCCAGCCCAGGGAATCATTTGCTTATAATCTTTTAGATGCAGTGTGTCTTCCCTCTGTCTGTATTCCGGTAAGCCTGCTTCCTGGAGTTTTACAGCTCCTATGCTACTTGAGCTTACTGTGAGCTACCCAGTATAACAGTTCTATTTGCTTCTTTTATGGTTTTGACTTTAACATATGGGTAAAGAGGAAAAATATTACACAGACAATTTCCTGGCATTACTAGACCCTTATATTTATTGCATATGAGCTATGAATGACTAAGAATGGATTTTGGCTGATAAAAAATAAAAATCTTTGTCTCAATATTGTAAAAGGGTTTTACAACATTCATAAAAGTTATTCTCACTGAGTTTTGGACACAGAACCAAGACCTCATATATATGTATTTCCATGTGAAGTTTCCTTATTTAATTTCACTGGAAGACTTCCTTACAAGAACATGAGTGAGCCTGATTAGGGTGCAGCAAGCAAGTTTAAAGTGCTTTGTCCTTCTAATGCATGCCAATACACCCAACATCTTCTGAAGTTAGTGTAAATGAAAAATAGCTACTCAGGTGTTGGCAAGCAGTGCTTTCAGATACTTCTGGGGGCAGATTCAAGGCTTTTAAAGACCTTTTTTGGCTGTGTGGACATACCTTTAGATTCTTGAACAGGATTCTGGGATCAGACTTTACTAATCTGCACTAAAATTTTATTATTAGTTAGTATGTCCCAATGGGAAGTAATAAGCTAATATTAATAACCTCTTTTCTTTCCTTCTGTTTTCTCCACCATAAGTTGCTGACAAACCTGCCTGACACTTTTAAAATGTATCAGGCATGTAAGTATTTAAATGTAACAAGGCCCTTTAAAAGTACTCTGAAACTGGTGTGAATTTGTGCTATTTGCAGTTCTGTGATTTTACTTAACTGCCTGTATCTGGACAACCAACTGGGAAGAATGACCTGAAGAATAGTATGCGTAAGAACTGTAAATCAGTGCTTGTGCTGGTCCATGCAGCAGAAGGTTGGGGAGGGTGGGACTGTGGGATCAGGGGGACTGTTGTTTGGAAACAGTTTAACGTCTGTCTGTGAGAAACAGAATGACAGCAGCTATTTTCCTGAGTGATTTTTACATAAGCAAAGCACGATTAGCACTTGAGACCTTGCTGGTTTTTACATCTGCAATCTGAAGTGTTAAGGCTTTGTTGGCCTGGTATTTCTACAGAGCAAGAACTTAGATACTGGTCTAAAGTTTTGAATGAGCCAGAGTGCATTTTGTGTGGACACAGCATCATTTAAAACACTTTTTTGAATCAGAAAGCAAATTCCACTATCATAGAGACATACCTTGGTTACTCAGTGAAAAAAATAGCTTTCATAGGTGAAAGGGCTTAAGCAGTAGACAGTCACTTTGTGACAATTGAAACACTATTCAAGCAGGTGAAATATTGACCTATGTCACTAATGACAAAAGCAATTTCTAACTCAAAGCATACCATATTGTGGAATATTCCTTGAAAGGAAAGATAGTTACATGGAGATGAAAATGCATGTATTATGCACAGATTATACACTAATTAGTGTTCACCAAGATGCTGGTGCAGGGATTTGAATAACATGTGGTATATTTCTCCAGTTGGAAAGCTTGAAACTTTCTGGAAAGCTCCAGTTTGTGCTGGAAGCCAGTGCTGGCCTGCCATGTTCCTGAAACACTGGGAACTGTGCTGCTACTTGGCTTACAGGTCCTGGTAATAAATTACCAGGGAAGATAGAGCTACTGCTAACTATAGTAGCCTCTGGCATTTACTGCTAGTCACACTCACTTTTTGTCTCCATTTTCTCTGCCTCCTATAATCATAGAGATTTCAAGATTTGTGAAGAAAGCAACTTACTACCCTGGTATTTCATCAAAATGAGTAAATAACGTAAATAAGATGAAGTCACTGAAAGTGCATAGAAACATATCCATAAGAATTTGTTGGATAAGACAAGGACCACAGATAACATGAGAACAGGTCTAGTGGGAAGACTGGATGGAAGGGCAGAGCCCAGAACATGCGGATAGAGGACAGGAGGCACTGGTGGCTGAATCTCAGAGGACTGGGCAAAAGAGAGGCCTCTGATACGAAGGAGCCATAAGTAGAAATGAAGGAAACCAAGGCTTTTCCATTAAGCACTTGGCCTGAAGGTGGCTGCTTTTTACCTGCTGACCTCACACTTCAAATGAGCAAACCCATCTAATGATACCATACAAGATGGGATTATTCAGGTATATCATAATAATTTTCTTATCTCTTGCTTCATCTGCTACTCAAGGTTGCCCATTTATTTTAAAGCCTAAATATCTTAGCTAGGGCTATTACAAACTTTCAAGCTTAACTGAGAGCCTAATTTGCCCTGCAACACCTTTATGAGAGATGATGATGCATGAGACTGAAAGAACCCAGCATGAAACAAGTTGCATTTCATATGAACATCCAATAGTGGTCAATAAACTTGGGTCCTACCTATTCCATTTTACCGAGCCATCCTAAACCTAACTGCAACTTGGTAGAACTGCTGAAGTTAACTTAAACTTCTATGTGTTTTTTTTAACTTTAGTTTTGTAAGAAAAGTTGTACTGGACTTTAAAATTCAACCTGTACATTCATTTTGCGGGTCAATGGAACTCAAGAGATAGGCAGATATATTCCTTCTAAATATGCATTTTGAAATCCAAACAATGTTTTTTGGTCAGATTGAAAAAAATGGCATTTTATTTAATTTTAGAATGGATATTAGGTCTACTTTTATGGCCTTTGTAGTAATATGACCTTTCACGAACTGGAAATGTTGGTCAGCAATACTTTGATTCTGCAAAAATAACTCATATGATAAATAAGAAATGAATGGTTTGTGCTAATTAGGAGAAAATTAACAGATAATCAGATGAGACTTGGCTGTATAAGCATAGTTTGAAAAGAACCTTTTCTGGGAGAGAGGTTCTGGGAATCAGTGTTGATATTTTCAGTGCTTTTTATTTCATGGTAGCAAATTTAAATAAAAGTTCATTACAAAAAACCCAAATTAGTTTCACAGTAGGTGACCCCAAGTGTATTTTACCCTAAGGCAGACCTGGTAGAACTTTAATGATATTTGATAATGTGGAATTCTTTGGCTTTATAAATGCTGAGATCACTAAATGAGAAACAGAGTGATGATACATTAGTGTTCTTCATTTTCCAGCACTGTGCATGCACAAATAGCATTCTAATAGCTCATTCCGCAGCTGTAATTTAATATATTTTAATGAGTCTTTGATCTTTGGCATCTGGGGACTCCATGTATTGGAAATAGCTTATAAGCACTTTTTTATGTGAATGAAAGCCAAAAATTTCTTCAGCATATTTGCAAGGCCAGAAATTGTGATGTGCTAATCACTTTCAACAGCATCTGCAAGTTGCATTTAGCAGAAAACTTTGATAAACATATGATTCATATTGAAGTAGACAGAAAAATTCAGGTTTGGAAAAAGAAGTCATACATTAGTTACAGTCTATTTTTCTGAGTGGATCCAGGTCATTACTGTGCCGAACATGGCACAGATGAAGTGCCATTCATGGAGTTACAAAGATGAGAGGCCTCTCAGACCACCTAAGCTTTTGCCTGAGGTGATTGTTCTAATTTTGTTATTAATGAGGAGTACTTAACATCTTGAAGTCCTAAAAATGTACACATAATAACCTGTAATTGTTTCAGGCTCCTGCCCTGTTGAGTATTACATGCTTTCCTTCTTCATTCCTTGGCTGTAGTCACCAGAAATCTCTGGCATATCCCCCTTTTCTCTTGAAGGTGTATTTTGCATTTGTTTATAATTCACATTCAAAACTTTTAGACATTTTTGAATATTGAACCTTCATTTTTCCTCTTGATCAGCCACAAACCTGGACAGCATGAGATGGAACTTGCAAGAGAGATTAAGCAGGTAACAGTCACTGCAGATACCAGAATTACGTTGCATTTCCTTAAGTATATATCTTACATGATTCCTCTTCCTTTACACTCATCCTTAATAGCTTCAAAATTAATCTCAGCACTTATTTACAGACTTTATTTGTTGTTAGTAGGTATTCAGACATAGAATTTGTATAAAATAGCATACTTTTTAATAACCTTGTATAACTGCAGGGTTTTTTTAGCGTTGTTTAGAGCTGCAAACTATCTCCAGGGAAAAGCATCAGGCATTTCTACATGCTGACCCACTTTGATTTTGTTCCATGTCATATACTGTAGTAACCATGAATCCTCCCAGGTGTTTTAACTGAGTGACATATTCATATTCTGGATATCCTGGTCCTAATTTTTTTAATGATTTTTTTGTCTTCTATTTGGTTTTAGCATTGTTAATTTTAAGCCCTATTTTCTTTCCATTTCCTTCAGATTTCCAACCACCCTTTTTATCATTCTCCTACAATAATTAAATCATCCACATACTGAATTGTGACTTAGCTAATTTTAATGCCTTCTACAATGTAATGTGATTATAATGATTCCTTTGTATTTTCATAGCTTCTTTAAACAATAAAAGTTTTAATCTTATACTGACATTAAATGGGGCAGGGCTTTCACTCCCTCACTATAACTATAACTTATGGATGTGCCATATTATTAATGTAAATTGAGGATGCTTTATGATGTTATAGCCATCCAAAAGATAGCTCTTGGTAAACTATTCCATGCTTTCTTAAAATCTATACAGTCTGTTTGGGTGTCATGATTATATTCTGAAGACAATGTTCTTCAGTATACTGCTGAGAGTCTCACATTTCACAGCTCTAATATTCTTCATTGGATGTATATGCTTTGATGGCCTGTTTCACGTCATCTTCCTAGTCTGGAAGACCTTATAGATAGCAAAGTCAGCATATTCCTTGCAATGAAGCAAGCCCATTACCCTTCTTCCATATCAGAAGTTAAATGCTGTCTTGCACTCTGTAAAATTCTAGGTCTTTGTCCTCCACTAATGCAAAGCTGCAGTTTATAAATATACTTGTCCACCTTTGGTTTAGAGATATGTGGACTTCCGTGTGATGGATATGAATAAAAGCAGGGTAGTCTTGCCCTTAATGACTGTTCTACTCGATGTACCTTGGAATGAACGAACATTATTGTACGGAAGGGTTGCAAGTACTAGTTAACCAAGAGTTCGTCCTTCACCTCACTGGGTCACAAAAACCTTTTGGTTCAGCTGGTGAGTGAAGCTGATTTCCCAAGGTGTGGGAGCTATCAGACCAGTAATAACAAAAGCAACACTTTTTTTTTTTTAAAGGTTTGTTCATGTATTTATTTTATTTGACAATCTCATCTTCCAGGTTTGTTACCAAAGGCCAGAGCTGTGCTACACTCTTCAGTGACAATCTCCATCACTCTTGAAGATCCTTGTGAGAAAGAATACCAAAAGCTGTTCTTATTACTTTTAGCCACTGATGAAGGTACAATTCCAATGAATTAAGTAGATGCAGGTGAATGTGTCTCTGATAGCTGTCTAGGAGAGAAATGAATCACAAAAAAATGTCATGCAATTGAGACAAAGATGTGTCTACTGTCTTTAAAAAGATCACGTACAAATATACCCTCTTTTACTTTAATCAGGGCAGAATGTTTTTACACTGCTCCATAAAATGAGAGACTTTTAAAAACGGTGTATCATGCTAAGTGAATATTATGAATTTAACACCCCCTTGACTACAATAAATATTTAACATGTGTTGGGATGAGAAATATGAGTTACTGACAACATATCTGACTTCTTGCTTTAAGTCAGGTTTGAGTATTTCTCATTCAACAGGTAAGCTATTCCACTGCATAGTTAATAATTCCACATTTCACAGAAAATTTCAAAATACTTGTGCTCATCTTCATGGATCTGCATATCTTTTGATTCTTGATTACATTTAAAATCTTGTTTCCATTTCCTCCTTCACAAGGTCTGTGCTTTACAGTATTCCATACTTAATGGTCCATCTTCTCCCTGACCCTTCATATTGTAGCATTGATTGTAAGCTCCTTTCACACCATTGCTATGCTTAGGAGCAGTAGCTTCTCCTTCTCGGAAGTCAAGTAGCCACCTTAGAATAGATTTTAAATAAAACCATGTCCACTGGTTACTATTTATGCTTGAAGTTCAATCTTTATTTTAAAAAAAGATAATTCAATTAAAAAGTGACCCAGTTAAGTTTGTTTTGGTTTTTTTTTGGTTTGGTTTAGTTTTTGTTTTGCTTGTTTGGTCCCCCCCCCCCTTTTTTTTTTAATAAATATTTTCTTTTCAATTTAAATTGCAAGCCTCTTGGCTGCAAAGAAATTATCTCATTTTGACATATGTGTCAAACATGATGTGTTTCTATGTCTCTGTGCATGCCTGGTTAAGGAAGTTCAATTTATTTCATTTAAGAGAGATGTTTCAAAATGTCTGATTAGCATCTGAAAGTAGTTTCATAGGAACCAGATTTCCAATACTAGAGAGCTATATATCAGATAGAGACATAACATTATCTAATGACTTGTAATGAAACCCATGCAAATTCAGGTTAATGTGTCTTTTTCTCTAGGGAGAATGATGGACTATTGGAGTAATTTGTACAAGATATGGTAGACTCTTTATCTCTCTGTTTGGACATCTTTCTGAAAGATGTCTTGAGCTATTTTAAACTTGTAGTTACTTGCTTGAAGAATGATGGTGTGGATCAACCACTGGGTGAACCTTTATGTTTATTAATCTGCCAAACAGTCCTGTAAAAAGAAGCAGATGACAATGCTAGGAGGTCTTATAAAATACTTAATCTTGAAGTGGGATTTTAATCTGTGTCAGGACACAGTAGGCCTGGGTCAGTGTAAAACTTTCACATTCTCTCCAGTTATCAGGAAGTATTTGGTCTTCTGGAAGGAGCATGAAATCAGTGTTCTTTAATTTTCTGTTACTGCTATAGCAATGCTTTTGGCACACAAAGCAAAAGTGTACGAGTGTGTTTGGTTTATAGAGAAGTGATGATTTAGACTTTAAGACTCATCCTATGCTTTTTCCAGAATTATTGTATTCCATTAAAAATATACTATTTCTATAGGGCACTCCAAATGCTGAACTAAATTATTGAAAAAAGATCTCCTGTGCTCCAGAAGCCCACAGAATATTTCCACACCAAATAAATATCATTCAAGCTCTAAAACCAGGTTGAAAACCATGCTTAAGGCTATGCTTAAAGGAGAGAACTATGTCATAAGAATAAAACCTTTGTTAAAACAAAATCAAAGATAGGCTGGTTAGGCTGCAGCTTTTCTCAGAAGCTTCTTACCTGGCTGTACTAAAAATGTTAGTTCTTTGGAACAGGCTTAGCAACTACATCTGTGAGAGGTAAGGATGGACACTGAAGCTGCCTAAGAAAAATGAATTCATAATGGTTAAGCAAAAATATTTCTACCATTACTCACTCAATTGTGGAAATAACATTTAAGGCAGACCTTTGCAAGTATTTAATTAAAATGAAAAGCTGAATAAAAAGTTATAGGATTGAATTCTAAGTTAGCAATAGAGTATTCTTTTTGTTAACATCCCAGTTCCCTTTTGAAGCATCACATCAACACGCATTTTCTTCTTGCAAGTTCCTCTTAAAATTGGCTATGAGAAGTGTATACATTTTGGATGATGTAAGTTGTGGGATGGTCTCCATCAGGTGTGTCATTAGTTCTCAGCATAGCTGTGTTTGATTTACCATAAGTTTTTCTAGTGACCATCTCCTTTATATAGTCTTTCTTGAGTATGTCATTTAAGCCAGGGCCAGATACAGTGTCTCCATAGGGACACACTAAGTGTCTCCTGTCTTTATCCTGGAACTGTTAATTGCTCTAGCCCCACGTTTTTCTTTGTCCTTTTCCCTTACCCCAAAAGTGCCACCTGGTTTGACTTTAAGGCAAGTAATTTAGACAGCAGTAACTAGAACTGACATTGTCAACTTTTCTATCCCAGGCTAATATTTATTATGCAGCATACAGAGTTCTCTCCATATCATGTACAACCTAAGCTGAAGTCAAAGTCCATGCTGAAAAGCTTTGTTCAGCAGTCAAATTCATGTCAGTGCAGGAAGTAAAACAAATTATTCTGAGTTGTAGCAACAGTTTTAGCAGACTAGAAGTGAGAACATTTTTCATAGTGCAAAAATTTGTTTAGTTACTCAGTTTTCTTAACATTTTAATTTAAACTTTAAAATAACCCTTTGGGCTGAGACTAAGTGTGAGAAATTTCAACACGACAGGAATCTTTTCAAAGCTAAAAGGTGGTGAAAACAGTGCTAAGGATGGAATTACTTCTGTAGAACATTAACTGTGACTCTGTACTATAATTACCTTTCTTAGATGAGAGTGCAGCATTTCTGTTTTGGAAATATCTTTACACTTTGAAGTTATCTCTCAATTAAGATGAATTCTCTGTTGCTTCACTGTTTGTCTCTGGCTGAACAGCAAATAGGGGATGGAGTGCCTTGATTTTTAGAAAGAAGGCTATCTAAATCTTTGAGGTAGGGTTTATTTTCGGAGGAAATCTTTATGGTCTTAACCACAAGTACATACTTTTAACTCCCAACTATATGATCTGGTATTTGGCTCTGCTAATTTTACATATTTCGCTGCAATTTGCTAACCAAGTAATCCAGATGGCTCTGTAAAAGTTTAATGTTATTCTTGTTATTTATCATGCTTGTAATTTTTATCAATTTCACAGTAAATATAAGGAAAAGCTAAGAAACTTTTGAGTTATGAATATAAAGGTGCATACAGCAACATATTTTAATGAAAATATTAGTCATAGTTATTAGCCAATTTCCTAAAAATAAATATGAAGTAGTTAATGTAATAACACTTTCATTTTAATATATTGTGGTTCTCAAAATAGGGGGAGGAACATGAAGCAGAATCTTCATGAATACCTGATATTTTCTAACAGGGCAAATAAATAATACAGATGTACAGTATAACAATGAGAACAGAATAAACACTGAAGTTTTAGTATCAGAATAATGCATGTTGACTTTATTAATTGTTTTGCTAAAGTGTTTATTCTAATCAGATTCAGATTAAAAAAAAATAATTAGGAACATCTGTTTTTATTATGCCGAAACCATAAAG
This sequence comes from Buteo buteo, assembly GCF_964188355.1. Lineage (NCBI taxonomy): Eukaryota > Metazoa > Chordata > Aves > Accipitriformes > Accipitridae > Buteo > Buteo buteo. Next base: position 33,400,901 of record NC_134171.1, on the reverse strand, counting down.
CAAGATCAATTGCATCTTAAACATTTATATAAACTTCCTGTGAGAACCAAGAACTACATCAATACATTGAATGAAACTTTAACTCACTTTTCTTTTTTTAAAGAGAAAGAGGACAACAAAAAATGAGTAATCTTGTTGGAAAATGTCTTCTTCAGGCCTGCCATTGTAACATGCTATGCCCTGTGCAAGAGAAGTGTTTGAGTCTTCTATCATGTGCATACATTTTGTACAATCTATACACCTGGCAGCTCATGCATTCTGAACAAGCATATACAAAGTCTCTGAACAATTTTGTTTCTGGTCTCCAAGAGATTTATATCACGTGATGGGACAACTCCTTGAGCACAGATGTCTCATCTAAGGAAACTTAAGTTATTTTATAAATATGGATCATAAATGTTTTTTTGCAAGTTCCCAGCCATGGTCTCAATAGCGCTTACGCAGCATTGGAAATAGGTCTTTGCTTGAATAGTTCTTTCTCTGTCAATGACTTCATGGTCATACATGGCTTTAAAAAACCTGCAGTTGTATACAGGAATAATAATTTTCAAATTCTTTTGGTTGAGAGCTGCCCTGAACACTGATATGGGGAAAAATACTTGGGAGAATGTTTGCACAGATTTCTTGAGCTTTCTGTAGGCTGCAATTATCTCTGTAGGTGGAGAAGCAGGCTGTATTTGTTCATGCTCAATACACTCTTTCTTACGCGAGGTATGTTTTACTAATTTAACATTCTAAGTATTTAATTGTCTTTATAATGGTTCAATCAGCCATATGCCTCAGAGGTTAAACTAAGAACTTGTTTGATCCCCAGCCAATGTTTACTTTCAGATTATAATGAGCAGTTAGTGAAGTACTTGCCATCTGTTCAGGAGAAAAGAGAAATCTTCTTTGTCTGAGTGGACAAGTGGGAAAATAATTTGGAAAGCTGATTATTAGTTCGTGTAAGTAGATAATGGGCCAAATTTTATTAAGAAAGAACTGAGAGAAAGCAAAATTCCTACTGCTGGTACAGAATAGCCCTGTGTATCAGTACAGGTACAGGACCAACTGACTAGAAAATAGGTCAGCAGAAAAGGTCCTGGGGCTTCAGCTGGATAGCAAGTCTGAATAACTACTGGATAACAAATACTGCTTAGGTGTATGGAAATTTTTTTCATCATGAGGATGATCAAACATTGGAATATGTAGCCCAGGGAGGTTTGATTATCCAACCTTGGCAGTCAAAACTTGATTTGACATTGTCCTGAACAACCGGATTTAACTTGGTCCTGCTCTGAATAGAAGTGTGACCAGCTGATGACCAAAGGTCCTGTTCAACCTAAATTATTCTATGATTCTTTAATTTAGTTATGTGATTTCCTCCTTCCAAATTATGTCTATGTATACAACTGAACCACTGGAATGGTTATTTTATTCTGAGGTGAAGTGAACCCAATACATTATTCTTTTATTGCTGCTCTGGTCTTCATTATTCGTTGAAACTAAAATGTATTGAAAAAAGGAATGTGAGATTCTGCGGTAAAAACTATATTCTTATTTCATTTTGGAAGTAGGAGAGTGAGATACTTGTCTTATCTGATATTAATTTGAAAGTTTAGAGCTTAAGTTAGAAGTCCGGTCTCCATAGGGTCCTTCTATTGTCAGTGAAACAATCAATTGGAGAACGTAAGATAACTGCTCTGAATCATCTGTTAGAAGAACATATTTCACTTTGAATATATACTGAGCTTAAGGGAACTAGCTACTCATATGCCTACATTTATGTGATATAAATAGCTCCCCTTTTTGATTTCTATGATCTTTAATATGCTTTTTGTAGTGAGGAAGGAAACATAGTGGTGGTTTTTACATGGTACTGAAGTAATTACAATGGGTCTTAAACTAAAATATATGTATATGTAAAATATACTACAAAAGTATAAAACACCATACATATATCAGCAGATGCCTTATTTACCCATCTAAAAAGTCTGGATATTTATGTCTCTAAAAATAAATTCTATCCAAACTCAGATGCTATGTTATTGGCTTTCTTTTATATTGTAGGTTTGGAAACAGTATAACATTTATGTGTTTTCTGTATACCTATTCAAATGATAATTCTGTGATTCCATTAATATAAAATATGATAATTTTTCATGAAAGTTTGTTAAAAAGAAAAGGTTTTAAAGATCATGTTTTGACTCAGTAAAACATCATTAAAGTGCTTATGTGCTTATGTTTTGGTATTGGCAAAATCTAATTCATAAAGTATATGCAAGTACTGCAGAAATGTCTGTGTCATTAGAGACTTTCTAATTGCCTAGGGCTACAACAGTTGTTTGACACTTTCTGCTGAGGTAATAAAACATCTTCATGAAAAGTTCCAGTGCTGCTTGCTTTGGAGATAAGAACTGCCAAGAATATGTTCTAGCATGTGAGTATCACGGTTTGTCTGTGTATCATCACATGGGTGACCTAGGAGCAGCTGTAAGAGCACAAGCTAGCAGAAGACGTTCCATTATGGGAAGAATATGTCTTTTTTCTGCCTGCTCAGAAAGGCAGTGAATCAGCGTCCAGTATCTTGGATTGATTTGTTGTGTTTCTGTGTTATAGTTCCTGGAAATGTAACCTGCCCTATGGACAGGGATGTGTGAACAGTAATGAAGACATCTATCTTTTCTGAATGGTGACTCTATTTGCTGGCTTATATTATGTTTAGGAAAATTGTTAATGATATGACTATTTGCTCCGAAGTGCTCCATTTGAAGGTTCATGGAATGAGCGTATGATCCTGTCGTACTTTAGGGATATTCACAAGCATACAGACAACTTATGTATCTGCAGAGCATAAAGGAATGCAGTGAGGTGTTTCAAACTAAATTATGCGTTTGCATTATATACATGATACACAAGTGACATAGCTGCAAAAGATAAATCTCTTTTTTACCTGTCAGAGAGAGGTGGTGGGTCAGACTTGGCTTTTGAGCATTAAAGTTGATTTGTCTGTTGCCAGCATGGTAGCAGATAGTAGTGACATAGGCAATAAGACGTTTCTGAAATCTCTCTCTTGTCCTAAGACTTCCTATCTTTCTTTATGAGTAGAAGTTGTTAGTTACTTCTGAAAATTTGAAGAGATATCATTCTCGTGTTCACATGCGTTTCAGCCACTGGAGTATAGGAAATACTGTTTTTCATAATCTCTTTTCGGTCATATTGGTTGCACAATCCCTTCTTTCTAGATTTGTACTGGACTTCCATTTTTCATTTTCTGCTTTTAATTTACTCTGTATTTGACCTGTCACTATTTCTATTTTGTGAATTATATTTAGCTGCAGTATATGATTCTGAAAGTAAAATAGTGCCGCAATCATTGGGACCACAGTCCTCACAGTCGTATCAAGTTTCTAGTTTATAAGACACAGTAAACAACTTCCTTTGCCCAGAAGTGATTTAGAGCATTGAGGGGAATAGTCATACTCAGCTCCCACATCCCAACTTTTTTGTCATATTGGGAAGGTTTTCCAACCAATTTGTGGGCATTTTGAACCAAGCTTTGATATGTAAAGAGGAAACTACTTCAGGTGCACATCAGGATTTCTATGAATCTATACCACCTCATCTTGGATTAGGTATTATTACCATAAATCCAGACAAATCTTTTTTTGAAATGTGGAAATTACCACTGAACAGAAGACCTAAAAGTCAAGTGATTCACTGAGATATATATTTCTTCATAGGCTTTAAACATTTTACAAAATTATAGATGGCAAAACACTTGTAGATTTTTGTGTCAAACTTTCACTAGATTGATACCTGTTAACCGTAAGTAGAAATTTTATGTTAAGGGCAGGTAAATTGAGCCTGGAATATCAGGGATAGAAGAAAGCAGGAAGGTTCACCTGCAGCTTGTATTCTGAAAAGAATGAGAGGAAGGAATTGCTCGGCTGTTTTTTTATCTTTAACTGCTAAGAGAGAATAATCTATAACCAGCAGAGGTTCATCTCCAATAACACCTCACACACTGCATTTGCTCGTTAAGTAGAATTCTTGCTGGGCTTAGACATTATGGGTATATTCTGGTAGAGCTACAAGCACTAAAGCTTTTATGAGTTCTGGAGAAAGAGAGTGATATACCCTGCTTGCAGTCACCATCTCCTCTGGTTTCTGCAGCTTCTCCTCTGACCTGAGCATTCCCACTGGACCCTCTGTCCAACAACCCAAACTACCCTGCCCTCAGGACTAGCACTGCCCTCGAAGACACCTGTATTACCAATTCTTGTCAGCTAATGCAGTTGTCAGGAGCCTGCCGGTCTCTGGATACCTGGGGGAATGATACTAGGGTGATGAGTTCTGTAAAGGTGCAATACTTTGCTGGCTGTCCGCTTATTCAAAAAACTAGTTTTATAACAAGATAAAGAGTTAAGGAGTACATTGTTTTTTTAAAAACCCATGGATTTGCAATAATCAAACAGAACATTATACAAAGAGACAAAACAATGAAAAGCAGGATGCACATACTGAAACAATGACCTTTTTCTGTTCTACCACCTCAGGTAGTTATTATAGCTAATTAATTAGCATCTACAAGAGCTCTTCTGGCACCACATGGCCAGAACTGGGAAAACTACTTTCTTGCTCGCTTATCTACTCTTAACCTGTCTTATCTTTTCTGTGACTGTGCACTGGGACCCCACATGGCAATGTAGGGACTAGGTAATTTCTTTCCTTCCTCCTCATTAAAATCTCTTGATTAAAATTTCTATTTCATACCTTAATTAGCACTCTTTGTCCTTCAGTAATTTCTGCTGTAACAGCCTTCTAAATGTGCATGAGCAAAATTACACATACTATGAGAAACATTATATACATTACCATTGTATTAAATTCATAATGATTCTTTCTATGTATTGTATAAATACTAACCCTGATAAAACTGGTTAATGTTAGCAATGGATGCTAGGATTGTTTCCCCTTATACATGGTTAATTTTAGATTCCTTTCTGGGATAATGTCCTTGTGCATATATACTGAAAAGCAGTGTTTCTGGTCTCACTAAACAAGTCTACCAAACCCCACCATTTTATTTTATGATAATTTAACCACTTCTATGACTAAGTTTCTGAATAAAATTAGAGCCAACTTTGAATATAATTGTCAGAGACATGTCATATGACTCAGTATCTGTACTATGCTGTATAAAACCACTTCTCATAACTACACTGCCTGTGAAGATAGTTCAGACCATTCTTAGCATATTTGTGGACAATCTGCTGGGAGTAGAAGTGGAATAATCTTGTAGCTTGACCCAGGAGACATTTGGGAAAACTGATAGTCATTAGAGCTAATTGTGTATTTTATGACACTGTTTAGCTTTCAAAAATATTTATCTGTTGTCACCTAGAGTTTTAATAAGAATAAATTTTGACAAAAATTTTAATAAAGGAAAACATCTTAAAATGAGAAAAGATTCTGTCTCAGAAGTAAACTAAGGGGAAAATAAAGATGCACCCTGAAATAATAAAATTTTACAATGTTCATCTTTCTGAAGGAAGAACTAAATTCAAATCCTTGATCTGTATTGTTCAGTAAGGGCACCTGAAGGTTAGTTTTCTGGAATATGGTCCAGTCATCATTATTTGCCACTTCTGGTGAGTGTTTATTGACTGTTTTTGACAGGAGAGGTCATGTCAGACCCGCTATGCTTTATATATATATATGTATATAAAATCGATCTACTGGAAAAAAGTTACAGAATATCTTGGACAGGTAAAAGTATGAAAAGGTTTTGCTTGAGGGTATTCAAATATAAAATGGAATATTTTTGAAATCTCAGAAATTTTCATGAATCTTAACTTTGGAGGGAGAAGAATAAAAGACTAGCCAGGAGAGAGAACGAGCTGAGATCATCTGCTTTTTAAACATTTGCATGTGGGTTACTGGTGAAGGGATTTGATATTGAGCACATTGTGTTGATTTCTACTCAGCTGCTGAACTAGGCAGAGGATTTAATCCTAAAACAGGTAAGATACTTACCTCTTGAAGCATCCTCCATCTTTTCATAGCATAATGAACAGCTGAGCAGTTCCAGTTCTAAGTGTACATTTTTAAGCTGCTTTAAGTAGTTCAGTAATTTTCTGGAGAACATTTATTTAGAACACTAATTTCAGATGCAATATTATACACATAGGTCTACTTATTATGTATTGAAAGTATGATTTTGTAGGAAGATGATACCTTTCATGGAAACAGAAGAGTCTTTTTAAATAAAGTGTTTGTAGGAAGACTCAAACAGCTATAGGCAAGCTACATGCCCTCTTTATAAAGAGAATGCTTATTTTTTGAAAAAAACTAGTAATAATAATTTAGTGTAGTATTATGAATTTCAATTTCAGATTTGTATTGATGACAAGTCTGTGAAGGACAAAGGTGAGTCTAATAAACTTTCCTTTATGGATCTGATAACTGAGCTATTCGAAGTGACTCAGCTAAGGCAAGACAGTGAGTCAAAGACAGACCCTGTATTTTAACCTGGGATCACTTTATAACCAATTTACCTACAGGTACCAATTACATCCAGCAAGCAGTAGTAAAAACATTGTCTTGCACATCTCGTGGTAGGAGGATGGCATAAACAAACTGTGAATCTTACAGTGCCAGGACCATTTAGATGAAGTCACTGAATGTGTAATTGAATGAGAAATACCTAGGCACCAGCATATTCTTTAGGCTTTTATTTTCTGCTGATTGCCAATTATTACTTTGTCTTTAATAGTTTGATTTCATGATATTCGTCACCCTGGTATTTCCTGTCATTTTCTTCAGTGATCTTTGGATCCTTATAAGATGCTATAAACTGACAAAGGATCTTTTTTGTAATATATATTTAATGACTTCCTCTTTGTGTCTTAGTATCTTTACTTTTCTACTGACTTTAATAAAGCACACTCTAAGGTTCATGAATTACAGTTTATATTGGGCTATTTTAATCTTTTTGATTCAGAACACAGGAAAAATGCTATGAACTATATGTTTGTCTGTTATAAATCTTGAAATACTGTTTAGTTTGTAGTACTGTTAGCTCAAAACCCAGTAATGGTTAAATGTGCAACACTATCCAATCAGTTTACACTTTAAGTGATGGCACAATACAATAACCATACATCTAATGTTTCCTCTTTAAAGAAATAATGTTTCAGCTTTATGCATCTGAGAAGAAAACGATCCAGCTTAAACCAATTAAGGTTTGTCTTTTTTGATTTCCTTAAAATCCAATTTTATACATCCAATTTAAACAAAATCCAATTTAGGACATTGGTTGGCTTGCAAACTCCTGGCAAAAGAATGTGGATTGGTTAAGTAAATAGACTTTCTAATTTTCATATTGATTCTTAGCCATTGAAAATCTAATTTGAAAACTCAGGGTCTTTTTCATACCTCATACAGCACTTGTAGTGGGAGATACAGACTGAGAATTAACTTTGAGAGAGTGTGATGCTATACAGGACAATTTCCTAATAAGATGAAAATTTATACTCACATTTTGTGAAGTGGAAAACAAAGAATGATATTTCTCCTTATTAGGATTACTGTAAGACCTTTGCAATTTTCAAAATGTAGTCCAATAATTACTGTTTAGGATGTATTTTCTCTGCATATCTCATGCACAACATTCTGACTTTCTGATGAATTTTTTGTTAAGAAATTTACTCATTCCTAGCACAGACAATTGTGGTTTGGTGGAATAGTCTTTATTTTACTGTGAGCTACTTTCCTTAGAGCTTTGTTTTTTTCTGTGTGTTTGTGGATATGATGTGTATAAAACTTACAGTGATACATTGCTGTTAACTGAAAGGGTAAAAAAAAAGCCTTAGGAAAGTTTGCAGCAAGAAACAGCACACATTTCCTGAAGGAAAGACATTCTTTCACTGGGAAAAAGGCAGCTCTGATGACCATGGGGAAGAGAAGCATCCTCTCCCTCCTGTTGGGCCATACCCATATATTGAACGTGTGACAACGTTGGGTCTCTAACGGAGGGATGGCTGGAGAAGTGACACGCTAGTGCTTCTAGCTGCAGCACGTGAGGTATCTCTCTGGCTTTGAAGGAATCGAGCACTAGACAGCAGGAAGGCACTAGTGAGACTTGCCACAGGGCAGGGAGGACAGAATTCCTCACAAGTCCCTGTGATAAATCTAAGTGTGTAACTATCTTTACTCCTCTGCAGTTTCTTCCATAAAAATCACATTTGTCTGCATTCTCTTATTACCATGTGAAACTACCTTTCTGATTTTGATTTAGTAGGAAAGACCAAACTAGCTTCAAACTAGCTGTATAAATATATACACCAAAGGGATGACTGAGTAGCAACATGCCTGCAATCACTGTTTCCATTGTTCTCCTCTGTTTTTTTTCTCTCCCCTTCTCTGTTGTGATCTAAATGGTAGAAATGTAGAATATTTTTGATACTAGCTTGCATAGATAATGAGCTCTGCTCTGTCATCAACACAAGAGAAGGCTGCATATTCCATTTCTTTGGCTACAAGGTATCTTAGCTGCTGCCAACCTGATCTTTGCTAACTGGAGTTACTGATTACGTACTTGTGTTGGAAGCTGTGACTTGTCTAATCAATATATCTTTGATAATATATTGAAAGTATAGTAGTAGAAAGTTTTGTATAACCTGTGATGCCACATTTTATATAAGTAATCAAACTATGAAAATGCTACATTGTTGATGGCATTCTTATTAGCATAATTCTTATTGAACAGCAGTTTAAATTGTTTCTTACTCTCCTAAGTTATTTACAGGGAATATTTCAGCATTTTTGAGGGAAAAATAATTCTCATATTGTTCTAAGGTGAATCCTGTCATCCCAGTTACTGCTGACAAATGATCTGGCTACTACAATGGACAAATATAAAGAAGATACAGAGTTCTTAAAAAAGAATGAAAATAGTCTTTCTACGCCATCTGTAATACATCATTTCGTTTGCTTTTAAAAATGTGGATATAGCCTCAAAGAAATGCGGTAATTGAGGAAAAAGATGACACATTTACTGGAAGATGTAATGATTATCTGATGCTATTGTAGGACTATTAAAATAAAACCTGAGACAAGTTATTGTACATGGAGATTACATGATCAATATCTAACCAGATATATTTTTTTTCAGACATGGCTTTGTGTTTTCTAATAAAAGATCTCAGCATTGCCATATTACTGAAGAGTCAGTGTGGTTTACATTACTTAAAATTTGCATAATCTGTAATTGGGGAGAGAATTTTATACCACCCCTGGCAAAGTATACTGTTTATAACAGTGTTTTCTTCATAGAACATAGCCATCTGTGAGCTGCATGGTAACACAACCATATTTAAACAAAACTGTCAAATCCTAAAAAGAGATTTCTTCCTACAGAACAAAAATGGCATTTCTTCTGGCATTTATTTGGATATTCCATTTTGTGTGGAGCCACTGGAATTGACAGTGGAGATTTGGGGTCATACTTAAACTCTGATGCAAAATTCTGGTGTGACTTTATGTTTGTTTCCCATCTATAAAATGATGGTAATTTGTTTTCTGTCACCTGTGATCTAGTTTTCTCTATGACTTATAAGATTTTCAAGGCTGCCTCTTATTTTATGTTTATAAAACAAGGAGCACACTGAACCCTGATCATGTCTGGGACCTCTAGCTGCAACTCCTCTTTCTTCTGTTACTCCTTACCGTACCCTTTCTCTAATGCCTTTGTATGTGTTTTCTTTCCCTCATCAAAATTCTGATCAAAATGATGAAGAAAAATGAATATGAGAAAAATTGAGTAAGAAATTCCATATAGAGGAACATGGAAGAATAATTTGCTATATTTTATATTCACAGTTTGAGCAGGAATAAGATTAAAGAGAGTGTGCTTAATAAAAGATTTTTAACACGCTTTTTTTCCCCATTTTGCCTGAAGTAGCTGTATGCTTGTAGTGGATGAAGATGTTTTACTTGCCTTTGGCATATTTTAATTCATGCATGTTCTCACTATATAATTTCATGCCTATTGGCATCAGCCCAATTGCAGGTATGTAGAAATATTAATTCTTTTTTTACAGTAAAGTCCCTGTTGCAAAGGAACAGCATATCCACTCCACTTTGGAGATAATCACATGGTTTGACACTGAGTGAGTTATTGCTAGTAGTTACGGTGCTTTTATGAGAGCCCTGTTAGCAAGTGGATACAGCAGTTTGTTTTGTCTACTACAAAGCTCATATTACTCTGCCTTTCTGGCATGAGAGTTTTAATTTTGTTCTTTTTCCTGTTTTGCATAATTAGCAAACATAAAAGGAAGAGGTAAGGAAGGAAAGCAGAAAAAGCGTCCCTTTGTGACCTGGGAATCTTATAGTGCTCCCTGTTGTGGGAGAGCTGTTGCTAAGACTGCCCATACAAGGCAGGAAGCAGAACTGCGCTTATGTGTATACTGGAGAAAGGACAGGGCATTCTTACACTTTCCTGTATGTACAGCTGAACTGATCTTGGCATTTAGATTTGTGTGTATTTTTCTAATGAAATTACATGAGGCAAGTGGACTTCCAGAAATAGTAATTCAGCAAATCATTTGAACCTACTTTTATCTAGAAGCCAATGTATAAAACCAGAGAGATTTGATTGCTTTTAACGTGCCCTGATAGCTTATAATTTGTAGTAGACCACAGGCAGAGTATTTCTTTTTTGAACTTGCTATATCTAGAGCTTCTTGCATTTTTTAATTTTTTTTTTCCCAGTAGAAAGACATTGTAACTGAATCAAAGTATGCTAAGAAACTTTGTCAGTGATGTAATATTCTCAGAAGACCTTTGGCGTAAATATTCCACAAGTCTTCATTTATTATCAGTTAACTTTAAATAATAAAAGCAATTGTTCCTTAAACATGTAAGAATCTACATTTTGGGAATTTATATTTGTAGTAAAACTGAATGCCCTTTCATAAAATCTTGAATGAAATTATTTTGAGGAGACCAAAATGTATCATTACTTTTACAGAATACAATATTCTGCTATTAAGAAAGATACCTCAATATTCTTATATGAACAAATATCAGATAACCAAGTATTATAACATAAGAGGTTTTAATCCTGTTATATAATATGCTTTTTCTTTCATGTAGGGTTTTCTGTCCCCCTCACAATGAAAGAAATTTAAAATTTTCTATTTTTTTGAGCCAATTCTATGTAGACTCACAAGTCATTGTAAAAAAAAATCTACGTTTATTTATTTGGATTGCAGAAAAAACAACTAGTTCCTTTATAAATACCAGTGTTATCCTATAGCTTAAAGCTTCAGAAAATTTGAGGTCACTTCAAACACTTGCAAGGTTTAGCATTTAAAGATGAGTTTAGTCTGGATTGATAAAACTGCTATGTAATTTGGCAATTCCTGACTCTTATGCAGTTAAAGTTCTTACTTAGTAATGGATAAAAGTAAGTTTTTCTATGTGCACATGTATACACATGTATATAGATGTACATAATAACTACAAGAAACTCCTCCAGTATGTGAGATTTGCTCATATCCTACATAGTGGCAGCTGCTATTTTTCTTTCTGTAATCAGACTTGAGACACACTGCTTTCACAGTTTTATGCATCAGAGGAAAATATGAACCTCCAGATACTCATTGTGATTTTTGCATAAAGATGAAGCATATTAAGGTTAATCTACTTGACGTAAAGATGTATTCATTAGTTTGTGTTTAACATAATGCTTTTTTAAAGTGGCATCTAATTATTGCCCCTGTGCAGCAGAAATACCTCGGAGGAAATGTGTGTCAGCTGTTTAAGAAATGTATCTGGCTATTCTTCTTTAAGAACATGCTAATTGTTCTTTGGGGCTTTAATATAAAGTTATTTCTAGCTTTTTAACTTCATTTTTAAAGGCAATATTTTCTTAAAAAGAAAAGAATTTGTTCTGACTGCTATGCTAGTGGTCATTTAAAAATGCCTCTGCTTATGAAAAATGCATAACATTAGGGAGCAAGTGGCATCTCAGTGAGGTTGTACTCAGAACACACATTTCCTTTGACTCTTCAGATTTGCTTAAAGAGATCCCAACACATGCCAGCATGTTAAAATCTAGTGGGCTATGGGGATTTTCCAGTTTACCTATGAATTATAGTTGGAGATTAGACAAAAATAAAAAATGTATAGAAATATTTTAGCATTATTGTAGGACTAGTCTATGCAGTCTATTTTCTTTAGTGTCTCTTCAGTGTACAAATGCACATAACTGAAGAAAGCCCAGGGGAACAATATCTAGATGTTGGGTCATAAGGTCGGGGCCAGCATGTATCTCCTGGGTTTTATAGCATGTATTGGTTTTAGTCAGTTCAGTTCATTGCTGTTTGGTCCTCCCTCTGGTTTTGCATCTTTTCCTTCCTCTTCTATGGGAAAGCAGACAGTAGAACATATTTCTCCACTTATTTTTTACTTTTCTTCAGTAATAACTTTATAGAATTGAACAGTTACCCTAAAAGCAATGTTTTTCATGCTCAGATAAATGCAAATGATGCCTTGTAGCTACATAGTTTTTAACTCCTGATTATTTATTTTGGTACATTTTCTATTTTCTCTCTCTAGTGTTTGTATGAATCCACAATATCTTTGTTTCTTTTAACATCTGTGCTTACATTATTATAGTAATCTTCAAAACTTTTTGCTAAGCAATACTTCATCAAGTGACAACTCCAGATTCCAAGGTGCTACCCTACAATTTACTAATGTTCTTCAGCTTTCCTAAGCATCTTTTAATAGTTGATACGGTCTGCCACAAGATTGTTAAATAGTGGATACCCTGCACTTATTGAGGTGTGCTGAAGGCCTGCTTTCATGAAAGATGTTTAAGTAAATAACTGTCTTCTGTGATCTATAATCTAGCATATTTTTTTTGGTCTGCTTTATTGTGATATAAATTTTATGAAGGATATAACATGTTTGGCAATCATGTCTGTAATAATGCCAGTTAATGAATATTGCCACTAGCAATTTAGAACTGATTTGTTTTCCAGCTCTTTAAAGAGACTAATTTATCTGAATTTTGGGTAAGAGCTAAACTTCTATTCCTGTTTAGATATGTAAAAGGTTCTGCTGTTAATATTTTTGCTAAAAAAAAGAAATATTTTAGAAGAGATGTATCTCCTTTTGGTTTGTCGTGTGAAACCCACAAGTTCTTTTTTCTAGAAGGGCAGTATTCTATAAATCTGATGGCTGACAGTTTTATCAAACTGTAAACTTAGATAAAGCCAGAAGTATTTAAAAAACAGCTAACACTTTTTTCTCCTCCTTTCCTGTATCTCAGCTTTCTCAATAAGGAGATAGAATTTTTTTGTCTGCATTTGTTTTATTTGTCTGATGATAGATATCTAGAAATTTGACCTGTGCTGGCATCCTCAGATTAGGAATATTTTGTAGTTCACTTCCTTTCCTTACGCTCACCTGTTTCTTTGTCTACTCTTGGAACCATGTAGATGCCAAGATGATTGAAGAGGTCTAATTCAGAACTTTTAAATAAGATATAAGTTTAATATAACAAAAGGTAAATTAATACATGAATTAGGATGGCATTAGGCTGCTAGCTCCAGTGACAGGAACAGCAACTTTTTCAATTTAGATGTGGTGTTTTGTTCAGCTCCAGTTATCTCTGTCCTTATCCCTGCTTGGTTTTCTAGACACAGTCTCAGATGTTTCCAATTCATTCCATCTTATGAGTTTTATTTCTCAACCCCTGTCAGGTTATGTCTCCATCCCCTTTTCCTCTTGCTAGTGTTCTGCAGTTTTCTCTCAATAATCTTGTGTAATCTTAGCTAATACTATTGTATATGGCATTTATTTTTCCTTGGAAGCCATAAACAGAACTACTGGGTTTAAAGTGACTGAAAAAACAAAAGCAGAAATTGCATACAATTTTCAAATTTATCTTAGATATTTTAGCATTTCTGTGTATTTTTTTTTTCACATTCACAAACAACATGAGTGTCATATTGGTCATTTGGGTTGCATACAAGGTTGAGCATTAAAGCCTTCATTCAGTCCTTATGAGGCAGAAATATTTACCTCTATTTGGCTTAAAGTAAACATACTGTTAACCATTAGGGTTTCTAGAATCCATGCCTCTATACTGAATTTAATTTCTACAAAGCAGATGTTCTTGTTAAACAACATGTGGCTGGATCAGAGACCATTGATATATTGGGAAATGGCTGATCTTCTGTCTGTTTGCTCTTCCCATGCATATGCTGAATTCAACAGCCTGTGCTATTTTGTTAGGAAGTAAACAAGTGATAATTGTCTTGGACAGTTTACAGTGTCTTCTGAATTTTCCAGAGGAATTTTCAACTTCCTTTATTTACAGATGTTTTTCCCCTTGCACAGCTTATGAACATGAAGACTATTCAGGCAAAAAGATCTGCTTACACAGAAATTAAGTTTTAATAAGATGCTTTGCAGGAGAGCCCACTGCACAGATCCCATTACAAGATAGGAGCAATAGCTGTTTTTGCAAGTGCAAATTCTGTGAGCCAGCAAATGTGCAGATAAACCAGCTTAAAGTGATTTCAGCATGTGTACAAAGCTAGTAAATAGCTTACTATCAAATTTCACAAACTACTGCATATGTTCCTTACCTCTTTTTCACATCAAGTGAAAGAACAGCTAATTTTCAACTCTAACCACAAAGAAAGAAAAAAAAACTGTGAAGGGTGGACTTAATTAGAGCACACTTTTATTCATTTAATTCACCTGTGAGATGCCTGGCTTGGTCACACTGCCCTGCACAATGCAGAGCCTTGTTTCCTCTTCAGTTCTTTCACCTGCTGAAAGTTACACTTACCCTCACTGGTCCTGGTTTTAGCCTGCTGGTGTCTCTCTACCCATTTCTTTCTAGAAGATTAAGCAGCTTGATAAGGAGACAGGTTTTATATTTTTCTGGGAGTCCTAAGTATGTCAGCTACTTTGAATAATGCTTTCCTTTAGATTCACTTCACATTCCATGCAGCAGGGAGGTAAGATCATTTAATTGCAGCAACTTGAACCTTACTTTCCTTTTCTTCTTGTCAGGTCCTGAGCTGAAGATTTAAGGGGAATCTATTGAAAGATCTGTGTTAGTTGAGAGCATAAATGGTCTGTCTTTATTCAGTGCTAGCTAGACTATTTAGGAATGGATGACTTTTTCATCATTATTGTCATTATGAGAGAAACAGCTGAACAGGGGTTCCCTTCATGCCAACACAGACCGTATATTTCTACATAGAGATAATTAATAGAGGAGTGCTAAGTTTCAGGTTAGCACAGTTAGGGTTTCTTTAAGCACTGGGGCTTCAAAACCTGGACTATAGATACCCAATTCCCTCTTCTGAAGAGGAAAAGCTTATGTGTGTGAATTACTCATGCTTAGTCTGTCAGTCAAGTGCTTGAAGCATTTTTTTTAGGAAGGAGATGGCTTCTTTCCCTGCTTGAAGGGATTTCAAAATGGTGTTCCATGTCCTTGGAAAGTACTCTAACTACTAGGCTTCGTGGTATGGCATGAAGGTGTGAAGGGAGGGATGCCACCCCCTAACTCCTCTGGAGAAGCTTAGCTCTCTGGGGGAAAACAGTATGAGAAGTGTGACTACAGCTTGGTGCCTAAGGGGAATTATCATTTAGGCACTGCTCTCATGACTTTCTGTGTTTTTGTCCAATACCTATCAATGGGCATTAATCCTTAGAGAAGTCATCTGTACAGTAATGTGAAAAGCTTGTTCCTAGACTTGTTCCCAAACTTTACAAGGTTGTCTTCTAGGGTTTGATAACTGATGATGTCCAAGACAATATATTTCAAACAGTTTTAACCTTAGTTGTGATGATTTCTTTGATGCTAGTTCTGCAGAGGAAAATCCTGAACTGAAGGCAACTCTTGTGTACCCACCTGAGACAGTTTTCTTAGCAGACTCTGTCTCTTAAAGTCTCCGCTGGCCATGCTATGTATTAGTCTCTTTGCCTTGGGGAAGTAAAAGCAGGAGCGCTGGGATTTTTTTTGTTTGTTTTTTTATTTTTTTTTCCATTTCAGTTTGAGCACACTGAATATTGCTGGTGCCTGTAAAATCTTCCAAATACAATCTGGAGAGCTAGTGTGTGTTGCATAATACAGTACAATGTATACGTAAAGTATGTGGCTTTTCTTTTTGTTTTGTTGTTTACTTGAGAGGGAGACTTGCTTTTTGTTGCAATAATTTCACTGCTTATTTGTTTTTATTTAGGACACAAGACAGTGGGATAAGGAGAGAAATTTGTGTAGCAGGCAGGGGGCATGTACTGTGTTTGCTACCAAGTGCTGAGAGTTCAGACTAAATCTTCAAGCTTGAAGTATGTCTACCTGAAATGTTTGAAGACATGTTTCTACTTGCCCGAGAGCTCCGCTTGATCCTGGGTGTTCAGTTTTGTGGACTCTACATGCTTTCAGACAAGCTAGAATTAGTAATAGTCTGACTGAACAAAGTCCATGTGCAATGCCTCTGATGATTAGCATGGTTTGACAGAAAATGAGAATGGTGGTTATGGGAAAGACCCTGTAAGAAAATGTTAAAAAGAAAGATTTATTTATTTTTTTTTTATCCTCCAGCACCATGCATGGTGTTCACAGGCCTTTGGCGAGATTTGGCCACTGATGTTCTTCAGTCTTTTGCCTGTCTCTTTTGCATTGACAGTCAGATGTGAAAATTATGAATTCCACTGTCTTCCTTCTGAATCTAAATTCACTTGATCTTGTGATTCTGTAGATCTCTTGATAAAAGGCAAGCAATGACAAAATGTCAAAAAAAAAAAAAAGAAAAACTCATAAGCGCTCTGTACTTTTTTCCAAGGTCTTACTAATTTTCTAGTTCTGTGATTTGTTACTGTTCCTCATATTGCTGTGAACTATATTTTAAAGCAAATAATGACATGATATATTATGAAAAATGGTATTTACTCATGAATTTCTACTGCTGGAAAACAGGCCTTGAAAACTGATGCAACAGCAATAAAAACTAGTGTTTGCTGTAAAGAAAAAAATTTTCAATTGATAGTTCTGAATTTCATGCCATAAGTACTGGGTCTGCATAGGGTCTACCTTGTAGGTTTTGTTGAGATCTTGAAAGGCAGAATGTATAGGCAAGAGGTGCAGAACCAAAGCCTCAGAAGCAGGTGAAACCCTTTGATGAATGTTGTCAATAAAACTAAAATACTTGATGAAGAATTTTAAATGTTACAAAGCGCTGACATGAGGAAGAACACCTGATTATAAGGTAGCTCTGAAAAACTGATTATAGGGTTGTTATATTTAAGCTAGAGGGTTTCAGAGTGCAGCTTTGTGGATTGTCCTGCTAGAAAGCAAGGTTTATCATTGCTTTTGATTAGTAAGTTCTTGCTCATTTTCAATTTCATGCACTGTTCAACACTGCTGCATGTTCATGGAAGTTCGTGGAAGACCACATTATCCCCCACTGGAAAATTCCTTGTGGTATCAGGTGTATAAAATTTCTAAATCTCTTGGCTTGGGACCGTCTAAACATGGGAAGGTGATTTTTTTCATCTCCTCAAAATCATGAGATTTGGCTGAATGTTTTACAATTGTATTTAAATAATTTTTTGAAGTAAACTGTGAGCTTGAACTCTTTGAAGAATGTAATTATATTTATATTTGACTTTTATTAGTAAAAATAAAAGATTAAAGCCCTTTGAATGATGTAAGTTGAAACTTGCAAAGCTTTAATGAAAAAGACCAAACCGGATTCAACAGAATGCTGTACTGGACCTTTCATGAGACTCTTCCCAAGTAGATTACTAGGAATTAGCATAACAGGAAATTACCATTAAGGACATAATAAATAAATAAATAAAAAGACATGTCTTGTCACTCTGCTATCTCATGTTTTTCTGTGAGAATGAGGAAATATGACAGATACACTGAAGACAAAATAAAGATACTTCCTTATATGGGTTCAGGAAATTGGGTAGTATTAGCTGCCTATGACTGAAATTGAGAGCTGACAGTAAAGACTGAGCAGGAATTAGGTAAAAAAGCATGAAGAAATACAGTTTTTTTCTTGTGTAAGCTAAGTTTGTTTGGTTTTAAATAACTGTTAATGCTGAGTACTGTAATATTTTACATAACCTGTTTTCATGTTGCATATCTTAATCTTTCTTCCTAAAGTAGAATAAACACATGCCAGTGGCAAAATGTGCCAGTAAGCATAAATTCTTACACTCATGCAAACAGGTGCAAAAATCAATAATGAAGTCAACCTCCCTCTTGTTTCCTAGAAGGCTCCTACAGCATCATTTAGGTTGTGCTTTTGTGGGAGGGACAAACTGTCATAAATTTGTAACTGTAGCTATTGGACTATAAGCAGAACTCATAGGTAAAGGGACTACTTGCAGAAACTGTTGGCTTTTAAGAAAAAACTCACACTTCATCTTAACCACTGTATTGGAACTTCACAAATAAAATATTTGGATTCATATGAAAGCTTCCTATGGAGTCAGGTAATTGCACCCCCCTCCTTTATTTTTAAGTAGGCAATGAAATATCTAAATAATGGTAGTGCACTTACTTTCTTGCCTACAGTCTCTTTTTCAAAAAATGGGGAAACTGAGATGGGCAGAAGTGAAAAGCCGGGTCTGTAAGCTATCATTCCTGCATGCAGTCAGGTCCTGGGAAGTTTGTTAGAAATGAACTGCTGATTAATGATTTGGGCTTTGACTTCTGGACCAAGCTAAGTGTTTTCTCATTAGTTTATGCCTCTTGAATTCTGCTTTTGTTATGAAGTCTGCTGTGGTGACTAGCATCTGAGTTGAAGCATCTTGGTTAACTTTATCTAAAGATGAGCTACCATACTGCAAAACTGCCTACGCTTGCATCGATCTGGATCACAAATATTTCTTGGTGGCAGTTGTGGAAATGTGTCACCGATCCTAATGTTAGGGTATGCAAAGTATTACTAAGGTATTTTTTCCTGTGTGTTGTACAGGTTAATTCTCCAGCAGCTAACTTCACTGGCATAACAGGCAGACAGTAACCTCATCCTCCACTTCCATTTTCACTGAATATGTGAATTGCCTGCATTGGTGCTTCTCTTTGTAGCTTTAAATGGGAAAATTAAAATTACAAAAAATATAATCCATAAATAATTTGTTAGCACTAGTCTTAAAAATCGCAATTCCTCTGGATAGTCAAGCCAAGCTTCTACCACGCCTAATTCACTTACTAAAGGATTGGGTCTAGATTTGGGCAGTCTGTGTTGCTACGTTTCTGAAAACTTGAAACTTCAGCTAAAGCAGCTTTAACCAGATGTGTAGCTTAACAGTCAAGAAAAATTATTTATCTCACAACTTTAAATTGTCTTTTTGATTTAATTTTGTAATATGTGTTATGCTTTCTTGCCAAAGTCTGGAAAGGTCTTGAGTACGTGCTTCTGTCTTTGGGCAATTGCATAGTGGATAAGATTATTGCAGGACCACTTTCATGATTGATGTATAACTACATGAACTGAAGCAGTAACTTTGAGAACCCAATAGGCAAGTTTTTGGGTTCCAAATATAATTTGTCTACACATGTGTGCATGCAAATACACGTGCACTCATGCATACTTTTAATCTAAGTTAGAATTTGGAGGAAGTCTGGAAATTTGTATTAACTTCTTTTGTTTCTCTAATGAAAGTTGTAACATTTGCATTTATGTATTACTTGCTGGGTAACCTAAAATAATGGTCTTATGCAACTATTAAGCTTGGACATCAAAAGAAAGATAGGAACTGTGCTCAAAATATTAGCTAAACCATCCATCTGCACAAAACAGTTGTAAGCTCTGCAGCTGCTCTGTGGATGTTGCTCAGTAATGTTAGAAGAAACATTCTTCTTGCTCACTTTTTGGAATAAATCAGTTAAAGATGCGCAACAGTATTAAGACTGACAAATTTAGGGTTGTCTTTGAGGTATGTAAAAGCTGCTTGTGATGCAGCTGGATAGGTTTATGAGGATCTTGGCGAATGTTGTACAGTCTTTTTTTTATTTGTATTATTCTCTTGTCCCTAAGTAATGGATTATGCATAGAAAATGTACTGGTGCTGCAACAACAAATAGATTAACTGAGAGAACACCCTTTGCCTGAAGTATCTTTAAAACTGTGAATGTGAAGTTGGATGATGAATTGAATAGTTTACTTCAAAGGACAGATATATAATGTCTGAATATGAAAAAGCATAAGTGCATGAGAGCATGTCACAACCATACGTAGTGCTGGCTGCTCTCAGTGATAAAACAGTGTACTATTGTCTTTGCCACTAAAAAAGTATGTCAATTTAACATCTGATGCACCTTCTGCCTTATTTATTGGAATCTGTATAAAGTATAATATTTTGCAATGCCTATTGCTTAAGAGTAAAACACCAAAATTAATCTTTGGCTTTATTAAAAAGTAAATCTGTTTCCTTCTTTTCATTTCCGTTGCCGCCGCCCCCCGCCGCCAACCTGAGCAGTTGCAGTCTTTCTTTGATGCTTGCCTCTTTTTGTTGTTTCTGAAATGTATAAGACTTATGATTTATTCTAACTTTAGTTTACCTGGAGATGGAGGACTGAATAGTTTCATTAGCATAACTGTTTAATGGAGACAGAATTTAATATTCCTCAGAAAACAATAGAATTATGTTTGGGTAAGGTTCAGATAAAAGCAAAAGCTTAAGTTTTTGGCTCCTGTTTTTTTGGATAAAGACTAAACTGACTTTTGTACATCTGCTTTCTGACCTGGATTGGAAAAAAAATAAACAAAAGCAAGCTTGTGCTACATAATAAATGGTCTTCTAAAATATCAGTTTATAACACCGCAGAAACAGATTCATTACATGAGTAGGACAAAGCCTAGTTTTAAGAACATAGTGGACCTTGCTTGACCTTGATTCTGCCAGTAAAGTTCAACCTTTCCTCACAGTACCTCAATGTAACTTTCCACTCTTCTGTTTGTTTGTTTTTTTTTTTTAATTATTTATGTAAACTTTCTTTGTTTTTCTCTCTGTCTCCCCCCCCCCCCCCCGCTTTCTTTGTCTCTGGGGATTAAAACATGCAGATAGTGAAACACATGCTGTTTTCTTCAGTTTGTATGCTTCTCTGCTGTGTCCTACCCCTTTGCCACACTCTGCTCTTGACTTTTCATGGTTTTATCAGATGTATTTCAGACTGAATTCTCTAAAAGCAGTAAGATGGGATAAGTATTCTTGATCTTGGCTGCTGTGTGGTAATTCCATTTAAATCAGCCTAAACTAACACCAGATGATGACTCTGACAAATCAGTTATTAAGAAACTATCTTTAAATTTAGGCTGAAACACCAAAGGGAAAGAAAAGGAATTATTTTCTGATCTTGGAAGTATTTAGTACTTTACTTTTTGAGGCCTGATTCTCTAGAAGGTTTGATTGCTCTTAATGCCCTTTAAAAGACAAACTTGGAGAAGATAGCAGTGATCATTTTCATTCCCATTTCTAACGGTTGAGTGGTCAGGATATTTGCTTGGGGTAAACACAGACATTCAAATCCCTTCTGTGAGTTAGACAATATTTTTAGGAAATTCTGCTAAAAGACTATGCATTGATAGCCACTATAACTCTTGTGATTACTATAGGAATATTTAGCTTCCGATGTGCAGTGAAAGGAAGTCTAAGATGTTTTGTCTGCTGTTTTGGGTAACATTCTGTGTGTTTACTGCAGCATAGACAGCACTTTACCTTGTGATGCTACTTGTGATTATGAAGATGGAAAACTATTGCAGGGTGTTGTTCCCCTTCAGGCATGCCCCAAATCAATACCGGGATTCCACAATCTTGTTGATTGGTCTGAAAGTGGTGCCTGACCATGGGCATTGTTTAATCTTAAATATAGAGATCCCTAGAAATATACAAATAGATGTAAAAAGCATTGTAGATGTCTCCTATGTTGAATATGCCTTTCATGAGTATGTAAGGATCCATAGGACATCGGTTGGATGAATCATCACAAAATTTAAAGATTTATTGATTGTTTTTGATCAAAGTAAATGTGTTTATGTTACACCTAGCTATTACCTTGATGGTTTTGGATGGTGTTTATAGGACAGAGATGATTCATCTGAAATATGTCTTTAAGAGAACTAGCAGCACCATTGATGAGTTTTAGACTTTTGAAAACTCCAAGCTTTATGAAAGCAAAAGAAAATTAAGCCAGATATGTGAATTCAAAAGTATCAAATAGTTAAGCAGAATATTGTGTTCTAAATGTCCAATATATTTTCAGGAAACAAATAGTAAGCTGTGTACATGAAGAAAACCATATGAAAATTTAGAATAATAGAATATTGCCTAATGAATTGCTTGTTAGTTCACTGAAAGGACTTGTATATTTATCTTTGAATATGTCAGGAATGAATGGTAAGAAAGAGAAAGGCAAAACTTGCTTAAATATTTGTAGGAGGGAAAAGCTCTAAATTCAACTAGATTATGTAAACTAAGAAAGACTTAAAAAACTTGCCTTGAAATCCCTGCAAAAAAAGAGAGCATTTTGAAATATTACTGTCTCCAGTAGTAATAATATAAGATTTATGTAAGGATTATGAAATGCACCATGACAACATTAGTTGTGAAAGGTGAAAGACCAGTCAAGTACTCTCTTGTAACCATTGGCAGCGGTCAAGCCATTAAAGACCTTTCAGACAGCAATTCATTGTATTAATGAGCATAGCCTTAAAAGACAGCATTTGTATTTGTAGATAGCTGAATTTATGATCGTGATAATTATGAAAATTATGCTTAGCAAATGTCCATAAATGCACTAGCTGAATAGCTTGGGTGAATAGTGTTCTCTCTGTGGATCACATGTCTATTGGTCTGAAACCTCAGTAAACAAACTGATGCACCGCCTTTGACAAACAAGGGGAGGGAAAAATTCAAATAAGTCTTTTTTTACTTCTCTGGGATAGGTATAAACAGGGTCTTTGGCTAGTTATGGGTCAAGAACAGAAGTGAAGAATAACCCCCAAAACTCTGATACCTTGGAGGAATAGGTCTCTCACAGGCTTCTCTATTGAAAGTCCTCCTTCAAGCCTTAAGTCTTCTTTCAATGGATACCTGCTGTCTTTCCTCAGTAAGATCAACTTTTTTCTTAATGCTTAAAGGACCCATGTGCTCTTCCAGATAAGTCAAAATAAAGAATTAGAGATCATTGTTTTTTGGAGCTGTGACTGGAATTACCAGTCTTTACTAATACCTTATTCATGCTTGCAGCAAGCAAATATCCTTTAAATAAAAGGAAATGATAGTGAGTTGGAAAACTTTAGCATACATTACTGACTCATCTACTTGTAAGACTTTTATTTAGGAATATTTTCATAAATTGGTGTTATTTTGTAATTATATAAATCACAGTGCCATGGTTCTATGGTGACACTGATACAGTAGCTAAACTAAAGTTCTGGGTTTTATTTAATTAATTAATTTAGATTTTTAGTACCTTTGACATTATTCATATGAGCATTGCTGGAAAAGGCTTTATAATGATTACCGCATTTTTCTGAAAAAGGAAAGAAAAGTGTCATTTTATTTCCTGTGTGACAGGAAGGTCAGATAATAACTACCCAAATAACATCTTCCATGATTACAGCAAACCTGTCTTTCCTCCAGAAAATGTGTTATTTCTGTAGAAAGAAGATGCAGCAAAAAAGTTATTCTCTTACGGTTGGAAGCATTGAAGTACATCTCCGATTTACAAGAACATTTGAAAATCTTTGAATTTAATAGGAGAACTTGCTTGATTCAATAGGGATCAAAACCCATCAAGATTGACAGCTTGGCATATCTTCTTAATGTATAAAAATAATTCATTTGAACCCAAGACTCCTACTGTGAGAGATGTTTCTGTCAGCATCTTAAAAAAAAAAAAAAAAAAAAAAAAAAAAAAGTCTTGAAAAGAGAGCTGCAGGTTTTGATTGGATTGTTAGCATGCCTTTTTAATAGCACAGTCTGATTTGCTTGGGGGTATTTTTCTTTGTTCTCTTTCCTTTTCTCTTAATTTCTTCAAATGGTCTGCTACTGTTTTCTTATTTATTAATACTCCAATGTTTGTATTTGGAAGAAAATAGAAACAATTGTGAAACTATATACTAATAGTATATTAAGTATACTATTGTATGTATGTATATTGTATGTATACTGTATACAGGCATACTAGAGTATGCCTGGACTAATACTACAGGCAACATTCAAAGTGAATACAAATACAGCTTTTTTTGTTTCCTAGAGTTTATAATTCCTTCAGCTAGTGCCAGAAAATCTTTTTTCTTCCCAAATATTACAAACTCAGTAGCTTTTTGACCTTCTTAATTTCTTTTCACTAGCCAATGGTCCATGATGAGAGTTGGAAGCTTTTCTTTACCATCTTTGAGTAGGATTCTGTTCTGTATTTTGTGGATGGCTGCAGGCTCCATCTGTTCTCAATACCAGAAATCAGACACTTTTACTGTTTCTTGCCACTCATAGCCCACTATCGCTTTCTGGTCTGCTGTTGTACCTTCATCCACAAATTTTGAGGAGGATTTCTTCATTCTTGTTCCTTACCTTCAAGGTTTCCCATTAACAAATATTTAAGAAAATCTTGGTAGTATAAATAATACAAGCTTTCCAGTGTGGGAACTGATTTCAGTTTAGTGGATTGTAAGCTTTGTGCTGTCCTAAGACGTGAACCTAATCGTGTTTTGGTTGTAGTGAAAAGTTGTGAATATACTTTATTTGCTGCTAACGCTGTTCTGTTTTGATACTGCTGGAACAAAAAGAACCAAATACTGCTACATCATGCTGGAAATATTCCTACTTATTGCCATCTGTCTAGTTTATCTTTCTAATTTACCCTTTTTGTAGATAAAACTGTAGTTGTGTATTCCTGAAGCATTAAAATTGCTGTTAGTGTAAGCAAACTTGTTTTGTATGCGTTTTCTGGAAGATGATTGCTAGTTCCAACTGTTAAACTTTTTGAAATTATAATGCTAGTGGGTGTTGCAATTACTGGCCTTCTTTAGTATATGAATGGTTGACCCTGTTAAGATTTTTCTTCTTACTTTTAAACATAACATATAATGTTTTTAGGAATTATCAATGTTAGTTTATTCTTCGTGCTCAATATATAGAAATATTATCTATGCATTTTCAGTCTGTGATGCAAAACAGATATTGGGAAGCATTTCAGAGTAAAACAAAAGCATGGCAACCTGTTTCTGATGAAAAATATTATATAGACAAAAATAAATGGACAAGTAATGTTATTTTTTTTTATAATTCTTAATGCTATAAAATATTTTTTATATACTCAAGGTATAAAATATACCAAGAAGAATAAAATACGATTTCATCTTGCAGAAATTATGCAGTGACTTACAGAAGCAAAACTCAGATTTAATTGTGTTGATCACATCAGGCCAAGTTATGGAGTAGTGGCAGCAGATATTGCTTCATTTTCAGTGAGCAGACCTAAATATGGTCTGCGATCATCTTGTTGTTGATCAATCACTTTTTATTTACTCAAACATAAAATTTCATTTCTCTGTTTTGTGGGGTTAAAATGGACTGAGAGTTTACCGAAACAATGTATCTTGATAAAATAATCTTTGGTCTAATCAATGTCATAGGAAGAATAGTGTACTGGGAAAAGCCAAACATCAAGTATTTGTTATTCAGTTCCAGTGCTATTAAAGATTAAACCTAGCTGATCTTTGAGTCTTGCTTTTTTTCCCTTCCCACCTAAACAAAGCCCCTTTTATGCTAGTACTATTTAAGCAATATTTACTGACAAATACTTTATGTAATTTTGTAATTAGATCATGTTCTTCCAAGGATAATGGTCATAATCTGAAGCCTGCTACACATGGTCAACAAAGAACAGTATTAAATGTCATGAACATATGTACAATGAAAATGTTTGCATTAGCTGAGGAAAGCAAATGTCTGTGTGTGGTTTTAATAGTGACACTATGCTTTTTGCCTGTTAGTGCCATTTCTGTGAACAAATACAAAGATTAACTAAGCAGTAAATGTAGACTTCTAGAGTGCCTTCCTTGAAAACTCAGCACTTTACTAATTACTCTTTACAGCACTGTGCAGATTATACGCTCTGAGTGGACATGAGTGGCTTCAGTGGCTTAGCACAACATAGCTATGCTGGGAGACAGTTCTGGACAGTAAGTGGAGAGAATAAGGGAACTAAAATTAGCTTGGTAAGTAAATGTAGGAAGAATGCAATTAACTTGATTGACTCAGACTTTGTTTGAGTTTTTCTTATGCTGGGGCCAGCATCTCTGTTGTATGCTGGTAGAAGGAGCGCTACATTTCATTTCTGAACCATGTAGAAATACATATTAATACAAAGATTAATATTTTAAAAATCCCACTCCTTTCTCTCCAGGAGGATTTTGACTTTGCAAAGCAAATGTGTTCTCTGTTTCAGATGTCTGTCTAAATAACATCAGATTTTAAAAAGAAAAATAAAACCTGAAAATACTTGTTACTGAAAGCTTTGCCTATAAAATAATCACCTATCTTTTCTTAAATTGTAAGCTAATCTTTTCTCAGGACAAATAGGTCTTTCTTACTTTTATTGAGAGGCCACCATAACATATCTGTTTATTAAAATAACATTTTATGTTGAACATGCAGGATTAATTTAATAAAGGGAAAACTTGCCTTTCAAAGAAAAGTTTGCTTTATTAAAACTGCAATATTTTTTGAAGTCAGAAGTAGACAAAGAGCATATTATTAGAAAATGTTTTGATCCTAATAACTTTGTCCTCTTTTAACAGAAAAGCTTAATGCCTCAGTGTCATTAACAGGAAAAACAGGCTATACTAGAGACAATTCATTATTTTTCTGAAAGTCATTATATTTTTAAAGGAAATATCTTTCTTCTTTTTTCACTTTAGGGATGAAAAATACAACCCAAAGTATTTTCACATATCAAATAATCCTGAGTGTCTTAAAAAAATATAGGGAAATAATATAGGGAAAATATGCTTTATTTAAATTCACTGTGTTTTATAAAAGTATGAAAGAGAAGTCTTATTTTTTGAACTTGCCAGCAATTTTAGCAAGGATTTAATCTGGAAGTTCAAGTAAGTAATGGAGTGGGAGCAAGTGACATCCCCTTTAAAATTTTTTTTTTTTTTTACCTTATTACTGTCTTCTAATCTCTGCTGTGCAGCCAAGGCTTTATCTTCTCCTCTGCTTCATACAACTAGTTTCTACTGCCTGTATTCAGTTGGAAAGTTCAGAGCCAACTTTCATAGTCTATCCCTTTGCATTCTTTCTCCTACACAAAATACAGGCTGTGACAGTGACAAATGTTTGGTGGCTCTGTCCACTGGCCAAAGAATATACCGACAAGCATCACCCAGCTGTTTGCTCACTCCTACCCAGTGGGATGGGGGAGAGAATCAGAAGGATAAAAGTGAGAAAACTCATGGGTTGAGATACAGTTTAATCAGGAAAGCAAAAGCTGCACACACAAGCAAAGCAAACCAAGGAATTCATTCACCACTTCCCATCGGCAGGCAGGTGTTCAGCCATCTCCAGGAAAGCAGGGCTCCATCACACCTAACAGTGACTTGGGAAGACAAACACCATCACTCTGAACATCCCCCCTTCCTTCTCCTTCCCCCAGCTTTATATACTGAGCATGACATCATACAGTCTGGAATACCCCTTTGGTCAGTTGGGGTCAGCTGTCCCAGCTGTGTCCCCTCCCAACTTCTTGTGCCCCCCAGCCTCCTCGCTGGTGGGGTGGTGGGAGAAGCAGAAAAGGCCTTGGCTCTGTGTAAGTGCTGCTCAGCGGTAATGAAAACATCCCTGTGTTACCAACACTGTTTTCAGCACAAATCCAAAGCATAGCCCCATACCAGCTACTATGAAGAAAATTAACTCTGTCCCAGCCAAAACCAACACAGGCACTCTCTCTGTTTTCTGTAGCTGTATTGATTACCATAAGAGTTCAGTCACTCCCTCTCCTGGCTCTGCAAGGTCATTCTTATTAGGTCTTGAGATGTTGTTTGCATCCAGTTCTGGCTTGCTGGCAACCATTTGTACTTTGCAACATAGCAATAAATCATATTAGGAAACTAAAGAGGTTGTGAGGCCTGGACAGCAATATCCTTAGGTCTGGACAGCTTTCAAAAAGCGTGGCAGGTCTGCCTGTAAATGTCAGGCTTTAGCTGCTGCCAGAAGTTTTTTCCTAATAATTTTTTCCTAACTATGTCTAACAGGGAGTAAAACAATTAGGAATGAGTCTTTCATGGACAAGTATCACTTCACAGATAGTAGTAGATTGTTGTTGCTTATGAAAGAGACTTTTTATTTTTCTCCTCAGTGCCTAGGGCTGATAGGAATGTTACCATCAAAACCGTGAGTAAAGGAGAGTGAGAAGAAAGGAAATATTCATTTGATGAAGATGGACTGTGACAATTTCAGCCCTCTTATGAGTAGAGAGAGGTGATAAAATTATTTCCTTTTTATTGTCAGTAAAGTGTTCTGAGCATCTCCCCAGACTCAAGGTTGTTATCTTCTGTGTTGTTTCCCCCCCCCGCTCCCCCCATCTATTATGACATGACAGTTAGCTTTGATTCAAGGTCTTCTACTTACTAAATGAGTACAATGCTTTTGATCAAAATGTCAGTCAGGGAGGTGGCACTCAGAAACATTTCTGTGGCAGGAAGAGTTTCCAGGATTTGTACAATTCTAGGATTCTGGTAGGAAAACCTGGAAAGTAAAAATATATCAGATATCTATAACACTGTTTTGATGCAATTAATTCTATAATGGTTAACCCCCCATCCTCCTTTCTGGCTTTTTAATCCCTTTTTTTTCATAAAGAAAAGAAACAACAAACAAATAAAGAAACCCCAAACCAAAAAACTTGTGCAGAATAACTTTCCATCTCATAATATTGCCCAGATGAAACTTTTCTGGAATAAGTATCAGTAGTTAGCTTGGTAGACTCCCAGTAAGGTAAAGGTCTCCTGTCTTAAGGGGGTGTGAACACACTGTCCAGATAGGGAGTTGATGTGTTTTTTTAAGGAAGCTTTGGAGCTAGAGAAGTTAGTATATGCTTGTGCATGAATTAAACCCATATGGACATCATGTTAATGGGCCATGTTTATTAGAATACATATGAATTTTTTTAAGAATATTGTAGCCTAGTAACTGAATGAATTTGAATATGAATAATGTAACTTTTCCTTATTTGCTGTCATGTTTCTGATACTTATTTAAATCTGTGTGCCATTTCCTCTCTTCCTATTTGACTTGAATTTTACAGAGGCCGATGACAGAAAAGTCTCAAAACACTTGGAGAATTTCCTGTTAGACATAATTTCCTGCTAGAAATCATCTACATCTGCCAGGCTGTACTTCATAATTACACAGTAGTGTATACATGTTTAACTCTCTAAGACATTTTCTGAACAATTAATATCCTTAATGACTTCTGAGCTACAGGAATGTCATATATGTTCATGTATGGCTCTGCTGGTGACAAAAGGGGCAATGTGCTATTAGTCCCTGAGGGTTGTTATGTAAATGTCATTATGATACAGCTCCTTTTTTACATTGCTTATTTGTGACAGATGTCTGACTTCACCTTGAAACAAGATTCCAAGCTGACAGAATAGGTCACTTCAGAAAAGTGGGCCACTTCTGTCTTATTTCAAGTTTACAAAGATATGCCTGCTGCAGTTTGGAATTATCCATATTTGTGTATTAGAAAAGCCAAGAAACTCATCAACAATGAATTGCACTGGATATTATTTTTTATTAAAATTGCTTCATTTGGAAAAAACAAACCTTCCAAACATTGTGCTAGTTTTCTCTTTTCTTAGTAAAGCTATGTCCTGCATCATGAACGTGGTCTCATGTTGAACAAGTTAATTGCAATTTCTGTCTTCAAACTGAAATAACTTACACAAATGTAATAAATCATGATCTGCCACAACCAGGTTAGTCCTGTCTGAAACTTCTCCCTATTGGCCCCATTTTAGATGCATGCCTTCTTCATAAGTTAACAATTGTAAGACAGAGAATAGGGGGCTCAAACATTTAAAAAAAAAAAAAAAAAAAAGAAAGAAATTTATTTGGAAGGGATGTGCTGATTAAAAAGCAATGCGGTTCATTTCAAATGTATTTGTAGGAGATATGACCTTGGAGAAGGAAAGAGATTATATTCTCAGTGATTACTCAGATTTTTCAAAAGTATGGAAGAGTTCCACAGTTGCTGTTAAAAGTGTAGTAGAGTTAGTGTCCATTGCTGTAGTGTTTCTGAAAATCAGACCTGCTGTTCATTTGAGTTCATAAGCTTTGAATCCTATACAGCACGCTTGCACACTATTACTTCAGAAAGCAGCTTTGTATTCTGTGTAAAAGCTTGTTAGAAATGGATATATGTCTACAGACACAGAGAGGAATTCATTCACATGCTGAAAGATCTTATTGGGTCTTGTTTAACTAGTTCTGTCTGGAAGAACATTGATGATTTAGTAGTATTTAAAGATACTTACCCAAAGGTACAACACAGTATTCTGTTCTTCTGACATCTTCATTCACTTCCATTGAACATATAGGGAACATTGCGGATTGTAAATGCTTTAGTGAAAGTGTGGTGGTTTTTACCAAACTCTTTTGAATAATACAGCATAACTGGAGTCTAGCTGTTTTAAATTCATAGACTATTAGCAGTAAGTAGGTCCAGTGAAAAAGCTGGGCATGTTCCCTTTCTTTCCATGCATATGTTTGTATATAAATACACACTCATGCTCTATTATTTTTCCCCAGGAAACTTATAAAATGTTTTGTTCTCGTGTGCAGAAAACTGGAATGAGAAGCAGTGGAGAATTCTAAAAAGTGCAGGTGAGAAATCTCAATACTGTATCATTTTTCTGTCCTCCCCTGGCAGTTCTCTCCCTTCTTTTTCTTCCCATCTCCCCCCCCCCGCCCCCTGCAAAAATCAGTATCTGAATAATTAAAGAACTTCTAATAATAATGTAAACCTGTGTTGTTATATATTTTCAGTTCTCTGAAGTGTTAGAGGTACTGCTCAGGTTGCAGTTCTTTTTTGACCTTTT
The DNA here is from genome assembly GCF_964188355.1 of Buteo buteo. Lineage (NCBI taxonomy): Eukaryota > Metazoa > Chordata > Aves > Accipitriformes > Accipitridae > Buteo > Buteo buteo. The sequence continues at coordinate 33,369,750 of NC_134171.1, read as the reverse complement.
TGCTATATGTATTTATCAGACACCCTGAACATGTTAAAGCCATGTTTTCAAGCCATGTGTATAGACCAAGGCAGTGAAATGATTTCCCTAATGTGATTATACCCACACATTTACAATCTTCAAGACTGTGGTACAAGATTTTTTTTTATGCCATTTATTACTGATTTACTTTAAAACACCAGCTTCCATTGGTAAACTGCTTTTGAAACAAATAATTTAGTGTTTATGTATAGGAAACCATGATGAGAAGCTGTGGAGAGTAAGGTCTCTAAATTTGCTTCTTGCTCTCACTTTCTTTTTTCTCCCCTTCCTGAAGAGTACAATAATAATGCCAGTGTGTTAGTGGATGGACCAAAATAACTTTCAAATTTCTTGAGTTAATTTTTATATTTGTTTGGTAATCATATGCATTTTTTCAGTAGTGTATCTGCAAATATTGTTACTTAAGGCTGTGTTGGCTAACTGGGCCTCTTCACTGTCTTGCACGTGCTAGTAATGAGTGGGTTATCTGTAATAATGATTTTTGTCCTTTGCATTTTGTTTACAGATATCCTTCTGCTTCACAGCAATGTGTCTGTTTCCCTGCTGGCTGGAATACCAGTCTTTTCTCTGATTTATTGGTTAAATTATGTATTTATTCTGAACCAGCTTCTTCTTTTCTTCTTTAGTTATGAAATGAAACTCAGTAAAGCAAATCAGGAAAGAAAAGAACTTGCAGGACACCTTGGTATACTTGGGAAGAATGTGTTTTCTAAAGTCTGTTGTGTTTACCTGCTGTTGTGTGTGATTTCTTTGTTTAACTATTAGAGGCTCAGTGGAAACAAGTTCTCCATTAGTGAAAGTTAAAGCTTCCTCGACACTTATTCCAAAGCTAAAACCTCTATAGTTTCAAGTAATTTCTAAGGACCAGACTCTCTTCTCCTTGGTATCTCTCCATCTGTGCTAATCACCCTGTAGTCTTGAAGTACTCCCAAACAAGTGGATCTGGATTTACTTGTAGAGCTAAAGTTGACTAAGCATTGTAGGACACCTCCTTTAAGATTTTTATCTCCAGAGATGGTTATTTGGAACTCCATTGTCTGTTTGTCCCTAAGCAGTTTTGCTATCAGCAATTATTTAAATTAGCAACATACAGTAACTGAAGATTATAGAAAGCAATGCTGTCTTTTCAGTGGTTTAGGGATAAAGATGAAATAGATAGAGAAAATGTCCTCAAAGAAGCTGCAGTCAGATTGGATTTGTGTTGGAAAATACACTCACAAGGGAAAATGATTATTTCATTCCTGAGAGAGGAAGGAGAACAAAAGGCTATCATCTAGGTTGCTGATGAGGATGAGTTTACAATGTAAGATAATGGAAGTTTTCTTCTTGTTTTTGACTTTTTGAAAGTCTTTTAGTGTACTGAAATGTATATTTTAAATTGTCAGTTATGTAACAGTCCTCTGATTTTGCTCCTTAAGAAACTGTGACTTGCATCTTCTACTAAATTTTTCAGTTTTCATCTCTGATATAGCTTATCTAGCAGATGCAAGGGGCAAAAAATACATAAGTTTGTCAGGGAGAATAATACAAACAGCAGTTAGTGACATGTTACCTATTTCTAGAACAGTTCATAAGAAAATTTCACTGTAAGCTTTGAACAGTTGCATAAAATCTGTTTTTGTTGTTTGACTTTCCTTCAGTTTTAGAATTTCTTTCAAAAAAAAAAGGGTTCCACGAGTTACACTGCCATTTAAAGTTTTTTTCAGATATTCTTTTAGGGAAAACAAAAAAAATTCATTAAAAGAAAGTGCCCAATCTGTCCAAGAATCTGATGAAGGAAAATGCTTTACAATTACAGTGTTATTAATACAACATATCTAGTCCAGTAGAGGGAGTTAGAATGCTATTCTATTTTCTTTCATTGTGTTTGTACTAGAGATAGTTGTTTATCTAATGTGACTATATTTAATTTCAGTGTGATTTTTATCTTTAGAACTCTGAATTATTTTCTTAAGAATTGTGTTTTAGAAGAGCTAGACAGCTGGAGTTGGATTTCTTTTACCTTTTCTGTCTTTTCTATAACCTTTAGTGTTAGTTTTCCTATGTAAGTAATTCTTTGTATTCCTTCACAAGGGTTATGATACAAAAACTATACGGATTAGTAGCCTACAAAATTGATCCCTAATCTCTGTATCTAATTCATGGGTACATGTACACAGTATACCTGTAGAAGAAAATATACTGAATAGAACAGCTCTGAAACAAGTATAAAGCCAGTGATAGAAATGACATACTGGTAGGTCTGTTGTACCACAAATTTGAGACTAATATATGCTTTTTGTTATATTCAAGTGTTTTGGTTTGTTGCTATTTCTGTCTGGGTTTTTTTTTGGTTTTGTGTTTTGGCAAATTATCTGCATATATAAATTGGCTTACTGTTTGCAAAATCCTTTACTAAAGGATTTGGATCTAGCCTTTAGTCTAAACATCCAACAGTGCTAAAGACTGAAGTTTTCAATACTGTTATATGTACTTTGGAATGATTTGGTATTTTTCCTCCCAAATTATTTTTATTGCTACAAGCTGTTTTGGCTTGCACCTTGGGATGGGAGGAAGAAAATTCGTATTCTTCTTAAAGTTGCAAAATCCTTTTGGATAATGTCTTGATGAAAAATATTTGAATTATAGCTAAAATTATTACAAAAACATACTTTTGCATTTTTACTGTCAAAATGAGTCAGAAACATTTTTGACAGTGTTGTGGAGAGTACCAATCACAGAATAAACGAGGCTCTGGAGGTCATCTGGTACAGCCCTCCAGCTCAGGCAGGGTCACCTAGATCAGGCTGCCTATTGCCCAGGGCTGTGTCCAGATGGCTTTTGAATGTTTCCAAGGATGGAGACTCCACACCCTCTCTGGGCAACCTGTGCCAGTGCTTAGTCTCCCTCACAGTAAAAAAAAAAGTGTTTCCTATGTTCAGACGGAACCTCTGGTGTTTCAATTTGTGCCCATTGCCTCTGGTCCTGTCACTGGACACCACTGAAAAGAAAAGAACCTGGCTCTTTTGTTGTTGTTGTTTTGTTTTTTTGTTTTGTTTTGTTTTTTTCAAATGAAGGTTTAGCTGAAACAGTCCTGAAGTCTCAGATGGGGGAAAAAAAATCTTAGCTGGCATCTGAGAAAAAAGAAACTGGCTTAGAACAGCAACTGACAGTTTTTGAAAGGGGACTGTCCTTGTGCTATATATGCTATCTGCTATTCCAGTTTGGTCAAAATTTATGGGTGATGGTGGTTTCAGTTGCACATAGTAAGTAGAGTCTTTTGAGAATTTGGAAGGGAAGTTTGCTAAAGTTTTATTTGCATTGAGGGTCATCTGTTGTCCTAGCTCTTATATCAACCAGGTGTTATAAACACATCCTCTTCACAAAATCAGTGGGGTGTGCATCAATGTAGGGATGCCAAGATTGAGTGGGATCTTTCCTGGTTGTTTTGGCTCTATATCTGTATATTTGACATATATATGATTTTTTTCTTTTGTGAAAGCTTTGTAAGTTAAGGCTTTATAAATTAGGGCTTTTAGTGTATGTGAGATGAAGAGGAGATGTGAAGGAAAGAAAAATGGGAATAGGAATGGACAGAAGATGGTAGAAGGAATGAATTTTTCATCTCCTTAGCTAGAACTGACCAGAGAAAAAAATTAAATTAGTATTTGTAGCCAAGGAGTGTGAGAAACCCTCAAGTTAAAGATTAGACCTGCTCTGTCTAGAAACCAGGTGACAAATTAAGTACATCTACTTAGATTTGTAATAATGCCACTATACATTAGTGATTAGATAATAAAGAAAGAATATTCCCTGAAGCAGTGCTCCTGTTGCATTGAATTATGTTTCTGTTGATGTTACAACCCGCCAGTGCAATGAGATCTTCATTTTCTCACAACACAACCTCTAAATTTTTTGAAGTAAGGTTAGCAAACAATTAGTTTCTTGAAGTCTTAAAACATAAGTGTGTCAGTATTCTTTTCTTTCTGCTTAGTTTAAAAAATTATGCAGCCTATAGATATATATATATCTTGCATGTGGGGTTTTGTGTGTTCATTTTCTAAGAAAAATCAATTATAGACTATAACAAATTTCTTAAAAGACTTTAAAAATCCAGAATATTTTAGGTATTTTGTCTGGTTCCCTGAAGTCTCTTGATTCCCAGGACATGCCAAAGGGTCAACATTAGTCACAGAAATTGAAAGAAGAGCAGGCTGACTCAAATGAGCAGGCCCCAGGTGTGTGAGGGGAAAATATAAAGACAGGAAAAAAATCATAGTTCAGGAAAGAGAAAGGATAAGAATAGGTGGTAAAGGGTGATGCTCAGGCACCAGTCAGGGAAGAACAGCAAGGGGATAACAATAGATGACAATTTGAACAGAAGCTGGTGGACAGGTCATCACCACAGTATAAACTCCCCCCGTGAATTTGGAATTAAGTGTAGGCCTCCTGAGTTTAATATGCCTTTACTTTCACAAAATTGTTCATGTAATCTCTGAAAGCCTCCACTTCCCCCCCCCCCGCCTCCCCCTCTTTTTTTTTTTTTTTTTTTATGATTAAAATAGAATTGTGATTCAGGATGCAAAGGGATGAATAAAAGGTAACTCATAGTACTGTAAGGCTTCTTGCACTAAATAATCTTCCACAGTACCATCTAATGACTCAATGATTTAGACAGCTTTAATTCTGGAACTGTAGCTGATGAGGTCACATTGAGAAAAGTGAGACCGTATTTTGTCACTTAAGCTTTGCATGATGTCATTTAAAAGAATGATGCAATAGAGTGAATTTTTTAAGTACTAAAGCAAATAACTGCAGAAATCTAGTGCCATGTTGAATAAAGCATGAAAACTGCTACTAGAGATTTTTCTCCATATGGTAGAAGTAATAAATTTGGTTCTTCCATTTGTTTAGCAAGCTCCCAACCTATGAACACTTGTGATTTTTACTAAGGAACCTTTTTCCCACCTTAAAGTAGTAACGGACTTGTGCTCTATTTTTTTTCTTTCTTCATACTTCTTCCTTTGTTATCTCAGTTGATAGTTTTCTAAAAGATCATCCCTCATAATCAGGATTAAGCACATTTTAAAAGTAGAGTTCTTCCCCTCTTGAAGGAGCTTGTACACTGGTGGAGGGGACAGCTTGCTTCTACAGGTGTAAACTTCCCTGTCATTTAAGGGTTGTTCTGCAGCATTTTATATTAGCATGCTTTAAGCTTTAAAAATGTAGCAAATTAATACGACACTGTGATAATCTGCCAAGTTCAGTTCTTAAGATGCAAGGACTGTTCAGTGTCTTAGTGTTTTGCTGCGATATTATTACAGTGGTAGGTATTTTATCATGGAAAGTTTGATGTTGAGGGTCTTGCAAGGACTACAGGTGGGCATGAAAGTAGTCTTTGATTTGCTGTTTTTCAAAGCACACTTGTTATCTGGGAAATGGGCAGTGATGTTGAGTTAAAACCTTAAAAGTCAGGGTTATCTTTCTTTTCTTTCACTACTTCCATTTCAGGGCTTTTGAGTAAGTGCAGGTAAAAGGAGCTTAACTTACACGGTACCCAGACATCATTCTACTGACTCATTTCCACTGAGAATCTAAGCTGCAAGGCATGTTGTACCCACTGTCCCTTTGCAGAAGTGTGATGCTGGACCTGAAAGTAGGCCAAGTTTGTGATTCCTTGTTCCAGTATGTGTCAAGAAATTGACTTGAGCTGAAGCTACAGAATAAAAGGCAACAAATACAGAATCCATTCCGCAACTTTGTGGAACACCTCTCAAGTTTTAATTTTTGGGGGAGGGTGTGAAAGTGGGGGATCAGTCTTTCATCAGTCTGGTCTCCTTTTTTAAGGAGAACTATTAGAAAGGACTTTAACCCTGCTGTTATGCTATGTTTCCACACACTTCTATCTACAGAGTCATTTGGGAATTTTCTGCAGATGAAGATCTGCTCCTATTCAAAGTGAAGTTACTCAGAACTAGGATTTCTGTACTCTGCTCTAAGTCTTCATTTATAGCCTCTCCCTACCACCTTATAACAAGAAATGAAAATAAGGAGACATTATACAGTACATAAAAGTTGCGATGAAATAAAGCAATGGAACATTGTTTTGCGGAACTGTGGACTGAGTACAAAAAACATTGGATAATGTATTCATTGAAACTCTGTGGACTATTGACAAATGAATCCTAAACCACTAGAAACACGGCCATCAATTCTTCATACCATGATCACTTATGTCAAAAAGCTGTTAACAATTACAGAATATGTCAAAAAGCAACATTTCCCAGATCAAAAGCAATGAGTCATTGTCTGACCTTTGTTTAGCCTGAATTCAATAACTTATTAGATTTCAAATGATGGAAAACTGGTGATGAAACCATGCTTTCCAACTACTTATGGAAGAAAGGCAGTATGAATTAATTTACAAAAGCACTTGAATATAGAAAATCTTTGTTTAATGGAGGTTCTTAAAATACTGGTTATTGAAGAGGTTGAAACTTTGGATAAAGGATGGTATAGTAATGCAAACAGGAAAGAAGGAACCAAAATTTCAGAACAGTTAGGGGATATCAGACAAAGAATGTGTGCTGTTAGAATTCTGTAACAAAATATATTGGCACAAAATCTTATTATACTTTTCCAAGCAGCTGAGTGACAGGCTATAACCAAGCAATTTATTGCATGTATACTACAAGAGATAAAGAATTGACTTTTCTTTCTGCAGTAGACTGTTGTAGACTGAACCATAAGCATTTATGTGTCCCTGTACACACAATATCACACAAACACGAATTTCACTATTTCTTTATGTACAAAATTAGCCTGAACAGAAAAATTACATTAAAATATGCTCCTAATCATATTCTCAAATTGATAATTCATAGCTTTATTTTCCTTTGAGGAAATGTTGTAGCCAAAGAAATGCAATTCATGTCCAGCCCTTTGAGGCAGGCTATGAGTCAGTGAGCACAGCCCTTGCACAGATGTTCCATCATCCTAGACTTGGTTAAAAAAGTTTGTGGGGGTAGCGTGGGGTGGTGTCTGAGGAAAAAAAAACCAACAAAAAATCAAACAAACACCCCCCAAACTCAGATTGGGATTTTTGCTAATGTCTGGTGCTCTGCTCATCTCCTGTAGCTGAAAGTGTTGAATATGTACAGCTGTAAATAGCTTCTTCCCTGGATATATTCTCATGGCTTTCTGCACTTCAAGTCTGACATTCATGGGAGAGAGGAGGAAACATGCCAGTAATCATGGCTCTATACTCAGCTGTGGAGAAATTGCTTCAGTTCTTCTGGATAGGTTTTGTGACCATATAGTTCAGAATAGAGAAGCTTTCACTGTTGGGAGATAACAGATATGTGACGTAGTATTAAAGAATTTGTCTAAAAGTCTCAAACTCGGAAAAGAGCTCATGCTTCATGAGTTCTCACTAACATCTTAAAGCTTTCTCTTGTGATATGGCTAAGTTGAATTTATTTCAGTATACCACTGGTTAGAAAAAATGTTTGCCTTTCCCTTTTAGGGGGAATATTTTGTATTGACAGACTGACTTTTATAAGAGTTAAGTTTGTTTATATTTCATAGAATCATTTAGGTTGGAAAAGACCTTCAAGATCATCGAGTCCAACCATCAACCATGCCCACTAAACCATGTCCTGAAGTACCCTGACCACTCGCTTTTTGAATGCCTCCAGGGATGGTGACTCAACCACTTCCCTGGGCAGCCTGTTCCAATGTCTGACAACCCTCTCGGTAAAAATTTTTTTCCTAATGTCTAACCTAAATCTCCCTTGCCTCAACTTGAGGCCATTTCCTCTTGTCCTATCTCCAGCCACCTGACAGAAGAGACCAGCACCCACCTCACTACAACCCCCCTTCAGGTAGTTGTAGAGAGCATTTCAGGTGGGTCTGATCTGGATGAGCTTTTCTAACTATCATGACTTAAAATTTTATATGAATTAGCTGATAATACTCCATTTCCAAAGAGGAAGTGTTACTGTAATTGCTCTGCTTGCAAGTGTAAAGATATTATTTGCCTTAAGAGGAAAAACAGAAGACAAAGAAAAGATATTTGGATTTTTTGTCTGATTGGTTTTGTTGCACTAGGATTTTTTCCCTGGGCTATTTTGCTATAGGCATTATTATTATTATTATTATTGCAGGCATTATTATTATTATTATTATTATTATTATTATTATTATTGCTTTTAATAACTCTGTACCTTTTCCTTTCTTTCACCCGTGCCTAACTGGGGGTAGTTTGTGTCTTGGAAACACTCTGTAAATATAAGACCTTGTCAAAGGTCTAAAACTTCTAATTCTGGTTCATCAATAATAGTACTTCCTGTGAATATTTGGGTATAAAACATCATAGGATTGGGTTCTAACTGCAGACAAAGCAGGGTCTGAACTTTTCAGGATGCAATAGAGGGAAAGGACATGTCTACATCCACAGCAAAGTTTGTCTGAGAATGACTGAGCAGACATATATTTTTTGGACCCAGGTGTTACATACATAAAATGTAATGTTAACACATACACTTCCAACAGCTTCTGCCACAGATTCTAACATTCTTCCTTTTTTTTTTTTTAAAAGAGTGCATGATTCTGCTTGCTTGCATTTTAATTCATCCTTTCTGGTTTTCATGTGCTTTTCCATTCCATGGAGAGGTAGTGCAGATATACTGCATAAACAAAGAAAAGAAAAACAATTGATAGAAATCTTTCTCTTTCACTTTGGATACATTTTTTTCTTGCACATGGAAAGAGAATAGAAAAGAATTTTGAAACAAACATTTTGTAGGAAAGGCTTCATAACTTGTTTCCCAGTACTCTGCGAGACCCCTGCTGCTACTTGCTTGTAGAAGTGTTGCCATATATGAAGACCCAGACTTACAGGCACCCCAAACTGTACAATGTGGTGGCCTGGTGCTCTGTAAAGCTGTGGCCATTAGAGATTGTTTTTTCACCTCTACCTTCACAAGTTTCTGTTGTCTATAGAACTCTTCTGTTGCATGTGGCATGACTAGGTGGGTGAATGTGATATAAATCAAGTATGAAAGACACTTACCTCTCACCACTGACCATTTCTGTTTTATTTATATAGGCTTCAGCATTTTCCTTTTAGTTCTTTCCTTACTTTAATTTGGGAGGAGTATGAAAGAGGGCTGCCACATAAAAATTAATTGAATTGTATTAACAACAACAAATCAGAAACTGTGCTTCAATTTAATTCTCAGATTCAAGGTGAGATCAATGAGAAAAATAGTCTGGGACCAGGATAAAGCAGCTCTTTGGCCTGTTGGCTAGGCAGTTTATATTTTGGAAGATATAAATAAGCTGAGTGGACTGTGGGCTGAGAACACTGACCAGAGTTTCAAACATAGCAGTATTGATAATGAATTTTTGCAGGAGTTTCTAATTCCTAAACTTCAAAGCACACACAAAGCAAGTTGTTCTGCAGAAATTCTAAGACGATGAGTTTGTTATGCCTTTCTTAAGCTAGGAAATAAGGAGGGATAAATACAACTTAATTTTAGATGCTTTGGAATTTAAATTGGGCTCTGGAGGCTTTGCATATTGAAGACAAAAACTGTTGGGTTATTGCAATGAAGTGTTTGTTGGTTTAGACTAAGAAAGCCTGGTCCCTATATGAGTGGAATCATAGAATCATAGAACGGTTTGGGTTGGAAGGGACCTTAAAGATCATCTAGTTCCAACCCCCCTGCCATGGGCAGGGACACCTTCCACTAGACCAGGTTGCTCAAAGCCCCATCCAACCTGGCCTGGAACACTTCCAGGGAGGGGGTATCCACAACCCCTCTGGGCAACCTGTTCCAGTGTCTCACCACCCTTGTAGTGAAGAATTTCTTCCTTATATCTGATCTCAGTCTACCCTTTTTCAGTTTAAAGCCATTACCCCTTGTCCTATCACTACATGCCCTTGTAAAAAGTCCCTCTCCAGCTTTCCTGTAGGCCCCCTTTAGGTACTGGCAGGCTGCTGTAAGGTGTCCCCAGACCCCTGTCGTCTTCAGGTTAAACAACCCCAACTCTCTCAGCCTGTCTTCATAGGAGAGGTGCTCCAGCCCTCTGATCATCTTTGTGACCCTCCTCTGGACCTGCTCAAGCAGGTTCATGTCTTTTTTACAGTGGGGGCCCCAGAGCTGAACACAGTACTCTAGGTGGGGTCTCACAAGAGTGGAGCAGAGGGGCAGGATCACCTCCCTCAACCTGCTGGTTGCTAGTTCCTCCAACATGCAACACTAGAACTGTATGTTAACTTGCATCCAGGTTAAATTTTTGGAGTTTTATACAGGCCCAGAGTTCTTCCCCTTTCAGGGCTCTCCTGGAAGCTGAAGGATTAAGAAAGTCTTCCATCTCATTTTATTAGAAACAAAATACTGTATGTAAACCAGTAAACCTGCTGAGCACCCACTGTAACCATTTGATAAGAAATAATTTTACCTGACAGTTTCTTTGCAGAAGTTTTTAGCCTTCAAATTATAATGGAAATCATATGAGCAAATACATTTATTATATTTTAACAGGTATTATTTTTATGTTTTTATATGAAGCTTATCTACCCACATAGAAAATTGGCTTTTCATTGCTAAACTGATTTTAAGGTCCTCTTAGTTTGCATTTGTTGGTGCTCTTCAGGCACAACTGAAACAAATAGTTACTTATTTAAAAGACCATGATGGTCAAGAGTTTCAAACTCTTGAGTACTGCCAGATCACCAAGGGAGCATAAAATTTATTTTACATCCCTATGAGGAAGGGAATAAAGCTTTTGAGGATAAATCAGAGGATCTGAATTCTGACAGTACAAAGCTATTGTACAAATTCTGCTGAAGAATAAGGACGTTAGAGACCGGTACATCATCAGCTGGATCTTGGTATATCATAATTTGTTAAATTCCACAGCAGTGTAGTACCTGTAGTGAACTCCATATTCTATTTTCAGAAAGCATCTGGTCTTGATGTGAAGATGACAGCCTTTGGAAAAGGTGCCATTACATTTTGTAAGTAGGGCAAGTTGGTACCAGTACACATATTTGTTCTCTTATACTTAAATTGTTTGCAACTGAAATCCAGTTAATTCCATTTTAGCTTTTTTTTTAAACTTTTAAAAAATGCTGCATGCTTTCCCATTTTGGTACAAGTCTTTGAGTTACTGTTTTCTTGTCCTGCATCTGTGTTGCTGTTTTCTTTCTCCTTTTCAGCCTGTCTTATTTGAAGACATATAAACATTGGTCTTCATCAATGCTACTTACTAGTTTAGTTTCAAACCGGAAGCCATACAAATTTGGGTCATCCAGGAGTCTAGAGTCAGGTAAATGGCAATCAAAGTAGAAATATATATATATTTAAACTTTATATTATTTTAATTCATTGTTGTCTTGTGCTTTCACTCATGTGACTCAGAAGCAACTATAGCTCCAGCAGTTTGGTGCTGTGTCAGTTGTCATGTCCAAAACGTTGCAAGATCATCTGGACCTTCTACCCAAATCTTTGCTGAACTCATTAGAGCTCCTCGGATTTCAGATCAGACTTCTTTTTCAACTGCCATTGTTTTAAAAACTTATGTTGACTAGTTCTTATGTTGCTTGGGGTACTGAATGGGAGAAGAAATAAGGGCATGGGAACTGTCAGCTGGAGTATGCATGTAGGCCTTTCACTGTGTACTTTGGAGCAAACATATAACTTTTTTGTTAGAAATTGAGTTTTCTTTCAGAAAGAAAATGTTTGACTTTTCATTTTACCTCTTATTAAGATTTGCTGCTCTGACTGCAAAAACAAGAGTATCAAGCTGCTCTGTAATTCTTTTAATATCTAAAAAACCGAAGTGCTTCGTGACAAATGTCAATATAGGTAGGAAGCTGAGGAAAAGAAGTTATTGGTCCAAATAAATTCAGCAGAGCAATAAAAGAGCCTGCAACTGAGGTCAGGTCGGTGCCTGATGTATCCTATTTCCTTGGATATGAACTGTTGTGGCTATGAATTTCTTTTAACACTTTGTCTCACACTTAATGTTCTTTTGCATTTCAGTTGCCTAGCTCTTTATCATGGACTTGGGTTAACTTTTGAAGTGATGGGAGGGCATCTGTGGCTTTGATACTGCTTATTAGATAGGGTAGTTGAAAACTTTGTATTGAAACCATCTTTGAGTGAGAATATGGATTTCTCAAAAACATTCTTACTAAGAAATGTTCTATTTCTGTAAATGTTCTCATACTTTGTTTTTAGGTAATTTTACTACTTTGTGTGAAATCAAATTTGTTTTTGGTCTTAGAACAATGGTTTTTGTCAAAGCAAGTTTTTAAAAGAAAATGTCAAAAATCTCTTTTCAACATGTAAAACCTCCTGATGGAATCTTGCTGCCACGTAGGCTGCTTAGAGAGGAAAATTTCCAGTTCCATGCAATTTCAGTGCTATGCTTCTTGTCAAATCAATTTTTTCACTTGCACAGGTTCCTGAAACCCACTCTAGATTTTTTTAAAAGTCAATATCTAATCTTAGTGTCTAGGAATTCTTCTGCATATTAAATGTTGAATTTAAATTGCTTTGGACTTTGCAGTTGTAATGAGCCTGATCCTTATATGGGAGGGCTGATTGGGTGTGTGTTGACTCTGATGGAAAAACTAATTATTTTTTTATTTTTTATTTTTTTAATTAAAAAAAATAAATTAAGGGAGTCTAGTATCAGGCTGGCATGTTGGTTTCATGTCATTGAAGCTTTTTTTTTAATTTCAAGGAAAAGTCTCTTGTTGCTTCACACCACTCAGCCTAAATTTTATCTTTCTGATCTGCGGAAGCCCATGTGTCTGTGCACGGGTACAGGATATATAATCTAATATAACTGTTTTCTGTTTTGTTATACTTCTGTATTGACATAAGAGTGTGCACACTGCCCTTCTTGCAAGATGATCATTGCTGCTTCTTTCTTCCTGGTAAAGAAGGGAGCTGTTATGCTTTTTGTTTGTTCTGAAGCAATGGACACACTTTAATGCCTCAGTGCTGAAATGTCTGGTCAGGTAGACAGGCGCACATTCTCTTGCTTCGGTTGCACAGAATATCAACCAAAGTGAATCCTGCATTTCTTCCCACTGTCCTCTGGTCCTGCACCCCTGCTCTGGCACTGCTGTTTTGACAGAGGACCATGATGTTGCCCTCCTTAAGACACTGAAATAACTGAAAAGATTCTACTCTGAACTCCTTATAATACTCATGTGGCAGCGCTAGAGCAGCTGCTTTTCTGTTGCAAACTGGTTTTGTGATAGTTTTGCTGCATAAATGTTCAGAAAGCATAAGACTTTTAAATCTGTAAAATGTAGCCATGTTTTCCATTGGCTTTTCTTTTTCTTTTTGGAAGTGTTTTCATTTGCCTTACTACTAAGTATCTACTAATCTACTAATATCTAATGATACCTACCAATCCTTCAGAGAGTAGAAAATGCTAGAGTCTATTGTGATTTATATGTCTTTGCTGTAGCCTGTTAGCTACTTTTGCCATCAAAATGATGGGATAGAATAGTATAACCATGTAGGCTCAGGACTTCCAAGCTTCTGCAGGATTTTTTGGTTTCCTAAATGAAATGTAAGTACCTATCGTTTCTCTGCTTTTAATCCAGAGCAGTTTGATCTTTTTTTTTTCTTTGAGTTCCTCAGGATGTAGCAGCTGCAGATACCATTCAGCATTTTAATAAAAAAAAAAAGGGGGGCTGGGGGTGGGTAGGGAGAATGGAAAGAATGCTGTTTAGCCAGATATAATTTTGTACCCCTGAATATCTTCCCTTAGTCCAGATGTGTTTTGTTTTTGATGTCCCCCCTGCTCCCTTAATGTCAGTGTGGCTGTGCTCATGGTGCTTCACAACATTCTTGCATTTCAATATTCTGGTGCTGCACTCTTAATATTACATTAATTAATACAGTTAATCAAACTCAACTGTGTTTTTGGTGTATGTGGGTGGCAGAAAAATGGAGTCAGGTTCTTCAAAGGAAAAATAAGTGCTCTAAGTATAGACAGCATTATCTTCTGTCAGTGCCCATAATGATCTTGACTCCCTCATTCACATGTCCTTGAGCAGCCAGTAGTGTAATTTTAAAAGATGCTCTCTTTTTCCCCTGCCAGAAATCTACCATTTTTTACAGAAAGATATTTCACTCATCAGACAAATTGATTCATGTTCACTTACTCAGGCAAAATTACTCCTAAATGAATATGAAATAGTGAACCTCTAGTAAGTAGCCATATCTTAGGATATCCTTCATCAGTTGCTCAGACCTTCTAACCTGAAGATTTGTTTTACTTTATCTTGTCTTTTCCAAGCAATTGATAAAAGATACTCTGTCAAAGTTGTCAAGGTGAGAGGGATTCCAGGCTTAAGCAACATGAATGAGACAGTTGTTTGGTTTATAGATATTTAATATCTCCTGTATTTATGAGTTGTTATTGTAAGTTAGATTGGATGGGATGTGTCTAAGTTCAGAGTGAATTCAGAGTTTATTGGAGTTATCACAACTAATATATGATTGGCTCTTGTTGGAATTTATTGTCCAACAAGTGTATAAAATTTTGCAGAGATTAAGAGGAAACATCAACACTGAACAGAACTAATTTTCTTCTCAAATGAGAGCAATAGGCTTGGGAACCATTGGCTTCTGATTATTTACTGCAGACAGTCTCTTCTACAACTGTGGAGCTCAATTTTAATAGTGATTTCAACATATACACATCAGAATAGCTGACAGCCTGGTTTTTATATTTATTTTTTTAGTCCACCTGACATTTTCAGTAGACCTTCACCAACTTGGTTTATACATGTAATCTCCAGCTTGTATCAGCATCAACATCATGTCAACCCTTTCCCCATTGTCAAAAGGAATACTAATCTCTGAAATGTGAAGTCCCTGCACAAAAAAGAAGAAGGCTCAAGGGTGATAACGTAATACATTGTGTAAGATCAAAATGTGAGTGTAGAGAGCAACGTGAAAGGTTAGGGAGGATACTCTGAGCCAACTCCTGGTCATGTTTAATACATGGTGGTTTTTAAATTGCTGTTTCTTGGATTTCAGTATTGATTTCCATATGTTGCCATATAAACTCACTTACCACCTACACTACTAAGGACTGCATCAGAAAGGAGAGGTGGGATCCTTCTGTTTAGGTACAGCTCTCCATTCAGAAAGTAGAATACTTTGTCTATGAAATTGTTCCATATTTCCATATCTTGCATTTATGCAGTTGATTATTATTTCCTGTGACAAGTGCAAAGGAGAGTGTTCTATTTATTGAATTATATTCCAGAGCATTTTTTCTGGCTTATCAACATAATTTTTCATTTCTAATTTTGTACTCCAAAAGTACTTTCAGTACTTTCAGCATGGGATGATTTTTCAAATTAACAGATTATCAAATCTGAATATATATTTATTATCCAAATATTTATAAAAATATTTAATGCTGTTTGGACCAAAAATGGATCAAATAACTTCTCCCTCTATGTCATTTTAGATAACTGAATACATAATGACTGAATAACTTTTTTACAAGATGTTTAAAAGTAGATTCATGCAGTTGTTACCCTCATTGCCTATGGAAATATAATGTGTGAATGCATCAAAAATCTTGCAGATATAAAGATATTCCCCATTTGTTCCCTGTGTTCCATTGGGTCAGGAAATCAGGCTGGTTTGACCTCAGTGGTGTTATTCATTGAGACTAGTTTTCAACAGCTAGTGTGTATGTCTGAATAAGGCTATCTCTTCAAGAAGCAGTGGCCCTTCCAGGGAATCAGCCATTGCATTGGAGGCTCAGGGGAATTGGTCAGGATCCTGGGCTCCTTATTCATACTTTCAGTTAGGTGTACCTTGATCTATCCCTCACCCACCACCTTTCCCCATTGATTTCCCCCCCCAAATGGTGATGGCTATTACTTGTAACTTCTCTTCAAACTGCTTACAGAATGGGCAATTTCCGCTGCCGCCCCCCCCCCCCCAAAAAAAAAAAAAAAAAAAGAAAAAAAGACTTGTCTGTAAATCTATCTTTGTCCTTTTGTGGACTAATGAAACCTCTCAAATCCTCTTTAGACTCTTCTCTGTGAGTTTGTTGAAGGCAATAACCTCAGGATTCAGAAGTGAAATTCATTAAGCTCTAGGAACCTGAAGCTGTCTTGACTTTATGTAGGTATTTTATTTTCTGCTCTTTTTCTATCTGTTGTCACAGCCAGGCTGAAGCTGGCAGCTAGGTTTTGTTGGTCTCAAAGGACATGTCCACTCCCTGTTCCTCCCCCCCCCCTCCTCCAGCACATGTGCAGTTTCAATAACAAAGCAAAATTAGAGATTAAAAAGATCATCTAGTTTATCTTCCTATAGATCACAGGCACATCATCCAGCTAGCCCTGTCTGGAGTCTTGCGTTTCATTAAAAGGTAAGGTGCCAATGACAACAGTTTTTGAGTACTGTTACTCCCAGACATGTGGGTTAGCTGCAGAGGTATTGGACTGTACATTGAAACTTGGCCACTGATTCGACCTTCCCTTTCTACTGGTCAGCAGAAGTTGCTAGGTACCAAGGTGTGGGAAGAGAATAAATTTGCTTAGTGGATTACTGTTTCATGTATGTTTTTCTCCTATTTGCTCAACTTCAAAAACACGGGAACATAAGTCGAAACTAGAATTTGATACCAGAAATTGTTTAAGACTGCGATTAATAATTTAAATTAAAGGTTTAAAATTATCGAATGTCCAGATAATTCTTATCTGTAAAATTGGCAGATGTGCAGAGTGTTCTTTTTAGCTCTTTTTGTGCAAACTTTGCCTGATAAGATATTGAATTCATAAGGTGGTCATCCTCCCATATGTCCAACACATAGTTTATTTATAGGCATTTTAAAATTTGAAGCCATAAATAAAATAATGAATATCAAGAATACGAAATGTAAGTTCAGCTAAAATTTCAGTCGTTGTACTTCTGAGTAGTATTTAGGCCTATTGCAGTATAACAAACAGTCAGAAAGCTCCGATTAAAATTCTAGGAGGACTAAGAAGAGAAATGTGCTGAAACTAGAGCTGGAATTTTAGTGTGAAGTTTTGAGATTTGCCAATTATTAACACAGAGTATAAGCAATGAAAAGTTCATAAGGAAACAATAAGCTTTTTTCCAGCTGGAGACTCCTTGGGGTGAACTGCTGGTGAGTCTCCAAATATTATTGATGCTTGGAATGAAGAATGTGCTCTAACACTGAGAGGTACCATTGGGAACTGAAAAAATGGCTTGGAAAGGCTCTTGCTGTAAGTGGTGTTTCTGATCTCGTGTGTGCTCCTGCTGGATCCAGGAAGACATGGACCACTGGAGATCACAGAAGCTTAAACAAACCACATGTTATTATCTCCAGCACTCTGCTTACCTGATTTTCCTTTTTTTTGCATGTCTGTCTCCTAACCCTCCACGAAATTCCAGACAGGCAGAATTAAAAATGAATGCTAAAACTGTGGAAAAAAAAAGACAGTAGATATGTAGCTTATGTATAGTAATAAGTTTTCAAGACTACTTTTTTTTCCTCATTCATAGAAAAAATTTTTTCCAAAAATACAGGTTCAGAGGAGAAACTTAATGGGAGGAACAATAGTTCACTTAAGCTGTGAATGAAAATGACTAATGAGTGAAATGACTAATACAAGTATATGAAGTCAACTTTAAGATGGGCTACAGAAAAGGCACAGAACTGAATTGATTTTTATTAAATAAGGTGCCTGAAGGGGTTAGTCAATGAGCTGTTCTTTGACTGTCCACTGTCTTTCCAGAAAATAACAGAAAATAGTATAAATTCCTCCAACAAAATTACTATTATATTCTTCCTTTCTTTTGGGCTCTCAAGGACTAACTTCTATATATCTGTCTTGTATAAGTTTGAATTCACAGCCTCTCTGCCCTCCTACTCCCCCAAAACAACAGATTTTTATTATGCTTAGTATTTTCTAGGGATTTTCAGTGGAATTCCAACAGTCCAATAAACCGACTACTCAGTAGATAAGCCTTTCTTGAGAACAGATTTCCACACTGTCAGTGTGTATTGGAAGACCTTGCTTTACTGAGTCCAGTCTTTCTGAAAGTAATTTCACAAAACAAATACCACTTTTATTTATCAATTCCCAGGGCAAGCACCATCAAAATTCATAGAAAGACTAGGGTCTCCTGACTTATGCCAGGTTATACAAAAACTACTGCAGAGACTGGAAGATGAAAGCAGCAGTATTAGTCAAATTGTGAAACAAAGGATCATTAAGGAAATCATTTACAGAAATGGGCATCTCTAGTCTATTACCCACAAATTACTGCCAGACACTCAAGAGCTCTGTGTGAAAAGAAGACAAATCACTCACATGGATTTTTTGGAACAATTCATCTTTAGTTCTTTAACAAAATTAGGCAAACCAAGAAGGCTGTGCTGCTTAAGATGAAAGACATGAAAAATACTCAATCTTTCTTTCTCTTTTGTCCTGCATTAGAATTTTTTCCATGTACAAATAATTTTGCAAAATGTCCAGTTTTATGTGACAATCTGTCTACATTTTCACCCAATGCTATTTCCATTGCTTGGAAAAAATGAACCTTGCATAGTTTTGGTATACTTAGCTATCTTATTGCTTTTGTTGTAGGGAAAAAATAATTAAATAAATACAAGGTACATTAAATTTTTGAATATGGTTAGTCTTTCATATTTGCCTGATTCTCAAACTGTATTAATTCTCTTAAGCTGTGGACAAAAAGTTTAGATATGGCTTATACCTTGCTGAAATGGCATAAAGAAAAATGTGACCATGGTTCAGCTTAATGGAAATAAAATGGGTATAATGTGTTGGATGCTGATAAAAACCTGCTTGAGCCTTGGGTCTGATTTCTAACATGTAGTTGCAAAATGTTTTTTTCCCAAATGTTTATACTTGTTTTCTTTTTGCTTTTTCTTAAAGAACAATACAATGGGAACTCTATTTTGAATATCTTTTAAATAAACTCGCTAGTCAGGAAAATTCACAGAAATAATTTCACTAACCTGGGAAAAGAAATTGAGAAAACCACTCAAATTTGTAGCCAGTTTTGTGTGTAAACAAACAAACAAAGAGCCTGTTAATGTATGTGGGAGACTCGATTCATGCTGCAAGTGACTAGCAATGGTCATTTTCAGCTAGGGTAGATAATGCTTACTCAGATAACTTTTACCAGATGATATTCATGGAGCTTATAGGAAGTTTTTCCTGGATCCACAGATTTTAAGACTTTTGCACCATACCAAATACATATGTGAAGAAAGCTCATAAATCACAACAGCAGAGGAAAGAAGAATTTCTGAGGCTTCATAGTCTGTGGGATTTTTTAAAGCATCAGGTGTGTCATAGATCATCAGACTTTCTCAGGGTTTTCTCAGAAAAATGCATGTGTGAGCATCATGCAGTGTGTACACAGTGAATTCAGTCTTTCTGGGGTATGCATATGTTCTGCTCCCAAAGCTTACTAATCTTTAGTGAATTTGATGTCACAGACTTGTTTGACTCGCTCCGAATAAACATATTGGCTGGACTGTGTATACTAGTACACATATATATATAAGAGTGCTTGAATCAGCACACTAACGCTACAGTTGAAGTGCTTAGAAAGAAGTATGTATAGAAGAGCTGAAAAATTTCACTAAATTTATCATTTAAGCACTGAGTGGCAAAATAGGTGTAGTTTTGTACTCTGCCAGCTATTCCTCAATATTTCCCCAAATAACTAACTAACTAAAATATTCCAATGGCTTGAGGGTGGCTGGACATGCTGAAATAATACTCTGTTTATTCTGCTTATTTTTTCTGTTCACATCTCATTCTCTTGTCTCCCTTACCCTCTGTTATATTTTCTTTTAAAATTTTGTTTTATTGTCACTCACTGTTTCATTTGCTGTTTCCCAACAGCATTTAGGTACTTATTCCATGGTCTTAGAGAAGACTTCCCTTAAATCCACTTGACTCCAAAGTGACTATACTAATCCCTCCTCAAATTTATGTCAAAGTCCTTGAACAAACTATTTCTCTGTTTTTTCAAGATTTTCTTCTCAAATTTCTAAATCTGTTTCAGTATAGTTCCTGACCTCTCCACTCCACTGGAAACAGTATTACAAAATTCTTTTCTGATAATGCATTTCATCAGGATTTACATAAATTAAAAAAAAAAAAAAATTGAGTACATCTCTGGAACACAGCATCTGGATTAGAGTCATCACAGAGAAACATGATCAGAAACACCAGTGTATCATTTAATTCTGCTGCAATATGATGGTGGACAGTATATGGCACATCCACTTTGTTTTGAAATGGTTGGAAAAATACAAAAGATATCAATTCCCAAACCAGGGGTATATAGAGTGGTTAATAATGATCTTTATTCATCAAGCTAAGCCAACCAACTGGAAACAGTTTATTTACCTGTTGTATCTTCAGGTACAGGCATCTAATAGCTGTCTGGTTTGAATTTTGTCAAAGAAATGTATGAAAGTAGACAAAGACTCTTAACCTCTCTTTTTTTTTTTCCCAGGGAATACTCCAACTTCTTGGAGTCTTATTTACTCTTAGTCTGGCCAGGCTAAAGCCTTTGGTGAATTAACTTTGCCATCTAGTTAGGTCTCCAAAAGTTAGGAAGACTGTGATGAATACACTGTCTATTTTTCCTGGAAAACCAAGGATTATTGCTGTACCCTATGAAATAGATCTCTGTACTTATAAAAGCTATTACAGGTTAGCATGTGTTTAATGGCCCCAGACACATCTGTGATTTTTCACTAACAGTTTAAATCAGTTCAGGATCAGGCATGCTCTGGGATGAGTATCATCTGTATTTTTGTACTTATATAGTATGAATGTTAAGCAGACTGCATCCTTTCTGTGCTCACCTTTTGCAATATTTTCCCTTGTGCATCCTTTAAAATGACCATTGCTAAAGTTTATAATTAGGGGTTGTGAAAACATTAACTTGATCATGTGATTTCCTCCAGCTCTCTTCTGATCTTTCATGTTTGGGAGGTTTTAAATGGAGTCTCTTGATATTTCTGCCCAGTCATAATTTGTATGGATAATTTCGTTGGTCAGGTTCTCTGCAGCATTTATTATGTCAGTATTACCTACTTTCTTGTGGTTGTGATGTAGTAGGTTTTTCCTCAGATATTTTCCTGGTTTTCTTTTCTTTTCTCAGATCACCTCATGCTTTCCTTTCCATGTGACAGTCTGTGTTACAGTCTGTGTCTGTGTTTGGCTCATCTCCAGATCCCAGATGAAGGGTTATACATATACATGTCAATATATTTATCAAGAACACTGAAATAATTTTAATTTTGAAAAATGGTTGTTCTATTGATGTCAGTAAATTTTACTTCATTGTAAGGTAGAGTAGAATAAAATATCTTTTTTTTTTTTTTTGTGGCACTGAGGCAGAATATTTGAATATTCTGCTTATTCATTGTTTCTATCTATGTGACAGTTATAATAATTGCAAAATAAAGTATTTGAAGGGAGTACCTGATCTTAGTTGCTTCTGTTGATGTTTTCTAACTATTCATTGAACACTTAAATATGTAGTGGGCTAGCAATATGACTTCAAAAACTTGGAGGATACATTTCCAAATGTCTACTTCTGAATGTCAGGCACTGCTCCAATGGATATTTAAGGATTTCATATAACTACTTTGTCATCCCTATCATGAATGTATGTGGGAAATTGCAATTAGTTTGGTCTTACAGCATCCGAATATGTAATATAACATATAGTGTTGCTGTATTTATGAAGACTGAGGACACAAGCAAAGCCAAGCCTGCAGGGAAAGGTACTTCTGGCTACACATCTCATCTATCATATTGTATGCTTCTTTATTCTGGCTATAATGGACTTTCAGAATACACTACTGCACAGAAAAATTTCTAAGAAAATTATTTTGCTAGCATCACTAATCAGCTCTCAGAGAGACTTTTATTTTTAAAGCCTTGAAAATTATTTGGTAATGAACTTACCAGCTGTAAATTTAAATGAGCAAATTGCTTTGCACCAATAAATCCAGGCCTTTTTTTTTATTTTTAATAAAGCATAACTATTAACTTGTTAAAAATAATCACAATCCATAAAGGCTCAGCGAGCCCTAACGTGAAGGAAGAAATGTATTTGATTTCTCCTTGACTATATTCGAAACCGTCCAGTAAAATTCACAGTAGGTTATCTATGGATCCAAATACTTTTTAACAGTATTGAGGCAGAATGTCAGTGCTTTAAAGACTACTTGATATAGCATCCACTTCATCCCTACCTATTTAAAATAGAAGAATAAGCTTTTTTTCCAGTCTGCATCTGACTGATTATGTTTTCTGGACCTTCGTTATTATAATAGGGTTGTTAGGAAATATTCTCCAATATTTGAACTTAGAGTATGACTGTCATCAGAGTAAAGTGTGGTAATAACAGTATTGAGATGTTCCCATGTGCTTCATCTTGGTGTTAATTAAAATGAGACACTCATGCAGTCAGCAGTTAAATTCTGTTTCCTGCTAAACTTGTGTTTCCTACTACAGCCCTGGATACTCTATGGGCTGAATGCATTTCAGTGTTTCCTGATATTGTATTTTCTTGGGACTACTTCTTTAAAATAAACATTGAAAGATGGATGAATTCCACAACATACTTTTTTACCTTTTATTTTCCTGGCTAGCAGTGAAAATAAAATTTGAAGTAATGGTACAAATATTGCCAGTGCTCAATGTTTATAAACGGTGAGTTGCTCTTTTATGAGGCTTACTTATGTTCCAGCAATGGTAGGTCTGCATGGAGTTTTTGAGAAATGTGTGTTAAAAATAGAAAAGTACATTTAGTAGTTCATTGATTGCTTAAAATAGGGAAACATATTACAGCTTCTGCTGATGAATGTGGGCAGCGCATAAAATGTCAGTTATCCAGACCATTTCACAGTCCAACTGAATTTACCTTCTCTGAACTAATTTATTAAGAGGGGCACATTTATTTTACTATTCTGTATTTTGTTGTTTGGTCAGTTTAAAAAAAAAAAAAAAAGTCTGCAGTTGTTGGAGCTCTTTGGCATGTAATACAGATAATAGAAGCCAATTGACAAAAATATCTACATCAAGTCTTAGCCACCAAGTAATTTTTCTTAATTATTTCCTTGGCAAGATAAATATGTTTTTGTATGCAAAACTTGGTGTTGTATTTAATTATATTTGTAGATATAGTACATCAATAAGATTTTAATTAAGAAGTTCTCTGGTTATCTCTTCAGCAATCTGTTTTCGAATTGGTTTGTAACTGCTAAGTAATGAAGACTCTGTTTGTGATATTTCAACTCTAATTTAAAGTCAATTTTCCTGTCCCAGTCTTTGGCCTTCTCCTGTCCCAGAAGTTACCATCAGAAAGCTTGTGACAAGTCTTTTAGATGAAGTCATTTTGACTTGTCAGTTCTGGTAATGATAAGTATAAGCTATTGGAGATTAGATTACAGCCACAACGAAAGTTGGTGAACTAGTATTTCTCATGGAGGAAAAAAATTCCATAGATTTATTAAATAATAAAAACATTATCAAAATATTCTCAGGTTTTTCTTATTTGTGTAAAAAGAAATAAAAGCAAGGTATGTTTTTACTATATTTAATATATAATTACATATAAATAACAATTTAAATGTACTTTAAAAATTTTTATTCAATCACAAAACAGATATATGAGTAGAATATCATGTTAAAATTTCAGTAACTTCTATAATTATTTTTTTTTAATTAGTAGTGTCATATACAAAGAATACTATGAGAACTTGACAGTAAAAATAAATGCATTCTTTCTTTTGGTAATCAGACTGATGTGCTCTGGAACATGCTAAATAGCAGTGGGTAAAAATGAAGGCCATCTTTTTCTCAGGACACTTTGAAAAGTGATCTGAGAGCCCCAAAGCAGCAATGTAGCTCTGAAGCAGAGTCAGTAGTGTTAAAACTACCAAGTACATGACTTGCATATCCATTTTGAATCTCTATTTATTTATACCACAGAGGTGATCTGCAGTGCTCTTATAAATCCTGTTATCAGCACTGCTAACAATATATCCCGCTGATGGGGTTGCAGCTTAAATGCTTGAATTTGTACTTCAAGTTGTGACTTCATTCAGGGTAAGTTATAACCCAACTAATTGCCTCTTCTCTTTGACATAATTTCTCAAACTCTGAATGAAAGTGCTTATCTTCTTGTAACTGAACTAATGCTTGGATGGGCCAAAAAACCCGCCAACAAACAAACCAGAAAACAGCTCACAGTATGTATCAGCTCAGATGATGACTTTTTACGCTGCTGAAAGATGGTGAATCCAGGCAGAAGTTTTTAAAAATCAGCTTCAGTATTGTTCCTTCCATCGTCTGCCTCTCAATCTAATTTGCTTTTTGCTGCCAACAGCAGTGCTTCTATGTTTGTTTAGACGCTGTTCCCAGAAGAGCCCTACCCTCTGAAACCTTTTTTAACATATAAACTTTACAAGGCAAGAAAGATTGTTACAAGGGAGATCATCAACTACTGTAATTTTTCTGTAGTTCCTTGGTATTGGATCAATGTAGCAATTATTCAAAGTCAGCACAAAGCAGAGTTGTGGCTCTATGTACATACCTGTGTTGACTTAGGAGTGCAGGAGCCCCAGAACAATAAAGCAAAACTATATATAGCTAATGAAGTGTAAATAAAATGGGTATCAAAAGAGATGGTCCTACATTCTAATGCTGCTCCTCATCCACCAGGTCACCTTCTGTAAATTCTCACAACTGTATGCAAACCGTTTTTCTTCTAATTTTTTCTATTTTATTCCAAACCTTTGTGGAAGATTAGCGACTTTCCTGGTCTGTCATGTGTAGCTTGAATTTTGATCATTGCTGAAGGACTTTCTGTAATATAACATTGTAGTGGATTTTATGTCAATAAACTGACATTAAATTGCCCGTGGTGTTAAATATGCACTTAAGATTTTTTTTTTTTAGATATTTTGGCCTTTAATTGTGCTTTACCAGTTATTGCTACTGTGTGCTTCATCTCCTAAGAAAAAGAGCAATTTCCTATCCAAAAGGATTTTTGATCCAAACAAATTTTTTCAAAGAATTTTCTTATTAAGCCTGTCTTGAGGTAATGCTACTCTACAAAAATCTTTTATCTCTGAGTGAAAAATCTTTAAAGTAACTGCAATACTGCAATGATGTCTCATTATTTGTTTTATGAGAAGAAAAATTATTTCTTTGCAATGAATAGATTCTTATAGTAATCATCAACAGTAGGAGGACAACTACTCGGCTTCTTATGGCAGCGTGTTATAAGATGGAAGTGTTTCTTAATTTCTTCTTGTGCATTTTAGTTTCTGCCTCATGTTGCTGTACCTCAGAATAAATGTTTCTGTTACTAATGGAAACACTAACAAACATGGACTCAATTCCCCTGACTCAAGTTATCTATACCAGTCTCTTAAAATTATGCATTGAATTCCTTATCATATGTCTTATACTTTAGAAGAAGCTTATGTATCTTGCTCTAATTAACATTGATCTTGTTCCTGATGTACTGAGCTCTCTGTGGAGTTCATAGTCTCTTGAGCTCTGTTCAGGGAATTAGAGGTGCGCAGAGTCCGATTAAATATTTAATCAGACCCTTAAGAATATATTTTCTCCTAATTCCTTTGCTACAAATTGGAGTTTAGTCTTGACCTGAGGAAGATAATATGGAAAAGATGTACTGTGAAAGAGAATGACTATATCTTTTCTGATTTCTATTCTCTGACATCCCCCAATCTAAGGATAGAGTCAAGACAGAAGTCTAAATCTTCCATTATAGATTTCCATTCTGTATATATGTAGTCAGCATAAATTGTGGAAGAACCAAATTGAGTCAGTACCACTATATGCAATAATACATTATCTAAGTAAAAAAACCTCTCTTGGTTTGAAGTGTGTGCTGACTTATGCTTATATTGTGTAGAAACATGGATACAGAGAGGGAAACACAGGGTAATCAATGAGCTGCTCTCGATCAGCTTGATGGGGGCTGGTGCTAGGGTTTGGAATGATGAGAGGTAATACATTAAGACAAGTAGGGTGTAAATATTTTTGTCAAGTGGGTTTCTGTTATTTACATTAAGTGCCAAAGAATGCTCAGAATTAGTACATGGAGCTTCTTTTTCACTAAGTATTTTCTGATTAGTTGCGCAAAGCCAACGTTTATTTTCAATCACATAAGTACAAGTATACTGCAGGTTATGCAGGAATAGAAGGAATATTACAGTGATCTAGACATAGCTCTAAGTGAAGCTATATCACTTCACTAATGAGGATTGTGCCCATGTAGCCACTACAAATTCTCATTTCTGTGTGGAAAGTGAAGTCAGCATGATGGAAAACAGGTTAAGACAGGACTCAAAAATGCTGAACATTGCTAGTGAACTTTAAGTTGTACATTGCTTGTAAAATGGACCTCTGTGGTAGGTGGCCAGACTTCTCAGGCAGCAAGTGGGTGTGGGGGTCAGTTAGATGCCATAGGATGTGTCGTAACAGTCAGTATGCTGAACAGGATGATATCTAACACGCTAAATAATAGGGGGGAAAAATTGATTGAAGATATGTTGTATACCTTTTGGGGCATCCAGCTTGAGAATGAAGGGAGTTGACTCAGATTTTTCAGGGCAGACCCCTCTCCAGGATTTGTGCACCAAGACCCTTTACAGACCTTAGGTATCCAGGTGATGCACGTGCATCCTTTCATTTATACATTGTTGTGGAGTTTGCATTCTTTCCTATCTTAGTCTCCATATGTTCTTTTGTCTAACAATGTCAAGCCAGCCTTTCCTAACCATTATGGTTTAGTTTGTTCTAGAAGGGGAGAACTTTTTGTCCTTTACTTACTTCCACGGAAGCTGTTCAGTTTTGCATACAATTACAAGAGTACTGTTGAGTTGAAGAGAATGCTTGGGTCACTAAGTACAGACCTATAGATCTTTTGCATTGTATCCACAGCCACCTCACACTATCACTTGAAGTGGTTCAGCCTCCATCTCAAAGCTGATTAAGGTTTTTGATATAAAAACTTCTACAGAATTTCCAGCACCTCACTTGTCTGATGCTTGCAAAGTATTAAACATTTAGCCAAAGCATATTTTGGTGAACTGGACAAAGCAGAGGAAGTGAAGAGTGGATCTTTAGCTGTGCCATGTTTAAGACTTGGACTTCTATAGGAGTGCAATAGTATACCCTGAGTAGGCCAGGCTATAGGGTAGATCTGGTTTTGGGATCCCAGAGGCATTCAGTGTGAAACCGATATGAAGTTGCTCAGAGCTAACTGGATGTGATGCTGCTGGATGTGTAGGGGAGACACGTTTAACTCAAGTGGTCCTGGGTAACCTGCTCTAGCTGACCCTGCTTGAGGTGGGAGGGTGGACTAAATGATCTCAAGAGGTCCCTTCCAACCTAAATGTTTTTGTGATTCTTCTTCTAAACAAACCCAGGAAGGCATTTTGTCAACACCTGTTTTAGCGTGGGATGATCTTCCTCTAGAGAGACCTGCCTCAGAATTCCTGCAAATACTAGATTAGATATCTAATTCTGAGGCAAATACCATATCAGAGAAGTATGCTGATTAAACTTCAGTGTTTGAGGGTCTGTAGTCTTTTAGATGTCAACACTTAAATTTCATTTTGTGAAGGAAGGAGTCTTATGCTTTAAGCATGTGTTGTTCTAAAGGCAGAATAAATTGGAGCTGCTATTATTTCTGCAGAGTGAAAAACTGTTTTGGCTCTTCTATTGTACTTTGAACTCAGTGTTTTTTATTTTAAAATATTTTACTGGCTGTGACTTTGTGATGTATATTGCAGCCCTTAAGTAACTGAAGGATAACAGAGAAAATGATTTATTAGACTAGAAATATTACTACTATACAAAGCCAACCAGCTGGTTTAAATAAGTGTATGGTGTTACTTGGGAGGCAAACTTTCATTATAGGTGTAATGATAGCAAAAGATCCATTATAGACTTGTGGGTTAATGAAGTATATGAGAATAATTCTATTACTAGGCTGCAACCTAGTAGACCGCTCAGTCCTCACTAAAGGTAACATTACAGTAATAATGGCAGAGATGAGTGAATTAGACAACAGAGAGATTGGCTCATCTCTTCAGTCCATTTTTGAATCAAACTTTGAATAATGCCCTATTTTACAGTTAAAAATGACCAAATGTCTCTCTGGTGGGAATATTTAAATCTATGCTTCCTTTAGTTTCAGTATCCTTTCCACATTTGATGATCTTGGGCTGTAATGATGACATAGAGGACTGCATTAACTAATGATAAAACAGATATCTATTATCTCTGTGGAATGTTAACTGAAATCAGAAACATGGTGTCCTGATAGACTGTTGGGCCTTTTGACTATTTTAAAAATAGTTTTCCAGGGCTGCAATAAAAGGTGGTAACTCCAGGATTTCCC
Source organism: Buteo buteo (assembly GCF_964188355.1). NCBI lineage: Eukaryota > Metazoa > Chordata > Aves > Accipitriformes > Accipitridae > Buteo > Buteo buteo. The sequence continues at coordinate 33,341,206 of NC_134171.1, read as the reverse complement.
TTCCAAAGTTGTTACAGTATACCAGTCTCTCTCTAAAATTTTGTGTCTCTGAGTTTATTTGCTTCTCAGATAATTAATAGTACCTTAATGTATGCTTTAAAGTGACAGCAAAGGAGCATAAGAACAAAGAAACCAGCACTACGAGCCTTACTTCTTGTATAAGCCTTTCCTCTTCTGTCCATATTTCCAAACTTTCTCACTCTGGCAGATATACAAATGATGCTAAACCCTGTTGTGAAGATTAATCCACCTGGATGATTTCTCAACCCTGTAACAGAAGTCAGTTTCTGAAGATTAGGAAGGTGATGCCAAGATGGATGTGCATAAACTGATTCAAATACAGAGGTTTATTATGAGAAACTTCACCAAAACCTCTATGAACCATAGTCTACCTTCATGTGATAAAGCTCAAAGTAATTGGAAAGTTGTACAGCACTCCTGAGAAATGACAGTTGGAAGTGAATACACAGTGTTTTTAGTGATTTCGCTACCTAGTTCTTCATAGCTGTTGATATCAGGTTCACTATGGCCCTGTTAAAGATAATAGAGGAATAATTTTCTTTAGTGATTTTCTAAAATTATTTTTTTATTTAAGTGTTAACATTTATCCTCCGCTCTACCTGAAACAACAAACCCAAAAGGTGTTGAAAAAAGATGAAACACAATAGAAGAGCAATCCCTCATGTGAAGACATTCAGATGTTAAAATACAGTTTGTAAGAGACAGGAAATGACATCAAAGGTTAAGAAATCAGGACAATAAAATATATCACACTCCAAGACTGAATGGAAACCATGAAGTGTTAATTGCTCATGTCTAGGAAAAGAAATGAACAGGAGAGTAGAAGCAGGTAAAAGAAACTGATAAGACTAGAAGTAGCAATGGACTGTCATAAAGGGTCTAAATATTTAGACGTTCATCATCAGGTCCTTAAAAAGGAATATACCTTGTATTCCAGAGGTGACTTTGAACTAAAGTCAAGTAGAAACATTTTCTAGTGAAGCAATAGGCGGTATACCTTTGTACTTGCATTTACTACTGTGATTTTTATTTTTCTGTTTTGGGGGTCTTGTTTTTAAGTTAGATGACTGCACATTTTAGAGGCAATTTGTTAGAACTGAAAGGAGCAGGAAGTATTACTAAAATGCCTTTAGCAAACAACACACAGCAGGTGAGGTTAATCCATCCATCCATTCATCATTTCAATACCATATCTAATGGTATTGTCTAGTTCTTCAAGCTGTTTGACAAGCAAACCATATATCAGCTTCTCAGCCTAGGCACTTTCAAAGCAAATTTTCTAACCCCATAAGCAATATCCATAGCGGAAAATCATCAGATTCAGTAGATTTCTGTCATGATTTTGAGGCAACAAGAGTTGCAGAAAAGAACTAGAAAAGTGTTTTAGCTGGTATTTTGCAAGCAGTCATTTTGAGCAGGCCCCTTCATATGTATTTTTTCTTCACAATTTTTTCAAAACAATAACACCTAAAAAGCAAATTGTCTCCAACTTGAAGTGGGAATGTCGTTTTTGCTTATAGTTGAGAAAGTGACTTTTTTTTTTTTTTCCAAAGCATCGAGATAGAGCAAATGTCTATGTCATCTGCAGAACAAACAATGACATGGTATTACTAGAAGAATCAATGAGCCACCACAAAGGCTATTGCATTGAGTCTAAACTGTCCGCTGGTGTTGATTTTTGAGAGGAGATGGGCCTCACAAGTACTAGGTAATGGTGTCAATTGTATTGATAAGGAGAGCAGTACAGTATCTCGGTCATATGACCTAGAGAATTCACCAGCTACCAGAAATGTGAACTATAATGACAGCAAAGCTCTATCTTTATTAAACTTTTAATCATTGTCTTAGTAACAGCTTTGTAGATTAATTTTTAAAACTTTGTAACTTTTGTTCGTAGCTTCTTATAACTAGAAGCTGCTTACTTAGTGTCTAGCACGTAGAGAATTTAGGTGTGCGTAACCTGTTTCTGCAGCTTCTGCCCTTCTCTCAGGGAGAGGAAATAGGACCCTTTGGTAATCCTATTGACAGGGAAATGTGCATGGTCTCTCTGCCACTGTAAGTGAACTGATTTTGCACGCTGAAATTTTTGCCCAGGTAGAGGTGAGGTTCCTCCTCAATTCTATCAATTTCCTGCCCTTGTGAAAGAAATCAGTGAAATCACATCAGTCTATTACAGAAAAGAGGACTTGAAACAAAGACGTTGCTCAAAGGCAGGATGAACTGTATTTGTGATAGGGATTTGTCCAACTTCCTCCTGAAAATACCTAGTGATGCAGATTCCACAGTCTCTTCCAATATACAATTTTCCTTACTACTGAAAAGCTTTTTCTTAGTATTGAAAATCTTTAAATATCCAGTTAAACCTTCCTCCCTACTGTTTAATGGAAGAGTTTCTCTACTCTGATTTCTCATGCTTGCATATCTCAAAACCACTATTAAGGTTTTATCTTCAAAGAGCGCTTAGTCTTCTGCAACTACAATTTCCAAATTCTTTCCATCTGTTCTCATAGGTTATGTATTCTGCATCACTGATCATTCTTGCCACTTGTATCCTAGCACCACCACCTCATTTGTATGTTTCAGTTGCTGTGGCCAGACTGGAAATTGTGCTAGTCCATGCTTGTAAGCCTTCAGCTGGATAGTAGGAGAGTTATTTCACACTTTAAAATGATGTTTCTATTTGCGTGTATGTATTTTAGCAGCCTGATGTTCTTGATTCGTGGTCACATTGTGATTCACTGTATCTCCCTTGCTTCCACAGGGTGTGGTGTAGAATTTTGCCTCTGTCCTTAGTAAACTGCATTTTTTTTCCAGCCACTTTCCCCAAGTGTATTGTCTGGTTTGAAACCTAATTGATCCTGTTGTCTGATGTACTCGCTGCTGCTTTTGGCTTGCAAATTTAATGCATATACTCTTCCACCCAAATCATTAAAGAACATGTTGAATGGTACCAGAAGCAGGACAGACTCCTGTAAAACCTTGCTTTGTGTGTTTCCCCCGTTTGACAGTGAACTAGTGATGACTCTTCCTGGGCAATGTTTTCATTCCAACCATTTTACCCTACCTTGTTGATGAGCATGTTACGTTAAACAAATGTCAAAAACCTGGATAAAGCCAAAATACCTTTCTCCTATTGCATCTGCCCCTCTACCAAATCCTCTAACTCACCTGCAGAAAGAAATGAGACCAGTTGAACGGATTTTACCTTTGATAGTGGCCATCACTCCTTTCCTTCCATGTGCTTACAGATTATTTTTAGAAAGTTTTTTTGACAGTATTTTTCCAAGAATTAATATCTAACTGGTCTATAATTCTCTTGCTCTTACCCACTTTTGCTGCATTTTAAGGGTCCAAGTAATCTTCTGATCTTCTGGACCCTTCTTTCCCTTTACTAGTTCCCAAAAGTAAAACTGAGATTGACTCCTCTAATTCTTAGTGTTGTAGGCTGAATTTCATCAGCGCTTTGTAATCAACTGAGAATCACTAGCCAATTCTACCCCTTTTATAACCTGGTTCTTGCCCACTACTGATGTTAGTTGTCAGTAAATTTGGTCTTTAACAGATACTTGGTGGAAGCTGAAGCTGATATTGATTAACAAATAAAGGTTTCACATTCTTGATGTTGTCTGTCAATTACATTAGCTTCTTATTTCATTTCCTGCTTGCTACTGATGTGTTTGTGGAATATTTTTCCTGCTACCCTTTGTGTTTCCTGCCTTTTGTAGCTGGTTTTGTGTAACAGCTTGTGATGATGCTTCTTTTACAGTAGAGACCAAGCTTTATTCAGAGATTTGTACTTCTCCTCTATTCTGCATTTATACAACAGAATCCTCTGGTTGTGTGGTGCAGGATTCCTGATGAGGCATCACTCCAGCACCTGGAGAAGCTGGTAGTCTCACTAGAGGGCATGGTATCTTGGCATTCACCCGTTCAGTGCAGTAGAGCTCCAGTGGGGCTTATCTGGCTGCGATGGAGAAGAAAAACAAATACCTCTAGCAGAAAAGAGTGCTTTTTGTTTATAGATGCAGAAAAAACAGAAAGAGAGAAAATGAAATAAGAAAATAAGCTCACTGAGAAAGATGAATTCTTGTATTTAATTGATCCCAGTGAATCCATTTATTTAGTTATTTAGAAATCTTCACCTATTGATGCTCCCCAGGCAATCATTCAGCAATAAGCATTAACTCTTCAGTGCATGCCAATACTAGTAGGGTACTTTCTATTTTCCAAGAATGTGCTGCTTCAGATAATTCAGAGCAGCCCCATTAATATTTCTGAAACTGTATGAGAAATCCATTTTGAAAAAGGGATGCAAAAATGATATCTTTTATGACCACCTTCAAAGATATTTTTCAACGGCATTGATTCCATTCAGTGACTTTGAATTAGCTGACAATATGTAGCTTTATTTATGATTAGAAAATCTTAGCACGAAATTATGAATACAGTTTACTTCTTCAATATGAGTAAATGGTTATGCTTTCAGCACTAAGATACATTTGTTATGTTAAATAAAATATATTTAATAAGCACAACAGCCACTTTATCACTAAATAAGTACAGAAATATTTTCAACACCCAGCTGTTCATAAAAATGTAGCCAGAAAAAGAAATGCATTGTGAAAGAAAAGCTTGGTGCTTTAAAATTCAGCAGTATGAAATCTTCAGGATATAATCTTTACTTCTTATATCATTCCTGTAAATTTATGAACCCTGAAGTTGGATAGTTTTAGTCTTCATGTATTCCCAGAATGCAGAATTGGTCAAAGATGACTTGTTTATTGTAGAAGCTAAGGTAATGGGAGAAGAGAAAAGATAAAATCTGATGTGTGTGTGAATACGTCTGGTTTTTTGTACTGTTGAAAGCTGTATTTTTCATAACACTACTTAGTACTGAAGTATTTTTCACATTTCATCTCTCATCAAAGCGAATATATTCTTTACTTTTTCCAATGCTTCAACCAATGTAAAATTCTCCCAAGAGAGACGGATTTGCTTTGAGGACCACCAGAAAATTCAGTGTTTATTTTACAAGACTTTCTAAATACATGCAGTCCTGGAACTGAGTATTCTTTCGTATCAGAGGATATAAATTTAAAACATTAAAGAGAGACATAAGAGGAAAAGAGTTCATGGAGGTAATGTTTGCTTGCACCAGAAATGGCCAGAGCAGTGATGACTTCGGGTAGCAACTGTTTAAACTACTCCTGCCTATATCACTAACTGTTCTGCCATGGAGACCTTGCTCTGAATTTGTTGGTAGTGAAAATGTTGCAGTGCACCTTTACTTTTGCCACAAGCCCTGTGGAGACTCTAGTGCAAATTGAACTTACTGCCTATCTTTGGGGGCAAACAGGGAATGCTCTGTCCTCTGACACTGCCAAACACTAGTTTTCAAACTGCCTGGTGGTGGTGATTTCAGCAGACATGTGGTGCTTGGGAGTGCACTGAGGATGGGTGGCTAGTCCTCCCCCGTTCACCCCAGTGGAAGTAGGATATTGGAAGTGGGATAGAAATTACATGAATATTTTCAGGCTTGTGTTGCTAGCATTGCCCTTGTTGCTTTGCCGAAAGCACTATCATTCATTTCTTCTCAGAGGTGTACAGCCAAAGGGATGAGTATGTCTGTTTAAGATTTGTAATAAGAAAAAAAGAAATGTTTACTGTGTAGTTTGGATCATGTGGATAAAGTGTAGAGGATTTGGTCCTTAATAAAGAGTTACACTGTAAAGCAGTGAGATTCTACACTGATTTTTATCAAACCGTTACAAAATCACTTTGTAAAATAAATACGTTTCTGTCTTGTTACTTCTCTGGCCTCCATCATCAGAATATTTCCTAAGCATCTACACAAAGTATGGCTACTAAGGTAGCTTTAATGTGTGTGGCTTCAATACTTGCAGAAGAATCAATGTCTTGCAACTGTGATTTCAGTCACTGCAATGCAAAATTTATTGTTGCTGCCTCCTGGTCTCCTTTCTCTGGAGCTCCTGGGCAGTATAAAAAGTGGATGTGTCAGCCTGCCAGCTGGGGCACACGTGTGTGTGTGTGTGAAAAACTATTGTAAAAGAAGTGGTGAGGACATGAAGTGTTCAGTTGTGATTGCAGAGATTTTAAAACTTGTGGTATTCTTTTGTCTGGATCAAGTTTATCGTTGCATTTCACTGCCAGGTTGTGGTGGTTTTTTTTTTGTTTTGTTCATTTTTTGGTTTTGGGTGGGCTTTTGTTTTGTTTTGGTTTTTTTCCTCCAAAACTTGGGGATACACTGTCAGTAGGATGTGGTACTTAAAAAAAAAAATGGCATCAGGCATGACAGAACCCCATTTTTTTTTATGGACTATAAACTACTTGTCTGACAAACAGGCAAATTAAAAGATGAAGTGAAAAGTAATGTTAAAAGAGAGGCAAAAAGACTATATAATAATTAAATTTTAGTTGGATCCTGAGGGTGGAGTAGACATGAATGTGTTTTGTTCTATTCTTCAACATACACACTCCACCACTGTGATTGTTTAAATCCTGCAAAATGGACTTAACAAATGAGGAACTAAAAATGATTATCACTTCCTCTCCCTTCACTCCTAGAAGACTAAAAAGAAAAAAAAAAAAGTGATGCTTTGTTTATTCTGTCTGTAAATATGAATAAAGCAAAAAAATGTTAACAACCATTTTAGTTGTTCCAAAAGTTTGAGTAAACAGACACTGTTTATAAATCGCTCCTGCTTTGCATTTGAACTTTGACTGAATTTAACCTTGTTAAAAAGAACAGAAGGGGAAAAAAATCCTCAGCCCAACTCCTCACAGAGCTTGATTTCTTCTCTCCCCACTGCCCATTGCCTTTAATGCTGCTGTTCAGGCTACATTTTAAGCTTGAGCCTGCAGAGCTGCCATTCAAACTTAGCATTTACCAATGGTTACCACAGAGTGGTATCTCAGATAGCTTCTGAGTTTTCCTATGCTTATCTCAAATACCTCTCAGCATGAGTAAATCATAACTTTTAATAGTGAAACTAGAGTTCAGCTTGAAAGGTAAAGCTGGCAATTTATATGAAAGTTGCCTAGTAATTTTTGCGGGTTTTGATTGGCTCAGGCTATTTCACATGATCAAACAGGACAATCTTTCTCAGTAGAAATAATTTTCAGAGTTTTGCAGAGGCATGAGATGTATTTTAGCTGAGCTGTCTTATCCAGCTGGGAAAAAAGAACAGTTCACTATTTGTTTGAATCTGGTCATCTGTTTGAACATGACCTTGTTTTATTATCTCCTGCAGTTCTCATGGGGACATTTAATTTATTAATAAATTTAAGTATTTTCATTATCTCTTGATTTTCATATGGAAAATGTTTGTTTTACTGAAAATTGAATTTCCTGCTCATGGAATGGATTGAAGAAGGCTGTATAGCGTGCTTATGAAGGGAGACGTTAAGAATATAAATGTGGAAAGAGCTTAAGCCTTCTTCGTGTTCCTCTGCTCTGACTTCAGAAGGGGACAGTTTTAGATTGCAGTAAGGTCCATGCTGTCATTCTTATTTCAGTTTTGTGGCTGCAATTTTTTTTTTTTTGGTAGCCTGAAGCAAAGGTCAAATGCCTCTTCATTTTGATAAAGTTTATCTTGAGATTTCAGTGTTGAAATGTAAAGTAGATTTTATCTAAGCACAGTGTATGCACCCTTGACAGTGTCATGTAATTAAGACAGAATTTTAAATTGCTAAGTGTTTTTAAGCTGCATAAGGTGTTATGCTCTTATGCCTTCAATTTCTGTCATGGCATTATAGGAGCAATGGTATAGCAAAGTTGGCTAAGTGGAGGTTTTTAGTAAGCAGATACACAGCTGTTTATGGTAAAGTATATTTCCCAGCCAATACAGCCTCTTTCTGGGATGCATTAACTCTCATGACTCCTAAGAGGAAGTTTACAGCAATATTCTACCCTTAAAACTGTCCTTTTAGATTTTCTGACTCTGGGTTTAGCATAAGGTTTTTCTCTAAAACTGTGCAGAGGTTACCATGGTCTGATTCTTACAGACTTCGACTTAGCGCTGTGTCTAATTTCAGATCAGTCTGGGCTCTGTTCCTGCCAAAGGGATCTTCACTGAATGGGCCAAACCATGCCGTGTTCCAGACAGGAGAGACTGCAGAATATTTTCTTGAGGAAGCTTTCCATTTGCGACGAGCTGTATCCTCTGATTTACTCTCACTACCACGAAACAAAGATGGTAGAGAGCAACTCCCTCTTTTCCTTTATGTTGAAGGGTTTTCTTAACCCAGGAGTTCTCTGGCCATTCGTGGGCTTAATATAGATTCTGGCATGGCAAGGAGTCTCTAATATCTGTAGATAATTTTGGTTATATGTTATGGATTAATGTTTTTTTGTGTCTTTACAAGCACAGAGGCTGCTTGACATAAATGGTAGAAAAGTACTTTCTAGAAATAGAAGCCCAAAGATGAATTCGGTTTATTGACGTTATTTTGCTTTGCTTCTGCCATGTGCAGACTCCTTCCAAGTACAAAAGTACACTTTCATTTCAACAGAAACTGATCTTCATTTCTGTACTAGAACAGATGAAAATATTCAAAGTATCTCAGCAAAATGATGAAAACAAACAGTGCCTTTTATTTCCTGGTGATAAAGTGTGATCTAAATTAGGATCACCATTAAAAATACATAATTAGTGCAACAATTAGAATTGAGAACAACAGATGGCTTATTACTTAAAATCCTGTTTCACAAATCAGACTGTGAGTGTTAAAAGGCACTAATTGCCACACTTTAATGTTATTTGGCTGTAAAATCTGTTTAAAGTCACAATCTTGTTAACAGTATCTGGAGAGATGGTTATGAATTAAGAAGAAAAGTGAAAGATAGGCATTTTGTTTTAAATATACATGCAATTGCTTCCTGTACTCTAAACAGAGCATAGCATGTAGAATTATATGGTTAGAAGCGGTCTGGTACTTTCTGTCTTCTCCAGTAACCCACAATCTCCATCAGTTATGAAATGCAGTTCTAAAGAATTGCCTGACAAAATAGTCCTGGGGTTGAGCAGGCAGATGGCACAAGACTAAGAGAATAAGCAGTGGAACTGCAGTGGTGTGGTTCATCCACCAACCACTGATCACCTCTCCTCTGAGGGAGAGACACCTGTATCTTGGCCAAGTGTGTCTGGGATATAAAAGACCCCAGTTTGCTTCCCTGCTCCAAAATAAGGTCATGCATCCTTCCAATGAAGAGGCATTACTGGCTTTAAAGTGTGCGTGTGTACCTTAAGGCTTTCATGAGAACCTCTATTGTGGACTGAAAAAGATTTCCTGATGTAAATGATAAATCATTATTTTCTAACCAAATTCTATTGGAAATTTTTTTTGCCCCAATTATAATAAATAACTCTGGGTACATTTTTTGTAAGATCATTTGATTTATTTTTTTTAATCTTTTCCATTTTTATGATTAAATGTCATTAAAACTTATGTTTTCCTCTCCCACTTCTTTGTGTCCTAACAGTATTCTTTAGAGGAGCATAAAAATTATAGAACTATTAATGTTTTAGTAACAGTAACAGCACAGGATTTTTAAACATATCTCTCTAACAAGTATAAAAAGCCCTAGGAAATGCTACAATTTTCTGATTCACTATAAGTGAAGCCATAAACTATCGATCAGAGAAGAGTTCAAGGAAAAACTGAAATTCAACTTTTTGCAGCATGGCGTCTCAGTTTACTCTTGCAGTGTACCCAGCAGTATTCACTCTCACAGTGGGAGTTAGAGGCCAGGGAGAGAACATAAAAATGCAATTACGATTGCATAATTGCTAAAAATAAGAAAAATAATCACTTTTCCTCCCTATTTCGTGTTTTGAATTAAACTACTTGGCTGTGTGATTACAGAAACTGGACATCAGTAACGGTTTTTGTGTTCATAGCCATGAAAAACAATATTGTAGAGTGCTCAGTAGGAGAAGAAATATTTGAAGCTCCTACATGGAGAAAAAAACTTCTCTCTTTGCAGATAAACTCAGAATTAATTCCACTCTGCCCCTTCTGTGTAATGTCTTTGACTCTGTGAGGATTGTGTATGAGAAACAAAAGACAGAACTTGGCCATGAGATTTTTCTTTTTTTTTTTTTTTCTCTCCTTCTGATTTTGGTGTCCAGTTGCTCTGCATTTTGGAAAGTGAAAGATGTGATGTTGAAACATGAGCTAATTCTTGTCTAGGATATGCTTAGCCAGGTCTGTCCACAAGGAATTGAATTGTCAGTAACTGATTGAACTGCGGTTCAAACCGCTGTGCAAAAGTTACACATCTTACTGTTGCTTTTACAGTCAAGCAAGGCATTGCTGCTTCCACTCTTAGCTCTAGTTCTTAAAGCAAGAAATGTAAAATCAGAGAATAGGTGGTACTATCTAACCTTTTCCTTCATGTTTACCTGCTAATGGTGTCTGAGAGTGCTCGAGTGGAGCAGCTGTGGGGCTGGCTAAGCCAGAGCCAGGAGAGGTCTTGACTCAACATGTGCAAGGGGCTGGGCAACTGGCTGCTTGGTGCTGGTGATGGTGGCGGCGGCAGCAAAATGCCTGTTCTCTACACCAGGCCCAGGAAAATCAAGCTGCCTGCTACTCCTGCCTTTGGCAGAAGGGTAAGGAAGGCAGATCAGTGACTATTTCTCTGGCAACTTTTAATCCCGTGTGCTGGCTGCTGTTGTTCCCAATCCTCATCCCTCTCTAGTAGTGATAGCAGCAGCAAGCCCAATCTCCTAACTCTTGGCTTTTCTTCTTCTCCTCTTAGTTTCAGCTTCTCAGTCCTGGCGTAGCATGATTGTGCTGCATATAAGTCTCGCTAGCTGTGGCTCAAGGTTTCCTGAATTATAAACTCAGGTTTTACTAGACTTGAAGTATGTGGAAAGAAAATTTTTTTCCTGTTTGCCTCACTTCGTCTGTTGTGTAGGATAATATTGACTACCTGTATGCACTTTGCTGGGGGTCTGTGCAAAGTATTTTATATGGCTTATGGAAACACTGGAACTTAGATCTCATCTAAGCATCTAAATAGTTTTCTTTTAAAAAACCCCTAGCAATAAATAAAGCATTGGTCATTTACTGAAGAAAACTGTTTAAAATGGAGTAAAATAATCTGTTTTAACATTAGTGAGGTGGTGTTTTTATTAGTCCTGTGTGTTTTCTACAAAACCTTATATTGCAAAAAAATAATCTCAGCAGCTGTTTTATTGGTAGAGAATCATACAGATGAAACCACAGACTTTGTTTTTTTGCAAGTTAAAAACATATGGTGAGTGTAATTTAAATCCTATGAAAATCTACTCGCATATGGAGCCTGGCTTGATTTAGAGGATGTATTCTGTAGCTCCTTTACAAAATCTGTATTCATTTTTCATGGTTAATGGCCATATGGTTTTACTGCATTTTGAGACTATGTGGGCTCCATCTTGTAGCTAATTGAACACCTGAAATTTCTTGTTACTTGATAATTAAGGATTCTTTGTAGACTAATCAATGAGATGTCTGACTGATAGAATGTAGGTTCAAAGAGAAAGGAGGATAGCTTTTCAGTAAATATCTTACTATTTATATGACTCTTCAATGGGAGTGACATGAATTTATGAGTGTATTCTTGCCATTTAACTGATTTTCCAATTAAAATTAAGAGCGACTGATCACAATAAAGGCATGTACAAATAATAAAAAAAAAGGTGAAATGTTTATTGAAAGGATAATATCCTATGGAGACAGAGAAATGTTCTGATTAGAGGTGAAAAAATAAGAGTATCTTTCACCAGCCCAAGATATATAAACTGAAGGGTGGTGTTAAATTTTGCCTATTGTGAAATATGAATGTCTGTGGAATTCCAGTAGGTAAATGAAACCAGGTATACTTATTTCTGATCTTGATATTTTGTTCTCAAGTTTCAACTCATTAGTCTGACAGTAAAGAAGGAGTTAAATTTATTAACCTTCCTTATAATGTGTTCAGAAGTGAATGATCTGCACTGACTTTATAGATTGTGCTGAAAGCCTGAGCAGTTGTTCATTTAAACGTATTCCTGACATGAAAGCAGGGGGAAACTAGATCTCTTCTACTGTGTTTTCTTTGAGCTGGTGAGTTGTGTATAAATCTTCATATCAGTCAAACTCAGAATCAAAAATTGCTACATGTAAAAAATGCTCACTTGAATGGTAATACAGTGAAAATGACGAATTTCCTCTGAAGTTTTTAGTTAAGGTTTTTTTTGAAAGAATATGAAATTTTTCTCATGGCTATTCAATATTTTCTGAGAGGTCAGTTCTCCTGTCCTTCAAGCATATGCTACAAAGGAACAAGAAAAGCAACTCAATATTAGGTAATTTAAAATCCTATTATCAAAATCAGTAATGTAAAATAGTAGCCAAGACATAACATAGGCATTCATTAAAGTGTAAAATATTAATTAAGTATATAATAGACATTCATTTTACAACTTTGAGGTGTTTCCAGCATTCAGGTGTTAGCCATCACCATGCTATATTTGTCAGTCTGACCCTGACTAGGAAGAATATCCAAGCCAGTACTAAAAAGATCTTGTCAGGATTTGATAGTCCAGCTATCTCAACAATACAGGAAAGAAAAATAAAGCTGAAGTCTGTATGGTGGAGGACACAATCATCGACTTCAGGTAACTGTTTACTGGTAATGTACTGAATGATTTATATTACAGAGTGGCTTGTATCTTTGTCAGAGTTTTCCATAGCCGGGAATTTTTCTTTCATCAGCTAGCAGGACCAAGGCTTTACTTTACATGTGTAATCTCTTGTCCAGCGTTGTACTGTTACTGCTTGTGTTATGGTTTAACTTCTGCCAAGGAACGTAGAATGATTGCTGCTATTTGTTCTGTTCCTACTGGCCTAAGACTATAGCCTGCTTTACGGACAGTGTTCTTAGTGAGACAGTAAGCTCTTTGACGATGGTTCCTGTAGGATTTTGGCTTTTTGGGCTGGGGGCAAGAGGAGGTCTCTAAGAGAGTAATTTGACTTGAAAACTAGAGGTTGTGCTTGTCTCTCCTGTTGATGCTATTTCGCTTGAAACAAAAAATTATATACAGAACAGAGTGAAAGCATGTGAGAATGACCATAATAGTATGGTTATACTACTCACCTGGGTGGTAAGATACCTAGATTCTTTATTCAGGAGAATATTTATAGATATTTCTACAGTTTTGATACATTTTGAGAAAATTGTTTACTGCAAGGTAGTCTAAAGGAGCTGTACTGAAATGTTCTGATGGGGAGTGGAGAATAATTTGAAATTGGATCTTTGCATGTTTTACAAGAGTTTAATTTTTAGTCTCAAAAATAACTAGTTTTGAGGAGGAAAAAATCTAAAAAGTTTTCATTTTGGATTTATCTTATCTAATTTTTATTCTTTTTCAGTTTGGATACCAAACTGATAAGATTTATATGCATATATTGTTAACTGTGAGCAGATATCTCTGTAAGCAGGGTACTGTTCACAATGGGTCTCTGTAGCAGAGCTACTTGGGGGAAAAATTCTCAAAGTGGTAAAATCTATACCTGCAAGTACAAGACCAAACCTGTGAACAGAGGTGAGCTGCAAGAAGAGTCCTGATGACATTAGAGGACTAATACATCTATCTCACATATAGGTATGCCCCCAAAAGGTCAATTATTTATCAGCTTTGCCTTACAAGTCTATCAGTGTGGCCATTGGACTAAGAGACAGCAATTCTGTCTGTTATCCCAGCTGCATAACTCTTATCAACTTGACATCTAAGACTTTAAAGTGAACTAATAAGTATCTTTAACCTCTTTGTGGATGTACATTTGCTCTTTGATGTGTTTAGCATTTCAACACTTCATTTCAAATAGGCTTTTGAAAGTATTAAACGTGTTAATTTGTATTCATACAAGTAAGCTGGTATTTACAAATGTTTTTAGTAAAAAGATGTAGAAAAATGTGGGGTTTTTTTGATACAGGAATGGCAGCATGCCTCAGAAATTGTGGATGATTTATTCAGGTGTCTCTATGTAAGAAAGTATGTATTTTTCCTCATTCAACCCTCCCTCTGTCCCCCTCTCTTCTCCCTGTAGGCATACACAGAAAAGTGGCTTCTATGGTAATGAGAAAAATAAATTAACAAACAGGAAGCTTAGGCAGTTTCTGAACCTAGACATGCTCCCTTTCCCACCTCAAATTAGAGATTCAAAGCTTTATTCATGTATGCAGATCTGGTTTACATGAGGAACACCACCTTAAGTTTCTAATTTTTGTCCTTCATGTCTTTAATCAGTGTCACAATCACTCACTGGCTATCTTGGTGTGGATTGCTCTGTTTTCAAGTAGAGACTCTTCATACTGTGCATACAGCGCCCAACACAGTGGGACCTCATTGTTTGTTGATGGATACTGTTGTATCCATCAACACAAATAGTAAATGGCTGTGAGAACAGGTATTTTCTATGCAACTAGTTTGATTTTATAGTCCTTTAAATGTTGGCTCATGCTATAAGGGTTCAGTGAGACTTGAGAAAACATAGGATAACTCTTATGCAATTAATTCAATAAACTGCATATCTTATTTACATAGATGTCCTGTTCAGTCTTGGGTACAATGGTTCAGACTCATTACTGCATTCCTGAGTGGATGCTTAAAGGAAGAAAAAAGCTGACAAACCATTGGAATGAACTGAAATACAGTTAATTTTGGATCTCTCTTTTTTGTAGTTCTGTAGTGTAGTTAATGCTTTCTGAATGCCAATAGAAATTGATCCTGCTGAGAGTGAAATTGGTGGCAAATGTAGAATACATGATGTATTTTTTTCTTGTTTTCCTTTACTGATGTGCAGTAATATTTAGCATAGATAAGCATAAAGTCTGGTTTATCTGATGCAGTATTGGGATTGTATGCAATGAAGGCACTAGTAGAAAAATGCAAGTGATAGGAAGTGTTTTATTTACCCTGTTTATGAAGATGTATTTCACAATCACGGTTCTTAAATATTAAAAAAATCAGTTTTTACGTGCTAAGGAAATATGCATTTGTAATGTACATAAAACCACTGCAAATCAGCTATGCTTAATTTAAAGTATATCTGTCATGGAAACAGTATCAATCTGTGCTCCTCCTCCAACCCCCAAATGGACTTGAGAATTATTAAACCAACATTGATCTTTGGTTTTTTTGAAAGTGGTGTCACTACCAGACACTTCCATTTTTTGGGTGTCCAGCTTGAAAGCCCTTGTAGAGCCAGGTTTGACAAGGCTGTTCAGCATTCTCTGAAGGTGAGATCCACTTAGATACTCTCAAATTGCTCACTGAATTACTCAAAATGACTAGTCAGTTCTTAAACATGGTGGTCATGGCCTTGCACTTTTATTGTAGTTAGGCCAAATACCAGTAGGAAGTGAACGAAGTGTTTCTGAACAAAGTATTTTGGCTGACGTTTCAATTCTTCCTTCAGTCTTTCAGAGGACAATGCTGTAAAACTATTGAAGCTTGAGGGTTTTTCATCTGGAAGTAAGCTGGAGTACTTGATGCAATCATCTAGGCACTTCATGCATAGTAGGAAAGGCTTCCCTTCAGGAAGACTCAAGAAGCCTAAGAAAAGAATAAAATCAGAAAAAGAACTCAAATATCATGTAGAGCACAGCAGATAGGTGCATAATGATAGTTAACTTATCAAAAAAGCTTTCTACTTTAAACAGTCAGCGCAATGGGTGTTTCCAAGACTTCCCTTAAGAGGGAGGGGAAAAAATGAACCCAAAACGCCAGGAAGGTACATATCTTGCAAGATGTGAGAAACTGACACTGCTGTGACTTCTCAGCTGCTAATTCAAAGAAAATTAATCCTCTTTAGCTCTTCCATCTTTTATGAAGCTTACAACAGCAGGAAGGAAAAAAAAGATAAGTTAAAAAATTGATAAGCATTAAAAATGCAGACTGCAAATGAACGTGGATAATAGTAACAGCAGATGCTCTGTTTCTGGTCAACAGTCAGTCAGTTCTGATCTCTGTCTTCTCAACTATCTCTATCTTTTACAGGTAATTTGTCCTTTAAATGTTCTTCCCTATTTAGCGCCATTTAAATGGGATGCACTAGCATTTTTTTGCATGAACAGCTAAAAAGGGCTGTTAAGGATGGATTTTTTTCATGGTTCTTTTACAGTTCCACATTTGTCTTTACTTAGCTGAACAGTGTTCAGCACTTTATGTACTTGTCTTGTGAGGCTGCATTTTGGAGGGTATTTTCCTTTCTGTAATCTTATTTCATTTCCTTTCACTCCCACCTTTTTCCTTTATTTCTCATTCTTCTTTCAGCTTTTCCATGGAAAATAAGTTTTTTAAAATCAGTTCCACTCTTGTCTCACTTTGCAAACCTTAAGCTTGCAATGAATGATCTAGACTTGTACAGATAAATTCGAGTAGGCTTTGGTGGGAATGTAACTGTGAATCATATTCTGTATCTGAATGCAGTGTATTGTGCTGTGTCCTATTAGATGTTAGATATAGTTAGGGAGATACCTGCCCATGTAGGCATCCAGGTTTAATTACTGAAACCTGTTTTGAAACTAAAACTACATGTGTCATAAAGTCTCTGCTGGTTTGAAAACCAACAACTATTTTGCTTGGCAGGACAGGGGTTTGTGAGCCATTTGCACTGGTGTTCCTCCTACTGCCCTCCTCTCTCCACTGGATGGTTCTCCCTTTGGGCTGTTCAGGTGTTTCCTGGGGGCAATCTCCAGCTGGGTGAGGTGTAGATTCCTCTTCAGTAACTGTAGAAGCCCTGGAGAACAGTGTTCCTCAGGAATGATATCTACAGATGTATGAGTGCAAGAGGAAGGAGTGTTTGCAGACATCAGATTTTTCTAATGGATTTTTCTAATGGATGTGATAAAGGGAACCATTTCTTCGATCTGCTCCACACTAAACTCGAGACTTCTTTGACCCCAGTTACTGTGTTCTAATTGCTGTGTAAAACTTTCATTCTGACTTTATTCTCATGCTTTCAGGAGTTTACTTGAAAGAGAAATTGCTAGGTTTGCTTCTGTGGTATTTAAATGAGCATATACACATTTTTCTTAGGCTTCTTGACTTGGGACTACATAACATTAATTACATTATAGGAATGTTGGTTTTGTCTCTCATCAGTACCAAGTTTTTCAGTGTAGAGATTGGATCAATTGTAAAAGCAAACCTGAATATGTTAAGGCAAACATCCCTGCTCACAGATAACTACCTTGTGATGTGGAACAAAAAGTTTCAAGAGTGAGATAACTGATTTTTAAATACCCTGTGTTTTTCTTGCTTTTTAATCATACAATGTCACCACATAAACATGGGTAAAGGTATTACCAGTATGAAATGGAAGCAAGTACACAGGTCTATGATTTATAAAATTGGTAACTGGTGAATCTGTTATGTGAATACCAGAATGCGGATCCAGAATAGCTTGCAAGAATTATGGAACCGAGGACATTACTCCAGCTCAGAGAGTCAGAGGAGACGGTGACCAGATTTTTCCACACAATATTAGACAAAAATTTTAAACCATGAAAAGAAACAAAACTGCTTTTCAGTATACGCCTGTACTGATATAATCATAACTGCAACAAGAAAAAGATTGCATGAGCAAGAGTAAAGAAATAATGCAATTTTCATGGTGAAATTTTTTATAATTTTAATGAACTGAACCAATCTTGAAAACAAATAGCAGTCCCACTGAGTGTTTGTAGATCAGAACACCAGAGGATTAAACTTTAATTATGGAATGTGTGAAAATTTGCATTGTGACATAATTGTGCAGCATTATTGGAATATATTTAAATATTCTGAGTTATACCAGCTAAAGAATCTACCAGAATCTAGAATATTAAGAGAAAATTTTCTTTATAGTATGGAGAGGATATTGTATGAAGAATTACTTTACTCCAGTCAACATGTACCAAGAGATAAATTACACTGGCACATTTGATATTTCTTGATGTTTGATGTTTTTCTTACAGGCTACAAATATCCATTTATGTATAGTTTAATGTTCTTATTGTTGAACTGCATGAATTAGTTCTTCTATATGGAAAGCTGAGAAAAACAATTTTACTTACTAAAACATTTTATTTAGGGAGGGGTGTATATGAAAGAGGTGAGGATATGTTGCTTTAGAAATTTTAGGTCTGTAGATGTCAGCATCACGTTACAGCATGGGTGGAAGAATGAACCCATTGTGTGTATTTGCTTTGCTGGCTCAGCATTCTATCAGAGAAGTTAATAATTCAGTATATCTGACAAATAAAAGGCTCCGTCTTCAGATCCCACTGTGATTTAGACTTCAGGCACAATCCAGAGTCCTAATTTTTTGTGTTAGAAGAAAAGTGGGATTCTTGGCCTTTTGGCTATTCTCAGGTTTAATACTGGTTTAATATTGGATTTCTCTTGGGGTTGAGTTATGGATACAGGCAATGAAATAAGTCATTCTTTCTCTCAGCTCTAGGTGTGCTTCTACCTTGATGGCCAAGAGGTGTGCTTTTTTTTTCCCCCTCTCCCTTGAAAGTGCCATTCTGGTAGGCACTGTTATTTGCTAACTTTCTGGCTTCTGAAAGAATGGCTGAGTCTTCTGTCCCCCAAAGCTCTGAGACACCCCCCCCCCCACCCCCAAACTGAATCCTGATAACAATTTTTTTATCTTCTGAAGTATTTGATGAAGTTCACATATGAAATTCTGTTTCCTCTTCATTTTATTGTATTTGATTTTGAGCTAAGCAGCCATCACAAAGTGGGAGTGGGAGGAAAACAGGGCAATAATTTAAGTACTGTTTTAGAGAAAGTTGCATAAATTAAGACAGCAGGATGCCCATGGCTCAGTTGTTTCCAGTGATTGCTACCATTTGTGGCAAAAATTACTGTGGCAAAAAGATATCTTTCATTACAGAAAGATAAACACCTAAAAGATTAACAAGGTACAAGATTCTGAAGGGTATCTGACATGCAACATTCATGAAATAAATAAGTTTTGAAAGCCATAGTTGGGTGTTTGCAGTGTAGGTGTTCATGTCTATACAGTTGAAAAGTGCAACTGAACTAGCCTCAATGTTTTGGGCTTTTAAAGTCACAATGGCAGCTTGGATGAAATCTAGGCTTTGTTTATTAACAATTGCAGAACCATAAACTGTATCAACTTGAAAGGAACAACTGAGTTAATTTGCATTTTGAAAGAAAATATTCAGCTATGTGTTTAAACTATGTAGGTACCTCAGTCCCAATCCCCCACCCACTTGATGCGATTAACAGGGCACACACATGATACCAGTTGTGGGCACCCTTACCATGAAGGGTGCCACCTCTGATTCTTAGAAGACATTTTTGAAACAGTTGTATAGGCAAGGTCTTAAAAAACATGCAAATTGTTAATTTTTGTTATATTGTATGATAATTTTGATATTATTATAGGTGAGAAGTGTTCCATTGCAGTATATTTCCATTACATCATTCAATTCTCTGCTCAGGTTCTACTTGGCTGTGAATATTTACCTCTGTAAATATATATAGTGTGGTCAAAATGAAATAAAAAATATTGCCAAATGGTTTTAATACATTTTACGAGATGTTTGAGATTATGCTTTCATAATGGTTCTCACTCTGTGAGAAAAATAATGCCTTTAAAGGAAATATACCTCATCACAAAGATATTGTATAGAGTGATCAGACGTCCAATTAAATTTCATGTTTATTTACATTAACACGAGTTAAAGAGAAATTTTCAGCACAGTAATACAGAAAAATTTATCAGTTCTTTGAAATGTTTTTCATATTCAACAAGTTTGAGGATAATTAGGTAGTAGGAATATAGTTACTCATATCAAGTGGAGAGTAAAATACTACAGATATGCAACATGTTTAATATAGAATAACCTTCTTATTAAGAATTCTGTGGGGTTATATTTTTTTAAAGACAAAGTCTTTAACTGCTTGGGCTGGGAACCAAGTAGTACTATGACATATCCTTAATGTAACATATGTTAGGAATGTTAAGGAGTTCTAAAATGCTTGGTTTTGTTCAGGATTGCACAGATCACATGTACCCTGAGACCTTGATCTAAGTGGCATCACAAGTTTTCTCTAACAGGCCTGTTGAACAATATTATTGGATATTTAAAATAGTTTTCCTCTTCAATTCTCTGACTCTAGCTTTTGAATGTATGAATGGTAGACCTAATTTTGTTCTTGTCCCATTCTCAGTGACTGTAATAACTGGTCATGTTGTGCATAGTGGAGGACGAGAAGGTAGGCAGATGAGAGTGGGAGTGACGAAACCTAGTGCTATATTGTCTGCATTTTCCCAGTCCTGTATGAAATTCAAGCCAATGTACATATTCAAATGGCATTAGTCCCACTTACAGGCAATGAGTATTATTATTTCAATTCAACTTCTTCCTACCATGTAATTTTCTCTGGCACATGCTGCTAATTAAAGATTACTGGAGAGAGCTCCCTTGAGGTAGTGCATGGACTTAATCTCAGTTTGAAAAAGATGTGCATTGGATGCTCATTGACCTTTCCACATTTAAAATGTTTTACGTAGTTGCCTGTGCTTGCAGGGGCCTTGACTAGGTGGTTTTTCAGTCCCGTATTCAAGTACATAGGTATTGTCATTTTGAACTGTGATGGTCCTATTATCCTTTAATTCTTTATAAGGAGAACCAGTTGTCTCTTCTTTCAAACAAATGTTCCTTATGTGACAAAAGAAATAGAACCACATCGCGTTAAGTTCTTCACAAAGACAAGGTGACCGTAAGTTGTAATACAAAATACGTGATTCTTAGAAGAATAGAGAGTTTAATTTAAACTATGTTATGCAATGAACAAAACCCATTTTTTACAAAATACCAACCTGTTATGGTGAAAGCAGAAGGTTAAGCCAAGTGCTAGATAAGTTTCAAACGAAGAAATGATAAATGACTGTAGTATGAAAGCAGGAGAGCTAAGATAAGAAAAACAAAAGGGATGGACTTGGTGGACAAAGTAATTTTTTCTATTTTGTAAGACTGTATTTATGAATAAATGTCTCCCAGGAAGAGAATGAAACACTGGTGTGAAATATGAAAAAAGGTAGAGAAAACTACAGACAAGTGGATGTAGTAAATTTAAACTTTAACATCTGTTCATGGACTGTATCTACAAGTTTGATGTCACCTTCCAAATTTCATATACTTTTTGCATTCTTATCTATAGTACAGATTATAAGTGAAATGAAAGAGAATTAATTTAACACTTAACTGGGCCAACAATATTTCTGATCCATTGATCCCATTTCCACAATCCTTATACAGATTTTAGCCTGGTAAATCTCTCACTAACATTACAGCTGGCTTTCTTTAGAACCTCACAAACTGAATTGTTGTAATTCTTAATGCACTGGATTAGATATAGTTTATTAATTTATTTATTTTACTGATGTGTTGATTAAGTGATTTAATTTTTTTCTGGTCAACTGGGAGTCTGCTCTCTGAGGCCTCTCTGAGGTTTCATTACTACCAGGAATAATTAGAAATTCTTTAGCAGGTAACACGAGTGTAACAAGTTTTGTTTTTCACTGCTTTGCACTTTGATATTCATTTAAACTAGCTCTGAATGTCTGCTGCCTGATTAGATAATATTTTGAATCCATTTTGCTAGGGGAGACACTATCTTTGCAGATACAGGTAACTGAATAACAACAGTTGGGTGTAGCCAAGTAGTACCTAATGGAAGGAAATGTCTTCCATTTACTGGTCATGGTACATTGAAATGTCTATTGTATAATTCTCTTCATAAAAAAGATTATTCTTAACATTGTATCTGTTTGCTTGATGTGGGCATGCTAGTTTCTGGGACTGGTTAGTGGAAACACACAGCACTCGGCATCTCAACAAGGTGTCTGCAGGAAGAATATTGTTAAGGTGAAACATACTTGTGTAAGGTTTTTTTGTTATGGCAGTCACAGTTCTGATTCACACAGGAAATTTTAAGAAAATTATCTTCATAATTCTGTTTTTGATCTTCTCATTTTTAATCTAGTATTTGTTCTGTGTTGTCTTGCTCCCAGTGAGAATGCATGTGTGAAATCTGAAATTAGTTGCTTTAATAGGCTTTGAATTACAGTCATCTTGAAAATTCATTATGTATGCATGCACATGTGCGTGTGATTACATTTGGCAGACCAAATCTTGTGGACATAGGAGTTAAAGCTGGTAATAGATTCGCAGTTAAATTTTCAGAGTAGCATTCCTGTATGTTAGCTCTGCTTTTAGTTAAAATTATAAGAACCAATATATTTCTATCTTGAATTCTATTACCACAGTTTTTTTGAAAATAATTGTTCTTAGTGATCTACTGAGGACAGTAGTTTATGTTAGTATATTCTAATATTTTAAAATGTATTACAAAATTTTTATGACCTTTTGTAATGTTAAACTGAGTCATTTATTCCTGAGCCTTAAAATCATTATTTACTTCAGCTTACTAGCAACTTTTGAATGTAAATTTGCTCCATATTCATCAGTAGCCTAATTTAAGCCAAATGATCATGACAAGTCATTATGATATGTGAAACTGCAACCTACTGTAGTTTTGAACAGATAGGAGTATTTTTTGCATCTGACATGTTCACAGCCTGCATAAGTTTAATAAGAATGTCACAATCAGTGAGTAACATCTAGTGTTTCTCCTCTAACTGCAACATTCTGGATTATATTACATAAAATTTTAAATTTATGCTTTATCACATATGGCATCCTGACATGATTAATTTTCTTAGGGGGTAGTGTATTAACTGGACAAGAAGCATGCACGAAAATTTAAACATAGCTTTGTAAATGAAGGCATCTGCCACGATCAGCACTGGCTCTGAATTCTATAATTGCTCACCATTTGATTAAATAATTTCATAACTTCAGCTGTGCAAACTTTTCCCTGTAGTTTGTGGGGATGCTTTTACTAGTTATGTGAAATTATTGGTGCTAAAAAGGCAAAGCAGAGGAGAAAGATTATTTTTCAGGTGCATTTTGTCTCCACGTAATAATACTGCTAATAGTTCACTGTTTCAAAGAGTTGTAGACAACTTACAGTGCAAATTTTAGCAAAGGAATAAGCCTTGTACAAAGTATCCACCACAATTTACTTTTAATTTACTGCATTTGTTAGTTTGAGGTTCAAAGTCGCACAAGACAGAGTGCATCTCGTGTCATTCTCATTTTGATAAGAAACTGTCTGACATTTTGAGAAATGACCTACTCTGTAATCACAGTCAGAATATATAAAAGCTCTGTGATACAGAATTGTTTCCTTATTCAAACTGGACTCCTGTTCATAAGCTATTAACTGCGCTGTGAATTTCAGCTGATAAAGGTTGAGTTTTTTTCATGAACTTGTTTTGAGGTATTGTAGAGAGCCATATTGGCAGGATATTCAGGTGCACAGAATGTGAATTCTTTTGGGAAACTGAATAAAATGAATAGCATTATTATCCCTATAAGAAATGGTCTCCAAGGGTGATTCAGACATTTGATTTTCTTAGGAGGTGGTATTTAATATTGTTGTTATCTTGGAAACAACATATTACAGTAAAATATAGTTACTGCATATCTGTGCATATCAGTCAATGTAAACAGAGAGCATATTAGTGAGCTAGCAAAAAAATCAAAGAAAATTCAGTGTCTGGTATAAAGTTGAGAAGTGAACTGACATCTATTTGATGCAGTCCAAGTAACTCCCTCCCAACTTCAGCAAAATTTGAATCAGCTGCTTGCTTCCTCAAATATTTTGACAATGCAAAATATTTGCATAATCCAATGCAGTGTCCAAGTTACAGATTTGAAGGCCAGTGCAATACTCAGAGGTATAGGACACTGGGAAATGTTAGAGGATGCTGCACATCAGTAAAGGTATAGGTGGTCCTTTGGCTTCCTGGAGGTGGCTGGGAGGATGAGACAACACTGCATCCCCAGGAGATTCATTGGATCTCTGTGCTAGATGGCAGTCGTCACTCTGTGTTCATTCCTGATCTCCACAATCCTTTTGGACATGTCATACTTCTGATTCCTTTGATAGAATCTTTTTTTTTTTTTTTTTTTCCTAGATATGTGAGAATTTGTCTTTATTGTTCACTCTTGTATGGGTACATTTGCATTTGGGAATCACTCTTCTATGTATACAGATTATGTCTCTGAATAGAGAAAACCATCATTTGGCTAAGTGGCTACATTCTCTTCATTTCCTTGTTTTCAGGTCACTTAAAAATTCTTTGTCAATGTCATATTATGTTATATCTTTCTAACGTCTTACTACTTTTTAAAAATGCATATCATGATATGAAACATTAGCAGACTATTGTAGTTGTGAGCAAAATTATGAAAGGAATTTTGGCAATGAACAAATTATTCAAAGAAGGGTTTTTTGTTAATATATTTATCCTAACAACTTACGTAAGAGTTTAAGTTTAGCATTATTAAACTATTTTGACAGATAAGACTTTCTTAGAAACAGTATTGAAACTGCAAAGCAGTATCAGCCAAACGTGGGAGTCAATCTTCCGTCAGTGTTTTGCTGATTTGACAAGAAGTAATGCTGGATAGGCAGTGTAAGCAAGACCCACTATGACTCAAAAGGAGAATTACACAATTTATGTGACCTAAAAAAAAGAGATGTGGTGGCTCCTTAAACTGGAAAATTGCTTTAGAGTCAGTGTGTGAACTTCAGAATAGAACTTTAGAATAATTCCAAATGGCACTTTATATAGAACAAGACTAGGGAAATATTACCTATTAATTAGTAGAGAACATGTTTATGACACATCAAGCACAGATTTATGAAGCAGAAAGGGAAAACCTGGACACAACAGAAATTTTAAATTCTTTAAGAAGATGGATTTGGCTGTTGAAATGACAGGATTACATATTCACTAAAGAAAAATTTTGCTAAAAGGCCCTCCTAATCCATTGGAAGTTCCAATTTCTGACAGTGAAATTAAAAATAAAACCTGTAAATAACTGAGAAAAATTGCAAAAAGGGGTATTAGATGGAAATTCATTTATATAAAGCTTGCTGTAAGAAATGAATATGGATAACCAAAGTTGATGGGACTATAAAAAGGGAAAAAAAAAAAAAAAGAAAAGAGGACCTCTTAGTGTATGAATTAAAAAAACCAAACCAAACCAAAACCCTGCCAAAAACCAAACCCACAGTACCTTATCACTAATTGTTTATGCTGCTTTTCAGAAATAAATGGTCAAATTGTAAATACAGTTATAAAAAATAATAGTACCAAGCAAGTATTTTATTCTGCTTTTTTGGTGGTCATATTTTTACCATATGAGGATGATGGATTTTAATTACCATTTCCAGCCAAAAGATATGAAAAAAAAATATAGAAAACTATTACTAAATGATTCAAAATTCCGAAGAATGTGGTTTTACACTGTAAGAAAATCATTTCCATAGCTATGCATTTCTTCCAATACAGGGGGAATATTGAGTTTTAAAGATCTGTTTAGTGCAGCATGGAAAGATGTCACTAGAATGAATGGCTATTAATGGATGAGCCACCCAAATTTATGTTAGACATTGTTTATGGAAGAAGAATTAAGCAGCAGAACAAACTATCAAGGAAAATATTGGACCTTGCATTTGATGTATTCGGATCAAAACTGGATTTTTTTTCTTGAACGTAAGTCAGCTGAGGACAAGTTATACTTCAGTTAAATATAAATTGCTGATTTGAGTAGCTGAGGCAACTATGTAAGATTCTTGAGTGTCAAGGTTTGTTGCCTCTGGTAGCTTTTGTATATCTGTGAAGGATGAAAAACTACTTGCTTTGATGTTTTCAGTCTTCATCTATATTTATTCAATCTCTGTATTTTCTCCAGTACCAGGTGGATTTTAAAAGATGATTTAAACACATTGTCTGACACATCTCTTAGGTTTCTTGTTTCCAGTGCAACCATGTTATTGTTGTGTTTTACAAGCAGCTATAGGTAAAGCATAGAACAGACAAGCATTCTGTGACACTCTTTAGACACGTTGGTTGTCCTGCAGTTTATATACAGGGCAGCACAATGGTTTAATGTGCATTTCATACATGCTTTTCCAGGTCTCTCTAGTATCAGCACTGCAGGATTGATTAATGTCCATAATTTTAACACAGCTGTTATCCAATTACACATATGAATCTATAATATTCCTTTTAAAATAATGCACTGATTATATTTGATATTCATCGATGTCATAGATGCTAATAAAACTACTGTTCTGCTCATGCAAATGACCAAGCATTGCCTGTAGGGCATTAAGCAAGCCCACTGAACATGAAAAAAAGCTTATGTTGTTTCCATAGGCTTTGGATCAGTGTGGAAATCCATGCAGTAACATGACAAGAGATCAAGCTCAACAAGACCTTGCACTTAGTGCTTTCACACTAAACTCTACAGTATTCATCTAAGAACTGTTAATTATAACTACTGGTGTAATGTTGCCTGAGGCTTTTAAAACATTGCTTAGTTTGAAAGAAATCTGAAGTTCACACCGCTTAAAATAAAAGGAAGAAAAATGGTTCTGCCCTTTGGTTCTCCAATTCTGCACAAACTGTCTAACCAATGATGCACCATTTGTCCTTGGTGTGAATTTAAGAAACAAACAGTTGCAAACCATTAAGAAGACTCATCAGTTAGGATTTCAGAGAGTAGTCCAATGTACTCCTGCAGTTTGACAAGATAAGGGCCTACTTTCAATTTGCACTTACCTGAGCAGTCCTTATCCCCATGAATAAAGTCAGTGAATTCGATGAATTGCAGAGCCCCATGCTATATTAGTAAGGAAGTATTATGTAGTAAAAGGGTCAGGAAAAAGTATCTCTAACTGGGGGATTGAAACTCTGCTATGGCATGAACCAAAGCTCCTACTTGCTACACAATACATCAGCAATAAATAAGGTTTGAGGATGTAATTTATTTTGATCCCTTTCTGTCATGCATTGTTGGAGTCTTTTGTTTTATGTTGCTGGTGTTTTGAAATTGGAGCAGATGATTATTGTTACAGTGCATCCTAAACCATGTGTTACTGAATATCTACAAATTTCTGTTCTAATATATTCCTATCACTGCCATTATGGATGCAAAGATCTTAGTGTCACTTTAGTTAATTGTAGAAGCTGAATGATGTTGTCTAACTTCCAGTGATGCAGAAGAAAATATGCACTTGCATGCTGCTATTATTCAAATTGAATTTTCAAGCTGAACAGTAAAAAGTCTTTAGTTCACAGCATTTTTACACATAAATTTAAACAAGGTGCTGAACTGTGACATCCAAAACAAAAAAATTATATGAGCAGGTTGCTGAGTTTGTCATCTGAAATGCACTGGGCATTCTGAGATTATAAAGTGATACAATATTATAACCAACCCTTTCATAGTATCAAAAAGATATTTTTTTTAGTCTTTGAAGTTACTTCTTGATGCATTGATGAACTCTTGATTTACTCAATATTGTGAAGGGAGAATGACAAGCAGATTTTTCTACCTTGCCGCATTAGCCACCTATGTCTGTTTTCATCTTATTCTCTCACCATTTTCTGCTTTCTTTCACAAGCAGTGTGCACTGAAGGAATTAAAAGTAACTTTTAGATGTTATCTGTTATATTTGTAATGATTTTTGACAGTCAGGCTTTACCTAAACTGTGTGAGAAAATAAAATCTTTCCTTTAGATTTGTGTTATCTCTTGGATACCTTTAAAGGGATGTGGTAAGCCTTACTCTCCTTTTGGTCAAATCCAGAACTTGCTAGTGTTATTTTCAAATTACTTATCTCATAAATCAGCACTTCCTGGACACCATGTCAATATTGCACATGAAATCTTGCTTTCCTCAGCTTTTTCTCTTGCGGATGATGGTCTTCTATGAACAGGGACTTTAAAAATGCCAAAACATACTTCCCATGTTGCCTTGTTTTTTCAACAGTGACCTGACAGTAGGTGCTGCTTTTGGCTAGATCAAAAGACAGAAACAATTATTTGTGTGCTGGTAAAGAGAATATCTGAGGAAGTGGCTGTATGTATACAAAGATAAAAATACTAAGAGGATTCATATTTTCCGAGAGTAAGAGTTGCTTTTACACAGTTCAAACCAGGTTTTATTTATTTCATTCTGCTTCAAAAATAAGGAGTGAATCATCAGTTCTGGATAGCAAACATTGTTTATGATTTGAGAGAATAATTTTCAGAGATTAAGTATAAGCAGTCAAATGAAAATGCTATTTAGGAAATTAGCTACAAATCCATGAAACCTCCTGGTTTTTTTGGTTTGTTTTTTTTTTTTTTGTACCATTAGTCCAGTCATCCAGTTTCTATAGCTGGAAAATGTTTTGAGTGTCAGTACGAAGGCAAGTGTTTGAGGCATAGCACTACTATGTTCAGCTTGTACATTGCTTACTTGATAATGTAAACCTTGATCTTGTTTACATGTAAATCTCATTCATGACTGAGGTTTTTGCTAATCAGAAAGGTCTATGCCTTCTCTTTTGGTAAGTTCATCACACTTGGAAGACAAAACTGGAGAGGTGGCTCACATATGCAAGGGTACTAATTTGTATTTGCATTTTCCTAGTTAATTAATCCTAACAACATAGGGGGGAGCCTGTCAAGACTAGCAGAAGTATAACATTTTTTCAGTTTGTAAATGACAAAAGTATTTCAAGGCTTTATTTTGATTGCCAGTTAGTTTTTGTGAGACAGTAATAGGACACTCTTAATAACTCTGACACCTTCAGAAGACTGCCTTCATGCTTTTGAACGATGTAAACTGTTTTTGAATTCAGTGAACTCAATTCGTGTGCTTGGGTGCGTTGAGTGATTTTGCACTATTACCTCCAAAGCATTCTTTACTGTCATAGCTATGACTCAAAAGAGGGTCTCAAACCAAAGTTTCCTCTTCCCAAAACAGTGTTTTTGAAAGGTCATTCTCTATTGAAGCAGTTTGTGACTCTTCCGTCATCTGTTAGAGATGGGATTTGTGAATCTACCAGGTATTCTGTGTAGCTCACTATCTTAGATGTGTGTTTCTGGAGGACATAAAGGTTGTAATGACACTTTTCATCATGATTTAATTGTTTATTAATTTGGGATGTGGCTGGTGATAGGTTTAAGTAATTTAGCATAACTGCTAGCTACTGCATTTTTAAAAATTGTTGCTGGAGTTATGGAACAGTACTAATTTTCCTAAGTAAAATGTACTTCATTACTGAAATAAATGCAAAAAAAATAATCCCCCAACCCATTATGGACATGCAGGGTACACATCTCTTAAGAGTGTAGAGACCAAGGATAGATTGTATATACGAAACAAAATTAACACAGAAATTGCCCCATATTTAAGTTGTGTGCAGATCTGATCAGATTCACGTGTAAAGTTATAGCATAGACACTGGAAGATTATCTGTGTATGGTGACAAAAACTCCGCTGCTGTTGTCCCTTCATCTACACCTGGAGAAGTAGCTGGTAGGTTGTTACTACTTCTGATGTAATTTATACTATGCATAAATAGTGCATGAGTTATGTAGGGTAATGAGGTCATCTTCTGCCTCCAGAACCAGCTGTGAAACTTCTTCACCTTTCTTCCTTTGATATAATCCCAGTAGCCATCACTTAATGGAAAGAAGCTGCTTCAAAAGAAAAATGTAAGTTAGCCTTGTTTAATTTCTTTGCTCACCTACGCTTTTTTCTTTTAGAAAACAAGCAGTCCTGAAGTGTCTCTAAAAGGAAACCTAACTGGATCACACTTTCTGCCAGCTGGCAGTTTATCATCAGAAAGATTGTTCTCTGATGACGTATGTAATATAATGCATTGTCCAAATGCTGTCTCCTTAGTGACATGCTGCTGTAATGCATCACACTGCCATAATACATTGTCGTGGTTTCAGCCCAGCCGGTAACAAAGAACCACGCGGCCGCTCGCTCACTCCTCCCGCCCCCCTCCGGTGGGATGGGGGGAAGACGGAGGAGAGAAAAGAAAAAAACCCTGGAACCTCGAGGGTTGAGATAAAGGCAGTTTACTGGGACAACACAAAGGAATTACAACAACGGTACTAATGAACGAGTATACAAAAAGAGTGATGCACACTGCAACTGCTCACCACCCGGGACCCGACGCTCCGCCACTTCCCCCACCGAAAGAAGGATCCACCCCCCAGCCCGCTCCCTATGTATATACTGAGCATGATGTCCCATGGTATGGAATAGCTCCTTGGCTAGTTCAGGTCAGCTGCCCCGGCTATGGCCCCCACCTCCCGGGTTCCTGTAAAAATTAACTCTATCCCAGCTGAACCCAGGACATACATCAAAGCCTTCCTCACTTTGATAGTATTGTATAAGCACCAATGTATTTTTGTGAACAAAAGAACAATGAGTCTTCATTAAAGTAGATGTATAATTCTACTGTTTATGAACTGCCTGCAAATACAGATGACACTCAGTTATTGCATATCCAGTTTTTACTTGAAAAACGAAGTGCATAGTACTGTCCATGCCTTTTAAAATTTACTCAAATGTGCTATTCAAAATAGATCGGTATGATGAATGGAACACCTACTCTTACTCCTTTTTTAGCACAGCAGGTTTCTGTTAAATTCTGTTTGTCACAGAGCTGGCCTAGATCTACTGCTGCATTGGGCTGTGCCATTCTGCATTTTTTCAGATACTTTGTTCTCCGCTCTGTATGCTAGTGAGGAAGCTGTGCTTACCTTAAACTGAACATATTGTATCTTTTGTACTTTCTCCTGTGTTCTTACAGCAATCATAACTGGATAATTGCTGCTCCTTAGACATAGTGTTATAAGAGATGTAATCACATCAAATCTGTTGAGTGATTCTGTAATTATGCTTCATTTATTGTCCTCGCTGAGATGTAGTATGAATATACATAATCTTGCTTTCCTTGATTAGCTGTTTGACCAATGTTGTTTTATAATCAATAGCTAAAATGAGAAGAACTGGAAAGTTTTAAAAGACAACGGACAATACATTCTTCTTTTGAAAATCAGTATTCCAGTGAGGTAGTAGAGAAAAATGGGATTACAAGGTTGTAATGAGTAGCTGGGTATATATTGCTGTGCAGCTAAAGAAAAAGAAGTGAAAATATATGATAGGGTAAAGAACTTAAAACACACACTTGCTAAAGCCATCTATCATCACAGCATGGTTTCTGAAAAAAGAAATTAATAGTAATAAAAAAAAACCCTAAACAAAACCAACATACCTGGGTATGAGGAAAAGTATGAAGAGGAGAGAAAGAAGTGACTCTTATCACTGAACCCATCTCTGAGTTTCTGTCAGAAGCCTGGGTCTGGATTTTGTAAAGCTCTTAAATTGTTTAGAAATGCCTGAATTAGACATTTCCTCTTTCTGTACTGCTGAACTGTTCGGTCTGAAGTCTATCAGTAGAAATAACAATTGAGAAGATATTTTCTGGCAGGTTTTGGTGTTCTGTTTCCACTGGGTCTGTGCTAACCTACCTCTGCTGACCTCTGTTGCCTTGAGGAATCTGAATGAGACAGAATAAGGTAGTATATTAACAAAATATTAAGCTAAGAAGGGTAGGCTTACTTGCATGACTTACTGATTTTAGATTTAAAATTCAGTGTGCTGTAGTCTAATAGTATTACCTATTTAGCAAGTCAAAGTCAAATTTAAGTCAGATTGATGGTGCTTGGAACACCGTCTATAGCATACATAGAAATCTGCATATGGAAATAATAAAATAGATAAAATACCAACATATTTGCACTATAATTTGCACATTACAGAGATGTTCCTTGTTTACTGTTTATACCAGACAATATTCTTGGTCTACCATGGTTGTCTTGGTAATTTTTTCTAGCTAAGATGATGACTCTTCTGCTTTGTTTCAGATTTGTGAAATGCTGTTTGCTATTTTTTATGGAACAGCATATTTAGTCTTAGTATGCTTTTAAGGCAAATTTTTCTAAATTTATATCTGAAATAATTAGCTTGAATTCAGGCTATTTCTATGAGATTTAAAGTAGTTATTAATCTAATATAATAATGACATTTGAAACAATATAGAAATTATTTTACCAAGTAGCTTGCAGTATTATTAAGGATGCTTACCACATGTAGCCAATTCCAAAAACCTCACTGTAAGTCACTGGCAATCTATATAAAAAGATCATTAAATGAACCATGGAATGGACACCTGGTTTAGTGCTCTGTTTACACCAGAAGGAAAAGGAAAAGAAAAGGGGTGAGGCAATAGTAGCATTTTTAATCTATAGCGCTTTTAATTGGCTTTAAATTCTTCCAGGTTAGAAACATTATTTTATTTGCATGACAGTGTTACACCTGTATTCCTCATTCCTTCACTCAGTTACTGAGATTGTGATTTGTATCTAATTAAACTTGGTCTCTAGTACCTGAAGATGTCAGATCTTTTTTGGAATTAATATGTAGCATGTCATTGGAACAATCCTATGCAACCCTCTTCCTTTGAGACGTTATCAAGTTTTTAATAGTGGGGAGAGAAGAGGAAATGAATTCCTGCTGTGGTAACTATCAGCTTGCTTTGTTTTTCACTCAGTGAAGATCATGTTGTACTTCCTGTATTTCCCTTTTAAGTTTCCTGGTGAATATGGAGTACAAGAATTAAGTTAATTTAATTTGTCTTCTAAGTCTTGTTCCTATGTATAAATTTCTATCATCACCGCCTTATGGTTCAGCTGCTTTCCTCATTGATCTCTTCCACCCTGTGTATTTAAATAATCTTGTATTGTTTCCATTCTCTTCCAGAACAATACTATACTCACTGACAGTTTTACTTCCCTAATGAGATTTTAGAGCATTTCTGCTTGGCTTCATCCTTGTTTCTTTAGAATTACGTATATGCAATTCTGTCATTCACTAACTTCTGTGTAACAGATAATACACTGTGTCCCAGTAGGACTTCAGTGGTTACAACATCTGATTGATCTTAAATACTTCATTGCTTTTAAATAGCTAGATGCATCCTGAAACAGAACATGTATTCTCTGTTAAATCCCCTATTTTCTTCAAAATCCATATTAGTAATTTCATTATCTCAACCAATTCTTTTCATTAATGTCAATATCTTTCTGATATTTCCTCTCTCAAATTCTAGTGTTCTCAATTTTTTCCTGAAATAATAGATGTATTTATTCAGCTATACAACTTAGTAGTGCTTCTGATTTCCAGTTGCTGGAAAATGAAAGATAGTTAATGGACAATGTAAAAACATCAAGCTCAAGTACTGCTACAATAAAGGTCATATTATGGAACAGTTATCTGCAAGCCAGTGAGCTATTTAAATCATATTTAATGGTAAGTAATCAGATCACATGGAGAATAGTCAAGGTATCTTATACAGCTTCTGAAAGCTGTGCAGTTTTAACCTTGAACTTGAAGGCAGGAAAACAAATAGCTGTTCTGCTTGATCTCTGTTGTTCAAAAGCAGAAACATTGAAAGAAAACTTCATTACAATTTCTTCATCATATAGGTGATTAGCAATGATAAAACATGAACATTTAATAGGTTCATTATGTCTAAATAAGGAAAAGCTTGGATATTCACTCCTCAGGCATCTGATTCCCTCTCAGGATTTTTCCTGAAACGTACAGTTTGTGGGGCAGGATACCATCACAGTCAGTTCTTGCAGTAAATTTAATGTTCCTCAAGCTGGTCAAACAGTGGACCTAAAAACTCACCACCATAGCTCAAAACATGGTCTCTAGAGACAAACTCTATTTCCAAGAGAGGCCATAAGCAGCTAGAGTATGAACAGGAAAGAGCACATGTACTTCTCCTTAACATTCTCCTGAAGTCCGCCAATTTTCAGGGTGGGAATTTCTGGGTTTGTAAGCGAGAGCTTATGTAGTGCCATTAATAAGTCAGTTTGTTTATCCCTGAGTTAGGTTCAGTTCTGGGGATTTGTTAATGTTCATTCTGTCTATTTGTACCATAGCATCTTCCACAGCTATTTCAGCTTTAAGCAGATCTCTTAATTTTCCTGTCTTTCTCCTCTTCTCCAGCTTCCACCCTTCCCTTGAAAGCAAAAGAGACCAGTATCAGAATCTCCCTAAGAGCTTTGACTAATAATATCACTGTAAATATTTAATTTAGCTTTTCTACAATGGTTTTGTGCTTTCTAAGTGTGTTTTTATATCCTGGTCACTAGCTGGCCCTACAGATTCCCTGACTAGTTTGCTATTTGTGATGTATTGAAAGGATTAATTTTGATTCCTTTAGAATAGTTACTTCCTAAATTCTCTTTTAGCCAGTCTCACCATGTTTTTACATTTCCTCTGCTGCATTTCATGATCTTCTGTTATCTTCATTTGCATACAGCTGCAGCACTTTGATCTTTCAGCTTTCATAATCCTGATACTCTCCTTCACTTAGCCTTTACTGAAGCCTTTTTCTAGCACACACACTGTGCTTCCACATGGTGTCCTTCAGTCTCTCTACACTGCTTCTAAGCATTTAATTCTCCTAACTCTCCCTTAACCTGATTTTTATAAACTTCCTTATTTTCCATGGTTTCCCTTTTTGAAGATTAGCACACTGGGTCTTTGCTCCTAGAATCTGCTGCATGTAAGATTTTGTGATCACTGTTACAAGGCTGACACTTTTGAATCAGAGATTTTTGACTAGATCCCACACATCACGTAGATCCAAGTCAAGACTCACAAACCAGCTCTTCTTTGATACAATCCTCAACAACATTTACAAGCTTTATCTCTGCACGATGGTGTCCTGACGTGACATTTGTATGGATTACAGAACAGTGGAAATTACCTGGCAGAATTTATTTGCCTCCCTTGGTGCCTCACTGATTTCTCTAAGCATATTGCATATAGTGTGTGTGTGACCCCAAATCATATTTTTCAAATTTAGGCTTGGAATTTCACACCATGCAGATTTTGTGTTAGTTGACCAGTTAGTTAATTTGTTAATTTGATTTGATACTGAACTTTCTTTAAGACAGAGGGTTACTGTTCCTATAGCTCAGGTTACTCTGTCTTTCCTGTATATTTTGTATTCTGCTCTCATACTGTTACATTGATTGTCTGACTTCCATGAGCTTCCGACATGTCTGGTATGTTAATATCTTAATTTGGATCACACATTCCAATTTCTCCATCTTATTTCTTAGCCTTCCAGCATTCACAAAGTGGCAGACGTACTATTGATTAGTTAACATTTCTTGGCACTCTTTTAAAATGGCATTCTGTTTGTTTCTTATTTCCATATTTGATTATTTCTAGCCCCTGACCTATCCTTCTCTTGAGAATACAGAATTTTTGTGTCTTCATCTTTACAAATGTTATCTTAAACCCTGTGTACTTCTGTGCCTGTCAGCTTTCCCTCACTCCTCAGTGTGAAGTTCACCATCAGCCCTGTTTA
Organism: Buteo buteo; assembly: GCF_964188355.1. Lineage (NCBI taxonomy): Eukaryota > Metazoa > Chordata > Aves > Accipitriformes > Accipitridae > Buteo > Buteo buteo. The sequence continues at coordinate 33,305,729 of NC_134171.1, read as the reverse complement.
TTTTAGTCATCAGCACCTTGGTTCCTTACAGCTGAGATCAGGTCCTTTCCTTAAGTCCAGAAGTGCCCTCAGTTCCTGAAAAACTGAATAACCCTCCTTTTACAACAAGTTCTGAAACTGCGTTTCCATCGCTGTTCCTGGACATGTGTGGGTATGAACAACACTTCAGAGATGCTAGCACAGACCCTGGTTGTCTTTTCCAGAACTCTACTCCAAAATATGTCTCTTGCCTATTTCATTAACATACATGGAAACAAACAATTACAGGACTCTCCCCAGTGTTTTGAGGTCTTGCCTGGTAGGCATATTTTCCCCTCTAGACTCAGAAACCCTATTTGCCTGAGAAAGGTATTTTCCACCAATGCAAACTCTTTTCTGCTTCCAGAAGGACGTCCTCAGTGCTGGATGTTATCCAGCGGAGATGCCTATGCCTTGTGTTTGTTCCCCCTTTGCTAGCCTCTGATGTTTCTGAACTCCTCTCTGAACCTCTTCACTTCTCTTCTCCCTTCCTGAGCAGGACTGCATCTGCCAGCTGGATCTGATCAGCTCTGCTGCCTGGACACTGCTCAGGCTGTGGCCAAAGGGGTTTCCTTGACCGTCTGTGTCTGCCTCAGGTCTTCCAAATCAAGCAGGGCTGAACTTCTGCCCCAGGGGCTTGTGTGAAGCCTGTACCATTCATTTATGCACATACACCCTTTTCCTGGATGAGGTAGGAATTGATTATGATACCTGACACAATAACCAGCATGTTTCATCCTACTGATGTCTTCTCTTTCTTTGAATGGACGCAAGAGCATTTCTCAAAGTCTTCCCTCTCCAGTGGTTCTCTTCACCTCTCCTCCTGATGTTCTCCTTTGGACTGTAAGTTGCAGAGCCATCTGGCTCCTATTACCTGTCACTGAACTCCTATTGCAGTGAAACTGCTACTTACCTGATCATTTTATTTAGTCCTGGGTCTCTGCTCATTCACTGAAGCTCTCTTTGCTTCGGGGAAGTACAGAACATTTTTGTTCTGGGCAAAGGAGAATTTATATTGACAATTAATTGCAGGCTTTGTGTATGATTGTATGATACAGTAACCTTTTTAAGGGCAGATTTTTGTTATACGAATGCCATTCACACAACTTGTCTTCACGCTCCACCTCATATGCTAAAGACTTACTCAGCAGGTGATCCATGCATGGGTATCTTGCATGAGAAACTGCTGCAGAATTGGAGCCAGAGGAGAAAAATAACGCATTTAAATTTATAATAGAAGGCAAAGTAACATAATGAAATAAGTTGCAGGGGACTTTGAGTCCCAACAGGTTTTACTCCACTTTTTCTCTTTTCATTTGAAAAAGTTGCTGTCTTCAAGTTTTCTTTTCACTTGTAAGAAGTACTTGAAACTCACAACCTATAATGATGTTTTCTTCTGTTCAAATAGGTGTTTTTTAGTGGTAACAGTTATTTTTAGAGTTTTAAATGTACACATTTATTTGCATACACTTCCTAAGTCATAAATGCAGATTGCTTATGTGTCTAAGCAAATTAGGGGTTACTACACACAAGAAGAACATCATCTGTGCATACTAATACCTGTTCTGAGTATCATGTCCATTTACTCACAAATAACTGGTGGATATCTGCCTCATTGCGGCTTACCCATATGTTACATTTTGCACCTACATAACAGCAAAAAGGAAGAATTTTCCAAATTGCAATTGGGAAACTATCATAATTTATGCGAAAAATAACAGACTGTTTTGCAAAGGCACTTTTCCTGCTGCTTTACATTTATATAAATTGAATGTGAAGTAAAAAAAAGTAATATGTGATATTACTATCTCTTTTAAAAACTATGCAAACATAAATGACTATGTAAGGTGCAACAATTGATATTGAATACAATGTAGGTTTTTGCTTTTACTTCGTGAATGTGATTATATTGATTGCTTTATATGATTGCATTAATGTATATAATTACATCAAAGTATATGTTTTAATTAATGATACAAACCCCCGGTAACTAAAATACCTGGTCATATTTGTGCATATTTCAACACATACTTTCTTGCCATAATGTTATTGTCTCATAAAAATCCTTGTCAGAAATATCATGTAGGTCCTGGTAATATACTACATATTGTCAGAGTTTGTACTTGAAGGACAACAGAAACAATCCTAGGATCTAAATTTGTATATGAAAATGATTATAATCTTATTATTGCAGTCAACCACATAGTGTTTTGTTTTGTTTTGTTTTCTTTTGTTTTTAAGATGTCCCTGTCCTTCCTGCTCAACATTGTCAATCCCAGTTGGCAGAATTGCTCATTCTGGCAATCATCATCAGTGGGCAACCAGGGTAGTTTCAATAGCATTTGCCATTTTTAAAAAATTATTGGAAAAACCTTTTGCTTTTGGCAAAAGGCTGATGAGGAGGCATGTCTCCCCTCCTCACTGCTTCTGTTGCAAATGTTATGCACAAGCAATCAAGTTAATAACATTTGTTTGCAACATTATTGTAACTAATTCATAAAACCAAAGAAAAAATACCACCAAATGTCACTTACGCCAAGGACTTTTTATTCACTTATAGTACCTAATTTTGAGATCTTTGACATTTAAAAAGACATTAGAAATCCCTAAATCCTATTCAATGTATACAAAGTGATTAATATCTATGCTAATTAAATGGACATAATGATAATATATTCCTTGGTAGCATAGTCATTAAAATAATACAGTTTCTGTTGGCCTGTTCTGGTATTACTCGATTGTAGGCAATTTAATTTTCAAAAGGAAGGTCTAGCCTACTAAATCATGCAGTTATAGAAATTCTCTCTTAACGAGGATGTGTAGAGGAACAGTATTCACTGTTATGTGTGTGCATATTCACAACAACATGGACTTTCTCCAAAAGTATGTCTGTGTAATATAGGAGCGACTGTGCTTAAATGCATGCATTTTTTTTTTAAGAAACAAAACCACCTCTGCCATGTTTATATATATATGGATTTTTTTAAAATTTAGTTTCCTATCAAGAATAAATGAATGAATAGGTTTAATAAAAACTCTTTTGGAAAGCAAATACTATGTTTTCATAGTTGAGGAATTTTATGCAAATATTGATGAATACTCATCCTGTATGTAGGGTAGAGAGGGACACAGCTCGATGCCTTAAGTCCTTTCCAGCATCTGACTGACAGAACTGAGCACCATAAGGAAGTACACTTACCCTTCTTGATTAGGATGTGCAAATTAAGTGCAGACAGTTACAATGTGTCCTTATTCTTTATATTCTGCTTCACTAGAGCTGGAAGGCAGGTGCTTCCAGTTTCTAAAAGACCAGTTTACTTCCAGTGCCATTCCTTAAGTCTCTGTTTCGAATTTACTCTGCACTTCACCTACTGTCTGGTGATGCCCTTTTCAATATCTGTTACAATATAAAACATGGCCAGGGTTACTGATTATCCAAAGCTGAATTCCAAATGGCCTTTCTGATGACATTTCAAATTTCAGCAATCTGCAACCAGCTTCAGCTTTTAACAACTGCAATTGGAAACTCATCAAGCTAATGTGGAAGACAAAATGCATATTTAGTTGCACCAGTGATAAACCCATTGATTGGGTGGGATGGCAGAACTGACTCAGATTTTTGTACATGCCAATTTTTTAAAGGCTAATTGTTGAAAAATTTTAACTGTATCCCTTCTGTCAGTATTCTCTAGGCTAGGTTTTATGATGGCTTCCAATACATGCATAAAAGTTATGTCTGAGAAAGAACTCATAGGCTATAATAATTTACCTCCATTTTCTGCTTCTTTTCCTGTCAGTGTTGCCACACGTATGTCAGCAGTTAAAGTTGCATGGAACTCTTTGAAAGAGAAAATAAAACAAAACCTTGATGTGTCTGGTCATCAGCACTTAGCATTAGCAGCACCTCTTTTGTAACCTTTCAGTTGCTTCATTCACCTGAAAAATCTGAAAGTTACAAAGCAGCATTGAAAGATTAAAACCTTCCAACTGGCATTTCTTTATGTGACTTTTTAGAAGGAAAACTTTCCACAAACCTTATTATTTAATGAATAAATCTATGAAAGAGTCTTCAGACCACAGACGTTTCTAATGAAATAAAGTAATCTTAATTATCGCAGTGATCATTTGTAACAGCAAAGACATGGCAAGACAGGGATAAAAATGGAACAGACAGTTGGGGTGGAGGAGAAAGAATTAGGGCTTGAAACTCTCTGACCCGCCCAATTCCCAATTGCTTTTTAGACACAGTTTGTGATCCTTTCGAGTGGTCTAAATTAATCACCATTTACAGAAGTTAGAATAGGGCTCACTCAACACTCCAAATGAAATTTAAAAAAAAGGAAAGAATTAGCATGTTAAACCTGGCTGCTGGGTAATGTGCTGTTACTGCATAGTTCTGGGGTTGCAGAGCCCTTTGTACAATTCACTCTACAAGGCACTCTGAAAAATAAGAAAGAAAAAAAAATTATCAGCTGAGAAAACCAGCAGCAATTGATTGAAGATATTTAACCTTTTATGCTCATTTTTAATTTTGTTTAATAGGAACTGTTTTTTCAATCTAAGACTATTGCCTAACTTGTAATAGAAGTGACTTCTATTCCAAAGCAAAGGAAAAGCCCCAGTGCGCTGTGTTTCATTTTAAATGAAATTATCTTTATCTTGTATCTACAGCCTGGTAGACTGTGAATTTCATTTCACAACAGAGGACAAGAGGAGAGTGACTCTGAGTTTAGTTTTATTCTAAGTTTATTCTAACTTGGTCATTATTGACTCCTATTGATTCTCACCAGTTCAAGCGAAAACTTGATGTAGTATCTTTCCCTTCAGGAAATGGTCTTGCATGGGGACACAACATTTCACAGATATTTGTTTCTCTCTTCTCTCAAAACTAGCAAAGGGCTTGCTTTTTAAATCTAATTACTTTTTTAAAAAGTAGATTTACAGTGAAAAATACTTTTTTGGACTTCAATCTGCCATCCTGCTACTAGCAGTACTGTTATCAAAGTAGAAGTTACAAATTAAGTTTATTGGAACATTCACATGTGGACATGATCAGAGGTAGAAAAAGAGTTTTCCAAGCAAAAAATAGGAATTTAATTTAGAATTTCAGACATTTGTGTAGAATATATATGTTACCTTTGTAATCTTTCTGAAATTGCATGTGTATTTTCCTCTGTGTGACTTCATTCTGAAATTTGGAACTGGTCCTGAGTTCCTGCAAGTGCAAACTCTGCTGTTTTAATCTATCATCGTCCTGCTGGAGCTTCTAAATGTTACTCTCCCTCTTGTGCTTTTTTAGATCTGTTCAGTTATTTATCTTGTCTCTTATTCAGTGGGAGTCTGGGCACACTTAGTGAGTGATTCTTAGGTGCATTCCCCTCCCTTGTACTTTAGTCCACTGAGTTACAATTTTGGTCAGAGCTTATTTGGTAAGTGTAAGTTTGAAATTGTCCCTGCCTTGTCTGCAGGGAAGAGATGATACTGATTTTATTATAATTACTGAAACTTCTTGCTACAGAAAAAAGACTTGATCTATTTAAAAGAAAACCACACCTTCAAAACTATTACAAGGACACAAGTAGAAACTTTCCTCACCAAATGGAAGTTTCTAATAGCAAAAAATAGCTGCCGGCATTCATTGTGGGTGTCCTTTCTGCTCTGCTTTAGACCAGGTAGAAGGACATGTAGGATAGACAGAGGTCTGGCTACTACCTGCCTGCTAGAGCAGATGCTTTGATGGACTCCTTGTGGACAACTCAAATTACACTGAGGATTATTGAGCCCTCACTGTGTCCCAGATCTTGAAATAAAAAAGCTGTCTCCCACAGCCTCCTCCACACCATGCATGGTCTTTTTTCCTGCCCCTGCAGCCTCCTTCCAAGTATCACTATTTCAAATGTTATCATTTCCCATGTTATTTATTTGTCTGTTTGTCTACTGGAAAATACTGTCTGAAGGTATGTGTCATGCTTTCAAGATAAGCCATGAGTTTTTATTGTTTTGGATTCATTTAAGCTTTCTGTGTGTTGACAAAGGAGGAGTGAGGGGAAGCCATAGTTTAAAACAGCTAATACAAATTGAAATGAAAATACACTTGAACCAGATTCTCATACATTGTTATGAACTTGGAATTGATTTTCTCAGAGGGAAGATTCAGGAACATGTCCATGGAAGGCTTCTAAGTCCTAAAGCAGAAAGCTGAAATCCTTTATTTTTTTTTGAAAAAATCTGAATTTTGCAGGGCTATGCAATTTAGAAGAGAAGGCTAAGACATCTGTAGTGGTGAACATGTAAGATGGTACAACATAAACTTTGTTTTCTATTTTATTCTCTCAAAACAGTTTTAAAACATAAGGTGACCAAAGGAAGACTTCATTTTGCAGATAAAGGTGGGGAATGACTGCATTTTATGTCACATTCAGGGAAAAAAAAGGATTTTAATAGGTTCATGATTTTGCTTGCAGCCTTGACCTTTATACTTGTAACTTTGGAGAAATGTGTTGCATAACTGCTTTTTCCTTCACACGGAACTGTGCATTTTCAAAAAGGGAGGGAAAAACATTATAACAAAAATAAAAATAAAGTAAAATAAAAATTCCATACCTGAAACTATTTGGCTAGGCTGTGTCAAAAACCTGTTTCTTGATCCAAAGTGTACTGACTTCAGGAAGTGTCTTTACCTTTCCCAGGCCTTTGTGTGAAGCCTTCCAGGAGGTTGCTTCTCTGCAGACTTCTAAGAACTCCACAAGAAAGGGCTACAGATAGTATCCTGTGGTAAGTTACTTTCTAAAAGTGTAAAAGTAGGAGATCATTCACTAAGGCAAAATAACTGGCATCTGCACTTTACATTCTTGAATTTCATGTACGGACCTCCAAAATTGTGCCTTAGCTGTTGGAATAGCAATGTACAGAAATTTATTTCTATGAGAATTGACAATTTAACATTTTGTCAGGAAATCAGCTCACTTAAAAATATATTTTAAAATATGCTTAACAATTCATGTTTAACAGATCTTTTATTTACATCCTGGCCAAAATGTCAAGGGTTACAGCAAAAGTGGGATTTTTTTTTAACTGACTTGCTACAGTAAACATCAAGAATCATATGCCCAATTTTTAGACAAGACAGTAGTGAATCTTTCTTTAAGAGTTTTTCATTGTGTGGCATATTTTAGATTATTTATTTCTTTGCTTTTTACTCTCATCTCAGTTGACTTCAATGGTGATAAACAAAATAACCCTTGATTTTTAAAAACAATCATATTCCTCATGTTCAAAATTTGAGACTCATCAACTGAAGAACAAAATTGGAATAAAACAAAAACAATTACATTTTTGTATGGAACATTTCAGCCTGGAAGAAAACTATTAATAAAGTTAAGAACACCTCACATTGTTTGACTTAAGTGTAATTGTTACACTTTCTTGTTCCTAAAGTTAATATTTACTTTATGTATATACATACTTCTATGTACATTTTCTGGATTTTTTTAACCATTTGAGTTTAGCTCCAGCACACTTTTGCATGAAGTATGTGGTCTTGAGTAATTTATAAAATCGTTTCTAAGTATTGGAAGCAGACTGCTGAAGCAAATAATTGTTGTTAATGAAATTTGTTATTGTATTTTATTAATCAACATAAAATATTTGTATTTCAGCCTAGAACTTTACATGGCATCACTATAAAGCAAGATTGCTATCAAGAATAGCATTTATCAACAGGACCATTAAAATCTCATTTAAAATGAAGGTCTTTCCTTTGTATCATCTGTTCTTTTCCCCAAAGCATTATTCTTCTGGTTTATTATTCACCTTTTCAGTGTTCAAATACTCAGTAGTTTCAGATCCTATTTTTCATGTTTCCTCTTGCTATTTCTCAGACAGTTGGTGCTGTAGTATCTTGGATCATTAAATGCGTTAAATCCTCTTTGCTCAAAAAAGGCAACCCACTGTAGGAAACAACTTGCATTCTCTTTTATTACCTAATTATATTTGCAGAAACCATTTTGAAGAAGATGTATTTTATCTTATTGGCTACTCCTTCTTTTGATATACTTTCCTGTTCTTTATCTTTAGTTCATAAGAATGATTTCTACAGGTATTTCCCCCCCCGCCCCCCCCATTCACTACTTTTAAGTATAGCACCATATCTGGCTTTTCAAAAATTGTTTCCAAATCTCTAATGTTTTTAAAACAAAAGCCAAACTCCATAGCACTCCTTTCTTGCTAGAAACAGAGCTTTTCCTTGGATTCTAATACATCTTGAATGCAAATTAAAATTTGTCATCATTCATGAATGAACATCCAGCAAACTTCTCTAACTTCTTTTCTATATATTCCATCTTCTTTTCTGTCCTTTGTTCTTGCTGTTCATATTTTTTGACCTTAGAACATAGACTATATAATGCTGCCTAAATAGTTCAGCTTGCCTCTACCTTTGAATGGGGAAAACCAATTCCTTAATACTGACCTAACTTTATCCATTCATTAGAGAAAAATTGTCAGGGTGAGGGTTATCACTATATCTAACCAGAATGAAAGATGTATAGTGGTTATGCTCTAGCATGCAAGGATGACTTTACAGCATGCCACCAGTTCCAGCATTTACATGATGACAGTAGGTATGGTACCCAGACTGTAAGAGCAAAATCATATTAATACACAAACATTTCAAGGGCAGGAAATGAGCTAACTAGCAACAAAGGCCTGAAGGCACAAAAGGAATACAGGCTTCCTAAGATTTTTATATCAATAGGAAAGTAGTAATTGGTGTGTGTTGATAGCTGGGAAAACAGCTGGACAAATGAGAAAAAAGACGACTCTGAAACAGTATCTGCAGATGCTATCAGTCTAAACTTGTGACAGTTCCTACTTCCAGTGTGAACTGTCATTTTGCCAAGTAAATGACAAGTAATAAACATTGATAGATGGAGTATGGAAATCATAAAATATATTTTGTATTGCTCTTGGTTTCATCAGATAATAAATTGAGTTTTTGTTACATTCCAAGCTCACTCAATACTTTCAGAATTCCTATTTTCAGCATGAAATAGTATTTCATATGTGAAGATGACAGCTGCTTGCTTACCATGATTATATACACTGAAGAACAGCTGATTTGGTTTATGATTAAGTATTGAGGTATATTAAATCTTACTGTCTGTTTTTAAACATCAACTATCTTGTACTGGAAGGAGAAAGTTTACCAGCCGGTATGATATAGTTAAAGTGATAATGATAGCACCTCATATAAATAAGTGAATACAGGCACAGAAGGCTTTGGTGCTACTGAACAGTGAAAGAGGATGTGGTACAGTGAAATACTATTGTACAGAAATGGCTCTTGAGTAAATGTTTTTTGTAATCATTAAGTTATATGGTCTTCCCATATAACAGTGAGCCTATGACATGGTTTTCTTATCAGTGCTCACTCACCAGTGGTAAATATAATGCACAAGCTAGTAGGGAGTAAGGAGGATCTGCTTTTGAGCACTGTGAAATACGGTAACACAGCACAGAAATTTTGGTACCCTGTGAAACATGAACTTTTTCTCTTGCCCATGCTGTTGCTTCAGCTGCTATATGCTGTTCTTCACACTGTTGTCAAGAAGGGTATTGGAGGATGTTTCCTTTTCTCTCCCATAGGTTCTTCTCTTGGACCCACTTATAGATACTCCTTTTGATACAAGACCAGGATCCACACCTCCAGCAGTAGGCTCAGCCCATGACTTCATTCAGCTTTCATTCAAAGGTGGTGATGCTCCACAACCAGTGTGATCTTAGCAGTATTCCTGGGAAGGGCGGGAGCATGCCAAGATGAGGAAAGAATGAAGGTCAGGTTCAGAGTTTCTGCAGCATGTATAGATCAAATGACCGGAGGGAAATATTGAGCCTACTGAGTGAAAACACTCAGTTTACAGACCTTGCTAGGTGCAACAAAAACTCTCATACCTATTCTGGAATATTGGGTGGTAGATTTGAGTCCTGCATCAGTGAAATCCAAAGAAACATAATTAGGCCAGAAGTCTAAGGTATATTGGATGTTGTTGCAAAATTGCTACAACAAATTCCTGCGCTTCATTTTTTTCTCCTTTTCTTATGGTGCTAAAACTGTTTGTGGGTCCCCACAGAAAGTCCTGTACAGTTGGCCGCCAGTTGTAACGCTGGAGTCAATCTTCACCTGTGCTGCAACACATCAGACTCACTGCATACATGCTAGTCATCTGTGCAGGGTACAGGAAGTCACACCGGTGTCTTGGACTTGCCATACCTGTGCTGACGCCTAGCTGTACCCTGTTTGACAAAACCGGAGTGTCCAGTACTTTTAGAAAAACTGTTAACTGTCCATCACACACACAGACTTAATCTTCAGTTTTCTTCTCACCTCCATGAAACAGGAGCGGGAAAAGAGCCACTGCAAACCCTTTACACAAGTTCGGTATTTGCTTGCTATTACCTATACATGGCATTGTCGTAATAGTCTTTCATTCAGAGGCTTTTCCGTATGCAACTGATTATTTAAAAATCACAGGAAAAATGAGTGCAATAAATGAATGTTTAGATGTTAGGAACTGTTAAGTTCAGTATGCAAGCCTGAGCTGTGCACAATAAAATAAAATCATGCAATGACGTATTTTTGTCCCTACGCGCTTGAAATTTTCCCATAAGGAATTTCAGTGATACAGAGTGTTTTCTTAGTTCCTTTGTTTCTCCTGCATTTACAGCACTTTGCCAGAGATTTAAATAATGATTACCTTTTCCAAATTCTGGAATTTTCAAGATATTACAGTATGCATTATGATAGTCACGTGAAGAGTTATATATATGTGTATGAATTGCATTTTAATAAGAGAATAAATGCAGTGAGCCACACAAATTGAAATCAAGAAAGGTGGAAAAATTAGGCAAAGATTTTCCTTCATTCAAGTATTGTGATGTAACACTACAATCTAGGTATAGTTTAATACGATTTTATTTCTGCTAATCAATTATTTCTTCTATTTTAAGAAATCATTTCTTGATATCAGCCTAAAACAGGTGCTATTGTCTGAACTATAACTTTATAAGTTAGATTTATTCCTAATCTTTCAGGTTTAGGATGTACGTTATATATTGGCTATATAAACCTTTACAACTAGTAAGAAAATCATTCAGTATAAAATCCATTAGAAAGAAATGACTTTATTCAGAACATGAAATGATCCCTCATTCGTGATATCTACAAGGCTACTGGGCAGAATACTTAACTCGAATCTCCTCAGGTCAATTTCTTTCTTTAATACTAACCCGCAGCTATGAAGATGTATTATTAGAGAAATGAAGTAATGGAAAATCTCCCTGATGTGAAAGCATATTAGAAATCATAAGTGAATAGGATTGCTTGGGGCATTTGAATAACAAAGCAATGCACTACTGAAAGTTGGCAAAAATTCAGCTCCTTTAAGGCTCATAGATTACCTGAATTTTGGTTCAGTTCACAGTATCTGACTAAACAGGTTTCACTTTCTATTGCTGCTGAGATTTGTCACTAGATAATGAGTTGCAAACATGGTTGTGAATTTATAGAATGTCTTACCCAGTATCAGATAAACAGTAGAACTAGGAAGATCTTATAAATTTGTTGGTAACATTAGTTGCTATGCTAAACTCAGTTTTGAATCTGTATGGACTGAACTGAATAAATAATCAAAGTTAATATGCTATCCTTTAGCATATGAATGATTTTCAAAAGCAAACGTATTTTAAAAATAGTTCTTAAAGTACTCTAAGAACTGTTTAGATGTTTAAATGGATTTTGAGATCTTCTGTAACTCTTGTCATGTACTGGATCCAAAATAACATGAAAACATATTACATTTTTATAGTGTAAATGTACAACTTATCCTAGTTTTCTTCATCATCTGAAAAAGAGATCTTCCTTTCTTGAAAGGTGATGGTAAAAAGGATGTGAGCAAATTATTATTTGCCACAGTAGTGTCTGCAAAAAATCAGCTCCATAATAAAGAAAAAGATAAAGTTGGTGAACTAAAATAGATAAAAAAACCTAAACCAATTTCCAGTCACATTACGATTCTCAAAATGTTGTATTAAAGTGACAATGCTACATGAAAAACATAACGAAAGACATCAATAAATTGTATCAACTTTGTGGGCCACTGCCCTTATGGTATTTAATAAATTAATTGCATAACACTATGTTATTCTTGCACAAAAACTAAATGAAAAGCATAGTAAGTCACTTGACACTACAGCTCCTCATCCAGTGATTTTGAGCCAGTTGGAAAATGCAGTGTAAAGTAAGTCACATACAGAAAACTGTGTAGTAAAATTGAACTTAGAATCCGAGGAAATGACATATTTTACTTCCCTAGGAAATGAGTTTTCTGAGACTTATTTAACAAATTTTGCCAAATAGGGTAAAATGAAGGCACTCATGACAGACTTAATAATTATGTAAAACTACAGCTTCGCATAACACCCTTCCAGAGCAAGTCAATGCAAAGCCTTTCATGATTTACAGTGATAGTGCTAAAATTATTAGCTAAAATAAATCACACTGTCTTCTAACAGATTTTGCCAAGCTGGGACGAATGAGGTGGATTTTCTGCTCCAGCGAAACCTATGCTCAAGATCCAAGAACAAAGGCACAAAGCTTTGCAATGATACAGCGACACATCTGTTCAAATCAAAATGGACATTTTTAAGGAATGCAAAACTAAAACATCAGGCCCTGCTATCCTGCTCTGATAGGGAAAGAGAGACATGAGAAGTGGATATGGGATATTGTTCAAGGTGCCATGCAAAATCATCCTTCCATTCCTTTATTTCGCAGTCTTACATACAATGTTCCCCTTGTTTACACAGTAAGTCTCTTACAGGTAAAGGAGCTAATACTGAACTATTAAAATCAATAGGTGTTTTGACTTCTGCTTCAGTGAGAGCAGGATCACGTTAAAACTGATTACAGAAATCATGCGGTGAGCCTCTGAAAGCAGTCAGTGGCTGCTCTCAAAAACAAATCAATTGCTGGAGAGCAATTGATGAGTTAATGTGCACAGCAGAGTCCAGCTGAAGACATACCAGCTGGAAAGAAAAAAAGATTCATGGGCAGAAATGCAACATATTGGTATTCCTTTAATATTTTGGGGTATGAAATGGTCTTAACATAATTATGGAAACAAAGTCCCTTTTATGAGCTATGGAAAGTGAGGCTGACAGAAGAGATCACAGATTTTAAAATTCTGATTGTAGTGTGGGAATCAAGAACTAGCAGCTGTGACTACAGCTATATGAGTAGTTCATTTTCAGGCAAATTCTATGCAATTTCCAGATTCCTATTTCTCATGAATCATCGGGAAAAAAACCCCCTTCTTCTGCTTGACTTACAAAGTGACATAACTACTGAAATTGCTGTTGTTTTTGTGAAATAGCTCCTAAAATTGCTGTTCTTTTTAAACAACATAACCTATCCAGGTCCACATGACTGTTGATGGGAATAAGCCCCTTCATTACTGTGGCAGAGAGCCAGAAATGTTCTCTTCTGTTTAAATTTTGTATTTCTGGAACATGCCTAAAAAACAAACACTTTTTAAAATCCAGCCAGGGAACTAAAACCACTTGCTTTAGTATTCTTGAGAATATTGTAGGCCAGAGGGTAGGATAGCTTTGCCTATGTCTTAAACTGGATTGCATATACCATGGTTTAAGAAAAATACAATGAAATTAACCTGTCCAAGAGTGACTTTATATAATCTCTACATTTGTGTACTTTGTGCAATTTGGAAGAATACGTATACACACTAAAAGTAAGGTAAATTGTTTTGGCATTTTGAAATGCCAAAAATTCAGTTCTGACCTTTGCAACTTTTAGCTTTATTCTGCTTCTCCCTCCCCCAAATCCCCTTTTACCACAAAAATTTTGTGAAGCCAGGATAGTATAACTTTTTCTGCATTCATTATAATAAGTTATCTTGTTAAAGAACTATTGAAGTGCCTATAAAGCAGGCATTGTAATATGTTGCACTATTCTCTTGATTATCATGTCACTATTGCATCAGATTGCATTGTACCAGGCTTATTTTGGAAATGGGTTGTGTGTCCATAATTATTATTATTGTACATGTTTCTAGAGCTTTTGTTCAACATGTTAGAACTGAATATATTAATCACTTGATGATTGTGCAGATAATTTCTGCTCTTGGCTGTGTGACCTAAATCCAGAGTAGTTTAATTTGCTACTTTCTGACCAGAAAATAGCACACCGATATTTTTTCTATAATGTTCAGAGTACTGTAAGACTTGTTTGATCTGCCATAATAGCTCTTCTATATTCATATCATTGTAAGTGTTCCCAGCCAAATGATGCCCTCATTTAAATTTAAGAGATCATAGAAAGGGTCTTAATGGTCCTGATGGTCTTGTGCAGCTTCTAGAACATTAAGAATGTCCTTGAAATACTGGGGAAGCTCATGCAAATCCTGGCTCTGTGCCTCTCCATTGCAAATTCATTGGATTTGTGAATGTGGCACTGAAAGTGTCTTGGCTTATAAAGTCAGGACTTTGTTCCCACAGAGATAGCTTTAAATAAACAGTTGTGTTTGATCCTCAAATGTGTATGTACAGTGATTAATTTGGTTAATTTCTCATTTTATGCTTATGTCCTCATCAGACCAGAAGCATAATATTGTTGTAAACATTGTAGAGTAATGTTCAGGTACTAATATTAATTTAGATCTGTAAAACCAGCTGTGCCTTAGAAAGAACACAAAATGCTTATCATAAGAATAAAGATCTAGCTTAGCTTTACCAGAAACCTGAGTTTGGAAGGGGAAGAAAAAAGGTCCCTTTTAATTGATTTTTTTAAAAAAGTTTTTTTTTAATTCTCTAGGACTGAAAGCAGCTGAAGACCATTTCACTATCTAAGCTAATTTAGACAAGTCTCAAAGAACAGAAGACAGGCCTGTGGCATCAGCCATAATCTGCTTGTAAAGTTAGTATTTTATCAGCTTGAGATTTGGCAACATAATGTGCGTTAATGTGTTTGTGGCAACTATTTCTTATTGCTATAAGCAGGGAAATTGGTAGAAGCTGGAGCTCTACTAAATGCATTGAGAGACCATGTTGCACTGTTGCCCTCCATTCGCTTGTCCTAAGAAAGTGCTGCCTGCTTGTTTTCAGATCATGAGAAATGATAATGGCAGGGCATGGGAGCATGCTCAATAAGAATCTGAGAAGATGAAGAGGAAGGAATATAATGAAAAAACTACCTAAAACATGGAAAAACACCTGTCACGGGGAACACCATCATGTCTGCTTGGACACTTTCATGTTCTGGTCTCCCTTCAGGAACTGCTGATTTGGTATTGTGTGAGCAAGATGGATCCTGGTCACCAGGTATATGCATGCAGGACAGTATGATATTTTTATATCTGACCCTTCTTTCTATCTAAATATTCGTTTCAGTTATAGCCAAACAAATTAACAACCCTGCTACTAAGTTTCAAATTAGCCATCAGTTTCAGTCTCTCTTGAAAAATCAGCCTTTCTCCAGTTTTACTGCTTTTCTATAGCAAATGACTCACAAATGCTTTCTGAAATGTCATTAAAATGTGGGAGGAACTGCAAGGTTACTTTGCATCCTAGCTAAGACAAGACCTGTTACGATGCATTAAAGGATACCTCTTTTGCCATCTGTGCAGCCTGACACTTCTGTGCAGTGTGATGCTTCATATGGCTAATTTTTCTGCAGTGAACTGTGTAAACAGCTGACTTAAATTCTATTCAGTGCCTGGGCTTCTATTCCATGTGATGTTATTTCTCCATCAGATTATCTCTGTCCTTTTTTAGATTGTATAAATCACAGTTTATCAAAAAGGACAATAGAAAGACATTTTGTACAGAGGGTATTTGGTATGCAACAATAATCTTATGCAGAATAAATGCTGCATAATTCAAATTATATGTTTAGTCACAGGATGTTTCTGATTCAGATGAACAGAATGCAATGTACTTACAATGCTAAACAACTGACAGACATTATAGACATTATTTGAGTTGCAGAGTGAGAAGGAAAGTATGTGAGATGGGGATGTGGTAAAATAGTTGATATACACCAATCCTTAGCAGGACTGACACAATGTTTTTTTCCTCCAAAGGCTAGCTAAAAAGAGTGTATGCAAGGTAAGAGTAATTTCATTAAAGCTGTAAGTTGGCTTGTGCTCTTTCAGTGAGGACAGGACAAGTTTGTACCATGTAAGGATATACTTTTTATGTGATACTGGAAGATCCCACATGCTCGTCTCAGTGCAAAAGCACTGCTTGCTGGGGAAGTTCGTAGGCTTTAAAAAACCTCTATATACTACTTCTTATAGCTGCACACTTTGAATGTAAATGTTATTCTACCCCTAGCAATATTTTCAGATACACCCTGGGAAGTATACTGTCTGCCTTGAAGGAGCAATACTTACATTCTAAAGAAACCAATAAAAACAAAGAGAAAAGTGAAAAGGTAGAAGGTAAATAATTCAGTGAATAGTTTATTTCAGCTAACATGAGGAAGTTTTAGGAAAAGCCCAAATAAAGAGTTGGAATGTGAAAAGAAACGATACAGAATGTCCACAGGCCTACTTTGCTTTTCCTGACTTCTTTTTTTTCCTTCCAGATGAAGAGGTTTTGAAAGAATAAAATTATTGCTAAAGTTTTGTTCAGGAACTTATACTTTACACCCAGTTGGCTGACTAGGATTTGGGCCCACTGGATGCTTCTATCTTTGACAATTTTCTAATTTTAATTTTAAAACATAAAGTTGTTTCCCTGAAGAATTGAACAAAAGAAGGTTTTTCCACTTCCAAATATTCTCTAGCTAGTACATATCCAACAGGTACTTGGATATTTTTTTTTCTCTCTGACTTCCATTTTCTTCCAGGACATGTTGTGGCTATTGATTTCTATGTAGGTTTTTTTGGCTTTCTCTCATCTCCATTCAGAACACCAAGGATCACCATGTCCCACTTGAAGTGAAGACTGCTACAGTCTGCATTGCCTACTCCTATGAAGAGTTGAACTATTATAACTACCCTGAAATTAGAGTTGCTGGCCACTGAATTGCTGTATTGCTTCAAAAACTGCCTTCACATAATGCTTTTGCAGTCTCTAGGTGTACTTCTCCTGTGTTAATCTATATCAGGTCTGGTTATATTATTACTAAAAAAGGGATTATCTTTGGAGATTCCTTATGTCTCCCACCTCTTTTTAATCCACTGACCATGAGGCATAGCTAACGATGTGCTTGTTATTTGTGTTAGAGAATTAGTGTTTTTTCCTGAGTGTCCTTATTCCATTTATTTCAAGCTTTCTCCAGAAAGCTTCTGATGTGTAAGACCAATTGCTTCTGCTCCAAGGCCATTTATGATGGTTTGAGGGGCCTCCAGGGCATGATGCACAGACTGCTGTGAATCCTCACTTTTGCAGGAATCAGAAAGTTTGCAACACTTGCCATATAAAAGAAATCTCAGAACTATGTTGAACTTTTGTGGTTAGACATCTGATTTTCATCATGTTAAGACAGAAGTTATGAGTGGAGAAAGAATTTGGAAGAAATAGTTTTGTTGCTTCTGTTAGCACAAGGCATAGGTTTTCAGCTTATGATATGGATCTCAGTCCTGGGTGGCTATTGAGTCCTTAACTTTTTCTGATCACAGGTTATTGGCAAATGTGTCTGTGTGTGTCTAAAATTGGTAACATAGGTCGTTGCTTATTTAAATTTTACATTTGAAAGAGTCAGGGGAACCCAAATTTCTGAAAAAGAGATAAGGCAATATGGAGCGATGGCAGCATCTATACTACTCTAAATAGCCTTGTGGTGCAGGAAGCAGGGTGTATGTTGCTTGCTTGGAATAGCAATAAAAGATAACATTTTTCCGAGGTACCACTTGCATGGGCGTCTCATGGATTAGGGGTTTGTGATACCATGGCACTTGAAAGAAAGCCAAAATGAGGTGGTTCAAGTAAATTTCACTAACCTCTTTTATCCAAAGGAGATGAAGTGTTTGTCAGAAGTTCTCTACTGATTTTTCACTGTAACATTTCACGTTAATCAGAAGCTAACGGAAAAGAGTGTCAACCCCTACATGTGACTGATAAATAGCATGCTACTTCACTACTAGAAGATCATCAAAGTTTGCCCTCATGCTGAAAATAAATTCTTCAGGTGTATTGTAATCAGGACTTTAAAAACGGTTGGCAGAAACTATCAAAGTAACATCTTCAGTTGCAACAGATGTCTTTCTACATTGATGGGTGTTCTGGAGGTCACCTTGTTTAACCTAAGGTTTTATAATATTTTTTTTTTGACTAAATAAGAAAAGCTATTTCTTTGAGACTGAATCCAAAACCTACTGGAGGAAAACAATTGTTTTTTGATGAATCGTAATCTCTTCATTCAGTGTTTTACAGGAATTATATATGGAAAAGAATAGTAGGGAACTCCATGAAATTATTGTGACAGCTGAAATCAAAATAGCAATAGCTTTGAGAAACATATTTCTGAAAAATATTTTTTCTTTTCAGAGCTGTGTGAGCATCCTGAGTGAAATGGAGTTTCATAATTTTTAGTGTGTTATCAGTGAACTGTTCTAATTCAGCATATATGACACTTTCACTCTTGTTTGCAGAGAGATTACCTCTAATTAGAGACAGTCTAATTAAACAACCTAATTAATATTAAGATTTTGGCAAAGATTGAACAGTTTTTGTTGTGTGCTTATTTTTGCCAAGACTTTTTATTTTTCTTTCATGATCCTAAGGTTATGAGCAAAACCACTGGAAAGCTGTAAGAAAAATAAGAGGGGGAAAAGGCACCATTTTTGGCCTTTCTGGTCCTCAGGGTTTTGCACTACCATGCAGCCAGAGACAAGAACGACGGTTGTCTGAAGGTCAGCTTTTTCCTCTGAACTCAAAGGTGTTTTCTCTGGAGACAGGAGCTGCTTCAGGCTCCTAAGATGAAGCAGCTCACCCATGAGATAACAGATTTCCATCTGAACTTCCAGGAACTTTGGACCAGTCGTACGCCTCCATGTACCCGGAGAGCCTTACAAGGCAGAAGAAATGCTGATAAGAAACTCGGGTCCTCTTTCTCTTTGCCTGTGGGAGATGGGCAAGTCGCTCCCTGAGATGAGAGGGGCCAACCACCGCCCCAGTGTGCTCAGGCAGCAGCAAGGCGATGCAGCTCTGTGCCCGGTCAAAGCTCCGGGGGCTGGGGTTGCTGTGCACACCCCCATGCTCTGGTAAGATTTAGTCAAGGGTACTTTGACTATACAGGTCCCAGGGTTTCACTGTGCTGCAGCAGGTAGCAGGCGCTACTGTGACAAGGAACCTTATTTCACTCTGCTTAGGTGTTTCTAAATTACCCCGTACAAAGCCTGGAGTTTTGAATGCTAAGCCTGAAGTTTTGTTGCCAAATCTTCACAACCATCTCTGTCACTGGCACTGGAAAAAGAATAAGGTAACGATCTGCTTAGACAATGCTATTCCTGACAGTAGGTGTTTATTTTATATCCTGATTTGTAAGATGACTAAGAGCTTTGTGTTATTTTTCATAACAAAAAGCAGCCTCAAGCACGTTCGCCTGGTTTGTTTAACGTTATCCACTACTCAGAGTTTGAACTGAATGGTGGATTTGTGAATGTTCAGACCTTCATATGCAATTACCTTGGTCCAGGAGAAGAGAAAAATATTATGCAGGGTACTGATCCTGCTTTATATTTGAACACAGAATAAAGTCCTTTTGTTTAAGCATAAAGTACAAATGTTTACCTTGGACCCTTGTATAATTTTAATTAAAACACAAAGTCATGCCTTTGAACCTCTATTGAGTCCTACCTCTAAATCATATAAAATGAAATCTCAAAATTAAAATTTCTGTGAATAGTAGTTTGTTTTGCTCTATTGCTAATCTTAATAAACACACTGCAGGTTAGTCCCATTTATACTTTTCTGTCTGATCTTCTTAAAACTCATTCTGTGATCAGTTTTGGTCATGTTTCAGCACCTAGCTAATTCTGATTAGCATTACAATCTAGTACAATAAAAGCAGTTTAATCAGAAGTTGCAAATGAACCTCAACCAAATCTAGTATAATCAGCTATTTTGCTGACATTGCTTCAGCAGCAGGACTGTCAAGCACAGAATGAATTAGCTATATGTATGAATGGCTTTAGGACATGTTTGATGCTGATTTAGAGGAGAATTTGCATAAACAGCAGTTAAAACTTAATTAAAAGTAAAAACCCTGTAGTATGCTTCTAAGGGTGAGCAATTTTTGCTAAATTTAATGATGAGGAAGTTTGTCCTCAACTAATCCTTTCCACTTTCTCAATCTGTCATAAGCACAGCCTCTTGCATTGATTATGTAGACAGTTGTTATAGGTTCTAACCATCACAATACACTTACAGTAAGTCTAATCACTAAATGTCCATGGTTCAGCACTTCATTACTTTTTTTTTTTTTTTTTTTTTTTTTAGGGTTGACAAGTTTACTTTGGCGTGGAGCATCTTCTCCTAATTAAAAATTACTTAGCACTGATGACCCATTACAATAATCCTATGTTTTATGATACTCAGGAGCCTGGCTGAGGAACAGTACGCAGAAATTTTAATTTATTTACCATAGCAGACAAAAACAAAGAAACAGAATGCTAAGCATTAAAGAAACCTAACAAACTGGAATGATAGGCTAGTTTGAAAAACATTCAATAATGAGTCTGGATAACAAATTGTTTTCAAATAATAAGAACAAAAATTTGGCTTAGTGGCTAGCCTATTGAAATAATTTCCTTTGCCTTTCCCCCTGTTCATCTAAAGAAAAAATATTAATTCCTTAGTAATATTAATGTTTTAGTTAGATTTATTAATGCATCCAACTGAAGTCCTGAATTTGGGCTGCCAGAGCTAAATATCTGAAAGTAAAATGCTGTCTGCAGTTAAAATCTTGTGACATTTATGGCAAAATTCCCAAAGTCTTTAGCAAATCCAAGTGCAGGTTAACCTTAATGAACGAAACGTAGCTAAATATACAGGCAAGGATCCCTTTCAGAGTCTTATATTCTCCATGCAGTTGGCAGAAAGAGGGAAGCAGAATGCCTACTGAGCAATAGGCTACATACGTTTATATAAAACATTAATGAAAGTCAATACAACTTGGACCAAACTCCCCAATTCAAATGCTCAAAACCTCCCATTAGACTGTCATTATCATTCCAAAAATCTCACCAGGAAAAGCCTGAAAATAGAATTTTAATATTGACAACATTTTAATGGGATGAGATGAAAATATTTTAAATTGAGAAGGATATTTTCCTACAGATAAGAAAGTTAATAAACAGACATTTTAAAAGAAATTCTAAAACTCTAAAATACAGTAGAATTTAGTAATAAGCAGCCTTCTCCCAAAGAGAATATGGTTTAATTATTTTTATAACACAATCTGTACTGAAGGTATTCTACACACGTTTAAGCAGAAAAGGTTCCAGCTGTGCAGGTGGATTTCAAAATTTACACAAAGTTAAATCCAGAATTGAACTAAAGAGCTACATTTAGATGGTATAACCAAATTATTAGGCAATTGCATAATTAAATACAGCCAAGAAAAAACAACTTCCTTCTCCAGATGTATAAGCTTATAACATCAAGCATTGTTCTAACTAATTTGCCTAAATAAGAACAAAACAAATAAAAGAAATGGGAATATGCCAGTGCATATTGGAATGATAGTAAGTTCTTTAATTTTTCTTTCTGGTTTCTTTCTCTTGATGCTGAAACAAGTCGGAGGGTTGGGATTTGTTCTGTCAGTTCTTCTCACTCTGCCTTTTTTTAGTTTTGTGGGGCAGAAGCACTATGGACTTTGGTACTGGCTGAGAAAAATGACTGTGGAGAACTTCAGTAGTTTCATTTTATTCCTGTATTATTCTAAAAGTGACCTGTGTCACTAGTTCACAAGCATCAAGACCTATGTAATATAAATTGCAGTCCAGTAGGTTCTTTTGGCAGGGAGGTTAATACGGCTGTACATTATTATTCTTCAATATTTGCCATTACACTTGATCTCTTGAGCAAAGAATACTAGAAAAATACAGATGCTAAAAAATTTTTCCTATCTTGTAACACAAATAAAAGAAAAAAAAATAACTGGAGGTAAAAAATCCTCAGGTCAAATCAGGACTGGGAGAAAATGAAGGCTCTACACAAGTAGAGCAGAGGCAATTTTGACCATTTCCAGTGTATATAAGAACAATTTGAAAACCGCATTTACTTACACCAAGATTTTTGTTTGACTTGCAAAACTTTCTCTTTGATTCTTTTAGCAGCTCTTGCCTTTCATCTTTTTACTCTCATTATTTATGCATGTTTTGTCCTTGTGTTCCAACACAATATGTTTTGACTCGATTAAATTTAGTATTCTGTAGGTCTTGAAAATACAGCTGATGTAAGAGCTTAGTACCCACAACATTTTTCATTTTAAAGCAAGAAAATAGCCTCACTTGCACATCCAGTCTTTTCAGACAATGAAGTCTTTGTTCCTTTATTTATTCTGGTTTTGGGGTAACATCTTTTCCTGGAGTTTGATTCTTCAGTGCTTCTCCTCACTTTCTGTAAGTTTTTTTCTCATGGTCTATACCGCCACTGTTTTTGTATTTGTACCTAGAATTTTCTTGCTGTTTTCTCTCAGCCTTTTTCATTGTCCTTTTTCTTACAAGTTTTCTAGTGAAATATGTACACCCACATGAGCTCTCTTTTTTGTAAAGCAGGCTATGGGCTTTTCTGGTGGGAGTGGCATGGGGAAGGAGAATAGAAAGAAAGGGGATAAACCTGTTGTGCCAGCTACCAATTATACCAAAAAAAGGCTAATTCCTTCTCTTTTATACTGGGTGAAGAGCAGCAGGTTAGCCTCCTGCTTTCCACAGGCACATTTTCAATGAAGTTTGACAGGACCGAAGGCAGTATCAGCCGGTGTGCTATTAACATACAACAGAGTACAAATCACAATGTTGAAATGTAGTACAGAGAGAAAAGAAAGTAATTGGGTACTGATTGACTCATCCACTTAAGCTATTAAAATTTATGTGGTTTTTTTTTTTTTTTCATCTTTTAATTTCATTCTGCTAGATAATGGAACTTTGGGCTTTGTTCCTTCTTCATTATATAAGGCCGTCCAATCTCTCTGAGGCTTAAAACATCTCCTGCTAATAACAATGAACAGATAATTTTCCTTTTTGTATCTGTAGTATTTATAACACAATGTTTTTTATCTCAGTCTGAATCTTCCTGTCAGGCTTATTCTAAAGCAGAACAACTGATGCTTTGTCAGATAATCCATGTTGCTTCCTTTAATGTACTGTTGCATGATTCTGAAGAGACAGTGTGCTGGAATTGTTTAAGTCAGTAACTTTACCCAATTTAGAAATGACTTCTCAAACATTGCTATTTACTAATTTTTGGAAACTCACATTTTTCTATGTGGTGGTGAATAACCTATTTGGTTAGTTAGTATTTTGCTTTAATCAAAGATCGAGATTTTTTGAATTTGAATTCCAAAAATTTTTTCAAATATGTGTATGTGTATACAGGTAAATCATTATTAATAAGGTATTCATACAAACATGTCCTTAACCCCAAATTTTCCTGAATGCTTTTTCAGTTTCTTTTTTTTCAGCTAGTTGGAATTCTTATGGCCATAAAAAATCTGATTTCTTTTAATCAAAGAGGGTAGCTATATAAATATTCTTTTGTGATTGTTACAGCAATTATTTGTGTGTTACTGATCATCACTACATGTTCCTATAGTAACTTCTATTTAAATTATCAATGAGACAGAATACAGAGAAAACATTTTATTCTTACTACAGGCATAAGTCTCTGAAAGACTCATGGATACTTAATACCTATGAAACAAAACAATTTGGATTTTTTTTATTGTTGTATTATGACACTTGTTTTATAAATTTGCATCAGGGGAAGTGTGCTAATATTGTTATAGGTTTATTTACACAATTCTATGAATACTTGATAGTATCAGCTATTTGTAAAAACATATGATAATGGAATGGAGGCTGCTGCAGGCATCGTCCCTTGGAAGGAGAGAGGTCTACCCATGGAATGTTTGATGTAAGATCAGAGCCCAAGATCTCATAAGGTTTGTTCTCTTCTGGAATAGGCTTACCTTGCTTTTAGTTTTATTTTGGAACAGTTTGATTTGAATGCTTATAACATTTGCCTACAAACTGCCAAATCTTTTCTCTGAAAGAAATGTGAAAGACAAAAAGTAAGGCTTTTCCCACTGTGACTGTGAGAGAAAGAGAATGTAGTTCTCCCAGGTGTTGCTATTAGAGTTGCATTTTGTTTGCACCTCCAGCCCCAGTTGGTGGCCAGAACCACAAATGGAAGAGCAGAAGGTGAGAGTGAGTCTATTACATCCACCTTAGAGTACTTCACCATGAAACTGTCAGTCAGACTTTGTGCTCTCCAATGCCTGTTGTCATCTTAATTAGGTGGTGTTGAAATTAAATGCTATTCACATACTGAAGTTGGCCAAGGGCCCTCACTGTTAACTAGATCTGGACAAATGATGAAAAAAATACATTTTTTTGGTAATTTATTCATGAAATACTGCAAGAGTTTGTAAGAAAACCCACTGTGTGAAAGTTGTTTGAGTAGTTCTCTTGTTAACCATATCCTGGTTTTGATAGTGGTAGGTGTAAGGAAAGCATCATAGTGGTGACCTGCAAGAGATTTACATAAAAGATTTTGTAGGATAATTCTATTGTTTCTTATAATAACACTGGAACTTATTAGACAAAAATCAGTAAATCTCCCCTATCTTCCCCAGTCCCCTTCTGCGCTGGTACTGGTATTAACCTGAAATGTTTTAGGGTGTCTTCAATGATAGTTTAAGTACTAATTTATATATGAAACTAAGTTTTTTTGGGTTTTTTTTGCTTTTCCTCCTACAAAAATTAAACATTAGCAATATGTCCACTAGGAAATAATGAATTTTATTTATTGAATTCTGGAATAGAAGAAGCTGTTGAAATCCATTTGTGAAATCTGTAAGTGAAACTTTACCATCACTATTGTAATTCTTCCATGGGAGTAGTCATTAGAATTTTGTGGAAAGAAAAATAGATGTGGATATTTTGTCTACTGACGTTTGTGATGAGAGTATTTAACAGCCAAGTAGAAGAGCTAGTAATCTGAAGACAGCTTTGAAACTTCTATAAAATTACTTGTGTGCCAGTTTCAAATGATTGCAAAACCCAGTAACTGTATCTGCAGCAAGACATTTTATCTTCATTAGCAATAAATCAACAAATCTAATTAAGAAAGTGTGACACAACAAAAATTTGATAAGAAGATGTAGTCAGCTTTCAGTTTTTTAGAATCAGCATCTTTAAACACGTATACATAAAGGAAGAAAAAGTAAATTATTCAATAAGTAGTCTGTAAAATGCCTTTGTAATTAGTGGAAAAGATTTTTCTGACGAGCTGAATTATTATTCAGACCATACAACTTCTATCAAAAGCATACTCCTAGGCACCTGAACTCCATTGTAAGATAAATAACTAAACTTTTCTGGGTTTGGCAAAATTTGTCTGGGATTTTATTGATTTTCTGATGTACTGCAAGACTACTTACCTTATATTTTGGAGAGAGAAGAACTTTGTGAATAATATTTCTCAAAATTGCAATCCTTACACCAGAAGCAGCACTGAATGCTTCTTCTAGGTTTAGGACACCAGACCAAACATGCTGTATGATACAGCTTTCAGAATTGTAGTGATAGGACCATATATGACTTGAGATACTTGCAGAGCAGTTTGGTCAACTGTAGCTTGAGTATTTTTTTTAAATCATGCCAAAAGGCCATTAAGGTAGTATAGCAAGATACTGTTCTTAATAGATAACTTCTCTGAAAATCTGAATAAAACCCATGAAAGTGCTGTCATATGCAATGAATAATTTTTTCTTTTCTACTTCTGACCACCAAAGTTGGAAAGTATAGTTATTATATTTTAAAGTATTTGAGAATACTGTGGATTACTCATTTATAACATGAGAAGTATATTGAAAAATCATCTTTGGTTTCTCTCCTATAGATTTATGTTGTCATAATAAATGTATGCAGTCATAAATATCAAAAAGGTTACTAGAGGGAGTTTAGTATATAATTACAAGCTTGCCATTCCTGAGGAAAAATACAACTGTTTAAGCTGGTTTTTTAATTAGCTTTATTGTTGATTATCCATTTTAATATGGAGCTCCTGAAATAGTTTGAATTTGTTAAATAAGGTCCACTGAGGAAAAAAGTATTTAAAGAAATGTGAATTGTCTAAACCAGATAAATAATTTATATCATCGTAATTCTTTTGTACTGACACTTTAAATCCAGGGAAAAACAGAAAGCGCAAATAACTTTGGCTTTCTGACTGAATAAAAGCCCTTGGTATTTGTTTTGTTATAAACTCACTACACATTTATGCAGAGATCTGAGTGTAAAAATACATTTAAGAATTGTTTTTTGAGGCTAATATTGTAAACTGACCTCTTTATCAGAGAGCTTTTTTATTAAAATAGTCTCCTGAAAAATAAAGTTGTATGTGATTAGATAATTTATGCATATTTTAATTTAATTAATCATCTAAAATTAGTAATTTGAGGCTCAGAATACAGATTTGCTATTAATCTAATCAGGTGGCAAGTGAATGCTCTAAGTCCATAAATTTCCTGGAAAGGTAGTTATTATTGCAGCAGACTGAATTATTTATGGAAAATGGAGCATGTGATGAATGCACCTAGGTGTTTTGTTTTCCCCATTTGCAAGCTGATATTGACTGTTACAAATTTTTTCCTATTTCCACCTATCTATTGAACAGATTAAGGCACCAGTTAAGCATGTACCTATGTACCCCACTTTACGTTCTTAAATAATCTGAGGCAATACCTGTTTTATTACCCTGTTGAATGTGGACTTTGCTAGTTGAAAAAGACTTCACTGATTTTTTTAAAGGTAATCACACATCTAATAACTTGGCCAAATGGAAGCATATGGTTGATATCTTCAAAGTATATAAAGGCATTGTAGGTTGATACAGGCACTCACACTGCACCATGAAATGCCACGTGGTGCACAGAAGCGAACTAGAAATGCCCAAGGTGCTACATCTGTGGTGCTCCACGGTCGTTTATGCAGAGTCATGAGAGCACCGGTCCCTTTCCTGGGTTTTACGTCAGGTTTGGAAGCAACAAACCCACTTTGTTGTTTCCCTATTGTAATTGTTTTGTTACCAGTTTCCATGATCTCCCCTCATACACAGTACTTGAGCAGAAGGACACTGTCTAGTGACTAACACAACATACAGCAAAAGGCTTCTTAAGGCAGATTCAGCTCTCAGTTACTTTTGATTAAAAATCGTTTATGTGAATGAATTCATCTCCATCTTATGGTCTCAGGCCTCTTTTCTCAGAATTCCAACCCCCCCCCGCCCTTCCCCCAATAAGGAATCATGTCTTTTTTGCCTCTTCATTTTTCTTAGTAGCTATTTGCTGTACTGGTAGAAATTGCTTTATCTAACTAGGACATAATACCTTCAATTTGAGATATTTTACATAAATAAAGTTGTTTTGTTTTTATACTAATTTTATTTACCATGCAAGAGAACATGAACCCTCATGCTTTCATCTGCACCATGAACTTACCTAATTTTTAGCTGTTCCTCTAGAACACATGAATATATTAACTCTGGCAACCTTGGGTGCACAAAGGACATGCATTTATTGGCAGCACCAAAATACGAAGCAGAGGAGTCTGAGGTGTACAGCTTCATTGTTTTGTGGGTGAGATGGGTTGACCCTGTCTGGACACCAGGTGCCCACCAAAGCCGTTCTATCACACCCCCATCCTTCGCTGGACAGGGGAGAGATCATTCACTAATTACCATCACGGGCAAAACAGACTCAGCTTGGGGAAAATTAGCTCAATTTATTACAAATCAACCAGAGTAAGGTAATGAGAAATAAAACCAAATCTCAGAACACCTTCCCTCCACCCCTCCCTTCTTCCCAGGCACAACTTCACTCCCTATTTCTCCACCAAGCCCCCCCAGCGGCACAGGGGGACGGGGATGGGGTTTACGGTCATCACACGTTATTTTCTGCTGCTTCAACCCTCCTCAGGGGGAAGTCTCATCACACTCTTCCCCTGCTCCAGCATGGGGTCCCTCCCACGGGAGACAGTCCTCCACAAACTTCTCCAACGTGGGTCCTTCCCACAGGCTGCAGTTCTTCACAAACTGCTCCAGCATGGGTCCTTTCCACGGTGTGCAGTCCTTCAGGAGCACACTGCTCCAGCGTGGGTCCCCCACGGGGTCACAAGTCCTGCCAGAAAACCTGCTTCATGGGCTCCTCTCTCCACAGATCCGCAGGTCCTGCCAGGAGCCTGCTCCAGCGCGGGGTTCCCACGGGGTCACAGCCTCCTTCTGGCATCCAGCTGCTCCAGCGTGGGGTCCTCCACGGGCTGCAGGTGGAGATCTGCTCCACTGTGGACCTCCCTGGGCTGCAGGGGGACAACCTGCCTCACCATGGTCTTCACCACGGGCTGCAGGGGAATTTTCACTCCGGCGCCTGGAGCATCTCCTCCCCCTCCTTCTTCACTGACCTTGGTGTCCGCAGGGTTTGTTTCTCTTACATGTTCTCACTCCTCTCTCCAGCGGCTGTTTCTGTCTGTCCCAACTTTTTTTCCTTCTTAAAAATGTTATCCCAGAGGCGTTACCACTATCGCTGATGGGCTCGGCCTTGGCCAGTGGCGAGTCCATCTTAGAGCCGGCTGGTATGGGCTCTCTCAAGCACAGGGGAAGCTTCCAGCAGCTTCTTACAGAAGCCACCCCTGTAACCCCCCCCCCCACTACCAAAACCTTGCCACACAAAGCCAATACAGTGGAACAAAAAAGGATTAAAAAATACAAGTTTACACAAATAACTGTAGAAGTTCTAGCCATTTTCAAAGCAAAGCAGTGCTGGACTTTATACCATTATGTTTCTCAGAAATCCTAGAGCATATTACTAAAAAGGAGAGAATTTCTGTGAAACTGGTCTCACTAAGATGGTCCCACAATTATGCCCTTAAGGAACGAGGGTTGCCCACCATCCCTCCAAGCAAGATATAGAGGAGCTTCCACAGCACCTTTCCTTGTCTGACCGAGCATATCTTGTGGGCTGAAAGTATACCATCAGCAGAACGAAACTCTCAGTACAGTTAGTGAAGGTAACACACTCAGCACTATTTGAGATGATGGGGACTATAATAATTTCAATAGCCTTCTAATCAGGAAATTATTAGGAAACAATGAAATTGATCATCTCTGAATTTACTGTCTCATATGTTCTTTTGGTACTGCTAATAAATGATTTTTTATTGTAAGTAATTTTGCTGCTAGAACAAGAAATGTGTTGTTTAAAAAAC
The DNA here is from genome assembly GCF_964188355.1 of Buteo buteo. Lineage (NCBI taxonomy): Eukaryota > Metazoa > Chordata > Aves > Accipitriformes > Accipitridae > Buteo > Buteo buteo. The sequence continues at coordinate 33,276,201 of NC_134171.1, read as the reverse complement.
ACACAACACAGAAGAATGAGAGGCTTTTAAATATACACTTTAACAGATGCTAAGGGGTTAATGTTTAATAGAATTTTAAAAATCTTATTTTTGAGAAACTGTCATAAATTTTGATGCTAAGCATTCCATGTACCTTTGAATGCAGCTGGCATAAGAAAAATTTAGTTCTTAAATACAGCTGAATTCTTTGTCTTCAAGGAAACCAAAAAATGTAGAGTGAGTCAAAGTCTTAGAGTAAAGAAAAAGTGATGATAGCAGAACAGAAAAATCATCTTTGTAAAGAATTCTTGCCTTTAGACTTGAAACTTTTATGAATTTTCATTACCGAATTTATCTGAATTATTGAAAATGATTTACTGAATTTCATTTAAACCTAGTCTCTGACAAAAATTATTCACTGTCTTTATTAATGCCAGACCAAAAGTACTATTTTGATGATGCTACTGATGTAACTTGAGTATATCTTCAATATGACAGTTATTTCAACACAGGAATAGAAGCTTAAAACATTTAGAGAGGAAAAGGCTAGATATATCTATATTTTTGCATTTATTTAAATACCATTTACTTTGCACCATGATCATTAGTTGTGGATAAAGTGACCACAACAACGTCTTTGTACACCTACCTCTAGCTTGCTACTAACTTCCAGTGCTTCATGCTAGGATGAGGAAATTTAACTCAACCAAGTTTGGGAAACTGTGCTGGAATACTTTATCCTTTTCAAGGACTGTAAATGCAATTCTTTTAGAACCCTGATATCTATTATGATGTTACTCCTTAACTAAGTATCATGGTGTTGAAATGATGACTTGCGTAATCTGGGTATTACAGAAAATGGACCTTTCTTCAGAGCTTCTATATGTGAAATGGGAATTCAGGATCAGAAGACGACTTTTTTTGCATCTTATTCTGTCATATAAATTCTTTTGTAATATTAATGTTGAAGCCACATTTTTCTAGGTGTGTATATTTTTGAAATCTAATATAATCTTGCTGACATTTTTTTTCACTTCAAAAGATTAGTTTCCTTCTGCACCAGGTAGCCAGTACAGCATATGTATTTCCTGTATAGCCTAATAGAAAGTGCGCAGTAAGAGCATTATGTTTTCTTTTATTATAGTCTATCCATCTACACATTCACAATAATGTTTTGTTTGCCTTTTTTACTGCTACTGTGCTTTGTGTTGCTGGTTAAAATGATTTTCTGTAATAACCTTCAAATTGTTTTCCTGATCAGTGTGCTAAATTATTGGGCTATTTGCCACATATTGTATAGCTTGTTTTCTTGCTCCAAGCCTAATTATTTTGCATCTTTCTGTACAACAAAATGCCTTTACCATCTGCTATTCTGTTCATGTAAACAATCAAAAACTGACTTAGTTTGTACCAACCTTATTTGTTCTATCTTTTAATCCTTGTGTCATCTGCAATCTTGAACATAATGACCTTATTTCCATGTGTCTCTTGAATAGATTAAGGCACCAGAGAGCAAGAGTACTAAAACCAGACTGCTACTTTTATGCTTCATTTTTACAATTAGCAAGGGCATGTCAATGTTGATTACATTTTTTCCTCTTTTTTTTTCTTTTTTCTTTTTTTCTTCTTCTTATCGTTTCAGAACTAGGTTTCCAATTGTTACCATAATGTACTTATTCCATAAACGTTAATCTGAACTATTACTCTTGGGTTTAAATCCTAGCAAATATTCTTTGTATATCTGAATGTGTGTTTAACTTTATCATGATAATAATATCATCAAAGATCAGTGTAAGACAAATATGAATGGGTCCTCCTCCTTACTTCTGATATCCTTCTTCTCTCCAACATTTGCATCAAGACCGTTACCTCTTTTGCTTGCATATTTGCCCATGTGTGTCTTACACATGATTGTAACAGTGTACTAATGGTGTTTTTTAAGACACCTTGACTTCATGAGTCCATGCCCAACTACACTTGCTTAGTGGAGTGTATTTTAAATACTCTGTTAAATTAATCTATTTTAATGATTTTATTTATTCTACATTATGTATGCATTGCAGACATAAGGATATTTTAAAATATTTATTCTCCAAACCACGTAAGATGTAAATACAAACTAGATCTTGTGCAAGCCTGAACTTACCAAGTGCCATTTCAGGTATTAGATAAGCAATTTAGTACAGTTCTGAGTAGTCTGTGACACTTTCTACATTACATTAGAAAGAACAGACTTTTATATTCTCATGCAAATACATTGGAGAAGAGAGATGTTATAATGTCATCCTGTGGTGCTTATAGATGAATTGGAAATCATGTCACCAATGCACTTAATTTGTCACCAAATTACATTTCTTTATACCCTCTGTGCTGTTTCAGTAAGGCAAAAAAAATCTATGCTTTTTATTTGTTGATGGATGTAGTCTTATAGTTCGTCTTGCCTGAGAAAGGAAAGCCTAGTTCATGTGGGTTTGGTAATAGAAATTTCATGTTAGGCAGTCAGATAGTCCTTGCTTGCATCCTGTGTGCTAGGTCTGCCTGTTCTATAACCCAGAGCAATAGTTTCCATTCTGTATTTGAAATTACTTAAGATTTGAGGAGTTGTTACCTACTGATGAAGTTGTACATTAAGTTGATATATAGGGATTTAGAAATGCTTACAGTTTATCACCAAATGATTTTATCCATTGCTTAGCTTTGTTTTTAACTCTATAGAAAATAGGTAACTGTATAATGTTCATCAACATACCTAATGCATTGTGACTGTCGTAATTAGTTCCCCCTCTGATTCACCTTTCCCTACCTTCCTCTGAATTATATGTTGTCTCTTTATGATGAAAAATGTAGTTGTTTAGTTTTTTTACATTCAAAGTTAAAGAAATGAAAAAGCAATAATACTTAAATCTGCCATTGGCAGATCTGAAAGTCGATACACTGTGAAGGATGTCAAGTTGAAGAGAGAAGACAAGTAGTTATGATGTCAAATTTAATGAATCTAGTATAAAAAAGACGTTGCTGTCTACTTGAGCAGTGCCATTGGAAAAAGCACATTACTCTCAACCAATATAGTGAAGAACTCAGTGTGCTCAAACAGAGATAAGACAACAGAGATGAAAATTCATAGATAAGAGGAATTACGCTTTATTGAATGATAAACCATCTACTTAAAGTGATAGATGTGTGGCAAAAAAGAGAATGAGGTATGCACACAACACAAAAGAAATACCAGTTATAGAAGAAGAAAGATTTGATCTGGATACCAGTCCTGCAATCTTCTGTCACCAACAAATGACAAAGGAATATTGTTTCATTTTCACTTCATTCAAGGCATATGGAGAATGAATCACTTAAGGCATTAACCATGGGCCCTAAAAGGAGAGCTGCAGAATACTCCAGCGAATTAACTGAGCACATCCTTATTTAAAGCATTGGAATAGTCTAATGAAAGATGTAATATTATTGTTCCTAACAGTAATAATACGCCTGAGATCTTTGCAGGTTTGTGGGGTAAGTCAGCATCTTACTGGGAAAAAGCCTAAGTATTTTAAAAAGACACCTCCCCCCACTTTTTTTTTTTCATGTGTGTTTTGCAATGATCTACAGAATGAAACGCCATACCAAGAAGCAAAAATCTAAAAGAAAGTTGCATTATTTTGAAGAATAAATACTTATTTTCCTTGGGAAGAAGAGAACAATTTTTTTACACATTGCTTTTGGCTCTGTAGATCACAGGATTTTTGGACCTGGGTGCTCCTTTATGTCCACTAATCCCTAACAGTATAGTCCTGTTCATGGCTGTGTCCTGTGCATCCTAAATATTTAGTCATGGTGATAATGACATAAAATAGTGTTACGGGTTTGTGTAGCACATTTTTTTTTGGTAGCGGGGGAGGGGTCTGCAGGGGTGTCTCCTGTGAGAAGCTGCTGGAAGCTTCCCTGGCTCCAGGTCGGACCCGCCTCTGGCCCAGGCCGAGCCCATCAGCGATGGCAGTAGCGCCTCTGGGAGAAGAGATATAAGAAGGGGAACCTGCAGTGAGTGGGGGATTGGAATTGAGAGGAACCCCTCTGCAGGCACCGAGGTCAGTGAGGAAGGAGGGAGATGAGGGGTGCCTGAGGTGGTTGATGCCCCTGCAGCCCTGGTGAGTCGGCAGGTTGTTGCCCCCAGCCCATGGAGAGGAGCGGGGGAGCGGAGGCCCCCCAAGATGGCCGTCACTCCATGGGAAAGCCCACGCTGGACCAGTCTGTGACTGAAGACCAGCCCGCAGAAAGGACCCACACCAGGGAAGTTTGTGAGGAACTGCAGCCTGTGGAAGGAACCCACGCTGGAGCAGTTCGTGAAGGACTGTCTCCCGTGGGAGGGACCCCCCGGTGGAGCAGGGGCCGAGTGAGGAGTCCTCCTGCCCCTGAGGAGGAAGGAGCGGCAGAGACAAGGTGTGGGGAGCTGACCCCAACGCCCACCCCCTGTCCCCCTGCGCCCCGGGGGGAGGAGGGAGAGAGAACCGGGAGTGCGGCTGAGCCGGGAAGGAGGGAGGGGTGGGGGGAAGGTGTTCTGAGGTTTGGGCTTACTGCCCAATATCCCTGTTTTGATTTGATTTTTTTCTTTTTCAACAAAACGTTATTGGAACTCAATGGCAATGGTCAAATTATTAGTTGTAGTGTTATTAATATACTCGCATAGTAACATTACTAATGTAATTGCAAGGGTAATTTGCTGATAGACATATTTAAATGACATTTAATATTGATTCTTTGGTAACAGCCAAGTTTTTACTTTTCTGCTGATGTGGAGCCATGGTTTTGCTCACACTTACCTGTGGGGTCAAAATATCACCGATGGATCTATTTGTGGCTGTTGACAGCTCTTTATGAGCTACCAGCAACTTCTGCACATCCTCAACAGGCCAACATAAAGCCATTTACAAAGTAGCATAACTCTTGCAGAGGGGATTCCTGGGAGTTTCTTTCCATGGGGCAGTATTTTGAAAAAAGGCCTGCTTTTTAATAAATACCTGAGGCAGAAACATATCCCTCAGAAAATCATGAAGTGTTATTATTCTACTTCTGCTTACATGCTGTGTTTTTCCTTTGATGTTTGCATTGATTAACCCTCTTGTATGGCAGGAAATCTTACCTAAATCTTTCAATTTCTTTTTTTTTTTATTTTTGCCTCAGGGTTGGAACTTATCACAAGGATAAGCTATATGTGATAAGAAAGGTTCCATTTCTTTATCTTTTGATACCTAGCCAAAACAATAAAAGGCTGTTTCTGAATATATATATATAAATAAAGTGGTTGGGATTTTATCAGCCTGCTTCTCAGCTACCTGAGAAAAGAAACTCCCTCAGACTACAGAAATAGTGAAAAAAACAATCTCTAAAAGTCTCAGCACTTCTCAAAAAAACCTCCAAAAAACCTCTCATTGTCCCCCAGCCTTCAAGAACACTACAGAGACATTGTTCGAAAGACTAATAGCAATTAGATATTTAGTGGTAAATTGATGGAAGCTAGTTGTCTGTCTGCATTCTGCACTTGAACATCTCGGAATTTCCTGGCAGTGGTGTGGTTTTGTCCCTTCACTGTGCCCCTGTTTTGGAGCTCTTAATGAGAAGTGCTCATGAAAAGTGTTTCTAATATTCTCCAGGGCTATCTTTGTTAGAACTCATTGCTACTTGAAAGATGATGTAGTGAGGCTGAGATCTTTTTCAGATCCTACCTCATCTTTTTAAAGTATGTTGAGATGGGAGGTGTTACTGATTCAGACAAGTGAAGAAATTCACATGCTAGCAAATAACTGCAGTGAATGGGCCTATGTAAATTTATACTTTCAAATTTAAGAACAAAACCCAAACATAAATTTAAGTTGATGGTCTCATTGTGGAGCTCAAATGCATTAGTGTGACTCATCAAAGACAGTGGTACTGGGGTTATGTTGCAGTCTTCACGTCAACCTTTTAAGCAAAAATAAAAATGATGGTGCTTATAAAATTAGAATTATCTGTAGTTTAAAGAAATCTAGTTAAATACTAGCCAGTGTTTTAAGGTTTTAAATTTTTTGCAGGGAAAGCACCAAAGCTGTCTAAATCATGTATGATAAATATAAGATAAGGGAATTGGTACATACAAAAAACAAAACACCAAGCAAAGTATAACACTGTTCAACAAATGAGGTCACAGCATTGTGAGAAAACAAAATAAAATTCATGCATAGAGGTATTTCAGAAAAAGATAGTGAAGCATTTGTCTTTTGAAACCATTCAAGGACAATAAAGGAGACTGCTTCATAATAGTTCAAAGCATATCCCATAACTTTGAAGCAGGGAAAGCAAGGGCCATTTTATGAAAATTGTTAGGTGTTCTATGTAATGACCTGTTCAGGTCAGGGCCGCTTCTGATTTCCTGGAAGTGAATGCTTTTGTGAATAGTGAGCCTTCTACAGAAATTTTGAGAAAATTCATAAAGTATTAAAAGGGTGAAATAGCAACCTTCTGTGTCTGCTGGTCCAGAAGAGTCACTTTAACAAATCACAGTGTGCAAGTGATATGTGCTGGAATTGAATTTTGATTCTACTGTAGTATCAAGATAAAATACAACACCAGAGATAAGGCAAAGTGTAAGTGCCACCTACGTAAAGCAGAAAACAACCTGGAGTTTCTACAATATATGACCTGTCAGTTTCCATGCAACTTTAGTTTGAAGGCTCAGCTTCAAAAATTACAAGGAACTGCAAAATATTTTGTCTTTTCTTCACTGTATTTGAGTTGGTAAATCCCTATCATCTTGGATGTTCTTTGCTTGTTTTGCTCCTTTACTTACAGTTGCTCCTAAAGGAAAACCATTAATTGTCAAATGTGCCCAGAACTCTCCAATTTTCAGGTCGCTTTGTTTATTCTATAGTGCTTATCTGTTCCCTGCTTACTGCAAATCTCTTCAGTAAGTCCCCCGACAGATGTAGACCTTGGAACATGACCAAAACCTCAATATTCTGCTGGCTCTGTAGCACAGGTTTCTCAAAACTGCTTCATCTTTCTTACTACTGTGGGAACTGTTTATGCCAGATCATTGGCTTCAGTTTCCGAGCCCCTTTTTTGGAACCCATTTGGTCCTAAACCTCCACTTGGAGCAGTGACCACATTTCATCAGCTTGTCTTCCAGATTTGCGGGAGGGGTCACCAGTTCCCTTCAGGGCCCTATGCTTACTATAGTGCTTAAGACCTTTTGAGATGGTGCAGCTTGAAAAAAGTGAGAAAAGAGAAATTCTTGAGCAAACCAGCCAACGTATCCCAGACCAGGGAAATAGCTACGTCAGGCATTGCTAGGAAGATTCGAATGTCAGGACTAAGACTGTGATGGTATCCTGAGAACATCCCAAGGAAGTGCCATACCTTGATAATCCTCTCTCTTTTTTCACTTTTAGTTTGATTAAATATGATTTTTTTTAAATCAATATTATAATATTAGAACTGCTAAGTTTCTTCTATATTGAGAAAGATTACTTAATAGAATAAGAATATAGCTGCTCTTCACTCTCTGAAATGTAGATGCTCATACTTTTAATTAGATATATTATGAAAGCCTCAAAATTTTTATTTAAATTTCAAATTATTTCATTGAGTTCTGGGTTTGGGGTTTTTTTTTCCCTTTGAATATTTCAATTAATGTATATCCAGGATTTGACATGAATTTCCCAATTATATTTACCCTGGTAAGACAACACTCAGAAGTTTCTGTTTTTATAACACCGAGTCATACTTCAACATTTAAAACTATACAGTGCTAGCCCACATTAATACATTAGACCTTTTAAGTATATTTGTTTCATTTACATGCATATAAGAGGTCCATTGAGTTATATGCCAGAACAACAATCCCTTTCTCATAACTGCATATAGATTTTCAGAAAGAAGACTCTATCCTTTGGAAATTAATGACAGCAACTGCTACTAAACCTTGTGTTCATTTCTACAGGTTGTTAGACCATATCTGAGGCTGGTGCTTCATAGACATAAGGCTGTAAGTGCCTTAGTTATCTCCATGGTCACTATAAATTTATTACATATTGTCCTGAAAGAAGGAACTACTGAGTGCTTCCATTATTCATGGCTATCCTTGTTCTTTACACACTCAGACGGGAAAAGAGACACCATGTTTTCCTTGTGGACATGTTATGTTCCTTTGCCGCAAAACGGTTTTGTAATCTTCTTTCTGCTACTCCTGGTATATTTGAAAGATTTATGTCAGAGTTCTCCAGTGAAGGACAGAGAAGGCACTCCAAAAGATATGTGTGATCAATATGCAAAATTATCATTGTTTAACTACTGTAGCTTCTGATGCAGTGAAATTCTCTCTTAGGCCATAAAACCAGTGCTGCACTGTATTTTTGATGAGCACAATATACAGAAAAAATCAGTTAGAAAAATTATGTTTTCATGGATTCATAAATACTCCAGAAGCAGGAGAATTGTTGTTTACTTAGGCAAAATTTTATAAAAGCTTACATGTAAAGTGGAAATGACTAAATACTCTCAATGATCTTTAAAATCTCCCCTTTCATCTGCCTCACATTCTGCAGACTGTTCTTCACATATGGCTCAAAAAATACCAAGTAATCTCTTTTTAATTCAGAGATAACCTGCTGTGTCCTACCAAAAAATTCTTCTTCAGCAGTTGTTTTAGAGCAGTACGGTCTACATATTGTAAGTCATTGTAAGGAAGAAATACACATATATTACTTTCAAATATGTAGGGGAGTGAGAAATAAGAGTGATCTCTGTAGAGATTTTTTTATAGGATATTTACAGTTACACTGACATTTTAGGAAAAAAAATGTTCATGGTAATTCAGCTTGGAAAATTTTATTAATTTTTATTTTTCACTTTATTCTAGCCATATTTTGTATTAATAAGCTTTTTTTTTCAGAACAGAGTAGAAAATAAACTGCTTTGCAATTTATGCAGAAGGCAAGTTTAATAGATGACTGAGTAGAATTTAGATTGGTATATGCACTTTTGTGGTAACAAATGTTTCCCGACAACATTCTAATACTTTAGGAACTTCTTTTCTCTGAGCCAAGAAACAAAATAGCAATTTTACCTCTGAAGATAAAAATTGAATTATATGTCATATATGTTTAATAATTAATGTATTCTGTATACTAGTTGCTTAGATTAATCCAAATGCTGTATGAGATCCAAATGTGATTTTTCTTACATTTGAATGAGTCAGCAATATATACCTTGTCAGTAATATGCAGAACCTACTGATATTTGGAATTGCTTTTTGCTCAGCCATATTTTATGTTTACATAGCCTCAGTGGTAAAATAAACATGAAAAAACATCTGTGCAAATAAATTCAGTATCACTAAATGGCTTACTCTCAAATGACACCAGAAAGAAGGCTCAAGGGAAAATGTTAACAAACAGTAATGTCACATCACAGCTTTTATAACTTTGTCTCAGCATGGCATGCCACAGAGCAAGCTGTCTGCTAGTTTCATTAAATTATTGGGAAATTGCTTTGTGTTGTGTGCTAGGGTACATTTTCAGAAAATATTATGTTGTTGTTAAAGTTGAAAACTTTTTTATTGATTCAGTCAGTCTACAAGGTGTTACTTTTAGGGAATGGTGAGCTATGAGAAACATTGGAGTTCCTGTGCCTTGCTAACCTGACTCCATCAATGCTTCTACGCAAATGATGAGCAACTGAACCATCTGTCACTTTAAACTCTTCCTTTGGAATGAAAAAAGAAATGCTGAGATGAAGAATGGAATGTTGTAAATTTAAGGACAAAATGCAGGTTGTTAATTATGTTGATGTTAATTTTAAAACCATCCTTCCATTTTTATTTAAGACTTTGTATTATCACAAGACCTTTCATATCTCATGCTCTCAGTGTGAATCTTTGAATAATTCATTCCTTTTTGTAATTTATCTTCTATTATTCCTGATGTCAGATATGCAATTGCAGATCTCTGATGTCTTCTAATGTCTGCTGAATTTACACCAAAGTTCATCATTCATTTCAGTGGACTTTTTATGCTGCATCACTTTACTGAGATTGCTTAATCTTTCTGATTGTGTCTTTCAAACTCATTTCACTTCTGAGCTATCCAGAAACTCTGAAATCCCTCTGAGTAGGAATGGCAAGAATGTTTTGACTTTTTCAAAGATTTAGACTTGTCTAAAACCACAAATATGATGTAGCAAACATAAGAAATCACATTGAGAACTAATTTTCTAGCTCTTATAATTTCCTACATAATCAGATTTCCACAGAATCAATTTTTAACTAAAACTCTTGTGTCAAGGAAACTTCAGTACCTGTTCTGTGTCTTCTGGTGAAAAGTGTGTTGCCTTTAAGACAGGATAGATAATATAACTTTGCCAAATCTTCTTGATGAACATGTTGAAAATCCTTTATAGAACTATTAAATTAGGGTGATCTATGTTACACAAATCACATATGCCAGTGCAAGCAGCTTCTCAACCTCATTACTCTGTAAGAGGTGTGTACTGTATAAGACATATTGCATCATCTTCAAGAGCACTTCAGTTGGGTGTTTAAAGTACATGTCTGATATGTGATGGCAGACGCCGCTGTTTCTTGAACTGTCAAGCTTGCCAGGTAACCATAGACTGGTGTTTCCATTATGTATTGAGGAATTTGACTACTAGACTTTGACATGCACAAAATCAGGATTTCATCTCAAACATGTACATCAAACGTGTTGTAAGTACAGGCAGTGTGTGCTCTTATGCAGTTACATAACCAGTTTCTTTGCAGAAGTGGCAGCAGTATTTGGTTTGCTTTAGGAAGCAACTGGAAGTTTGCCAGAGTGTATGACACTCATGTTCCATTATTTATCTGAATACTCAATAATACTGAGGCAATTTTGCAAACTCCAGTGTTGGGTAAGAAAAACCTTGAAGCATTATTAACTTTTCTGTTGTAGCTGTAAAATCAGTGTAATTACAAAGCTATGGAGGTGTTATGAGAGGGCTGAGCAGACTCATGCATGATATTAACATTTACAGTAATGTATGATGAGGAAAAAATAAACAAATCTTATGTTTCAGATAATGAAATGATTGTTTCAAGGCACCACTGGGTAGATGCACAAGAAGTTGGATACTTACATCTCTCTTCACTTCAGATCATTCACTAGATGTGAAGGCAATGTGGTAAGTGGAAAACCAATTTGTTTTGGTATTTTACAGCGGCTTCTATTATCTGCTGTGTGACTCTAGAGCAGCATAAGAAAGACCAGAGTGTGTTTAAGACAGCTGTTGCATATTGCTTGACTCTATCTTATTTCAAGACTCTGCTCATCTTGGTAGCTAGGGTAGTGCCTTCCTGAAGAAGTATTATCCCATATGGACTCTGAGTGTCTTGAATTGTAAAGGTACAGAACAGATTAATTTTATTGTTTCATTAATTGTTGACATCAGATTGACTTTCAGTACAGCTTAGAAAATGAAATGAAAATAATGAAAAGACTCAAAAATCCTTCAAGATATTTCTATCACAAAAGATTAATTATGAAATCAGTTAATTTGTGGTTATCATCTTTAGCAGTATAAGTATGTCTTTCATGTAAACAGACTTGCCTTTTCCTGCAGGTATGAACAACAAAAATAACAAATCTAACCCTGATCTTGGACAGATCCAAAACTCTCACTGAAATAATTCTGTGAAATGGACTTTCCACCTTCAGCCTCGCCAGCTCCTGAAGGCTTTCTTTGTGGGTTGGAACAGCCTTGTCACATACTGAGGAGTTGGCTTGTGTTAAAATTTATGGTATGTTTTCAATATCTGTTGTCCTGAATCTTCAACCTTTTAGTGTTGTATTTTTTCACTTCGGTTAGTTCAACTGCTTTCGTTATGATTATTGAATTAGCCTTATCATAAAGCATAACCTGTTCAGCTATGGAAATATCGGTGCAATCTCATTTCCTCTCTTCATAAAAGGTAAAGATGTGTCTGTGCTTTCATTATAGATGTGAACTCTTTATCATTTTCAACCGCGATAGCTATTAAAACCATTTCTTTGAGCTACATTAGTTTGTGCTGCTGTACCTTTTTTGGACTACTTGCCATGACAATTTCTTGACAGTGACAAGGCACTTTGCTAAAGTCTAATAGGTTGCTCTATACATGGGCAAGGTTGTGTATTGACTTGTTTTCATTTGAAAGCAAATAAAAGAGGCTTGACAAAGAATGTGAGAAAATATACTTCGGAAGAGTGAAAGAAATGAGGTTAGCATCATGTCTTCATAAATCTTGGACTCCCCAAATTTAATGCAATCGCCTGACCCAATAAAGAAAATATATTACTGGCGTCTTATGTCTTGTAAAATGACATGGTTGGGTTTTTTATACTTTCTCTATATAAATATAAATAAATAAAATAAAGGTCTATAACAGTCTTAAGTAGTCATAGCTGATTTTACCATAAGTAAACGAATACTCTCTTATCATAAATAATTCTTATTTTGAAGTCATCTTTTCCTCTAAGAAACATTTGTTGTTGTTTTTTTTTCCTTGAATAGTAAAATGTCTTTTGACCTTAATCTTCTCTGAAATGCCTTCTTTGATTTGATAAGCATTTATAATGCTTTTCTTCTTCATATGGCTAGGTAAGAAAGCAGTTATAGCACTTTTTCTTGCAGTGGGAATTCACTTAATGACTAGTCTAATTACACTTTGAAGAACGAATCTGCTTAGTATCCTTTAGAAATATGAGACGAAGTATGGTTATCTGCACACTTATAGGTAGGTCAGTTGAGGCACACACAGTCTCTTGTCCAAAGAGGTATAGTGTGCTGGCTTCAGAGTTGTGATTAGGACTTAGGTGTTTGGACCCTTCTAGCTTACTTGTAAGGCCATTGCTAACAGTTCCGTACTACAAGTATGATGAGGTTGCTATCTGCTGCCTTGTTAAAAGGAGGTGATCAATAATTTCAAGAGAAAAAAATTTCTTTGCCACGTATCAGTCCCTTATATTTCCTTTCATAAAGTAAATGATCAGCAAACATTGCATGCATGTTGTTGTTTGACCACAATCCACAAGTAGCTGAGAAAAAGCAGATGAGATCATTCCTGTATGCTTGAAAATTTGTGTTTTGCCTGTCTTTAGGGTGAGTCTGGAATCATCCAGCATGGAAATTGTGTTTGAAGAAGGAGCTGTATTAAATGAGGAAAATTGAAAAAATGAAAAAACCAAAATAGTCCAAGATCTGTAGAAAATTTTACTTGACAAGTAAAGATGCAAGCTTTTCAGTATTTGATGTAAAAAAGACTAGTTAAAGACAAAAAACTTTATTTACTTACATTCACTTAATTGTTTCTTTGTTGCTGATAGTAAGGTATTGGTTGCAATTATAGAGTAGTGCCCCTTTTATCAATTGTGTTTTTGTAGAGCAAATTCAATGACATATAAAAGGCATTTTATGCAACTCAAATATTATTGGAAATGCATTCAAATATCTTATGTTGAGTTATCAGTGATACAGACCTTTTAAATGTAAGAGTAGCATTTTTATTACAGAAGCTTCTTCCTAAGTAGGCCACATAAGACTTCTGCTTTGTATCTGTAACTTATTAATAGTACAGCAGTTTTAATTAGGTATTATGCAGAAGGAGGTTAGGTCACACTTTTTAATATTATGTTGGAAGAAGCCCATTTAAAGCTAGAGGTCACTTTCATATGTTAATAAAATTCTTTTTTAGGGTAGATGTCAAGCTTTTAGCAGAATATTATTATTTTTTGGTCATTACTGGGGAGCTTCATGAATATTTATTTTCCACTGCTTACATTAATATTGTGAAAATTGATGTATTCTCTCATAATGTGGAATGAGATAAATACTGTGGATGCTAGAGGATATGAAACCGTATTTATGATTTCAAATAGATGCCTAGATGTGGAATAGCATATGTAGACAAAATTTGTTGCATAAAACCTCTCATTTTACTGAGGCATTGCTTTGGTAACACTTTACAAATATAACTGACTAGAGGATACCTGATTTGTAAATAAAGCAGGACATGTAAGTGGTTAAGATTAATTATTTCATGAACTGAAAACCAGCAGACATTCAAACCTTGTAGAATATACAGTAAAAACATTCACAGTGGTCTGTACGAAGAAAAAGCTGTAATGAAATTTCAGTTTGTAACAATGGAAATATCTGAAGGATGATTAATTTGTTTTTCTTTCTAATATTCAGAAAAACAATGGTATTAACAGACCTCAAAGAATATGACCACATTTTTATTTGCAGAAGGAAAGGGTCACAAGACCCAGGAACTAGTCCTGCCTCCTTCACAGCCATCTTCAGAGCTGAGGAAATACTGTAAGGGTCTGCTAGCCAGGCAGATCTTGTCTCCATGTATCAGGATTTGTTTTCTGTAGAACTAGGATTATGATGAGAGGTGGAGATTCTTTTTTCTTTTCTTTTTTTTTTTTCTTTTTGGCCCCTAAATATTAGGTATTGATATCTGAAATTCACTGGTAGGAATTATTTTTCTCTTTATGTCTTTGTAAAAGAAGATATAGTCAAGAGATATCCATTCTGTAACTGGAAATATGCACAATTTTGTCTTAACCCAGAAATGCTGGCTTTTGTTGGTTTTTTGTTTTTTTTTTTATTATTATTATTTTTTTTTTTTAAGAGGGCTTATTTGATCATTGGTATTATCTCATATTAAAGAAAATCATTAAAGAAATTACCCTTGTTTGAGAAAGTATCCCTGTGAATGTGACCATTCTCTTGACTTTAACTGTACTACTCAGAATAGGGGAACCTCTAAATTGCTGTATTCCTGCACTGTGCCCTACAGTTAAATATGATTAGATGTCATCAGCACTGCCTGATATGAGAAGTAAATCTGTGAATTAGGGTGGGTCTGTGATACTTGTTATGCATAGCAACCACTCCAAAAGTTTTTTGATTGACTAAATGAAAAAACTATCAATAATATGATTTTAACCATCTGATGTGTTTTCTCTGCTAAGTTACTGATCTTTAAATATTAGGTACCTGAGTCACCCACCAAACCTTTGAACAGTATTCTTAAGGTCAACGAAGTAGTTGAATATCTTTCTTTTTATGAAAAATGAAATACTTTGATATAAAATGATGACTCCGGAGTACAAAAGTTTTTAGGTACAGGGCAAGAGTAAAGGAAATGAAAATGGAAATGTAAGTTTTGTTCAGCAGGAGCCAAAGGATCTTAGAGCTGATATGAAGGATACAGCAACATCTCAGGGGATCGATGATTCAGTCTTGAGGTCCATTCAACCTGTAGTCATTTTACTGGGTTTTACTTTTGTAGTTCCAGGCAAATAGTAAAAGATAAATCCTATATAATTATGTTTTATGATTGGATTTACCAGCTTGTCAACATTTATCTTTTCTGTAGAGTAAAGGTAATTTACCTTTGGTAGCAAATTTTTTCTCTTCTAATGTTTGATTTCAGTCTTTAATTAAAACACTTTTTTCTTTCTTTTATCAACCGCTAAAAACCTCAGATACTCCTATCTGTGCTATTTCTTATTTATGTACTGCTTTTGAATCATGATTTTGCATCTTAACTAAGGAGGAGCAAGATACAATTATTTAATGTATTAAACATTAATATCTTAAATTTAATTTTATATTATTGACTGTTACCTTCCTTATACTTAAGAGATATTATAAGGAATATGTATTTTAGCTCCAAAGCAATAATACTTCAGGGCCAACAGGAAGGGCTTTCATTTAGTTTGGCATCTGTATTTTTGAAGATTACTTCATTCACTGTTCCTATAATTTCTAATCAAAGCTGTTCTCAAATGTGTGTAGTAAAAGTGCCACAATCCTCCTTTGTACTATAGGCTACACCATTATTCAGTTGCTTACACTGTTAATAACTTTTTCCTAATATCTGTCTAAACTTTTCTTAGCCTCAAGATATTGTTCTTCATCTGTCATTTCTTGAGAGTGTGACTGAGTCTTTTATCATGTAAACTGTCACTGTGAGGGCATTTGTAGACTATTGAAAACACATAATATCCCCTTAGTATTCACCATTCTAAATTATATAAATTCAGCTCCCTCGGTCTCTCATCACAGGATTTATCCTCCAGCCTTTGTGTTGGCCTCATTTCCTTTGTAATTTCTCTGGGTTTTTTTTCTATTTTCCTAGTACCTTTTGGGGATAGCAATGTGTAACCAAAGAGATGAGTAACCTATAGCCTGGCCTGACAGAAAAATGCTAGGACTAAGTTAAGGCAGTAAATAAATACTCATATATTCTAGAGGACACTTTTCCCATGTTGTTTCCCATCAGTCTAATAATGTTTAGTTCATGGGAACTTATTTACACACATTTCTATCTTTTAATGAAGTTTTGCCTTGAAATGTTGTTTCAGTTTTATAAATACTACACAGAAGTTTGAAAGTGCATTTGATGATGCTAAAGTAGCTCTTCATCATAATAAATAACTCTTCAACCATAGTAGTAATTGGAATAGCTTTCAGATTATTCCACTGCTGGGAAGTTGAATTGATCTGATATATTGCATCTTTCATGTTTCATTAATGTTTTTTAAAATGCATCAGAAGAGTGTGTATGTTTCAGCATTTTATATAAGCAAATACAAAACTAAGACAAAACGTGTTTAGATTTTTTAAAGTCCTTCAGCTTTAAACAAAATGTAGAAGTTATGCATTATTTAGGTTTGGCAAATTTTATGCAAATTTTATGCTGCTCCTCCAGATAAGATAGGAGCTGTTGGATTTTGACTTCCTTTTTGAGTTTCCAATGTTAACTGTGTTTTGCCTCTGTCTACTTTAGTCTCATCCACAATCCATTCAAAATCTCCAAAATGCAGTGATTAATGTTCTGACACATACACACACAAAAGCACAGAAACAAACATAAGATGGATAATGGAAAAGAAGCAAGGTAATGTTTATTGTAGAAGTGTAAACATAGAAACATATTTGCAGACTTGTATTTTTTCATAAAGTCAACAGCAACTTTCCCTGAGTACCCATTAAATATATTTATGCAGTGAAAACCACATGTGGTGCACAGTATTATTGTTGCTGCTACTGGATATAGTACTTACAGTGCTTGGTTAAGTGCAAGTTTCTAAAAAGTTTACTTTGGGAAAGAAATACAAAATAGACCCAACATCTTTGGGCATGATCTCATCTCAGAGCCTAGAACCAGTTCAGGAGCCAGTTTGGGGAGAGTTACCAAGGTAACGGCGGGGTTATATGCTAAAGCTCACCTTGGCTGTGCTCCACTATGGCAGGACTGTTGGCATCCAGGGCATAGGAGAAAGGAAACAGGAGCTCATGGAATAGCCTCTGGCTGCTGAGGTCAACAGATATTAAGAATGAAAGTGTTACTGAGGTTAAATAATCTGACCTACATAATGCAGGATCTACTTTTCTAAATTGAATTCTTGCTTTGAATCCAACAGTGCTGTTGAAACAGAGCAATCTTGTAAACAAAGAGTCTATCCTCTGCCACTCTGATGGAACTACTTCTTGCATAAACATTATTCTGATCTTGATTTTATAATTTTTTGGGAGAAAATAGGTTTGTGTTTGATAAATTATTGGTAATCTGAATGATTTTAGCTTCTGGTTCCAGATGCTGGATTTTGTTGCATTCCGCACCCCCCCCCCCCCCCCCCCCCCGGTTAACTATTGTGCTAAACGAATTGCGCTGTTTCCTTATGTTAGTATTATTTTCTTTACCTCTGATCATTCTTACTGCTCCTCACAAGTGCTACGTGAAAAAACATGTGCTACGTGAAAGTATTATTTGCAACATAGTTTAGTTCCTCTTTTAGTGATGGCAAATCCTGGAAGTGTTATAGCAATGGCTATAGCACTGGCCTCACCACGTGAAGTTGGGTTGGATTTGTTTGTTTTTCTGAGAGACCAGTCAAAGGGCAGAAGTTTGAGCAGCTTGCAAAGTCACCATTCCAGAAATTTTCACCCTGACTCTTTCCTGAACTTCTTTTGTGCTCACAAGCAAATGAGTTGAGCATCACCAGGTTTTCAAGGGTCATCAGAAGAGTTCCACACAGCCACACTAGTGACATTTAGTGTGGACAGTCATACAGTAAGTGGATGGATTTGATGTAGTTTAGTATGTATGGCTATTTCAAAATAAAAAAAAATTCTGTTCCTGACTCTTTAGGTCCTTGGAAATTGTTAAGTTGTAGACACATTATTGTTTTGTATGTACTGTTCTGTAGAAGAGAAAGTTAACTATCCTGATTATAATAGTGTCATTATGTTTGCATCTGAGTGCCTAAAATAGTCTGGTATTTGTAAATTCCTCTGGGCCTTCATAGAGGCATCATGTTCTCTTCTGATTGCAGACAACTCTGAATTAATTCTCGATATATGTTGTCAGGATAGCTGTCCTTTTTTGAAGTTACCATATATGCTCATGGATTTTATTTTTTTCATAACTACAGAATAAAATTTATGCACAAAGGAAAAGCTAGCGAATACAACATCGTAAATGATAAACTATTTCAACTACTTCCCATTAAAATTCAGGAGGCAATGTAATGAATTTTCTATGAGTAAGAACTTACACCTACTGACTTTAGACTAGATCTGGATTTGTATGCAGATGCTCCGACCACATTAATGGCGATGATTTCTCAGTCTGCCAGGATCTTTAACTTTGTACAGAAATTAGTTTGATGCTCATGACATTTCCTCCTATATTATTCCACTGTAGTTAAGAACACATAACTGCTTGTGTCCTAACCTGTTTTCAGCTACAGATAAAATTCTACTTAATGTACAATAAGATCACTGATAATATCAAGAACATCGAAGACTAAAAGTTTGATTTTTCATCTAAAATAGATTTTGAGATTGTTTCTCTTTAAGACTTTAAAATCAAAAAACCAGTGTTAAAACCCTGTGTACAGCCCTGCATCACAGAAAACACATTAAATCAATTATATGGATTCTCATGATCAATTTAAACTACTATAGAGTTTAACATAGGTTAACAATTCCACATATATGTTATAGCAATACACAGAAATGACAGTTCTTTGTTTCTGTGGTACTCTCCCTAAGTCTCTTCTTCCAGGTTGGTGTGGACGCACATAAGGCTTTTACATTAGAATTGTTCCTCTTCTGGGAAGTATCTGTGCATTTAAGCTTAACAAAAATAATGACAAAAATATTATTAAACTGTTAGAATCCATATGGCAGAGATTTGATAAGTGGAGGCATTCAAGAGGAAAAAAAAGCCTGAAGATTTTAATGGTGGGAATCTGGTGGAATTAAATTCTTTAGTCTGTGAATGTCAAAACTGTGTGAAACGACAAAGTTTTGGTCAGGATGAGCTGAATCATGACTATTCCCATGGTTGTATGGTAGAGACAAAGCAGAGAAGGAAGAAAACCAAATGCACATTGTCCTCTCTGTTAATATTTTATTTTGCATGTCCTAAATATTGGAGTCTACACAAATCAAGCATCTGGCATCTGTGACTTCCCAGCTGGGTCTTTAGGACACCCAAAATATGACACACACTTTGTTAAAGAATGCTTTTTCTTTAATAATTTCCACTTTATCCAGTTTCTGGCATCTTTTTTGTACTGTAAGTAAAGGTAGCAGATACATATTTTGTGAATGTTCCCTAAGAAATATATATATATATGTATACAAGTGCATGAGCCAGGTATTAGGTGGAGCTGTATAAACTTTGAATGATTTCTTCCTGAGCCCATCTAATATTATAGGTAAAACTAAAAATGTTTCACAAGTTTCCAGGAATTACTAGCTATTTTTAAGTGGTAGGCTTACAAACTCAGAGTCCAAAGAAGTGATTTGAAATACATTTTGAAAAACTCAGAACCAGTTCCTTTTTAAATATGTATGTATAATAACTTGTTATTGCATAATATGGGCAGAGGATCTTGAAAATTACATCTTCTCTGAGTGTTGCCTGAGCAACTTGGCAATTACAGTAAGGTTTTAAATAAATAAACAGTTCATCTTAGCTTTGATATTTATGTATGTCAATGCTGATGTTCTGGCTATTTTCAAGACAAAATTAATCTTGGTGAATGATAGTACAGGAACAGGAGGTTCAGTGAATATGTGTTTTTGTATATCTCAATTTGCCTGTTACTAATTTAATACCACAACAGTACCAATAAAAGATTTAACAGAAACACAAGTTAACTACTGGACTGGGTGGTTAGAGCAGTTAAGACTAAAGTACATCATATCCTTATTAAGAACTTGTTCTAAATCTAATTTTCTTTTTGAAGCAGTTGGGGGTAGAAATAATAATAATAATAATCTGAGATATTGTTTAAAAATGGGGTATACTGTGTCACTGGAATATCTAAATTGTTTCCTTTGTCATTAAAAAATGAAACTGAACCAGCTGAAGGACAAAGAGAACTCTTCTTAATGGCCCCACCTGTAACAATGAGGGGAACAGTATACTTAGACCCAGTCTAGAGTTACAGACATCTTAAAGGACTATTTGAAAACACATCTGTTCAGAGAAATGCTCTATTTTCAGTTCTACCTGCTGATCAAAGTACTGACATCAAACATAGCCCTGGGGCATAGCTTTCATTTAACAATACCTGAATGATCCTCAGGCAATCGGCGTAACACTTGTGAATGTAATGGGTAAAGACCAACAACTGTCATTCACAGTACTTTTCTAACTTAAGTCCCCTGTCAGCACTTGAAAATATTCAAAGACACATTCAAATTAACTGAAGTGTCAAAACATGACTTCTCAGGATCTCTTTCAGTCATTTGACAAGATACAGGTTCAGATCATATAACGATATAGAAATTAGATATTATTATTGAATTTGTTGCTTTCTACAACCTGAATGATAGGCTGGAAAATACATTAACACTGCAGCTGAAGGTGATCCTTTCTGCTTCCTAGCTGTAAGCCAATGTGAGCATGCAGGGTCTTTAATACTTTGACATCAGAAAAAAGGTATTAAGTATTAAACCAAAACTGTATATAAACATAGGGTGCAAATAGAAATATGAAGTTTCCTTACTCTATAAAATAAGATGAGAACCACCAATAATGCTTGTCTGATGAGTAAGGATAATAGCATGAACTTGTCAGTTCAGGCAGTATAGATTTATCAGTCTCTGTGTCTTTCTTCCTAATTGCTTTTGGATCATCAGCTTCTTTACATTTTCTGTATGCAGTTAGTGGACCTCATGATTTGCAGCCAGTAGAAAGTGAGTAGAAGTAGAATTGTCCTTCAGACCAAAGTAAAAGCATATTTTACCTGACACAAATAGGTATATAGCTCTTAAAAATGTCAGTTTATGACCTAAAGTCCATTCAAATGTTTGCTTCCATAATCTGTTACCTACAAAGCCTGGAACAAGTAGATTCATGGTAAGATTTACTGATTAAAAGTGAGAAAAGATCAGAAAAAAAGCTGGTGAACTTAGTGAGATTATTTTTTAATTACTAACCATTTTTATTTTTATAAAAATAAGAACTTACACACTGCCTGTGGAATTGCTGTTATACCAGTGCAAAAGACATCTGAATCAAACTTGCTCTGTGCTGGTTGCTAAATCTTACTTATAGGTCTCATGGGAAGTTACATTTATTGGCTCTCTAAATCTGGATGACTTTGCAATACCAAACGGTTCTTCAAACCTTTTATAGTTCCTACACCATCTTGAGAAATATTTTCATTTTACAGTTTCACTTTGAGAATCAACTGTCACAAGATATAATATGTAATGTTGGGTTGTTGCCATTTCAGCAATTTCATATGCAGCCTGTGCAAAAGATTCAGATTTCACCGAAACAAAAGAAGTCCTTTAGCCTTCATGGTTAAGAGACTTAATGTACATGAATACTTGTGACTTTGACTTGGTTTTCTCTTATTTAAAATCATGCCTAACTACCTGTTTGAAAAAACAGGACATCAAGCAAAGATAATAATAATTAAAAAAGGTACATCTCACAACTTTCATCAGCAAAATGCACACAGCTGATGCAATCCACTCATGGTTTAACAGCATTGATGTGTCTTAATTAATTTTGTAACTGTTTACGGATATTACAGATATAGCTGTGCCTGCGTTACCATTTTGATTGTTGAATCTGATCATAGATGCTGTATTATTGATGTTTCTCAGCAAACTTAGATTGTTTTCTTTTGTCTCTTCTACCCTAATTTTTAACTTTTCTTCAGGGAAAAGGCAGTCCAAGTAAGGGGTTGTCTTAGTTTAGGCTCTGTCTGGCTTTGAAAAGCTGCCATTGTGGAGATACATTATGGCAACTACTATATAGCTAAAAACTGTTGGCAGAAGGTAGCAGAGTTTCCTGCTGATGTTGTAGGATGGAGGACTTTAGTGCTTGGGAAAATTGGAGGAAAAATGGATCTCAAGGAGGAGTCATAGGTGACCATAAGCCTCAAGCTGAAAGGGTGAGGAGAGCAAAAGAAATAAATGGTTATAACAAATATTCTGTTGAAAAATAAACCAGTGAGGGCTAGTTAGAAAATGTCAATTTTTCTTCAGTGAAACGAGACATGGATTTTGACTGTGTGTTACTGAAAATATGTCTATTTATTTGACCTACTTTCCATTATTTGACTTTGCAAAGGAACATATTTATGTTCTTACATATAATACAGCTTCACAAAGTTACTGTAATGTTTATGGTAATGTGACAGCTGACGCTCAGCAGGCAGAATTGTATTTTTATGCAGTTTGGGGTCAAACTCTCGTCATTGAGACACTTATGATTTTCCTTGGTGTGCACCTGAATGTGTAGATATAGACCACATAAATGACTGAGTGGTGTAAAAACAAATAATTTATTTTACATCTTTGGTATCTTATATAAAACCTTTTTTGCTAGGATGTATAGAAAGCATTTAAAGGGACACCTTGTAAAGAATTTCTCAGGTAAGTTGATTCTTTTGGTCATCTCTAATAGCTGCTTCTTGGCTTACCTTAACTTTCCTTTCCCAGAAGACTATTTCTATGTGATTTTTATTTTTTTCTATACAACAGTTAAAATGATCTGAGTAAGGGGATGGGGATATTACACTGTATGGTAACTAGAGTGGGCTGAGATTTTTTTGGATCAAAATTTTGCATTTTTCTTTCTCTTAATCAAAAATTAATTTTATCTCATGTATATAAAATAAATATCTCTCACACTAATTTCCATGAAGATTTTATTGAGACAAAAATATCATAATTAGCAATCTAAAAGTTAATTCTAGAATGTCTAAGAGTATCTGCAGGAGAAGGATAAAATAGACCAAAAAAAAGGGATTGGAAAAGCTTAAGTTCTACCCCTCCACCTCCTGCTATTCTCAAGGGTATGTGTACAAGATCCCTATCCCACAGCCAGTACGTTTCCTTTAAGTGGCTGGTCCTACTGCACTAAGCACCATTCCCCACAATGACTGACCACATAAAAGTTTCACTATATCGCACAGCATAGTCCTAGAGGTTTAGTTCTTGCTTTTTTACTGATACTCAAGGGAAAACAACCTATTCAAAGGCAGCAAATTTGGTCTTTGTGGAAACTTTCTCCCTGATCACCAAGCAAGCCTGAAATCATAGTACGTATTGTGTCACCTTCAATCATCCTCCATTGAGGATGGGAACATTAGGGACACTGCCCTGTTGACCCTGAGAAATGGTTGACTCCTGAGAGGGAGTACTTTGTACTTACAATTCAATCAGATGCGGCCCCTAAAAATGAGAAGGGTCATGATGACATTGGAGCCAAACCCGATTGCCTTACCCCTGAAAAGTAGGTGACTGAACTGGTCAGGGAATGCACTTAAGACATGGGACATTCACCTGGAGTTTTCTCTACCAAGCTGCTCCTTAATTCCAACATGGTTCTTCAGCCAGAACTTTTGTCACTCTCAGGCAAAAAGTAAGATAAATAAGAGGATGAGCTCTAGCAGAAACTTTAAGTGATTGAGGCACTCACTGGGACACAAAGAAATCTTTTGGACCTCTTTTCGGTCTATTGGACATTGATAGATGTTGTGTGCTCCTTTCAGCACATTTAAAGTTTTTGGTTTTAACTTCAGGTGGAATGGGAAATGACAAAATGGTTACTGCTGCTCAGTTGTAGATAGTTTTTGCTCCAGTCAGCCTCCAGTGGTTCATATATTAGTACTATCAAAAGCATGGTTTGTATGAATGGAGAGATTACTGACAGTCAAGGCACTGGGAGCAGAATCTGGTAGATTGTCAGGGTTTCTAAATAGTGCAGAAATTTGATAATGGTTTCTATATGTCACTTTACCTTCAAGGATTTTGTGTGTACATGTGACCAGCTTTATAAAAATTGATATAATAATACTTTTCTGTAATAGCTTTTGTTTGTCTGTATCCTATTCTTAAAAAAATAGAATTGTTCAGGGATTTTAAAATCAAGGGATGCCTGTTTCTACACCTCCACCCCACCCCAGGGAGAAGTAAATGCTCACATTAATTCAGTTGTTGGCATTTCATATGTTTTCTACTGGAGCTGGGAGAGGTTATGAGTATCTGAGTATCTTCGGTAATGGATTCCGACATTTCTGACTTCTAGCCAACAAGATTTAGAAAGAAGTCACTGCTATCTCTGTGACAGAGCAGACTATATGCTGCACAAAGTGCATATACCAAGGCGTCTTTTTCAGTGTGAGACTTAATATGAGACATGACTGGAAGGTAGGAACATATGGCTGCTCCATGAAGTCATTTATAGGAGGCACTTCTTTTTCCTATCACATCTGTGGCACTATCAGATGGTCTTTTTTTGTCTAATTTACTCAGCCAGAAAAATTCATTACCTGCATAATATGATCCCAAGTAAGTCTTTCTAGTTCCCAGAAGAGCCAGCTCTGACACTCTGGATGACAAGCAGACTCGTCACAAAAAGAGCAGACTGTTTTTTTCCCCCTGATAATTCTATGGTATTCCTAGCAGAACTGTTGATTAAGGATAACCATTTTAGTAAAAAATTTACATACCAAACAGAATCTTTTTCAGAAGGAATTTTTGTTGGGAAGTGAGCCCAAATAAACACATCCTTTTCTTTAATTCTTGTCACCTTTGAAAAGAGATAATAATTGTAAAATATAATGCAAATTCCAAAATTAGAATACAAAATGTATTTCTTTAAATTCACATACTATTTTACAATTATAGCATGCTTTCTGTTTTTTTAAATGGGGGTGATCAGTGAAATGAGACCTTTATTCTTACAAGTGAATTCTTTTCTTTTGGTTCCAGTGAAGGCACTTGAACTTTGTATGAATAAGTGAAACATCTTCTCCCACCAGAAACTTGAATTCCAGTGGATTGTTCAAAAAAAAATCTGTTTATGGTAAGAGTTGATTGTAAGTGAAAATATGACCTCTGAGAGCCATCATGTGACTATACAAACTCTTTTGTCCAGGAAGGGTTTATCAAGAACTGAATTAGTATTAAAACCATGGCCAAAATGTTAGGTATGCAAACCAATGTTTTTGAAGTTACATAGAATGAAGAATAAAAGCTAAAGTTCAAACCTTTCCAGTGGAAGAAGAGGTTTCTTCTCCTTTCTTCTTTTCCTTTCTTTTGTTTTCTACCTACAAGCACATTTTAAAAATTATTCTAATCATTAGTGGTGCTTATATGCAGGTGTAAACTTTCCTGCTCATAGCTCATCGGAAAAGATTTATCAGTGCCCTTTGTGTTTTGGTAAGATATTGACTTTCTTTAGCCTGTGAGTGTTAAAATAGTTAACTGTATTCTGTGCCAGTAAGAGTTTAGAACCTGATAGCTATATTTCTGATCTGCTGTGTTCTTGTGATTTTACCTACCTTTAACTTGCTTGATTTAAAAGTTATTGTGCTATTTTCCTGTCTGTATTTCTTCTGAGACTCCCTGATATGAGGAAAAATATGTGAGTTCCTCAGTGTGCTGCCTGCCATAAGAAAATTCCTTCCAATAAATAAACTCTGTTAAGTCTCCCTTTGCTGAGCAAGGAAATCTGCACTTCCAGCTACAAGATTTTGTTTGAACAAAAAAAGGAGCTATTATAGAATTATTTTTTCCTCCCAGACAGTTCCTGTAACACAAACCAAATGGCCTGGGAGGACAGAACAATCTTCCTATATATTTAATAAGTACATTTGTAAACAGACTCTGGTGGTCGTAGCTATGAATTACTGGGTCATAGCTGTGAGCATGCTTGCAATCCCTTTCTGCCATTTGGGAAATTAAGACTGTTATTATAGGAATGAGAGATATCTGTTTCATATCCACACTGGGAAATTTACAGCTGGATCTTTCAGGCCAGCATTTGGACTGAATGGTCTAAAGGACTGAGGAGAGGGAAAGAATTTTGCTCCAATACAGTGTGAGAGCTACTGTGGAAATGCAGGATTTTTATAAGTATTTGTTTTATTATGTACCCACAGCCCACCCTGTGCTCCTTCAAGAAAATCAAAACTTGTCTGCCTAATGTAGAAACCATCCTGTTAGTACTTTAAACAGTGTTTTTGTTTTTCTTGTAGTTTGAAATGCTTTAAGTGCAATAACACTTAAAGAAGAATGGCATGCTTGGTGCTGTATAGAGTTATCAATGCATTAATGTTTCCATCATCAAAACAGCAATTGGTGCATTTTGCAAAAAAGAGTATGTACTTAGACATTTGTAGTAATTGCTCCAAAAGAGCAAAATATTATAGCTTGCCTCATAAGGAAAAAAAACAACTTGATTAAAGAAGTGCATTAACCTTGGGAGGAACTAATTTTTGTATTTCCAAAAGTAAATGGGAATCTGGCAAGATTATGTCATGTGTAATATTACTGATTTTAGAAAGCTCTCAGATGCAATTATATTTGCATGCAAAATAAATAGAGAAATATGAAAAACATACATGGCCTGAAGATGTACGGCTCCCTTCTGTATTTTTGTTTCTTCTCCCCCAGGTGAGCGCAGTTTTGGGAAGTTTGTGTGTTTGCTTTAAATCACCTCTGGTCTGATTTTGGTAAATCAGCTCTCTGACATCTTGTTTGTTTCCAAACAACAGACAGACTGAAACAATATAAGTTCCTAGAGTGTAAACTAACCTCATCTATCCATAAGAAGCATGAAACCTCACAGCTTAACTTTGGCTTTGGGCATTGTAATGACCGAAAGCCAGATCCTCCATGGTGTAAGTTAATTCTCCTCCTCTGCCTTCAGTGACTTGTACAAATTTACAGCAGCTGAGCATATGACCTTACACTCAGAGCCAATTTGTCCATAAGAGATACAGACAGTGCTGTGAAATGAAATGCATTTAGATTTTTCAGTTCTTCTCCCGACATTTTTACTCATTCATTTCCTTTTTGCCTCCTGGTGCCTTTGGAATGAGGCAAGAGGAACAGCATTTAAGCTTGGTTCAGTGAAACTGTAGACTACAATGGTATATTAGATTCATATATTACAAATCTGTAGCTTTTATATATATATTATGCTTGTACTACAGTGTTAAATTATGCCCACACATCCCTATACTTTTATTTCCAATTTGCATTGCAGATGCATACCTCTATTTGAAAACAATATATAATTTTAGCATATTTTGACAGTATCTCTTATTTTTTTATATATACCAGTGATGAGAATTCATCCACAAATTTAGTGGCGTTTTCTTTATTTTAATATATGGTGGCACCTTGACTTACAAGCTGAAGATATGATGTATTTTTACATTTTCTGTGTTCTTAAAATGGGTTCAGTACTCATTCAAATGTGCAAGTAGGGAAATTATCTTCCATTATGTTATACATGTTTTACAGATATTTGTATAGCAGCTTTAGACAGCAACGAGATGTCAGTACACATGACAAGACAGAGTATTTTTCACCATCTGTATTCAAAGGACTTCAGCAAATCAATGCTTGTATCCTTCTCTCTAAGGAACACTTATTGTCAGTTGAAGTAAGTGTGTTTAAACCAGATACTTTCTTCTGATTCTTAGGGAACAGATGCTCTGCCTTTGTTTAGTCTGTGTAAGAGCACAGGCTGATGAAAATGTGTGTCTCTGAAGCAGCAGCATTAAACAAGGTTTTTCCAAAGTATAGTGTTAGAGCACTTAGTACTACATATATCTATCTTCCTTTAAAAGCAGACAACTTCCAAAAGACTTATCTCCTTTCCTGATCATGGTACTAGACAAAACTCTCTTGGCTGGATTTTTATGCAGAAGTTTTAATTGAGCTGTTTTCATATTAACATTAAATTATTTACCTAACTTACTGAAAAGATAAATCAATTTTTCAGTAAAATGTGGTGATATTTGTGCTTTTATTCAAAGGATGCTTTTTTACAATAACTCAGAAAATCAATTTGATTAAAATCAGAGTTACTCAAACCAACCATACCTTCTTCTTCCCACTGAGTACATCCTAGAAATAACTACAATCTAGTAGTCATAGCATTTCATAAACAAGACCAAAATGCCATAGCTTTTCTTTATAGAAGGCAATAAACACAAAGGCAGGTTACAGTATATAATCAGTTTAAAAAGTTAAGCAGTCGTCACCCAGCCCCTTTGCTGGAACTGACTATGGTTCTGCATGGTAATAAATAATTAAAACTGTTTCATGCCAGGGTCTCTTAAAGGTATAACTCTTCAGAATTTCTTTTTTCAACCACAGGAAAACGATATTAACAAAATGTTAGCAGTCAATATTATTGTAAAGCCGAATTTCATACACATGTGAACAAGATATTGAGAGACTAGGAGTATTCATTCAGCCCCTGCATAACTCTGCACTACTGAGTTCGTACCTGTAGGTACGAAATATCTGCACCATAGTTGCTAGGAGACAGTAAAGCTATTAATTCTGGCTGCAACACGACCTGGGTCTATCTCTCTTAGGGCATCCCTGTACTGTGGGCAAGTCCTGCATGCAAACTCCAAAAAGCAGTAAAACAATTTTAGCAACATACTGGGCCTCAACTAAATAAGTCCTGAATGGACAGTGTCAAAAGATAAGTTAGCATTGCGAAGCAGGGATTTAAAAGAAAAATTTTCTTCATCTTCCGTCAAAATTACTCAACAATCTTAGATTTGTCAATTTGATAATATTTTCCAAACACATAACTTTCCAATATGCACAGGTATTTTATTAAACTCCCTGCTAAAAAAGTAGTGTTCTTATTGTTACTTGTGCGTCCTTAATCCGTTTTCTTGGATTTTACTGGTTTTCAAAGTGACAGGTTTCTTACTGCAGCTCCAGCACCTTTTATGAAAGAAAATCAGATTTTAATTCATCCTCATCATGTATAAAAACTAGCATATGTTTCTAGTAAAATATTGATAATAATTATTGCTACTGAAAGTCTCAAATTCCCCATGGTTTTGATTTCTCTAGGAAAAATAAATTTATTTTAAGATAACAGAATTGGACTCAGCAGCATCACAGGTTTTAAGGAAGTATTTCACTGGAGGTCTCTTACAATCTCTTCCATAGCACTGCCCATTGCATTTCTTCAAATGATTCTGAAATATGCCTATAACTTTTGATATATCGGGAACATGAGTGTAAGTTTATTCTGGATTCTGCCATATACCTTTTGCAATTTATTTCATGTGTCTTTGCTTTGGTTGCCTCATCTGTGTTTAATGGAATAATAATATTTCCTCCTGCACAGAATAGAGATTTATTCATGGCTGAGATTGTTTAGAAGGCAAGGAGATTGAAAGCATTTAAGAATAAAAAAAGTGAGAGATTCCTTATTAAGCGGTAATGGTTATTGGAAGGAAGACAGAAGAACAGAAAAGCATTTCAAGGCTCTTTCTGGTAATTTGAGGCCACAACAACAAAAAAAAAAGGATTATACCATTAATCTTTGCTCCTTGAATTTTTGCAACCTTTTAGGAAATATAATCTCTAAGTACAGCATAAACATTTCCTCAAAGCTTGAAAATACAATTTAGAGCTTAGGATATAAAAATATTAAAATCTACCTTCATGCAGAATCAGGCCGAAAGTACTCTGAGTGCACAAGCAGTGATTTACTATTTAATCAAGACATATGGCTTAGATTTATGACGGCCCTTTCAGGGTCTTGGTTCTTCTGGCATAAAGCTAGGTGAAGGCCTTGTTGAAGTTGAATGAATTGCTCCTGTGAAGGAGATAGGAAGTGAAATTAGGTTTTTCAACAAGCAGGCAGACAAAATGCTTTATGGTGTGTTAATGCCTCATTTCTATGACTCAGCAATAACCTGATGGCGACATCACATCCCATGTCATTCTGTTTCAAAACTCAGCTGAATTCGGAAATGTATCCATGTTTAGCAAACTCTGCAAGACCAAGGCAGACTCATCCAGGAAGGAGTACAGACATCGGACTTAGCCTGTTATGGGAATATTGTACATTGGGGACCTATGAAAATCAGGGCTAATCACAGAGTGTGGGCATTCTATCATTTGTAAATCTCAAAACACTTTACAATCTTGGCCAAACATTAATGCCTTTATTTTACCTAACCATAGACAGCATTTTGGATTAGGTCTTCTGATACTGAGTGGATAAGAAAAGAGTCCATAAATCTTTCTATTTATTTTTTTTTTAAGTATGAGAACTCTGGATTTACATAAAAATCTTGTCCAACATAAAATACCTAACTGATTTATGAGTACACTTTGAGAGGAGATGGAAACATAATTTCTGATGTATGAATGAAGTTATTTCCATTTTGGAAACCACATTAGATGATAAGTATTGCAGGCTGTGTTTCACAAGTTGCCCAGCAAGCCTTTGTGGATTTGGGCTATTTAGCTACCCCACTGTAAGTTCCATAAAATATTAGCAATGGTGAAAATTTTCAAAGCCCTTTGGGAAATTAAGCAAAAAAATCCTCTTCAAATTTCTTTTGAAAGGAAGTGGGAATCTAACTCTTCTAAATGCCAAATTAACTTTCTGAAGTACAGGAAAACTAGAAATCAAGTTAACTTTCTTACTAGTACAAGAAAAAATTTTCTCTACATCACTATAGCTTTAAAGTCAAAAGACAGAGAAATTACAGTGAGACAGTAAGACAGTTTAATTTGCTTCATCTGCATGAAGCACCCTCTTTATGTACTGTACAAAACTATAAGTTTCAAGATATGCAGTCAGCTGTGTAATGCAACAGATTGGTCAAATTAAAGTGCATTATAATAATACAGTTTCCTTTAAGTGGATTATGAAGAACAAAATTTAAATGAAATATGTAAATTTAATCTGTATTTCAAAGAGATTGCCAGACCTCCACAGAAATAAATGGAATATATTGGTTTTGACACTACTCACGTGAGTGAAACTTTCAATATTGTGGTTGCCCCACTTCAGAGCAGATAGTAAAGTATTAGGGTTAAATTACTACTAGTCTTCCCCAGATTTAAAAGGCAGTAGGTAAGTCTTTGCTACTGTATTACTGTTAAGCTGAGGTCTTAATTTTGTGACTTTTTCTGAAGAGATTTTTTTCAAATAAGAGATACATTTTTCCAATATTCCATGCCTACCTTAAATAACTAAGAAGAGTCAATTTATGCAGAATTTTTGCCACTCATAATAAAAAGAAACTCATCTCATCATGTGTAGAAACTATTTTTAATCTATGCATTGTCCTATTGCTAGGATACATTCTAAAATATTAAAGTACACTTGGAAAGTATCAAAATGATTTATGTTAATAAAATATTAATGACTATTTACACATGGTGATCAGACTCTATTATTCTATGTCTGAAAAGCAATATATCTGAGTAGGATCTTCTCTATTACAGTAGGACAGATATAATTAAAATCCACCAGAAGAAATGCATCTCGGGCTGGCCTGAATTGCCCCAAGGAAGAAGTTCCAAAAGAGGATCCATTTGCTGAATTATGCTGTTTTGAACAGAAAAATTCCCAAACCAACATTCATTGCATGGGAAGATTCATGGTGCAGGCCCATTACTGCTTTACTCTTTTTAGATGCTGTATTCTGTTCCTCATATAAAAATCATCTCTGTATTTGCATTTGCCAACTCACCTTTATTACTGAATTGGGGTGAGAAAGGAAAAAGAGTTTATATGAATAGATATTTTCACTTTCTGGGACTCAATTACAACTAGGTCTTTCAATACTTACCCATACTCAAAATGCTTCAGATTTGATGGGCGTGCTTTTCTTTTCAACTTTAGAGACAAAAGCCTCTAGGCTTTCTGATTGGAGAAATAAGGATATTGAACAGTGTTATACAATGTTTGTTATAATGCAACTGTGGGGTTATCTTTGTCAACAAAAGACTTAACTTATTTTCCTTTTAAAGCTTCAACATTTTTTTGCCTGTCCTTCAAATGCAATAAAACAAGGAATTTAAACAAACAAACAGACTGCAAAATCTGACATTACCACTAGGAAATCCTTTTCCAGTCCTACCATTAAATGTTGATGCTGTATCTCATTATTGTAACTACACTTAGGCCAAAGTAGGCTTCATTAATCTCAGTTTCTTCACTATAGGGTATAAAATACATTTTTGAGTTGGTTGGCTTTTGTATTCCTTTGGCCCATTATGGCACAGGTACACATTGTAGCATAGTTGTTTTCTTAGTATCTGTTGGAGAAGAGTGTTAGAAAAAAATGCCTTGGCATCCAGACTCCTGTTGACTTAACTACAGCCAACACTGAGCCCTGTGGAACAATTACAAGTATTACAAGCACAGAAAATGGTTTTGTTTGCTGAACAACATAATATGGATTAGTACTGGCCATTTTAGTTACTAAAGATGGGGTAAGTTTAGCAATAGCTAACTCCAACTTCAACAAGCACTAATTTGTGTTCCGTGACTCATAAACCACAAAACATATGTGAAGAGTATGCCTTTGAATGCATACTACCTGGCGGTGAGAATCATCCCCTTGCTCCCACAAAACCTCTTGTAGGTACTACCTTTGACAGGTAGTGTTTGTGGTAGTGATAATAATAATAAAGGATACAGAGATAAAAGGGTTTTGCTTTAAAAAATTTTAAAGCTGGTTTTCAGCAATAAAATGAAAGCATATTTTATTAGCCCCATTAAGTAGGATGAAATATAATCATAAAAGGGCAAATCCCTGTACATTATAGCTCAAGGAATGTAAGAAATATGTTAATTTATGATCTCACGTCAAATTAGAAATAATCTTTTCATCTTTTAAATACAGAAAAATGTGAACGACCCAGTATACCAAATAGGCTGAAACATTAGCAACATTGCAACCTGCTCGACAGTTTCAGTATTCAATATTTGCATTAATTTCCTAGCTTTAAAATGCACAAAGTAGTCTGATGAGATGAAAGAGGTTCTCAGAGAAAACAGCATTATTGAACATCAGCATATGTGAGACAAATGCCTATAGGCCACTGGTTTGTGAGGAACCTTGAGGGAAAAATTTCTTTGACAATACATATGGTCTGGTTTGTTATAGAAATTTGTAACTGAGTTGGTTGTCATATTCTCTTTCTGCCCTCTACCTCATTTCAACCATCTGACACCTGCAAATCCATTTTGAAGATATATATATATATCTATCACATCTTATTTTCCTTATTGTCCCTTATTACCCTTTATAAAGCATTCATTCACCTTGTTGTAATATATAAATCCCCATCTATAGATAATGGACCATTTTTATATAGTAACTGGTAATAACATGGGGAAGTTTTCCTGGGTTTTGTTTGCCATTTGTGGCTAAACAACATTTCATAATAAATGACCACATCATAACTGTGTAGCGGAGTTTAAGTTGTGCAGCTGTTTCTGGATCCTCAAGGTGGATAGAGGTACAGCAGCACTTTGATGAAAAAACCCAAACAGCAATCTAAATATTATTGTAATCTGATCACAAAAATGTACCTGTGGGTAGATGGTAGCTATAGTCACTTCATGAGGCTTTATGGAAATTTCTGGAGCTGTTAGAACTGCAATTCAGAATACAGAATTTATGACTGTTTACCACTGAAATCTAAGCTGGGTGTTATCAATCATAAGTGAAAACTGTTTTACATACAGCATGTCATCTTTTACTACTAAGATACTGGGAAAGTACCTTGGGAAAGCACCCAGGTCACTTAAACAATAAAGAAAAGGTGCTAGACTCATAAATAAGCACTGGTGAACAAAAGAGTTTTCCATTGTGCTTTTCTGAAGAGTGTTCTTCCTCCATAAAAGTGTCTCTGTTGTAAATCTAACCCTTTAGGCATTTAATCATTTTATGTGGATGTCTCGTAAATGTCTGTGCCTCACACAGGGAACCAAGTGATCTTACAGTAAATATCATGGCAATAAGATGATGAATCTTTGTGTCTTGATAAAATGATGACTTGGATTCCTTGATTATCATGTAGGAAAGGCATCGTACAAAAAGCAAAGGTGCTGGGAATATTAATATTGACAAAAGAAAGAAGGGTAGGTAAAATACATACCAACTTGTCCTCATTTGAAAACAGAAACTCTAAAGAGTACCTTTAAGACAATTATCTAGGCCCTTTACAAATTTGAATGTAAATACGTACATCATAGAAGAGTGCAAACACACCTATTTATGATCTTTCATCCCAGCGGATTCCCGCATTTCTCTAAAATAGCATTGGAAAAAATAATTGGAATAAATTGGAATAAATAAAGTTTATGCAGTGAAAAACAATTACTTAATCAAATGCAAGTAGAGACTACACCAGTTTAAGAGGAGCAATAAAAATTCTGTATTCTTAGACTGCCAGACTATACTGCAGGAAATGGAGTAGCAGTAGTTTAAAAAGTGTTTGAATATCTGAATTGTCAAATCTTAGCAAATGTATTAGTCACTATATTAATGAACTATTTAAACAGGTCTATATTTTGTGATAAAAAAATAAGCATTTTCAAAATTCTAGAACTACTGTGAAATGTTAAAGGTTTAGTACGCATTCAGACAGTCGTTGTTAGTCTAATATTTTTTGTACGTACCACTTCTGTGACGGTCATGAAGTTTTCAGGATTGATGTCTTAACTGATGAACAGACCCCCTAGAGAGTAATGTTGTCCTCTACCAGTCACAAGAAGCAAGTTGTGATCCTTTATTCAGTCTATAAAGGATTAGGCCCGAGTTACAAATGAAGTACTTTGGGCTACAACCTTCCAAAGTGCACTAGCTTCAGGGGTTTGCTCCAGGCTCCTTGCTACTCTAAGGAAATTGTTAGAAAACACTGGAATGAGGTTCACTTTTGGGAGGAGGGGAAAAATAAAACAGCAAGATATAATACCTGTGGAAAAATATATTCAAAAGAAGGAAGAAAAAAAAGCTGATGGAAACCTGGCAGTGCTACCAGAAAACAAATGTGATGAGTTTGCATTGTTGAACAGCAGCCAAAAGACCAATATGAACTTGGGCACTTTACAGAGGATAGGCATCAAACTAGACATCAGGAGCCCTGATCTGTGTGGTCTGTCTCTGAGCTGCTGACCCTGGGCAAGTCATTTGTCACAAGTGTATTTCCTTTCCCTTCTTTAAAACTGAAACAAAATGTTCTCTAATACTCTAATAAAACTTGAGATTGGATAAAGTTTGTATGCAGCTCCTCAGATCAACTAACAGTACTAGCTACAATGGGCTACTCGGCTGTATTTTTTGTTCTTTAACAAAAGTTAAATAAGGAGAAGGAAAGCTTTGACAGCAAGCTCAAACATGTTTATCACCCATACTCAGATGTTTAGCTAAATCTAACATCATTTTCAGCTCCCTTCTATAATCCTTGCCAGTGGACAATTTCTCCCTATAAATCAAGTGTCTTTTTGAGT
This sequence comes from Buteo buteo, assembly GCF_964188355.1. Taxonomy (NCBI): domain Eukaryota; kingdom Metazoa; phylum Chordata; class Aves; order Accipitriformes; family Accipitridae; genus Buteo; species Buteo buteo. The sequence continues at coordinate 33,240,371 of NC_134171.1, read as the reverse complement.
GCAAGCTTATAATTTTCAATCATTCTAACTTCTGGTTGCTTGCTTGCTATTCCTCTTGGGTCACAAGGACATCTTTCAGAATGGTAGAGCAGCTCTACCAAAGGTGGTGTTTCTCACCCACACCTGTGAAAGTAGGAGAAAAGTCACTCACTTAATTTACATCCCAATGGTGTTCTCTGGCTGACCAAGCAACCTACTCAGCACCAGTAAGACTGCAAACTTTTCAGGCTGTAACATGTCTTGACAGTGATGCAAGATGTGAAAAACACTTACTACTTCTTGTTTATGAGCCTGTTTTTTATGAAACTCCCATAGCAGTACTTTGCAATTAATCTGCTTTGCAGATCACACTTCAATGCAATTATAATTGATTGTGCAAGTCCTAAGATGAAATACAGTAAAACCAAGGTACCAGCTGATGCGTACCTATAAGGTAAAAAACTTGTTCTATTAGGATTTCAATAATTAAACCATTCCACCAAATGACAAATTCATCTTGCTGGATGATTTTAAAGTGGGCAGTTGTTGAATCTTAAGGTGTAGTCCAAGATAATCATGGTGATGTCAGGAAAACCCATGTTGTTAATATATCAGAGCTAGGCAATTATCACCAGGACAAATATTTCAAAAAGATGACTAGAGCAAGATGATGGGATGACACTGAATCAAAAGTTAACATATCCTTGATACTGTCTTTATGAATGCCTTTTCATAGCTCAGTGTCAGTTACTTAACTGATGTGTGATGCAATTTGCTCATCTGATCAACAGTTAATACAAGGTTGGATGTCACCATCGGCCACCAAATGCTTGCAACAAATAGAGGGAAAGCGTTACCCTGCAAACTGAGCTTGATCTGGGTACTGAAAGCAGCTGTTAGCAGCCTGCCAGAGGCTATTTTATACAATGAGTTACATTTAGCAAGTGGCTGAGAGGTAGGCAAATGACACACTGCAGAGATGTTCTCAAGAGAATTGTGCAGCATCATCTTCTCAACACAGAAGACAAAGATCATCCTTTGGTGTCAGCAAATATTCTCTGTGACATCAAAGCTCATCAGCTAAAATGGAACAGTGAACAGCACAGACAGTGTCAAAGACAAACCGTCCCATCTTTGTGAAGGACTGTGATGTGCTGTGACGACTGTGAATACTGGGCTAATTTCTCATTAATAGTTACACTCTGATCTGCTGTATTAGTGGGAAACTCTACAGCCATATTTCAAGTGTTTTTGGAGAAAATATATAAGTGTAAAGTATCATTGCACTGAATTTATTGCAGGTTGAAAATTTCTTCATAAATGGGGTGATTTACTTGAGAATATCCTTGCATTGTTTCAATTTACATAGAATTTGTTCCCCAGAAAGCCTTAAATTTCTAGATCTTACTGAGGTAAGTGCTGGCTTACTATTTAAGAAACTGAGACACAATAGGGATAGAATGCTTCCCACAGGGTTGAAATTTACCACGTATAAGGAAAGTTACTGTTCCTTTGGTAAAAAAAAAAAAAAGCTTTCTGGTGATTTTAATATTCTGTAGTTGGGTGTAGCATACAGTGTTCTTTCCACTCCACAGCTCTTTGGTATACAATCAACAATATTGTTTCTAAATGCAATGACTGAACTGTAATTGCATTATCTGCCAATATTTGATTTCATTCCAGCATCAGTAAATGTGCACAAGCACATTAGAAATAACCTATCAATAGAAAAATTTGTCATCTTTCTTCTTTTTTCATTTTTTGGTCTCAGTTCTTCAAAGGGTAGAGATTGTGTTTTACACAATAGAGGGAAGTGGTGGGAATAGGTTTCTTAGCTAGATATACACAATTATGCTTATGTTGCTAAGTTTATCCTGTAATATTGATGGTATGGGCCAAGAGCTGAACACAGACTCCAAAGTTGAATTGGTTAAACAGATTAATACATGGCCAGAGGACAGGGATTGAGTGCTTTATCACCTAAAGAACTGGGAGTCTCTGACTTCCAGCAAGGTATTGCTAAGGTGTATGACAAGATGATGGAACAAAACTTTATCATCCATTATAATTTCTTTGATTTTAGAAGTTACTCAGATATTTGAGTTATGATTTGAATTTGTGTATAAATCTAGGTTGGTACTAACTTCCTTGATACTGTGGAAGCCAAAGGTCTGGGAGCCAAAGGAGTTGAGCAGGATCAAGCAGAATATGCACTGAAGGGTTTCAGAGAACACCACATTTTTTACATTTTTTAAAAAGTCCTATCTCTAAAATGTCTCTCTTAACTAGAATTCATGACATCAAATGTAATACAATACAGTAAAAGATCTAGTTAGAAATAAGCTTTACTCCTGTGTACACTCCATTTATTTGTTATATTTACAAACCCAAAAAGATTATCTCTATTTTCCTAAACACTAGGTGAATACCTAGAAGAAGACAGTTAATGCTCTGAAGATCTTTTCACATAACACAAATGATGGATATATAAAATGGTGTTACGTATAGTGTGTAATAAATGTTATGAAAGGCAGAAAGATCATACTAATGTTATGGTAGCAATATTTCCTTTGGTAAGGCTTGTTTAGGAGGACACGTAACAAATAATGGAGAGTATATAGAAGAGAAGGAGAGGGGAGGACATGCAGGGCGAAAAGTGAAGGGATGAAAGAATAAATAGGGAGGAGAGTGTGGAGCTGAAGTGAAAAGACCTAAAAAGGTTCGGGGCATAACTGGAGTACACAGCCCACCAGTAGTGGGTGGAGAAAAGCCAGTCAAAGATGATGACATTTTCCTTCGCTTATTAGCTGCCTTTGTAGCTGCCACAAGCATCTTAATATGTTCTCCCTACACAATTTTTCTAGGTGGTTTGCTGGGTGAGGGTGCATCACATTTAATCTAACATCTCCTGAGGGAATCTTTCCAGTGCTTTCCTGTGCCCATAAATTTTGAAGAGAGGGATTACCATGATTAGTTGCCATTTTACTGGTTGACAGCTAATAATACTTTCATACCTCCTGTCTCATCCTACCTTCCTCTGTTTCTTATTCTATGTGGAAGATGGCCTATTTGCAGTGCATAACGTTTGCAAATTTTACCATGTCTCTCTTCATACATTATTAACCAAAAATATTCTAATTGTATAAATATGTTTGTTTTGGAACTTATTCACTGAACAGTTATATACAAACATATCAGGCTATGGGTTATTCATGAACTATTTGTTTTGATTTTGTTTTGAAGTCCTGTGTCTTTGTAGCACAATTGCAGTGAATGCTACTGTATTATTATTGATTCCCCTTCTGTTCATAACAGGTTAAATGAGATTTCCTGCTAGCCACACGGAGAATTGTGAGCTAGACACACAGCAATTGCAAGGCTATTTTTTTTCTGACAAGAGAAATAGAAGAACCTATTTAGATATTTTAAAAAAATGGAAAAGGTTCTCAACAGTGTCAAATTGAATTCATAGTTTTTATTCAAATGAATGCATATAAGGATATTTTCACAGTATTTCCTCATGTCAAAGAGTATTGACAGACACTCTCTAAGGAGAAAATGGTGTTATAACTTACCAATGGATATGAGGACTATATCTGGAGTAAAAGTAATGACTGTGACTTCACTGTCCTGAAACTGTTGGCTGTATTTGGAAAACACTGGGATCTGTCCTGTCCCCAAAGACTGTCCATCCTACAATAGAGCATGGCAGTGGAGCACAGACTTTTACAGACTGAGGGAAGGCAGTAGCAGCCCAGTGAAGTTGCTGCTTTACTAATCCATAAACCAAGTAATCGTTTGTGTTACTCTAGTTCTGAAATTTATCTGAGGAACAGATGTGCAGCTAAGGCAAATCCTGAGAATTTTGCTGTCTTCCATTAACCTGCTTGGCTTTTTTATCAGGGGCAAGTCTCAGATTTATATTAAAGTAGAAGAGATATTAGTTATAAATTTTGTTGTCTTAAATTACAGAGTGATTTTAAAATCCATGACGTCTATTTCAAAATTACTTGGCTGATATATTTTGCATGGAACAAGCTGAACAGAGACTGAACAAAGATAGTTATGTAAAGGAAAATAAGGGAACAAGCATTTTAACTGACTATAGCCTCGAGTGAAACATGCAAAAAAAGTAAAGTGACTTGGAAAATCGATCAAATAAGAGTGTCACAGATTTGCTTTTTTAAACTTTCTAGGCTGCTGAAGAGTAACATTAAAAAATGACTCTGCTAAGAAAGAAATAACAAGAGCACTGGCTGGAACTTATGGCCAATTTAGAAATAGGCACAAATATCCCATGGGAAGGGTGATAAAGCATTTTAACAAACTATCAAGAGAAATGATTAATTCTGTATCTTTTCTAAATAAGAACTGGAAATTACTTTTTAGCTACATCCAAGTTGTTGGTTTCAGTACAGATGGATGTACATCTTTGTCTGCATTGCCAGAAGAGGTCATGTTATGTGATTTAATGGTACTTTCTAGCTTCAAAATCAATTCCACTGTTGTATAGGTTTTTCAATAGGATGAATAGAAGGGAAAGAGAACAACCATGATGTACCTGTGCATCCATGACAGCTCCAACATCTTTTATTACTTCTTTGGCAGGCAGAAGATTGCTCTGCAACCACTTCTCCTTCGTGGTCTGGGAAGTCTCTGCCTCCTGAGCCATGGGAACAATTGCCATTGAGCTGCTTGTAGAAGGAGCATCAGGCTTATCCAGCCTCACAAGTGTTGCCAGCCCTGAGAGGGACTTGTGTAGTGTCACACTGCATGTATCTGTGGCTGACTTTATTTACAGAATAGGTAATAGAGAGCAGGCTACACTGGCAAGCCTTTTTATGATAGGCAACCTCTGGATCTCTGAGAATATTTTTAGTGACATATTGCCTGCTTGATGTATCTTAATCTCTTCCCTTAATGCTGCCTTTTCACATGTGAAGCAGTGGCAGGCTTTACATAAATACAATTAGTATGTATGTAATAGGTTTGCCATATTTAGAATACATGAAAGCTAGCTGGCATGTAATTTTATTTAATTTGACTAAACCCATTCATTTTCTGCAATGCAATTCCAATTTGCAGCAAATATATCAAATGACAGGCAGACTTTTAGAAAGAGGTTAGGACAAACAATTTTTTCAACAGACAGATGAATGCTATTAATATGAGAAATTGTGATTTATTTAAGAAACATGAGCCTTCAAAAATCTTTGTGACATCTTGCTTCCATTTTGCTGTGCCATGAATGTGACAGTAAATATTAGCACAGGGTAATATAAAAATGCAACTCACAGAATCAATATATGACAACTATAATAGTTGCTAGAGACATGTTAGAATCAAATTGCTACTGTCCATAGCAACTTCACTACTGAAAACAGATGTTTTAATTGTGCAGGTTGGCTAGACTCCTTCCAAGCACCTGTTGAGGTCACTGATCAGTGCTCTTGGTGAAATCCACCCCTGCGCTAAACTTCACTGCAGACCTTTGCATAGTCACCTTTAAGTGGAGGAAGAAAAGGGATTTTAAACACAGAACTTGTGCGAAGTCGCTGCTTCTGTGTGAATTTCATTTAAATTAATTATAAAATTATATTTTAGTATTACAAATCAGATACTTAACTGCTCTTTCTCTGCATTTTCTGATTCTTTCAAATTGTTATGTTCAAGAAATCTATTCCAGCTGTAGATTTATACAGTTATACAGCATACTGCTGTAAAGTTGAATAAACATGTGTAACTTGTTGACGGATTACACAAATAACTAATTGCAATTATATGAACCAAAAATGCAAACCAAAGAGAACAGTCTGTCTGTTTACTGAATATTTGTCTGTAGAGAAAATTTGCAAAGTATTAACCATGCATTTTGCAATCATTTTACTAACCCACTGCTTCTTTTACTCAGAAGTGGTGATTACAACTGTATACTAGGATAGACAAGAAGTGCAAAAATTAGACTAAGGTGAAAGAAAGAGCTGAAGGGCTGATGTTATAAAATCAGGTAAACTGATCAGCTGCTTCTGGATATTCTGAATATCAGATATATAATACCAAATGTGTTGTTAAAAATGAATTGCAGTGATTCTAACTCTAAATAGAATTAGATTCTAATCCTGAAATGTGGTTCTTATACTCAATTTTTAAATTTATTTTTGGTTTAGTGAGATGCAAATTTAAATTACATTGGATGGAGTACAGAAACAGTCCTGGGAACAGAGATCGGAATGCAGGAGCCCCCTTTCTAGTTTAGATTCCCAAATCCAATATTCTTTTTTCCTAGCTGTATGACTTTGCATTTGGCATTGAAGCATCTTCTTTAAAACATAATAAAATTAGCTCTTTTTTTTTTTTTTTTTTTTTTTTTTACTGATACCACTTGGAAACTCTTTGTTTTTTGCCTGCTATTCAGCTCACTCTTGAAAATTTCCTAAAAGGAAATTTTTACAGTTGGAAAACATTTAACCCAAAGAAACTTTAAGACACTGATGATCAAGCTGTAAAACTCAAGTGATCTAAATAAAAAATGGTGTAGTGACCACCCCAAGTACAGTAGGGCATATAATTGATAAGGAATATCAAAAGCAGAAAAAATTACACCTTCGCTTGCCATTTCTCTGCTCCTAACCTCTACACCTTCCCCTCAAAATAATGAAAAAAAGAGAAATCATCAAGATCAATGTTACTCTGTGATGTCATACAGTATTGTAGCAAATCCATACCCAACCTGTCTTTAAAACAGCAGGGTTTATGAACAGCTTTTGAAATAAATTAGGATGACATAAATCACTGACTTAATTCTTTCATAAAATATCTTTTAAAGTCTACTTTATAACAATACAAATCAATTTTGGAACATCAATAAGGCAATCAAAGGCATGCAATCTGCGCTCATGCTTCTGGGGTAGTCGAAGGCACCATCTCTCAACATTCACACAGCATATCCCCTCATTGTATTTCATTGTCATGCTTCAGTCTTGAGCTTCAAAAGCTGAAACAACAATGAATTAACCTAACCTGCTCTGCTATGGAGTACTCCTAAAAAGTAGCCCAAAGAATGACTTTTGCCAAGGTTTACTTTTTCCTTGCAGGCTATGCAAGGAATGTGCAGGCCGTGTAGACTCAAGGAGTATTAGAAAAACTAAAATTAATTGAGTAAGGTAGTAAAAAGTGCTGTTGATATTATGGTAGCCACACTGTTACATTTGAGGAAATGAAGGTTGGTCTTGTAGTAAAAAGAATGATATTTAATAAGCTGTGTAATGACAATATACCAAGGTCATCCTCTGTTACACAGAGAGACAATAGGCTGTGATAGATTATTTCAATATATGAAGCATGCTGTGTTTATCTTGGAATATTAAAAAACCAAAAAGCTGCGACTTATTCTGAGACATATTTATTTACAGATAAAAACATATGTTAAAATATTCTGTCATAATATCAAGAAAGAGAGAAGTTAACTTTGAAAAGGAATCTCTCCTTTAAGCCCAAGCCCCCATTGCATTTTTTGAAGGCCTGCTTCAGTTGTACGTTGGTGGGTTTCTGGTAATTGTCTCACTCTCTTGCTGCTTGAGCTAGTGAACAGGTTTTTCATTTCATTCTACTTTCCTGCTAGTGGCATTTTCCCTGTTGCTTTACAATTATCTGTAATATGATATGCAGCAACAGCAATGGGAAATGCTCTTCCATGTCTACCTACTTTCTCTGCCTACTAAACATACTGTTGGGAGTCAACCAGTCCATACACCTTCACGTCATTACTCTTTTATGTCCTACGAGATGAAAAGCACAGGAAAAACATTCCTCCTCTCATTAAGATGAGCATTCGCTGATTTGTTACTCCTTGCAGAGCTGTAAATGAGTACCTCTTTCTTTTGTTTCAGTTCCCAGCAGAAAGGACAGCTGATAGGATTTGAGCAGGGGTGTATATGTATCTGTTATCTGCTATACTGTGATTAGCTGACTGCTTTTCTATTACCTAGAATAATAACTTTGTGAGGCTAGATATGCTTGGATACTGAATGATGACTGATAAATCAAAGATTTCCTTACACACCAAACTTTTTGGCTATCAGGTAATTCAAGTTTTTGGCCCTGAAGCCTTCTAGAGTATGGTCATAACTCTAGAGCATGAGAACCAGTGTCCCCCTGTCAAAATTTACCTTGTTTTAATTTTTATTCTTTGGAAATTTGGGTAAGCATGGCACATGATTCCAGCAGTGTGCCTCTCTGAATTCAGAAAATTGGTAAAGAAGCCACTGCAGTGTAGTGCCTATGTGACGAGGAATCTGTTGAACAGCTCATCATCACAAACCCTGATATGATATTTCATCCTGCTTCAGTGAATGCTTCAAAGGATTTGGTGATTTTCATGGAGTGTCTGCAGCACTTGCTTCACCTTGATTGTCTAATTATCACTGCTCCATGGCAGCTTGGAGGCCTTGCTGAAGTTCCAGAGATGAAATCAGTCATGGGTCTTTTTTCTTAAAACAGATAGAGGAACTTTGCCATTCTGTTCAGGGTCCATGTTTCTCCTAACAAAATGGCAGAGCAAAAGAGGGAAAAAATAACATGGAGTTCAAGGCAGGTTATGTTGTTATTTTTCCCACAGCAGAAATTACTGAGAGTGAAATACAGACAAGGCAATATAGACAGTTAGCAAGTTGGGTCCAAACTAGTTCAGAAATGATGAGCTTGATGCAGGAATTTCTTTATTAAATAACATGGCATTTCTTATGCTGCAAGTCAGAATTGATGGCTGTGATGATTCCTCCAGATCTTAAAATCTATTAGTTCAATTTAAATTAATTAGAGGTACCTATCCAGGTTTGTAAGAAGTCAACTTACTACCTCCTTAATGAAGAAATCCTATAGTATTTAATGAGGATGAATCTGTACATTGTTATGCCTATGTAATATGATTATACACATTTAATAATTATGCTATAAGAACCTCAGATAATGGAAAATCACGACTACTTCTGAATTCAATGCTATACATTGCTATGCAGTTTTCTGTTAAGCTTTACTGGATTACTTTAACAAAAACCTACAACTTTCTTAAAAATACCACAGGTTTTGATCTTGCGTGCTGTTTTACTTCAGTAAAGGAAGTATTTAATTTTTTTTTGAACTGGTACTATATACTGTGTGTGGTGATGCAATTTTACTATATGTTGTGTGTGTTACATATGTTAGAGCAGTGATACGTGGGCCTGAAGTCTACTTACAGGTCTGGAACTGAAGAAATAGGTTTGACAGCAGCTCTAGATATGCAGAATGAAGAACAAATACATGTGTGTAGTCCACAAAAGGACTAATGAAAATCTGCACAAATCAGTTTGGAAATCTGTGCAGACTCTGATTTTCACAGGTACATCGCACATAGGCTATACTATCTGATGACAAAGTTCAGTACTTTTAGGTGTGTGTAGTACCTAGGAAAAGTATACCTGCTGATTAAAATGCTCAATAGATACATGATAGAAAAATACTAATTGGTAAAAATGCATAAAACAATGTCTGAAGAACTAATTAAAAGTACACAGAAGGCAGCTGTGCTTTAGTTCCTTAAGAGTTGGGTATGACAGTTGGATTTCTTGGATCCTTTAGGAGTTTGACAACTGTACTGTCATATCCCACTGTGATCTCCACTATGTAGTGTTTTGCTAGGTGCCTGCTGTACTGCTTGAGTACCAAAGAAACCTAACTGCTGCATTAGGTCCTGAATCAACTCCATGGTTAATTTTGTGAACCTAGGCCCTTGCTGGTGGGAGAAGCAGACTTTGGAGTAGTCAATAATAATGTGTCTATAAAAAAAATGAAGAATCACCCTAAAACTGAAAGCAGTTGGTCCAGTTTCTGGAATGCCAGTAATTTCCTGTGAAATCATAATAAACTGACCTGAGTCATACATAATAAAAATAATATTTTCTACAATTATCTAGTCCTTCAATACTTGGTCCCATTAAATATGTGTGAGTAGTTTACTGAACAGGTCAATGCCAAAAGTTACAGCTATGCTTTAGGACCTTGGAGGTCATTAATGTTGATTCAGAAGAGTCTCTCCATTGGTCTTATGATTGGGCCCTTACCAAGAATAATGATGTTTTCTACTTGAATACAATACAAAATTAGTCTTGAATCTGATTTATTCTGCATCATGCTTTCAGAAGAATCCATAAGAATAGACAGGAACTGAATTTGTAGTTATGGTTTAATATACGCAGCATACGTTGATTTTGAAATCTATACCCTAAAGAGCATGTCTGTATTTATTAAATTGATCATATTGTTTTCACCTTAATCAGAATGAAACTTGAGTCTGCAACAAAACTGATATGCTGAAAGAAATGAATGGGTTTGTTTTGTGTGTTATCTTTCCTAGGAAACTGTATATTCGCTTGCTTGCTGATAATTCAAATTAATTATGAACAGGCTTTTTAAGTAGATAGGTTTTTTTTTTTTTTCTTCATTATATTTTAATCAAAAGTTTTGGAGAGTTTCCTTTTAATATAGCAGGAATGGATCCTCTGGTTGTCACAGAATTAGATTTTTATGTCTGAAATTATGCAGAAACTGATTTAAGATGTGATGAAACCTCTTCAACTTACAGTTGTCTAGTGTACACTGTGGTAATTTTTGACCTTGTCAGGTGAAGACAGCTGAATTATGATCCAGCCTCTTTGAGAAATGATATGTCTACCGTATTAGATTAATTTCCTGTAAACTTCACCATTTTGCATTACCAAACCTTGTAAATGTCATCTTTATCCATCATCATGCAATATTTTGATGTTGCTTATGGAGCAGTTCTCATTTCATTTTCAGCTTTTCTAAAGAGTTGTATTTCACTGTTAAATTGTGCTTTTTATGCTCTGTATTTTTATTAGTTTTTGTCTAAGTCTGCACAGCAGCCCTTAAAAAGTTAATGAATGTGGCTTAGTCTCACTGTGAATTACTTGACACCACTTCTCTTTGAGAAAGACTGGATTACTTTTTTCTTTTTTTCATATTTTCTGTAAAGAAAAAAAGGAATGTCTATATTATTGTTGTAATTAAAGTAAGGAATGAAATAAGGAAATTAAAAGATTTAATCTCATATTCAATCTCCTTTCTAACTAGCTGCCTTTCTCTCCTTAACTTAACGTGTAGCATTACATTCTAATAAGGAGAACTTAGATCTATGAAAGAAAAATAAAGTAACTTACGGAAATCTGAAAATCCAAAGATCTAAATTAAAAAGAAACCTGAGGCCTAAAGATAGGCCTTTAAATCTGTGCTCAAAGCTCTTTCTTTTCTTCTGTGAAAACTATGTGTAGACAGTACTGATGAGCAGGGTTTCCTCGCCTGATAAATTACATTGGCTTAGCCAACCAAAAGCACAAAAGAAATATCCTATTTCTCAGGGCTTATATGAGGTGGAAATTCTGGTCCATCTGCTTAAATCCTTCAGCTATTAACACTCTTAAGAAATTATGTTCCTAATGAGAATGCAGTTTTGCAGTTGAAGCTAATTTATATTACTAATTCATCTTCCTAAGCTGGATCAGGGACATGGATTTTATCCCCTTCTTATTACACTAGTAAATGATTTTTATTTATCTGTTATGAAATATCCACTTAATATCTTCTTTCATTTAAACCACTTAAATGGGATGATTTGGGGTTTTTTTAGTTCTGTTTACCTTTTCAGCTCCTCATATTCAAAGTTAAGAATGTAAAGGTGTTGCCTTTAAATGAGATTGTTCTAAGCCTTATCCTGTTGATTGTATCCCTCCTCAGATATACAGACTACAAACAGTTACTTTGTACTTAAATTTTTCAATAAAAATGTATTTTGGAATATATTGATCAAACTGTTTAAACTAAACAAACTTTGTTCAAAAGAAACTTTTCCGTCTGACTTGAAAAAATAAAACCATTCATTTTTTTGGCTTCTTGTAAAAGCTTTTCATTCATTGTTTACTAAAATGTCATAAATATGGTATTTTATTCAGAAGAGATGTTTCTAAGTTTATTTTTGGTTTCAGTTGATGTTTTTGACCTGCTCTTGTGGGCTTAACCATTCTTTAATTGCCCAGGCCCTATGAATATGGGCCACATTCCTCTCCTATGTATTCTGTTATTAACAATGGCAAGCATCTCTCTACTCATCTGAGTTACTTTATGTCAATATTTGGTTTCTTTAATCCACTCATACATTTTCTGTTGTAGCTCCAACCTGTTCTGTCCTCGTTTTTTGTTTAGTTTCTTACAGATTATTTGACACCACTGCTATGCATTTTAGTAAGAGATTAATTAAAAAGATTTAAAAGACTGTAGATTTTGACAACAATGTATATGACGTCTTTCTTCACAACATTTTTGTGGCTGAAATTATACTTTCAAGTTAAAATAGGAATGAAATGTAAAAAATAAAATTTGGAAAAAGATTGAGAAGGAAACTGAGTCTATTTTCCTAAAGAATACATTAATTTAAAATGTCTTTTTTTTTCCATTTTGCTCCTTCCATGCCCTTCTTTATTATCATTCTTCCTAGTATTTTTCTTCACTTCTAAACGGGTAGTTCTTATTTTCTGTGTGGATTATCCAGAAGAGGGAGCCATCAGCATATACACTTAAACTGTATACTGCAGAATCATAGTCATTAACAATAAACTTAATGTTTATGTGAGATTTATAATGCAGTTCTTCTCCAAACTAATGGTTGCTAGGTCACCTGTGGCCAACATGTTGTAACCTAGCAGGAAGCACTGGGATAGTGTTCAGACAACCTTGTCAGGACACTGTAAACATCTGATGTTCACAGCAGTCCTAGACATCATTAGTGTACTGTTACAGTGGTGAATGTAGCATGTTTAAGTGGTACATTTGATACCATTTCCATAACTCAGATGTGGAACTGACTTCATTATTTATTAGTGTGGTCATGGCTGTGCTTTAAATCACACACTTTTTTTTTTTTTTTTTTTTTCATTATGAATGTGTGTTAAGAAATGCTTTTGAAATGAAGGGCTTTTAGCTACACTGTATAGGCAGGGCAGTCATACTGTAAGAAAACTACATGCTATTTACTATATTTTACAGGTCAACAGAATATCCAGGAATATGTTAATTTGTAAAGACTTTATAGCATATTCCAGTTTTAAGATCAACACTTTAAATTCAGAGTAAGGGAAGGGTAACCTCTAGGGCTCAGCATAGAGGCTGAGCACCACAAATAAATGTCCCGTTTAACCCTCTTGAAATGCAGAAACCTGGAATTGGGTGTTCTTGGAGTCTTCTCTTTATCTCTGTAGACCATGGTGGAGATGCTGTCACTGTTCATACACACATTGTCCTGGTGTCCTTTCCTCTGCCCACCTGAAGGAAATCCAACAAAGAGGCAGATTCCCTGAAACCTAAGGCTTCTTATAAGACACACTGCCATACCAGTGATGTGATAGTCCTTAATAGGACTGTGACCTCCTTTGTATATAATTATATGTGCAGTTATATAGCTCCCTGACCAATTCCTGCTCAGACATGCATTCATGTTTAGATTTACCTCTGCATCAAGCTTGACAGTACTGTTTTAAAAGTTTTTCAATACATTTCAGAGACTACAATCCACTGATTTAAAATCACTTCTTTGTCCAGTAGGTAGTAGACGGCAACAGGCAATGGGCCATGCACGTGACTCCTTGCCTCCTGAAGCACGCCTGGCTTACGGCCATTATGGGTGTTTGCCACCCGGGCCCAAACCACTGGCTGCTTCTCCAGTGATACGCCAACGTGTTAGGCAAGAAGATCCAGCTGACTGTGCAAAGCTTTTATATACAGATCATATCACACATCAGAGCAGCTTCCCTTTTGAAAAAGGCCCATTTGGGGCCTGACAGAGAAGGTGACCAATGTGGTTAAAGACAAAGGGGTGGCGGTACCTTTGTCACCTCTGAGATTTACTCAGCAGGGCTTGCTTTCTTATCCTTTGATGTGTACTTCAAATTCTCATTGCAGTGACAGCCATGATTCCTAACAAAGCTAATGTGTATTAAGTAATTTCCAGTCATCTGATCTTGAATTATCTCGTACTGCCATCTTGACTGTGGCATCAGGTAAAAGGGCTATTGAACTTACAGTACAGAAGAGAAGAAATGGAAACTATTGCTATGTCCTACTATTCTAAGCCTGAAAGCTAGCGATAGTCTACAATGAGCAGATTTGCAAGAGAATGTTAAAAATGTCAAATCATTTTTGGAAATGTTAGGGACAACCTCAGGGTTTCCCTGTTCCTGATCCCACTTCCCTTCATTCCCTACATGGAAATGTTGAAAGTAAAATTTTTAAAGTACAATGCCTGCTTTAATGCTTTATTTTGCTAAGTTCCAGTGTTGTGTGTGTTCAGTTGATGCATCTTGTGAAGTACTTGCCCCCTGCATCTTGCATTGTTGTCATGGGGACCATATAGATAGGCAGACAGTTATTACACCAGATGTCCTAGTAAATGGTTTCTATTTAAGTTTGTAAAATACACTCAGAAACTGTGTATCTTAATTAGGCAAAACACTTTTAAAATCCATCCTTATCCAAATAAAAATATAAGCATGCTCTAAGTTTTGCTGATTTCTAGATTCTGAATGGCAACCTAACCCACTTCATCAGAAATGTTTTCTGAAGCAGAATGCTATTAAAGGTTCTATTTTACTCTGTGGCCAGCTTATAACTGAAAGCCTAAATGATAGCAACAGCACAGAAGAAAAACTCCAATACTACTTCTGATTTTGTATTAATTTATGCATAATATGGAAATAATTGTTCATCTGGAGTTGTGTGGAATATGGAATCTGGTAACATTCAAAATAGCAACAGATTTGAAAGTCTATCAAGTGTCTAGATATCATAAGATGATTTCTGAACGGCTAGCTATGTTCTTTACTTAGCGGTAAATGAATAAAAAAAATTCTGTTATTATGACATATGAAGTAGCAAAGGGGAAATCCATTTCCAGCTTCTAGTTATGTTCAATCCTTTAGAAAATCTATATAACAGTCTCTGTCTGAAATGATTAAACAATCAATAGCACACTTCTTTTTTGAGAATTGTGTTTTGATAACCTTTCTGCAAGTACTGTTCTGGACATCCTTCACCACTTGCCTGGATGCATTATCTGTAATTGTCTTTTAATAGACTCAGACTAAATTATTAGAAAAGAATTACATCACCAGGGAGTACAGGTTGTCAGATACCAGTGAGATGTAATACATCAAATGCTGTTGTGTACAGCCTTATCTCATAGGCTGGTTTTAGGACACTTTTTCTTAAAAAAAAAAAAAAAAAGAGCTTTTGACCCTTGTGACCTATTCTAGTTCAGAACAGGTAAAATAAAGAATGCAAAACTGGATGCAGCTCCACAGAATTAATGAATCAATGGCAACAACAACATATCAGATAAATAGTTCATGACCTGAAAAGCAGATACTGCAAAGTTTCTTTTTAGAAAAGCATATGTTTTGTTGCTCCACAACTAAAGGCAGAGTTCAGCAGGAAAGTGTAGAGAGGTTTGCTTTGGCACCACAAGTTATTTACTGTGTTCCTCCAAGGTACTCTTCTACTTCATTGAGAAAGCGTTTGAGCAGTAGTTAGACAAAGCCTGCTACTCTCAAATGCCTGGGTTTTATCTCTGTCCAAGCAATTTACTTGATCAAGTATTTAATGGTCTTACATACTGAGTGTCTCATCACCTACGTAAAGATATTAACAATTAACAGCTACACATAGGTTGTCAATATTTAATTAGAAAGTGTATTTGGATAGTGTTTTGGTATCCATCAACAAAACGTCTGAGAGAAATGCATGGCTTCTTGTGTTAATTTTATTATATGTCTTATTTTATGTAATTATACTATTTCAGTGATAAGTTTTAGTAATTGCCTCTACAAATGATTAAAAATCAGAGCTGGATGAGAACAGCACCCCAAATTTAGAGTCAGGAAAAGTTAATTTTGCTTTATGGTTACTGTACCTTGAATGGAACAGTGCCACAGGCCAGATGAGTGGCTGGGCACTAGAAAAGAAAAAGAATCCTCCTCCATATGTAGGTGCTGACTAAGTTGAGGATCACTTATACAGTGGAGGATTTTAGCAGGAACACGAGCACGAGGGAGAGGAAACCCAGCCTTCATACGCGAGCTATGCTTTGCACATAGAGTTAATGCGCTGAAGAGCAGGTGGCAGTGAGGAGCGGTGGCTCACACTGTGACCAGGAGTCCTTCTTTTCTTTATGGACAGAAGGGCTCAGAGTAAGAAAATATAAGTAATGGAGGAGCGAAGGTGCCTAAGACCAAAGTAATTTCTTCTTTAGTGAAAAAAGAAGCAAATATTTGCTTCCCAGGGT
Source organism: Buteo buteo (assembly GCF_964188355.1). Lineage (NCBI taxonomy): Eukaryota > Metazoa > Chordata > Aves > Accipitriformes > Accipitridae > Buteo > Buteo buteo. The sequence continues at coordinate 33,224,008 of NC_134171.1, read as the reverse complement.
AGGGAACATGCTAGGAGTGGGATAGTTATGTTTCCTAGGCAGTAGCAAGGTCATTTCCTTGACTGACATGAGAAGCTAAGCTTTCCTCTCACTAGTCTCTTGTGGGCTTGCATGCTTCGGGGCATACAGGAAATTTGCCTTGCAGCTACTTTATATGAGTGGACTAGAGGGGAAAGCCTCTGCATAACATCACCGGTCCTCAGTGCACTTATGCACAGGGTAGGATTTAGACATATGAGTTTATTTTAGACCTCCAGCTGATTTTTTTTTTTGTTTTATTGTGGTGCTAACTACACTGTGCTTTACTGATGATACACTCCGTAAATGTTTCCCCTTACTACTTAGACTGTTCTTGATTTTTAGGAAAGAAATAACATGAGAAAAGATTTCTTACATGGACAATCTGTCTGTGATAAATACAATGGAAAATACAGTGGCTGATTCTCCGGGATTTTATCTGTGAGGTGGCAGTCTAAATTTCAGCAGCTGAGGTCTCAGGTGCTTAAGGTATGAATCTACGGGAGAATACACGTAGTCTGATTTTTCAGAAAAAAAAGTTTAGCTTAATATACTCAGTACTTTTTGCCAAAAACTACAAATGAATTTAACACTATTTTGACTTTTCAGGGGCCAAGCTGTTTGTGCCATCAAGTTCGTTATTTATAGAAGTGAAAAAAAAAATATTCTTTGATAGCTTCTTGAATATTTTCTTTTCATTTAAAATGAACTATTTGCACAATCTTGAATGAAATAACAGGTTTAGGCCTATTATTACATAAAATATTGCCATTTCTCCCCAAAGGCAGGGGAGGTAATATGGATACTGCCATTGATCTGAGTAGTTCTAGGACCTGTCTTTCTGAGCCTTTGAGAAATGAAAGTCAGGAGCTGTGCTTCTCTGAAGGTTTTGGAAAAGCACTATTAATTAAATGTACCTTTTTATATTTAATTTAATAGGACAGTAGTTTTTGAAAGGCATTAATTCTGAGCCCAGCTGAAATCAGTGAGGGTTCTGTGATTCACCATCTTAGGGCCAAGACTTCAGCAGCTGTGAAATTCCCCAGGTGTTGCTTTTGCAAGTGCTTTGAAGAAAAAGAAAACAAAACTGAAAACTGAATGACATAACTACATGCTGGAACACTGGGCCTAGTGAAAGCCACCTTGCAAAGCTGACACAAAATATAATTGTTATTGTTCTTGAAAGACATTAAAAGATGTGTACAGTGTTTATATTTTCTCTGATTTGGTAGTTTATGGTACTGGAAAAAACATGCTGCAAAATAAATTTTATAGAAGTCTGTTATTTGTTTTGATAAATTGGAAATATCACACAGGGGGGAGGGAAAGGTTATTTTTGTATCAGAAGAAAGAAACAGTTATCAGTTATCCACATTATCCACATTGTACCTGTACAATAGAACTTAGCTTGGAAACTAAAAAAAAAAAATAGCTTAGAGCTCACAAACAAGTTTTAAATAACCTTCAGAAATCTATAGTTTGCCTTTTCTCTAGATATTAGATTCAAGAATAATGAGAGAGATATTTAGTACAAGTTTGATTTATGTTTCCATTTATTTTACCAATGGAAAGGAGAGACTGAAGATTCAAATAGAATAAAATTTACAGAATTATGTCTGAGCTTAGTCCTGAAGCCAACTACTTTGAAAACTCTCTCCCCTAGATATGACCAGCTGGTTTTGTTGCTGAAACTTCTGTGAATATTCTACTGCCAGCAGCAGTTAAAGACTTCACCCTGCAAGAACTGTTTATAATGAAAACCCCATTGAATTCACACATTTTAAATAGCTGTGGTATTAATAGGCATTTGATGTTCTTATCCAAAGACAGAAATAAATTAGTCTTTCTATTAAGTTCAAAGAAGTTCTATGTATCTTATGCATGGTGAGCTCCACTGAATCTATTACTTTTAATCAATTGCTAGTTCATTGTTTCCTTGAATTGTTCATGACTGTAGCTGCTATATGCGGACTGGCATACTGTTTACATTTTGAGAGGAAATACACACTAGAATTTTTTTAAGTAAAAGACACAATCAATTATTAGGTAGTGTAATTCCTTGTCTAACTTGCAACATATGAACTGCAGATTGAAATGTTTGCTTATAGAAGAGTACCAAAATTTGTCTGAAGATTTCTAGACATGGAAAATGAATGGAAAGTGTTCTTTTCCTAGATATCTGTTCCATATACTAATCATTTTCTTAAAGTGTGTGCATTATTTCTAATCTGAATAGGATTAGCTGTATTTTGCAAACAGCTTGCTTTTTTTCAAAGTCCATAAAGCAGCTATTTAGATGTGATTCTTTTGTTAAAAGAAATGCAAAATCTTATTTAGATTTGGTACAAGAAAAAGAATTAAAATGAGGATTGGGTGCATGGAAAGGAATTAAGTAAGATTTTATCATCATTGGATTAATTTTTGTGTACATGTGTGCAGATTAAAAATTGTGCCTATATGTATAATGTTACTATTGCTTCCTTTTTATAAGATTTTCTATAGAAGTTAGTGCTGAGAATTTTTTAAGAAAACAAGAGTGATGGCATGGATCAACTGCCAAAGAGAGGGGGGTTTGGATACTGTGAGATTATAGAAAGAAAGGCAAAATAGGTGAAGAGGAGACAAGGGTGGAAATGTAGGTAAGTCTTAAAATATTCAAGATCCTAAAAATGAGGCAATTGTATCAACTTTACAAGGCTGTTACCAGTGGGAGAATTAAAGCAGAGGATGGTTTGACCAAACCAGGAAGATTAAAAATATTTTTTTGAGTGACCTCAGTGAGAACAAGATGCATGTCACTGAAATGAAGTGTTGATATGATGGGGAGCTATTTGTCAAGGTTTGGGCATTTACTCCACTGTAACCTAGGAGAAAGAAGCAATGAAAAGGCAAAAATCAGATTGTTGTTACAGCTTGTTTGTTGGAGGAATTTATAACTCACGGGTTGCGGGCCTGGGTACTGCTAGGTCGTGGGAGGTGATGACTGGACGGAGCTAGACTGATGAAGGAGTTAAGTTGAAAACCAGAAAAGGTTTCAATGATGGTGTTGTAATTACATTGAGATAGTAGTTTATTTTTCATGATGATGCAAAGCTGTTGACAATGCATGGAAGTTTGTTTTAATACAAATTCCTTAATCTAAGCATTTTCAAAAGCTTTATGATAACATTTTAATTAGAGATCCAATAAGACTTTATATGATCCGGTGCTTTGCACAGTAGTCATAGAGTTTGGAACAACACAGCTGGAGACTGTTGACACATCAGGTGAATCTCCCCTGTTGACTTTTTGGATGAGTATGGTGCACTCTAATAATGTAGCATCAGAGGAGATGCTTTCCCTGATAACATTCCATACAGTCAGAAAATGCATCTGAGGTAGAAAGGATATTTTGTTACCTACATTTTATGTTGGTTAAGTGAGGACAAGTAAAGGTAATGGCCCTGATTAAAGAAATCACATAAGGATGCAATGAATAGAGACCTAAATGACTAGTCAAAACTGTCATGGAAAAGTTTGTGAGAGAGGTGGAAAGTTATCCCAGAATCTGAGAAGAGCTATAGACCTTTTCCTCATTCTGGAGTCCTAAATGTTTGACAAGATGTTCAATGATTGTTGTTATTTTCATTCAGAATTAATTTTCAACACAGAAATAAAGAAGCAATTATTTCAAAAGAAAGCCTGGATTGATACCATGCTAAATAAAATTTGAAACTTTTTAAATTGCTTTCAGTCTTTCTGGCAATAAATGAAGAAAGTGCTAATGCAGAGTGAAATTTTGCTTAGCTGCATTTGATTCCATGGCAGTAGACAACCATTGTCCCCTCAGCTGAGCTGCCAGAATACCCTGTGAAAAAAACTCAGATCTCTTGGAGTACTGCTGTTTCTGTCTCTCCAGTTTTAGGTTTAACAAGGTTGGATATTTGATGAGATTTGGGATGTGGTACATAGTGTGTTTTGATCAAGATTTGAGCAAGGTACAAAGAGATTACTGCATATTTTATAGCTTTATATTTTTTTGCAAGAGTAGCATTTATTTTAGTTATTATAATGTAGGAACCTGCTATAGAAAACAGATGACTGGAGATCAGTTTATATAACCAAATCTACATGAGTCATAAGGACAGCTACAGAATTTTTTTCTAAAGAACTGAGATCTGAAAGAATGTGATATAACCCAATATGTAAATCCTATCTTGACAACTGTCTGGATATGGAGATTCTACATACCTGTAAATAAGTAAGATTTATTATTTCATTTCTGTTTTTCAGAGTTTTGATGCCCTGTCTATAATCACAAGTCTCTGAGATTTTCTTTTCTGTGGAATCTCCTCTTTCTGCCAATACGCTCTAACTGGATTCATACATTTAATGAGAACTTTCCCTTGAAATCAGGTCACTGATAGTAACTACACAACACTATTACTTTCCTGTCACTGCTTGGATCATGTTATTATATTCTGTCTCGCTTCCTCTCATCATGTTAAGGTTTGTCACATTTATCAAAGAAGAGAAAAGCTGGAGACCGTTGTACTGTTTAGAAACACAGGCCAGTATTTTGAATCCTGATGCATTTATTTAGACATTTAAATACATTATTTGAATTTAAAATGAAGCATCAAGTATTAGGAAAGCTGGTTAAATTAGGAAAATTTCTTTAAAAAGATATGATCTTTAGAAGAGGAGGCAAAGACCAGGACTCCTAATGATGGTGTTCTAATAATTAAGGATGGCACTACCATAGTGAGGGTGGAGGGTGGTGTGCAGTTCACAGCACCCGCCTATGAGCAATAAAAGCATTTATCCCAAAGCATGCAGCTTTGTGTGAGCTAAGCTAAGCTGCTGCTGCCATTTCTGTTTCTGACATATCTTTTCCTTTTGAGTGTTTCCTGTGTCAAAGCAAGCTTTTGCTGCATTGAGAGCAGAGTAGAAGGACGCTAGTAGAGAAAGAAATGAACTGCTGGTGAAAAATATTTTCCATAAATGATTACAAGTTTTATTTCATCTGAGATTTCAAAGTTCAGAGACCTAAGTGTCTCATTTCCTGAATTCCTTAAAAAATTCCAGCCAGAAAGACCCTATAAGGGAAAGTAAAAGTACATCTGCATAAATTAAAAAAAAAATAAAAAAAAATTAAGTGATGGTTTGATGATTATTAGGCAACATTTGTACGTGGAACAATTATATATTGAAGTCAAAAGACTTAGGACTCGTGATACTGTCTATTATTCATTGAAATGTCTTCGTTGCATACAGAGGAAGGTACAAGCCATGCTCCAAGGAGCTTTGCTGTTATGTTCATGATTAATGATTGTGGCATTCACGCGGACTTGGGCAGCTCTCAGTTTCAGAGACCTGTATCAACAAGCCTGATATTTAGGGAGAAAAAAGAAAAATAAAAGCATTGATGATAAGGCTTGGTAGGTTCTACAGTTTAGCTGAGGTTTTTAAAATCCATGTCACCCAAAATCACCTTTAAGAGGAGTTTTTTGGGGACTGGGTGAAGTGCTGCTGAATTCTTGACCAGACATGGTAGATCATATGCTTCTGTTTCATTTTTCAGTCATTACGGCAACTATCTACCAGTTGTGTCTGCTTCCTTTATCATCAGGATGCCAAGAGAAAGGTAGTCCTGGGATTGCCATTTTAGTTGATCTTATTTTGGCAGAAAATCCTTCACCCATGTGCAGAATAACATTCCTTTCTCAAGCCTGGATTCAAGCTAAATCTCCTCCTCCTCTCTTTGGTCAGACAAGTTAATTGTGCAGATGGCTACAACTGCACTGATAGATTAAAATTAAACACTACATGATTGTGAATTTTAATGTTTTCTTTGTCCAATTCTCTTCTTGACACAGTCCAGACATTCATCAGTGACTATATTTAATGCAGTTATAAAAGATGCAAACAACATATAAACCCTAATGTGTTAAAATGATAGAAAGGTTCAGTAGTGACACAAAAGCTTTCATTCCCAGATCACAGAAATGAGATGTGATCTATTGTACAGTCTCCATCACCTTCATTGAGCCTGTTAGCTACTTCCAACAACAATTACTAATAGTGACCAGTATTCTTGCATGAACTATAACTGTAGCATTTCTCATAGTTATATCTATAATATTTGGGTATAGCTATTTTAAAAATAATCCATGAGAATTAATCAGAAGAAAAAGAGAACATACAAATAGCTGGAATAAAATTCTAGTCTTAGGGACAGGCATTTGCTACTGATTTTTCTGGAACAGGGATTTTGCCATGAATGGGTTATCCCAGGAACTAAGCTCTTATATTCTACTAACTAAGGAAAACAGGACTTGACAGGATTCCTGTCCTTTTTGACAGGAATGTTTTGACTTTCAAACAGTTCTCAGGGGGCATTCTCAGGGTTTTTGTTCAGCTAAAAGCAGGCAGTTTCCATTGTGGCAAGGCCAGTGAAGGATTACTTCTGCAAAGTTTCTTATTTCAGTATGGAAACTTAGAGTGTTATGGCTTAATTGCACCTGCATACATAATACCAAGTAGAAACAAATCAATGTAATTTAATTCAGAACAGCAGCTAAGGAAGCATCACAGAAATGATATTCAGACTGATCAAAATTTAAATGAAGAAAGATATCAGGGCCCTTCATTCATGAAGCACTGTTCTGAAGGCAACTCAAAGCTCATTGCACTGAAAGGCTGGAAAGTGATCTGAACGAATTTAATGAGAGACAGGTTTCATTAAAAGAAAACAACCTTAAAAAATATCTGTCAAGCATGCTTTCCTCTAAAACCATTTAATAGATGTTTATGCAGTTTAGTGAAAAATCCTTAATCAGCAGGGAAAAGTGGTTGCCATCCTTCTCCCCTTCATGTCCTTGGGTAGACAGCAGCACAGTAGGTGATGCTGGGCATGGCACACCTCTGCCCTTCGCCTCAGGTTGGTTTGGATAGCCCAGGGCCTAGTCAGAATGGGATTGCTTGCTTTGGTTGCTTTGGAGAGAAAAGAACGAGGCCAGAGGGTGGAGAGTCTAAAAGCTGGGATAAGAGACAAATTAGCTTGGTTGCTGGAAGGGGCCGATCACTTCCTGAGTAGAACTGATGAGCTGCCAAGGTCTGTCACAATGAAAGATGCCAATGCCTCCTGGGGGACCGCGCTGCAGACTTCCCTCTCAATGCGCCTTTGAAGGAATTTTGAACAGACTCATGCCAGACAAATTGTTATTGTGCCGTTGTACCCCTTTCACTGTAAATGCTGGAGTTATTTATTAGAAATGGCCTCGGACTGTGACATCACTCTAATGTAAAATGGGGTGGTTTATTCTGTTGGAATCAACACTTTATGTACGCCTTGAATTGGCAAGGCAGAGTGTGAGACTCCCTCATTTTGCCCCTGACTATCAATTAGTCAGACATTAAAAGCAGTAGAAGCAGAAAAGGTTGGCTAGGTACCACGAGCACTGGAAAGGTTTTTTTGGTCACTTAAATAAATATATTTTCTATTTAAAGACACCTCATGAATTAATTCGCCCCAGCATGTCAATTTAGCTGAGTTATTTTGGTTTGTTAGCATCTTTTTTAGTTCATCTGTAAGAAAAAAAAAAAATCAGATAATTTATGCCAGTGCTGATAAAATTTATCTGTCTGATTAATTTAGGTATACTAGTGGTGCAAAGTGTCATGTATTCTGGAGTTTTTTTCTGGTTCCTTTGCCCTGCTGTTTTTTAAATTAATGCAGATTCTGTCCTTTATCCTCTGGTGGCAGTGCACATCTAGACATATTTTTCCTCCCCAGATTTTTTATCAGTTTGTCGTAAATAATTTTCCAGTTCAAAGTTTTGAAAGTTTAATGTAGACAGCATTTTATATTCTTGAAAATAAGTCTATAATGATGATGATTTAGATGAAAGGTTAGCTTTAATTTGTTTTCACTGCTGTTTAGACTAGTATTTCGCACCATAATAGTAATCTCAAGTAATATATTTGCTTGAAAAAAAAGGTGGAAAATAATAATTTCATTGTACTTTGTAATAATGCATTGTTAAAGAGTAAAAGATGGGAGAAACTGCTAAATTTGGATTGCAAAACATGCAGAGTAAAGTAGATACTGAAGAAGCTTTATGTACAATGATAGAAAAACATGGCTTTCTATTTGTCTCTCGTAGCCTGAGCACAAGCTTTACATAGTCAGTGTCAGAGACAGTATCTTCAGAGAATCAGTTATTTAAATATGGCAACAAATGTTTTAAAAACATTCTTCAATTACAGATTCATTACTAATTCTACTATTACTAATTCATCACTAATTCTACTAATCCTATAACAATGGAATGTATCATCCCATTATAAGCACAAGGAACAAATGGTTTTGTGTCTTTGCCATCAATGACTAAGCTTAGGCCTTTAGATCAGGCCTGGATGACCTCAAAAAAACCCCCTTTTTTAAAAAAAAAAGAGACAGTTCAGAGATGAAGCTGAATATTCCATATTTTATTATTGATTTTCTTTTTATGCAAAATGTTGCATTTCTCATCATAGAATTAAATATAGGAAATGTAGAATCTCTGTTCTGCTGTCTACCCAAGAAAAGTGCTTTATTCAGTATTTAAGGCTAACCTTATTTATCTGAGCGTTATTTTATTCTCAGTCTTTTTTCTATCTTTCCTGACTTGTTTACAAAACTGATTCTCTAAGTTGCTATAGATGCTATAAGAAACTTTTCAACATTTCATTAAAAATTCTTTCTTTTGGGTCATTTTTTAGAAGTTTTCATTTAGTTTCAGAAAAATCCTACCCATGTATAAGTTTCTTCCGCCTCCTCTGACATCATTAAAGCTTTGGCGTGACTTTCAGGTTTTATCCCAAGTTGAATGCACTGCTGTAGTTTCCTGTCAGAAGGAAAAGTTTGTAGCATTTGCCAGCATTGAAGGCTCCTGAGACTTTGTTCAGTTGCCTGAGAACAGCTGCCTAGTGCCCTCTGAGGTGTCCTGGGGTCTGCTGCTGGGGCTCCAGCTACTCCTCCGGGAGGGAGGGAGTTTCCCACAGGTCCTGCACTGTATCTGCCAACCTCATGCTGATGTTTCAGCATATCCCATGTGGCACAAGGTGCTTATAGGTGAGCAATGGAATCCAGCTTTGGTTTTGATTTATGCGCCAGGAAGCTGATGTCTGGAATCCATGATGATAGCTATATTGTGAATTTGAGTAATTAAAAGGCTTCTATATCCCCTCAGTGATGAGTTCAGACATTTCCTCTCTTTATTTTCTGTTGTCTAGCACCATAACCATAATTTCTGCACACTAACTGTAAAAAGTAATTTCTTTCACTTACACAGCCAGAAAATTTGTTCGCCAAGCAAAATCAGCATCCAGGTGTCATAAAACAAAGCATTAGAGTTGCATGATAAGAATGTAGATTAAATAGGAACTTTGTTGATGCAAACTATCAAACACAGTTCTTATTTTCTTCCCTTTTCTAGCACACTGCCATGAATTTAGCTTTGGTTTGCCTTAAATGATACTGAATTTTGGTAAAAGCAGCATTTTCCCTACAGTTTATCACCTGCTGAACTGAGAAAACACATGCTCATTTGCATCAGTTATTTATGTTGAATTTTTTAGTAGATGATAGAAATATCATTGAATTTGACTTCACTAGTGAGGGAGCTGGAGGTATTGATCAGTTATTAACAAGTTATTCTAAATAAGCAATGTAGATAAACATTTAGAGGTAGTTTGTACTCCCTATATATCATTCAAAACCCTGAGCGATGGAAATGCCTTTTGTAAATGAACTCTGTGGAACAGAGTTCTGTAGTCATACCAGCTCGTGTGACAGACATGGCACTGTTGCATTTATACTCTATCAGATAATAATAAAAAAAGCCTGTCATTCATGCTTTTTCCTGAAGATAACAAGGGTGAATAGTCCCTGTTTTCCTTAGAGCACAGGACATGCAGAAACTGCACTTCTGGTGGAGGTGCTTATTTGTTTGTCTGCATAGAGACTAGACAAAAGCATCTCTATTTTAAATAGGAATAACTTTCAGAAGCCAAGAAGAAAGAAAAAATGTAAAACCTCACTGAGAGAGAAAAGGAATATAGCCTTTTTTCTTACAGGCCGCAGCAATAAAACAGACACAACAGACGTGGTGAGTCCTGAGAAAGAAATGTTTCATGACTGCACAATACAAATTCAAGAAAATTCAAACTTTTTTTTTGACCTAAAAGCAACTTGCTTTCCATTTTTCTTCTGAATGCTTTCAGTGGCAAACACGATTTCATTTCTGCAAATTTAAGGAATATGCAAGAATTTGCATGTAATTATCAAATGGTATCTGGAAGACAGATACACTTCTATCTTCCAGAAGAAATGGAGTTTAAACAAAGTTAGCTGAATTCTTGGCAGAAAGTAAGTTATTTGAATTTTTGGCAGAACAATTTCTTCTCTTAAGAGAAGAAATAACATTTCTGCTGTGAAAAAGCAGAATGAGATAAACATGTTCTCAAAAATATAACATAAAGGAGCAGGACCTGTAAAGGAAATAATTGGCTCTCTTAAAGGATTGGGCAGATGCTTACGTCCTAAACAGCAGTGGCCTAAATTTCCTGGAAAAGAGTGAATAGAATCAGAAATATGTTTTTTCTGTTTTCTTCTTCTTTAGGATAAGTGAGACTGGAAAATATAAGCTACAATAGACCATGCTTTGAGGACTATGCCTAAATCAGACTAAGACTAAAGACTTTTGGGGGGAATGAAAATATTAGAACTTCTTACTTGAGCCATTTGTTCCTGAGCCATTTGTTCCTGACACACAAAGAGAATGTAGATTATTTATGAAATGACCTGTTCTTTTGAATTACTTATTCTGTTCTATCCGTTTCCTCCTACCTCTGTTCCTCTGAATGAATGTCAGCTATTTACATGCTTTTGAGAGTTTCCTTATGCACTTGATGATGATCAAAGGATGGATTTTTTATAGTACTTAGGCTTATGAAGATGCAGATTAGCACCGATGAGAATTAGATACTTAGGTACCTTTGAAAATCTCATTTGATGGCTGTTGTTAAGAGCTGTAAATTCCCTTAAAATCTAGTCATGTATACTTGCATCTATCCATATTATTGAAAGGGACTGTGAATCTGGATTTATGTAATGATTTTTTTCAGCTGATTTGTAGACCTTTGAGAATAGATCAAAATCCACTTTGATTTTCCAAATGGACATTGAATCATTCTTTTATTATCCTCTCAATATCAGCTGAATAGTTGGATAAGAGGAGAGGTATCCCATTCTTTTATTATTCTGGACAGAAGAGGGAAAGCAGTAAAGTGCTGAGAAAAATGGCGCAGAGAGGGAATAAAATTGTAATAAAGATGCTTCTAATCTTGTTGCTCATTCTCTATTGTAGGCAGACTGCTAAAAACAGGCTAGGGGGTTATTATACTATGGGAAGTATATTATTCAGACATACACAGAAACAGAATTGCAATGTAACCAAAAATCAAAGTATTTCTTCTTTTCTCCCCTTCATTTCTGTCTCCCGGTGCCCTAAGACCTGCGCAAAAGGCTGAGCTGTGCATGAATCTTTCCCTGTCCATGTATCAAAACTTCAGGTGGTGGCAGAGAGTCTGGAGATAAGTTTGCACTAATGGTCCTTAGCAATCGAAATGTTCAGATCCTGTGGTGAAGACCTGTGCTAACCATGGTCTCAGTTACAGCTGTTCACACCATGAGAGTTTCCATGTGCTCCATAACTATCCCAGTATCCAAATGAATGTGTGATACCCAAATTGCAGACTGGCAGCTGGCAGGCTGGGTTTTGTTGAGCTTTAGTTTTATGAAGAGTTTTACGCTCTTCATAAACAGACCTTTTTCCTAACAGCGTGGTTCTCTAGGAATCATGCTTTCTCCTCAAAGCTACATATTTGGAGGTCATAGCCATCCTGTTCCCAGCTGGCACAGGGCTCTGTGAGATTTCTGAAACAAATTTAATTTTAAAGCACCTTCTAGGGGGTTTTGAATTATGCTTTGTTTTTTAATGGCTTCTGTCATAGCAAGCATTAGAAAACTGGAAAATTAGATTAAAGCTAGTCTTCCACTCCCTTTCTTAAAATGCACAGAACTTGTATCTGCAGCTGAGGTTGTGGTCTCTATGCATGTTTGGATTACATAAATTTAAACACCTTTCATTTTATCTTAGCAGCAACTGCAGAAAGTTGAGGCAAAAAAAAGCTTATTTGTTTCTGTTTCCAGAATAATTCCTGGTTTGGGCTAGTGAGTTATACTGGGAGTTTCTCAGTCTTTCTTTTAAATTTTCTTTTATTATTATTTTTAACTCTAGTATCACTGTTAAATGCTTTTTCAGTGTAATGTATTTAAAAGCTTCTAGACACTCTGTCATTTCTGCAAAATGTTGAAGATAAATACATAATGTAATGGATGAAAAAAAGGCTGTGCTTCATCTTTCCTAAAACAGGATTTTGTTTGCCCTTGCATGAAATATTAAGGAACCTACAAGCATATCTACACCCCTAGAGACGGAAGAAAAAACCCACATTGTTAGAAACTCACTCACCTTTCAGGAAATTTTTAGTTTCAAGCCATTCAAACTATTTCTCGACTTCTTCCCCCTCTATCTGACACAACCAGTCATGTCTGTGACCACCCCATCTCTTCAGTGTCATGTAGCATGCCAAACCCATTTATCTGGGTTTCTGTAACTCCTATTCTAGAGTTTGCAGAATGGACCATAAAATGGAGACATGAAAAATACTCAAACTAAACATGGAAAAAATTGACTCTTACTCCAGATCAAACAGTCAGCAGTATCAATTACACGGAGCTACTGTTGCTGGTACTAGGTAATGAAGTGGAAGAGCAGAGTGTTATTACAATGCAATACAAAAGCTGTGTTAGAATATACATATCTGTGTATTTACTCCTGTTGCTGATTTTCAGGTCATAGCTAACAAGGATTTTATTTCAATTCTAACCATCTGATTCAATCCTTTGGATTACTGAAAGTCATAAAATGATAAAGACACATGTATCAATAATTCACACAACATAAAAATTGAAAAGAAACGCAGGACATAGAAGACAGAAAGAAAGAGTCTGAAAGACTAAAATAATAAACATTGATTTTCCTCTCTGATCCTCTTTGATCTTCAGCAATCTTTTATGAATACTAATGTTTGTTGTTGTTTTTTTTTTTTCCTGAGGATAGTAAATGCAAGAGCTATTGTATTCAAAATTCCTCTTACTATTCCTGTTTCATTTTACTGGTGGTGTAACATTTGGATTCCTTAAGCTCAAAGGTGATTTCTGCTTTGGGCAAGGAAACTTTTAACCTTAAACATATAAGATATATAAATTTACACTTCCTGTTGCTAAAGGAAAGTCACTAATGAACATGCATATGTGTTTTACTTTATGCATTTCAGTGTCCCCTGCTTTCAGGAAATTTAAGAAGACTATGAACCATAACTTTTTACATGATCTCTCTTGCCACTCCTACCAGTTCTTACAGAAAGCACTTGGCAATAATTCATCCTGTAATAGCACCGGAATGCAACATTCTCTCTCGTTCTTCTTTACCTCACTGAAAGTCACATGTACTTTTTCTGGTTTTGCTTTTTCTGAACTCTCTAATAAAACAACAAAAAACTTATTAGATATGTATGTATGTTAAAGAAGAGAGTTTTTTTAGAGCATTTTTAGTCCATGCCTGAAAATAGCATTCTGGATTATCTTCCAAACTGATTCTAGCAATGCAATTTTTAATTCATCATAGAATGTTAAAAGCCAACAAAAGAAAGGTTTCAAGTGCAGGTAAGTTGATATTTAGTATCCTTTGATGATTTGATCAAGAAAACATTACATTTCAGGCAGATCTTTTACAAATCTGGGAAGATGGGAAACTGGGATAACTGGGAAGCATATTTTGTCAATAAACTGTCAGACACATGTTCAAGTGGAGCAACTGGAAAATTAATTTCTGATACAGATTGTGACTTTGTTTTGTTGCTTATATTTGGTTGGCTAAGATTTCTTTTTAGCATTCAAGTGCAATATGTATGATTTAATCAGGAATACACTATAGAAAGAATCTTGTTAAAAAGAACAACAACAAAACCCCCAGGAGAAATCTAGGAGAGGCTGTTCTGTTGGTGAGAACTTAAGCTGCCTTTCCTATTTGTTTTTGTTTCAGCCCATTGCTTTTTATCTGCTCACACCATTATCTAAACTTTTTAATATAATTTCCTCTCTATTTTTATTACAAAAATTAATTTTTCAGAATTATATTTTATTACAGCCTGTATCAAAGAAACCTTGGCTACATTTAATGTAAAAAAATCAGATTATTTTAGGCTAAATGATTAGTTAAAAGACTAAAGAAAGACTTCTATGGGGGTCAAAGACATTCACATATCATTGAAGAAAGGATCATTTTTTGTCTATTTCAGTTTGGGAACTGGATTTCCAAATCAGCCTTTTTGGCAAGAGCACAGCAGCCACACTGAACAGCTCACTAGCTGATACTGTGGGAAAGCCATATCTAAAAAACCATCACAGCATGACCAATAAATCTGTGTTGCAGGTAGACAGTGGGCCCAATTCATACCTGACATAACTTTATACTGGAGAATGGGACAAATTTTGCCTTTCTGTTTTTGTGCTTTATCTGATTCGTGAAAAACAAGTTGGGGATTAAGGCAGGTATTTCATTCTCTATGAGTTTTAAGAACAAGAAGGAGATATATTCTCTGTAAGCTATGAAGAGTGAACCCAGTATTACTGTCATTTTGGGGTCTGTGTGTAACAATTTTTAAGAAATATATGATAGAAAATATTAGAAGACGCAGCTTTTATTTTCATGTACCCATAGCTTACAATCTGTAGACTGGGGACTTCAGGATGCCACATGGTACTCATACGGTATCTATACTGAGAATAAAAGCGTGTGGTAGGAAGGCACCAATCCTTTGATCTTTTGCTGCCTCTTCCCAGCCCACCTTCTGACACAGGAGTTATCTGAAATTACAAATGCTACACAAGCCGATGTTTGAACTAGTTTCTGCAAAGGCTTAAATACATTTTGAAAGCAAGTTGCTTGTTGTTAAATTTTAGAACTTTTAAGCAGGTGATTTTGTAAACATAAGTGTGCAATTCTTTGCAAATAAATCAATTAATTCAGCTAGTCTAAATGCCATGGAAATTAATGGCAGTATTCAAATGACTTCAATAAATACCAAGTGGGACCTAAAGAAGAAATTCTTCTATGGGTAAGCTAGGTTCTTAGAAGAAGATATAACAGGGAAGAGCAATTCATAAAAGAAAAAAGGTAATCTTCTCATGGCAAATCCAGGTTTTTTACATTCCTATAACATCTGAGAATCAATCTGCATTCAATTATCACAGATATATTTTGCAGGTACATCATGTCAGCCTTCCAGTTTTGTTGACGTTCATACTTTCTGGAACAAAAATTACAATAGTCTTCAAACATTGTACTGGAATTGCAGTTTACGTACTTCAGATGACATGAAGGGTTTTCAAAACATTGGCTTTGAAAGTGTCACCAGCCACAACATTAGAGTGACTATGTTTTAGAAATGCAGCGTGTGGGAGAGTAGAGTGTTGGCATGAAAGTTTTTGTGTCTTTATACCAGTTTCTTGAAAATGATAGTTGTTCTTATCTTGTGTAACAGCAAGGGATTTCTAGTGTGCCATTTAACTGTGTGAGTGCAATTTTAAAAAAAATGGTTTACTGCATCAGATTGATAATATTGATTTCATGAACCAAAAACATAGAGATGTGTGACTTTCAAGTAGTAAGACATTTACAGTATGATGTAAAGTTCTAGAAAATATGATTCAATATTTTGTTATGTCTGGAGTGTGTTTTTGGAACATTACCTTTAATGTAGGTGCTGTGGCTGAATTGAGTATGTTCTTTCTGCCAGCTGGTAAATGTTTCTTATGCATATCATTGGCCTCTTTTTTTCCACATTTGCTTCCTCCTTGTCTGCCCTTCTGTCTGTGTCCCAAGAAGATGAGTGGTAGGACATGGGTATACCATAAAGGTAATATTACTCTGGAGGTTGCTAACAGGCTACAGTCATGACAAGTGTGACATCTGATCTTATTTTTTCATAAAATGTTATGGGTTATATTCATAAAAATACAAATGCTTGTGCCTCTGATAGGCATAACTTACTGTAAAATGAAGATAAATTCATGCATCCATTTTAATTTTTACAAACCAGTTATTCTCCCCTGATTATGTTCTATGTTATGAGAAGGAGTGGGGGCACAAATATGTTCCTCACACCAGATTTGGGGCCACAATGATTGTAGTGCTTCAGTTCTCACTGATTTTATGCTCTACTGCTGTGTTAAAACCATGCAACCATGAAAAGCATTTTATTTGTGTAACTATACAATTACAAAACCTCACTGAATAGCAACTAACCTATCCTTCCCAATTTCAAAATCATGAAATGGTAGAAGAGGGAGAGACAGAAGGAAACGTCAAGATAATAAAGGACGGATTCAAGGAAGAAGCATTGGCACCTCTAGTATGTAAGAGTTTGGGATATGCTAGTGAAACACAAAATGAAAGGCCTTAATTTCTTAGTTCACAGGTTACTTCTGTTTTGTTCTGAATTGCTTTAAAATTTTTTTCTTCAGAAGACAATATTGTGCCCTGTGACTGTTTTGAACTTATCTATATTTTCTGCAAGCACTAGATTAGTATGCCAGAAATCATGCAAATTTCCCTGCTTTGCAGTCGTAAGAGGAAGTCCCTCATTTTCATTCTCCCAGCTAGTAAATGCCCTGTTCTCATTTATTTATTTGCTGCTATATACATTCACAAAATGGTCCCTATGGTCAGACTTCTTATTTATGCCTCTATACACTTTATATTGCCCATTATCACATTAATCTTTGTAACACTTGCATTTAAATTCAGTTTCAGAGCATCTCATAGTGCACATCTCTGTACTGCATTCCATCCTACATCCTCTCACCTTTCCCAGTGAATTTCCAGGGGAATTGAAATCCTTTATTTTTCTACAGCAAAAAGAATGCAATGCTGACAGCAAAAAATATGAGCCTCCTTTCTGGGACTCTGCTAGTCTTCCTAAACTGGCAAGACTCCATCCAGGTTCTAGGTCAGGTGTCTACTCTCTTTTATTTTCCTGTGTTGCTACTCCAGTGACCTGCCACCGCCATGTCTGTATCTGTGAACTTCTACATTTGGATGTGGAAGCAAGGGGCTAGTCGTGGGCTTTGGAGATCCCTGCCAGCCGGCTGAGGGCTGCGGAGCGGCGCGGTGGCAGGTTGCCCCAGGCGGTCAGCCCCTCCTGGCCCCGGGCAGCGGTGCAGTACAGCTGCAGGAGCTGTCAGTACAACTCACTCTTCAGGAGACGGTGCTGAGCGTCAGCGTGCCATTCTTAGCAGCACTGCTAATTATTTTCCATGAAATAATAGTTACTCTTTCAAAATGTAACTCCTGAATATAACTGGGAAGTAATTTACAGTGTTTATAAAGGAGGTGTTTTTAATGACCCAACCGCCATTTGTAGGCAACCAAATCTTCAAACTGTAAGTCTTGCCAGCTATTCCAGTTAATGAGATGTATGTTGTGAGGGTTAGTATATGCCTAATATTGTATATAATAAGTCTCAAGTAGTGTTCTATTGATATTTAATTAGGGATGTTGTGTAGCACTGTCATGGTTTAACCCCAGCCAGCAACTAAGCACCACGCAGCTGCTCACTCACTCCCTGCCCCCCTGCCAGTAGGATGGGGGAGAAAATCGGGAAAAGAAATAAAACTCGTGGGTTGAGATAAGAACAGTTTAATAGAATATAAAAAGAAGAAACTAATAATGATAATGATAACACTAATAAAGTGACAGCAGTAATGACAAAAGGATTGGAATATACAAATGATGCACAGTGCAATTGCTCACCACCCGCCAACCAACACCCAGCTAGTCCCTGAGTGGCGATCCCCCCGTCCCTGTCCTCCCCCCAGTTTATATACTAGACGTGACGTCCCATGGTATGGAATACCCCGTTGGCCACTTTGGGTCAGGTGCCCTGGCTGTGTCCTGTGCCAGCTTCTTGTGCCCTGGCTGGGCACGAGAAGCTGAAAAATCCTTGACTATAGTTTAAACACTACTGAGCAACAACTGAAAACATCAGTGTGTTATCAACATTCTTCTCATACCTAATTCAAAAACATAGCACTGTACCAGCTACTAGGACGACCATTAACTCTAACCCAGCTGAAACCAGGACAAGCACTTACTGCTATATACTTCAGATACTTCCACTAGTGCATTAAATAATGAGTCTGACGTGTGGACAGTAGCTCCACACTGTGGAAATCACTGAACTATCAAACTCACAGTTTTAATTTAATTTTTTGAATCTTAAGTCTCTAACCAACCTTACGATGTAGTTACCTTACTTTTTTTCCTTATTCCTCTCTATTTAATGATATGTCTGAAAAATTGTCTTGTTTGTTTCAGTGTTCATGGTAACCTCCTAAGTTCTGGGTTCTCACATGTAGTCTTCTTTCCTGACTGGTCTTAATTTTCATTGCTTCGTTTACTTGTGGTAAGCGTCATAGAGGTTTTTTTATGCACTTATATATAACAAGAGATCTTCTTCTCTTAAATGCAATATTTGTGAATAATTCTTAAATTCTTTCATGAATTCTAAGATCTTCAAAATGTTCATATTCATAGATTTTTGAGTATCATTGAAGTTCTCTTGTAAATTAATAAAATATATCATCTGCTTCCTTTTTTGAACATATGGAATTTGAGCTGATATTTTTTCTTAGGACTCAGACTTCAAACACTATGATCAAAACACAGATTTTGTTCATTTGCTCATTTTCAAATGTGAAATTCCCCAGGCCTTTCCCTTCCAGCACAGAACAGCAATACCAGCATTACAGGCAGTTATTTTTTGTTTTTGTTTTTTTTTTAGCCTTGAGTTGAAGTTTTTCTCTGTAGGGCTCATATTTTTTTGAACTGCTGTATCCACCCTTTCCAATTTTCTGGTACATTCCCTTCAAAGCTTAACTGCTTAGTGTGTGAAACTCATCTATCTTCTGGCAAAATCCAGACTTTCAATTTTGACAGTTTATTCTGTATGTTTATTATCTTCTGTATGAAAGAATTCTGTTCCTATTACCCTTATGTATTGTATTTACTTTCCTTTGCTTTTTTTAGACTAAAGTCACTCTTTAGTTCATTCTTATATTCTATATTAAAATGTGCTTCCAAACTCTCAGATGTGCTTTCTTTTTTCTCGTGTACAGGCAGTATACATGCAATACCCAGGATTTCTAGTAGAATACATTATTCTCCAACATGGGTACAGACAGGCTCTGTGAAGGAGCTTACATACATTCTGACTTATTTCATAACCATAGTCAGAAAACTTATTTACAGTAGCTACAATAAGCCATGTTCCTTGAAATTAGATCTTAAAAAACATTTCAGAGAATTAAAATGTTGGGACTTTAGTCTTAGTCAGTTATCATTTTGTTTAGTTCTACTCTCTGGATTGCAGTGAGCTGCAAGTAAACTTTAGAAAAAGCTTTTCATGATATCTCTCTCTTAAATCCTCACCTTTTTTGGGGGGGGGGGGGGTGAGGGTGGAAGGAGGGAAGAGAAGCTTTTTCTAAGCTTGTTGATTACATCTTAATGTCCATGAGCTTGTATTTGTATTTTTTTTTATCGGGGGAGAGGGGTGGGGAGGGAAGACAGGACTAAGTCAAATCCCCCCCAACTCACTTGCAATGTTTCTTTCCCCATTTTTCTGACACAGTTCTCAGGGAACCATCAAATCTTGAGAGTGCTGTAGAAGGAGGCACTCAGAAATCCCCAGCCAGGTATAAGCACTCAGAACTCCCCAGCCAGGTATAAGCACTCAAGCACATGCCTGTATCTTCTTTTTGCTCAGCATGCAGGGCTGCGAGAGCAGCTCCCATCAGACAGCTCGCATGGGACTGAGCATTCCCACAGCTGGCTGGCTGCAGGAGACCTTACCTCCATCCTTTTTGCACAGGGAAATGTATGTTATTTGCATACTGTGCTTAATCGAATCTCACTTAAACACTCTTTCTGCTCAACGTAGTCTTGTTCAGTAGTTCACCTCTAAAAGATATTAAAGAAAATATCTAAACATAAACAATACTGATTTCCAGATTCAGTCCATGCCACATCTTTACCCCAGTAGTTACCAACCTGACCCTGAGTCTTCTAAAGGATGATCTTGGAAGCCTGCTTACATTAAGCCCATAATTCTGCTAGAAAAACTGTAATCCTGGCAATTATTGGTGTGGAAGTATGTAAAAGAAAAGCATTCTTCCAAACCTTTTTACAAATATGCTTTTATTGATATAGAGGCATATTTTTTCTTGAGGTAATGAAAATATTTTGCAGGAAGAATGAATTTAGCATTATAGAAAAGCAAGAACAAGCTTTATACTAACTCTTAGTTAGATGTGCAGGGATTAATTAGCCTATTTTGGATCTGGATTTGTCGGTTGGGGTTTTTTTTAAGGGATTGGCTTCCTCTGAATATAGACATATAGGAAATGAAGATAGGCCAGCTAGTGAGTCCATGAAGGTATACCAGCACTTTTATTAAAAGGTATCAAATAGCTAAGACAATAACACAAAATTTCATTTAGTGAGAATTAGTTTTTTATATAAAAGAGTAACAGCAGACTGTGACCAATCCCAGGAAAATTGATTTTGTGGTATAATGAAACTGAGTATTAGACACAGTTTCAAGCTTAATATTATACAAATATTATATCATTGGAATGTTGTATATATTTGCAATTCTCCCTTGCTCTCTCAACACATTTAGTTCTTAGATGTTTGTTCTTCAGAGATTTTTTTCTAAGACAACAGTTGAAGACCAGTTCTTATTAAATTGCAATGAGATTATCGTACCTTCCTTCTTAAAGTCTTATGAACTCTTTTTACTTTCATTTTGTTCCATTGTCTTTTTTAATATAACAACACTAACAATTCACCACCTTGTGTTGTCCTGCTCAGAGACTAAGGTTAACACTTGGACTACAAATGAAAAATGGCTGTTTCTTTTCTTTCTCATTATCATGTTCTTTTTTTTTCTTGGTGGGGTGCATTTTGGATGATATATTTGCCCTACTGAGAGCTGCAGGATTCTGTAAAATCTGTATGGAGACCCAATTCTTCATCATTATCTCCATTCTAAGTATTCTTATAATCACAAATGTGGCAGGGTTTCTGTTGCAGCTTTCTAAAGATGAATAAATTATTCTCAAGTGGGCCATTACCAAAGGTGAAAAACCCCCTCATTTTTTAACAAGCGTAAAATAATAACCATATTCTGATTACCAGAATAAATTAATTAATTGCTAGTAAATACACACTACCTGAAAAATCATAACCATTTAAAGTGCAGTTACTTTTTAAGTGTGTTTAAGGAGAGGAATCACCATCATGTCCACATATATCTCTCCTCCATGCAACTCCTTGCAATATCAAACCAAATTAAAATTAAATAAATCTGACAGTCATTTTGAGTGGAATACTATTTTTCAAATTCCCCCAATAGTCAGCAGTTTCATTGGCCCAGGGGAACATAATTGTTGTATTTATAGAGACAGTTGCTTTAGTATTTTGAGATAATTCATTGGAAGGCTTTCACTACAGGACAGGGAGTTTGAATTACAGATGTAGCTAGTACAGTGGAGTTAATAGAGGTGATGATTCCTGTCAATAGTGTCCTATTTCTGTCGCTATATAAACCAAAGTGTGCATTTCTTTGGGTGGCAAGGAGTCCCAGACTGCGTAAGCCTATATATTAGGAGTCTGCATGTATGGAGACAGCAATTCTTTCCAGTGAGCAAAATGCAGAATGTGCTCCAGGAATGATTCATAGCTTCTGTTTATCAGCATTCTTGCCTCTGCTTTACATACAGCAGTGTCTGTTGAGGAACGGTTGTCTGACCAAGCTGAGGTAAATTACTTACTAAAGAATTTCTTCCCTGATCCTCTGGCTTTTAAAACCATAGTAGCTGACACTAATATAATTTGCATTATGCACTAATAGCAATGTGTAAAGTCCATCTACCTTTAATATATTCTTTTTCTCAATTTGAAAGCTCCCACTGATGTAATCATAAAAATATCTAATAGAATACTATTCACTCCATTGTAGAAACATATTCTTATCCTGTTTGGTGAAAACATATGCTGTAGGGTACATTTATGCACAAATGGTTGGCAAGTAAGACTCTAAAAGCAATATACATTCACCATGTATTTCTTTACCATTTCTGTTTCAATTTCCAACATTCACTTTTATCTTTATGAAAATACTTGTACAGAAAGTAAAGAGACTGGTTCTTTTCTTGTCCATTACTGTATATCGAGCAGGGTTCTGGCAGTAAGGAATGACACAGACTTTAATGTATAACATAGCTTGACTTAAAGGAGTGACCAATAGGTAGCATAATTGGCAAAATGCTTTTTGCTGCCCTCTCTCTCATCTGGATTTTTATCAGAGTGTGAGTTTCCTTAGACGTTAAAAAACTTTTTTCAGCCCTCCCTCCTCCTCCATCCCAACTGGGGCCTGTACCAACTCTCCCAGCCAGTCACGTCACCTGAATATCATGGGGAAAGGAGGATATCCTCTGCTAGGTCCGTCATCGTCTTCAATGAGATTTGAACGCCGCCTAACGGTCAGCAGCATTCGGTCAGCGGCAAGGCCAGCAGAGGCAACGGTAAGCGGGCGGCCCAGCGCTGGGCTGAGGCGGAGCGGGAGGTTCCCGAGGCCCAGAAGCGCCGGGGAAGAGCGGAAGGACCGGCCAGAGCCGGCGGCTCTCTCCAGAGAGGCGGGCATTAGGCGTTGTGGGCGTTGCCAGGGGCAACCGCGGGAGATTTGAACGGCCCCGAGGAGCGCCGGCGAATGGGAGTGCGTCACAGAGGGCGTGGCGTGTCACGGAGGCCGTGGCGTGTCAGTTCGCGCAGGCAGGGAGCGCGGCCTCCGTCTTCCTCTTCCCAGCTGGAGAAGGCTACTCAACCGGTGGGCGTCGGCCCGGAGGGAGACCCAGGTAGCGTTGCCGCTCGGGTGAAAGCCGTTGTTAGGAAACATGCGGCAACGCAGACGGAGGTGCCATGTAAACATGCGGCTGTCCGGGTCTCGGGCTGCAGGGAGTGCCGGAGTCTGTCACTGATGCCGGAGGGCAGCGGGGACACCTCTTGTGTGAGGTGTGACCAGGTGAGTGATCTGCTCAGCCGGGTGGTAGAGCTGAAGGAGGAAGTGGAAAGGTTGAGGAGTATCAGGGAGTGAGAGAGGGAGAGAGATTGGTGGGCCCACACTTTACCATCTCTGAGGCAGAGGCAGCAGATGGAGGCTCCGCAAGAAGTGGAGGTTCCCCTGCTCTCTTGCCACCAGGCAGGCGGGGACCTGAGAGCTGGAGGGGAATGGATACAGGCCCCTGCTTGGGGAGGCAGGGGAATCCCCTCCCAGTCTCTCTCACCTTCCCAGTTGCCCCTATGCAACAGGTATGGGGCTCTGGAACTTGAGGACCAGACCAGTGAAGATCAGGGTGTAGATGAAGCCCTATCTAGGGAGGTGCCTAGGCCCAGTCAGGCAGCCCCACGCATTCTCACATCCTCTGAAAAAAGAAAAAGGAGGGTAATTGTCGTAGGCGACTCCCTTCTGAGGGGGACAGAGGGCCCAATATGCAGACCTGACCCATCCCACAGGGAAGTCTGCTGCCTCCCTGGGGCCTGGGTAAAAGACATTACCAGGAAACTCCTGGGTCTGGTTCAGACCTCTGATTATTGCTGGTTGTGCAGGTTGGCAGTGATGAGGCTGCAGAGAGAAATCCAAAGGCAGTCAAAAGGGATTTCAGGGCACTGGGACGATTAGTGGAAGGAATCGGAGCACAGGTAGTGTTTTCCTCAATCCCTTCAGTGGCAGGGAAATACACTGAAAGGAACAGGAAAACACACCTGGTTAATATGTGGCTCAGAGGCTGGTGCCATTCGTGGAATTTTGGGGTTTTTGATCATGGGGAGGTTTACACGGCACCAGGCTTGCTAGAGACAGATGGTTTCCAGCTAACTCAAAGGGGTAAAAGAATCCTCGCTCATGAGATGGCAGGGCTCATAGAGAGGGCTTTAAACTAGGTTCGAAGGGGGTAAGGTATAAAACTAGGTACACCAGAGATGAGCCTGGGGGCAGCACGCTGATGTTAGGAGTGGATTTGATAACCCAGCTCAAATGTATCTATGCCAATGCACGCAGCATGGGCAATAAACAGGAGGAGCTGGAAGCCATTGTGCAGCAGGATAGATATGACTTAGTTGTCATCACGGAAACATAGTGGGATGACTCCCATGACTGGAGTGCTGCAATGGATGGCTACAAGCTCTTCAGAAGGGATAGGCAAGGTAGGAGAGGTGGTGGGGTGGCTCTCTATGTTAAGGAATGTTTTGACTGTACAGAGCTACACGATTCTGATGACAAGGTGGAGTGCTTATGGGTGAGGATGAGAGGGAAAGCCAATAAGACAGATATTGTGCTGGGAGTCTGTTATAGACCACCCAACCAGGTTGAAGAGATGGATGAATCATTCTACAAGTGGCTGGCAGTAGTCTCAGAATCGTGTGCCCTTGTCCTCGTGGCGGACTTTAACTTTTCAGACATCTGCTGGAAATACAACACAGCAGTGAGTAAACAATCTAGGAGGTTCCTGGAGTGTGCGGAAGATAATTTCCTGACACAGCTGGTGGGTGAGCCAACCAGGGGAGGAGCCTTGCTAGATCTGTTGTTTACGAACAGGGAAGGACTGGTGCGAGGTGTGATGGTCAGAGGCCATCTTGGGCTTAGCGACCATGAAATGATAGAATTTTCAATTCTTGGTGAGGCAAGGAGGGTGGTTGGCAAAACCACCACTGTGGACTTCTGGAGGGCAAACTTTGGCCTCTTCAAGACGCTGGTTGAGAGAGTCCCTTGGGAGATAGTCCTGAAGGGCAAAGGGTTCCAGGAGGGATGGACATTCTTTAAGAAGGAAATCTTAATGGCTCAGAACCAGGCTATTCCCATGTACCACAAGTCGAACCACCAAGGAAAACGACCAGCCTGGCTGAACAGGGGGCTTTTGCTAAGAGTCAAGAAAAAAAGGAGAGTTTATCATCTCTGGAAGAAAGGGCAGGCAACTTGGGAGGAGTACAGGGATCACTTGTTAGATCATACAGACAGAAAATTAGAAAGGCAAAAGCTCAGCTAGAACTAAATCTGGCCACTATTGTAAGGTACAACAAAAAATGTTTTTACAAATATGTTAACAGTAAAAAGAATCCCAGGGAGAATATCTATCCTTTAATGGATACAGAAGGGAACGTAGCAACCAGAGATGAGGAAAAGGCCGAGGTACTTAATGCCTTCTTTGCCTCAGTCTTTAATAGTGAGTCCAGTCATCCTCAGGGTACTCCACCCCTTGAGCTGGAAGGTAAGGATGAAGAGCATAACATACCCCCCTTAATCCAGGAGGAAATAGTTAGTAACCTACTACGCCATCTGGACACTCACAAATCTATGGGACCTGATGGGATCCATCCAAGAGTACTGAGGGAACTGGCAGAGGTCCTTGCCAAGCCACTCTCTATCATCTATCAGCAATCCTGGTCAACAGGGGAGGTCCCAGAGGACTGGAGGCTTGCCAATGTGACTCCCATTTACAAGAAGGGTCGGAGGGAGGATCTGGGGAACTATGGACCTGTCAGCCTGACCTCGGTACTGGGGAAGATTATGAAACGGTTTGTCTTGAGAGCACTCACATGGCAAGTCCAGGATAAGCAGGGCATCAGGCCCAGTCAGCATGGGTTTACGAAAGGCAGGTCCTGCTTGACCAACCTGATCTCCTTCTATGACCGGGTGACCCACCTAGTGGATGAAGGAAAAGCTGTGGATGTTATCTTCCTCGACTTCAGCAAGGCCTTTGACACTGTCTCTCATGGCATACTCCTTGAGAAGGTGGTGTCTCATGGCTTGGATAAGTGTACTCTTCATTGGATGGATGGCCGAGCCCAGAGGGTTGTGGTGAATGGGGTGAAATCCAGTTGGCAGTGGGTCACAAGTGGTGTTCCTCAGGGCTCAGTGTTGGGCCCTGTTCTGTTTAATATCTTTATCGATGATTCGGATGAGGGGATTGAGTGCACCCTCAGCAAGTTTGCAGACAACACCAAGTTGGGAGGCAGGGTCGATCTGCTTGAGGGTAGGGAGGATCTACAGAGAGATCTGGACAGGCTGGATCGATGGGCTGAGGCCAATCATATGAAGTTCAACAAGGCCAAGTGCCGCATCCTGCACTTGGGTCACGGCAACCCCGTGCAGCGCTACAGGCCTGGGGAAGAGTGGCTGGAAAGCTGCCCGGCAGAGAAAGACCTGGGGGTGCTGGTTGACAGCCGGCTGAATATGAGCCAGCAGTGTGCCCAGGTGGCCAAGAAGGCCAATGGCATCCTGGCCTGTATCAGAAACAGTGTGGCCAGCAGGAGCAGGGAGGTGGTTGTTCCCCTGTGCTGGGCACTGGTGAGGCCGCACCTCGAGTGCTGTGTTCAGTTTTGGGCCCCTCACTAGAGGAAAGACATTGAGGTGCTGGAGCGTGTCCAGAGAAGGGCAACCAAGTTGGTGAGGGGTCTGGAGCACAAGTCTTATGAGAAGCAGCTGAGGGAATTGGGGATGTTTAGTCTGGAGAAGAGGAGGCTGAGGGGAGACCTTATCGCTCTTTACAACTGCCTGAAGGGGGGTTGTAGTGAGGTGGGTGCTGGTCTCTTCTGTCAGGTGGCTGGAGATAGGACTAGAGGAAATGGCCTCAAGTTGAGGCAAGGGAGATTTAGGTTAGACATTAGGAAAAAAATTTTTACTGAGAGGGTTGTCAGACATTGGAATAGGCTGCCCAGGGAAGTGGTTGAGTCACCATCCCTGGAGGTCTTCGAAAAGCGAGTGGTCAGGGTACTTCAGGACATGGTTTAGTGGGCATGTTTGATGGTTGGGCTTGATGATCTTGAAGGTCTTTTCCAACCTAAGTGATTCTATGATTCAAATACAGGTGGTTCCAGCAGCACCTACTCCTCCATCAAAGGAGAAGAATTAGTACTGAACTAGAAAATCAACCAGAAGTGAGCATAAGATTTTATTTTTTTTTAAACTCAGTTCTAAAGGTGGTTTTTTTTTTCCTTTTATGACTAGGAAACAGATACATTATTTGTAGTAAGTGACAACTCTATCTCCAAGAGAGGTATAGCAAAACATAGACTATAAGAAAGGCCAATCTGTACATGTAACTACCCCCCAAAACTTGAGAGCTGTCATTTATTGATGCTTGGGTTGCCTCTGAAGTTTTTAACTTGCTTCCCTCTTTTGTTGCAAAAGAGAATACATTTTGTATTCTGTATACCTCCATAACAGTCTAGTTAAATAGAAGATAATTATTAATGTTGTTTGGTTCATGTCAGCAGCATTCATATACCTTCTATAAATATTTTTCATTTAGACACTTCTTTTTCACTTATAAAGATATGTCAATTACTGAATCATGGATTTATTGATTATTCCCAGAGATGAACATGGAATTACCTTTATGTTAGTAATGATTATTTCACAGTTTACCATGTTGTAATTTCAAAATAAATAATGCAATTGCGTTTTTGTTCTCTGACAGGAGTAACTAACTACCTCTGCACAGTGTTTCCATAGCACATATCTGCCAGTGATTTAGATTGTTTGTCTAGTCATGCTACAACATACAAGGCGGGAGGGAGAAGCCATCTGTCATTTAATTTATTTCTCACTGCATTATGTATATAAAGCAAATGCTGGTTATGCATTAATGTTAGCCAGATAGAAAATTTCTTTGCATAGTTTTTTCTGCTTCTAAACTGTCATTTTTATAGCCTTATGTTTGGAAGATAAATAAATGCCTTCTGTTGCCTGTAGTATGATTTCAGAGCTATGTTAGAGGAAAAGAGCTAAGAGAGCCATGTTCAATGTATCTACCCTCTGATGGATAGATTTGTCTTATTTGTAGTGATTATAGTATGCAAAAGGCTTTATTTATTCACTTGTCATGGGGAAGTAGCTAATATGTGATTCTGTTTTCCAGTCTGTAAAGATTAATCCCAGCATTTCTGTCTGACAGATGCCTGCCTCCTCAGGCGTTAACTGGTTAAGCACTGGTCTTTGACAATTGAGATGCTGTTTTCATATAACTTATTTCCCTCAATAAAATTAACACACTATATGACTAAAATTTCATTTGCTTTTACATTCTGTGAAGTTTCACAATACTTCAAGACAACCCTTCAGACTGATTTTAATGTGTTCTTCTTGATTTCGGTTCAGGTCTTGTATCTGGTTTTGTCCTTGGCTTCATGAAAGAGAATGTACATACTGAAATCTTCAGTCCTTTTCCTTTGAGCCTTGAAAGGTACCTGCCTTCAATTGCTCTGTAACAAAATGAGCAGTGAACTTTTACTGCCACAGGATAATAGAAACATTCAGTGGTATTTACAGGACCTTTTGTTTCTTTTTATCTTAGTACATTTCTAATTATGGTTTTTATTTATATTACAGAAGAGCTGAAGAATTCCAATTAGGAATGAGCCTCTTCTGTATTCAGCTTTGTATTGAAAAAGAATTTTGCCATGCCCTGAGGAGTTTACAGTTTGATTTAACACACAAAAGTGAATTAATTTAATAATTGGGAAGAATAGCTGTTATGAAAGAAGTCTATTGTATCAAACTGTGTGATTTTAACA
The DNA here is from genome assembly GCF_964188355.1 of Buteo buteo. Taxonomy (NCBI): domain Eukaryota; kingdom Metazoa; phylum Chordata; class Aves; order Accipitriformes; family Accipitridae; genus Buteo; species Buteo buteo. The sequence goes on along the minus strand of NC_134171.1, from coordinate 33,195,146 downwards.
GTGGTATTTTATGCTTTACTTTGAGATCCAGCTTTTAAAATCAGATGGCCAAGCTGTGAGCCTCTCTTTGTTCATTTTTTCTCTCCCGCCCCCCCCCCCCACCCCAAGGAAGATTTAGTTCTTCAAGTTAGAGACAAAAGCTTGAAAAAGTGAGCTTTCATGGCTGCAGTGAAGTACAGAAAGAAGAAAACTTCTGAACATTTTGAAAACTATTTCATGAGATTGGGGCCTTTTAATTTTTGAATATTTATGGCCTCAGTAATGTGAAAAATTCATAGCTCAAGTTGGTTAAGCAGAGTTATATAATACTTGGTAGCATAAATAGTGGGATTTTTGTGTTTATATTTCCAGAACAGTTTAAAAAGTTAGTCCATATAAATACTTAGGAAGATGGCATACGCACAAAGACAATATCCAGACTGTCATTATTTTTAAACGTTGTTTGTATATCATCACTATGTCATTCTCTTTCAAAAGGGCTTCACCAAAATCCAAGCTTTTACTTGTAGTGCCTCAACTATGTGCATCAGGAAAACCTCATAAGCAACAGAAAACCTGTGTAGGAAAAGAATCAATCTGTACAAATCTTCATTTTGTTGCAAAATCATTTGCCGGTTTCCCCAAGGCTACTGGAGTCTCGTGTCAGTTTGTCTCCGGATGCCCTAGGATAGCCAGTTAGCAGGGGAGCCAGAGCCATGTCTCAAAACATGTCCAGATGTCAAAACATCTCATCAAAACATCTGATGGTGACCCATTTTGGATCTAAATATTCATAGATAATTAATATTGTGCTACTCATAGAAAATGAACATAAAATCCACAGTCACTGAGATGTTAAGATTTCTTTTTTTTGTTATATCTGGGTAGATGAAGAATCATACTATGACCTCAACAGAAACCAAGCTATTTTCATTTAGTCTACTGATTTTTTCAGACCCTGTACTAACGATTTTATATCACCATTTTATTAAGATAGCAAAGGTGATTTTGCCAGGCTAATTGAAAGCAGCCAAAGAGTTTATCTGATTATTTATATCATTTAGATATTTATTTACAACAATCTGTTTATGACTAAAAGCAGCACCACTGACATAATCATGCAAGATAGTGTTATTGTTATTATTATAACTCACATCTGTATTACCAAAAGCTCAGCTGCAGACCCCTACTGTTCTAATTTTTCTACAAGTACCAAACCTTTAGAAACTAAGTATATAATCAAGACAACACATGTATAAAGACAGTCAGGAAAATACAAAGATTCAATGAACAAATGTAAGTCAGCTTAAAGTGCAGTGCCCCCAGAACCTTTTTGCCTTTCCTTGTCCTTTTTTATGTAACATCAACATCTAAATAAACCTCATCAGCATTTTACAGCATGAGTGACCCTTTCTTCTTTCATAATAAGGAAAGGTCAATGAGAGTTTCTGATAATGCTAAATATTTCCTTAATCTGATGAATATAAGTGAATATTGAACTCTCAAGAAACTATGGTATGACATGAAGATATCTCTTACCAAGAAAATGTCCCTGGTTCGAAGGGCAGAGTAGATATTTTTCTGTAACTGTCTGCCTCTCTCATTAAAGGGCTTGTCACTTCTGCTAATCCAGTATAGATTATATGTGGCCATTTTTTTTTTTTAAGAACAGCTATATAGACTACTATAATTTATAGCTGGGTAATAGCCAGAGACAAAACAGTACAATATTTTAGAAAGTGCAAAAGTGAACTTTCTGCATATACCTTGTGCCTTAATTTATGTCTTGGGCTACTCAGCACCCTGGCTCTGTATCTTTTGCTAGGAAATAAGCACAGGCATTTTCACCTGTATGTCTTAACTGTGCTATTGAATACTTTCTGCTGGGATAGAATGATAGAATTGCTGTACAGTCTACATAATTAATCAATTATCAGCTATAATGTTATTTACCCCTCTTTTTTTTTTCCCCTTTGAGAGAGAGAGAAGAAAATCAGGGTGCCAGTGCAAATGAAGAAAGAGATCAAGAAAAGTTCACTAGAAAAAGAAGTGTAAAGTAACATACCTATTTTCTTCAGTGCTGCTCCTAAATTATTCATTTTTAAGCTCTTCTTTTTTGTTTGTCTTAGCCCTTTAGAAATAGTCACATAACCTGTTACTCTGTGTTGGGAAACTTTACAAAACCGTACTGTGTGCTTTGCTCCTTCTATTTAGATATAGTTAATATTTATTTTTCATTGAAAGTTGACAGTTTTCTTTTTTCTTTTACCTGAGACACTAGTTTTTGTCCTTTAAGACACACTCTAGCTGGGTGTCTTCTTCCTTTCTTCATCTCAGGTTTATATCTTCTAATTTGTCGATCAAATGTTGCTTGCCAGCCTACCACTGTAAATCTTTCATGAGTTAGCCTGGATTTATGCTGAGGGAATAGAAGGAAAATTGGCTTCATGCCTCTTATCTGGTGTAGTATCTTTCCTTTCTAAAATACAGCATTTCCAAACATGGGAGATACAAAACCCACTGAAAACTATACAAAAGCTCCTATCTGTAGCAAATGGTTTTGGCCAGAACCTCTTGCTATATTATTTCTCTCTTCCTTGATCGGTGCCTGTTGCCAGATCCACCTCTATTATTTTTGTTTCAATCCTTCCCAGCAAAATGTATGTGCTCATTTCTTTTATTGCATTTCTTTCTGCTCTTGTCCACAGAGCGCGTATTTTCTGTCAGCACACCGCATCAAAAGATGGGATGATTAAACAGTTACTGTGGGATTCAAATGCATTTTTCTCCTAATCCTGAAGATGCAACACTAAGAGAACACCAAATGCAAAAAGATGTTACTGAAATTTTAATACAATTAATATGTTAATTCACATTGTTTCATTATTTCAAAATCCCTGAACCTACCTTTCTCACAACACTGTTAAAAATCCATCTCTATTACAGCCAAGCTGCTTCTTTAGCTAATAGAAAAATGTTATACATGATATAGGACTCACAGAAAGTTTAATATCCAGTGAGATCAGCACAGAAAGGTACAGTTTTCTGCCTTCTAATAAATCTTGCAAGTCTCCATTAGTTATGTGAAAGCATATTCACTCTGAACAGAATGTGTTACTTTGTACTCGAGGCCATATTTCACAAAGAATAAATTGTGGCACACTGGGTAGATTGCCAGGCATTTCTATTGTAATGAATCAGAGGGCTGCTCTGCGACTCCCGCACCCAGAGAGCGGGCGAGAGAGCAGCAAGGCTCAAGTGCCAGCAGCCATGGCTGCCCAAGGCAGCACTGCTAACCCTTGGTGGTTATTGGGATGTACGGAGCACCAGCAGTTCCCGCGTTTGGAGCACCAGCAGACAGTGGTATCTCACTGACCATGGTTTGCTTCCCCTTCTCGTTCATTCTGTCCATATAGTGCTCTCAACAAATAGCTCTGGCTTTTACGGATGGATCTGCAAGAAAATAAAAACTGTCCGATATTCAAGGTGCAAATAATTAAATACGTATTTTAGTAAAGCCTTACGCTTGCAACACTCACCAAACCTTTCAGTCCTGCTGCTTTTTTTGTTGCCTTGCAAATGCTCTTAGCAGTAATTTTCTTCTCTTGCCCCATTCTCACAAAAGATGAAGAGAGAAGTTCTGTTTAGTGCAAACCTCTCCTGCTGACAAACCTAAAAATTGCCTATTAACCTATGAATCCGTAATACTTCAACTGACATTTGACACTGAAGTTGGATGTCAGTGAATATTTTCCACAAAGGATACTGCAGGTCTTTCAAAAAGATCTACTTATTCCCAACAAGCTAAAGTCTATATTTTGCAATATTTTTTTTTATTTTTTAATACTGTTAATCTCATTTTCTATTGAATTTCTACTTATAAATGGATTAATTTTTTTATATGCTTCACTTCTGCTAGGAAGGGGCTTGTTTTGTTATGGGTTTTTTTTTTTTTACAGATTAGGCACACTCAGCAGTCACCGAAATGCTTTACCTCTAATCAGAAATTCCCCGCTAAGTCAGTTGTCACAGTGGAGATGATAGTAATCTCAATTGAAACCTTTCATATTTGATCTATCTTGTAACTGCTTGTACTATTTAATTAGCATTTGAGGATCAAATTTTGAAATGGAATATTTAAATGCAGTTGAATTACTGCATGATCTAGGAAAGTAAACCCACATGCCATTTTATTTTAAGATTACTATGTGATTTCATATTTAAGCATTGACATAATGTAGCATATTTTTTAGATAGGAGTAGTTCCTCTAGAAGGGACATAGTCAATTTGCATTAAATACCAGATGCCAGGATCTATCATAGCCTCTAAAGACAGTGATTAGACCCCACCTGGTATACAGTCAAAATAAAAATGACCAAAGACTGTTCAAATATTGAACTTTTATTTAAGAGCTTAATACAATTACTTCTCTATTTTTAAAAGGAAACATTTTAAATTATTAAGCTTTTTTTAAAAAAATTGTATAATGCACTGCTTTTCTCAAGGAAGATTAATATTAAAGAGTAGTAACAGGCTATGCAAGAGATAATTCTGATATGGAATCACTATCAAGTTCAAAATGTGAGATGTATGCCATTGAAACTTATGGTATGCTTCCTCTCATCATGTAATGGCAGTGAGTGTGTTGGGAGCCTGAGGTGGGATGCAGAGGAGGGAACTTTGGCCATCGACTGCAGTCTGGATTCTGGGCTACATGGAATAGGAGTTTCAGGATGTGTGATAAATCTCCTTCCTTTTTTTATCTACACTTCAAATTTTTGAGAGAGGAAAGTATTTTGCCTTAAACATTGCCTTAAAAAAACATTTAATATATAATCCTGCTTTCATATCAACTGAAGTATAAGTGCAATCTCTGATTTAAGCTGCTCTTGGAACAGAGGCAGTGGGGTGAGGGAGAGATGTTCAAACACTGCCCTGAAAATGAGGATATGGGGGTTCTCAGCTGTGGTGCAAGACCTTTGATTAGCTGTGCAATACTGTGGTGTAACAGTTTTCTATTTGTAAAACAAGGGTAATAATATCTATTGTCTCTTTCAGTGGTTTGGCATTAAAAAAGCGTTTGCAAAAGTGAAAATGATCCAGAACTTAAAAAATAATCAAGGTATCTTCTTAAGAGAGAAAGATACTTTATGGCAAGAAGGAGCTGCCCTGTGAAGTGCATCGTATTGAAAAAATGAGTAACAGCAAGAAATGCAGATTCTGACTTAACAGAGAATGTAAGCATTTTTTCTACAATTCTCTGTCTAAGCTGGTATTGTTGTAGATGCTGAGCTGTCAATAACTAAGACTTTGTCAAAATTCACTCTCCAAGTGAGTGGGAGAGCAAGCTGTGCTTATGGAATGATTTTTTTGTTTTCCTGTTTGTGTATGAAAGGAAAAAATATGTGTGTGTTTATAAAATTGTTGGAGAAGGCTTACTTACTGGTGGAAAAAACTGTATTTACCTGAGGAAAGAGGAGAGCGAGCAGGTAGTGAATACCTCATCTCTCTCTAATGTTATTGGAAGTCAAGCTGCAGGAGATTACTCTAGGTCTGTAGAGTTGAATACTCTGCATGTTACAAATTGTTACACAGAAGTCTGGAATACACAAAATTACTAAGATTTTCAAAGACACCTACTGAATTTTTAGGCCTTCTAGAAAGTATGAAGCATTTGCTTTCTGAAAATATAACTCATTTAATAAATTCTAAGTTGTCACAGGACTTTGACATAACATGTTTTGGTATATTAGCTACAGTATGGCTATTGTACATGTACGTGCTTTTCCGTGTTACCTTTCTGCCAGCGTGAGGTGGTTTCTCTCTCTGACATTGCTCACTAAGAGAGAAGCCACTCAGGCTCTTCTTCATTAATTAATCTTTGATTACATTAGTATTTATAAAGATGTTGAGATTGAAAGCCTTAAGGCACATGTTCTTTCTTGTATAAATTTGGGAATTCAAAAGATGGCAAGTTGTGAGGAGGAGCTTTCATACACAGTCATGTCTGGATAAACATTCTGAGTCTGTCAAGTTTTTTGCCCTGTCTGGGAAAGCATTGCTTCCACCATGTAACTGATTTCCAGTAAAAAGGATAATATTTTGCTAATTTCACAAAACGGAAGAATAAAACCAAGAGCATGAAATGTACTGTTTAGCAGTTTTCAGGAGAAAACTGACTTTTTCCTGAATCACTTCTTCTTTTAGAAAAGATATATCTCTTATTTTGCATTGACTGTGTTTGGCACTGACAGCGAAATTCATCTGCACTACCTGACCCCACATGACCATCTGTCTGTTTTGGCTGGGCAGTGATGCCTGTAAGGGCAGAGCTGACCTCGGCCACCAGCACGCTGTGACCAAGGTCATTAATCCAGCTGGAAGGCTTGCAGGAGTCATGCTGGCCCATGGAAAAGTTTTGATAGGTCCTTTCCCCGGTGCCCTCCTGCCAGACCAAAGGACCAGTGGGACTGCACCACCAGCAAATTCTGGGAATTCCTTTGAACGCTACTTGCCTCTGAAAAGTAATAGAAAAAATGAAAGCCTGTTTTGCATTTTTTTCGCAGTAGACAGTTTTTGGCTGTTCATTTAGGTACATCTTGAAGCCACTTTTCAAACTATCCAGAATCTGAGATCTATAGCAATAGCTCCTTTTAGTCAGTAAAATACACACCATTAATATGAATTGAATTTCTAAAGAAGAACTGATTGATGTTCTTAAAATTGTGCAAACTTTATTAAGTTTTAAAATGACTCATAGTTGTTCTAAAAGGACTTTTAACTGTACAGATATGCTTATATGTATATAGAAAATATAATTCAACTAAAATTATAAATAATCATGCTGCTTTATGTCATACATCTCTTAAAAAAGCCGTTTTCTACCAAGTGCAGCTTATAAATAAGGAATAAATGGGGGCAATTATTTTAGCTTACTTATTTGTGAATGTGGTTTTAGAACAAAGTTTCTTGGGACAATTACAGTATCTCTGAATTTTTGTGTGATTTTTATAATAGTTTCTTTATCTTGAATCCTTAGTATACCCAGAGAGACAATATATTCCCAATTCTCTGGACCAGGACCACTTAATTAAGAAATTGCACTAATGATCTTCTTGCTGACTTCTGAACTGTTTAATTAAGGATTCTGGTTTTATCCCTTTAAAAAGATCCTCTCTCAAATCTGGCCCATGTTGTTGTGGGTACCTGTAGTATTTTCAGGCTTAATGACACACAGAGTATTTTATTCTTGACCAGCCTGAGTCCTAAGTGATTTCCCCCAGTCTTCTCAGCAGAAGCTGCCATATAGCTCACTTGTTATTTTGGTTCTTCTGAGCCGATTTTTTCCCAAAGGAGCAAGTTAATTTCTCACCAGAATGGAATTTTTCTGTCTTCTGCTAGTCCACTGAGGGAGAAAACTGTCCTCTCAAACAGCGTCCAAGTGGGGAAGGGCTTAAATACAGGGAGAACAAATTTCTAATGGAAACAGTGAAGCACATAATCTATAAAATATCTATAGCAGAAGGAAATTGAAAATCCATCATTCCTAGTGAGCTTAGTTAGTGCTGGTCCTTCTATGAGAATTGGCACTACTTTTTAATTGTTTAAATCCTTGCTGGTTTAATTATCTTGGCTGTTTGCAGAAAGTATTTTCAATATTCAATTAGCTCTTCAGTATGTCCATATCAATGAATGTAATAAGTAGTCAGTTATATTCTGGACTTCTCTATTCATAACTTGGGCAAAATACTCTTTATTTCCAAAACCAGAAGGAGCGGTAGAATTTCCCTTCGTCTCTGCTTGTTTTGAGCTTCAAAAAGAGTCACTCAGGAAGGACTGTGGATACTTATGGTTACCTTCATTGCCTCTTTGCTTCTTTTGGCTGCCATTATTGCAGTCACTAGGCAAGTAAGCAAAACTTGCTGTTCATTTTTTTTTAAAAAAAGAAGCTGCCTGTGGTGGGTAATCTTAAACAATAGACTTTCTAGGTCATGTTTATACCACAGATCATTTTTACAGAACTGAAGAAGAGTTAAAGGGTGAGTTATGAATATGAAACGTGCAGTATGATGCAGTTTAGGATGACGCTGGAGCTCATTGTTATTGTAATATCTGAGACCCAGCTGTGGTTGTTACCCACCCGTCTGTGTCACTGCTCCCAGGGAGCTCTGCAAGCCCCTCTGTGCTCTTCTCTTCAGAGCAGAATAGCAATGCCCTGTTGGTACCTGAGCTGACGTCCGATGGGTGGCTGCTACCTGTGGCACAAAGCTGCTGAGGACAGCGGAGAGCTCTGTGCCTCAGTGAGCCACCCACACCGTGCTTCTTCTCAACCTCAAGAACTACAGCTAGGAGAAAGAAAACTACATTTTTCCCACATGAGGTTAAACAAAGTTTTTTCAATGTGTCAAAGAAACTCAGTGTCTGGTTTCAATAGAGCTTTGCAAAGTGTCAATATCCAAAACTGTGCATGTGTGGCATGAGACTTAAGGAAAGGAAATGGACTTTTACTGACTTCTGTGACATTGATACTGGGCACATTCTTTAATCTGAAGCAATTAAAACCTAAAATATCATAGTGTAGATTTTAATTAAATTTTGAGTTCAAAGAAGCATTCAGACTTATTTTACTATAGAAAAAAGCCTGCACTATGACACCTGTTTTTTTAAAAACATGGAACTTTTTTTATGATCATGACTAATGTTTTTTCTTTTTACATCTTTAAGGAGGATAGAAGTGTCTGGAAAAAATGAAATTCTGAATTTCATTCTGTATTGATATTTTTCTCCTAACATGATATGACCTGAGGCAACAGCAAAGACGGGTTTTATTCTTCTCCTTCTGGAGAGAATTCAGAGAAGTGTGAAGGTAGCATTCATAGGGATGACTCTCTATAAGAGAGGGGACCAACCTGTCAGAGAGTGTGTCCCATGGGAGAAGTGAAGCAATGACAAAAGTCTGATGGGAATTCCTGAATATACTAAAGCAGCATCAGTGGGCTAGAAAATATCCTGGCCTCCAGGAAAACATATTATTTCACCATTCTTTGTGGAATACGATCCCCAGAGCAAACTACACCACCGGTCTCCCTCACAGTGGAAAATATTTAGCTTTGCATTTCTGAACCAGGTCTAATAGCAATTTTTGCAATATTATGCTTAATAAAGCATACTTCATTCCAGTAACCTTCTGCCTATCCTGTACTTAATTCTATGAAATATTTCATTCTCTTTCTCTCTGGTCCATCTTCTTCTCCCAGGACCTCTGGAAGGGATGCAAAAGTATCTCATTCATTTCAGCCCATTTATTCACCAGCCCTTTTGGCTGCAGGTTTCTCAGTAATGTAGGAACAGTCAATTAAGTGTTCAGGAGAAGTCATGAGCCTCTTTTAAATTCTCTGGGGTGGAAGGGAATGAATGAAGAGGATTAGAATCCATGGAGGAAGCTAAGAGAGATGAATTAATATCTTTTCTTTTGCCAAGGATAAAGATAGGAAAGGGTAGCTATGTCTCTGCCTGTAAACTTCTGGATTAATATTATTGCTTTTGGATATTGTACATCTTCTGAAGTGTTTTATCATAAGTCAGCAGACCCACCAAGCTATTGCCCCGCATATTTCATACCCCCTTTTAGCAACACCTGCCATCTTGACTTTCCAAAGCCTTTGTGAAATGAAGCAGATGGGACTCTGGCTGCTCTCTGCCCCTGGGTGTCAGGTGTGTGCAGTACCCATGTCTAGAGGCAATATTTCCTCACAGCTAGAAGAGCACAAGCACAAGAAACAACCTAGTTCTGCTGAACAGCAGAAAACTCATTGGTCCTTCTTCTTGCATGGTTTGTGAATGCACAGTACAGTACAATAAATCTGGGAAAAAGCCCTTTTACAAGCTGGCAAAAGAGTTACTTCCCTTTCATGGGCCTATAGGGAAGTTTCTTTCTCAATGGTGCCTAGGAGCAGGATAACAAGGGACCAGTTAGCATATTCTACCTGACATGGCCTCACAGCCATTTTTTTTCAGCTAAGATACTGTTTTCTAGTTCACATGTGCTGTGCACATTCATCAGGCAGGATTAACTCTTGGTGTAAGCCCTGCTGATGTCAGTGGACCTACACCAGCAAAAGTTTGGTTAAGCTGCTTTTACACGCTTAGACAGAATGACTTCAACAAGCCCCTGATAATTAGGACTTTCTCATTTCTGTGTTGCTTATGAAATCAAAATAATGCCTTCAATAAAATAAAATCTTTTAAAAGATACACAAGAAAATTGTCCATGCAGTAGCAAGTAAGAGCAAACAAGCTACTTTTAATGCCGACATTGATTGATCAGAAAATGTTTCATTTCATATGAACTGTAATGGCTGACTATTAACTCTGACAAACTCCTAAAAATGTCTGGTTTTCTTCCTGTTCATATTAGCACCCATTTCACTAGCAATACAGAACCCACTGTGTCTGTCTGGCATGAATAATAAGCATCTGTCAGGTTATTTGCATCGACAATTAAACCCTGAAACTGCTGTATAGTTTCTAAACAAATAGAAGCTGAAAATATGGCTGTTTCTATCCCGAGAATTATTTTGGGAATTTGATTGCCTGCAGTCCACAAGGGATTTAACCTTGCCCCATCGTGCATCACAGAAGGCACTTAAGCTGCATGACCATTAATTTAATCACCCTGAAGTTTACCTCTGGGAAAAGGAGGATGGGAGGGGAAGGAGACCTGAGAGGTGCACAGCAGCGATCTGTTGGTCATCCACTCCACAGAAACCATCATCACAGCAGGCATTAACTGACTCCCTCGTTGGCAGTCTCCATGGAAGATTGAATTCATTCCAAGCCTAAGCTGGTCTAATAAAAGTATTACCTCCCTCCACAGACCTTGCCTCCTATACTGAAGCAGGCTTTCTCTGATGGGGGTGGTCCCTCTCAAGTAGCCCTGAGGCTAGGTGATTTACAGGGAGGTTTAATGTGACTACACATGCAACGGAGGAGTAAATGTCAAACTTCCTCTCCACTGTTGTCACCACAAAATCTTTCAGGGAATTAAGTTCATGTACCAAAACTTCATCATGTTTTTTTTCCTTCAAAATATATTTCAAATGAAAAAAAGAAATCATTAACAAAAAGAGCTCTATTTAGGTACCTAAACAAAAATTACATACTTCAATTATCGCTTAAATTTATTTATTTTTTAGTATCCCAAATGTCATTGCACTTTTTTCTTAGGAAATGTGCACTAGTTTTATACTTTATCACTCATTATTCTACCTAAAGAGCAAATTTTCAAAAGTGGGGATATAACACCTGTGATTTTCTACTGAGAGCTTGTCACAGATTTGTACACTTTAAAAGGTAGAAATGTCCATCTGATCTGATGATAGAACCATACACCACACAGATTCCTCCAGTTACACATGTGTTAAACTGCCACATTTCTGTTTGGCTAAAATATATTTTAAAGAAAGGCAATCAGTCTTGAAATGAATTTGTCAAGAAATAGAGAACTGTTCTTTACCTCAGTAATTTATTTTGAAGGTTGACTCACTAACCACTCTCCAAATGACATATGTGTGACTTTATTTTTAATATAAATTTGTGTGGATTTAGTATCCAGACTTTTAAAGCAGGGGTTGTTGGTTTTTTTCTATTAAAGTACTATTTTTCTATTATTAAAGAAGGTTGGTATTGTATTTTCTTGGAGGTATTCCAATACTTTAATTAAATAATCTCAGGCTTCTCTTTTGATTAAGTAAATGGACTTGGCTCCTTAATTATCTCATCTCTTTGCATTTGTACCTCAATTAATATTTGGGGTTCTGTGATTTCTCTTCAGTCTGTCAATCTCCCTTCTAAAGTGCAGACATCAGAATGAGCTGCAGTACTTAATTTTTTTTTCCACTGGTGATCATGCAGATACATAATGCCCACCTTTTTCAAAATCATTTACTGTTAACATCAGCTTTCCTGGATGTGTTTCATTGTCAGTCCTGGAAATTGTGCCACTTTTATATAAATGACTTGCTTTAGGCATACAAAGTTGAAAACACTGATATTTGCTCCAAGAAACTAATCCAAAAAAGGAGCTTGATGTAGATAGACTCTAGTATGCCCAGGGACATCTATTGACTTTAATGAGGCTTTATACAAGCCCAAATGCCTTCCCATGTGGAAATCCATGAATCAAATTTGAAAATATTTAGGATCAGTAATGGGAAAAAATGAGGCTAAGAAAAAAGAAATATGCTGAAAAAAAAATCATCCTCAGATAGGTAGCATTGTGCTTCTTTTAGTTTCAAGATTACTTTTTATTTTAGTTAATTTTTATTATTTATTTATTTTTACTTTAATTTTATTTATTTTACTTTACTTGTGTCTGACTAGTAAACAGATGACTGATAACCTAACAATACAATGGAAATGGAGGACAAATTCTATAACAAAATTATAGGGTCTTGATACTTGTCCCATTGATTTCATTTCTTTAGGAGCATATATGTCAGCGAAAGCCAAGGATTTAATAGTAACACTGTATTTTCATTTGGAACTTATTCACTGGAAACTTTTTTTTGAAAGTGGAATTCAATTTGAAGAGTACCTCATCTATTACTTTCATCTTCAATTCCTGTGGGAAAGGAGCTTAGGAAAATAATCAGAGATCACATGGAAGCTTAAATCAATTTGTTAATCATTTCAGAACATTTATAAAATCTAAATATGAAAATTGAACAAAAGCTTTCTGATACTGATTTTAAGCTAGAGTTTCAGCAATCCACGGCCAGAGGCAAGTGAAAGATGGGAAGCAAAATTAAGTTCCTCTATGTGATGTTGTCTAACTATCTTTTGTTCTGCTTCAGAAGTCAGTAATGCTAATATGTACTGGAGAGAACATGCAACAGCAAGGTAGGAAATTGCATTTACTTCACAAGATTTAAGTAGTTGCTAAGATTCATTAACAACAAAAGAAGCAAGACTGGCTTTGATTTCTGGAGTAACTTTTAAAAGCCCAGAGGAACAGCTTCTCTTTCTGTAAGTGCAGGTTATACGTGCCACGGGCCCACAGTTTTTGCATGACAAAATTAAATAAATATTGAACTATCTAGCCAGTCTGTATTTTTCTTGCACCAATGTAGAGAGCCAATGCTATGAATATCCCTCTGAAAGTAGGAACAAATTGCAGCCATGTTAGGTTGGTAGTGGCACTTACAGTTAAGATTCACTCATTTGGCAAAATCCTTAGCTTTAGCAAAACACATTCAGTGAACCTATGGACTAAGTGGAGAGCACATTTGCTTTCCCTTGGTTTAGGAGATCCCAGGAGATTTATCTAACTCCCAGCAAAATTTAAAATCTGCTTCCATCAGTCAAGAACAGTCAGGATACGTTGAGAGGGTAAATGTTTCTGCTGTCAGTGAATGACTAACCTATAAGTAAAAGACATTGTTGAAGTTCAAGGAAGTCCTGATTTTCCAAGGCATTTTGGGATAACTCATCTGTGTGAGCTGAGTAAACCCAATAGGGACTACTTTCAAAAATTTCACCTGTTCTGTGGTGGTTCTGGTTATTTTCTTCCCTCTTTATCTTATTGTAAAGGTTCTGAGGCGGGCTACTCAAACTTTGAGAAAATTGAAAGGGGGAAAATGCCTAAAAATGTCCCTGACAACTGAAGAACAACTCTATAGTTCTATGTGAAATCTGAACTCATGTAAATAATTACTTGACTCAAAATGAATTATAAAAGCTTAAAATGAGGTAATGATATTGCAAAGCTTTGCTTGGGGGAATAAATTTTCCTTTTTTGGAATAACTGTTTTACTATGAAAATGTTCTCTTCTCACTTCTACTACTCACAGCTGATACCCCAAACAATAAAAAACCACTAATAGAGCCTATCTAATGAATAAGGCCTATTCTTGTTGTCAGGCACTGACCATTAGGAATGATGTATCTCATGGTACTACTAAGATTTTTGAAAGGACATTACAAAAGTGTGAGATCATTTCCACAACACATCAGTGTGTGTTGTGACCACAGAAGAACATCAAATCATTCTAGAGCCGGAATTAAGATGGGAAATGAAGTTTTTCAATAACATCAGTAGCAATTTCACATTAAGAGTCCGAGATCACCCTGTAGCATTGTGCAATAACACATTATTCTGCAATGTGTTACAACACATTACAGCAACATAGTGTTCACTTCTTTTGGTTTATGTTAATAAGCAAAAACTATTTTAAAATCCTCAGGAAGACAGGCTTTATAATAGCAGCTTGTACTGAAGCTTCAGTTTGTTATGTTTCTAAACATGTTTATATGTTAGTAAAGAGTGGAAATTTGTCACCAAAACTGTCAATTTTCTTCTGTGCCACTTCCGCAAACATTTACTTATGAGTTTATTGTTTATGCAACTGTTTGCTGAAGGTCAGGTGCTTGAGGGCTTGGGCACATAAGAAATGTTATTCCAGAACAGAATAATGGTTCAGTGATTTCCATATCCTGTTCTAGTGATGGCCAGTGATGGATGCCTCACATCTACTTAATGGTGCAATAATATATCATGCAGATATGATTGTCCTTATCCTACACAACCCTGGCTGAGGAATACGGAATCGTCAGAATTGCTAAAGCTGTTTAAGGCATTGCTATTTAGTGGTAAATCCTTTTTTGTGAATCATTCTGACTCTACGGTGTTAGTCCAGCTTTAGGAAGGATAGCTCTGCTGATTTCAATACAGTTTCACCAAAGGGTTGGATGTCTAGGAAGCCAAGCTTCACTTTGGGAACAGGTGATGATTCTGGTCACTCATGATTTCCAGTGCCATTTCCAATCACAGATTTCTGGTGTCGGTGGAAATGTATGCTCATCCTTCTAAAAGCAGGAACAAAAGTATAAAACTGTCCAGCTGTTTTTCCATTCTACCTTCATAAAGTCCTATTTTTGTCAGAGTGCTAAAGTTGAAAAATTAGAAGTTATATAGTGATGTACATATAATGAAAATCAATTATAAACACAAACTCGACTGTAGACACATGATACTCTTACTATGTTAAGGGTTATTGTTCTTGTTGTTAGTGTTGACAATGTAGCAAATGTGGAAACCTGGAAAAGACAGACAGCAGGAACTAGATGAAAACTTAACTAGACTTCAAGAAGAAAAGGTGAATGTTTTTCAGCTATTTGGTTATGTTCCTCATAAACACTGAAAGCAGATAAATAGTTTCTACATTTTAGTAGAATTAAATCCAAATTCTTATTCTAATTATTGTGAATGTGAACAAACCAGCTTACTGTTCAGCAATGTTCCCAGAGAATGATGTGTTCTGTCCACAGCTGTGCACTGCAACTAGAGGTAGAGCTGTGGTAGAACCTCAGGTGTTTTTAAAATTGTTTCATTACCAGACCAGGTGTAGGAGGCTGAGGTTCAGGTTCAGTAGAACAAAGTCGAAGGAAAATGAAATAGAAGGGGACTGTTAGTCTTCTAACTTCTCTAGCTGTACTTATTTTCTTTCTGGCAGATATTCATCTGGCCTATTGCTGGAAACCTGTAAAGATGAAGACTTCCAGACAGTTTATTCTATTCTTTGCTGTCCTTTTCTTTCTTTATGCAGTCTGCCCTGAAATCTAACCTTGATCTTGCTGCGTTATACTTCTTTTTCTATCTTGGAAAGGAGAAAATACTGTTTCATTTTCTCTTTGATTTCTACTACATGCTTTGAGAACATTGATTGTTCTACCTTTTCTCTCAAAGCCGGACAGGCTTTATCCAGTTGAGTTCTCTTTTGAGTTATGGTGTCTGATTACTCTTGTTGCTCTCTTCTGAACTTCCCTGAAGAGATTCGTATTTTTTTCTTAGGTGACAGCTCAAAGCTTGGCAAAATGCTACAGTGAAGGCTCTTCCAGTTCTGAACAGCAAGAGGGATTATTTCACATATCTTTTGGGCTATCCTCACAGGATGATGTGGTTATTTCTTGAAATTGTTAACACTTTCAACAGTTTATATAATCCTTAGACTTTCTTTTTAGGAGGTACTGCTCAACAAGTTGTCCTTCAGTCTGCATTTCTGCAATTCAGCTCTTGAGAGTATTCATTGCACGTGGTCTTAATGTTTTTTCTTTGTGTTAAACCTTTTAATCAATATGTCAGAACTGTTTTGATTGCCAGTGCTTCTTCCCTGTGACACAGGATGTAATTGGGCTGATTTGACATGATTTGTTCTCCACATATCTGTGTTGGCTGTAGCTTATATATTTGTCATCTCCCAGATTCTTAAAATGTGGTTTTTTTCTCCTACAATCTCTGATACTACTTTCGTATTTTATTGTGTTTGCCACTTGTTCATAAATCTTATTAGTGCAAACTAATGTTGAAAACCAAAACACATTTCAACTTTCTGACCCTTATTTCTTAGTAACTTTCCATTTTTAAATATGATAAGACTTAAATTTTTTGTTTCTACATACTTAGACAGTGCTTCCCTGTTGTCATTAACATGTCCTGGTAGATTTCAGCTTGCTTAATGACATTTTGTAATTTGGCCTTTTTGACTTGGCCTTTGCAACCCTGTATATTTTTGTGCTATTTTATACCTGTTTGAATAACAAAAATTTGGTTTTGTTTGTTATGTGCTTCCTTCTTGTGTATGAAGTCAATGAAGAGTTCACTATTTTGTTCTTGCTACACTTATCCTTCCTCATCTTTGGAGTAACTTTAATTTATGGCCTTAGCCTCATTTCTTAGACAGTAACCACTTCTCCTGAATTATCCTTCCCATGCCTCCCATGAAGTTTACACAACAATTTTTGAGTGTATTTTGATATGACATCTTGAAGCTTTCTGTTTTCTTATTTACCCGCCCTCTTTTCCTAAGAATCATGAACTCTATCACTTCATGGTCACCTTTACAGAATTTGCAATCCATCTTCAGATGCTAACTCATACTTATGATAAAAACCTCAGCTTTTGGATATCAAATGTAATGATAAAGTAGAACCTTCTCTGTAACTTTTTTGCCTACTTTCTGTTTCAGAATTCTTCCAGAAACTTCATGGACAGTCTTTGATCTGCATCTGCTGTGTTTGAGATATCTAAACAGTTAAAATATCCTATTGTGTCATGAACAACATGTCAGTTACTCCTGGTTTCTCTGTTTTAGATTCCCGCTAGTGTATCTTTTCTATTTCCTTTTTATTATTACCCAAATAATTTAATATTTAGGTCCCATTCCCTCTTCATTTCAGCTAATTTTTTTTTAACCCTCCCTGTCCTTCTTAAAGAAACTTTACCTTTCAGTCTTACATATTATTGCACCAATATTTTGGAATGACAGTTAAATCATAATCTTTTTGGAGAATAAACTCTTCCTTTATATTCCTAATAATTCTGGCATCTAAGAAATTCAGCAGTTGACCATTTTTCCTCCTTGTCTGTCCTGTGCTTTAACTCATAAATAAGTTGTTGGAAAAATAAATAATTAAAATCACAATGTTATTGTAGTGTGAGTTTGACTCAGTTGTCATATTTAACAAAGGATTCCAAGAAAGTAATATATAAGCATGTATGCGATAGTATATACCAAGAGAATCAGACATAGCCAGGACATGTCAGCTCTATTGTGCATGTCTTGTCTCCATTTTTTTAGGATTTAAAGATGCCAGTAACCTGTCCTGAATGCCCAGATAAATGTATACTCTTTCTTTTTGCCAGGAAGAAAGGCTAAACTGCATGGAAACCTTGGTGTATGGTAGCCCTGGAACTCTGCAAGTCTGCTGTAATAACTGAGTAAGACTTCAGAGAACAAGACTGTAAACTCCAGAAGAAAGGCAGTAAGTATTTTCTAGCAAATCTAGGCACTGCTGTTTTTTTTCTTTCATTCTAGAAAAGGCTAGCATAACACTGTTTTATCTCTTCCTAGTATTTGACACCTGCACACTTTGTACTTCTAGAAAGAAATGCATATATTTATTTAAATAGAATTCCTTTTCTGTTTATAATACTCTGTGCTGAACTTCTTAGGCATCTTTCTATGCGGGATGCTTTCTAAGGTTTTGCTTTGAGCATTGTTTTGTGACAGTGCTGTTCCTCATTCTCTTCCACACAGTATTGCTGCACTTTCATAACCACTTATCTTTAGTTCCTTTCCTCTTTATTCCACCAAAACAAAGCCCTGATGTAGGTTTAGGTTACTCAGTGAGGTTTGGAAATTAGAAGTCCTCTGTTTTTGATTTAGATTTCTAAACAAAACTAGATTTTATTTTCTATAACTTCTGGGCAATTGCATCTCTCTCTCTGTTGAAAGTTTTAGTTATCAACTTGAAAGATTAACCCTTTTCTGAACAATGCAAATGAAAAAAGAAAATATACTTTAATTACATAAATGAAAATATTATCAAATCTTTCTTTTAAAATACATGCAAAGCCTGTTGTTGAATTCTCCTAAGGTCATCTTAGTGGAGACAGGAGATAAATATGTAGAAGGATAACAACAGATAACAGGAGTTCAAGGACCTAGAGGTAAGTTGTCAGATAATGAATTGTATAGGTGATGGAGTGTATTTATAAGTTGTTCAAGTCAACTGCAGAATATTTTGCCAGGCCAGACAAAATTTTCTTGATGAAGTAAAAACTCTGCTGTAAAAAAATTTATTTACTTTGGTATCAGCATTTGATCTAGATCCTTTTCAGAACACTCTGCCCAACTGTTTTGTAATAACTGATACAACAAGTATGCTTTGTATTGAGTTCTGGTTTCTTGGATGTATCCAACACTGCATTGCATTCAAAAATTCCCCACACAAACAAACAAATAACCAATGTGCTAGTTACAAAATTTTGTATGTGTATTAATTTTACAGATCTGTGTAATGAATTTCAGACAGAGTTTTTATTACTGTTTATTTCTCTTTCTTTTGCAGTTTAGCATATTGGAATACATCTGTTTCAATTCAATGCATGCTCCTATGTATTTTGCTTAGTGTTTTAGGAGAGTACAGGTACAGCTGAAATAAAAAAAAAAATTATTTTAAAAAAAAAAGATGACTAAATTTTCATGGCATTTTAACTCAAGGCTTGGGAACTCCATATCCTGGATTGCACAGCCATGTTATACTGTTAAATGATTGTGGTAGTAATACCAGAGATAGAATGATTTACATGTGAGGCTCCCAGGGAAGTTGATGGGAAACTGCCCGCAGATCAAGGGCAGTCTGTGGTTTTAAATACATTTATGTGATACACAGTGCGAAAACTCCAGTACTGCAAAGATTTATACTTGTATTTAGCCCACTGTTTAGCTTGCCATAGGTGCTGATGGATTACTCCCTAATGGTGAAAAGAAGTTGTATCAGCTGTTTGTGAAAAATGGACTCTTCTAAGGGAGAAAAAGAGGTAATATATTTTGAAATATGGAACAGAATCAGGGTTGCATTCATTAACAATGTAAAAACAGCTCATATCTGTGTATAATTAATTAGGTTGTCCTTCACTCAAACCAGTTCTTATAAAAATGTTGGCCTAGGTCAGTACTAAGTTAAAGTCTATTAACTTCATACATCGATTTTAATGGAGCTATGGTGATGTAGAGCAGTCAGGAAATTGGCTTGCCACTGTGACATTAGGAGTCAGAGCCTAGAGCTAAATCAGCATTTAATCAGCTAAACTATAACCTCAGTGCAACTTAGGCATCTCAGCTCTTCAGACTGATCCACAAAATTTCTGTCTGACTGCTTAGATCCCTCATGTGCCAATAAACTTACTTTTGGTCAGCAATATTAGTTAGCTCCCTAAAATGTAGATGCACGTAGACATTATTGTTTAAGCCAGACATAGTAATTTACACATTCATCTTACACCTAAAGCCATGTAATCAAGTTGCAAATGGAACTAGACACATTTTTATTTGAAGAAGAGGGGTTTTTTGTGAAACAACAATATTTTTCGTGGAGTACAAAATTATGAAAACTAAAGGTCCTTTAATCCAACCGGCGAATGGAACAGATGCCCATTTGCACCGGCAGGGAATTTGGCTCATACTGAAGAAACTTACAGTGACCCATTTCTTTGGTTCTAATAAGTTTCATTTATACCTTAAGGGTATGTTGGACGTCATTGTTCTCCTTGAAAACCCAGCCAATAGATATTAAAGGAAGTTCAAGAAATAATGCCCATAGCAAGCAATTAAAAGAAATACAGACAATGCTCAACCAATACTTGCCCTTCTTATTTCTAAGGAAGGACAAGTTGTTAATAGTATGAGAGAATTCCCTGATAAAGTCAATCCTGAATAATAACTTGAGAAACTCACCTCTACCACACCTACAATTTATACAGCCATGTTGCTGAGTAGAAGGGGGATTGTTTTCTCTTGCTTTAGTTGATTATAAAATGATGCAAACAGAAATATCAAGGGGGTAATTTTTAATCTGTTGGCTTTGCTTCATTCTGGTCATCTAAATTGATATGAAAATCCAGTTAATTGCCTTCTGTCATGGACAGCCTGCCACCAGGCTCTTTCTAACCTGTATGCAGGTGTTGCAAGAAGGATGTGGCTACAAAAACCAGTAGCTGCCACTGTAGCGTGTTTTGGCAGACTATGATCTTTGGGCATAAGTCAGGAGTTACTTAGACCACTTCTATGCATGCCAAGCTCGCATTTTATGTAGGATAAAATGCGAGCTTGGCATGCATAAAAGTGGGTGTGTACCCACTTTTTATTCCACAGCAGCAGAGATGGGAACTTTCTGGCATCCATGTTTTATCCTCTGTAGGGCTACTTCTTCTGATTTCCTTTAAATTTCATCTTTCTCTAAAGTGCTTTTGTGACAGCTGACTTGCAATGTTTTGGCATTTTTCCTACCAATTCTTCAGGTGTTTTCCCTAGAGTTGTGAAGTCTCATCTCCTCCCCTTTCTATATTTGGCATTGCCTATTAGTCTGATAAGTCAAAACAGTCTGTATTGGTCCTGTTTCCTCTACTGCCAATGTTCTCTTGATCTGTAATTTGATGACTTTTAACTCCTCCTCTTTGATCAACTTCTTCTTAGGTATAAAGTGTATACATCCCCTATTTAATTTAACTTTTGCCTCCTTATGATGTTTTAGTATGTAGTTATAACACCAGTCAGACACATACTGAGGGAAGGCAGGGTTGAGAAAGTCCATACAATACAATAGCATTACACTACAGTACAATACAAGCAACTCAGAGTACAAGGAAATCCATGCTACAGCACAATATTTGCAGCTCTGAATTTGACACTGCATAATCTTTAATGGTGCTGAGAATGCCTACTTATTGGAGCTTAATGTCAGCTAAAAAGCCAAATTATAAAATGCTCAATTTTCATTCATGTCTGCACTAGTGAAACAAACTTTCAAAAAAAAGGGCTTTCAAAGAAGTGAGAAGCCATGCTTTCAAAAGCAACTGCAAGTCATTTTGGGGCGAAGGTACATACATGGGATGAAGAAAGCAGAGAGATATTTTTGCTATTAATGCTGAATGAAAGAACAAAGTAAATTCAGCAGAACTGCAAATACAGCCTGTTATGTATATTCTCTATAATAAAATTTGAGTGAGACATTTCACATTCTACTCCATGGCTTCAAATGACTTAATTGTACCATTAACTCTGTAACCTTGCACTAAAAGTAACTGATGGTTCATGAAAATCCCTTAAAAGAAATAATCCCAGAAACTTTTCATATGAGATGGTTTTCAAAGCTTTCCTCCAGCTATTAATTTGTATTTAGTTCAACAATATATATGACATGTCACTACATTTAATTATATTAATTATATATAATGATTCTGACAAAAGACATACCACTTCCATTATCAAGCAAAGAAATCACTTCATCTAAGAAATGAAAAACTGCAAGGTGAACAAAAAGGACATCAAAGAAAAATAGGGAAAAGACAAGGAGAGTTAGAAAGAAAGTGATAAGGAAGAGGGAGAAAAAAAGAAAGGAAACACACAAGGACAGAGTGTCAGATCTTGTTTTTCTTTACTTTTATAGTTGTCCTCTTTGTTTAATCATAGCTTATTTGTAGATAACCACAATTCATAGAGTCATAGAATCATTTAGATTGGAAAAGGCCTTTAAGATCATTTGAGTCCTACTGTAAACCTACCACTGCCAAGTCCACCACTAAACCGTGTCCCTAAGTGCCAGCTGTTTGCATATCAGGTACCATTGCTAGAAGACATTCTGCTTTTTATGGACAACATTGATAATGCATCTTCATAGATGTACCCCAGGGCTGAGGCAACTGGGAAGACTATTGGGTGGTCAACTTTTCTGAATATAAGACATCCAGTTAGCATCAAAGTAAGGCAAAAGAATAAATAATGTTACTATGACACACACACAAAGTTTTATATTCTCAGCCATTTTTACTGCAGTTCCAGAGGAAATGTGGTGAATGTCACTACACATTTATAGGCACTAGAGAGAGAAATTTTGCTACAGAAGTATTTGAATGCACTTTTCGCACCAATATTCACCAATAGGTGCCCCATTACCTAACAGGTTGTATATAATGGAAATGGCTTATTTGTTTGTGGCTCAAGAAAATCAGTCATACTGTTACTGTTTTTCACTAATGATGCAACACAAGATTTGAAATTGTTCTGACACGTATAGTTTGGGTCTTCAGACTATCAAGTAACAAGCTGAATGTGATTGCTGCCTTTCCCTACAGCTCTTTTATTTTCCCTAAGACCACTATAAAAATTAGCTGGTGCTTTTTTTTTTTAGATGGAAGTAAATGTGTATACCTTTCCTTCATTTTTATTTATAGCTTTTTCATTTTCAACAATATAATGCAGTTTAATAGTACAACTGTTGGCAACAGTTTTGTAACAACATGACATTTACAGTAATACAGTCTATGTTTGTCTGAAATACATTTTTGATGGTGCAGATGAGATACATGGCAAATTGGTATGTGTTTCTTGGAAATGTTATCTCCTAAGGAGGAAACAGTGCTTTTACATTTTAAATTCAGGCAAAAGGTAAGGGTTATGTTCTTGTGACATAACTATCTACACCAGGGTCTCCAAGAGGTACCTCTTCAATGTACAACCCAGGAAGAAGTGAGTTCGGACAATGTGGTCATCTCCAAGGAATGACCCAGCTTCTTTGAAACTTGGCAGCCTGTTCTCTTTGACATGTTGACCTAAGCCTAGGACAGTATGGAATTTATTTTTCATAATCTCCTTCCCTCCTTTTCAAATTTGATAAAGGAGCCTGAAAACCTACCACAGCTCAGACCTTGCTAGGAGTAGCAGGGGTGGGTGCCTACTGTACAGGGCCACCAGACTCCTAAACAATTGGCAGAGGGAGAGGTAAGCCTTACTAAAGGTCTTTGCATTGCTCTTCAGAAGTGGCTGCTGCTCATGATTGCTGGTACATGGAGCCAGGTTTTGGCAGTCTGATGTGTTAAGTAGTATGCATCATTCATTGCTGCCTTAAGTATGGGCAATAGACATTTTGAAATACAGATCAGAAGGAAAAGGACAATCCAAGAAAAGGACTTCTAGTTCTGTGTCAACAGCTTGTTTAGCTGCTACAGAGTCTAGCCACAGTGGATGAAAGAAAATTGTGTAATCACATTTAACAGGAGTATTTGCTGGTAACCAATGGGAAATGCTGAGAAGTATAAGGAAGTGCATTTGACATGATATTGTTGCATGATGTCTGCAGCTAATGCCTGATAGGGGTCTTGGAGTATTTTCTAGGAGCTGGTAGGTAACAGTTGCTAAACCCATGCAGCCTGGGAGACTGCATCCCCTGAACCCCTGGGATGCTCAGACTGCCTTCAGCTGCAAGCACCTGGAGGGAGCTAACCCATGATGCTCAAAAGCCATATTGTCACAGTGGGTCTCCTTAAGACTGTGTAATGCAGAAACTAGTTTCATAGGATAAACCCTCCTTAATATCACTGCTGCTGTAGAAGTTTTCATGGGGAACAGACATGACTTACCTTTCTTCCTTGACTCTACTGGCATTCTTCTGCAGCTAAGCACCATGATTTATTACATTTTTTTTTTTGTTTTCTCAGTGCTCACAACTGACTCATTTTCTTAGAGCTAAAGCTGAAGGGAGACCATCACAGTCTTACAGCAGTTTGCAGAGAACAATAGCAACAATATTTAAAATTTCAGATATGTTTTTTTTCCTGACTGTCACCTATGTTTTAACTTGGCAGAGGTTCTTGGGTAAAAAACTGTTGCTGGCTTAATATGGACAATATACGTGGTCCTTCTTCAATTACACCTGGCAGTGTCTTCCACCTGTCACTTTCAGTGACTCCATTAATCTGATCTGCATCCTCTCTGGAGCAAAAAATGTCAAGAACTATAACACAGTGTGATGTGGTATTAGAGATATAGTTGTCTATGAGGACACCTCCTTGGAATTCTGAAGCTCAGTGTTGAAGCTGATGGCAGTAGATCTAAAAGGTTTTGAACAGCACAATGCTTTCACTCAGAGCTTTGTGAACAAGAGTGTGAAAGCCAACTTTGAGCATTGACAGAAAGGTCTAATAGACATAATAATAAGAGAAAATATTAAAATTGATGAAGTCAGAAAAAGAAAATCACAGTGTTTCTCTTCTCATTGAATGCTGTGGTAGCTGCTGCAGAAGAGTAGATAAGAAGGAAGCCTGAAGATATTGTTTCATATTGAAATAATCAATCTATTTCTGTGGGATTTTCATATTGCCAAAACCGAAAACGTGCAGTGTATTTTCCACCTGTGTTTGAGATATGCCTTTGGCAGTTCTTCTGTGGGAATTAATACTGGGTTTTCTTATTTTTTGTCTTCTGACAGTTTTTTTTTACATCAGCTTAACTTTATTTTGGTCAGGAGCTCTAATCCATTTTCTGCTCTTTCATTGCTAAATAGAGGTGGTGAAATATTAATAACAATTGGTGAGATAGGTCCCAGAATAATAATAGATTTGCCATTAAAGACCATTTCACTTAATGCTATTCTGCCCCTTCATGTTATTAGTCATTTGTGAAACCTAGTTGCGTTTACTGATGTGATATTAATAGTTAAAAAATTCTGAAGGAAAATTGCTCAAATAGAATTGAATTTGTTTGGAGATGCTTTACGTTCAAATACTGATGTCTGCCTCCTATTCCTCTTTCAAAAGCTGGGAGTCAAGAGCTGGAATACTTTTAGCATCTGCGCTCTCTCAGTATTATGTTAGCTCTAAATACAAGCTTGTGGAGGTATAGGACACCTGTGTCACCCATCCATCTGCCTATTTCTAAAAGAATTGTCTCTCAAGCAGAAAGACACTTTCATTGTTGTTTTTATCCAGACTGATACCTTTGGAAAGAAAATAGCCAATACCTAAGATTAATAATAAAGCTCTGCGACTAGCCCCTGACAACTGATAACTGTACAGAAGACAATTTCTTTACAGTGTCTACAGGAAATTTTAACCCACTATCTCCTATAGAATTTTTTTTTTTTTTTTTGGTTTCAAGGGCCAATATTTCCTTGCTGCAGATTTGCTAGATGTATTTTCTTTTCTTCTTTAGGCCACGTGGCAGCCTTCTGCACTGAACCCTTGCCTATGTATCTGACCAGTCCTGCTACATGGCCAGCAGGGCCAGCGCTGGTAAAAAGGTAATTCTGCATTCCTCTAGTTGTGCATCTGTAGGCAGCTTTTTTGTCCACTAGCATAAATCAGAACCATATCAAGGATACCTTTTCTCACAGCTGCCTGGAAAGCATGATGAACTGTGCTGGCAGTCAGGGACAACCAGAGTCCAGCACAATTTTCTTTCCATATTCTCTTCTCTCAAATACTGCTTTTTTGACAGGATCCATGTCAGATAGTTTTAGAAGTGACTGTATCGGCTCTACTGTGATCACACCCTCCATGGATAGGAACCTGTTTGTGCTGTGAAGTGCTATAGTTATGGCCTAGTTCCACCTTCCTTTCAATTTCCTAAAAGCACCTGTCATTCCCCTTACTCCAACTTGCAGATACTAAGCCTTTTGTGTTTCATCATCCCATGGTGGAATTTCTCACTCCAGTAAACATATTTGCGCTAATTTTCCCCTCACTAGGGCAGACCACAGTGGCGTAATGTTTGGCCCATACTGACACCCAGTGTCTCTGGCAGGCTTTTATAACATATGCTTAAGTCATATCACCAAGTTTTGCTGTTGGGGTTACTTTGAGCTTGCTAAATCACAGTTAGTTCAGCTTTGTCTGTCATGCTGCAAAATGTTTCAGTAAATACACCAACAGTCAGGCCTTGGGCTACTTACTGTATCCTTGTTATATCACTCACTCTTATCCAACACGGCCAATTGCATTTTTATGCAGCAGGTTTTGGTGAATCATGGAAAATCTGTAACCAAAAGCATCACATGACAAGTCAGTTCTTATATTTTTGCACTTTTTTTCTGAGCTGACATTGGTTTTTACAACTCTCAGGTGTCTGTGAAGAGGTGGATTTTCCTTAGTGTCCTGGTTTCGGCTGGGACAGGGTCAATTTTCTTCCTAGTACCTGGTATAGTGTTGTGGTTTGGATTTAGTATAAGAACAATGTTGATAACACACTGATGTTTTAGTTGTTGCTAAGTAGTGCTTATCCTAAGTTAAGGATTTTTCAGTTTCCGATGCTCTGCCAGCGAGCAGTGCACAAGAAATTGGGGGAAAGAATAGCCAGGACAGCTAACCTCAACTGACCAAAGGGACATTTCAGACCATATGACGACATGCTCAGCACACAAAGCTGGGGGAAGAAGAAGGAAGGAGAGATGTTCGGAATGATGGCATTTGTCTTCGCAAGTAGGGGGAAACACATGATGGAGCCCTGCTTTCCTGGAGATGGCTGAACGCCTGCCAATGGGAAGTGGTGAATGAATTCCTTGGTTTGCTTTGCTTGTGTGCACAGCTTTTACTTTACCTATAAAACTGTCTTTATCTCAGCCCACAGGTTTTCTCACTTTTACCCTTCTGATTCTCTCCTCCATCCCACGGAGTGGGGGAGTGAGCGAGTGGCTGGGTGGTGCTCAGTTGCCATCTGGGGTTAAACCAGGACACTTAGCCATCCTGCTCATTTCTTTCTTGGTGATCTGTTGTAAATTAAATTAATATATTCATGCAACAGATCATCTTTCAGTGGTCACGACATAGATCAGCAACAGAATCTACATAAGCACTCAAAAAAAGTTTTTTCAAATGTGTAACATCTTAGATTTTTGAGTCTACAAAACAGTACTGGTGAAATTATCCACCTTTCTGATTAGAGGAGAGGGCAAGTCTTAAACTCAGCAGGAGAAAGACATTCCCCTTTTATCCCACACCTCAGTTAAGTTGCTCAACAGAGAAACACATTTATTTTCCTTCCCAGATGGTAGGTACATAAACACAAGTTTTCTACCTACCCAGACAGTACCTCAACCACCAAGGTTTTCTGAGTCTGTCTGCCTGGTTGAGTGGCAGATGGTAATCCATGTGTTTAAACTTCCAGATGAACACTTGATCCAGTAGGACAAAGAAACTACCTTTCTATTTTAATGACTATGTAGATTTTTTACATAGAATAGAACAATGATGTCAACAGGATGGAAAAGGAGTGGGGGGTGGAGCTGAATGAAATCCCACCTTTGAACTACCAAACTACCATTTTTTTAGGGAAATGAAAATTATGCATTCACATCATCTGAAACAAATGACTCCTACTGTAGATGTGCATACTAAGCAAGGGGTTATTGCACAAAGGTGAAATGACTTCATCACCTTCTCTTTTAATGTTTTTTTGAATATTGATGATTAATTTTCTTGCCTTTTCTCCCAGTATCCAAGAGAAATGTGCCATTTGACTGGTACAAATCAAGTTGGTTTTCTTTTTACTGAGAAATTTTTTTTAAGTTCTCCCTTGCCTTGCCTTACCTTGCCACTAAAAACAGGGAACAGAATGTGGACCTTCTAGTAGCTAAAGCCATCTAGATCTAAAAAATAAAAAGTCTTATTTTGGTTTAAACCTTCAGATTTTTACAGACACCTCAACTAAATATAATAAATTGAGTAGTAATTATCTTAACCATTTTTGTAGCATCTCATTATACCATTGATATAAGTCCAGTCTTCCTACAGACTCTCTGGAAGTTCTGTACTCAGTCTGATTTAATAATTTGATATGTTTATTTCCTTTTTATTTATTTATATATATAAGTAGCAAATTATTAATAAACAAACAAATGAATATAGTGTATTCAAATTTGGTATACTAATATATAAATACATCATTTAATCTGCAGAATGAAATTCATAATGAAAAATGCAAATAACACTGTTTACAAGTCTGTATTAACTTTTTTATTATTACCTTAAAATATGGTAATTGGGTGACTGTCAGAATATGTTTTTGGGAAAATGGGCTAATTAATATGCTGGAGTTTAATGTTTGACTTTTGTCACTTGCCTAGAATCTGCAATTTGAAAGTTTCAAAATATCTAATTATATATAGTGCCTGCCTTGATCTGTGGTTGGTCATACATGTAGAGATTCTTAACTTGTAATGTGATGAAGTCTTCAGCAACCTCCCTCTTTTTGAAAGTTTATGAAAGTTTTTATTAAGATCTCTTCCTTTCTCCTATACTATGACATTAATCTGTGGAATTATGTCACTATAACAGTAGAGGTAAAGTGCCTTAATGCTATACTTAATGAAGGAATGAACCAGTAGAGATTAAAGCATTAGAAAATGTAGCTGTTGACTGCCAGTATGACTAAAGCTAATTTTTTTTTTTCTTTATTTTCTCAGAGTTAACAGAATGGACTATGACATGACAAAAAATAAGAGGTGATCAACCCTCCATTTTTTACTTCTTATTTCAATTTTATTATGGTATGAGGAGAGTCTCCTAGTGGAAAGGGAACAACAGAAAAGGAATTTCTTTGGGAGAATATATATCTTTTTCTTTAACACTGAGACATGATTAAAATCTGTCATTAGTCCACCTGGTCCCAAACATAGGCAATGCTGAAAAGATTACAGATTTAGCTACAAGGAGGCCTAAACAGGAGGGGAAAGTGGTGTTGTTTCTTCCACTGCAGCAGTAAAAACAATCTGTGATAAGGTCAGTGAATACTTAGTACACCTTATGGTTTATAGGACAATTAGTGCTCACTTAGTATTTGAAAATCTTATCAATATTCAGGTTGGTATAGTACTGGATTGCTCACTCTACCACTTTTATTGGTGATCTAACTTTCATATAGACAATGCTAAACATATTTTTATCCCATCTTTACTGTTTGTCTAGAAACAGTAAATTTCTTCTGGAATATTTTTGATCCATGTGCAGAGCTGGATGTATTTATGATGTCTGGCAGCATTCTGGAGGGTTTGCTGTAATGAAAAAAGACAATTTTCCAGGAGTTTTGTTTCTTATATTTTTAAATGCCTTTATTACACAGGAGATTAGTAGCCAAGATGCAGAATTGGTACACTTACATTAGCTAAATAGGGTGCTAGATGTCGTCTTCTAGTTGTAGATTTGCCTTGCACTTATACATACAATGTTGTGAATATTGTGCAATATTCACTTGAGCACATAACTGGTGACATCGAAGTGATTTCCCTCCTGGTGGAACAAAGAGTGAAGCCACCTAACAGGGCTCTAGCTAGAGGTGCCCACTTGAAATGAGGATGAAAGGTCCTCCAGAACTTCTCTACACATGCACAGTGCCTTTGGTTGGCAAGTGGCAATATATATGTGTCACAGCTGGTTAAGACATGAGGTGGGTCGTGGTCCTGGAACCATAACAGTAGCAAATTAAACCATGATCTCTCATTCTTTGCTCTGCACCAGTTGGTAAGGCAAAGGCATCCATTAACTGCTGTATTACATCTAGCACAGATTTTGATGTTCAAGCTCAAAACAACCTATGGAATCTTTAGAAAAAGTCTTCCCAAAACTGTGATGCAAACAAAACCACCAAACTACTCTTTTAAAATATAGACTACCTGGATAATTCTCCATATCTTGAACACTACAAAGGAAAACCAGAGCAAGTACTAAAAGTGAGATGTTTTTGTCAGCCAAGCTTCTTCACAAAATGAAGATGTACAGTAGCATCCACAATATAAATTAACTAGCACAGTAATCAAAACTTTTTAGATACCATGTCATTTGATGCCAGACATAGGAACTGTGCAGGGAAAGCAGTTAAGAAGGTTTGCTCTTTTTCTACCTAAAGTACTATACAAAAATCCATAAGTCTTCTGATGTTAGTGATGTTGTAGTGACAGAGAATACATAGAAAACAGGAAAGAACACAGTCCTGTGACTGAACTTCAGGAGCTGAAAGGCTACACATATTTAGGCTTAAATAAAGCAGATGTACTGAATTGCCATGAATATGTTTCACTGAACAACTTTGACAAGGGATATGACAAAAAGCTTATGCAGTGATGTTTGCTGTATGCCTGCCTATTATCAGCCTCTCATTTTTATGAGCTGAACTGATTTGCAGAGTTCAAGCTTCTATCACTTATGAATAG
This sequence comes from Buteo buteo, assembly GCF_964188355.1. Taxonomy (NCBI): domain Eukaryota; kingdom Metazoa; phylum Chordata; class Aves; order Accipitriformes; family Accipitridae; genus Buteo; species Buteo buteo. The sequence goes on along the minus strand of NC_134171.1, from coordinate 33,164,629 downwards.
AACAAGTATGAGATGAACCATGCTGACAGCACTTCTCCTTAATAGATGATAAAAAGGGTGAGTAGGGTACAATGTTGCCTAGTAAAATAATAACTGTTTCAGATGGGGTTAATTACCTATCTTCATGATACAGATAAATGATCTTCAAGAAGACTTGCCTTGGTTTCAGGGAAATATATGGAAATATATATCTTTTTTTTTGTCATTTTTGTATACAGAAAGCAATCAAAGGGGTTAGGGACTTGAAAATAGGTCTTCAGAATTCCTCACTCTTCTGTGGAAATATTTAGCCTAACTTTAATGAATAACAATTGCATACCTTGTAATTAAACCCTAGGCTGAAGTCATGTCATACCAGAAGAGATGTAATTTTAAGACCAAGCAAGCCTCATTACAAGGCGATAGGAAGCCAAACCTTCCAAGTGTTGGTATTGCTCTAAAAATGTGAAAAGCATTTCTTGTTATCTTTCCTAATCTTCCACCTGCAGGTGGAATTGAAGAGGAAACTTAAACAGAATTAAATGGTATAACAGTATCTTCAGGAAAAAAATATTGGTTAACATTCAAAAAAACCACAGGGAAATGTGGAAATGAAAAGGGAAGGTTATGTTAGCTGGTATCTGATCATTAATAGCATTTCTGGATCTAATCAGACCTCTAAATTATCTATGTAGAGGAGTAGAAATAACCCTACCCCATCTTATTTTTCCTCTGACCAACAGGTTTCATTATTGTTTTATCTGAACTGTTACGTACCTATCTCTGCTACCTGCGTTAAGGTCTTTGAATAGGAATGCTTCTCACAACAAAGGGAATGAGCTGGCTGTCAACAGGACATTAGAAATCTATGGCCTCTAGGTTTCTTATAAAAACCTTTTTACTAGTTTCAGGTAACTAGTTTCAGTGGGATGGGGCAAGAAACATTTTGATGTGGCACACAGAGGGCAGAAAAAGAGTTATTTCTTAACCTTAGAATCTGAGAAAAGATTGAAAGGAAGGAACAAAACCAACAAACATCCATGAGAAACAAACAAAATCTTATATGGCACTATCATCTGGAGTCACTGATACATATATGTGAATGAACACCTGAACATCATCCATTGCAGATAGTAATTCATAAACATTGAAGCAAGTGTGGTCTTGGTATTTTATACAAATTACTGTAATCAAATTAACTAGCAAAATCAAATCTCTGGTAGAAAGATTATCTGCAAGTTTATGGCTCCATATCAGATTATGCTGTACACTTGCATAAGAAGATTTTCCTCTAAAAATTGCTGAACAGTTCACATGGATCATTGACTTTGCCATCTGACAAATGAATGAGGTAGGCAAGTACTAATCTAATTTGCAGATTTGGAAATGGAGAAGCTAAGTGTGTTTCTCAATGTCATATAAGAAGTCTCGTTAGCAGTGTAAAGAATAGAAGCTACAACTTCTGACTTAGTTTCTCTGTTCTTTAAGTTTCAAACTGTTACCTTGCATTCACCTCTCACCTGTTTGCACACAACAAAAGGAACAGTGTCACCATTAAGGTTTTCCATTTCAGTAACAATTTATTATTAGAAAAATTTTAATTTTTAACAGTTCCAAATTTCAGAATTTTTCATGTAGGAGAATAGGCTGCTCATGACAGATGAGCAGAATTTTTTCATAACAGATAGTGGGGCAGTATCTGCAATAACTAAGTCTGTAACAGTCTGAGATAATGTTCAGAATCCAGTGGTCACATAGGTGTATCTTTTGGACAAGGGAAATGCACATTAGTTCATGACAAATTAATTTGTACGTGTTTTCTGTATTATTATAATTTCCTAAAGAATGGCTATGTAGCAATAGCAAAAGTAGGATATTGTTTCTGCATCAGGATAAAGTAAAGCAAGCCTTCTAAGTGTAGAAATAGTCTCTGGTCAAGGGACATACGTGCAGATGCTTTGATTTTGGAACTGTCAGCTCAGTTTGGTTCCAGGGGACAGGAGATGCCTTTACAAAGTTTAATAAACCATATTAAAAATTTGTGAAACCAATCATTTCTTTAAAAAAGGAAATTGTTACCATGCATTGTACTTTGCCATTATATAATCCTAGGTATTTCAAATAAGAAATCCTAAACATTCGATTTCTCATTATGCTATATTTTTGAAATGTAATCACATATATACAAAATTTGCCCTCCCATTACAGGTATGTGTCCCATAGCGGTACATGAAGTTCTCTATTTTGGATTTGAAAGCTTAGTTGAAAAATATAGTTGTGAGGACTGGAGGATCACTGAGCTCACAGTGAAGATGTTGATTTTCATGTACAGGTTGATGCCAAGATTAAACAGAAAAAAAAAAAAGTAAAAGTTTTATTTCTCATTCAGGCAAGAAATTTTTATATTGGCATAGGGCAGCGAAGGTTTCTTTTTTAATAATTATGTTCACACAAGGATTTGGCAGTATATCAAGTACAGGATATAAGCATTTAAGTGTCTAGAGCATTTTAGTTCCCATGTCTTTGGAATAGAATTCAAAATGCAAGATTTCAAGCCCAAAGAAAGAGGTGTTCATGATCTTCTGCTTTCAAGAAACTGCCCTAACAAGCAAACTATGGGATATTCAAGGCAGGGACAGCCTCTGTAATTTGATTCTGATAGCAGTCTCTTGGTTAGTCTCAAGTCCTATTCTCAGGTGGGTTTGGGACTGTGATTTTTGTATTGCAGAAATCTAAATTAAACCTGTGTCTGGTTCTGTGGCCCTAAAGCCCTCTTCATCTTGACCCTTTGGCTTTGCAGCACTCTTTTCAACTCTTAGACACGTTTTTTCACTCTTAGTCACTCTTGTATGTCAGAGAACCTGTGATCAGAAATCAGGAGCTTAGGATCTCAGAATGATTCAGGAAGAAGGTTCAACAAGTCAGAAAAAAACCACTATGCTAAGTATGCAACAGCCTTAGATAGCAATAGGAAATACACAAGAGAGGTTGTTTGCCTAATAAAATTAACTCAAAGTCTTTCTATAACACTACAATGATGGATTTACTCATTTCTGCTAATAAGTTAGCATTCATAGAAAAAATTAATAGGGAAGTAAAAAAGGGAGAATCAGACATCTGCAAGAAATAATGGAAAATTAAAGAGGAAGAATTAAGAATTACATGACTGGAATGATTTTACCAGCCCAGACTAACAGGTGCTGGATCAGTCTGGGTGTATTCATGTTTAGTGAGAAGACTGTAATTCAGAAGCCTGAAGTCAGATGCTATAATACGAAACTCTTTTTTGTTGACTTGGATTTCCTTATGTAGCCAATGCCTGATCTTAGGGAAACTAAGTCTTAAGTGGATGAAGTACAAGTATGAAAGACATAGAATCATAGAATAGTTTGGGTTGAAAGGGACCTTTAAAGGTCATCTAGTCCAGCCCCCCTGCAATAAGCAGGGACATCTTCAACTAGATCAGGTTGCTCAGAGCCCCATCCAACCTGACCTTGAACACTTCCAGGGATGGGGCATCTACCACCTCTCTGGGAAACCTGTTCCAGTGTTTCATCCTCATTGTAAAAAATTTCTTCCTTACATCTAGGCTAAATATACCCTCTTTTAGTTTAAAAACATTACCCGTTGTCCTGTCGCAATGGGCCCTGCTAAAAAGTCTCTCCCCATCTTTCTTATAAGCCCCCTTTAAGTACTGAAAGGCTGCAATAAGGTGTCTCAGGAGCCTTCTCTTCTCCAGGCTGAACAGCCCCAGCTCTCTCAGCCTGTCCGCATAGAAGTGTTCCATCCCTTTGATCATTTCTGTGGCCCTCCTCTGGACCGGCTCCAACAGGCCCGTGTCTTTCCTTTGCTGAGGGCTCCAGAACTGGGGCACCTTTCCATCTTCAGTCTGCAGGTGACACTCTTGCACTGAAGAGGCATCCTCTCTTCTCCCCCCTGATTTACACCAGGTGCTGCTCTGTCATTTTCTCTCCCAGGAGCCTGGCAGGTTTTCATTCTATGAGGGTGAATTTCAGTTCTGTAGAGCATCATTTTACTTTGGAGTAAATACTTTGATTGCAGAGTAACATGTCCGGGTTATGCCTGTGTAAAAAAGAAATAACCTGGTTCCTAAAACTTCATACGAGGAATCTCTGTGGTGAAGCATCTGCTCTTAAAAGTCAAAACTTCTTTGAAGAAGATCTGTTCGAAGGAGGTATTGTTACCATGTTAACACTGGACAAAACCTTACATCTCTGGTGCAAGGTTAGAATGGAGGAGTGAACAGCCCAGCAACATTCAGGGTCATTTTGGTTTGAAGTTGTGTAGAGGACAAATCTTTTCATTAACATAAAATTGTCCTTAATAATCTTGATGGGAAGTTTTCTGGCCTCTCAAGAAATAGAGATGGGAAAATAATGAAGCTGAGTAAATGGAGTTTGAGTGTAAGGTTATAATAAAACATAAAGTTAATTCATCCAGTTTCAGGGTTAATTGTAAGGCTTCAATACAGCTCTGAACCTAATGGGCCAAATTATTTTTTAATGTGAGTAGAAATAAGTTGAAAGAATATGAAAGGTAGTTGCCTCAACATCTACATGAGACTGGAGGGTAAGTCCAAATGCATTACATAGAAACATACTGTGTATAATTGAGATACAAGCAGGAAAAAGAAGCACTTGTCTTGGGAAAACAGGATTTCTTCCACCCTCAGGCTGTAAATTCAGCAATTTCCCAAACACCAAATTGTCTTTTTACATCCTCCCCTCCCCTGAAGTTCAAGCTTACAGCTGTGGTGATAAAATAAAGAGTATTTTATTGTGTACTGTATTACTGACTGAGAGGTGAATGTGTTCTTAGCATTGTACAAACAAGTAAGATGACACAGAGCTTACCCTAAGGACCTTGTAATATAGGTCAGACACAAGCAAAAAAGCTTAGGCACATTAAAAACTGACTGACAGCACACACCCAAGGTGGTGAGGAAATTTTGGAATCTTTACAGAGGTTACATTGGAAAGGTTTTGTAGGGGGGGAAATACTTTAAGGAGTGATTTGAGGGAGATTGATGAGCTAGATAATATAAAAGAGATCGTTGGTACACAGGTCTGTAGGGACCTGATCCAGCCCTGCAATAACTGAACCGATAAAGTGCCATGAGTTTCAGGCATGGGGGTCAACAGAGAAGAGGGCAGTAATGCAAAAGCCTGTGAAGGGAGAATGCCAGAGAGGCTGAAAGGAAATTTGTGCTGTAGGTAAAGTAGCAAAAGAATGATGATGAGGCAATTTCGAAGGAGGAGGATAATTGGTAAGGGCATTCTAGAGGTCTTAAAAAGCAATTAAACATGGTTGCAATACCAAGTGTAACCTTTTGGCGCTTGGTTTTCTCTCTATGAACATGAAACAAAACAAATGGAGATGAAAATGACAAAGCAGGTTGCATTTTGATGGGAAAAAAAATCCTTTTTTTTCATTTTCATCAACCTTTCATCTGTCTTGTGTCTTTATGCACTCAGCAATGAAGCTAAATGAAACATTAAGGTTCATCCTACTGTGCATTTTTTTTTCACCTTTTTTCTAGGCTATGTTAGTATAAAACTATCCTAAACCTATTTACTAATCATCTATTAATAAACTTGTGACATCAGTTAAATAACCTTTTCAGAAACACTTCTTTTCCCTGCTAAAAAAAAAGAATCTTTGCTGTCTTTTGCTTAAATGACATTCTTTATTCAAGCTGTTTTAATTTAATCAGATAAATTTCTCATTCCCATTTACTTTTGAGGCTTCGGAAATTCACCATTAGTACAAGATTTCATAGCAAAGGCTAACATATAACTACTGGTAGGTATTATTCAGAATAATAGTTTGTTTAAAGAAATGAGACCAACCTCCTTCAGAAAATGAACAAATATCCACACTCAAACCAACTGCCCAAGCAAAATTCAGAGCTGACTAAAATAAGAATGAAGTGGAGAAACTAAAGCTATCTTGCAGCCACATTTAAGGAGATAGCATCATTTCCTAACACAGAGAATGGGAGACAGATTTACACCACTAACTCACTCAATAGGAATTTATGCACTCTTCCCATCACCTGAAAATCCCAGAGGAATGAACTGCCAAAATCAACTGGCATGACATGTATGGCTCCTGAGGGACTGTCGCTGAGAGTCACACCTGCTGAAGGCAGTGCTGACCCTGTTGGTGATGGTTAACCCTCAGTTCTGAAATACCACACTGCATCATTGTCCTTATGTTGAACTCTCTGTTATCCTTTTCCTAGTATTTTTTCAAATTACTGATATTTTTAACATGGGGAAAAAAGAAACAAATAGATATGCCTGCTTTGTTTTTCAGTGTAGAAAAGACAGTATTGGTGAGGCCGATAACAGTCTGAGTCAGACTATAACAAACACTTAACTCTTCAGTGTGCTAGAGTATAGACATCTGTGGGTAGTTGGATGTCCTGGATTATCCAGATTTGATAATGGAGACATTCGGAGACTGTTGGGAAGTACTACGTCAAACTCACAGTCTTTGTTGTCTTCATTGCTGCCAAAAGGGTAAAGAAAATTTGTGCTTCAGCCGTTTCTTGGTGGGTTATTCCTTTTTCTCTTGAGATGCAAAGCTGTTGAAGATGTTGTCACCCTGGCCGGTGCCGGCACTCTGCAAGGCAATGAGCAAAGATGTTTTGTACGGCAGTTGCTTCTTTGCCAATGCTGCAGATTTCAGATTTACTTTGCCCCAGCTGTTGCCTCTCTTTCCACAACCAAAATCAGTGGAAGCAACAGAAAGGCCTGAACACTGTTTCAGTAACTGATGGTGGCTGCCACTGCATTATCATTACAGGTTGGAGAGAAAAAAAGTTCTTGCTCTAAAAGTGACACAGACTGCAGATTTAGTAGAGCCCCAGAGGCAGTGCTGAATCTTTCCCTCTTACTGCGATAGAGATTGTAAAGTGAAGTGAGACACTGGAATTAGATCTTCAGCAGGGCTTGACACTCCCCTGAGCTGTTTGCCATGTGTGAAGGGCTCTCAGAATATCCCATCCCTTGCCCTAATTATAAACTGTAAACTGAATAGCTATGAAACCTGCTTTAAAGTTGTTTGTTTAGAATAACAATCTGGATGTTTCGCTTCTTCCTGAATTAGTAACTGTGAGCTGTGACATCCACCTCCTTTCCATGTGATGTCCCCTTCTTTCATCACCCATTATAATTTGTGGTCCACAAATGGTTCATATTAAATCCCTGTTAATAGCACTAAGGGGTCTATCAGCCTCTTAAAGGAAGCCACTGGGGATTTGCCATACAATGGGAGCTGTTAACAAAAAAACCTTCTATGTGATCTGTGACTGGAGCATTCATGATTCCCAAATTATTGAGTGGACTCCAAATTGGCAAAAGTTGCCTGCAATCTCTTCCAGCATGAGTCGAGATGGACCACAGGACAGCCCTGGGTAACTATATACCACAGGTAGTTCAACTACACTGGAGACTGACTCATATAACATCCAAATCCTGTCCTGAGCACCTAAGAACACAACACAAGAAGCAAACTACTACACACCAAGTTGCAAAGATCAACACTCTGCTTTCACTTAGGTAAATGAAACCTGGCTCTCTTTTCTCAAGCACTGTGGGAAGAGATACAGCTGAAAGATTGCTTTTCTCCATTCCTTTGAATTTTCTGTTAAATCTTTTGCTGATACATTCAATTTCCTAAAGAGAAAAAGCATATGAGACAAGAATATGATAAGGTAATTTTGTAGGATTTTTTCCACTTCCTTTTTCTGTCTAATTTCTTATAATTACCTACTGACCTGTGTGTTGGGTTTTTTTTCTTTCATTATTGTAATGGAAAAGACAGTGATGATACTAACTCAACAGCCAAATAAAAAATGATGATGTCAATTTATGTCATTACAAGCTGTTCCCAAATGTGAATTCCTTTAGTAATAGCAACACACAAAAATAATAAAGGGGGGTGGTGCTACCAAACAGAAATGAAAGATGGGGACAGATGGGAGCAAGCAGACATGTCAGAAAAACAATTTCAGGAATGGCTTACCTGGGAGCATGTGAAGTGTTATAAGGTGGATGAAAGTAAAGACTAAAAAAGGTATATTAGAAGGGCTGAGGAGCAAGTAGGGTATTATGAGATTAAAAAGCTTCATAAGAATGGGAGAAGCATGAAGAAAAATGGGAGGATTTGTGGGAACACCATAGAGATATTTTTAGTTTGTGTTACCTGGCAGGAGGTAAAAATCAGTGCTAGGTATTGGCTAGACCAATAAACAAACAAACAAACAAGTTTGAAAAACAGAGTTTTTTACACATAAAGCAATCATTTGGGGAAAGAACTAACCATTTAAATGGAAATCAAATCATAACATGTTAATTGCCAGATATTCTAGCAAACTCTGTTTTTTATAAACATATGCACTTGTGCAGGAAAATTCTGAGCTGCACTTCTTTTACACTATATTTAATGTGAAGATTTAAGAAACTGTACCCAGGTACAAACCTTGTCATTTGAATCATTGAATTTATTCTTTCTCACAGCTTCTCTCAATTCTGCCTTCAACTTTCCCTTATCAATTACTCAAGTTTAAGTAGAAAGTGAAATCTAATTAAAAGCACCTTCAAAAATATACCTCACACGGCACTTCCCATGATCAAAGCATATATGATCACTCCTGTAGGAAAATGTTAGCAGAGTCCTTAAGGAAGGTTAGAAGTCATCCCAAACTGTGCAGAGGGCATTTCCCCCTGCTCTTCTACAGTAATATGGAATGACTTTACAGTTTGACAATCTTATTTCAGATAATATCAGACTGTATATAAATGGGTGTTGGTGGTGAAAATATGGTTTAAGCTGTGAATGCTAACAGGCAGTAGAGAATTTTTGGGGTGTATGTGAATGTCTGATATTGAGCTTTTGAACTTTCAATCTGAAGCCTGCTTCTTGCTAGATGCAACTTGTATGGGCTGGTTGTAAATTTTGAAAGTGCCTGGGCTAAACAAAAGTGGCACATCCTATTTCCTCCAGAGTCATGAGGCAGAACCAGTTAGGAGGCTAATTATACAGTGTGCTTCTGCACATAGGCTGCTTAGATTGGGAAATCTGGGGACTTTCTCTGCTGGAAAGAGGAGCTGGCACCAAAAGAAGAGTTCCTAAAAAGAAGAAGCAGTCTTGGAAAGAAAGGTTGGAGGAGGAAAGATCTCAGAAGTGTGTGCAGATCCTGGAGACCAGGGTGATGCACAAAGATGAATGCCAGGGGATGGCCCAGGACCCTGGCTGGTGATGCCCAGGATGGGTAACTGGGTGCAGTGGCAGAGCAGGGACTGATACCACTTTTGAGGATTGGGTAATGTAGAGCTAGAGAGGGGAAGTGAGTGAATGAGTGACTGTGTGAGATAATTAAGTAGGTTAATGTTGTGGTTTAACCCCAGCCAGCAACTAAGCACCACGCAGCCGCTCACTCACTCCCCACCCACCCACTGGGATGGGGGAGAAAATCGGGAAAAGAAGCAAAACCTGTGGGTTTAGATAAGAACGGTTTAATAGAACAGAAAAGAAGAAACTGATAATGATAATGATAACACTAATAAAATGACACAGTAGTAATGAAAGGATTGGAATGTACAAATGATGCGCAGGGCAATTGCTCACCACCTGCTGACCGACACCCAGCCAGTCCCTGAGCAGTGATTCCCTGCCCCCACTCCCCAGTTCCTATACTAGATGTGACGTCCCATGGTATGGAATACACCGTTGGCCGCTTTGGGTCAGGTGCCCTGGCTGTGTTCTGTGCCAACTTCTTGTGCCCCTCCAGCTTTCTCGCTGGCTGGGCATGAGAAGCTGAAAAATCCTTGACTTTAGTCTAAACACTACTGAGCAACAACTGAAAACATCAGTGTGTTATCAACATTCTTCGCATACTGAACTCAAAACATAGCACTGTACCAGCCACTAGGAAGACAATTAACTCTGTCCCAGCTGAAACCAGGACAGTTAAAAATGCTGATCTTGTTGGCTCTTAAACAAACCCCAGTACCAGATCAACTACGGTCTATCATTTATTCTGTCTTGTCCAATATAATGGGGATTTAGTAAATTAGAATTAAAGTTCCAACAACAGTGAACCTTTGGAGAATATAGGCAGAAAGCAAGGCAGTAACTCTTCACATGCCTGGTCAAAATATTTCATGGCAATATGATTTTAAGATGCAAAGTATTGTCTTTGTTACTTTTCTTTGGGACAGCAGAACATATTGAAAAACTCTTTCATAACTTCTCTTCAGAAGCTTGATTCTGTGGTAACTGAAATACTAGCTCTGCTCAGACAGTATTGGGGAACAGGCAATAAGCACAGCTCGAGGATTTGTACAAAATACAAACATGACAGTTTCCTACAAGGTACAGAGATGAAAATGAACAATAACACACCGCTTTCTCATTTATATAGGCAAACTGAATTCAATTTAATTCTTCTTACAAAAGCTCTTATAAATCTTTATTTTTTTTCCTTCACAATCATTTTAAGATTATTTATTCACTTTCCAAATTTGATGTGTCACCAAGATTAGTGCCCACTAGATATAATACTCTGCCTGAATTTGTTTCAGGCTGAAAACCAGAATCTGACCTTTAATGACTTTGAATTTTGTCTATGCAATAAACTTAAGGCAGAGATTGATTGTACAGATGTGCCTGTAGTTTTTTTACTGAAGGAGCACAAAATATCCTCTTCATGTTGACAGAGGAAAATAATTCAAGGGATCTGAAAGCTGTTATGAAAACCTCTGGGAAACAGAAATGTCAGAATATGTTAATGGATATATCTTTAAAAATGCATCTCATTCCTGTGAGCCTGTATACCAATTTTATTCACCATTCTTAGCAATTCCAGACACAGTAGAATAGATTCAAGATAACCATTTACAAAAAGCATTCCTTTGAATCTAACATGGCTTTCATCATCCAAAACTAGCTGAAAACATCATCCACATTGATGGATGAAAGGGGAACTCTTCAGATTAAATGTGAAACATTTTCAAGAACATCCTTGCAGTTTGGCAATGAGCTTTGAGATAACCCCACTTGGGACAGGCTCAGTGGGAAAGTGGAATGGGATGGACAAAACTGATCTCTCTGAGGTGATCTTTCAGCAAGCAGTGTTTTCCTGCTGATGAATGAGCCATGTAGTTTTATAACAAACTTTGTAGATGCTGTAATATCAGAAAGAAGCCCAGACTCTGTAAAGGGACTTCCTCACCTCTGCCTTGGCTTTTGTCTCTAGTAGCTGAAGCAGTCTCACACTGCCTTTCATGACTAAATATAGAAAGTTGCATGGAAGAAAAAATCTTTGGGGACCAGACCATGGGAATTAAAAACCTCAGTGCTTTTTGAAATCTCAAAGGAGTTACTATCTGTGGAAGCATAAGCACCTTAACAGAACAGATCCTAAGTTTTTAGTCCATAGTCAATTGCACGGGGTAAATTTTCAGCAGGGGTAATCTAGATGATGATGATGATGATGATAATGATGATGATGATGGTAACAATTTCTGTTATCATCATTTCTGCTATTTTATAGCATCTGGATCCATTGCGTCAAGATCTGTAAAATCACATAGAGCAAGAGCAATGCAACATTTTTTCAGCAGATTTAAATGTCTGTGCCTAGGATTATATTGCTTATCGTGCTTGGTGGTAGGGTTCACAGCCAATGCAGACAGATTAATCAATTCTGGCTAAATATCCAGCAGGTTAAGTTTTCTCTGTGTCTCAGTTATACACAAAAATTTTTAAATGCTGACCTGAACTGTTCACTTCAGGCCATACGTAGTCATAAGAGAACGTTTTATGGCCTTTAAAAATGCCAAAACTCAGGAAACGAGTTTCAAGCCATTTCATAAGTCAAATAAAATACAGACACTTAGCACTCTGTGCTACCATCTGGCTACTATAAAATTTAAGAGAGAATTGAAAACTGACTGATTAATAATACTGTAGGGAAGAATTAATTAAATAGTGTGAATTTTCTTTTCTGCCTTCCCAGAGACCTATGATCTCTGCGTAGTAGCTGAAAAAGTTTCCAAAGAAAACCCTTGAAAGGAAATCAGTTCTGTTCCTTGTCAGAAACCCTCGGTGCAAATTTTTGTGTCAACACATTTTCTTCCAATTTAGTGGCTAAGATAACATTGAGACATGGAGGGAGGCTAAACACATAGGATCCTCTTTCATATAGAGGCTTCTAGTTAATGAGAAGGCAAAAGAAATCTGATTTGGAGACAAAGTTTTGTGGCTGGAAGACAAATATCTTTGAATAGATAAACAAGTCTTATCTTCTTCTAAGCATACATGCGTAGATCCTCAAGTTGAAGCAACTTTCAGTCTGTATGTGTAGATGCAAAGCCACTGTGTATGTGTGGAGCAGAAGCAAGCAGGTCAAACCTAGGAGACAGATGATGTTAATTTTTGCCAATAGAGACACAAAAATCTGAAAAATGCTCCATTCTAAGTTGTGGCTGCTCATGCACATACTGAGATTTTTTTCAAACTTAGAACTTGATCAATTTCTGTGCATTATTTTAAGATTTTCATAGCTCTGACAAACGGAACATCACAAAGTTAATGGACTTTCCTTGGTCCATAGTGGTAGGATACTAGAACACCTCCATTTCCTTTTTTAATATTCTTATGCTTTCCATTAGTGCCTTCTTGGAAATGACTAATTTATTTTGGTTGAATTATTCCACAAAATTCTTCATGATGAAGTTATAGCTAAGTAATTTAATGTAACTGGGAAAGGGCTTTTTACTGAGAACTGTCAGATCACCTTATTATATTGCTGAACTTATTTAACACTAATAACATTATTTAAGCCAGGTTACACCCAGTAAAAAGATACTGCTCCATTTGCTTCACTCAAATTACCTACTTGCAGAAGATTTACTACTGGTACTTCCTGTGTTTCATTAATCTTTTGTTAGGTATTCAAAAAGTTAAAGTTCAAGATCAAACTTTTTTTTTATACATTCCTGCATCTTTCAGAATATTTAATGAATGATGCAACATTAATATAATTTTGGAATGTGGATTTATAGGGTTACGACGTAATTCAATTTTGTATGGAGTGTAGAGTCTTAATTTTAGAGTATAAGTCAAGTAAAGGTAAAATGTGAGAACACTATCAATACCAGTCCCCTGTATTTTCATACAGACTGAAGAAAATACATAAGCCTAGATGCATTTCCTCCTTCCCCAGTATTGGCTTAGCAGACTAGGAAACCGATCTTGCAGTGTTCAGTGCAACAAAGTAAATATTACAGAAAAGTCCAATGTGGCTTTCTGTAAGAAATAATAAAACCATAAGAAGATGAGTATATCTGTTAGAAACCTCAAAATTATTCCTGTACATTTTTTGCAGGTTTTTCACAATTTTATGCTTTTTTTGGTAAAAGTTATACACAAACTCACCACAAAGTGCCATTGAAATTGAAGTGTCAAAAAACTTCTTGTACCCTTGATTAAGGGTTTATGACAGATATATGAGCTATTTTCCTAGCAAAGTATTTTCCATCATAACAAATAACAACACACTGTTATAGAAAATGAGTCCTGCTAGGTGATGACTATTTAAAGGAAAAGAAAAATGCACAGGGGTTCTTGCACATTTGTAATCTTAAATTTCCCAGACATATTTTTTCAATGTCAAATAACTCTGTCAACTGCAACATATTAAAAATACAGTCTAATCAAAATGCTGCTAGATTTTACACTAAAGAAAATAATAGAGGAGAATTGCCTTCATGAGGCAAAGACAGAATTAGACATTTAGAGAGTATTGCCATTCTTAGATAGAGTTAGTTTTCCTATACTCTTATTCTAAAAATATTTTCCATGTTTTCGTTTGCAAGACAGCCCTTCACATCTCTCAATTTTGTGAAATTATTTATTTAGTGCTTTATTTAAAATAAATTCACAGCAATTAAAATTACTATTGAATGTTTCCAAGTTAATGAAGGAATGGAATATTTTGAAGTTATTGTAAAAATTGCTAGAAGTATTTTAATATGCCTACTGAAGTTTGATTATTTTCAATTATAGCAGACTAGAATCAACCAGCTAAGTAATCCTTTTACTTTAGGCTGTTTTCCCAACTCTATTTGAGGGGTAAGAGTCTGGGCAGATTGAAACGGAGAACAAAAACATCACATTATCCAGTCTGCAGGCATTGGGTACAGTCAAAAAATTGAAAATACAACTTCAGGCCAAGATTTAAAAAAATGGACTAACAATGAAAATTCTAATTCTTTAGGTATATAGTAAATATGCATACAAATTGTGAAACAGTTAATCCCCTAAATCCATTGAATTTGCAGTGTTCATGTAGCACAGAAAAAAATTAAATGTGCAATTCTAGGCACCTGTAATTTGAAAAGTTAAATTCAGTTGCCTTTGCCAAAAAGAACTTAGCCACTTACCCCTTTTATACTGTGCTACCCCATTCCATGCCACTATATACCTTAGTAGCATAGCACCACTAATAATTTGAGTTAGGAGGAATGACTACACAATCGAGCAAGCCAGAAACATTTAAAGAAAAATGTGTGTTGTCTTTCTGTAAGTTATCTCAGGTGATCTATAAATATTGAAACACGGGTGTTTTTCTGTAGCCTTGTCAGAAAGCATGTTGGATAAAATGCTTTAAAATAGACAGAAAAGTCTTAAGTGTTTTCCACCTCTCTTAAATAAATGTCATGCCCACAGTGATCTCCCACCTGTCTATGCTGAACAGTTATGAAACAACTATTGCAAAGTAAAATAGGGCTATAATATATAATATCAGAAACAAATATTTTATTCCTGAAATCATTATACTTATTACACTTTAGAATTCCTTAGCAGGTAAAAATGTTAAAGAGTAAATGTCTTTCAGAAGTCTCCAGGAGGTACTCTTGAACCCCACTGTTAGGTTCATACCTAACCAAACTTCATTGTTTCACCAAACTTCAAGGCCAGGTAGTTTATCAGCTCAGCATTATAACCTCCTGCCTTCCAAAGACCATCAGTTCTCATCCAGATTAGGTGTGGTGTCCTCATATACAGGGCAGTTATGACTCTATAGCTTTGGCAGGCAAACTTCCCCCCCCAAAAAAAATTGCTGGGTCAAGCTGCAGAGGTGGTAGGCAGGTGACCTTCCCATGCTGGCAGCATGCACTCAGCAGTAATGAAGTGACAAAACAGAAACAGCTGGTTCCTGTTTCCCCCAAAACAATGGGCGTTTTTAATGTGTGTTCACAGTCTATTTAGAAAGAATTAGTAGACTGGAAATAAATTACATCATTCCAACAAGGTTCCTCATTAACCTATGCAATGGTTATAACATAGAAAATGGATTAATTCCCATTGCTATGAAGTGTATGAGGATTAAGGCTGGTTAGTGTTAATCCAACTGTATTAGGTATAGTCTTCACAGACAGTAATGAAATAAGCTGAAATGGGAAGGTAAGTAAGCATATAGATTTTGTCTGATGGCCAGAAATGATTCCAAGGTGATGGATTCATCAGTTTATGACCCTCAAAATATGACTAATCATAATAACTTCCTAACCCTCAGACTGACAGTTCACTCCTACTCTGTAGCTTTTGTAAGGAAACATACCAGCAGGTAGTTGAGAGATAGAGTGAACATACCAATAAGAATATAAAAATAAAAGCATAAGGATATGTAATAAAATAAGAGTTAATTAAAAGTTGTGTGATCTGAGGTAGGAGAATAGATGTGGATGTAGACAGTTCTAGATGATCATTATTCATCAAAGTGGAAAGTCAAGCTCTTTTTTTTTTCTGTGTGTGAAAATAACTATCTAATTTTATTATAGGAAAGTCCAAAAAAGTATTGTTGTTCATCACTTTGCCCCCACAGCATGGGATATTCTTCCTTAAGAACCCACAGAGTTTATATCTGAAGGAAGAATGCAGGATAAAATATTAAAATGTACATGCAACAATAAAAGCGATTGAGGATAACATGTGGGATGGTAGTCTGTGTTTTGTAAAATTTTGCTAAGATATGTGATGGCTTGTGATACTACACCTCTTCAAACAATCCTACAGATGGCTGAAAATATGAATCTGATGTTAAATTTTCCTGGAAGTATGATGGTTTCTCTCGTTATGCGTGGTGTATTATGAAATGGATGGCATCTGGGATCGTAAGTGCTCTTCCAGTATTGTTTAGAAAAACTCTTAGGTTGCTTCAGAAATGGAAAATAGCAAGATATGGTTCCTAGTGAGTGAAAGGTAAGTCACAGGTTCAGAATATGCAAGTCAGAGAAATAAAAATCACTGGAAAAAATAATGATGGGTAAAGAAGAGGATAGTGACATAGAGATACCACACAAAAGACAAAAAGCATGGCACCACCAAAATTGCTGAGCATTTCAGATATGTGAAAAGCACAATCAGAAAGGACACTGCACACCACTTTGAGATCACTTACTTCAGTGTCAGAATTGTTGCCCTAGTAAAGCTCATAGCATTGGGAAGAAGGTGTATTGCAGTAAAGCGTGAAAATAAAATAACTGCTGTATCTCAGATACAACTGTAAGGCTGTAGGTTGTAAATATTGTGAGGAAAAAGCATTTCAGTTCTTTTGACTCAGATTAAAATACTGGGATAATTCAATACAAGTTAGCTACTGGCTGTATTAGCTATAATTGCAGCTGATAGAAAAAAAACCCAAACAATGTCAAGCTTTTAGGACACTTGGGTAGGATGTTTGTCAATGAAAGTATCTCAAGGACTAATGGCAGATACCTGTGACAAAAGGTAATTTGATGATGAAGTGTCCAAATTGAACCAGGAGATGAATTAGCCCCATGCAGGAGGAATAATTCTTGATATTATTAAGGAAAAGTTTCGTCCCATGTCCAAATCTAGCCACCAGTTCAAACCTGGCATGCAAGCAAGAAATGTAGTTAAGTATCAATGACTATATTTCTGATCCATTAGACTGCAAGCTGGTTTTGGCAGGGACTTTGTTATTTATCTGGTATATTTTACTCTTGCAGAGCACCATAAATGTCCATAGTTGCTGAGAGCAATGATACTTTTTGAACCATGCTGCAGAGAAAATGGGAATGCGATACTGAACAGGAAGGATGTAAAATGGGAGAAAGAACAGTTCAAAAGAAAGAAAGAGAAGAAAGAGAATTGATAAATGGAAAAGTGAGGAAAAAGATAGGAAAAACAGAATGGAGCAAAATGGGAAGGGCTATTGTCCCAACAACCTTTCTTAATATATAGAAGTCAGCCATCCATAGTATAACATCCCACAAAGTTATCCTGGCTCATATTGTGGTCTTTATTTATCAAAGCACAGAGTGCTGGAATGACCACTGACATGAGAATGAATTGACCAGGGATTCTGTGTGCATTCATCTCTGTAATGTACAAGGAGCAGCTTAGTAACGTGTAAGAAAAAAAATAGATTTGAAAGGAATATTTATCAAACCAAATGGATTGAGTCAATCTGAAGTCCTCATTTTTTTCAGTAAATTCCCTCTGATTTCAGCTGTTATGTACCATATGTTGCTAACTCTACGGCAGAAAACTCAAATAATCAATTTCTTTACAGCAATATAAATGTGTATTACTGAGTTAAGTGTGGCTAATACAGCTCTGCTTAATATTACTACTATTATTCTCTCAGGCCTGTAACCCTTTCTAAGATATTTGCTTAATATATCAAGGTGACGTATACTTGAAGCCTTGATTTCACAATATGCTTACATCTTTATTTAACCTTGTGTCTGTGATTAATGGAATGTGCTATTTCTGCTTTACTGTAATGGATGGCTACACTGGAGCAATACACAACTTAGTAATGACATCTCATTCCACAGAAGACATTATAACAAAAATACACAGATGAACCAGAGCTGACAAATGCATTTTTACTCTATGTTTTTTACCTCTTTCTCTTTGACATCTCTTTATAGCCTGAATGGCTTTCCCTGTAAAATTTCTCTGGTAACACTTCTTCTAGAAAGTTCACTTCTGACCACCCCAGGGATTACATTGCTCCAAGAAGTAAGGAGAATGTGTTGGTACATTCACAGACTGTACACCAAAATGCAGATTCAAATGTGCAATTCTCTCATTTAGAAGGCAATTGTGCACTTCAAAGGAGTAAGAAAAGTATGTCATATCCCATGGTTACTAAAATGTTAAAGCATTTTTTTTCCTGATATGATAGAATTATTTAAATCCTTTTGCCTACATGTATCAAGCATTACTTGATGTAATGTGATAATGTGATTTGCAACTTTGCAATAGTGGACTAATTCATATACTTGCATGAATATAGAGAGGACCACGCTGACAAGACTGAAGACTAAGATGCATCTTGAATTTATTTATGAATTTATCTGCTGTTCTGTTTATACTTAAACCAGCAAATATATATTTTAGAAAATTTTATTTATGAATATATATAATGGATTTTTTCATTGCCTTAAAAAAGGTAGTTCTAAATCAAACATAAAATGCTTAACTGATCCAAATTATACAACAGTGAAATTCTTGTCATCCTACCTCAAAGGAATACAGTAAAATTGGAATAAGTTCAGGAAAGGATGGTTAGAAAGACAAGGAGTATCTTATATAACTTACTTAGCTTTTGTTCAAGAAGATTTTAAATAGTGTTTCATTCAGGAAAGAGCTAATCAATTGAAGAATAATCTATGCTTCCTAAAAGGTATGACAAAGATGACTAGGGAATGATGATTTTACTTTTCTAGTAGCGCAATGGGCTTCAAAGGAAATAATGAGCAGTGGGCTTAAAATAAACAAAAGGAATTACTTTCCCATACAACAACAACACGTAATTAGACTGGGAATGTGATTGTAAGCGTAATTGCAAAACGCAAAACTACAAACAAGTTCAGAAATGGATTTGTCAAATTCATGAAAAATAGATCCTTTGGCAACTATAAACGCAAAAGTCTTAGACGCAGCCTCTGGAACAGGAAGATCCTGAAGTAGAGATTGGAAGGGAAATGGAAATATCAAGGAGAATATTATTTGCTATGGGAATGATTGGTTGTCAGTTATGATTGACAACCATTATTGGTGTCATTAAAGAAAAGATACTTGTCTAGAGAAATCCTGTGCTGACCCTATATTGTCATTCTTCAGTCATTCCTTCCATTGTCTGTTGCACCTATATTTTATATCTTCTACCACTTCAAAGTTTGTCAATAAACGTTTTTTTCTCACTTTCAAAGTTGATCTTGGAATTCATCCTGCAATGACCACAGCATCTATAGTACCAAACATTTGGAAAGTATGATTTAGAAGAGTATCCTACATCATAAAATGGTAACTTTTATGAAGCAAATGGAAGATCAAGGTCCTAAACATGTTTTGGACCTCTAAGGATAGAGCAATACATATAATAATGAATGCTTCAGTTCTTTTCAGTAAGAACAGGTTCAGGCTTTACATCAAAACATCTGTTAGACTGTCAAAATTGGTTTTGACTGTGTTAATGTAGACCTAATTTTTTCCCTCAGAATTTCGTTGAAACCTAATGCCTTACAAGAATTGTATTTGTCATTTTAATTATACTCAGCATCATTTACAAATGCTCATGTTATTCTAAAACACTCTGAATGACGAATCTTCAGTATTGATTATTGTTGACATTAATGCTACAGTTAACACCAAAATATTATAGAATTACTTCAAGATTTTTGAGGAATTTTAAACAGTCTTAACTGCTTTCTGAAGGTCACAGTTGCTTCTCCTAGGTAACAGATTTTTGTCAGCTGAAGTTATCCCAGCAGTGCTGCTTTTCTTTACTCTAAGAGATAGAAGCAAGACAACAAAGGAGAATTGAAGCCTCAGTTCAGCTGTGGTTTGGTTATAATTACCAGCACTTTGCTTGTCATGGTCACAAGATACATTGGATCTTCCCTAAGGGATTCTAGAACCTGTCAAGTATTGCAAATATTTTTATGACATTTAAAGTTGTCTTGTGAAAGAGATATAGCATAAAGTTGTCTTCCTTAAAAATTAGATTAAATTGATAGATGTACTCCCATTCCTCTCCTCTCCATTCTAACATGCATTATATTTGATAATCCTATGGCTTCTGTATGAAAGAAATAGAAACTGCTGTAAGGAAGTTTCAGGTAAGCGTACACAGTGCTCACTTTTGTTGTTGAGGCAGTATGTGATAATGCTTTCTGGAGTGTGAAATTTTCTAATAGAGCCTGCCAGAATACAGACTTCCTTGGATATTGTCACAAGTCTAAGTGCAAGTAGAGTGGGGTTTTTTTATATTGCTATTGATTTTCAAAATTTCCTTACTTTTATTACAAATAGAAGTATTTCAGAAAAAGTCTAATGTACTCTAAGCTTATATTTTGTGACAATTGTGACAACCTCAGAAATACATATTTCTTCTGGGGTTATAACACAAAAATATGTCAGCTACCAATTAGAAATTAAGGTGGTGCATATACAATTACCGTATCAACCTTTGAGTGTCTAGATGTCTTCAGGTTTAGAAAAACTTATATTTTCAATAAAATTTAATAAAATTCTTTTCATAAAGAATGTTAAACTACAGCATTCTCTGGTGTTTTGTGAATTAGCCATCAATGCAAAACAAAGATATAAATAAAAGCTACTACTAATGGTGTCATGGTTTAACCCCAGCTGGCAACTAAGGCCCACCTAGCCACTTGCTCACTCCCCCACTCCGTGGGATGGGGGAGAGACTCAGAAGGGTAAAAGTGAGAAAACTCGTGGGCTGAGATAAAGACAGTTTAATAGGGAAAGCAAAAGCTGTGCACGCAAGCAAAGCAAAACAAGGAATTCATCCACCACTTCCCATGGGCAGGCAGGTGTTCAGCCATCTCCAGGAAAGCAGGGCTCCATCACACCTAACAGTGACTTGGGAAGACAAATGCCATCACTCTGAACGTTACCCCCTTCCTCCTTCTTCCCCCAACTTTATACGCTGAGCATGACGTCATATGGTCTGGAATATCCCTTTGGTCAGTTGGGGCCAGCTGTCCCAGCTGTGTCCCCTCCCAACTTCTTGTGCCCCCCCAGCCTCCTCGCTGGTGGGGTGGTGGGAGAAGCAGAAAAGGCCTTGGCTCTGTGTAAGTGCTGCTCGGCAGGAATGAAAACATCCCTGTGTTACCGACACTGTTTTCAGCACAAATCCAAAGCATAGCCCCATACTAGCTACTATGAAGAAAATTGATTCTATCCCAGCCAAAACCAGCACAAATGGACAGCAGTCTTTCCATGGGTAAAATCTGCCCAAATGTTTTTATGATGACAGATAAATCCCTCGCTGGAAGGGAAAAGTTAAGATTTTTGTAATGATGTTTTAGATCAACTGAAAACTACCTTTGGTGAACAGTGATTTAGAGGCATATTTGGAAGATGTCTGCAGGACATCTCACAGGATTTTTTTTTAAATTTTTTTTTTTTTAAACTAGTTCTGAATCAAAGACTGAATGGTTGTTAAGAAACTGTATCTCTGTTCTAGAGGCTGGTCCTTCTAAGCTGAGTCTGTGAAAGACACACATACTGTCAAGTCTTTTGCTGCCTCCACCTGTTTTACCTCTGCTGGAGATTAGGAATACTTATCTATGGGGCTTTAGAAAAAAAATAAATTTGAGTAGTCATTTGTTTGCCTATTCTCACTGTTACAGTGAATCCAACATCCTTTATGTTTTATCTGCTTAACAAATGTCTTCCCACTGCATTTACGTGTGGCACAGTGATTCCTGACAACCTTTGAAGAATAAATACCTGAGATTAACCTATTTGTTCTTCCTAGAGAAATATTCTGCTTTCTTCTGTTCTTTTGAATAATTAACTTACTATTCAGGCAAAGTTTAACTAATGCTTTACTTCCCCGACTTTCTAATTAAAGAGTGGCCCAACATGATGCAGAAGCTTTTCAGTTCTACTTCATGAATAAATGAACATTCCCTACTCTTTCAGATAATCCCAAGACTTACAACACTTCGGTATAATGATTTCAGTGAGTATACTGTCACTACTGATGGCATAGATGATTAAAAAGTTTTCTCTTCAAGATACATAAAAGGCAATTTTGGTTCATGATCTGTCAGCAGCTTGTATTTAAGGTCCCTTCCTGTATGTTTCCTTCATGCATGGCTGACTTTGAAGTATTTTTTCTGTATGTTATTAAAAAGCAAATGTTGCTGCCATTTATTCTTTTTTCAGAGTACATAAATCAGATACTATGTGAGTGAGAGAGACTGTGTTTGCAAGTTAAAGGCTTTCATGCAGCATAAAAGAATGACAATGTCACTCCTCCTAGCTGGAAAGACTAGTAAAGGACAATAGTTTTCAAAAACACTGCAGCTGTTTTCAAATAAAGAAACACATCAAGACATTTATAAGGCGGGAGAAGAACATTCATATCATTCAAGTGAGAAATATAACTTCAAATGGTATCTTTGCATCGTATACCGTACATCTAACCAGAGCATAAAACTTGCAATGATCTTTTTAGTTAAAAGGATACAGCTAAATATGGATATATTTAAGAGTGAATACATTTTAGGTAAGTGAGGGAAGTAGTAAACTGTATAGCAGGAGTAATGTTAAGCTGCTGTTAGCAATATCTGTTTGCTCTAACTCCCAGGAATACCCCTGTGACAAAAGGTAAGCTGATTACTATGCCTGCCTGCCAAATGCCCCATCCCATTCAACACTGGAATCTGTGTAAGTGAAACTAAATGCTCACAAAATGAAGAATGGCCCAATTCTTAGCCTGAAGCTAAATACTTCATGCTAAACACATCAGCATGCTGCCTTGCCTGAGTGAGAAGAAATTAGACCAAATGCAAACCAAAATCCTAATTTAGGAAAGCAAAAAGCAAAAGAAGCAGGAAATACCAACTCCTGACTATAGCAGTACATCTGTGGTGTAGTCATATTAATATAGGCAGGATTACCTAGGAATACGAGTGACACAAAGGAGAATATTTATTAGACCAAATGATGTGGCTGGAAAATCCAAAATGCTCCAGGACACATACATTTTTCTGACTTGGTTACTGAGGAATTCAAGGAATACACAGAATCTGAAGAGGAGATCTCAAGCTCTGAACTTCGTTCCCAGCTTGCTGCCTTTTTATTGAGATATATTATAATGCAGACAAAGCACTGAAAGCTCTGTAATGACAACGTACTGCATACCTATCCCTTGGAAAAACATGTGGGGTCATTGCTCTCTATGATTCACCCTGAGTACAGGTGAACCAAGTATTTACATAGGTTAACGTTCTATGACTAGTTAGTTCCTTTTATTATTCTTCAGGTGAGCTGTCTACCAAGCAGAGTATCCACACTTTTCCTTATCAACATTTGAGCTCAGTTTTGGGATAGAGGTGTTTGTGTAAACTGTTATCTAGATATGAAGTTTTCTTTTTAGAGATGTAACTTAAAAATTTCTCATTTGTTCCAGTTATCTAGAGGAGGATAAGATGAAAGGCAGTAATCTCTGGCACCAAAGAGAGGGGGTTGGTTTTGTTGTTTCTTCCAGAGATGCAGGAATGCCCAAGATGCATCACTCAGGTATTTTTGCTTGCCTTCCTAGTTCATGAGGAACCTATTCCCTCCCTGACAATCAGAGCATCCCATTCAAACAGTGGTCTGTGATGCTGTTGGGCCAGCCAATACTGGTTTAGTTTTTGCTTGCTGACCACTTTTCTTTTACCCAGTTTACCTTAGTTTGAAGAGAAGAGTCAGGTAGTAATGGTGCTTTCTGCCCTGTAGAAGAAATTGTTTATCCTGACTGCTAACTGGGAAGAAGAAAAAGGTGGTGAAAAGGACTCTCAGCCCATGGAGAGATTTTCCTAGAGGTCTTTGTGTACTAATCAGGAGCTTAACAGTGGAAGAATAATTTCCCAGAAAGTCCATTGTCAATACAGAAATAATGAAGCAGGGAGGAGTAGGAATAGGAGTGGGAAAAGGTTGAACTTCTATGGAATTATGAAGGAGTGAGAATCTGTACATAGTCACCTAACTATAAATGTGGTAATGGGAAATGGTCATTTTCCTTTGAGCTTCAAAGTCTCTGAGGGAATTTATGTGAAGGGTGGCTTTGCTGCTTAAAACAGCTACTGCATGCAGCTGCTGAGGGAAAGCAGACAAACCTGATTTCCCTTGCATCTGCTCCCAGGTTTGTGTAGTAGCCTCATAGAAATATATTTAAACTTCCCCCCTCAGCTATTGTCTTTCCTCTTACACCATCACATTGCATGGGTGAGACAGTCATGAACTTTGGATTACCTCCACACAGGTTTCTGTTTTCTCCTTCAGTGTCTGTTGACTGTCTTATTTTCTCAGTAGAAAATGTTGTAATTATGGTGGGTGACTTGTTCTTGTAGGGTCAGGCAAAGCAGCTCCATCTCATTTTGACCTTTGATGAAATGAACCATGTCATATGTTTCACACATGCCCTTTCCAGATATGTTATGGCAATCTGTCTGACAGAGACATGGAGGAAAGGACAAGACAAAATAATAACTGATGTTATCAGCAACAGCAGGAATGGCAGATCACAGTTTTTTTACTTTTCCCAGCTACATGTGATTTTTCTGATAGTAAAGCAAACATGTATTACTTGTATAATACACAAAACCTTTTTCTTTCTGGAGTGAGTCAAGCCACCAAAGGAAAAAAAAAAAAAAGCCACAATATACACTATCTCCTTTTTCTATCTCCTTTCTCTGTCTGTTGCAACTAAGCCTTTCAGTGGTTCTGTTTCTGGAAAATTCATCTGACTTGAATAAAGCAGTGTAAGGCTTCTCAGCAATTATTTAAGAACATATTGCTGAGTTCAGCCTTTATGGAAACAATAGTTCTGAAATTTGTGTTTTGTCGAAGCAGTAAAACAAGCATAAGCATAACCTAAGCATAACATTTTCACTTTATAATAAAAATGATCATAGATCAGCAAACAATCTGAATTCTTCTAAGCTGTTCTTGAGGAAAGTTTGCCAATAATTTATCCAACAGTGAAACCGATGTCTTTACCAATGACTTCAACAAAAAGGAACCAAATTCAGTATAAATCTTGCTATTAATGTTAGTTGAGCTAGGTTAAGTCTTCGAAAAAAACTATTTTTTTCAGAAATAGACACAAAGATGTGAATATGCAAATTAACCTTAACAAAGAAGCTGTCAAGTGTCTACTCAAATAGGTGTTTGTATCAGCATGATTCCCAAGATACTCTGCACATTGCACATGAAGTGCACATATTTTTCCATGGCATTGTGCTTGCATATCTGTGCATTTAAAAATATTAATCATGTATTAGCTCTATACAGAGTGGTTACAACACTTTATGGTAGTTCTCGGGTCTGAGTACTTACATAGCCACATCCTTACTCTGTAGTGGGGTGAAAGCTGCTGTGCACTGGGCTGTCCCTAGCTATGCAACAGGCTTTTCCTTCTTGCTCCCTCTTCTCATATTCAAGTAATACACTTGGACACATGGTGGGCACAGAAACACATATCCATTCTGTCCAGAGTTAACCTTTGTGTTTTAGATGGGGTTTCACTTTTAAGAAACTTTCCTTCATTTTATAGAAGATAAAACTCTTTGGTCCAGTAATCCAAGTGGAGAGACTGAATTTTCCTTTACAGAAGAAACTGAGGGAGATGAATGGACACAGTTTAAGTGCTGCAATCATTATGTGTGTCACTAGCAGAT
The DNA here is from genome assembly GCF_964188355.1 of Buteo buteo. NCBI lineage: Eukaryota > Metazoa > Chordata > Aves > Accipitriformes > Accipitridae > Buteo > Buteo buteo. Next base: position 33,138,872 of record NC_134171.1, on the reverse strand, counting down.
CTCTTATTACCTTCATCAGTACCTGGTAAAAGCCCTCCTCCCCAGTTTTAAAACTTGTGGTCTTGTTTAATATGCAATAAAACAGAAGACTCACTCACAGGATCTCCAGATGATGACTACTTAGTTCGGAAATGGAACACAACATAAATGGAATAACTCTCAATTTCCAGACTTCAGGTTTAGATTTTTTTATTTTTTTTTCAGTGTCCTAAAAACACCTGTGTCTTAAGCAACTAAATAATTTAAGTTTTGGAACAGAACTAATGTCCAAAGCATAAATTAAGCATATGGACTAACAAATAATAAAAATCTATTTATTATAAGCACTGTATGCTGACAAAACAGATTTTTGAAAATGTTTTCTGCAAAGTTGTGGTGATAATAATATCTGGTAAGAGCACTTTTCGTATTTCTTCAAGGGTCTTGGTGTTCCCACTCCTAATCTCAGATTGAACACAGTATTTCATCTGAAAAGGGTATTACACAACATCTTTTTGCCAGAAACAGGTAATTTATTTGTCTAATGTTAGAAAGGAAGCCAAAGGAAAAGCCAAAGAAAAACTCAGTTCTGACTCTATTACCTGGCTTTACCAATTAAGTCATAACTCTGTGCAAACATTAAAAAGTTTGCTTGGATGCTAACTCAGCACTGCAAAGAACGTTGATTCAGGATTTTGCCTCTTCACAGACAATTGAGGCTACATTTTGATCCAATGAAATTACTCTATTATTTGTAACTGCTTGAAATACTCATATGACCTTATTTTACAGGTTCCAAGTGGTAATGTGTGTATACCCAAACACAGAAAGGGAGGCACTTTTGAAAAATGACCTATGTTTCACATAAGATATGTACCCTAATATATGTAGAAACAAAAATATTAATGATGCAGAAAAGTAGGATTGGATTACTATAGTCTTCTGTATATTCATAACTAGACACAAGAAATATAAAAACAGTCTCAGCACAATCACTTTTAATTTTATCAGGACAAAATGAAACATAATGTTTAAATAGGTACTGTGCTTGATTTTTTCTTTTACAAGTCATATAGATTAATTGCCTTCAGAAGGGGATATTTAACCAATTTCAAGCAGCAGTAGGCAGAAGAAAGCTGTTCAGTTGTGGAATGAGCACTCTGAGAAAGAGACAGAGCGTCCCTTAGCCTGGGGTACAATAGATTTTTATCAGAACAGAGGATGCTAAAGGCATTGTTAAAAACAGAAGTATATACCCTGTCAATATGTGAAAGAACTGACCACAGTTCTGTTTCTTTCAAAGTAGAAAGTATCATGTGGACTGTGGGAGAGGAATAAGCCCATCTAAAAAGTGGGACATGTGAAAGAAGGCAAGAACACATATGCAAGAGAGAAATAAGTCAGATGAAGCACTTTTGAGCTTTGAAATTTCAAAACAATCCACTTATATGCGCCAAACAATTTGGACAATCTTCTAAATAAAGAAGTACCATTATTTTCAGCTGGATTCTTCTAAAAAGACACATGATTTACTGAAAAAAAATGTTCCCCAGCATATTTGTTACCTGTAACTTTTTGTGAAACTATGTGTGAGGGCAATAAAATATTTAAATTCCAATATATTCTACTTCAAGACCAGAAAATTTGAATTTCAAGTGATTTTGTGATGCAGATTTGAAATAGCTCACTCTAAGTATTTGATATTCTCTGTGAAAAAGGCACAGCATCACATCATTAATATTTTTAAAATTGGAGAGATATTAACAATTCAGTTGATATTCTTACTTAATGTCTTTGCAATGGATGAAACCTTTCTTTATGGGAAACCATCATATTCCTTATGGAAATGGCAAGAATGCTTCTTTCCTACTAATAACAGGAATCTACCTAGCAGAACTCTATTTTTATGAGTTATGAATTTCTGGCATAGTATTTAACCTGTTAGACTTTTTATTTATTATGTGTTTATGAGCACTTTGGATATGTTGAGTAGCACATCAATTACAGATAACTGTTGTAAGACCTACCACAATGGATGATTCTTTTCTTGTCCATGGAAAGCAGAGTTTAAAAATCAAGACTTAAAGTGGATTATGAAATTCAAGGAAAGTTTGACCTGATACAGAGGCTTTGATATATGCTCTGATATGAAAAAAACCAACAATTGAGCAAGTATACACAATTTTCAGTGGCTCTAAAGGAGAAAAAAGGCTTTTGTCAGCTCTGCTTGAGCCACTGCTTACAGAACACAATTCTGGAAATATTTTTTTTTTTTTTTTTTTTTTTGTGGAACACCATCTAGAGTATATTAACATTTTCTCACTTTTTAATCTTTTTCTTACTCAATTTGTGTATGATGCTATTTTTCAACCACAATTTTAGCACAAGCAGAGGCAGCTGTGACAAGATAACCTTAGTCTGGTATCTATACAGGCTTTGTTTATTAACGATGGCATTCCCTTCTTCTGTATACTTTTACTGAGGTGGAGAGCTAGTATAACATCTTTTCACAAGAGAACTCTGAACCCCTTTGCAGAAATTTCAATATAGACACCTCCAAAATGCTAAAAGAGTTTTAAATCACCAGCAATCAATACAAAGGATAATGTGGAATATACAACTTTTAGCACTGAGGAAAGGATATCATTTCTATGTCCTCCATAGTAACACATTAATTGGCAAATTTTCTCTACTTTCTCCACAAACATAACTATCATGAGTAGTAATAACAGTAATGATGATCTCTGATAAGTTAAACTAAGAAATAAGGAAGCACAGCTCATAAAAATAGAACTTAAACTTTTAAACAGGCAATTTTATTCTGCACACAGCAATTACTCCTGTTGTCAGCAGGATGAAAATTTACTACCCCAGAAAGTCATAAAGACTCTGATGCATTCTTACACAACACAGCGTGAGCTGCATCTGAATGAGACTGTCCTTTACAACAGCCTCCCCCTTCCCCTGTACTACTCTGTACCAGTGCTTACATCTGTGACATACGATCTGAGGGTTTCGCACAATGCAGAGCCGGGCTAAAAGGCACACCAGCACTATTTATGATTATTTCAAGGTTGGAAGTATTTTCTACCTATTTTAGTCAAGTGGTTTTTTCATTGTTCCAGAGAATACATAACGAAGTGCTTTTGGCAGAACTGTTTTTCTCCAATCCCCAAATAGCTGATGGAGCAGATCAATGTTTTGCTATGTCTCTTAGCAAGAATCTGACAAAGCCGTGAAAAGGAAGCTCACTTGCCACCCAGAACCGTGACTACTCTTTCTGTGAAGGTGAAGACTAGGAGAGAATACACCATCAGTCAGAAGGGGAAGGGCAGCCTTATGCAGCACCAAACCCAGGAACAATATGAATCATGTTGCTGGAAATTTGAATGCAATGGCTGAAATACTTGACAACAAAGGATACTCCAGAAGAAAATTTTGCATATGCAGCTAAAGTCTGTTAAGGGCTTGCAGTCTTGCCACAGAATTCAATCCTGATGGTGGGGCGAGAACAAAAATTAACTAACCACCTGATACAACAATGTAATGACAGCTGCAGGATGTTGATATAACATCCTAATGCTGAGGATTTGGTGTAATCTATGGCTGCAACTCTTCAACAGCCCTACTTGCCGAGCTGTTTCTCTGGCTACCTGAGCCACTCTTTTTGGTCTTGCAAAAACCCTGGGGACATGTAAGCCTACTGGTAGCCAATTTGGCCCTGATTTCAGAAGTATTTTTATCAGCTATGGATGTCATGTCAGCTGACATGGGTATTTACTGACAGAGATTTTAGGTTTTAGTAGTTTTGACCCAGTCTGTAAATTTTGTACACATGTGGACCAGCACTTGAAGACAACAAATACATTGTTCCTGTTCCTAGTCCAATATCCATTCTGCAACACCTTTCTGTAAGTTCATGCATTGGAGATGTTAAATTGGCAGAAATAAAAACTTAAATTGCATTTAAAAATATTCACACAGATGTACAGAAAGTTATTCTGTGAACATGAAGTACAAACATCTATTTCCTTTCTTTCAGTGTCAGATGAATGCTACATATTGAACATTTGTAGGATTCCTTTCTGTTCTGACAGACTGAACAAGAGATTAGTGATTGATCTCTTTGAATTACCTATATAGAGAAACTTCCTTACAGCTTCCAAAAGATCAAGTGAGTATTCTGGTACGATGCTTCATCAAAAGGAATTATAGATTAAACAAACAGTAACTCAGTTGTTTTTTTCCTGGCCTTTTAGCATAGAAATGTATGTTTATTCAGAGAAAGCTTGTCTTCTGCCCATTGATTGCTCACCTTCTCTTGTAAACATTGTTTATTTTGTTCATTTTTTAATCAATAAAAGCACAAGTCAACCACAAGTTCACAAAATATAGCAAGAAAAAAGAGGAAAGAAACTTCTTTTACAGATAACCCTTTTTAAATCAGTACTGCAATACAAGATAATTCAGAATATAGTACTATTTGGAGTTAAAATCTTCCTGTTTAATCGAAGTTCCATAACTATATCTAAAGGTGGATCCTGAAGATAACCTACATTCTACCAAGCACAGAGCTTCCTAAATCTCTCAGGTTCCTTGTCTTTTGAATTTATTTCAGGATGTTTGCCTTCTACTAGAATCTGAACAATCAGATTGGCCAAGTTTGCCTTGTACAAAGATGACTGATGTGTGGGAGTTAGAGATGCAGACTCGGCCTCATCAGAGACATTTCTACTTGATGCACATAAAGAAAAAACAATAAGAAAACCCATCTTCCTAGAGACCTGGGGACTCTTCCACTTCCCCTTAAACAGATGGTGTTCATTCACACAGGAATACATCTGCTGTCTTTCTCTGTCCTGTATGCTCCAGTTTCTGGAATATTTTGAATGTTTTTCTGTTTATACCTTCTTCTGTTTGTTTTGGGGTTTTGGGGTGTTTTTTTTGTTTTTGTTTTTGTTTTTGTTTTTGTTTTTGTTTTTGTTTTTAAATCAGTGCTATATGGTATACTCACAGTGTACCACACAATCAACATCCTTTTTCTGAGTGCATACAATTTTTACATTATTCATCCTAAATGTTGATAATAGTGGCCAGATCATATCTTCAGCCAGTCTAGTTGAATGATTTATTTCCTACTCTTTTGTTATAGTCACCTACCTCCATGAAGTAGAAAGTATTATATGACCTTGGTGTACAGCTTTTCTCTTTTTCAATGCTCTCTCTGTTCTGTCTGGAAAAAAAAAAAAAAACAAACCCAAAAACCCCACAAAACTTTGCAGATGTGCTTCCTCCAGCCTTGTAATCATTTGTAGTCAGTATTCAGTTTGGTATGATGTGCATATTGCATAGCATATACTGTGCTCTAGGAATTAACAACAGTAGTAAAAACAACAAAAAAAATCCCTTTACATACCTTCCAACTCCAGCATGTAAACAAAATGGTGCACAAAAATTTGATCTATACCATCTTTTTCCATTAGCAGGTTGTCACAATTTACATTATCTATCTCATTTTTAAATCATTTTCTTCTCTGTTTATCATGAAACAAGGCAAGTTCCAGCATTGCTGATTCGAGATTTAATGTGACAGGTTTTTCCTCATTGATGTCATTTTCTCTTTGAAGCATATGAAGAAAAACTATCAAGAGGTAGCCATGAAATCACCAAATAACTGCAGACTAGTGTCCTGGTGTATTGGGGACCATCGAACTTTAAATTATTTTGTTGCACTAACTTAGGACTGAAAATTAAAAGGGGTCATGAATAACATGAAAGCAAACTTGCAGCTTTTATTCAAACTAATATTTCTGTGATTATTTTTGTACTGTTCTTTCAGATCACCTCACACAAAGTTTTTCCAGTGCTGCCAAGCCAGTTTGTAATATGAAATTGTTTCCCATGTTATCAGATTGATTCTGGAATGTCTTTAATTTACTGCACTAAGATAATATCATGACCATCACTTGTTATCACCTTGTATTCAGGTTTTATGTGAGCTTCCCAAAATATTAAATCAAGGTTTTGAAAATTAGTACCCACTGAAGGCAATACAACCTGAATCATATATGATTTAAAAACAGCTGCTAAGTTCTTAGTTAAATATGATTACAGATGATGCATCAAACTTGTAGCTTCTAAACAACAACAGTAAATTTCTTTGCTGAACAAAGAAAGTTACAAAACAGTGAACGCATCTTAAGAAAAGTTAAAGCTTATATTTGGGCACTAGATTATCTCAGGTTTTCTCAGGTTTGCATATCCAAAAATTATAGCAAAACCCCTGAATAATATTGCCAAAGAGCAAAGAAACTGGGTATTATTGTTGTATACTAACTTAAACAAGAAGGCCTCATTAGATATGACAACTTACATACACTGTGTCTAGCCCATGCTGATTGCAAAAGAAAGTATTGGTTTGTATTTGTACTCACAGATCAAAGTTAGCATCAAGAAAATATTTTCTAAGTCAGAGAAGGGACATGAATATGAGAAATATTACACAGTGAGATCAGCCTGTGATTGCTTACAATCTTGTGCAGCTAAGTGTAAAGAAAGTAATGAGAGCTGTGTGTAAAGGCAGTAAAGACATTGTGATAACTGTCTTTCCATTTCTTTGTCAGCAGCAATTCTTTAGACAGTTCATTGGAAAAACATTTTGTATGTACTTAACTAGTCCATGTTGTTATCTTCTATTCCTGCAGCATTCGTCCTTGTGTAGCACCACAGATTATCTCTAAAGTGGTTTATTTTTATTGGACTTGTGGTTGCAAGTAGATTTACTTTGTTTTGTTTCATGTCTGTGATGCCAATGATTTCTTAACAAAAATCATCCACACTAGAGACTTCTTTGCTCCTACCTCAGAATATTCTCAGGAGCACATGGTTGCAAATGACAACACCATTTCCTACTGTATTGTTTTTTCTCAAAATGAGATGCAGACAAAAGAAAGTTTATATTTGCATGGCTCACAGAAAATCACATTACAATTGAACAGATAAATTAAACTTTTATGGTTTTATATCATCAAAGACTAATACCAAAATATATGCATGCATGTCAGCTACATAAAGATACACACATGTACATATACACACATATATAATAATCTTGTACAATGATATCCTTTACTGTGAGAAAATTTTCAGATTTAGTGAAATATGTATTTTATACACTCAAAAACATGTATCTATGCAAATGAGGAAAATATGACTGAAATAACTTGCTGTTATAAGCTTCACCCTCACCTGATGTCTTACCATTTAGGAAAAATTTAAAGTAATAAAAGAAATATTTTTATCCTTCCATTATATTTGTCCTCATTTTCATAAAGATACAAGGAATGCCCATTTCATAAGTACTTTTGCAAAGTATAACAAATTATTTTCATTATGGCAATTCTACTTTCTTCCCATAATTTTTCTAGTTTCATGACTGTTACCTAAACCAATGAAGTTTTCTAAAAAATCTGGTTGCAGACAACTAGTAAAATAATACACAAATTTCCACATTATCAGAAAAGTCCCCAGTAGCTAAAGGAAATATCACAGGTGTGAAAGCCAGCAGTCCTAAACAAACACATAGATAACAACCCTGAAAACCTGCAAAAAGATGTATTAACAGATTATTCTACTTGCACAGCTTTACAGCTCTGCAAATCATATCACTATGGAGTACTGAATAATTTCACAACAGTACTGAATTCCATTACAGAGCCTTCATTACTGGATTATTGGCCCATTAAAGCCATCAACACATCGTTCTTGAATAATCACCATAATGATGAGCCACTGCCCTGAAACATAATGATGTGTATAGGCCCTGCAGCAATAATAAAATCACAAATTAATGTATACTAATATAACAAAGCACTAAGTGGAGTTGACAACAATCAGTAAAAAGACTGGCATGCCTGTTTAGTATTCCCTAAAGCAATGAGAACAGTAGGTGAAGAACTTGTTTTAAATACACTGTATCTAAGTGAAGATATGAAGAAGGATAAACTGTTCTGCCATCCCTTATGTCCAGCCACGGAGGTACAACAAAGTTGTGCTTGTATGTTTGTATAATGAATTGGTTTATTCCACACTTCCCGGATTTTTCCCATTTATTAATAGAAATAACTGGGAAACACAGAATGGTTTCACCAGAAATTCTGGAAACAGAAGTTCTGTATTTCCCAAGAGAACAGATACTGCAGAGCCACTAGTACTGCACATTTTTATATGTATCTTCCAAAACACCTTCAACTTTAAGCTGAAAAGACTCCCTTGTAGGAATGAAAGAGTAACTCATTTTCAGTGCTCATTCAGTTCTTGTAATTTCTTCTGAAAGTGCCGACAGGGATGCCAATTAGTTGGAGTTAAGATAGATTTTGTGATGCGTCTTGAGATCATTATTGTATTTCATACAGGTCACTGACCCACTGTTGGCTAGTAATACATTACTGATCGAGAAACTTCAAATTGTTACAATTCATCTACCAAGTTCTCATTCTTTTTTGAAGGGAATTATTAAATTTGCCTTCTTTTCAGATAAAAATTGGATTCTCTCCTGGAAGATATGTTTTAGCTGAAATGCAAGTTACTGAACTCAGTTCAGGGGCAATTGGGTGAAATATAACGACCTATGGGAAGTGATCCAAGTAAATAATCAGATTGCCCCTTGAGCCCCTCAGGTCTGTCAGTCTATGAAGTTTAGCTGAAGTATTCATGCTTTTTGAATCTGCACCTTTGTACACTGTGATAAGCTGCTTCTTAAAGAAGAGCTTATCTCGCATTTCTGAAGCGGAGAGGATACCCCAAAACAACTATTTATTGCTCCAGTGTTATTGATGGAAGTGTAATTGCTGACTACAGCACTTGCCACTATAACAAAGTGGAATCCATTCACCCATTATCCTTGAACATGGTGCATTTTCACAGTTAGTTTTTTTCATTTCAATCCCTTTAAAATGAGGGAGAAGGGGCAGATGAGGAGGAGTATCACTTCTAGATGATTTTTCTAAAAGAAAAAGCCTGAGCCTGGCAGGGCAGGTAATTTCATCTGATGGTATTTCAGACTTCCATGCATGTGTATGCTTTCCACTTTCCTGGCTGTAATATAGTTTAGGACACAGTGGAAGGAGAATTATTTTTCAGTTTGGAGGGCACTGCTACATTGACTATATGGAGGCTGAAGAGTCTTCAGGACTTTGAAATCCATAGACTTAGATCCCTAAGTGTCTTCACTTAGTGGAGAGTTTCCTATTTCTCCTTAATGAACTCTCTGCAAAAGAATGAAGGCACTAAACAATGTATATTTTCTTTGGGAGAAATTTGCACCTGGCTATAGTCTACTTGCCCTCTTTCGTTTTTGAGGAAGAGAGGTAAAACATAAAAAGCATTTGCATAGGGCAGGTAAGGGTTAAGATGCTGTAGCTGTGACCACACTCTTAAACTGTAGGTCTGTGAGTACAGTGAGTACAATGCATAAGGCTTCAAATTCTTAATTAAGGAAGGTGCTTATGGTTTCCATGGTTGGAGATGGAAACATGCAGTCAAGCAAGTCAAGTTCCTTCTTGTTGTAAAACCTTTGCCAATGAACTTTTTGACAATATATTTCAATTCATCTGGTCAGAGGATGTGGCTGCTGACTACAGCATATGAGTTAGAGATGTAACAGATGGACAGGGTACACGAAAACTTTAAATTTTTGCATATATAAGGCAGTAATACTCCATCTGGGACTTACTCTGCCTTTGTGCTTCATCAAATACCTTGTCAGACTGCAGCAGGCATCCCAGCTTTTCTGCTTCACAGGGAGACTGTCTCAAACTTCTAAATAGCTAGACAAAACTTTTCAAACTACCTTTTCCTTGAATGCATTTAATCCCCATAGGGATAGTTTAATATTCTTACCCTCACATCTTCAAGCCGTACTAAGGAAAATGTTGATGTTTCAACTCAAGCAGATTAAGACGTGTTCATATTAAGGAACTCAAATGTTTAATGAAAAAAAAAACAAACAAATAAAACTTATTGATCAGAAAACTAGCTTTTTTTAAAAAAAAACTTAGGTACACATAATTCTGGGAAACTTAGTTATTAACATAGCTAATCCTTACAGCATTAATGGTCTGTAAGTCCCTTTTGGCTGAAAAATGTAAGTGGTAGGTAGTGAAAAATACAAACATTCCTTGAATGTTTTTAAACTTCACTGTTGTTGCTGTTGTTAGCTCTGTATTATTTTCATTATTCCTTTTTTATTTTTTGAATTAGTGTGAATAATTTGTTAGTCATAATTCTCAGACCACTTAATAGGCACAACTGTTACCTTTTTGCAGTTACCACTGTGGTATGTATGTCCAGTACCCGCAGATGGCTTTTATCTGTGAGAAATACTGTATTAATTAAATCAGCTCTTAAATACAGCAGCCTCGTGGAGCCAAACTTCTACAGTAAGAATATGGAACAACAACTATGTCTTCTCCATTAATTTGATTCATTGCATTGTTTACTTGTTGCCAAAATTCACTATAAAATGTAAATGAAAAGTAATACTTGTCCATGTATAGTAACCATAGCACAAGATATACTGGACATATTTGTGCAAAGAGCATGAAACTAAATTCAAGATACATTTAATTAAAAAAAGATTATTCAGACTGCAACATAGAAAATTAAATTATATCTAGTTGAATTCTGGGACAGTATTAGGTCACTTAAATCCTAAACTGCATTCCAGATACACACTGTTTTCTGCCTCATCAATCACAGTAAGGGAGGAGTGTCACAGACTAGACAGCAGCACTTGCAATGCTCCTGTCAGCAAATGACTGAGTCTAACAAAGGCTGTTGCTTTCAGCATATGCAGTAGTAGGGGTGGGATGGGAAAGGAACAAATGCAGGAACCCTGTTTATGGAGGGTACTTGTGGGAGAGCACTGTCCCCAGTCCTCTCAAGCAAGCTTTGGCTTAAGCTCTTCAGTTGCACATCATCTGAATTCCATCCTGCGGCATCTGCAGTACCTAAGGGGAAAAAGAGGGAATCGTGCACACACTGACAGCACTGCAACTTGTCCAGAAAGGAATTTAGATTTGTATGTGTTAGAATTTGGCTGGCCCATAACTAACTCTCTCCTTTTGCACAAATGGAGGCATCCAATGGAATAATTGCATTTAAGGGATATGTCAGGGAAAATGGAGCGAGAGAACTCTTGCATTATATGGGTATGGTGCCTCCAGCTATTGACATCTTGGAAACTTTATCCTGCATCCTCCCAGGGTGGTTCTGCTCCAAGTGAGTAATACAGTTCAAAATGAGATACAGAGATAAAAGTTTAACACATGAATATATTTAATGAAGAGCGATAACTTCTCTTTTTAATGTTAACTAGCAGGTGAATAACCGCTGAGGTACTTGCATAACTCCCCAAACCAGCCAGAGCTTTAAGGCAGTTCTGCCTGTGTCTTTTCTTTCACCTGAGCTTTCCAACAAAACCAAACAGCTTTTATAGACCTGTTTTTATTAGAACTTTAACTGGCAAGAGAAAGTCTTTTTTTAAAAAGAGGGGAAAAAATCGAATGTGAATAGGCAGAGGAGGAGACTTGGAAACAAAACTAACGCCCTTTGCCAGCCACGTCCTTGAGGAGCAGGACCTTTCATTTAGCATTGTTTTCATCCAGCAACCTTTCCTGCCTTCTCGGGCTGTAACGAACTAAGCCTACACAGTCTCTCTGTCACCCTGGAGGGATAACTTTGGACTTACTCTCTGCTCAGCAGCGTCCCAAGCGCAGATGTTCTGCAGAGACACATCTGCCTACCTCAACTTGCACTCTGAAACATTATCCCCTGAATATTTCCATCTGCTCCCACAAAGGCGTCACTCTTTTCCCCCTTCTTCTAGAAAGTTGTTTGACAAAGAATGCAGCAACCAGGACATGACAAACTGAAGCCTTTTTGCTTCCCAAATTAATCCTGAGATAGAAACATAAATATATAAGGTGCGAACAAACAAATAAAAGAGCTGCTACTCACAAAAAAAATGTAGGCCATGCATGATAAACTGAATCGGAAGAGAAAATGGAATGAAAGTTCATCAGTTTTAAAGGAAAATTTGTCACTTTGCTGTTGAGTGCTGTAATTAGTCATTACAGTAATAGATAGGGGACTTCTGCACTTTCAGAGAAATTTTTTTCAGTGTTTCCCAAAGCAGGAAGGAGGAGGTCCTCTGTAATCTGACCCTCCGGCTCTATTCAGCCTTTGGAGTAAGGTCTGTCATGTGCTTTGGGAGGAACTGGTATGTTCACTGTTTTCTTGATGTTCATTGTCAATACATAGAGACATGTTTGAGTGGACATCCAACACATTCTTTCAAATGCTTGCAAATTACATTCTTCTTACAAGGGAAAGTTTTCACTTGCAGAAGAAGTTTTCTCTTAACTATTGCAACTGTTCAGTTACCTGTTGTGGGTGGGTGGGTTGGAGGAAGCCCTGTGAATACAGCTGCTGGCTGGACCTTTGAACAGGCAGAAAGTGCAGGTGCATGGAAGCTGCATTATAGCCATCATGACATGACTGCACATTAGTTTATCAAAAGAAATGGTGAAGAGATGGCATGTTACAATATAGAAATAAATCAAGTAACTCCTAGATTCCAGTGTTTATCTTAAAATTAAAACTTCAAAACAACCTTCATAAGTTGCTTTAGATCTATTTTTTCTACAGAAAACACTTGAAAAGTTATGTGCAATATTCTCTGATTTAGATTACATTATGGAATTGTCTTGGAAATATTTGCTTCAATTCTTCTCCTAACATTGGGAGACTACAACAGTTCCCCAGCCAATTTTTTTATGTTTTGTGACCTTATTTACAGAATATCAACTATTGTCTTCTCATCTAATGAAAAAGTAATGTGATAATGCTGTAAATGCTGATACTGCAGGCTTCAGACTTTATCATACTGAAAGTCTGCTAAGCTTTTTACTTTGTGCAAGAGCAGGTTTTAAGAATTCTACCAGAATCACTAGGGAATGACGTCTGACATTTTCTATCTATTTTTTCTTGCATTTATGCAAATGCACTAATATACTAAGTCTTACTACTTATATTTCACATCAGCTCATCCCCATGCATTAGAACATTGTACCGCATGCATTAATTAAGAAGTTAGCCCAGCCCCCCCGTCTCCTAACTAGCTTAAAGTATATTTGATGCCTGTTTATTGGACTTCAAAACCACATACGAGTATTTCTTCTTTTCTGGTTTGGAGGTCATCTAATTCAAAGTCTCTCTAATCGCTCACTATTGCAAACAATTCCAAGCCTTCCCTTCTGCACGTCATGGCACATATGATGTATAAATTTTAGTAATGCTTCTCTACTTTTCATATTTCTGTTTAGTGTTTGAAAGGTCTAAGAGATTTCACCAGTCTCCTCAAGGAAATCTAATTTCACTCTTACTTGCTCTTCCAAGGACTATCATCTACTGGCTGGATTTCATATACTACCAAGGAAATCTGGAACTTGTATCTATTCCAGTAATCAGAAAGCACCATGACAACCAGTATCTTTATTTGCAGTACAGATTATAAGGCTTTATTCTCTCAAAACAGAGCTCTTTTTTGCCCTGCCATTTAACTCTTTTTCAGCTTTTCAGTTTGTTCCTGTTTTGACTACTACTGCTGATCACCTGTACTCTATCACTTGCTTTGTCAAACACAACATATCCGCTGCTCATTATTAAGATCAGTGCTTCTCTAGGGTTTTTCTCCTCCCTGTGGTACACCTCAAAGTTTACATGTTCTTCAGTTACTTTTCCATTTTTCTGCCACTTGACTTTGAGAGGTTCAGTGGCTAGTTTTTTCGTGTGGAATTTGCCATATTTTTCTTTTTAACTTCTTGTCATGACTCTAATTATAATTTATTAGGTGCATTTCTATTTAGTAAGGAAACATTTAAACAGACTAATAGGGTCAGTAACCATACTATTATGATGATGACACCCATTTGCACTTGGATACTTTAAAATTTTTTTGAAGAAAGAAACTGTAATCATTCCTCATCTTTTGTATTAATTCCCTCATTCTTTCTTTACTACAGTTCCCATATGTTTTCTTTTGAACTTTTCAGATACTTTGGTCTCATAAATCTTCATGCCTAGTCTAATTCCCCTTCATTGTCCATTTCCTGCACAAATCTTCAGCCAGAATTTTTGAGCAATACTGGAAATTTGCAGGATCCTAAGTTTGCCTATCTAAATTCAGAAATCATTGCTGTTTGCTTAATATCATTTAGTTTTCTCTCTGGAACACAGCTTTTTTCTCTCTTCACTACTAATTCTTTGCTCTACATTGGGCTGACAGGTTTGACAAACTAAGGAAAGCTGCAGATAGCAAAGGAATGTGTAAAGCAGTGATAGGTGAATTAAGAAAGACAAGCTTCTATGAGCGGATCTGTGATTATTAGGATTATAGTTAACAAGCAGAGAAAAATGTAGGTAACATAATGAAATTACAAGAGTTATGAAAACGAGCTTCGTAGTATTTAATGAGGGAAATGGTTATAACCCTCGCCTGTCCAATATGACTCCTTCCACTAATAAAATTGATAGGTTACATTGTTAGAACATCCCCCGTGCCATAAACTTCAAGAAAATATCTTCTAATGTTGTTATATGCAATACCAGTTAATGCTTGCCAAACTGTTAAAAAAACCCAAAGTAAATTAGTAAAACTCTGCAGAAACCAGTATCAATAGCTGCTCAATTCTTTATGCTCTTGGTAATGGTTACATAATGTGTGTAAAACTAAGTGGAGCTGCTATTTTTGTTGTTATATAAAGGTTGTTTTGGCTAATTTCAGTGGTAACAACTTTGGAAATCAGAATAAGAAAGCTTTTTTTTAAAAAAATAAATAAATAGCTAATACTTTCTTATATTTAAATTTCATCAATATCTATAAATATCTTTGGAATACTCAGTGGAGGATCTACATTTGAATGTGTGGGTGTTTCTAACTTTCAGTAGTTTTAGAATCCTGTAAATCTCCCCACCTCATATACTACTGCACCCTTACATTTACTACTTAAATTACTTAGAAATTCAAAGATATGAGAAAAGGACTCCACAGTATCATTTGTGCTGAAATCTTTAGCAAATCCAGTTGATTGAAGATCTCCCCTTGGACACAATACCAGTTCCTTCTTAAAAGTCCTTAAGACTCATATATACAAGTTCTCCAAGGAGGCTAAGATTTCTTAAATACAAGGATAAGTATTTATACATGCAGACTTACAAGGGTAGATAATATTTGTAATCAATTTATTTAGAAAATTTAGAAGAAGCTATAAAGAGATTATCAGGTTACAATTGTTACATCCTCAACATTTCAACTAGAGTACGTAAAACATCTAATACATCTCATTGAAAAAAAGACCTTCAACATTTTTTGTATTTATACCTGAGTTACTAGGAAACAGGTATTTGGTTTTCAAGAATTCTAGCTAGAAATTGCCTAAATTCTTTGAATTCTAGACAAACTAAGTACTAAAATAACTTTACACTGTACCTTGTGAAATCTACAGCAGAAGTCTAGCTGACATCTTACTCAAAGACCTGGCTCCCTTTTAGAAAGAAAAAAAAATGCTTGTCCTCCTCTCCTGCCCCTGCACAACAATCTGCCAAATAATTATGATCAAACTTCATCTTAGTCTTCTGATGATAATAGTCATATTCTGATGACAGTCTTCTGCTTGTAAAAGTGACTAGCTCAAAATCTTTCAGGCTGTGTTGTGCAACATTGTTAAACAGCTAAAACCAGTGACTAAAAAAAATAATTTTGTTTTCTGTAACAAGACAGTTCTACTATCTGTTTCTAATTCAGCAGGCTACAAGGGGTGACACAATCACACCCTAAGGGAAAAAAAAAAAAAAAAAGAAAAACCTGATAACAGTGCCCTAGCTTAATTTCTAATATATTCTGCATTAATATTGCACAACTGTGCAATCCAACTGTGCAATCCAAGTGTTAGACTGTAGCATATAAAAAAAAGGTTCTTTCAAACTCTGTGAACCACCCGAATGTTGTTTAATTAGCAGGATTTTGGTTAGATCATATTCAATTCAATATTTAGAAGTTGATATATCTCTGGCATACTGTGTTTGCTACTATACAAAACAAAAGTTTGATATATGGATGCCTGCTGGATAGCGATGCAGTAAGCCTCTGAGGTATCTCCTCTTTCAAACTTACAGTTTATTTAACCACATTTGTCCAATTGCCCAATTTGTTACTAGTAAAGGGGAGCTGTCTGAATTTTCAGATTTTGATTCTAATTCCACTAGCTTTTCTCCACCCTCAGTAGAGCATCAACTCTATCATCTTTTCTGAATTCAGAAAAATTCTGGTTTTGAAATCATTTAAATCAGAATTTATTCCTTATTTGGAGAGTTTGTTGTAACCCGATACTTTCTGTCCTTCATGTCTGAGATTCTTGTATAATTTCTTGTGCCTGGATGTTCTTCTATTTTTTCTGACCATCATCTCTTGTTATTAATTGGATAGTTTCTTTCACATAACTAGTACTAGTACTGGGGAGTCGGCTGCATCCGGAATTTCTATCTATTTTCCTCCATTTCTCAAGATCTTCTCAAGATCTGTTCTCTCCCTTGGAGATGGAAATGCATGCTCAAACCATGCTTCCCAACAGTTCCTCAGGGGCTGTTCAAGGCTCTTTGGCATCAGTCAGGGGTGGGAAATAGACCCCTTTATTTCCTTCATTTGCTGCTATGCTGAACACTACTCTATGAAAACATCCAGTTTCTCTTAGATACTTCATTGAGAACACCTCAGTTTTAAGTCTTACGAACACAAGACCTGTACTGCATGTATTTCACTGTATTCAGCTCAGAATCAGAGGTTAAAAACTCAGTAAAACTATAGGCAAAATTTCATACCTACTTGGGATGCCTAAACAAACCCCTCTTACACTGTAAGTAAAATATACTGGGAATATGATGCACAATATTATTAACGTTGGAAAAAAATATATATCTTGAAATCCACCATCTCTTTTCTGAAAGTTGTTGTAAACTTTAACTGGTGGCTACATGCTAGAAAGGCAGAACATCTGTTTCATTTATGAAAACAATAGTCACAGGCTTAACAGAAGGCTATTAAAAAAGAAATCATTACTGTATCATCTCAGTTTCTGGAACCTTTGCTAATTCCACACTGAAAATTCAGGAAAAATTGTATTTCACTGTAAAACTAAAACCTGATATTGAATTTCCTGTTACCTGATTGTGAATCACAGCTTTTAGTTGCAAAGAAAAAAAACCTTCAAGTTTTCAACAAAAGACTCCCAACAACAACTGGGATATTTGTCAATGCGAAGTTACTCAGAGCCAAGGAATATACAAATTGACAGAAAGAAACTTTCAGAACAAAGCAGAATCTAAGCAGTAATAACCTGGGGGCAAATTACTACTGAACAAAGCGGCACATTTTACAAACCTGTGGAGTGCCACATCAAAAAATGCTTGTATAGATAATGAAAAGACTAAGAAAAATATCTGAATATTGACTCCAATGTCATTACAAAAACAAATACTGAAAAAGAAATAGTGAGCAAAGCCTGAAAGATATGTACCTGGTAGCTGGACATAATTGGGTAAGAGGTAACCTGAGGATCACCAGAGCCTATCAAGCCTGATTTCCAGATTTTTTTTCCCCTGAATGGACGATTTTTCATTTCAGCTAATTAGAACAACTGAAGTCTGGGCTATACCAGACATTAAAGAATCTACACAGGACAGATGTTTTCACCAAGAGGTAGATTTTCAAATATCCAATAAGGCGTAAGCTGTCAGGAGTTTCTCCAGTGATTCAAACATTGACAACAGATCTCCCCTGTGTGGTACGATGTACCATAAGGGTTGAGCTCATCACACCGCATTTTCTCCTGCAGTGGATGTACTAATAAAGCCTCTAGTCTCTGCTTGATGTCTTACATTTATGAAATTTGTAGTAATTTAGCATCTCTGAAGCTCATCAGATTTGTTGGCAATTTACCTCTGGGTTCAAAAGTTATTAGGAGGGACTAACAGGCCTATAGTTACACAAACCTGTACATTAACTCATATATACCATACAAAGCTGAGAATGTTAATTTTCTGAGAAAAACAGGCTAAAAAAAAAAAAAAAAGCACACATAGTTGAATGTTTCAGAATTCTTTGAATATACAAGTTTAGCAAGATCCTGTGAGTATGATTTAGGTAGACTTTTACAGTACAATCAGGAGTCTGAGAAATGAAGTTAAACATGAATGGAAAGGCCCAGTATTGTTATGGATAAAAATCTAGCTACAGGACCAACAGGAAGAAAAGTTTCATTGTGAGAAATGATTAATAGTTGTGTTTCATACAAGAGCTGTCCCTGGAAAGCAAGTGAGCAATGAGACAATAAATCTGCAAATGATACTAAATTATTTAGGCTAATCAGGACCAGAAAGAGCTGTGAAGAGCTCCAGAATGCTGTAACCAATCAGGACAATGGGCAACGTGACAAGCAGACAAAATGTGATATTACCAAAAGCAAGGTGGAGTCCAGAAGAAAAAGAAATGGGAATATTTTTTCTCAAAAATGCCAGTCATAAACAAACCAAAGAGTTGGGAATATCAAATTGGAAACAGTCTACAAGTCAATATTGCAGTCTTATCTGGGCTTTTGGTTACTTTGCTTTTAAAAGATGCTTCAAAATGAAAGAAGCTCAAGAAGGGTGAAAATAATGAAGCATAGGGAAAAATGCCATATGAAAAGAGGCTGAAAAGGTTAGGTTTATTTGCTTTAGAAAAGAGATGAGTGAGAGAGAACATTAAGAAAACCTACAATATAATCAATGACAGACAAGGTGGAGTCAGCATACTTATGTCCTTGTTTCATAACACAGGAACATGGGGACATTCAATTTAGTTCAAAGGCTGAAACCTGAAAGACTATCTGTACTTTTTCATATAAGATGTAGTTAAACTGTGACACTGCTGCTTTCAAGAATTTATTTAGGTTAAATTTAGTGAGACTCAAAGCAGAACTGAGTATTTATATGATGGTCAGGTCAGAGTCCTCCAAATTACTGACAAATAAAATTTCAGAAGTTAAATTCTGCCTTTTATGGCTTTTATGCTTAAATCAGTCTCTAAAAATTAGAAAGCAGCAGGTGACCTATGGAAGGGGGCAGATTATGCCATACATATGCCAGCTGCAGATTGCTTAACTCAGTCCCTCAAGCTCCTTGGTCCTGCTCTTTCTAAACATAAATTACTGTATAAAATGACCACTAGGCTAATCCAGTATGGCATCTAGTTTGCTTCTGTGTTTCTGTGTAGTCTAATTAAATATGCAAGTTCTAATGTACAATTACTTCAGGTTTTTGCATTATAGCTCAAATCAGAATGCACCTCAAAGTGAATTCAAAAACGAATAACAAATGAAGGTAGTTACAAATGCAATCTGAATTACATGAACAACCACTTTATTTAGCTAGCAAAAATCTAACGGATGCCTGAGCAAGCTTCCCAGAGGAACAAACAAGCAATTAAAAAGTCAAAATCACAAAAATGTCAGTGGTTATTTTGGCTCTCTTCCCCACCAGGAGCACTCATTAAATAAACATGAGTCTTCTTTTTATATTTCTGTGGTTTTGCCTTTTCCTTGAGTTCTTATTGTTCCTTTGGGTTTTGGTTTTGTTTGATATTGCTTTCCCCTACATTTTATATTATAGCCTGGATATAAGGAATATAAATTCTAAACTACTCTTACCAGATGTCGGAATTACAGTTGTGTGAAAAAGGTCCCAGGTCAGAGAAGCTTATAAAAATGAGCTTATTGTGAATCAAAATTTTTTTGACTAGGATAATATAATGATAACAGTAGGATAAGAATATCAGCTTGGATTCTGAAAAGAACTTAAGTGTCTGTTCTATTAATTTCACTAAGTATCAAGTTCTCAGTGTTGGTCTTTGTCAGTCTCCCCATTAATTCTAAGTAGTCCACTAGATTCTTGGTTCTAGAATTGATCCATTAAATAATAGGAACTACAACATCAGAAAGGTCATTGTTTTTCTGGAAATGACTGGGTCTCATACCACAGAAGCACATGACACAGTAGAAAGAAATATTGTGTTGGTCCATTCCTACTGTAAAAAAGCTAATTCCTAACATCAAAATAGCACAAAGTCTAATTCTTCACATTCACCTACAGAGAGAACAATATTAAGTAGCAGCTTTACAAAAGCTAATTATTGTATTAAAAAGTTCTTTTATAAAAGTGGTAACGTACATATGGTTTAAAATACAGTAAATAAAAACATATACTTTGATCTGAAGGTCAGAAGTCATTTATTACTATAGAGTTTAGGTAACCATTCATCACATAAATTGAAAGACATGTTTTATCCATTACACATATTATAGTACTAAATCATATATTAGTCATCTTTGATTCTGTATAGAAAGAATGTTTATATGAATATGAACCATCAAGGAATGTGGTTATTCTTAGTTACATTAAAGAAAATGTTATTGGTTTGGTTTGGGGTTTAGGAAAAAAATTGAAATGAGTAAAGGTCCACCTTCATCATTGTATAAGTTGACAATGGATTTTTGAGAAATTCTTGCTATAATTATTCACTACAATGTTCCTTCCCTCTTTCTCTCCAACACTTGGTGCCAACTATTGTCAAAAAGATAACATTGAAACGTATGAATTGCTAGATTTTGTTAGATGTAGCAATGATTATGTTCCCTGTCATGGAATATTTGAAAATATCCATTTTGCTAGAAAACTGCTGAATTTTTCAATGCATAGTCAAACTGATTTCTTACTGAACTCAGAAACCTTTTTAGTCATTAATTATAACATCTAACATGCTTTTAAGTATCCCATAAAATTCTGTTAATCTTAAAGCAGGACACCTGGTCCCATTCAAGGTTCAGCTGAATATTTGGCAGGCAACTTGCATCAGTGATCTTCTTTTAAAATCCATCCTGTCACTCTCTCAGCAATGTTATATCAGTCTGACAGTGTTGCCTCCTCTCTTTCTCTTTTTAGTTTCATTAGCTCCTGGCAGTAGCCAAACTTGTTCATAAATGAAAATGAGAAGAGAAGACCTTGATGAGGTTCATTATCTCTGAAAGTGATAATTATGTTATGATCAGAGGACAAGATGTTGATGCAGCAATTTTTGATAGGTGGAGCCTCAAGCATAAAATTATATACCCAGTAGCAAATGTCCATGGTGATAGCTTGCAACAAAGCGAAGAGTGAATAGTAGCATTTCTGTAAAGAAAAACTGTGGTGGAAGAGGCCCAGTGGAGGCATAATGGGCAAAAAAAGAATACATAAAATAGTTTGGAAGGATTGTTGGTTTCTGTTGGTAGTCTCACTGGAAACTAAAAGAAAGCTCAAGTGCTCTCCGGACAAGGTATCCATTAAAACAAATGATAAAAACTAAAAATCAGATTAGGAGTATGTTATGATCCCTGAAAATTATATCGATTTCAGTCTCAGGAACAAGGGAGTATAGAAAAAAAAAATTACTTTAGGTAATGATACTTTGGGTTGGGACATTGTACTGATATTATACCAAAACTGGTTAAATAAGATAAATTTATGTTAAAAACAGCAATACAGCAATACTCCTGAGTCAGAAAGTTGTGATTAACCTACCTCATGTTCTGCGTAAGCCTGTAGAAATGTTGCCATTACTGTTAAGGAGAGCAGGCTAGAATCATTAAAATCCCACTGATGACATTTGGGCCTACTTTCTTCTGGAAAGGCATTTTAATTTCCTTGCCCTAGCTTGTTGTCTAGGCTCCCTCAATAATTAACGGACAAAAGTAAGCATCTCTGGAGGACAATTAACACCACCTGTATTAGGATCCATCTTTGGAGGGAATTAATCAGTCTGTGGAGGCATATTATAGTCTAACTATCGTAAAGACAACTTAGATGTCTGGTTTAGACAGCATATAATTTTTGAATACTTAATTTATGTCACTTTCACCCTTGAACTTGAGCACATGGTTTGGATGAAGTGATTTTAACCATATAATCAAAGCCAAATATATTTTGGGGATTTTGCTAAATCAAAGCTTTGTGAAGTCAAACGAGACATGTTTGTTTGCAGCATAGCACCACAAGCTTCTGTGAGGATTCCACATAGATTATACATCCAAATATTATATGGCATAGGAAGAAGCACTAAATGAAAATCTAAAATGAATAATTCAGGGAAAAGCTATCAGTATCTTTTATCTCAGCATGGCCTCTCCTTTAATTCCTGGAACTATTTTATAGACTGTATACTTAGTCCTTGCCAACCAAAATATTCCCAGTGGATTTTCAAAGGGCTTGATTGCTTAGACTCATTTCAGATGTAAATCTGCTGAAGTCAAACAACTCAAGGGTTGAGTCTGGGTCTCGATTAGACACAGAATGACCTTCTCACGACAAATCTGACCTGTAGTTTTTAAAGGAATTTGGACAGAAAGTGCATTAAATGCCTTAAAGGAATATATAAAGGATTAACCCTGAACTAGTTAATTCACAGACTATATAAACAAGATAGAAAATATTTTGTGAGAAATATAGTTTGATTTCAGTTTCTCTTCTCTTCCTTTGGAGTTTACTTCTGTCCTTATTACAGGTATTCAAATGCTGAATGGGAATCTGTAAACTGTCTAAATTGGAATTTCTTTTGAAAAATTTGACACAAAAAATATAAATATAAAAGCGCTACTTGCCTTTTGCTTTCTTTAGTTTATTCCATTGTTTACTATAGAAAGAAATAGTAAACCAACAGAAATACATTGTATTTCACTTGTGATTGTGTTGTCAAAATGTTTGTGCTTTATGGGAGAGCTCTTTCAGTTACTCCTAAAATAGTTATTTTGAAACCTTATAACTGGGAGCCTTAAAGATATGGTGTAATTATTCCCTCTGTAAAAATTTGAACTATTAAATTTTTTGCGTTCTACTGTATCCACTCTCTCTCAGTGCACTGTTTAAAAGAGGGTTTTTTTTAAGATACATTTCTCAAATGTGTCCTTGTATTTTAGGAGCTGAATGTATATTTTTGAAAATCCCATAGATTTTAGAAAGGTGATATCCACATTTTGTGTGTATTTAGGAATACACGGTAGCAAATGGAAGTTGAGGCATTGGAAATCAGTATGCTTTATGGATAGACTTAAAAAAAAAATCACTAAGCACAAGTCTGAATGTTTAATGGTATAACTATCTCTTAAAAATCCTCAAGTTTCCCTGAGAAATCTGCAAACAGCTGCCATGAAGAGAAGAAATGAAAGAGGCAAAGAAAGGACTCATATGGTTAAATTTTTCACATGGTTATTTTGGCCCTGTTCTCTTTTTTTTTTTTTTTTTTTCCCCACATTTGCTGTTAGATGCACAGTTATGGTAAAGGAAACCTGCTTTGTTGACTATCTTTTAACTCCAAAGTCTGCTCTTTCAAGTGCAGTGTTAAGGTATCATTCTTTAAATTGGTAACCAGCACTGTTTTAGAAGAGTGCTGACTGTCTCTACCATGTAACATGTTCCCCCTAAGTACAATTTAAAAGCTAGATTATGGTCACTATAATGAAACCAGGGAGACTATAACTTCATGAACTTATTTTTCACCAGGTCAGAACAGAGACTGTTTTCATCTGTGGATTGAAGTGTCTATAAATAAAAGGTGGAAAGAATAAAAAAGTTGTATAATTGCTATTGTTAACTACACTGTGTTTCTATCTTTTTGTGAGATGCAAAAAGCATATGCATATTAAACTGTGACCTCTTGAATGAAGGCATAACACTTGCTGTGTACTTGCTTATGGCCTTCCATATTGGAGCATGAATTTTGTCCAGGGAGGCTATCTTAAAAAAATATTTTTTTTTAAAAAGAGAAACAAGAGAACAATAAATAGCTATGATAGTATGTCATGGTTTAACTCCAGCCAGCAGCTAAGCACCATGCAGTTGCTCCCTCACTTCCCACCCCCCGCAATGAGATAGGGAAGAGAATCAGAAAAAAAAGTAAAACTCATGGGTTGATATAAGAACAGTTTAATAGAACAGAAAGGAAGAAAATAATAATGATAAGAATAACAATAATAAAATGACAATGATAATAATAAAAGGATTGGAATATACAAGTGATGCACAATGCAATTGCTCACCACCTGCCGACTGATGCCCAGTTAGTCCTTGAGCAGCAATCCCTCCTAGCTCCACTCATCCCAGTTTATATAGTAGGCATGTCATCACATGGTATGGAATACCCCTTTGGCCAGTTTGGGTCAGCTGCCCTGGCTGTGTCCCCTCCCAACTTCTTGTGCCCCTCCAGCTTTCTCGCTGGCTGGGCATCAGAAGCTGAAAAATCCTTGACTTAGTCTAAACATTACTTAGCAACAACTGAAAACATCAGTGTGTTATCAACATTCTTGTCATACTGAACTGAAAACATAGCACTGTACCAGCTACTAGGAAGACAATTAACTCTCTCCAGCTGAAACCAAGACATAGTAGTAATAAATACCAAGCTTAGTCATGTAATGGCTGCAAATACCTAGTGGATGTTTGAGCTTACTAACATAACGATTGCAAGTATCTAGTGGATGCTTCTTCACGATCAGAATCAAACAATGAATAATGGTTTGAGCCTTAACAGTTTAACGACATAGCCAGAAAACAGGTTCACCTGGGCCAAACTGGAAGAAAGGTCATGTGACGTTATATGAGCAGACTATACTAGAGGAAAAACTTCAGCTGAGTAGCTCAGTCTGTTCTTTCCACGTGTAATAAATTCCACATTATGGTTGAAAGGAGGAGAATACTCCATGTCTTCTACCAAAACAAAAGCAGGAATGTTTGGTGTGTTATTCCAAATTGTCCCTGATTTTCCCTAGATAGTAAGTATATTTCTAATGTCCATCTTTTGTAAGGGGCTAGTGCCCCCTACAAAATATTGGCTTGGTTTCTTTTTGTTATCTTACTAGTTTACATAATAATGATTGGTTGGACTCCTCCTAACCCATATAAACTATTTTGAATGAACATGGGATACAAATAGTTGTTTATTTTTTAAGCAAAATACAATAATCTGTTATTTGATAAAAATGAAAGTCTTTTATTTTCTTCTGTCAAGAAGTCCCTGTAAATAGAAATTAGTTGCAGAGGAAGGAGTAGTGCTAAGTGACAGTTTCCACTGATACTATAAAACTATAAATAAGCTAAAACATACCAAAAATTTCTTTAAAATTATATGCTTAAATAACAATTAAAACTAGTGTTGTTTCAATATCTGAAAGGTAAACAGACTGGCCAATGTAATTACAAGCTGTACAGCCTGGGTGTCAATCCTGGGCAAGTAATAGAAGAGCTAATACGGTACTTGACTAATAGAAAATTAGAGGCAGGTAATGTAGTTAGAGATAATGAAATGGATTTTTGGAAAATACATACTGTCAGGCTAATCTGGTATTCCTTTTTTTTCCCTATAAGATTATAAGCCAATTGATAAAAAGTAATTATCAGTAAGGCATTTGTCTTGTTTCTGCATGACATTTTGATTAAGAAAGTAGAATGATACAAAGTTAACATGACGCGCATTGACTAGATTGAAGCTGACTAACCAGCAGTTAAAACATAATGGTAATTGTCACTGAGGGGGTCGATTCCAGTTGGGTCTCACAAAGATTGATTCTTGGTCTCATTCTGTTTAGCATTTTAGTAATGGGAAGAAAGCAAAAGATCAGTACTAACAAAGTTGGCAGATAACAAAAGGTTGAGAGAATGATAAAAAATGGGTATGATAGGTCATAGAGTATAAGCAAACAATACGTGCTTTAGTATAGCCAAATGAAACATTATACATATGGGAAAAAAAGTATGTAGCTCAAAATTAAAGGAGACTGTCTATGGAAGCCTACTGTCTGTGGTGTCCAAAAAGTTAAATTAGATTATTATAGAAGCCTTTTATAATTTTTGAGTGTATAAAAACAGAGGGGGGTAGGCTAAAAAATCCAGATAATAGAATAGCTAGAATAGCTTGTTACTGTCCCACTGTGAAAGAAGGTGAATTGGGCTCACCTCTGGTCTCAAACCAGAATTATAATGGGGACACTCACAGTAAGGAGTCCAATTCCACTAGGCTGTAGAGGAAAACATGCTTCAGGTAGCAGGAGAGGCTGCAGAAGCTTTGGGACTTTGAGGGCTCTGATTTAATTTCTTTTCTTCTCAGGTTCATTACAACTCCATGTCTTCCTTTCTCTCCTTTTTTCTGTCTTTCTGTCTCACCTTCTTTCATTTTTCCTTCCATTTATCTAACCTTAAAAACTGTGGGAGTTACATGCTGGTTTGCTACCACTACTGTTTCCATTCTTATTTTCATTCATTCTTGCATTTTTGCTCCTTATGCGCAGCCAAATGTCTCTGTTGACCTGTTTTGTGTCTTTGGACAGGGACCACCAACTATTCCATGACTGAACAACATCTAGCTCAATTCTTAGTTACTCTTTTGGCACTACAGAACTATAAACCTGCTTCTAATCGTAAAAGTGTTGAAAGAAATCATACTACCTCCCACTCCATTTTATTCCTGAATGTGTTGAATTGCTTTTGGATTTTCACAGAAAATCAAGTTTTTTGAATTGCTTAACTCCTCCAAATACCACTTATCTGTAGCACTGTAATGAAGCTTCAAG
The DNA here is from genome assembly GCF_964188355.1 of Buteo buteo. Lineage (NCBI taxonomy): Eukaryota > Metazoa > Chordata > Aves > Accipitriformes > Accipitridae > Buteo > Buteo buteo. Next base: position 33,112,146 of record NC_134171.1, on the reverse strand, counting down.
TCTCTGAAATGAAAAAGGCTACAGTATGCGAAATATTACTGATTTCTTGCATGAGATGGCTTTCTCCTGCCCTCAGATGATGTACATTCTTTGACGTCCCACTGTATGTTTGTATATTCAAGAGGATGGTTGCTTTAGTTCAAACTCAACCAGTTGTAACAATGCTTTTCATGCTTCCAGCACTGGTTTTCAATTTCCATCCAACATCTTAGCATCTTGAAGGGTTGTCAGTCACCAGCAAGGGTGACTGATTACTGTTTTTACTGGTACTTTACAGTGTTTTCTCAGTGTAAACTTACCCATAGGTGATTAACGCTGCTAAGATAATTTTTATCCCCTAATCCAATAAGCAAAAATTGTTCTGTTGGAACCATCATATCCAGTGACCCCATGTGTTTTGGGATTAACATTCAAGTTCATGTGTAACATCCAACCTTTCCTGCAAGGGAGATGTGTCACTGATTAAGAGATTGGCCAACAGTCAAAACCCTTTCCGCTTCTTAATTTATCCTTCACAATAAATTGCCTCTGGCCATGCCCCAGGAGACAGACCTGGACAGATGCAGGAAGACTGTCAAGAACTAAATGCCCATCCTGAGGACTTACCCACACAGAGAAGTTGAAGATACTAAATGTAGTCCATGCACAGTAATCTTCTCAGATGACTTAATTTTCCTGCCAATTCCCATAGTTAAATCAGGTTACAAAATGGAGAAACTTGCCTCTCTCATCTCTTCTGTCCTCCAGACAAGCGATACTAGATGCTAAGTTCTTCTGTACTTCTTTTACTGCCAGTACTCCTAACATATTAAGCAATTTTCAGGCATACAGATTCTTGATATAAATTACAGGCTATTATACAAAGGAACGTATATGTTCCACTACCAAGCTAGCAGTAAATATATAGTGCTTATGTAGCATTTGTCTTGTGTGCTTACTTCACCTCCATTACTCAAATGATGGTGGCCTCTGTCTCCCTCCCTACTAACATTTTTCTCCACTAATCCAGACAAAGTGTCTTTACCTTTGGGACTGAAGGGTTAATATTCTCTCCTGTCTGGCCTGTATGTTTGCTGTAGGAGTTATCAAAAGGATTTGGAATGAAGTGCGAAAATGAAGTCAAACATAAGCGTGTATTGCCTGATAAGGTAATGTTAAGAAGCAGTATAGAATTTATAGGATGGCTAAATTTATAGTTTGCCTATATTGAGACTGAAGGGTCAGAACAAGACAGTTAATTTGTGATAATATTCTAAGAGAAAATATATATTTAGGTGTCAGTGACTAGAAAATACCAAACCTTCCAGCTTTCAAAAAAGAAACAGTATAGGAAAAAATTGAAACTTACAGAAAAGCTATAACAGAGTAAAGAAAAGGAAATAGAGACAGGGAAGGCAAAGTGAGACTTTTTATAGACAATTTTTTTTCCAACTATTTATTGTGCAAAGATTTGACGAATATCCTGTACAGGATAAATCAACTGGACCAAATAGATTAAGAATAAATCATAAGTAATCACGGACAAGAATCACTTCTGTTATGTCAAATATCAGAGGTCTCATCCTGTGTTACCTTGCACCTTGCCTAGTCTTTTTCTAATGAGCAAGAAGCATATGCAAGCTAGATATAAAATGCCATTCTAATATGTGAAGCAATTCATCTGCCACCTTTGCACTTCTGAGACTGAACAAGGTACAGGAAAGAATGAGTGTCCATTGGTAGAGAGAGATGGGAGGGTAGACATGGGTGTCTGCTGAAAAAGCCCACCCTCATTCACTGTGCAGTCCACAGATACTCAGCAGAATCACTGCTCTGTGTAGCTTCGCTTTTGTTATTTCTCCATGAAAATAAAAACTATAGAAGACATCCTTTGAAAATTCTGTCTGAAATAGATGATGCAGTGTTCAGGTCAAGAGTTACCTCACCTCCTCAAATTTTTGTCAACTGCTCAGACCAAGATGAATGAGAAATATTACTAGTTCCAAGAAGGACCTTGGTTGATAGGCAGCATATGAAATAATGCAGATATCAAACAGGTTACAACAATGATAAAAAAAGTAAAATCACTTTGCTAAACAATTAATAGTATCTTTTTCTACTACTTCTAGGCTACCATGTATTTCCTCACTAAAATGAAAAGATATATTAATAAAACTGAGAAAAAAAAGCAGTAACTTGAACTTAGGCAAAAAGGTAAAAATTCCACAATGACACGAACAACTTAAGTGCATATGCTTTTACAATACTTCCAACATGTAGAATTTTGTGTCATATGCTCTTTATATTTTCAGATAAGATGATCATTTTAAAAGCACTGTGATGTTACTTGCCATCAGTCATATCACTATCTTTGTTGGTCTAAACTTTTCTACAAGTTTTGTTAAAATTTTTCAGATAAAAGATATGCCCTGTTACATTATCCATTATAGTCCTCTGAAACAGATTTTTTTTATCTGATTGTTCCCTCTAAATTTCCACATTGGGCATCCTATCTTATGGTGTTGCTTCTATCAATCTGCACTGATCAAGTTTTAATAACTTTAGATATCTTACCTGTGTTTCCTTCTGGTCTGGAGTATATTAAACAACTTGTCAGTTATGGAAACTTTGAGTGTACCTAGTTTTTAATAATTTTGATTTGTTGCAGGAAGCAAAAAAGGCTGGAATCTCAGCAGGATTAAATACATTTAGCTTTCCATAGTTCTATGAAATTAAATGGCAGTGTGCCAGTCTATATCCTGTGAGCTTCTACACATAAATATGGAAACAAACTACTTTTTTGCAGGAAATATTTGAGGCTTTTCTATATATTACCACTTTTTTTTTTTTTTTTTCACGGGGAAAGTAGAGTCTTCCACATACTACTCTAAGGGTTTGCAGTTGTGACAATGGGGAAAAAATGCAGTTCATTCCTCTTCGTAGACAACAGAATGAAAACAAAGTCTATCTATAATTCAGAACTGCAGTGTATCACATAAAATAAAATCATAATAAAATAATAATGATGCGATTCATGAACCAGAAACTCTGTTCAAGAAATGTAATAATAAAGTTAAGAACTAATTCATTAGTGATACAAAATACAAGAGTTTCCAAGCAGGAGCTGAGGAAAGTCTGAAGTAATTTCTTCATTAGAGTTTATTAGAAAATTGAACATGAATTCATGCATAATTAAGGTTGAATTAGTAGCAAATACGAGACATAATATCCATAGCACCCTCACAAGCGATGAGTGTACTTTGCTTAAGAACAGCAAAGTCTGGCCAAGTGAATCCCACCTTCAAGATACTCATTTGCACTTTACTGCAGCATATAATGAGGTTAATGTGGTATTCAGTGTGCTTAATTAAAGGTATGTTCCCAATGGTCAACTTCTTAATTAAGAAAGTGGCCTAAATAGGCCACTATTCCACTTTTTATCATTATGACTGTAATCAGTAGTGCAGTACAAATTGTATGACACCTCATACAGCTGAAGACTCCTACTTCAGTTTAAGTGTTTCCCAGAGCTATTCTTTTTATATGTAGCAAAACGGCAATATTTGCTTTTTCAAGGACATAGGGTTATAGCTGAATTCATGGCGTAGATGGAAGATCAGAAGTCTAGGACTGAGGGACAGCGTCTGCTTCTCTGCTTGGCTGATGAGATCTGCTGCTGCTCGGCTGCTCAGGCAGCTGTGCTGAGCACAGGTCCTTCTTTGGGGGTTTGCTTTTTCATACAGCTTTCTGCAAGTTTACTTTGGGTTTCTGTCTCCACCTTTATTAGCAGATTCAACTACTGTATTACTATTTACCACACCATGTAACTGTCAGGAGGTCATTACCTACGATGATGGCAGAAATTTGTCTCAGAAGTGGTTACAGAGTAAGGACTTGCTCCTGCTTTCTTCCTCTACATGGCCTTCCCAAAGTGTTGTCAACCAAACATTCATGCCATGCTGTAGCATCCAGCACCATCCCACATCCCATCTCTTTTTTCTAGACTATACTCATTCCTTGCATTAAAACTGTGTGTTACATTAAAAAGAAATAACTGAGTCATGAAACAAACATTGCAGGCATAAGCATTTTAATAGATGATCAACTGATTAATTCAGTTGCTAATTAACTTTATTAGAGCAATGAGTTTAGCATGTAAGGGATTGAATTTACAAAGCTGCAGGCACACAGATGACTTGCTCAGTATTCACTGAGTTTAAAACATGAAACACTGTCAAGTATGGAACAAGTAAAGTGAGAATCGAACAGTCTACATGCTTTGCAGATGCAAAGAAAAAAGCAAGCCTCATGTGCCCATTTCCTTACAGAAAGCAGGGAGGTGGGAGGATGATATACAAAGACCCTTTTTTGGTGTCAATTTAAATTAGTCCACGATGCAGACACTGCTGTGGTAAGTCTGGTATAAAGGCAAATTAACATTCTTAAGCCTGAATATAAATCCTACAGAAAAACTTTTCTGTATCTAAATACAGTCCCTGGAATGGAGGGTGCAGTCCAGCTGGAATAAAAACAGTAGCATTTCTTTGGTGTTGGCTTTTGATATCAGATTTCAGGTTACTAGGCTAATATATTTCACATGTACAATTCATCTTAAAATAGATGCAAGAATGAATTTCTAGTAAGGAAGCTGCTGTTAGCTGCAGTTCCTAGAACATGGAACTGCTACTGTTTTTTCACTGGTAAATTACAAAAGTAACTCACCCAAAAGCCTGACTAGAAAATAGAATGTTACTTTAATTCTGTACAGTGGGATATTTTTACACCTTTTCCCAGCAAAGTCAAACACTGCATTTCCAGATGTGTGCAATGAAAACTAAGCATGAGATGCCACTCTTTTGAAATCAGTAGCACTTTTGCAATTCCTGTCAATGGCTCTGATACTGGATGAGCAGTACTCGATAGCCTGATTTCAGAGCGGGTAAGGGCATATGGCTTGTTTCATTGAGGAGCATGTATGTATAGTGAACATCTCACCCAGAAGTACCTCAGAAATGTCTCCCTTTTGTAGTTTGGAACATCCTATGCACTCTTTTGACCTGAAATAAGTGAAAATTTTCTAGGCCATGTATTCATTAATGTAAGTGAATGTAAATATAGAAATAGTTAGAAACTTGAAATACATTATTAAATTATTAATAAATGCTTATTATTTATTATTGCTTCCCATAGAAACTAAAAGGTAAATACATTAGTTTAAACCATAGCTTACTACCACTTCTAGCTCTTTCTATTAATGTTCTTAAAGGTATCTAAAACATATGAAAACTTCTGTCTCATTCTTAAAATGTCTCTGATTCACCCACTGATTTTTTACATGTTACATATACATCCCAAATGCAAAGCACGGTCTAGTAATTATAGTAAATAAAAGTAAAAAATACATCAGCGAAATCTCAGACTTTAAAATTACCTCATCATTGCCAATGTGCTGAATTTAAGTTTTCTGTTGAATATTCATATGATCACAACACTGGCAACTCTCCAACTTTCTCCTCTGAGCTTTAGCTGCTTCTTATGTGTGCTTTTTTTGTATTTGAGATTTTCATTTTTATTAAAACAGTACTAAATCTCTAGGATTATAATTATAGTACTATACCAAATTTCTATTTTTAAAATAAGGGCAAAGTATCTGCTTTCAGAAAAATTATTATAACAAGATTCAATACTTCTCTGCATCAACACTTCAAAATATTTTTCTTCTCATACTGCAATATAGTAATTGTGCTTCCGAGACTTTTTTCATTACTATTATGCCAAGGTACCATTAAAACAGACCTCTAAGAATAATTTGATCTAATCATCTGCACCCATTTTTCCAGCACAATAAATGAAAGGAACAAGCACATCATATGTAAAATAGACATTTTAGCTTAGTTAATATAAATATTTAAGCAAAGACAAATATGTTAGGGTGGAGGTTTTTTTCTAGCCCTACTACTGCCAACCCTAGCAGAACAGTACTACAGTCTCCTTTTTAAAAAGGAGACAATTTTAATGCATCAACTTATTTTCACTGAAGAATGTTGTGTTAACAAAGGTAAATCCTGTAGCTTAGGTTGCTCGTTGTTCTGTTGTATCTATTCTTGGAAATGCTAGGAAGAGCTTACTTCCCCCCCCCCCCCCCCCTTTTTAATAATGATCTAAAAAATAACATTTGGTGTTAATGTCTTCTTCCTGCAGAAAGCAAGCAGTATATACGAACATATTGTAAATGGTATCAGTACAGCTGCTGTTTGCCTGTTGTAATGTTGACCATCTTTTGTCCTTTTTGTTTTCCTTTATTTCTTGCTTTCACTGCTAATGATTTAGCATTTAATGGAATAAAAATGTGAAAGAAGGGGCAGGACCAAAATCTGTGCATCTGCTATGTGAACCATTTATCCTAACACTGTCTGAGTCTCTTCTGATTGCATCCCTTCTTCTACCTTTTTTAAGACATGGATCTTAGTCAAAACACAACATCGGAGAATGAGGATGGGTTTAGAAAACTGTGGAAGTGCATTGATCAGAACATGAAGAACATCCTATTGTAGAAAGGCTTAATCAGCCCTTGCCATCACATCCAACCACAGAAGAAAATTAGTACTAATAGAAAAAGAACCACCAACAAGAGAACGTTAAAGAGATCTTATAGCAGTGTTACTTCAGATTACGGGCATAAGAAATTCAGCCATTATTTTCTTGACAAAACTTTGTCAGTCTCATGTATGGTTTATGATGGTGTGTTTTATGGGTTTAGGGCAATAGTTAGAAGGGAGATTTTTGTAAAGACACTATGAAGCCTATGGAAACTGTGTTTAAATATTAACTACTTAATTTAAATGTTGGATATGTCACTTCAGGGAAGGAACAGAGGCAGAGTTCAGTGAGATAAAGGTACATAAACCCCTTCAAGTTCTTACTTTAAACACAACAGGTTTAAGTTTCAGTCTGCACAGTACTTTCTGAAAAGATCTGGAAGACAAATGACCTTTGATCTGTGCTTCAACAAAGAACTGTGGCTTAGGGTGCAATCTAACATGCTTGCAACACACCCAGCTTTGATGTCCTGGCTAGCATTGCCCGCTATTCCTTTCTAGTACAATTTGGGCTACTCACCACAAGTGAAAGAAGTTGGTAGGCCAGCCTGGAGGAGGCTGCACGACTGCCAAGGCTGTACCTTACTTGGGGTTAAAAAATGGCTCCAGCCTTCCTGTCTTCCAGCTTGGTATTTTTCATGAGCACTAGACTAATCTACAAGATTGCTTGATACATAAGCAAGCTTGTCTGAAAATATACTTTTTTTCCTGGAATAAATCTATATTCTGTTGACACTGCAACTTGAGGTAATATTGTATATATCAGCATTTTTAATGTATGCTAGTCTGCTCATAAAAACGTTGCTGCCTGAGCTTACATACTGTCACATTTTAATGCCCTAGCGACTGAAACAAAAGAAAATGTGATATAAGCCTTTTCCAAAATTATGTTTGGGAAACAACCAATGCCATTTACAGTCCAATAGAAATGTAACTCTTTAATATAACAGTACATTCTGCTCTGCTCCAGTCCCTCTGCCTGAATATAATATCCCAAGCATATACCACTTCTTTACTTATGCTAAGCACATACAACTAAATCAGATTCCTGACTTTTCTTCTCCACTTCTATGGCATGAAATGAGATCCAGATGTTATTAAACTATTCCATTTTGATGTTTATCCTATAAAGATATAACCTTTTCATATGATGTCATGGATTCAAGACCCATTCAAAATTCTGGTCATTCCTATCAGTCCAATACCATGACAGATTTGTTTTCAGAATCATCAGCTTTCCAGGTGTCACCTTTAACACAGATTTAAACACAGCTATAATTCCTGAAATATAGATGAGTGAAAAGAAGAATCTGACCTTGTTTTTTTTAACTCCTGGCTTGTCTTGCTGTTAGTGGTTCAGTTCTTTGTGGACACTGTCCATGTATTCCCTTATTTGCTTATAGTGCTAAGGTGTTTAAAATGCTTCCTACCTATGTTTTAAACTCTATTCACATTCAAACAACACTTTTTGTTCATCATGTTGATATACTTATACAATCTCTCTCTTTGAGAAATATTTGCAGAAATGTTTGGGGAAGTTTCTCCCCAAATTTTGAACCAGTTCATTAAATGGAAAAGAAGCTATGCAAAACAGATTTTGACCTGAATATAACTGATCAGTCACTAGGGACCAGACTGTAAAAGCCATCTTCAGGTTGCCTAAAAAGTAGATGCAAAATTTCAACCAGACCCTAGGAATGGGATTCAGGTTAATCACAGAATTGAGAGAAGGATGCTTAAGTCAACTTCTAGAAAGTGATAGAGAGATGGAAATCTCACTCCTTTCTTGGACTGTGGTGTCTAGCCAAAGGCAGCAGTGAGGGATAGCTGTGAAACTGGGACTCAGAGTCAGAAATCTCTACTGCTCTGAGTGATGGGGCAGGACATTACAGCCATGATGGCTGCAATCTTTGTGCGTCTGAGCCTTTCCTCACCTCTGCAGGCAGGAATATAGGTGCCTACAGAAACCTTGATGGTAAGGATAACAGGACTCTGTTGTGATGGGACGGTCCTGGATTCTGCTCCCTGCTTTCAGGAGTCTTAAGGTTTTTGTCCTATAGTAGTTTAATGTAGTCTGTATCAATATGTGAGTAATTGTGATCAGTCAAGTCTCTGTATGCCTTATGCCTGCTTCAAAAATCAGGTGTTATTGCAGCAAATAGTAAGCATTTAGTAGAGCGGCAGAGAACAGATCATGAAACAATTATTTTACTGTGAGATAGAAACAGTGGTGTAGATAATGGTTGGATACACTGAAGATTTTTTCCACAAAAGCATTTTATTTTATCCCAAGAGGGGAATATGGTTGATTAAACACAATTAGTTCCATCTTAGCAATGTGCTTAGATACCCACTTAAATTTTAAGCACAAGTTATATGTTACATCTTTTAGGAATGGTTGAGAGTCAGAGTACTCTATACTTCTAAATTGTTTTTTAAATCTTTACAAAATGGTCATAACACAAAAACTACTGAGATCAGTAGAAATGTAGAAAAACGGGACCAGGGGGTGAGGGCATGGAAATCATTCAAACAACCTGCTGAGCATTCAGAATAGCCCCCTTGCTGTTCCCATATTACTCCTTCATGAAGTGACCCATTTTAAAAGCAATTAGGTTATGCTCCTGTTACTCTGACTAGGAATTTTCCAATTTATAATCTTAATGTGTTCAGAACCACTTTATACCCACTTCTTGTGTCAACACTTGTCCTTTAGCTTGAGATTTTTTCACCTCCCTCCCTATTGTTTTCTCTCTGATTTATTTAGAGACAGCTATCCTCCATAGCGTGCATTTGCTTGAGTAAAACAAGCCATGCTATTTTAGCCTTCTGTGTTAAAAGATGTGCTGCATTTATTACTCAACCTAGAAGCAAATATTTCTCAATATTGACTCTCTGTGACCCCCACCAGAAAAATTCACAAGCCATAGAACAGATTTCAGCAATATTCAAGTTGTTCCTTACATTCACAGTCTCTGACAGTTAGCAGAGCACTACAATTTTCAGAATAGGTGGTATCTCAGAAATAAAGTGGTACTGTGATAACAATGCACAACTGTTGGCTTTATTTAATAGCCAAGGACAGCTTTCATGGACCTTTATTGCTGCAATCAGAAATTACATTCTTGTTTCCAAAATTAATTGTCATCCTCCCCTCCTCCCCCTTTAATACATATTTCATTCTAGCTTTGAATTGCTTCTGGTTTCTAGCCAACAGAATGGATTTTACGATTCATGACTGAAAAAAGAATGACATTGAATTTAACCTTCTAAATGTAATCCTTTTAAGTCTTGGTGGCTTATAATACAGCCATCTTGGTTTTAATGGCAGCTGTTTCCTCAGATTTACAGCTCAATTTTCACAAACACATGAAATACTTATTGTGGGTCTCAAATGACACGTGTTCAGGAACATTACAATAATGAATAAAGGCATTTTTGTAGTGTCACTAAACATATAATCAAGCTCTCAAGAGTCTACAGTTTTGTGCCGAAGTGCTACTTTATGGTTTTTTCCTTCTGGCATTAACTCTATTAGATGGTCTGTACAACCTGATTATTTGTCCTTTGTGGAACATTCACTTTTACCGTCTGTCAAATAAAAGCTGCTAAAAGACATATCTTGCAAAAAGTGTTTATAGAGACAGCCACATCTGCAGTATTAACTATACATTGAGAATGGTTATCTATCTGTTATAGATTTAGGGGAAGGGTAAGTTTCAGAAGACCTTGGCAAGTTTAAGGCTAAAAATTAATGAGAGTTTTCATGCTTGATTTCCACAGTGTAAATTATTTTCTAGACATTACTGTGAACTTAAACATGAATATTGTAAGCAATTCTTAAATATTGTTAAATAATGTCCATCATTCCATGCGAAATCTTGAAATAAAAATATAGCAAGTTTATGTGAGAGGGCTAGGAAGAAGAAGCATATAGGACTAACTGCCACCAGCTGCTGTGATCTTGGATGAGGAATTGCCACGTCCACAACAAAAGGGAAAGAAATTAATATAGGAAAAGCTGGACAAGACATAAGGAAAAGACTGTGGCAAGTGCCAGAATCCAAAATGTCTTCCTTCAGCTCTACTTTTATCAGTTACTGCTCTAACTCTCTACCTAACTTCGACTATTCTCTCTGGAGCTGTGGTTTGGATCTGGTTTTACATGATGCAGATTGGACCCCATACAATGACCAGCATATGAAGAATGTTTCTTGTCTGCCAAATAATTGAATTTCCAAGTTTTCAGTTCTTTCTTTTTATTGTTAAAATCTGGTTGCACTCCCTTCTTTTAGTTTGAATTGCATGTACTGAATATCTTAAGGCTAGTCTATTGTCATTTAGTTATGCAATTTAACTGTTACTGTTGTTTGTGTTTCTATGATTTTATAAGTTTTATCTGTGTTAGTTCTCCAGCCTTGACTCTTTGGTTTTATTAGTCATGTTAAACTGTTTTTTAAGTAAGTCACATAAGGTTTTATAATAAATATTTAAAATCATGTGATACAGCTAAGTGAAAAAAAGTGTGTAACAATTGTACACACAGACAACTATGTACACATATTTATGATATATGTCCTTGGCAAAATTGCTTCTCCTTACTGTACAATATTTTTTGCTATACTGAGAAGCATAGTTCTTCCCACAAGTGCTAAGCAAATAGGCTTATACTTATGTATCAAACTTAGGTTTGCTTTTAAAGCTCTGGAAATGGCCAGTAAATTCCAGTAGTTTCTGAAATAAGTCTACTTTTGTTATTTTGAGTTTTACTTTCCTCAAAAATCTACATAGTATATGTTGTAGCATCTAAAAAACCCCAAACCATTCTGTATGTAGAGACCTCAGTAAATAATAAGCAGTTAAGAGTGAAAATGCTGCAATGAACTACATCTTCAGAAGAAAATGTTCTGGTCACATCACTGCATTTTGTTTCACCTGATACATTCACTCATTGTAACAGTGAGAACTATGATACTGTGTATGAAACAGGGAATCCATTTTTTCTGACAATAGATTATTTGTATCGATGATGGTTAATGTCTTAAATTGCTATACTAAAGATGCAATACATTTTGTTTATGCCAATGCCAATTATATGGCAACAGTCCAATGTGATATATGAAAATCATAACTGCAAAAAAACCCCAACTTATGGACAAGACAGAAAAAAAAAAAATGATATCACTTTTAATTCAGTTGAGAGTAAACAAAATCTAAAAATTTAAAAGAAATAGAGAACAATTTGGTGTACTATGTTCCCTCTTTCCTGACATTAGACCTTCTGATGTTAGAATTTCATTACAGTGGCCAACACTGGACATGAGTTGTTAGTGTGATATACCACAGTATTTCTTTGCAAGAATATTGAAAACCTAACTGCAGCATTTTTATTTCACTGAGGTACAGCTTTATTAATGTAGCCATTGTGGTGGCAGGTATTAATCATTAGTGACCTAGACAAATATTCCTCCTCAAAACAGGCAGGTTTTTCATTGTTGTTCATTGTTTTGATGTTCAAATAGAAGCTCTTGGGAAGTTTAAAGTTGTTATTCCTTCATGAACAAGAAACTGGAATGAAGGGGAAAAAATATCATCCAGACAGATCACAATTTTTCCTCAATGTCAGCTTTAATGTACTCACACAGCTGCCATACTAGAATCATGTTGCCTTACCTGTGAGATAAGCCAAAACCCCTTCTTCTAGTAGGAAAGTCTTTAAGAAATCATGAAGTTTCAGTCTAGGTTCTTGTCCAGATTTTAGTGCCAAACCAGAAGCAACAATTTTCACACTCCTAAACTAGACATAGAAGTTTCGCCGAGTGCCTTTCTGTGTTCCTTGTCTTGAAAGACTTTATTTAGAGCTGAAATACCTCTGGGAACCCCATAATTCACTGTGAATACCATGAGCAACCCTTTATCTAGGGAAGCCAGGGCAAAACTATAATGGCTTTCTAGAAGAATAGTTCCATCAAATTAATAGCTGGCTGAGACTCAAACTTCTATGGCCTGAGTACAAGCTTTTTGTGAACCTTAAAAATAAATGTCTCTTCTTTAAAAAAGGTTGCTAAGATACATGTCTATGTCCTATCCAAAACAGTGTAAAAGACTGATCCAATGAAAAATAAAATGCTAGTTGCCCTCCACTGTAATCAGGTTATAATAATATTTCTAATACCTACTATATTTAGTCATAGACATCTAGATGATAGCTGTATTAGAAATCCATAGATGTACTGGATTAGACAAAATTAATTTGACTGAGTTCTTGAGTTTTGTAATATCGCTTAAAGAGGCCTTTTTATCTCTCACATTACAGCAGAAACCATCATATACCTGGAGCACATACAACATGCTAGAAGTGCAGGATTTGTGTAAAGAACTTGCACAAAAGAGAGTGTGAAAACAGAACCATATGTTTGTGTTATTTTAGCCACTGAACTTTCTCAGATGTCCTTATACATTTTCTCCCATTAGGGAACATTCTGCTACAAATGATGTCTTAGTGTTTTCATGTTCCAGAATCATCATTCAGTTTTAAAGCCTCATATATAGCTGATATCCAATAGCACAGCTCTTTCCTGTTTTTACAGTTTGCAACCCTAATTGCTACTATTGTATAAGCAACAGTGCGAACCATGACTGCCTAGCTGAGTGTAGCATTAAAACAAAGCATATGTCAGTCTCGGTGGAAACAGGAAAAACTACAGTATCTGCTCTGTATCAATTAACCTAAATGAAAATAATTTGTATAAATTTTCTGATCTCTTTATTGCATGAAAAGAATAAAGCTAGAGTTATATGGCACCTCTTCTTAATTTTCCAGCTGAGGACTATCAAAACTAACTAGGAATTCTAAAAGTTCTATATTTATGTGTCAGAAATATTTCTCCAGAACTATAGTTTCAGCAACTGGTGAAACTAAGTATAATTAGTCCTAGCTAGGCCTTTTTAAAATTTTTAAAATCAGAAGCAGTTGAAAGCTTTCTATTAAGGAGACAAGTTGGACCTTAATGAAATTATACACTACTAATAGTTTTAAAAGAAAGGCTAAATGTAATGGAAGAAGAGATATAATCCATGGTCAGTTTTTAATGTAATAAAAGCAATTGGTTTCTCTGACTTGAAAGAAATAGCATGTTCTGTGCTCAGTAATGCTAATCCTGGCAGTTGCTCCTGGCCATGTATCTCTTATAATTTTGAAAGGTACAAAGACATGAAAAACTTCTTACATGAAACAGAACTCATGGATATTAAGATGACAGAGGGTGAAGTGAAGAGTGTGGGCTTTGAAGAAAGCAAGGCAATTTTCAAAGCAACTAACTTTTTATTCTTTTTCTAGAGTTACTCTGTCAAAGATACTTAGCTCAGCTGTCATTTCTTCCTTACTAAAGCCATATGTTTCACAACTTAAATCGACAGATCCATCTGTGTTATTGGTGGTGAATAGCAGTGGTTAAGTGCATACTCTGCATAGTGATCATTCTGTTATACCCAGACTCAATTTTGTTTTAAAGAAAAACCAACAACCAAAACTGCCAGCTATAAGTCACAGACTTTTTCAGGTTTCTGTTCCAGGAACTGAGAGGAACGAGATCTCTTTTTTCTTGCCTGAATAATTTGTTCAAAGCCACTATCAAAAAAGTATTTTTTTCATGTAATTTCTTTATTATTTTCAAATTCAGAATACGTCTGTTCCAATATTTACAGTGGCTTAGAAAAGCGCACAGCTAGGATACAAGATATTGCTCCATTCCATCATGCACAACAAGCTTTTATCTATTGGACCAATTTAGTTTTAAATACCAGTAGGTAATAAAGTTTCAGTAACATCCACTGCCTCATATCACCGAGTCACATTCAAGAAGATATTTCAGCTGATAAAATGCTTTATTTGATAAGGTGTGTTACATGGGTTACATTTTGCAGAAGCTGAGCTGTTCTGCTTAAGGAAGTAGGGGGACAGAAACTGAAACCATACTGATGCTAGTATGGTTTTGGTGAGGCATCATTTTCCAGGAAAAAAAAGTTTGTTCTCACTTGCAAACAGCACTAGCAGTGCCATTGCAGAGTCTCAGAGTTGCATGCTCCTTGTAAAAAAGTCACCCTTGCATAACTAGCAGCCCCACCAGTATCAGCATGTTTCAATTTCTGCATCATCCATTACATTGCAGTAAGCAGGGATTCTCATTCCAGCATACCAGTTAGCACATTGTTGATTACTATTGAACAAAATAAAAACCACCTGTCTCTCATAACGTCTTTCTGAAACAGCAGCATTTGAAGAGCTGGAAGAGATGATGTTTGAAAGCTCTCTGCTCAGGATTCCTTTACAGGATAACTGATTTCACCTTCAGAGAGCATGTGTAACCAGATCTTGACTAGCTAACATGTGGGAGGAGGCTAGTTCAGAGAGACAAAATCTCTCCTCAGCTCCATGATAAGGGTGACTTGGCTCCCCATGGCTGCTCTTCAAATTTCTGAGCTATAACACTGTCTGTCAGCGACCTGTGGGATGAGTGGCAGGAGTTAAAAGCTTTGAATCAATGCCTTTCTGGATTACTTGGCTGCTTTTCTTTCCCACATCCTCTGAAGTCCAACATAGGGCCAGTACAGAGAACAGTTTTGTTTTCATGCAGACACAGAACTGCTCTATTGAGAGAGAATAACTTTTTAGAGTTCTGACCCAGCCCAAAAGCATGAGCCATACTCGAGCTACCTTTCCGTAGCCATACTGTAGACCTACCTTTACTTTAGGCCACTATATCTCACCTTCACCCTGAACTAAGTAAAATATGTATCTTCTCCATACCAATAAGATTCTATGGAAGAGTTGCTTTTAGTCTCATAAAATTAGTCCCAGAAAAAAAAATTCTCGATTAGCACAGCAGATTAAGGATAACGGTAGACTGCAACGCTTATATCTCAAAAAGTATGTGTCGGTGAATAAATGCAAGCATTTCAGCTTTCTAGCAGCTTGTCAGCCATGGCCAAAGTTATTTTGAATGAAACATTTCTACAGCAGCTGACAGGGATGAATCTTAGTACTGGAAGAATTGAGTGCTTTATGATAAAGTTGAATAGTAATGCTGATGCACACCAAAATAAAAAAATAAATAACAAGCTTCTGCATAAAGTGCAGTTTTTCATCCACTTCTGTATCTGTTACGTGGAGAGCTGATGTTTTCACAATACTGCAGATGTGTTTCTATCACCTTTCTTTAAGCAGAACCTAGGTGCAGCTTTTGGTATGGAACAGGATTTTTGTTTGAAAAGGAAGCTGCTCTAAGAAGGGTAATTTAGATTTATTTTTTTTAATATTATTAGCTTTTTTCTGATTAATAAAAGCATGGATACTTTCATATAGGATATATATACCCTGTGTCCACCTCCACTAGATTTACTATAATCAGCTTAGCCATGCAAAAGAGATAGTGAAGAAGAGGTGCAAGAAACCCTGTCTGGGGTCTCTACCTCTGGGCTTGGGAGCTGCATGTAGGCTTGGGGCCTGCCTTGGCGCCTGGTCCCAGCCCTGCAGGACCTCATCCTGACTCTCCTGGCTCCATGTCCCAGCCTGGTGCCCAGTGATGGCCGTGGATGCCCCCAGTCCCTGTCAGCAGCCCTGTTCTTCTTGCCTTGGCTGGACACTGGGAGCCAGGTCCTGCTGGGGGACATTCCCTGCACCTCAACATCACCTGCTGCCCCCAGCTCACTGCCCTTGTTGGGGAGCCCACTCCTGTTCATCCTTGGCAGTCATCTCCCACCTCTCACTAATGGTTTTAGTAAGGGTTGGTGGTATAGCTCAGAGATCATGGCTGTTCCCAAAGTGTATAATGTTCACAAAATTCCTGAAAGAAAGATTTGTCTGCCACCTCTTTGGCCAGCATAGGTTTCGAGCCTATGACTGTCAAAGACAGTAGCGAGCTGATAGGCGCTTGGTTGGATGCTAATATGGAAGGACCTCCGCAGAATTCAACAACGGGGTAGGAAAGGATAACATGATAAATATGAAATATGTTGCGGAAATCCTGAAAAACGAGATCACATCACTGCAAACAAAAGTAATAGTTGCATAATGGACTTAGGTAAAACAGTCTAGAAAATACTATCAGCAACAGGTCTGAAATGTCCAATTTGAGATGATCAGCTCTGTTGGGCTAGAAGAAACTGATGGAAAGCTAAAACCAAGTGTTGGAAGAGGTAACACACAAAAACCAAGAGTGCCTTAAAGACACAAAATTTCCATCTCTGATTTCTTTTTAACTTTATATGATGTGAAATTTTGATTATATAAACTGATTCTCATGTTACTGGTATGGAGAAAGACATTCGCCTGCATGCCAAAACAAAATAGATCTCACTACAAATAGCATAATGTACAGAAAAGGAAAATATTAGTTCATTTTAGTCTTTTATAGATAGGATGTGTTCCACATTTGTATATACACATAATATATGTAAACTGTTCAAATACTCACTTCCTCTGCTTCTCAAGTGCATTGCAAACAGTCCACCGCTCTGCTAGAAGATTAGAACACTTTGTCTCCTGAAATCATGATCAGAGAGATCCTGAAATTAGGAGTAGAACTCGATGATCATCCCTGGCTCTTTGCATATATGTAGGTCTACTTATCTCTTCCATTCTTTTTTCCCCAAAGAATTGGAGTAGGATTTCTAGACTAAAAGTAAAGGTCATTAATAGTAGAGGAAGGCGATTTAAAAAACACTGCTGTTCTTTTTTTTTCAATAACATGGTAAGAGTTGTGTCAAAACACTTGTGTCAAATGAAGCCTATTTGTTCTTCTAGCTGTACGTGCATTCGTTTTGTCCTAGTGGTAATTTTAATTACAATTCAGGTGTTATAAAGAAGCTGATAACTTCCTAAATTTATAGCTGAAGAACTGGACCAAAGCTAATTTTTCTTCTCCAGCACAGGGTTTGATAAAGAGCTTGATCTTCAGTTTTATTTTTTTTCTTAGATGTGCTTAATTTTTCTCCTTTGTCAAGGGTTTTGAGCTATCTCTTCCCATGATAAATGGGAATCCTTTCAAAAAGCAGTTAGGGTCAGACTGCATACTGCCTGCATGTGTAGGAAAGTTTGAAAAGGTTTCCTTCTTTCAAGTGTCCATTCCCATTACTATAGCTCTATTGCTTGCATTGCCAAGGTTGCTAGCTATGGGGACTGTTCCTATGGTATGAGCCAAGAAAACCCTGACTCAAAGAACCCTCTTCTGAGAGATCAAAAGCAATTGTTCTTGTGATGGCTTTTTCTCCTGGAGTATCTGATTCACTGAGTTGCTTATACAGTATTCCCAGTCATATCAAATTATAGTGTAAAACCCCCCTTAGTTTTCTTGATGTTAATATAGGCCGTTTAAAAATAGTTTTTATGCCGTTTCCATTAGCTTCTTTGTTTATTAGAAAGCTTTCATAAAACATAACTAGGTAAATCTAGTGGATTCTAGGTATGGTCAACAACCCCTACCAGCAAAAGCAGAAACTCTCTACCTTTATAGAGACTAAATGAAAAGTTACTTTTGTTGCATCTGTTTTAATCTGTCAGTCTTACTACACTCCTACTTCCTTTGCTTTGATATTTATGTCAGGGTTCAATTTTTCTTTTCCAACAGAGACCAAATGCTAATCACATCAAGAAAAAATAATGGACACATTTTCAGAAGTGCTAGTTAATTTGGCCCGATTAATTCCTGGCAGTTGATACTTCCCAGTCTTGATTTTCCAAGGAACTGGGAACCCATTTCAACTCTGGGTGCTAACTGAATCAGCAAAACCACAGAATATCTATAAACCAGCCCAAGATCTCAGCCTGGGCATTCACACAAATGAAGGCATTTAGTATCAGTAAGTAATCTGGTACGGGGCAGTTTTAATTCTACTGAAAGGCTGAACCTGGAAGTCCAAATTTCATTTTTCAACTCAGTATCCCTGCTCTGAGGCCAGGGAATGCCTTCTGTATTCAGGAGTGAAAGGAAGCTGAGTCAAGATTTCAGCCTTTCAGTTCAATATTTAAAGCATATTTCTATTCATTAAGCCAGGCAGCAGGATGACTTTCTAACAATTATGAAAGATAGTATTCCTACTGCAGTAATACACCTGCTCCAGATCTGTCATGAATGATCTATCTCCACCATCTGAAATATCACTCCAGAGGATCTTATGTCTTTAAAGTCATGTTCCTAAACCAAACTTTTCAGCATTTCATTGACTCCTTTTCTCATTTTATTTCCTTTCCTTTCACCTTCTCATTTCCCTTCAGCTTGAATTAAGAAACCTATCCATAGCTCATCAAGGAACAAAAATTAGCATGCTGCAGATAACACTTTTTACAGTAACTTTTGAGTTTGCTAGAAATTATTTCTAGACAGGCCAGCTTATTTCTGCTTATCGCATAGCATGAGGAAAAGTTTTAAAATGTGGCTGACTGTGGACAACATTAAAATGTTTGGCCAATGTGGAACAGGAAAAAGTGATATGAAAAGGCTATAATGAAGCACTAGATAATCTGTCCGAAATTAATGCAGTCCATTTTACTGACTGATATCCTATGGTACAATAAGCAAGAGACACAAGATGTCACTGTAGAGGTTTCTCACCAACCTCTCTCTCAAGTGTTTCCAGGGGTACTCAACACATCAGAGGGCACTTCTCCCTTCACATTGCACCACGTGCAGCCAACCCCAGCCAATGATATTTGCTTCCAGTAAGTGACAAGCATGCTCAGTGGGATGGATAAGCTATCTGAATGCTAATATAGGGTAACATATTTGGATTCTCAGTGATGACTGCATGAACCAGTTTCCAAAGGAAGGTCTTCTGGAGCAAGTAATGTGTTTAATGCATTTGTTAGTGCTGTGCACTTAATGCACGGTACCTCATATTTGAATCCTAGGTGTTTTAAATGTATGGAGGTTTGGGCTTGTTGGTTGGGTTTTTTTTTAAATAGTATAGTAGGGAACTTATGGGCAATAGTATTCCAAATACACACGTGTTTTACTGTTTGCTGTGTCGAACCAAATTTCAATGTCATGTAACCAGGAACTCTTATGAGAGAATCTCTCAGTGGTCCCCACCCTGAGAGTCAGCTTTTTTGAAAAGTTGTCATTTCTGACTTACTGTGTTAGTCTAGTTTAGCTATTGTCAAATCAGCATTTCAATATTTAAGCAATGTAGCTTTATAAATTATGATGGTAAATTTCTCATCTGTGTCTCATTCTATAATTTGAAAATCTCTTCTCCTGCCAAGTTTTTCTTAAGCACTAGGAATGTACTGTAATAATAAACATCAGAAATAATTATACAGATAGAGTTTGTCCTTTGGGGGGATTTATTTCCTTTACATAAGGTAAGGTCTAAGTATACAGTTATATTTGCTGGAAGAACTAATGTGGAAATTGTGCTTAACTGGATAAATCAATGGATTGTTTGGGCAATAAAGCAAAAGATAATGCTTAAGAAGCTAATAACTAACAGCGTACGTGCTAGACAATTGAATGATTAGATGGTCTAGTACATGTCTAGTGACAGAGTTTTCATATATTTAAAATTATTTAATTATATTATCAACCTCTATGTAGAACTAATGGAATTTTCAATTTGCAATACTATCATTTTAGCATCTTTAAAAAAAGTGGTAAAGCCTCAGCCCTGTTTCATACGTTATATAAGCTAGATATAGGGAAGTTTGGGAGAAGAAAGGTTGTCTTTGAAGCAGGAATAGCTATTTGCACCATTGCCTTATGACAGCACTGCCTCTGTAGGGAGAATTTACCTCTGGATTGCAATTACAGATAAGAAGTTGTATGGGAAACTCACTCTAGCTTTATATTCACCATCTTGCTTAGTTTAACCTTTAAGCCTTCCTTGGTGTGACTAGTACCTAGCATTTTGCATTTTTTTTGTCTCTTCAGCATTCTCCCATGGCATTCTTTGAAACTGGACTGTAACTTCTTGCTGTCCGACCCTCAAAGCCAGTTCTTATTCCCCAGTCTAAAATGTCACAGCCTGGGGTTTTTAAAGAATATTAGATAATTTTTCATGCTCACAAGCAATTTCTAGTACTCTAAAATTTTGAACGTAAATTCCAATATTTTACAAAGGAACTGGAAGAAGATAGTTTGGCACAGCATACTTCAGCCACCCCAGCCTCTCAAGATACTTTTGTTTGAAACGATGTTGCCCCTCTAGTGATACAGTTATAGACATATTGATGGCATTTATAGATAGATTCCACATCATCCCAACTTTATGCTTTCTGTTGTAATACTTTAACAAAAAATTTTTAAGAATTAATATAAAAGTCATCATGCTCTGATGAACTAGAAGTTCAGATACCCATTCTCAGCCAGCCACCAGACTCCAGACACACTGTTTATCCAATATTTATGAATATGAATGTCTGCCAGCATTGAGTTGTGTTTAATAACAGTAGTTTAATGTTATTTGCAGGAACAGCATGATGGTTTTTTACTCAAAACCGAAACAGTTTAAATGTTTTAAAACATTGCCACAGTGTAATATATGCAGCAAAGTTTTTTCTCCAAAATAAGGAGAAACTCATATACAGGATTGCTATTTACCAGTCACATGGAAGGCATTGTATCAGTAAAAATGACAGATTATACTCTCCGTAATAAAACCACAGGTGTTCATTTGGATTTGGATTTGAAATTATGTAGATGAAAATAAAACTGCAGTTCTTTCCATGACAATTTCAATTCTACTCCACTTTTATAAGGAAATAGTCTATGACATAATCAAATAAATTCCTAAATTAAGTGAACATTTGTGTTTTTGAAAAAGATATGAATATAACCACTTAAACCCTTAGGCAAAAGGAACACCACAGGGTTGTATTTTCATGAACTCCCATTCCTTCATACACAGGCATGCCTGTCTGGTGAAAGAATCTCCAAAGTCTCTCTCAATAAAAGGAAACAAGAAAGGAAAAAAAAACAAACAACCAACCAAACAAAAAAACAAAAAAACAAAACCAAAAACCAATCCCCAACCCCCAAACCCCCACACATGACAGAGAAGGATAGAATGTGGAGTCAATAATGGAGGAACTTCAGAAGCTGTTGGAAGTCTTTACATTTCACAAAGATATTCAAAAATTATGGCATTGTGAGAACTTCCATAGAGGGAGTGCCAGTAGCTCAACCTGTACTGAAAAAGGACACTGCGATGGCATTTCAGCTCTGACCTGCCCATTTCAGATTTGAAATCCAAACTGGGCAATGGAAAGAGGTTTCTTATGTAGCAATTCAGATGTCAGTAGAAGGTCCTTGGCACTGAATACCTTTGAATGCTGCTGATCATTCACATGCCAAGTACTGCATTACTGCATTTATCAGGAAATGGAAGTATCTTGAACTGGAGGGCAGTTAGTTAATTTTTAGTTTCAATTCACTGTGTCAGCTTCTGTATTGTAAATTTAGGATAAACGTATGTTACCTCAAAATAATTAATTAATTAATATTAGCCATATACTACTTGAGAATATGTTTCCAATAATATTGCCATCTTTGTTCCCATCACTGAGTTAGGTGGCTGTTTTTATAGATCTAGAATATAATTAGGCTATTTTAGTAATGTTCCACAATAGACAGGTTCCAGTTCTAACTCTCTAGCCCTATAGCTCATAACTGACATCCAAAGTTTTTTGAAGGGGCTTGTATTACTAAAG
This sequence comes from Buteo buteo, assembly GCF_964188355.1. NCBI lineage: Eukaryota > Metazoa > Chordata > Aves > Accipitriformes > Accipitridae > Buteo > Buteo buteo. Next base: position 33,089,865 of record NC_134171.1, on the reverse strand, counting down.
ATACAATTCAGATCACCATTTTTTATGTAAACAAACTCAGAAGATATTTTTCTTTATGTAGTTAACACTTATTTTGGAACTCCTGATCAATCACTATCTTACTATCTACTTGTTTAAGCAAGGGGGTTTTGGAGCATATGAATTACTATGGTTACAGTCTGAATGGTAAAGAATGATAGATTGCCCTTGACAGCATTGCTTTGCAATAATGTTTGAAATAGTGGAATAAATTTAAAAAAAAAAAAGAAAAAGAAAATGTTGTTCTTTGGCACTTCTTTTGCCTCATTATTCCTCAGAAAGTGCTGCATTGATTTCTATTATGACTGCAATTAATCAAAGGTTAATTTCTGATGTTCTGGCACTTTTACAGATCAGATAAATAAAATGAAATTCTGAAAGTGTCAGCAAAATTATAAAGGTATTGGAAGGGTTAAAATATTCTTGCAGGTATGAATTTTTTAGCAGACATGAAAACAATGCCTAGCCTTTTTTCCTTACTCTCTTTCATTTTAAGAACTTCATGTTTGAAAACTAATAGCTTCCGGTATAGATTTACTTTTTCAAGAGATTTAGAAAACAAATGTAAACTGGTGTGACCTTTTCCATGAGGTTTGAAAATAACAGTGTATCAATTAAATTGTTCAATATTGCTGAATGTGATTTCTGCCAACCAAGACAATGTATTAACAAAATCCTTCTCATACAGAATACCAGAAAAATAAATGAAACACCTATTGATCCATTTTGAGTGAATTCAATGGAAGTTATATTAAAACTGCGTCATTTTGTTGAGGCATCTGTCTCCCTAATAATTTGTCCATGTTTTAAAAACTCATGCTACACAATTCTACAAGAGACCTTACCATTTGAAACAACATTTAAGCATCAGTGTTGGACTATGAAGGAAGGAGGAGAAACATTTTAATTATATATTTAAAAAATGCTCACTGTATACTTGGTTTCATTTTTCATTTTGTTTCTCTATTCAAAGTAGACTTGCTCTTAACAACAATGGCTTTTCTTTGATTTAGATTTGTATTAGATGTGTTTATTAGAAAAGTACAAATTCTGTAGGATTCCATCTGTTCTGTGATCTTCCTTGAGACTGTTCTTTCAAAGGCTGGTTTCAATTCCCAAGACTTTTCGGTCACCCCAAGAAAGGACGTTTCAGCATATATGCAGATGGTTAGGCCAAGTGTTTTTATCACTAACTTCGACAATAATATCAGCAAAGCCAATCTGATCGATTACCTACATACATTTTATATTAGTCTTATCATAACATACAATTCTGAACAAAAGAACTGTGGGGAATTACCTCACACCTGAAAACAATAATGTAACTATCTGGTGTGAACAGAATGTGGCAAAACCATAGCAAACATGTGCTTGTAGGCAGAGGGCTGGAAGGTATGCGCTGCCTTTTTTGGCTGGCTGCATTGTTATCTCTGAGTTCACAACTGAGAAAACGGCCTCTGCTACCCAGCCTGACTCTGAGAACTAGAGAAAGCTGGGTCTCAGTAAGGATCTATTCTGCTCATAATAGGCTCAGAAAAGATGGGGTCAGGCTGCATAGTATGAACACAAAGCTTTTAGGTGACCTTTTTTTTCTCTTTTCCTGTTAACTAAAGTCTATTTCTCAATATTACACCAACCTGTCACATCCTATGTTACTAATGATACACTGACTTCGGAGGAACTGTTGTATGGAAGCACACCCAGGATGAGTCCAGGCTACCCAGAGAGGAAAGGTTATGGACTCCTTCATCAGCTCAGCAGCTCAGGAGCTCAGGATTAGCCACCTGAACCATCTTTTCAAAGAGCGGGAAGAGTCTGAGATGGGAGTGAGATGATTATACAATAGTGGATTGCTTTAAAACCTTACTAAATTTGGAAGTGACTGTTCTAACCCAGCACTTGATTTTTATTTGCTATTATAATGGAAGTTCAACAATGACGATAAAATCTCAACTGTTTGCATAATATTGTCTGGGGGTTTACAAGAAGTATCCACCGTCTTAGGCAGATGACATGAAACTAAGTATATATCAAGCAAATCCACAGTCCAAGCTGCAGTCCAAATCAGTGTTCTGGGAACTAAAATGGGGCTAAACATATAAATTATTTTTATTGTTGTTGCATGAACACAAATGTTGGCAGATATTTTTCTGAGATGACCTGAAGTTAATTCCTTTATAAATGTTATTAAATTGAATAGCACACTGCAAATCCCCCCAAATAATTTCTGATTGAGGAAATATGTTATTTGACCAAATATGAAACTTCCCATTCTATTTTCTGTCCCTGTGTTTTAGTTAAATCAAAAGAAATCATGGAATGGAATTCATCTTGAAAGAAGAAATTAAACCATTTTTATTTGAAAATGGTAGAATCAAGCATTTTGAGCTTTTCATTACCCCCCCAACCACTTTTTTCAGCCAAAAGCTGCTCTCAAATTTTATAAGTGGTTTAAGCTGTTCTTCTGAAAGGGGCTTTTTTTTTTTGGCAAGCTTTGGTCAGTTATGTCAGTAAGCTGTATATTGCACAAATATTAAATGAAGAAGAATTTCTAGTCCTCCTGCTGAATGAGAGAAAATGAAGCATGGACTTACCCTACAAGTAGCCACTTTCAGACCTTAAAGTCAAGTGACTATGTGCCCTTCAACTCCACCTGGCAGTCTCACTGCAGGCACCTATGGTCACAGAAATAATGGCGCCAACTCACAATATTTTCCCAGAGCACTAATCCCTGCAGTCACTGGGATCTCAGTTGAACCTTCAGCAAGAAGATAAATTTCCAGACATAATGAATGTAAGTAAGATCTTGGAAATGTGACTCAAATTCAGTATAAAATTTCAGAAACTAAAAGTGATTCCACAGTCCCAAGAGTATTATCCACGAACACTGTGCTTTTCAGGGGAAACAACCCAGAATTTTCAATGTGTGAGACCAGCAATATTGCAGAAGGCAGTGTAGGCAAGGATGATTGAAAGTTGCAGGAAATGTGGACCAGGAAGTGATGGCAAAAAATATGGAAGGTTGTTGTGCCTTATAGAAACAGTTGAAGGAGGCCCTACAGGCATAAGTATGATATGCTCTGAGGTATTTGGATATTTTGAGGAGCTCCAGAGAAAGGTTTGCAGAAAAGCAGAAGAGTGTCTTTGTCATTGTGTTAGCAGACATTGTAGACATAAACTCTGTGAGAAGCAATATACACCAAAAGTCAGATTTTAAGTAGAGATGTCATTGTTTGGGGATGTATGTATGAGACACACATTATATATGGGAGGTAAGCCAAGGTATCTCAAGCGAAGCAACCAATGCCTGTGTCAGCAAATGAAAGCATACTTCTTTAGGATTTTTGGTTTTGTTTTTGCAGATTTTAATCTTTTTAACTGAGAAGTAGCAACAACTAAATGCAAGGTATTCTTCTGCACCTTATGGAAAGGGATGAAATATGAAAGGAATGCTGCAGACAGTAGTTTTGAGCACCAGTTTTCTCTTATTTTTGTAATTCATCCCAAAATTTTGCTAGCAGAAAATGCAACTGCTCTGTTGTGTTCTGACAGAACTGAGGTCACCAGATAGCTGTCACCAAATACTAATACATAATACATCATATAGAAAGATAAACTTGCCTTTTTCAATGACAAGATTTGATCTAAAATGTTTTAAGGACTTCTAAAATCCAGTCTATAACACATAATATTTCAGAGTTGGGGAAGTCTGTTCTCTCTTTTATTAATCTTCCACCTTATCTACACAAATTTTCCCATAGGCTTCAGTCAGAAAACTTGTCCTAGTGGAGAAGCTTATGTGAATTGCACCTGGTTTTGATTATTTTTAGCTTTTGTATCATATACTGATTGTCATTTGAGATTTTTCATTAAAGTTTGTAGATGAAATCAATACAAATCAAATGATACCAAAGAAGTTGTTCATTTCTTTAAAATGTATGCATGGTGTTCAACTTAAATAAAAATGAAGTCTGGCAATTGAAAGCATTACCATTTTAATTAAAATGACTTTGTTAACAGATTGAAAGGTTGAACCTTGAAAGGTTAGGTGCTGTTTGCAAACTACCAATCTCCAAGTAGGTAAATTAAGAATGAGAAGAATAAGAAATGAGAATAAAGTAAGAATAGAAATCTACTCATACTATTATACAGTAATATCATGACATTTTTCAAATGGAAAGCTATTCCTAGCTCCCAAATGACATCAAGTTTAGGGAATTTCAAACCATATTAGAGGAGTTCAAGTTTTTAGTTTGTTTTGTTTTTTTTGTTTTTTGTTTTTTGTTTTTTTAAATAAACTGCTAGTGTGCAATGACAACTTTTGTATAAAACCAGCTTTTATGCTTACTGGAAAACTAAGAGCGTGTTGAAGTGTTACACATTCCTTATCTTTATTATTCTGGCTTCAGAATATCCTGAGCTGAAGCAGTCAAGTTCAAAATCATGCATTTGAAAACACAGAGTGCTATATGTTTCTTTCATCAGATGATGGGTTTGGGGCTTTGTTTTATTTCATAGGGTAGCCGTTGTGAAAAAGGACATGAGGTTTACAGTTCACTTTACCAGTAATCCATAAACTTTGTGACTTCTTGTCCTGTTTTTGGCTGGGATAGAGTTAATTTTCTTTCTAGTAGCTGGTACAGTGTTATGTTTTGGATTTAGTATGAGAATAATGTTGATAACACACTGATGTTTGCAGTTGTTGCTCAGTCGTGTTTAGACTAAGTCAAGGGGTTTTCAGCTTCTCATGCCCAGCCAGCGAGAAGGCTGGAGGGGCACAAGGAGTTGTGAGGGGACACAGCCAGGGCAGCTGACCCAAAGTGGCCAAAGGGATATTCCATACCATGTGACGTCATGCCCAGTATATAAACTGGGGGGAATTGGCCGGGGGGTGTAGATCGTTGCTTGGGAACTAACTGGGCATCAGTTGCCAAGTGGCGAGCAATTGCATTGTGCATCACTTGTATATTCCAATCCTTTTATTATTATCAATGTCATTTTATTATTGTTATTCTTATCATTATTAGTTTCTTCCTTTCTGTTCTACTAAACCGTTCTTATCTCAGCCCCTGAGTTTTACTTTGTTTTTCCAATTCTCTTCCCCATCCCACTGGGTGCGGGGGAAGTGAATGAGTGGCTGTGTGGTGCTTAGTTGCTGGCTGGGGTTAAACTACGACACTTCTGTTTACTAAATGTTTGCCCTACATGTTGTGAAATCATAATTTCTGGATGTTTGTTACTTTTGAATGAGTCCTAGCACACAGTTTACACATAAAAGAATTCTTTTCTCTTTCACCCTTCAGCAGAATTAAGCAAAGTAGTTAGCAACAGAATTCAAACACCTGGTAGTTTTTCCATAACTTCTATTCCTCCTAATGTACAGTGTTTTGATTCTACGGCAGTGGTGTCAAAATGTATAGTTTTTAATTTCAGGATTGCTGCATGAATGTGCTGTATATCATATGGATCCAGTTCCTTATAGGTTTAACTGTTTGGTAGTGCACAAGTTTTGAAAGCTTCACAATTTTTTAGGAAAATTATTCCTATTGACTTTTGGTACAAAACCCATGGAGCTTAAAATTGGTAGAGCATGGAAAAAAATTATAATATTACTTTATAACAATAAAATAACTAGCAGTGATGGGAAGAGTGAAATCCAACTACAGCCACTTATCTTCCCTTACAGCTTCAACTCAGAACAACTTTACATATCTTAAAGTTACAGAAAAGAGTGCTATGCAGGAACTGTCTACCTAGGTCAGGCTGTTCTGTTTGAGGGGACTTTGGTGAAAGAACTCATAGCTCTTATAACTGACTTATTGTAATTCATTATTATTGCAGTTTTCTCTGACTATAGTCAGATCTCAGTTATTTTCTTGTATGGGTTGGCTTGTTTCTAAACATTAAACTTTTTCTTTTAAAAAATCAAAAAAGTCTTTTTCTTTAGGATATAAAGAGTGCAGTGGTGAAAGGACAACGTTGTGGGAAAGAGTCACTTCTGATCTAATGAATACAAAGGAGACTTTTCTACCTCAGGAGGTGAATGTGTGGTCATTATCAGTCACATAAAATATTTTAACTGCCCTCTGGAGTTGTGACTTCTGGGCTCTCATAAATCAGATGAGATACTGGTGGTCAAATAGACTTATTTATATTCCCTGAGTCAAAAGAACTGTTTTTCCACAATCATTTTCACCCTGTACTCATCATCTAGTCCTATTTTAAAATAACTCTGAAAGTTATTTTCCACTGCTGGCTGATTTCCAGCAAAGGAAAACTGGTACCTGACTTCTATGGAGTGAAAAATGAGAGCTTCCTAGTTTATCACTAACCTGATCTCCCATGAAATTCTACCATTTACCAATCAGCAGGACTTAGAAACCTAAATGCCTTTGAGTGTGTGTAAGCATACACCTCTTGTATATGTACACAAGTGCTAATACTGAGAGCACTCCAGGAGATCCAGAAATGTAAGGCTACCCTGCTAGGAATAATGTCTCCTCCCACTCTTCAAAGAGCTCTTACATCTGAAAGATAGCTGAGCCCCTACTAGTGTCTTCTTTCTGTAATAACTTCTTGCTGAGCCTTAGCTTTTTCTTGTTGCTTTCTTCACATTTCAATGAGATGTCAGGTTCTTGGGGAGCTTGGAGATCAAATGAGTTTTATGTGCATAGTGCTAGGGCAAATAAAGTGTCAAACTACAGATGGCACAAGAATGAAAATAAAAGACAAAATCAATCCCAGTGCCACAAAAAACTTAGTCCAGACAAATTTAAAAAAAAAAAAAAAAAGGGAAATATCAGTCCACAAGGAAATAGTTTACCATGCCAGGGAAACTGAATGTGGTAAAACCATCTGATTCTGACTTGAACAGGACTGTCTTCAGCTCTGATCTCTTTTCAGCTCCTCAAAATAAAGGTTGAAATATTCCTTTCTCAGGTATCAAGAAAGCCCTCAAATAATTTATTTTTTTTTTTAACTTTTAAGAGTAGCAGTATTGGCCAGAATTATGTCTTCTTCCTTTTTTGAAGATGATTTGTGGTGGTATTATAGTGAAAAGTACAAAATCCCAAACCAGATGTGTGCTAGTTTGGGAAAGCAGGATTCTATTTTGTTTAAATTCTGTTAAAAAGCTGGGTAGTTTGTTTCATTACAAGTATTCATCAGATTATATAGTTGGTTAGGAAACCCAGCAAACATGGTATCAGAAATTAAATTCTAGCATTCAGTTCAACAGAGGGCTTCATCATTTGCTGTGAAAGAAGATGGCTATTTAAAATGCACTGTGAATAAATCCAGCTTCTAGGAGATGTAACAGAAGTTCTGTATGCAAAAGAGAATGAAGCATACTAAAAAAAGCAAGCTGTTTTTGTAACTGAGCCATCCACCCAGAATCTGCCTTTTCATCCAGTGACCCAACCAATATTGCAGCTCAAAGAGGTGTGGTGGTTGAGCCCTCTGCTGTAAGTGCAGCTTGGTTTCTCCTGATTCACCAAGCACAGACAACCTGAAGAGCACAGACAGGATTGTAAGGAATTTGTAAGGACTGACAACTTGTACTCCCCTGCATGAAGCTGGAATCAGGTTATCAGGTGTGCAGGGTTTCTGAAGGACAAACAAACCAAGTGCTGGTGTGTTACCTTGTAGTGGCATAGACATACCATAGCCTCACAAAAAGAACTGCTGCATGTCAGGCATCTATTGAGTCTCAGCCCCTGGGGATGTTACATGCTGCTTGGTTGCTTGGTCACTCAACTACCATGTAGCCTGGAACTTCTGTAAGAGCATCAGACGTGTCTTCATCACAGTTAACAATAACAAGAAGATAAGTAAAACCTAAGGCTATTTACCTGTGTGTGTATGTCCTGCACTAGTCAAAAATAAAAATCTGGGAAGGCAAGAACTGAAGGTGTTCCTTGAATGGTAACTGGAACTGGAGTTTTTAATCTGTCCAGAAACTTTAACCACCAGCTAACAATTTCTCTTGAGGTGTAAAATTTGTCACTTTTAAGCATCCCAAGAAAAATACTTCACAAAATCTAAAGAGGAGGCTAGACAGACAAACTGCATTTTGAAATACAGCTTTTACAAAAAATAGTTTTGCAGTATCAAGTCACATTTAACAATCAAGTAGATGCATTAGGTATCGACAAATTTATGTTTAGGTAGTGGATGGAATTCAGTGTTTAACCAATGGAGGTTAATCAATATGATCTCAGTTGAATTCTTCTCATACTAAAATAAACAGGAGTTTTACAACTGGCTTCAGTGGTTGTAGAAATCACCCCCTTCCCAGCATAAATAAAAAGCAGAGCTGATAGTAAGAACCTGGATTATCTGAACTATAGAAGAAATAATTTGTAGTTACTGCAGTATGTAATATTTTACTCTCAAGTTCAGTGGGTTTTTTTGAAGAAATTGTGACTTCTAATCCTGTCTACTTGCAGAGTAATAGTTATCCCTTTTAACAAACACACTGAATTTGTCAGCTTTATAATTTAAAGAGATAGTATTACATAGTATATAACTATTTGCATCTATATATAGCACATATTTTTATGTATGATTTATCAACATATATACAATACAGCTGAAAAAACCCTCTATACCTTTTGAACCTTCTTTGTATATTTTGAATATTCATTCCTCAGCTGACAAGTGAAAAAAATATTATATGCAATCTTATGAAAAATATTCTTCTAAAACTTAAATGGAGACTCTCTGAGGAGCCAGACTAAATTTTATGAAGAATTTAGCTACAGGGCAAATGCTTCCTATTTTCAATTTTTACAAGTCATCCCTCTCCCAGGATGCTCCCTAATACACTCATTTATAATCCAAATGATCTTTCCTACTGGATGGTTTTACCTAAGCTGTGTTTCTCATACCTGTGAGGTCAGAGAAGCCAATCTCATCAGTATTAAAGCTTGTCTAGAATTCTGAGTGACTCTTCTTAAGTTCACTGCAGCATGTCAAAAGCTCACAAGACTCTTTCCAGCTTCCCTGGGAGTTGGTGGCTATACATGTAATACCCCTGCCTTTCCTCAGCTCTCCAAAAATTGTATATTTGTAATGCTCTTTGGGCTCATATGTGGCCTTAGAATAATATAATTCTGGAATTCTTTCAAAACATACGGTTATTACACACTTTACATATCCTGAATAATTTCATAAATAACCAGCATATCACACAATAAAAGAAATAGGATATATTGAAGTGCATGGAGGGAGTGGTCAGTTGTGTGAGGGCCTTCAAAACCATATCCAGAGAGGATTATGCATCTGCTAAAATGAAGTGAGAGGAACACAAGCTGTCTCTCTCTGCTGTGCACTACTCTACTGTTCCAAACATTGCATTCATTATAAAAAAAAATAAATCTTTGTGTTGACAAAACTTTCATTAAAGGGTGTACTCTCTGCAAGACAGGTTCTTGGTTTGTGCTAAAAAGACAGCCACATCAGGAAACTGCTGTGTTTGGTACTAATGTATTAATAGAAATACAGTTTTCTGAGGAATGTTAGAATTGTTGAGACAGGTTGTGGAGGTAGTAAGAATACTGGATGGGACCTCAGGAAATCAAAGCAATACTTCTAATTTCACTAAATAATCCCTCTGTGACTTTTAGCAAGTTATTTGGGATACATTTTGCAAAAGCTCATAAGGAATTCAGATTCCAAAATCCCACTCATTTTCAGTGAGAATTAGTGTGCTAAATGTACCCGGGTCACTCACAGATGTGGGACATGGTGTCTGAAATTGCTTAGAGAAATGAGTCACTAGGGAATTAGGATGGCAATTTTTTTAAAGAACTTATTTGTAGAATAGTGTTCAATGATACTAACCTGTTTCACAGAGGTACAGGAAGAGCTCGGATGTTACAGAGGTTAACAGCTTAGAAAGATATATGGATATATATGCACAAAATGCATGTTTTCTATGTGACCTAGAGGCCTAGTCTGCCTGGCTTCTCTTGATCAGGGTTAGAAAGCTCACCCTACACAGCTGGAAATGAAGAAAGGCGATAGATCCCATCACTTCTGAAAATTATGGCCAGGTCATTTAAGTTACTTGAGAGAGTGCTGACTTCTTGGAAAATTAGGACTATTAACGCTTTGTTTCAGGTGACCCAGAGGTTTCACTGAGGAAAGGGAACAGCCTTTGCTTTGTTTTGTTTTCTTCAGAGAGGTCATTGTCTGGAAAAAAGCTGATTCTATAATTCAGTTGATTATTCTGCTGATAATGAGGACAGGAAAGCACTGAAGATTTCTCATGTAGGACTGTTCCTTGTGATTAGCTTTTAATACTCCTAACCCAAAAGCAGCTTTCTCAGAGTCTAAGAGAAATCATAGTGTTTAATCATCTGGGACTGGGAAGGAGAATGCAGCCCTCACTGGATGACAGGAAAGGGTAGCACAGAAACATTCAGAGGCTGGTGATAAAGTAGGAGTTATTTCATCTTGTTTTTTGCTCCTCTGAAGGAGCACAGATAAGTTCACTGCTACAAGAAATAGGAAATGCCCTCAGGCACTGAAGATCTCAAGAGTGCGTGTGTCTCTCTCTGCCTCTCTCTCTCACACCACCGAACAGAGTAGTTCTTTAAAAATCCTGTTCCAGACAAATAACTGAACTCATTCCATAGAGCCAGGAGAGAAATGAAACTGCACTAATTTCTAGGATTAACTGTTGAGGAGGACTTTCACATACACTGGTCCAGCAGCTAGGGATCAGAAGACTGCATTGTGTTTTCCTAAAGGTAACAGCTGGTATTTCTGATTCACAGTCTGGACAAAAAAACAGACAGAATACATCATTTTCCTTTCCTTCTCCCTCTCCACTCCAAAACCTCCACAAATACATGCTCAAATATTTCTAAAAGAGGCAAGCATTTTTTGGTCTAAACCAATAATCCAGAAAAGTAGGTGGACCTTTGGAAACATGTTAATTAGAAAAAGTTTCTTTATTCTTTTGATGGTGAGTCAGCAAATAGGAGTAAACAGAGGCTAACGAGGAAATCAGAGGTAAGTGGAGGCCGTGCTCTTGGTGTTCATTTTTTTTGTTTTGACAATCTGTTCCCCTGTACATTTGCCCTCCTTTCGGGCTTCCTTCACCTTTCCCAGCTGGATGGTGCTCCTGGGCATGGACCTGTGTGCCAGAGCTAAGAGCACTCTCTCCACATGCACCTGAACAGGCTCACCAAGGCGCGACCTCTGAGAAAGAGAAATACCTTTACTGAGGGCATCTGGCAGAGTTTGGGTGTGAGCCACACATCCAGCTGTTCGGCACTATCCATCTGCTAGGGAGGGCTTATACTGAAGCTAATTTTTAGAGACCTAGGGAAAATTAGTCTTGGCACCTGCTGTGCCTGGAACTTTCAAGCATCTCCAGGGTTAAGCAGAGGCTGGTTTTGAGGAGTTTGACTGTGTTCTTGTATACAATCCTTTTGGATATAATTTTGTGTATGTAATTTATGTTTTGATGGGAACACAGGTGTTATTTGAGGCTTTGAATTCACAAACTAAAGTGCACCTCAAGAGACATATATCCATGTAAATTGAAACTAATGAAGAGGTTCCTACAAAGCCTAGCAAAGCCAAGTTATGCAGCTTCACAGAGCTCTGCAATAAAGGCCTTCTATAAAATTGAGTTAAATGTATTAATGCAGCAGTGTGCTACCGTATTAAGTTAACATACTGCAGCATGAAATGAACTTTATCCCTTTAGAAAAACAATTATTATTTAATGTAATACAGTTTCCTATGTGTTAGTACTGCAGAAACAAGGAACCATAGTCAAAATACAACTATCATCTCAGCAAGATAGCTTTACAGATTCCACTTATTTACTTGCCCTGGCTTTTTTTTCAGCCTTGGACTTGCTAAATGTAAACAAACCAATATGAATTTCAGACAGTCATTTTCCTAAAATTATCTAAAAGAATAATACATTGCCCAGAAAATATGTAGATATGATTGTATCAAATGACATTTCTAATGGTTAATCTAAGAAAACTGAAAATCAGCTGCTTTATAGTGTTTCTAATTTGCATTGGAATTCATTTTAAGCCAATTTCCATTATTTCAAATGTAACTGAACATGAGGGGTACTCCATCATTTATCTGAGGGATAATTCATGAACTTCTGTGTCTCTAAAATGAATATTCACTTTACCTCATTTGCAAGCTGATTTGTTTTAATACAGAAACATGACTGAGATCTACAGTTTCATTTATATACTGATCTATAAATATGTTTATTTCTTGTACTCAGTTAAATGTGATACATAAAAGGAACTTGACTAGAAAGCAACAAATCTTCTTCTGTTGCTGGTGCTCTATCAGAAATAAAGTTTACCATTTGTATGTTGTGGTTTAGTTTGCATCCAAGATAATAAGCTATGTGATCTGTTATGATGATTGGCCAGACAAAATAAAAGATTTGTCTTCTCTGAGCTGGTACCAGCAGTTCAGCTGCAGATGTCACAAAGAGGTATAATACTGAATAGTTTTCCCTCTTTGAACATTACCTTTCCTATTTGGCATGGACTGCCCATTAGAAGCAAGCTTAGCAGGCTGTAGTGCCTAACCAGATTATTCTTGTGACTTTTTAAAACACTAACTGATGTAGCAGATTTTGCAGTTTACTACACCTTGCCACAAAATTTACTTTACAGACGCATGAATGTATATGATTAAATGTTATGTTTAAAAGGCAACTGAATAACTAAAACTTTGCCTTCAAATGATGAAGTAAATGTGGTTAGAGGCTGAGATGAGCTAAGTGTTTTATTCCAAGGCACAATAGTACATTAATATCTTCACTGAATTAACTATCTGTCCTAACAATCTTCTCTACTACAATCTCTCAGCCAACCTCTTTTATTATGTATTGATCTTCACAGTAGCACTGTAAAGTAGGAAAATATTATGTCCCTTTTAGAGATCCAGAACTACTGGGCATACTTCTTAAGCACAGGCAGTTAGCAGAGGTGTCTAAGTCAGGAGCCTAGATAAGTCAGGACGGTCAGGAGCCCAAGCAGTTTATAGAGTCAATGTATACCTTGCTCACATAAAACCTGAATTTGTCTCTGACTATGTCCTTGTCTTGCATCTCACTGCACCAAGTGTTTCCAAAGACAGAATCTGAGCACATCTGGAGAAGAACAAGGAGAAGAAGAGAAATGGGTTGTTTATTTTTGAAAAGTGTTGATTAAATTGCCTTCATCATATGTTTCTTTAGGGTTTGGGGTTGGGTTTTTTCATGCTCTTCCGTGATATAGATGATCAAGGAAAAAACAGTGATATAAGATTAAGAGCTTTTCGTCTGCTGCTGGTGCTGCAAATGCTAAGCCTGATAGGTGGGTATGTGCGATGCAGCTATTAGCTTGAGCTGCACAGAATTAAATAATAGGGCTCATTTAGAGAAACTTGCAGGAATTTTGTGAAAGAAATGGGATGGTCTGTGAGAGGGCTCTAGGTGGGGACTCTCACTATGACAAGGGTAGTCTACTGAAGGGACACCGGTTCCTTTAACAGGGAAGCTTGGCCATTTAGGGCCCACTTAGCCTGCAGTCGGCTGCACACATTCAATTATAAGACCTACTGGGAAAGAAACCGGTGATTATAAAAATCAGCAAGTGGCTCAGTTCTGACTGAGAGCTGCAGGAGGGAAGATACGATTCTGCAACAGGCCTGAAGCAGGGGGATTAAAGAGAAGACAGTGGGGAGTATATGTTTCTTCAATTTCCTTACCTGTGGTAGGCAGGGGAACTGTTTTGTTTTGATGTTTGCCTAAGTTTCATGCTGGAGAATAAATTGTATCCTGAAAAAGAAGAGTCCCTCCTGTTCTGGTGAAGGCTAAGTAGGTCATCTTTAATGAAATCCTCCAGTGACACTATGATTTAGCTGATAATATTACTTTAATGCCTCAAGTACTTCCAAGAATGATAAAAGTTGGGGGTTTTGTGGTTGTTTTCCTCTTTTCTTCTCTTTAACATACATGTGTTAGTCCTTGTAATATCCCTCTGGGCCACATCCTGTCCTGAAAACTATCCTTTCATGTCACCTATGGCATAATGGACCTGTTAGACTCTCCATATTACAAGTGCTGTGGGTTCTGGAGTAGCATGAAGTTGCATTGACATCTTCATTCTCCCCAGAGGAAAGTGAGATTTTATCTTTCTCAAAGAAAGCCCTGGGAATCCTGAGCATTTATATGACATAAAAAGATACTTACCTTTTTGTCCTTTCCCCACTCACATTAGGTTGTGCAAAAAGCAGCTACTTCCTACAGGCTTTCAAATATACTGCTGCTCAATGATTTTAACATGGCTTTTTCCAACAGGAAGAAACTATCTAGGGCATTTCCCAAACTATTTTATTTCCAAGATATTACTCATCTTTATTTCTTTAATAACTTTATAAATTAGTTTAATTCTAGAGAGCAGCAAAACCTGCTGCTCAGGAAGCAATTAGTGCTTATTAGCATGCAGAACTGGGTATTATTTTGCTTAGTGTGCTGTGTTTTAGAATAAACAATAACTATGTGACATTCAAATTCCTTGAGTATGTTGACAAAAACATATTTAGTCAATGGGGTTGCCAGTAAACAGCACTTTTAGAAGAGCAGGATATCCTGCTTATCACCGTTCTTATTCGCAAACGTGACAAATTAACAGACATTTTGAAATACAGAACCAGATAGCAGATTAAAAAATACGCCTCAGGAGTTTCTGGCCCTAGTCCTCATTTTTGGTCTTCAGAAGACATCTTCTTCTCTAGCAGTCCACATGTCCTCTTCTTCTCAGATAACTAAGTAAATGTAGAAGTCACTGCACATAAACTAGGTGCATCTGGTTTACCATGCATTACCTGGGCAATATCAATTGCATTCTGTATTAGTCACTAGTAGGATAGTAGCTGAGGTACTACACTAATTTTGGAAAGACAGACACTTCTATCATCTTAGTTAAGTCTTGAACAACTACTTTTAGGTAAGTCAAAAAAAGTAAGGCAATACTACTTTCTGCACAGAGAGAAACAATGGCAACATACATACAAACATACAAAATTATACTATGACAGCAGCAAGCTGTCACTCTTGTTATTCAAAGCTTATTAGACATGAAAATTGTAACATCAAAAACTGCTCGTTAATCCTTTATTTTGCCAAGTGAAGAAGGGGAATCACTGTATCATCTTCTAGCCAAACCTTCATAAACTTAGGGTTCACACTTCACTTTTCTCATTCTATCTAAATGTTGGGCATGATTCCTACAAACATCTATGCCTGTAAATACATTGCCCTCACTCACATTAAGAAGGACGTGAGTAGACTGAAAGGCCTTGAGAAGCTAGGATGATCAAGATGTCTAATCTCCTGTATAAGAATGGTCATGGAACTTCCCTAAATTAACTCCTGTTTGTATTTTTAGGAAAAAATAGTGCTTTATTTTAAAATTGCCAGTGATGGGTGATTGTTGCTTTTGGGCTTATGTTTTGTTCTCTGTCATTTAGTGGAGAGTAACAATAATTAGCAACTATTGAGAAAATCTGGAGCTTTGGCATAATTCCAAGAGATGGCTCAACATTTGAAAGATTACCTTTAGGGACTATTTATTCATCAATCCTCATATTAAAATACAGGAAATAGTGTAATGAGAAAAGGCAGGATAAAACCTTTAAAAAAAAAACCCAGTCAAATTTTAATGCTTAAAAATATGCTTTAGTTTTGAGTAGCAAAGTTCACTCTATGAAGTTTGCTGGCTATTTATCACTCAAATTTTCCCACTGTGAAGATGCACTGAGTTACATTTGGGATGCCTTTAGTCTGTTATCTATGTAATGAAAAAACAACATTGGTTTCACCCTCACATAACCTAAAAGAGAATGAACAGAATTTTCTTTACTTTTAAAAAATTCTCCTTCCTCTTAAATCAAGATTGGACCAAATGTGCAAAAATCCAAACCCACCAGTTTCTTCTAAAAGACCTAATGGAATACTAACTACAGAGAAGGTCTGTTAAACAAATACTGTAATTATTTTCTGTGCATATGGGTACTTACCATTTGTCTTATCTCATCAGCTGAAATTTCCTTAGCCATCTGTCCACAGGAAAAGCATCTTTAAGATTTTTCAAGGTCATGGGTAAGAATTAAGTTTGGTCACAGTTTATGTTTCTTCAGCTCTCTGTTTGAGACCACTGAACACATGATGCTCAAAACCAAATTTTCTTATTTCTGCACAAATACTGATTTTGCTTCCACCTCCACTCTCAAATATATAAAGGCAGTGACAATCTGAAGTCACTGGTCATTGGATTTAGCATCAAGGCACAGCCATATGAAAGCATAGGAGCTAGCTCGCCCAGTGCTGGGCCAAAACTAGGCAACATGATATCTGGGATGGAAAAGCTGCAGGGAGGAGAGGAAAGCCCCATATTGCTGACAGAGTTGTCAGTAGAGCAAGAAAATGCTCTACTGAGCCGTGAAGAAAGAAGGCTTCTGGCAACTCTGTATGTCAAAGTGTGCTGAGGAGAGCAGATGCAGATGTGGAGACCTGCTGGCAATGCTGACACACGGTGCCAGAGGCTTCCTCCCCTGTAAGAGGGAGCGCAGAAAGAGTTCAAATAGTGAACTGTAACCATCATAGCCTTGCAGTGGGTGGGTTGAATCTGCTGCACAAAATAAGAATAAGAGAGGTTTCTGTGTGGTTGTTGTAGTGTCTTTCGAACACAGAAGGCTTGGAGGAAACAATGAAGTGCTCTTCTCTGCAAAACCCAGTGCAAACTCTCAACCTGAATTTGGAAGAGCCCAAGCAACTTCAGTATCTGTAGATTCCCCCAGATAAATATCTGCAGTTTGTTTGCAGTCCTCTAAGAATCCTCTTTGTTTAAAAAGGTGAAACAGAAGATTTAAGAAGTGAAAATCAACAGGGAAATATAAGGAAGTGTTTTGGAGAATCTGAATGACTTTGAGTAATGTAGATTTTGACCCATTTTGCTCATTTAACCAAGAGTAACTCAATGTAGTTTAATTTTGTAGCAAACAAGAAAAGGGGGAATTAAAAATACTAAAACTAAACCACTGTAAATTACATCAAACCAGTAAAGGGTTAAACAACATAATTTGAAAACCAAAATAACAATGTCTTGTAAGCCAGTTGGCTGCAACATTGCTGGCTTATTATTCTAAGCAAACTGTAGCCAGTCATCACATCATAATCTTAAACAGAAACTTGAAGGAAGTGGGTTTCGATGTAATTTCAAATTATATTTATTTTTTAACCGTCTTCAGATTATATAAATTAATCCATTTTATCTTATATTTGCAACCGGCTAATTGCAAGCATTTACTGCGTCTCAGCAGTAAATCTGAGTAAAATACCAACAAGGGGTATTTCACAAAGTGATGGTACCTCAGTCATTTGCAGTCCTGTAAATATGCTCTTAGACATTTCAGTAATAGCTGGCATTCATATGTTCTACAAATGCCCAGTGTGCATTCATTTCAGAAAGGAGTTTAAATAAAAATAGTTCCCTCCACAGTGCTTGAAGGAAAGAAAGCAGCCTTCTTTAATTGTCATTGTGCTCAGGACCAATTCGTGATGAATAAAAATAGAGTGAAATGGGGTGGTAAGGATCAACAACAGCTTCTAAAGTTTATCATTTTGCACTAATGGAAGTTTTGGGGTAAAAGAAATGAAGTTTATACTTCATGGTTACATACCATCTCCTCCTTTCCCTCAAGTGTGATCCAATCCACAGCCTTAAAAGCCAATTTTGTGATGACTTTTAAACTGAAGAAAAAGAGTTACTTCCCCTTCTGAGGGTTAATATTGTATTTTATTAACCTTTCTACTCATCTTTTTGTAGTTTTAATATACAGGGAGAAAGAAATCAGATAGATAAGGCACACCAATGGATAAAAGATTATCAGTGGTCAGGAGAATGGATAGAAAGCAGAAGGTACTCATACAGATGAGAGCTGTAGCCAGTTAGCTGAAACTGATAGTGAAAGATTAATCCAGCTAAGGAAATTAGTTTCTGGTCAGTAAAAAGTAATTGAAATGCTATTTATTAACACCAGCAGTCTCAGTGGCAAAACGGAGAAATAAGAATTGTTGGTGCAGGGCCTGAGAAATAATATTCTCCAGCTAACAGAAGCATATTGGAATAGCAGCTGTGGCTGCAACACAGGTATGAAAAGGCATGCATTGTTCAGGGCAGACAGAAATAAAGACATAAGGTGATTTTATCTTAAGGATATGAAAAACTTCAGGAAATAAGAAGATATGAGATGCATAAAGCACAATCTTTTGGAGTCAAAAATCATGTGGGAAAGCATGATAAAAGATGAATTACAGGTAGGATACTGGGAGGTTATATATCAGATATAGATAAGGATAGAGATCTTCACAGAGTTTCTAGAGGGAGAAATATTACCAACAGTTATACATCTATGAGAATCTTCAGAACTACTGGAGGTAAACTGACAAATAAATGAAGCTAATATTCATAGGATCAGTTAACCCTGGAGATGGTAGTTGAGAGATTTCTTCATCAAAAAGTTAGAGTACAAAAGAGGAAATGCTATTTTAAACTTAGTTTTGGTAAGTACTTAAGATACAGCTGGTGTTAAAAATAACAGAAGTTGGAAGATTGTAAATTAAACGGTAAATAAGTAAGAATAACTAAGGTACTTGATTTTGAAATGGCAGACTTAGAGAAAAAATATGAAACAAGTTGGGGAAGATCAAGCAAACTGCTGAGGGACAGAAGTGTGACAGAAGCCAAGAATTTATTTCAGTTGAAGGTACTATAAATACTCAGGATCTACTTCTCAGAAAAAGACAGAGAAATCCTTGGAGAAAAAAGGGTATACCAGCATGAACACCTTGAGATAGATATTTGAACTATATATAGCATCTGAAAGGAGTGGAAAAAAGGAGGGATGATCAGCAAAGAAAAGTATGTCAAACTAGAAGTCAAGAAGTATAGGGAAGTATTAAAAAAAAAGAAAGCTTGCTCTTGGGGACAGAAGATGGAGGTGACTAAACAATGACGATATGTGAGAGAAGAGCTAGTGTCTGGTTCCCAAATTGAATTAATAGTTGGCTTCAGTGTTCAAGTTACAAAGATACTATTGGCCATGAAAGCAAACCCAAAATAGCCATATGAATGAATATGGAGATGGAGTTTACTCCTGCAAAGTGTACGCTAGTGGAGAAGACTGGATAATCCCAGCCCAGAAAAGTTACTACAAGACACTGGGGGTCTCTTAGCATATTTTCTTTTCTTCTTTTTTTTTTTTTTTTTAATCTATTGTCTGATTCATGATTAGATTAGACTATTCATTTGAGGGTAGTCACAGTCATAGAGAAGAGCAAAGGCAGAGAGAACCCATATTAACAAAGAGGGTAAAATATCCTGAGGATCTCCCATTGTGTATCCCTTCACAAGAATTACGAAGGCTTTAAAAAAGGCTTGAAGAAGAGTAAAATGGAACCTGGACACAAATAGAAAAGTGAATACAATGCAGCATAGTTTTAACAAATGAAGATCATGCCAGACTAATTTAATGACTTCCTTTGATTTTTCCATAAGTAAACTCATTTGACTTATAGGTAATAATTGATCATGGTGAAGAGAGGATGGAGAAATTGGAAGATGGATGAAGAATTCACAAAACCTATTAAACACAACAATGAGAGTTTATTGTCTAAAAGATTATTAGTGGAGTTTCCATGAGATAAATTTGGGACTCAATGTTTTTAAATATTTTCATTAAGGATCTTAGCAGAAAAATAGCAGGGTATGGATGAAATCAACTGATATTACAAAATCAGTAAATGTACTCAGCATGAAGAAGAAAAGATAGATCTCAGAAAAAAAAAGGTGCCCTTGGTGAGAGTAAAGAAAAGAAATAGGATATATTCACCATTACAAAGGTGCAATTTCTGCACTTGAAGACAAAACATACTTCAGCTTATATAGGAATTCACTCTCTGAAAGAAACTGAAGAGAAATATGTACCTCTATTGATAAAGAGATGTCCAGTAGACTTAGACAAAAATTGTATGAGTATATAGATCCTGAAAAGATTTCATGTCAAATATTACGCTCACTTCCAGTTGCTCTGTCAGAGATGCAAAGATTAGCTACTAGGGGAGCAGAAATCGTACTAAAAGAAAGCCTAGAAAAGTTGGTGCTCAGCACAAAAGTTGGAAATACACATAATTCTCTGTGAAATGCATAGAATGCATTAGCTGGTGAATGCTTGTCTTACCAAGAATGCCAAAAATTCATAGAAAGTCTCAGATTGTGTCTTGAGGCTGAATCATAGTGCCTATCTCAATTCAAGCAAGGCACTGGAGTCCCTTCCATGTTATTAATGGTTACTTTGCCAGCTTTTTGCTGACTTCATTGCTGACCAGTTCCTTCCATGCTTAGTCTGAAGGAGATGATCTAACCATACGTTTGGCATTGCTATCTGGAGATAAACAGCCCCTTACATACCTTTGAGAAAATAGTCCTAGCTGTATAGATGAAGATACATTCACAAGGTCTGTATTTGACCTTGTTCAAAACTTTGTTGTTATTTTCTACAAGCACAACATTGGATTAAAACCTATGCATAAACCAAGTTTAAAATACTAATAATTAATGTCCATTCTTATAAAGACAGCTCTTCTCACTGATACACAGGAGATAAGGAAATGCATTCATATTTGAAGCTATGCATGTCAGTCCTCACATAACCCTGAGGAACCTTTTCTTCTGGGAGCACAAAGTGTATGTGGTTGTTGCATTCCTGCTGCCAACCCCCCTGCTGCTTCCACTTAAGTAGAAAAGTTTTAGCAGTTTCTCTGTGCTATGAAATTTACATTGGATTTGCTACATAACCTTTTCCTAGCTGGCAACTGTCTGATTGCTCTGTTTGAGGAGATGGTGGGGCAGTCTGACCTAATCAAAATGTGTGTAGAGCCAGAGTTCAAGATGGTTTGGGGTTTATTCATCAGAAGAATGGTTCAGCAAAACCTAGTTCTGCTCCCGTCAGTTAGATCTGCTCCTTTCCCAAATCAAAATTAAGTTTCTGGAAGAGGCTGCAAACGTGAGAGAATCACACTGGCAGAGAAGACACCCTTTATAGGAAGATTTCATTCATTAACTGTAACAGTCAGGATTTTACTTGTTTAATTTTCTCTCCATAACATTTGATATTTGTTATTGTGTTTTGTGTAAAAATAATCAATTAATCTGGAGACTCTTTCTGCATTAATAGGTTAATAGCAAGAGAAGAATTAGAAAACCATCCATAAACTATACGTCAAGTAAGAAATTAGTTTATCCCAGCATAATCGGAACGGCACAAGAAAGTGAGATGGTAAAAGAACAATTCTGGGTTTGGTTCCTGGTATCCTGAACCTGTGAGTACAGCTTTCCTCAATCAATCAATCAGAAAACCATGGAATTAGACCTTCATGCAAACTATCATGTCCTTTAATTCTTCTGAAACACCAGGCATTATTGCCAAAGGTCACGCAGGTTAATGAAGGTGGAGATCTCCTGGTCTCCAGGACACCTCTGAAACTGCATGCTCTAAAAGCAGAGGATAAGTAGAAAATTCAAGTGAACCAGGGATGTTGCATCATGCTGTATGTTTCCACTTGAGCCTATAAGATCCAATACAGTGGTTCTCTATCCTGGTGTCTTGCCTTCATTTCTAACCTGGGGCCCACTTACATCAGAGTTCAGGGAAAATATATTCATGTAAGAGTTAATAATGAGTATTTTGTTCTTCATCACCACTTTCCAATGGTAATCTAAGAGCTGCAGAGAATGGATTTAAAAAATAAAAAAATCCAAGACACGGTTCCCAAAATGTGGAGCTGGTATAATGAAACAAGGCAGTAGATGAATATTGTCACTGTTTGCACAAGATAACTATAAACAACAATTCAGTGTTTTTAAATACACCAGCAAATAAAGCAAGCTGCAAAACCTGACTGTATCTTCCATTTCTTGTCATATGTGATAGTATAAAACTAATATTAATTGCACCATTGTGAAAAGTATTCCATGGAAATGAAAGAATTTCCTGATCCCCCATGTGTAGAGATTTTAACACGGAACCTGCCACAGAATTATTAAGGCAAGGTGGTAGTAGCTGGGATTTCCACGTTATCACTCAGCCTGAAGGGCAGAAGTAGTTGGGATGAAGCTGGAAATTTTCTGGCTGTTTCAAGTGGCTTGGGTTTTTTGTTTGAAAAATTTTGTTTTATAAATGAATAACAGAAAGCCCTGAGGACAGGGACTGAACACTGGCACTGGTGAGAACATTATTCATCTTCCTCGGCTGGTTGTTCAGCCCACTGGCATACAATCTTACATGGAAAGCGATAGCCGTGCCTAACAGGAATGTATGATAACTTATCTAAAGGCTATATCTATTGAGTCTGTATTATTATATTGCAGGTAAAGGAAGTTTTGCAATTGACTCAAATAAAATGAAGATTTGGCTATGAGTGAGATTTCTTATGAGTGGGGTAAAGTAACTTTAGGTTTTAAAGCTACATCAGAGATACAGTAAATACATCTTTTATTAGTAGAGGCTGAAACTCATCCATGTGTATCAAGCCAGCACAAAGTTTTTATACTATTGTCTATAGTTTAGAGATTCCACTGCTGGAAAATATTATCTTATAATAATTTTAAAAGGTAGATAGGTTGTTATAACCTTAACATCTTCGCTTCAAAGAGGAAATCAGCTCCCCCACAAAAGAATTCTTATCAACTCTAAAAAAAGAAGGTAGTGAGGAGCTCTTACACCTATCTGTCAGCATGTGAAAGAATATGCGATTTGTTTTTCTGCACAGGCACTCTTATACACACAACCAACATGTATGTATATCCAGTTCAGTCACTGTTCATTTAATTGTGCTCCTTTTCATCACCCTTACCTATTCTATTGCATGTGGAAAGAAGCGTTAGGAGAAAGAAAAGACTTTCAGAAGCACACACCCCACAACATATAGTAGAAGAAAGCCTATAGGTGCTGGTGACTCATTCTCGCCCACGCTTCTGAAAATGTCCACCTAAGTTTTCAAGCTCTTCAGAACAAAAACTTTTCTTTCCTAGTGTGTTCAGAAAACACTTGACACCATTATATATACCATTATAAAAACATCCATCATATACAGTTATTCCATGAATGTTGATTATTTCCTTCTGACTGATCTGAAAAATTCTTCTAACTCCTTACACTTGTACTTTGAGTATCTGTCATCTTACATCTATTCATTTATATCTGACAAAGCTAAATGTGCTCTGCTCTTTTCATCTTTCCTTTAGCATCTTCTTGTAGTCTTTTATGTTCCTCTCTGTGCTCTCTTAGATGTGTCAACATTAGTGATCATAGAAAAAGGGAAGACTTCAAGATGATCTAATAGATAGCTCTAAATCAGGAATTGGTTTGACAAAGTAACACAAGCTAACCTGCTCAGTGTGGTACACTGTGCCCAGTGAGGCAAATGGCAGAAATCATCTTAAGAGACAGCTAGACATTTTTATGGTGAGAGAAAATTGAAGGAGACAGTGACATATCAGAGGGTAAGGAGTAAGATAAGCTTAAGAGGGACAGACTCTTTGGGATAAGTTGGCTTTCCTTGTATAAGTAATTCTTATGCTTCTATGACACCTCTTACTTCAGCAGCTGATAATGCTGTATTTTACACTGAGGTAAAAAGTTTGCTAATAAAATCAAATTTGATTTTTTTTAGAAGCAGCACAGAGTTGCTTCAGGAGTTCAGAGCAGGTTAAATGTGACACAACTGAGATTTAATATTTGAAAAACTAGCTTTTCTAGCCAGAGATACTGCAGATTTAATGTGCTTGATAAATCACTGTCATTGCTACAATGGGACTGACATAGCAGGTATAGTAATAGAAGCCCAAAGGAAACACAACATGTTGAAGATGAATGATATCAAACAATACCTTTAATGGAAAACAACTTGGACAGAAATGCCCTGAGCTGCTATGGTTCTTTATCACAACATCTTTTAAAATGTTGCATTGTTTCAACAGTAATTTTGAAATTGATGTGTAGGTGTATGAATATACTGTAAGAATTCAGAAATGTAAGAGTATCTGATATAACATATATGGCATAAATTATTGAATGTAACTTTGTTTTATTTGCTCAAACCTATCCCAAAGTAAAATACATGAAAATAAAGTGGAAAAGATTGGTTGAGTTCTAAGCCCTGTATACATCGGGATATTTCTGCTAGATCCTTCAAGTGTTAGGCACTATAATGTAGAGTACGAACAAAAAATACCAAGAATATTATGATACAGACTACAGAATGAATTTTCTGAAGCAGTTCCTCAGCTAAACAACGTAACTGCATTTGTACCTGGGCAAAGTTTAGCTGTGAAAAAAAGAGGCAGGATTTAGGGGAGGTATTTGCATCACTTTGAACAAGTAACTAAAGTGTTTCTCATTTGAAAATTAGATTCCAAAAATAAAATCTTACAAACTTTGTCCAGACATTGTCATTGGTGTTTATAGTTTAATATGAGAAGCCATCTTGAATCTGCAAGTTATAAGTGACAGTTAGCTCTGTTTAGTTGGCATTGTGTGGCACCTTAACATGCTATACACAGAAAAGCAATGATGTAGTCACTGACAAAGAAGTAAAAGTATGCAATTAAAAATCCATCTTGGGAAGCATGGTCTGCATTTAATTATTTTTTCTAATACACTCATTACATTTGTTTTGGAAAAAAAGATCATCACTTTCACACTCAGCAAGTTTGCCTCAGGGTGTGGCTGGATGTGTTATGTATGCCTATCCATGATTATTTGGTTATCTTTAGGAGCTAGAAATGTTTTAGGAGTGTCTCACTGCTATTTCTGCCCCTGGGCTACATTGACCTTATGCCAAATATAAATATTAGCAACAAATCGGATGACAATAGTGTAGGATTCCAGTATCATTCATCATATTGGTCTACATTTAATAAAATATTTTTAGGTTAAATACAGTGCAACTTGGTCAGTTTGTGAAAAACAGGGCTCTAAGTGAGTGTGTCCCTCCAGCAACTAAGCACCCACCCAGACACTTGCTCCCTTGCTGCCCCCAGCAGGATGGGGGAAAGAATTGGAAGAGCAAAAGCAAGAAAAACTCATGGATCAAGATAAACACAGTTTAATAAGTGAAGAAAAGACACAAAACCCCCAGATGGTGATGCAAAGGCAATGACTCACTCCTCCCACAAGCAGACTGATGCCTAGGCAGTCTCTGGGCAATGGCCACCTTGGAAAGACTGCCACACCAGTTTTTATTATGAGCATGATGTTAGACAGTATGGATACAGAAGGGAACGTAGCAACCAGAGATGAGGAAAAGGCCGACGTACTTAATGTGTTCTTTGCCTCAGTCTTTAATAGTGAGTCCAGTCATCCTCAGGGTACTCCACCCCTTGAGCTGGAAGGTAAGGATGAAGAGCATAACATACCCCCCTTAATCCAGGAGGAAATAGTTAGCAACCTACTACGCCATCTGGACACTCACAAATCTATGGGACCTGATGGGATCCATCCAAGAGTACTGAGGGAACTGGCAGAGGTCCTTGCCAAGCCACTCTCTATCATCTATCAGCAATCCTGGTCAACAGGGGAGGTCCCAGAGGACTGGAGGCTTGCCAATGTGACTCCCATTTACAAGAAGGGTCGGAGGGAGGATCTGGGGAACTATGGACCTGTCAGCCTGACCTCGGTACTGGGGAAGATTATGAAACGGTTTGTCTTGAGAGCACTCACATGGCAAGTCCAGGATAAGCAGGGCATCAGGCCCAGTCAGCATGGGTTTACGAAAGGCAGGTCCTGCTTGACCAACCTGATCTCCTTCTATGACCGGGTGACCCACCTAGTGGATGAAGGAAAAGCTGTGGATGTTATCTTCCTCGACTTCAGCAAGGCCTTTGACACTGTCTCTCATGGCATACTCCTTGAGAAGGTGGTGTCTCATGGCTTGGATAAGTGTACTCTTCATTGGATGGATGGACGAGCCCAGAGGGTTGTGGTGAATGGGGTGAAATCCAGTTGGCAGTGGGTCACAAGTGGTGTTCCTCAGGGCTCAGTGTTGGGCCCTGTTCTGTTTAATATCTTTATCGATGATTCGGATGAGGGGATTGAGTGCACCCTCAGCAAGTTTGCAGACAACACCAAGTTGGGAGGCAGGGTCGATCTGCTTGAGGGTAGGGAGGATCTACAGAGAGATCTGGACAGGCTGGATCGATGGGCTGAGGCCAATCATATGAAGTTCAACAAGGCCAAGTGCCGCGTCCTGCACTTCGGTCACGGCAACCCCATGCAGTGCTACAGGCTTGGGGAAGAGTGGCTGGAAAGCTGCCCAGCAGAGAAAGACCTGGGGGTGCTGGTTGACAGCCGGCTGAATACGAGCCAGCAGTGTGCCCAGGTGGCCAAGAAGGCCAACGGCATCCTGGCCTGTATCAGAAATAGTGTGGCCAGCAGGAGCAGGGAGGTGGTTGTTCCCCTGTGCTGGGCACTGGTGAGGCCGCACCT
This sequence comes from Buteo buteo, assembly GCF_964188355.1. Taxonomy (NCBI): domain Eukaryota; kingdom Metazoa; phylum Chordata; class Aves; order Accipitriformes; family Accipitridae; genus Buteo; species Buteo buteo. Next base: position 33,063,258 of record NC_134171.1, on the reverse strand, counting down.
CGAGTCCTGTGTTCAGTTTTGGGCCCCTCACTACAGGAAAGACATTGAGGTGCTGGAGCGTGTCCAGAGAAGGGCAACCAAGTTGGTGAGGGGTCTGGAGAACAAGTCTTATGAGGAGCGGCTGAGGGAACTGGGGCTGTTTAGTCTAGAAAAGAGGAGGCTGAGGGGAGACCTCATTGCTCTCTACAACTACCTGAAGGGGGGTGGTAGTGAGGTGGGTGCTGGTCTCTTCTGTCAGGTGGCTGCTGATAGGACAAGAGGAAATGGCCTCAAGTTGAGGCAAGGGAGATTTAGGTTAGATATTAGGAAAAAAATTTTACTGAGAGGGTTGTCAGACATTGGAATGGGCTGCCCAGGGAAGTGGTTAAGTCACCATCCCTGGAGGTATTCAAAAAGCGAGTAGACAGGGTACTTCAGGACATGGTTTAGTGGGCATGGTTGATGGTTGGACTCGATGATCTTGAAGGTCTTTTCCAACATAAATGATTCTATGATTCTGTGAATATCCCTTTGGTCAATTCAGGTCAGTTGTCCTGGCCGTGTCCCCTCCCAACCTCTTGCTCACCCCCAGACTACTTGTTGCAGGGGGAGCAGAGTGAAAAACAGAGAAAGCCTTGACACTGTGCAAGCAACAGCTAAAACATTGGTGTGTTAACAACACCGTTTTAGTCACAGATGGAAAACACAGCACCGTACAGGCTGCTATAAATAAAGTTAACTCCATCCCAGCCACACCAAGTCCCCTATGGACTAAAACTTAATTTTAGTCTTCCCCTGCCAGGGTATGATCCTGCTGTCATTTGAGTAATTGCAAGTAGGCCCCAGACCCCAGTAAAAGTAGAACTAGATATTCTATTGTTTCTTGGAAGATCTAGCTACAATATTAAAGTTGCACCTGATTAAATGCCTTTGAAGTCAAATAAAATATGGAAGTAAATTAAATTGGAATAGTGAAATTTACAGAAAGTGGCTGGTGTAGTCCTTATGTGTCTCTGAAATCCAGCTGAAAACAAAGAAACAACTGAAACCCCTACCACTATTATTTTCCCTATATCTTTTTACATTCATTTTCTCTTCAGCAAAGTCTAGACAATCACAGACAACAAGACTATAAAGTGGACACTGTTTACCCACACTTGAAATATGCTAATTTTTTTCTTGTGCATGATTTTATGTAGACGTCATTCATGTTTAGCATTTATTGCCAATTTCAGATGTGCAAGTGGAAGTACCTGAGTCTGTCCCATCCTATTTGTTAATCTGCCTCCTTTCCTTCCAGCAGATCCCTGTTCTGAAGATTCTGAAGGTCCTTGTCAGGACTGAATAGTCAGATGTTGTTTTAACTGTATTAACCAGAAAACCTGTGGTTTCTGGCACAACCTGTGTCAGCTGAGCCATATGAATTAGATTCACTCCCCCAAATGGATAAAAGATAAAAAACTTCACTGTAGAGTTTTACGATTTGTGAAGTTTCAGTAACAGCAAGAAAATGAAAGTTGTAGTGTTTTCTTTTCTTGAAATGATTCAGAGTGGAGTGAAAATTGCAGATCAACTTACTCATTGGTGTAACTTCACTGGAGGTAATTTCTTTTGTAAGATTATGTCCTTCTGTGGCATTCTACCACCATTGCCCTCCCTCCCATTTGCCCTAGATGTATTAAACAGCAATATATCCTTTCACAGCCTATATATGATATCTAAACTTAAGACAACACTGAACCAAGTAAGTTAATAAAGAAAATATATTCTATTCAAAATGTCAAATGTCATAAACTCTGGAGACAGAAACAGTGTGGGTTTGGATCTAATAGTCAATAATATGTAGCAGTTTAAAAAATTGATCATATAATTTTGCTAAGAAACAGCTCTCTGAATATGTTAGATTTACGACTGCTGAAAAACATATGAGCAATAAATCCTGCCTCGGCTGCATAAATGTGGTAAGTAATGCCAAACTGGGAAACAACTTTACCTAACGGAAATGTAAACAAAAAATTTAATTGGTCCAAGGGGATTCCTTATGTCATTAAATATGCAGTAGAGTCTGTATGCAACAAACTTCCTCCCCAAACTGATAATAAGATTGGATCCACAGCAGAATTGCCTGCCCCAGTGCTAGGTACATATGTAATCAATCTGTTTGTCACAACTGATGCATTGAATTACTCACTTTCAATATTCTTCATCAAAAATTAATCAGTTCATAGCTGCTTGTATTGACACTCATGTATTGACATAATCAGTGTCTCTCAAAATTAACTAAGCTGATGAGCAGAGGCAAATAGAAGTAACTGGTTTTGCACAGCCATCTACCATATTTTTCTATTATTAAAATTTATAACAGAATTTGAACATCACACTCTTTGCAAGACATTGTTATATTTTATGTATGCAGCTAGAATTATTGGCACTGTTGGTTGGCACTTGTCAAAAAGGCCGTGCTCTTAGTAATAACATTCTTTTCCTTTGGGAAACTTTCTGATTTTTTTTTTTTCTTATTTCAAGAAATATTTGTAGAATAGAAGATTAAAAGGAGCATAAAGATCTTGAACCATCAGTATAGTGTAGCTTATATAATTCATTGTACTATCATATTTTCCTTTTCTAGGATAACTGCCAATTAGCAGGAACAGTGATCCCCTGTGAAACTTACCGATCATCTTAATTGACATTCTTCTTCATACAGGTAATGATCTTTTTTTAAGATTAAGACCTGTGTTTACTCATATAGGCTGTAACCATAGGTAGAAACAGCCATACAATAGAAATGCTGATGGCATTCCTTGTAGCATGGTAAGAAAGGAAGTCAGACATTACTTGAGATACATCAGAGCATACTAGCTCTTTTAGTTTAAATGGGAATTGCATATTGGCAGTCACTATAAATACTGCTGTGATCTGGATAAACACAAAATGAATCATACAGTGCTGCACATGGCTGCATATTTGCTCCAGATTTTATCACAAAAAGTATTCTTGCTAGTGCCTGTATGCTGTAGTCATGATCAAGATTAGTTTCTCAAAAGAAAATGTAAATAATGGCAGGGCTAGAAATATGGGGCTTGCTAGAAAATGAAGTGAGAAAGATTGGTGATATATAGTGGAAAATGGTATTTCTGATGATGCATTCTTCTTTTTCCTGCGCCTAGGTTAATCCTGGAGAAAAAGCCTTTTTCTGGTGTGCTTGCAGGAGCAGTACTAACCCTGATCCCTGGTATGACTCCAGGTGGAGCAGGCTGGCTCCGGAGCAGCACCTCTCCCACTTGCCAAGTCCTCATCACCTGCAGTGTCTTGGACCCATCCTGGATCTCAGGCTGAGCTCACCCCAAGCCTGCATCCCTGTACCCACAGAGGTCTGAATTCAGGGGAGGCAGGGAGACAGGAGCATTTAATTCTGTATGGATGTAGGATATTGCTTCTGTGGGAGGCAGTAATCCTCCTCTGATTACTTCACAACAGAGTGGAAGTCACAGACTTTTGCAAAGGCAGGATACAACCTTTATGAAAGGTGGTTTCTCCTTGGCTCCTGTCAACCCTCCAGATCAGTGAGAACCAGGATGCCATAACTTTCAAGGTGGCAGGTTCTCACTGCTATAAAAGAAGATGCTTTATGCCCAGGTCCTTCTGAACTTGGACTTAAACACTTTGGGAGCTGGAACTACATGTCAGAAGACATGATATTTCTCAATCGTAGCAGATCACAAAAGGAAACGGGAAATGAGCACTAGGCAGAAATTTTTTCAGACAGCTGAACAGATCAGAGCTACATCCCAAGCAAACTATAGGATATGATGGCAAGGATAGGCCATGAACTGTAGAGTGTTATAGCAATATTGGAAGCGTAGTTCAATCAAATAAGAATTAGCCACTTTTCCCTGCTTGGGTCACATGCTGGCTCAATAATTAGTGCACATTACCTTGAGAAGTGATGAAATTTCTAACGGAACAGCTTTCTCTGCACTTGTCTTCTCCTCCCCTTTTTCAGAAGGTAAATTACCCTCTGCTTTTGTCCAGTCTGGCTCATTGTTTGATTTTTCACTCCTCTCAGAGCTAACGTAGAGAATATTCATGAACATTTCCATCTTGCCCATAGGCATTATTAGCATGAGGGTCTCTGCTTACCTTCTGCCAACTCTCAACTACATTGCTTCTTCCTAATACCATTTACCTATACAGAAACTGGTATCTTATTAAATTTAAAGGCATTTTTTCCCACTCTCTCTTCTTTTCCTATGACAGAAAGCTCAGCTTTCCAAATCGGCTGTTCCCTGAAGGCATTTGGTAAGATAAGAAATAACCTTAAGGCAATATTGTGACTTTTGCAACTATTGCTGTTTTGGAGATGTAGGGTAACGAAGTCCATTCCTTCAGTTTTAGCTGCCAGAGGCATTCTGCCCACAGAGGACAGAGCTTATGTTTCACATTTCTTGCCTTTCATGGATAATGCTAGAACTAAGAAATCTTTGACATATTAAAGGAAATTTCACACAAATCCCTGCAGCTTCAAATTTTAAACATTTTTAAATAGGAAAGAAATATTATCTTAATTACTTAAATGCTGAGACATAAGGCTATTTCCAAACTTGTTACAGGAGGGAGGATGTGCTGTCCTGAAATTCTACTATACAGACTAGGTAATGGGGGAAATGAGGTGGACCCAGTAGTACCGTGAGCTCTCCAGATGTAAAACCGGCATTAAAAAAAGAGAAAGCCTGACCAAGTAGCTAATCTTTGAGAAAAATATTAAAAATTACTGTCTTACTAAAGAAGTATTTCAAGGTTAGATCCCACAGCACTTTCAAAGACAGTCCCTGCTGTAAGCCAGTTATGATCCTGGAACGTGACCAAATCTAGCACTGAATACAGTGCACATGGAAATTGAAATAGCTGAGATAAAATTTTGTATTATTCCAATTGCATTTATCTCAAAGACAAAGAGTTGAATTATTTGCAATATAGAAGAAAATGGGGGCTGAAACAAAAATCTGTAAATTTATAAAGTATAAAAGTTTGTTCTTATTCTGCTAGCAAAAAATACTTCAGCATTTTCAGCTGAGCCCAAGATCATGGGGGAATTCATAGATGAGATTTATTCCCTGAGTTAAAAACATGGAATAAAATCATGCCTGGAACACAACATTAACCATTACAAGCTCCCTAGACAAACTGCCTATGGATTTCTGAGACTATGCCACGTGTTGTCAAAAGTGAGGAGGCATTGCATTCCTTCTCTGCATCCCTGTGAGCACAGTGCAGTGGGAAGCAGGCCCAGTGTTTTCAGAGAATGTGTAATAAAGGAGTATAACTCTGTCTACTGTGCTTATTAGTCACTTGCCACTGGTTTCCTGCTTGAGAATCACAGCACTGTGTAGTTGAGGTGTAGACTGCTAACTACATTTCTCTTTTACTTATTCTTCCAAGACTTAAAAAAATCCCTAATGAGCTGAAGTGGGTCAATACATTCCCAAATATTCACTGAAGCAGGAAACATTATCTCATGGAATCCTGATTGTTTGCTCAAGAGACTCCTAAAAATAGTGGATGCTGTGCATACTTGTTTAGGCTCAAAGACACTGAGACAAATGAAGTTTGCTTGCATCTCACTCATCAGGATTTGATCTTTGTTTTTTCTTGCTGTTGTATAGATGTGACACTGACAGGAATTATTTCTGCAGACACAGATAACCACTAGAACTAATATTCCAGTAGCATTAGAATCATATAACATTACAGCCAAGGCACAAAATTCTAATATTAGTTAAGTCACAGCCTAATGAAGTTAATGTACTGCAAACATCCTTTCAGGAAAACCACACAAATTGAAAGCCTTCAAAGAATACTGGTTACCTAGTTCTTCTAGATGAGAATATCAACTATGCTGCACTTTAAATTACTAGGAGTATTTGATTAGGCAATGACGATTTCAAATACTGAGTCTAAGTATTTGCCAGACAAGAGCAGTAGTCAAAATTTCACTCAAACTATTGTCTGCTAGCTAAACTCAACAGCAAAAAAGCCTAGGAAACTTAATAAGCTTAGTTTACACTGAAATAGAATTTCAGCCTAATGAGCGACAAGGGATATTGTTCAGTTAGTGTCCCACGAGAGACATAATCAAGAAATATGAGTTCTCTGTACTCTTTCCAAAGGCACCTAAATTTGCACTATAGTTGTGTGCATATTTCTCCATATCTATACATGATGCAAGTGCTTGCGTGATGAGTTGCCAAACTGGACCAAATTGACTCACATAATCCCAATACAGTTATTTCTCAACCCAGGAACACCACTAGGGATTAAAGAAGAGAAGTCTGTGCATGTGAAACTCCTGAATACCTTCAGTGATGAGAGGCTGTTTGGCTACAGCAGTCTCCATTTCTGCAAGGAGTCTGTCTGTCTCCCGGTCTAATGTGTCCCCTGGACTTAAACAGAGATTCCTGGTTGAGCATCCCTTAAACAAGTTACAAGAGCAAGCAAAACTGCTTCTGATCATATTCTAATGTTGTTACCTCATCTATATTTTAGTTATGTTTTCCATCTGGAATTATTTTTAAAAATATCTCAAGAGTCCCTTCCCTTCCCTGCACTTCCCTGCCTTGCCCTGCCCTTCCCCTCCCTGCCTTGCCCTCCTCTCCCCTCCCCATTGGTTTTCTGAATGTTGCACAGCATTAAAACACCTTTAAATCTCCAAAGGACACACCAAAAGAAAAAATCATGTGATGCATTCTGTTGAATCCCGGACACATCGTAATCATGTCTTAGTTTCTTCTATCAAAAAGAAAATCAAATCCATAATTGGATAAAGATTCTGACAGTGTCAAAATTTTGACAGTTGGGGCATCGTTTTTTCTCTGTTTGGTAATGTGAAGTGCTGCTTTCTCTGCACAGTGGTAAATCTAAAATTATCTCATTTGCTACAGTCTGTTTGAACTTTCATTTCTCACCTTTCCTGTCAATCAGAGAATGAAGAAAGGGAAATAACTTCTTGGTGATTGGACACATGGAGCTTTAATCATCTGTCAGCTGCTGTAAATCAGCAGAAAGAACAGCCAAAGACTTAGTTCTAAAACTATAACCAAAGTGTCTAAAACCAGTCAGGTTTCTCTGATCACTGGATTAAATTAAAAAAAAAAAAAAAGGAAAAAAAAAGATTAAAATTAAAATTAAAGTACAGTGGGCATCCAAAGATGTTGAATACCTAAGGGAGCAGTTGTAATGAGCCTACACTTAAAAGAATATGTATAACCCAGTGGTTAATTAGACTTTGGAGAACATAATGTGCTGAGGAATTTGGTTAAATGGAGAATATCATAAATTAATTCGTCTGCCTAGGGTTTTTGAATGTAGATGCAATCAGTCCCATAAACTGTATTCTTGCACTGGATATCCTCTCTGAGGCCACTGGAGGCCAGCCATCTCCTTCTTCCTACCACCAGTCTAGCACCAGAATTAAGAAAAACAGGTTCACAGAGATTAAACTGAAACAGAATTTGTATTAGGTGAGGAGGGTCTTTCTAATTTAAAATGTGGTCAGCTTAGGTGAAGGAGTGGTTGCTCGCCACGTCTCATCGCTGACATTTCCTGGCTTTTCCTGGGCTTTGTCATCTTACTCGGTCCATCCTGGCTGCAATGCTCAGCCCATGCTAATGAGAACAGGGTGAATCAGGAGGTGGTTTTTCTCTATGGCCAAGCTATTGACGGCAGAAGGTTATTTCATTTTGGCAGTTCCTTCCCCACTCCTCAAGGCCTTTTTTCTTTTCTTGCTTATCCAACAATTACTTTTGTTTCTATAAATGCTTGCTCATATTATTGTTTACATTGATTTTTGTGCTAAGTGTTTACAAAGTCAGATTTGTTGCTTCTTTTCACCCTGTAAAACATCAGTTCTCATGGTTAAAGGAATTCAAATAGTTTTCCTGAAGGAGCTATATTTTTTTTAAAGTTTTCTATTCATGACAGAAAATGAATTTCAAGTCAAAATGCAGTTTAATGAATACTGACAATGCAATTAAAACTTTTCCTACGATGGGTAAATCCCAAGGAATTTGATGAGAAACAAATAAAGGTAGTTGTGAATTGCAAGTCCTTTTTCTCTGCAGAATAAAAAAGAATGCAAATCAAGGGGCAGAGATAGTCATGAGCAAAACATCCCACTACATCATCATCAGAGCAACTTATCTTCATTCTTTAAGTACATTCATATCTTTTTCCCCATTGCTTTAATGGTCCTCCATGGATCAGTGGAAATATTAGAACTGATTTCTCTTCTTGAGGCATTGAAAGAAGTAGTAATAAGAAATAATTCTGATAATATCAGTGATCGACAAACCTCCAAAAAAATATGGAAGTATAGTTAAGATAAGGCTCAGTGCTCTCCCGTGTGGAAGATCCCAAGGCCCTTCTCAAGTGATGCATGCAGGCATTACAAACAAGCGCAAACACCTTCGGGATACATGAGTTGTTTAACAAGATAATATAATGATGCTATGGGATGCAGACAAAGTAAGGCAGATGCAGTTAGATCGGTAGGAATATTTACGTGCTTAGAAAATAAACATCTACAAAGTTGATGTTTACTTTTAGAAGTTCAAAATAATTCATTGCGTTATCCTTCCCCTTCTCAAAAAGTGATTTGTAGTCTAACCAATTTGTTATTTTTAAATGTCTAGAAAAGTGGAAGGGTGAGATGTGTGGCAGAACATAGGTGAGGTTCATCATATTTGTGCTATTTCAGAGCAATAAGGGTAGGAAATTCCAAAACCTTGGAATTTTATTGCAAACATCTAGTCAGAAATACTTTCAAAAATGTCACAATGGGCTCACATACCTTGTGCACTGATTTCTGTGGTGCTCTGGGGAGAAGGGAGGAACATTACAGCAGTTTCCCTAGTAGCTGCATGCGCTTATACACTGTGTGCCACCAATCCTGTGAGTGAGATCATAACAGTAACAGGTAAAAATAAATGTGACACAAAACATGAAGGGCATGGTGTGTGGGGGGGGCAGAAATCACTGCTCAATTATGTTTCATTATGTTGCTTGGGTAACAACACTTATCAGGGCAAAGTAGAGAAGTTGCCATACAAAGAGTGATCAGAGGGGGGGAAAGATCAGAAAGAAAAGATTCCTGGTAATGGATCTCCAACACATCAATCTCTACTAAACATTTGTGCAGTTTATTACTTTAGGAACATACTGATAAGATAACAAATGCAGACACTATTAAACATACTATCAGCATAAATAGAGTTATTTAGTATCAAGTTTTATGAACCTTTAAACTATTCAGGTTTCCCTGTGAATTGATCAGCATTTTTGTTCAAAAGTAACATATGGAATGGGAGAAGGAAGATCATTCCCTACAGTAATATGCATTTTATAAATGTATAGCTTAACTAACCAAAAAAGTTATCAACCAGCATTTAAGGAAGCATCTAAAAACACATAAATAATCAAAATCTGTTTACAACTTACAGCTAATTTCCTTGAAATATTTACACAACTGGTAATTCTATTTTACAGTCAAATTTTGCAGCTATGAATATTTCCCCAGAAGATTTATGTGTAATTGCAAATGGTGGGTAATTTTATCAATTGTAGTACTCTTTTAAAGCTTATTAGACACAGCTTAGAAACAGCGCCACTGAATTCAACAGATTTGGTACCAGTCTAACATATATTGATTAGACTCCAGCAGTTAGTTTTTCAGTTTCTTTGATTTATTTTATTTTGTTTATTTTTTTAAATTTCATTTCACTTTGGTTTTCTATTCTATTCTATTCTTTCTGTTTTGCTTTATTTTATATTATTTTATTGATTCATCCGATCAATAGTTCCTAGTTGGCTCAGATTTTGGCATCTAAAAGCTCTCATTTTCCTTGGTCATATCACATCTTACCGATTACATGGGCAAACCACAACTGTGACTTGCATATTTCTCTAGGATAGGCACTTTGCTAATTTTCATTTGTTTTCTTGATGTTCATAGAAAGAACTCACAGGTTTTTATTCCTTTAGACAACTTCAGGGCCCACCCTTCTCCAACCTGCAGAATCCTACAGAATCAATGCAGTTTGTAGGATGCAGTATGAGAAATGTTGCAAGTTTTTTAGTGTATTTAATAAAGGTGAAATGCTTGGAGTTTAGTAAATAAGCACAGAGAATTTACTGTGCTTTCTGATTCACGAGAAAGCAAACTCCCCTGTTCCGGGCAGAGGCACATGGGGCTGTCTCCAGAGGCAGGAAACCCTGCAGGTAAGGAAGGAGAGAGCCTGGGGAACGTGTGGTGGTGGCTCCTCCGGCAGACCTCCAGCCGGAGGAGGTATGGGAGCTGTGAGCAGAGCGGGTGTGCTGTAGGCACCCTGAGCGATGCTGCGCTCCCCCTTTCCCTTCACCCCTCCACGTCTCAGCCGGGCCAAGAGCGGTGGCTGCTCTTTGATCGCTGAGATGAACCCAGATAATGGTGTGTACACCTGGGGGAGGACAGGAAGCACTGGTGGGACAGGGGAGTGGGTACCAAATGGACTGGCTATCCAGATTTGTGCTGGATACCCTCGGGGACTCAGCAAGGGCTTTTGCAGTAGATAGATGATGTCCATCTCTGTGGCCCTGCAGAGAGTAATGTAACCACAGGTTGTCACCTACCCATTCAGTCCTCTCAGCAACTGAACTTGCATTATTTTTGGTTTTATTTTTATTCCCACAAATTTTCCAGTCCTTCTTTGCAATTAGAAAAGGATGCAAGAACTTAACATTCGGAGTTGTGAGGACAGTAGCATTCCTTAACGTTAGTACTTTTTCTTATAGAATCATAGAATCATTTAGGTTGAAAAAGACCTTTAAGATCACCGAGTCCAACTGTAAGCCTAACACTGCCAAGGCCACCACTAAACCATGTCCCTAAGTGCCACATCTACAGGTCTTTTAAATACCTCCAGGGAGGGTGACTCAACCACTTCCCTGGGCAGCCTGTTCCAGTGCTTTTCTCTGTTACTGTAGAGGAAGAAGGAAATGGATTCAGCCACAGTGCCGTTCAATAGTGTAACTGCATCTTTCACCCTGGCAGCTAGCACCAGTACAACATACTTCCTGAACAGTTACTTTGATGGACTGCACCCCTGTGACATTGGACAAGAGCAGTAATGGCAGGCAGTAAGTCCATCAAATGGATTCACATTGAAAAAGCTGCAGACCTTGTCAGAGGGTGACCTATGTGTGAAGGTATGACCATTAATTTTCTCTTTTGTGATTTTTTTTCCTTTTCATTAGCAAAGATTAGTTTTAATTAAACACTAGCTGTTAGATCAAAGGGAATTAGATCAAAGAAGGAAAAAAACCAATACATGAATGATAAAGTATTTGGCATAATACTTTCCCAACAAGCCTGTGAAAAAAGTTTTTGAACCATACATTGGTAGCTAGAGCCTGAAAGATAGAAGCCTTGTGTTTATTTATAGCTAGAGTCCTGCAGATTGCCTTTTCTTTTTTTCAAGTCATATAAACATGTTGCTTTCAGGACTGTTTCCCGTAAAGGTATCCAGTTATTGACAATCAACCTGGAAGTGGTGCCCAGCTTCAGTAATAAATACAGAATAGTCTTGCCTTTGTTACAAATAAGCATCTCCAGTTTAGGAGGCAAGTGAATTTGAAGATGATTAAGCGAAAATCTGCTCAAAGTTTTAAGAAGGGTTTGACAAGAGAAGCAATTTTCCTTTGAGCTTGTATTCAGCTTTGAATCTCACTAGAACAGAGCTTTCATTTCGCAGGCAGTCACTCACTGCACACCCGAGCTTTAAAATTTAATGAATGCACTCTTTGCAGGAGACTCTGGCAAGAGCTCAGATATATTAGTAAGCGCAATGATGTCAATCAAAAAAAGAAAAAGGAATGCAAGTGATGTCTTTCATTGTTATAATCATATTGGTAGTTTCCAGGCTTCTGTGTTTTGAATTCCAGAACTGTTCCATATTTTGAACAAAACAGAACCTTAAAAAAAATAAAATCAGCCAATAAGATAGATCTATTATTTTTCTAATTATACTAAGTATATCATATTAATTAATATGCATATTTTAGAGAAAGTGTTTCTAATTTAAAATAGCCAATGCTGATTTTCATTTAGCTATTCTAACAGGTAGCCACAACTCACATATGTAACAATTTCAGCTAGTGTTAGGGTAGCAATTAATATTTATACATCGCACCAATAGGATTTACAAACATGCCACAGCAAGGCTGGGGTTAACCTCATGAATAAGGCGGGGCTGAAGGAAATGGGCTCAGCTGCTGGGAATAAAAGAGCAGGAGGAGGCAGGTAAGGCTTTCCAGGGAGTAAGAAAGCTTCAGGGATGTGGAGGGGCTTGATTTCATGAGCCATAGTGGTATGTGACTGGTGTGGGGGGGAGCTATGTTAGGAGGCTGGAGAGGCTCTTCTGGAGAGCAGAGGCTGTCCCAGGTACAGCTGTGGGATTTCTGCCCATTGCTAGGACTGTGCTGGCCTGTTGCCTTGTGAAAATTATTCCTATGTGAATACACAGGTAAACCTCACCTGTAACTTAGCATTCTCTATCAAAGCACTTATTGCATGTCTTGTGGACTCGGGGCTTTTTGTGTTGTGCTAGGAACAGATGATAGGAAAAAATACAAGTTTCCTTTGTGAGAATTGCCATGTGTGACATGTGAAGCCATTTCAAGTGCAGTGTCTATCCGAGAGTCCTGATTTTCTTGATCAGTGATAGCTGAAATTGAGCTGTTTCTATCTCCTCCTTGAAGTTAGGATGCCAAAGGCCTTGCTGTTTTTAAAGGTTGAGTTTTATTAAGGTACTCCAAATAAGAATGCAGAGTGCTGTGTAAAATGGAACAAAAATATGAGTTATTTAACCTTGAGTTATCTTGCCTATATCCTTGTACAATGGGTGATTTTCTTTGGTCCCAATGAAGCACGTGGTCTCTAGTGTGCTCCTGGGACATCTCTACCACAGCTGAGTTTTAGGTGTGGATCTGCTCTCTTCCACTTCTTAAGAGTGCCTTAAACCTCAGTCTATGCTGTAGAGACCCTGCTTGCGTAGTGTCTCCCCAGCCTGCTGTCTGACCCTGTGCTCTATGAAGCCTGTGCCAGCAGAAGAGGTGCAGTACCCTCAGGGAGCATGTCATGTCCTTCGCTCCTGGGGTTGTGTCTGACTGGGAGAAAGCTGCCTTTTTGTCTGTGCTCGCCTTGAACAACACTGTATTTAGTAAATTGAGCAAACAACCGGTACCTTCCCGCACAATATCCAAGATGACTACGTGCAGATGGAGGAAAAAACAGCATTGGTTCTTTTTTTATTTTCATTTTGATATATTGATTTTATTTATCCACGTTCAAGTTACCTTTACCATCTTCTTGAGCTCACATCCACTTGGAAATAATGGAAACTCATAACTTGCATTTATAACTGGAAATGTTCCATGTTTTTCTGTTTCATGTTGCCTGTTCTCTTTTGGTTTTATAGTCCTGGTTTACTGTGTTGGAAGCAATTCCTGAAATAATAAGTATAGGAGCCATGACTTGTAAATATAAAGGTGCTTTTTAGTATGAGACTTCCAAGCTTGATTTAATCTCTTTATCAGAAATACTATGCACTCTTGTTCTTGCCATGTCTTTTTTGATTAGGACTTTGAAGATGATACTGATAATTAGTGCAAATGTGTGCCCGCTGGAAGTATGAGTGAAGGAGAACTCAGCCCAGCAGTCACCTAAACTGAGCAAATTGGTAACCAATCAATTATTCCTAAGTAGGAAGACAACTACTTTGCATAAGAAAAGATTCATGTAAAATGTAATTGTTGCTTTTTATAAGCCAGGATTATTCATTATTATGTATCTCATAAAGCTGTAATCCTAATTACATAGAAGGCTACATGTCAGATCCACAAGCCAAATTACTCCTATATCCTCTAGTCCTAAAATGTTTACTCTAAAGACATGGCTAATTGTGTAGTATTGTCTTTTTTTGTGAACAATAAGCAGATTTGCTTTTAAATTAATGTTTTATTGAGGCTAAATAGGATAAATATAATACATGTTTTAGATAATTTAGAGCAATGAACTGCTAAAGGGATAAGACATTATAGGATCTAAGTAATATTTTCTGGATAATTCTTGCTGAATCTTGTTATGTTGGATGTGACCAAGAAAACTGACTGTGTGTTCAGAAAAGTATAGTAATTCAAGAAAAAACATTAGTAACACCAAGAGATAGTTACTCTAATGATTAACTGTACTTGAAGAAACAATAAAATGTCGATAAATTTCCAGTGCTTTGCATTGTATTAGATTTAACAAGGGAACACTGTGGTTTATATTTATGTACAAATTATGGATATAAGGTAAAGAGGTTTATTTTGAAGATTTACTATTGCTTTTTAAAAAATAAAACTAATCAGAAAACAGTAATACTGTATGTGTGAACATTTCCTTTCATTTTAAGAAGCATTACCTCTATGTAGAAGCTAACAAATTGCTCTTCAATTCCCAAAGTTACTCAGCAACTGGTAAGCGATTAATGGTTTCTGATTTGTGCCTTATGTACACAGATCTAAATACCTTCCTTAATGGCTTTGAGTATGCATCTACTCCTCTTAAGTTCACAAAAGAGTTGTACTTACATGTGCTTGTATTTGCACCTTTACAGGATCATGGTTTAGAATGCCTGTAGCTCTTTGCATAATTTTTGGCATCTAGCTCTATAGTAGATGTGGTATTTTGTGCTGATCTGAAAGGCCACAGCAAGTGACAAACTACTACCTGGTGAAAAATACTATCTGTAAACACAATGAAGCATGCTTATTATTGTGCTTTGATATAATTGCAATCAAATTCCCATCAAAGCTGAAAATAAGACTTTTTACTGCTGTTCCTTAGGTGTTTTCTAGGATTTCATTGTCGAGAGCAACCACTTATGTTGTGGTGGTTCTGCCCCTCAAATTACTTCTAGAGATGGATTCTATATTTAATGATAAACCAATGCTGATTGAAGAAGACTATCTGTTTTATTTACCTTAGCTAGTCTGTGTATGAGGTATGACCCAGCATCCTGTATTGGCTGTTGTAGCCTATGTGATAAAATACCTAATTTGCAATATTTGCATTTAATCCATCTGCGAGGTGATGGTGGCAAAGATAGCAAACAATATGTTGGTAGCAATTTTCTAAATTTTCTGCTTTGGTGGGCTGAATTAATTGGTTTAGAGACTTGGTTATCTTCTCCACTGTTGGATAATCCTTGTTTTATGGCTCTCTGGAAATGGAGAAACCTTCCCTTGGTGGAGTTAATAACACTGAAGATTGTTGTTTTCTTAAGCTCAAATCACCTGCAGCATCCTCTCTGTACAGAGTATGGGCTGAATGAACTCTTCCCAGCCATTTCCTCTAATCAGTAGTATGCAAAAGCTTTATTTTGTGTTTGGTCTTCTAAAAATATTGCAGTTGGGTTCTTTGTGCAGGCTGTAGAACTAAACACTGAATGCCAGCAGTTCCTTAAAACAAACATGGCTTTCTGCTTTTAGTTATATTAGGAGTAGACTTTTCAGTTACTTACCTGAATACCACATACTGTTGACTGTAACTAACACATAAGTTTAAATAAGGGATTATCAGCTCATAATATATCTGAATGCAAATAATATCTATGGGGAGAATGAGGCCTAATTCCATTACTTCTTCACAATACAATCATTGGCTTGGGAAGTATGGCAAGTGGGGACACCAGGAAACCTGGCATGAATATACTTGTTAGTAAACTGCAGCTAGCATGTGATAACTGAGAGCCTGGTATGTATCAAGAGTACATTTTGTAGCTGTAATTTATCTATAAATCCACATATTGAGGAGTGCTCTTGCTTTTAGACTTCTGATACTCCTGAGAGTACTGCTGCCTGCTTTACCCCATCTGCAAATTGTCCTGAAAGCTAGTCTGTACCGAGGCATTCTATTATACATCTTCATTTATCTCTTATTATCTTGCCCAGTTTTTGTCTTTATTAATGCCTGACATGCTAGAGCACCCTTCACTGCTTATTTATATTAGTGTCACAAAAATTGCAACCTGCAGAAAGGAAATTCTCTCCTTCAAAAGGATGATAAATATCTACTTAAGCCTGTAATGGCATTAAAAGTTAATGTTTTCCCAAAATGAATCAGACAGAAGAGGTGTTTGAAGGAAGAGTAACCCAGAAAGCATGACCAATTGAAACCAAAGTCTCTTAATGCACTTCTTCAGGTATCCCTCAGTGTGAATAACACTTGAAAGTACTAAACCACTTCAGAAAGAAAAGTGATGATACTTGTGCGCTAATAGCAGTAGGGAGCCCCTTAAAGGAACAGTAAATTCTGAGGTTTTTTTAATATGCCCAAGATTTGGCAAGAAAGGAAGGTGAAAGAAAGACCATGAAATGAGGCTTTTAAGCAGAAGCCACGTTTAATACTGGATACCTTGGCTTATTGTGCACTGGTTATCCCTTCTTAAATTATGTACTGCTGTTGAAGAGCTCTTAGTGATCAAAATGTTTTTTCAGTTTTTCATGTAACTTAATTTCATGATAAACAGAGACCTCAGAGGCAT
The DNA here is from genome assembly GCF_964188355.1 of Buteo buteo. Classification (NCBI taxonomy): domain Eukaryota; kingdom Metazoa; phylum Chordata; class Aves; order Accipitriformes; family Accipitridae; genus Buteo; species Buteo buteo. The sequence goes on along the minus strand of NC_134171.1, from coordinate 33,046,657 downwards.
TCAAGTGTCCCTGAATTCTTAGGGAAAGAGGTGTAGGTTATTTGGGGTTGCTTTGTGGAAGCAATTTCTGGTGAGAAAGTTGGGGGAAAAAAAAAAATCTGAATGTTAATTTATATCTCAATAGTTCCTGGCTTGTATCAGCTGGTTGTCCTGTTGATGATGATTAATATAGCCCTGAAAAGCATGAGTTGTAGCATCTGTGGGTTTTTTATGGATATGAACACTAGGATGTAAGTAACCGTGACTTGTCTGTCAGAGGACACTGATGTCTTGAGCATCCCTGAGAAACTGTGGAGACTTCAGATTTCTCCTAGCAGGAGTATCTGTGAGGACAGAGCTCTTGGGACCTTATGACATTTGGATAATTAAGTATGTAGCCACTTAAGACTAATTTTCTCTACCCCCTAAGAGTTGCCTTGCCTGGCAACAGTTTAAAACATGAAAAATCCTGTATCTAAAGCTGCGGTGGCTAGATTTTTCAGGGTTATCTGTCTGCCTTAATTATAAATGATAGTGGCTTTGTCTGCTACAGTGATGCACTGGCATGAATGCTTTCAGTGTTTTTATTCTGTGAACTAAAGTGTAGTCTTAGGATTTGCTCTGATGTGTGTGCCTGTGGCTTAGACGCTTTTTTTTGTGGAACTGGTCTGGGGAAGAAGCTATATGCCCAGCAGGAAATCTTGTCTGTCTTTGAGGAAATTCCCCCGAGACAGCATTTACGTGAGAACTGGGCACTGCCGGGCTACAGCTTTTGACAGGAGTGATTACCAAAAGGGATGCAGGATGAAGTTGTACCATTACTGTCATCAGTTTCTTAACTTGCAACACTTTAAATGCTCATTAAAATTCTCAGAACTTTTAAGAATTCCTAAATAACTGAGCTGTGAGGGTAAGTTTGACATCAACCTACAATGGATTCAGGATAGAGGCAGCATTATAAACCCAATGAGCTGTGACTATATCCTGCTCTCACTGAACAAGAAGTGCTGGAGAAATGCTCACTCTGCTCTTTCTACGTGTTCTCTGTATTCAAGCATTTGTCTCATGATATGCTAATTGAAGATCTTAGGTGCAAGTAACTGCAGTGTTTGGATGAAAAATACTGTTTGCAAACTTTATTTTTGCAAAGCTGTATCTGTTGTTCTGTTGTGCTTTCAGCCTGTTCTCCAGAAACAAACAGGCCGCTACCTGTGGGAAGGCCTCTCTGGGCTGATGCGACACCATACAGCAGAGACTGAATTTTAGCTTTATTTCCTCTTATGGCTTTATAATACGTAAGCTGTGAAAAGACTGTTCTGTTTCAGAGGGCAGGGGCATCGGGCCAGCCAAGCCCTCTTCTGAGAGATGATCACCATGGGAGGAGACCAGCAGGGGAGCTGGCAAAGGTGAGAGGCTGCTTGGGTCAGGCGGCCATGGGAAACGCTATGTGTGAGGGCAGGGAGCTTTGGCCTGGGGCTGGGCACCTCTGGGGTTAATGAAATTCTCTGAGAAAAGTCACAGCACAATCCAGTCCAGCTCTGCAGCTCTGGCTTAAAAGTGGCGAGTCAGAGATGCAAGAGGAGAGCCTGGAGAAAACAGGGCATCTGAGCAGCAATTAGCTGATGAGGATTTTAAGTGTCATAGTAGTAGGGCCATCAACCTGCCATGACCCTATCTGAGAGGCAGGTGGGGGAAAGAATTGATTAAACACAGCTGAGGAGAGTGAATAATTATAGAAAAGGGAGGGCTAAAGGCTGTTCTGCACCAGGCACAATTATTCCTAGCTCTAAATACCTTGACTAGGGAGGACTTTTTATTGACACAGATGGACAGCCAAATCCAATCTCAGTATTGAGGTGATTTACTACTTGCCATCAGATGTGCTGGTGGTAGATAGCCCTCTCCAGGGCAAAAACTGGCTATGAGCTGCTTCTGATACTAATGATAACTTTCACTAGCTTTGACTAACAAAAATTTTCAGATAAGAAATAAGCAGTTTTGTTTACCTTCATTCTGCAAAATGACTCCATTGCTAGTGAAAATGCATACAATTACAAAACAAACTAAAACTGAACAGGACTTTAACAGCTCTTCTTTAAACATAATGTAAAGCTATCCTAATGTTCTCTATCCTTAAATGCAGAGAATGAAAATTCTGCACCAAGTGCTACTGGAGGGGAAACAAATACTTATGGAAGTGTGTGCGCTACAGTCTAGATAAACTCATATTTTCCACTGTTTTTGCCTGAAGCACTCCTCAGTAATGACTTACCTTGAGGCTTTTTTTCTCTCTAGAGTAAGACTCCTAAAGCTAAAATGTAACTATTAGAAGAAAGAACAAAGCTTTCCCAAGTTGGGAACTTCTGAGGCCTCTTCATTACTGTTTATACTTGCGAAGCATTTTTAAAATGCAAGGCAGAATGGCTAAATACAAACCAGAGAAATATCCCTATTTAATTGAAGTAGTTTTAGAGGGACCAACACACAGCCTAGTGTTGTAGAAGTTACTATTCTCAGATAAAATGTACTGACCTGTGTTAATGTGCACCTCCCTTGAAAATATGGAAAGATGCTTCTTTTGGCATCATACACTTATGATGTACAAAGAAAGAAATTTGGGTTTGCTATTAATGTTAGCTATATCTTGCATAATAATATAGCTAACTGGAGTGAATGGAGGACACGGAATTTAAATTTTTAGCATAGGTAACATCAACTTAAAAACCATTCTGCAAAGGTTTGCTCCTCTGCAAATACTGGTTTTATATGACAGTGTCAGAGAAAGCAAAAGACTTGAGTTGTTTGACCTCACCTTTCTTTATGGATGGTATTGGGTTTGATTTGCCACATGACAGACAATAAGCTCTGAACTTGCGTGGCTTTTAGTGCAGCATGTATCTGTACTTCAGAGGAGACCATACAGTTCTTCTCTTCATACATGGACTGTGCATAGGTGAATGTTCACTCTTGGATTTGAGGGGTTCTAACAAGAAGTTGCCAGAGCTCAAAAATGTTTTCATTAAGATCTCCTAATGAGGCATTCTTGTGTATGTGTGTGTGTATCTGGGATGGATAGATATGGGCGTGAAATTCCCCTAGGACAGAAAATATAGGGGGGCAAAAAAAACCCACAAAGCCTCAACAAGTGTATAAAATCAACTCATATTAGAGCATGCAAGAATACATCCATACTACATTTTTCTCACAGGCAAAACCATAAGCTGTTTTTCTCTTTACTATAGTTATTTAGTACTACCAAACATAAAGAGCAAAATCTTACTAAGTTGTTCATGTATTACAAAGAATTGGAAGAATAACTACCAGAGTTTCTAACCTGGTCTAAAGGCATCTTGAATCTTTTAAGGATGAAGTCCTGAGTTTGTGTATGACTCTGTATGACCAGACACCTGCATCCATGTGGAGGTCTGTTCTAGATCCTTAACAGGACACTGAGCCTCGTTAATGTCACTTACGTTACTGTGGAGAGAGTTTTATCTGGCTGTTCTGAAGAGTATCTGGAGTTGAATTTGCTTGGAAAGAGAATGGTGATTATTTTTTTAATTTTTTTAATTTTTTTTCACTTTGCAACATCAGTTGCAGGGCTTTGCTGCTATAAATCTTTATGCTTTGATCCTCAAGTATGGATTTCTTTTTTTTTTTTACAAGTTTGTAGGTGTCCACTGCTGCAAACACGAACTAGTGAAAAATGCCATCAAGATCTTAGTACCATGCTCCTGCTCACTTAGAATCTGGGTACTTTTAAGAAATACTGCTTGCTTATCTCCACTGTCAGATTTATACAGCATTTAATTTTCATCTAGATGGTCACTTTAATGACAACACATGCACCATTCCAACTACATCAACATCTAGTTAAAGTAACTAACAAAGTGCAACAAAACAAATGTGGAGTGAGATTTCCCCAGTCAGCTGGACCTGTGTAAAAACTTTAAGGCCCGTGATATAGAAAAAGGACACAAGGAAGAAGCTGCTGGTACACAAGGATGGAAGAAAACTGAGCTAATGCTTTTGAAAATGCTTGCTAAGGTCTATAGAAAAGTATCTAAAACTGGGTGTGGGAAGGAAGCATATGTGCCAGGTAGCACGCAGCAGAGCAAGCGTAAGAAATGGAGGACTGCACATTGCCTGCTGCATGTAGATTTGCAGTTCCTACTGTCTGTGCTACAGCTGTGTGGTTTTTCACTGCTTCAGTTTGTTCTTTAAATCATACTCCAACCTGTCCCTATACTGCTGTGAACGCTATAGTTAGGGTGATAAACTCATAGCACTGGAAGTGGTCACCTATGAAATATGACAGGAACTGAGTTATCAGCTCCTTATGAATGTAACAGGAGGGAAAGACTTACAACAAATAGCATTCACTCTAGCACTTCATAAAATGTTGTGCGTTAGCATCAGAAGAGGATCCCAAGATTTTTGATGCATCACATGTGATGAAAATGTTTTGAAGTTGTTAATGACACATTTCTGTATATATTTAAAAACATGGTTATATGTGTTCTTGTCGCTCAGCACTTGAGATCTAAATAAATTGTGTATTTTTGTTCCGTTGAATTTTGTACTTTTCTTCCTATAGGGCTTGCCTGACCACATGCCTTGGGATTGGGGTCTTTTGAAAGGCTGCTTATCCTCCTGAGCTCTGTCAATACCTGTGTCTGCCTCCTCCTTGACTGCTGGTGCCTTCCAGTCCTGCTTATTTGTGCTGTCAAGAGAACAAAAGTTGCAGTAGATCACACAGGTCTTCTTAATGTCACATCCTTCCCCCTTCACAGCTCTTAATGAGCTGACAAAACGCCTTAGGAGTTCAGAACAAAATCCCATCTAGCTCACTGTTCTGGCTGATTGGAGATACTATTTAGAGAGAATGTGGTCCATTTCCCTCATACTCTCTCCAGCATCCAGAATTACTGTATTAAGGATGGTAAACAGAGTATGCTTGCCTTTCCTTTAGAGTTTCTTGTGGAACTGTGACCATGAATTTTCTGACTGTATTCTGAACCTGCTGATATTATCTAGCTCCACAACCTCCTGTGGCAGAGAATTTGAAAAAGTAGCAAGAATATACTACCTTTTACTTTATTTTAAATCAGCTGCACATTGGTTCTAGTATTGTAGGATTTGGGAATGTTTTGTATTCAGCTTATCTAATGCATTTACAAACTTGTAAGCCACAATCCTAGTTGCTCTTCAGGTTTTTTCTTCTTTTCCTGGTGAAGAGTTCTGGTCGTCTTAGTGTCCCTTCATAAGGAGGGTCTCTATCTCCCTGATCAATTCTAAGTGCCTTTTCTGTACCTTGAACTGCCCTGTGTCTTTGAGGTGTGTAGATCAGAACAACATGCAGCACTCACTCTACAGGAGTGCACAGAGCTTTTGTGTAGTTGCCAAGTGTTGTCCTCTGTCTTGTTACCCATACCCCTACTGGTGACACCAAACACCTTCTCTCTGGCTGCCAGTGCACACTGACAATTCTGTTAAAATCTGTTCAATTATGATTCTCCTGTCTCTTTCCTGAGTTTTAGCGGAGTAAGGCATGATTTATTTTTCTCTAGATGCATTGCTGCTCACCTGCCAACTTTTTACCCATTCATTGAGTTTTGTGAAGTTCTTGTGGACTTTCCTCCCCATCAGCACAGCACCATGAGCTTATCTATACTGCAGGTTGCACTGCACATGCCCTTCTACAGGTCACTGATGAAAATGTATTCAAGTGGTTCCAGCACCAGTGTTCAGGAAGGTCCCATTGCTGACTTTTCTGTCATGAGAAGTGACCATTAAACCCCATCCTTTGCTTGGTATCTTTTAATTGGTTTTCAAGTCATGAAAAGGACATCTCTCCCAATTCCAGATTAGATTCTTTAACAAAGCCTTGCCAAAGGATTTTTATCCTTGTGCTTTTCTGACACTATTTTAGCCCTCTACAAGCTTTGTGAACTTAAATTCTCCTTTATACAAGTCCTACACCTTTCTCAGCTGACTATGTTTACCCTTGCTCTCGGTAAACTTACTCTTTATTGCAGACTTGACCATCCTGTCAGGATTGGAAATTGTTGATTGGTCTGTAGCTCAGTCTTCCCTCTAGACTCTCCTTTTTAGAGATGACAGATGTGTTTGCAATCTGTCAGTCCTCTGATACAGAGGCAATCTGTAATGATAGGTGAAGGCACCTTGCTCAGCAGTTCTGCAACCTCACATCTGACTTTCTTCAGAGCTCTTTGATAAATGCCATTTGGTCCTGAGGTCTTACCAGAATCTAGCTTATCTATTTAAAGCAATTACACAGAAGGTGCTAGATCACGTTGATCTAGATCTTCTGGCCTAGCTGCTACAGAGAATTTGGCTTCTCTGTCACAATCTTTATCAGTGGGTGCCCCTTAAACCTTTGCCATCAGCTCTCTCACTAGGTCCCTACCTGGTCCCCTAATTTTTATGTATTTAAATAATTCTGTGCTACGATGATATCACCCTGAGTATCATCTTCATATTATTTTTTTTAGACCTGTTATGTTTACAGTTGACCTGTGATGTGCTGTGAGTTTTCTTGTTCATCTTGCCACCATTCAAAATGCAGAACTCTGAGTAACTTTCCTACTGAGCCATGTAAGTATGTTTTATTTCTTTTTGAGTTGTGGTACATGTTTTACCTGGGCTTCTAATACAGTATTTAACAGCCCCTAGGCTGGTTGTAGGCATCGTGCTATTTGGACTGTTCCTTTATTTGTTGTTTGTTGTGGTTTTTTTGTTTTTATTAACTGCCTTTATTTCTACATTGCTCCAACTTATTAGTTCAGATTTCACTTTGACTGGCCTCTCTTGCAACAGTATTAACCCTAATGTATTGTGGTTGCTATTATAGAGTAGCTCTCCCATGAATACTTCTTATGCTAGTACCCACACACTACTCAAGCTGCTACTCTTGATTTGGTTATTATTTGAGATCTTCTAGTTCCAGGAGGTACTTATGTATCACTGGAATACTTTACACCTCATGATAAGCTGAAATACTTAATCTCATTAGGATGTGGTCTTGAGATCTCTCACTATTAGTACCTGTCTGAAACTTGCAGTTTCTCTAGTCTCACTTCCTGATTGCTATTGTCATCTTGATCAGGGGTCACAAGCACAGTTCTAATTCTTGTTTAGAATTAGATTTTTTTTTTAATTAGGTCAGCACAGACTTCCAATCATGAAGACCTAGTGCTATGCTTTTTTTTCTTGCAAGATGTCCATTCTGTTGCATTTTATGTAATTTTTCATATATGGTGCCGCTTTGTCACCTGTATATCCTGCTGTACCATTCTTAAGTCAGTAGCCTGGCAACAGTGTCCTACTGATTACTTTTTTCCCTACCAGGTCTCTGAATGTCTGTTATACCAGGGCTGTTGTATGAAGGCATATCCAAAGGTTTATGAGCAATTCATATAATACGAGATGTGTGCAGCTACAAAAATGGCATTTTTAAATGGCATTACAAATACCTATGTAAGATTTTCACAAAGCTGGGTGAACTCAGACAACTGGCAACTGCTGTAACTCCTGTTCCAACAGACTCATCTGTATTGCTTTACAAACATCATTCAGGATAGTACATTCCTTCTGCTGCTACCTACGAAAAAAAGCATGTTGTGGATTACAAAATATTGTTGCCTCCCATCCTCTGATTTTACCACCACAGAGTCAGCTTAAAAGGATCTGAGTTCTGACTGATCTAAGCCTCCTTGCCTTTAAGATTCCACAAACTATTTTGAATTCCATACTCTGGCATGAAAGAGAGATGAACTGGTAACGTATGTGCTCCGAATACTGCAGAGCCAGGAAAAGAAATCCAGGATGAAAATATGTAGAATATAATTTTATATTAATGGGTCAACATGTTTGAAATGATCAGAGACTACATATACATATATTGTTTCAAAACAAAGTTGTGGCAAGGTGCATATAGTCATTAAATTATAGTTTCCACCATGGTATTTCTCGTAACAGTAATTGAAGAACCAATGATCTTTTGTTCAGTTCTAAACCACATCTCAAAACCTTGTAACAAACTTCAGGTGAAAAGTCTTGGCAATACCCTTTGGATTCATGTACTAAAGTTAATGACAAAGCCTTAAACAGAAGCCCATTACAATGAACTTTATTTAAATATTCTTGAGCACGCTATATTCATAACTTTTTAGCACTTCCCAATGAGGTGTTTACTGTATGTTTCTATAAATTATGCATTCATTGCATAAAACTGCATTTGTGTCTCTAACAGCATACTATATAAATTATCACAAAAACAGGTGAACCAACAAAAGATTCTTGAACACATGTAACATTGGTGGGCAGATATCAGTAATAGCTTCTCTTCATGGTAAGCAGCTCTAAATGAATCCCTCTTGAATTCATTTAATTAAGAAGCTGAAAAGAAAGAAAACAAGATTAAATGATGAAAAATGCATATAAAACATAGCATCACAATTATTTGAAAAGAATAAACACAGACTTCAAAACATTCATTTGAAAAGTCATTTGACATTTGTGTAATAATCTCTTAAGTTTTTATATCCCATTTAGTAATTACTAAGCAAGCATGAAAGTTATCAAATAAAACTTGAGTGACTGAAACTTAAATTTGCCTATTTAAAAAAATTAAAAAGCAAAATGCACGTCAAACATCTGTTCCCTTTAATCAAGTTCTGCATCTGCTCTTACTATGTAAAGGGAGAACTACCTCTCCCAGGATGCTTCAGATTTATTTAAAACATTCTTTTCCTGTTGAAGTTGCTCCAAAGTGGGGAGGGTATAGAGAACTTGGCAAGGCTCTGTAGGGTTGCAGACTCTTAAATTCTTACTATTTTAATAGATGAAGAAGTTTCAGATGACATTCCTGTTTTTTTACTCCTGGAATGAAACTATTTTTAAAAAAGTAGACATACATTGCATATCACACCTTTCTAAGTACTTTACCAAAGAACTGTTATCTCGTAAATTGGGAAATGGGAACACAGAAAGACTTGTGCATGACTGTAGACTGAGTTAACTGTACAAACACAAAGGCAATGAACTACTGAATGGAAGGGTTTCTTCACTGACTCTAGCTTCACATGGAACATCTTTCATCTCCTTATAGATATGCAGTGTGCTCTAGCATACCTGTTGTAGTAATTTCATCAGTTTTCCATTCATGGCATAATTAATTAATCATTACAAAACATAAATACAAGTGCCATAAGCTTAAAAGACTGTGTTGGTTTAAAGATGTTTCCTGCTGCAAAAAGCTGACAAGCTCATTAGGCAAGACATACAAACCAAGGCAAAACAGATGGCAACTGGCTGGGTGCTGGAGGGTGAAGTGATTATTGAAAGGGAAAACCTAGCAAGAACAACTGCATGAAGAGGTGAAGTGTAGGGTGCTGTGGAATAATTGCTGGAGGTGACTTATTGATATGTCCCCCTCTTAAGGGAAGGTAAACTTCCAGGGTGGAATGCAGTGGATATGCAAGGAATCTGTTCCATAGTAATTCCCTAAGCAACATAACCTTAGATGTTAGCAACACCAAGGGAGCTAGGGTCAGCACAGCAAAGAAAGAGAAGCAACACGGAGGGTGGAGCGGAGTGGCGATGCTGCAGCCAGGCTCTGTGATATCATCACAGGGACAGGGAGCTGGAACTACTGGAACAAGAATGGAAGGTCCCTGCATTGAGTCCACTGAAGCAAGGAGGTGAAACAATGGAGTTCTGTCAACGCTATTGCCTTACTTCTGATTTACAGCGTAAGTGCTCAGTTCTGGAGTAGTGACACGCTAAATCATGTTCTCTGGGTGAACTTTGCTCGTTATAATCTCATTATAATACCAAAACACACCTCCATCCCAAAAGCTACCTGCCTCTAAGGTGCGACCACCCCTCACTGAGCACGCGCTCTCAATTTTCTCTAGCATATACCTTTTCTGAAAAATCTAGAATGACAAATTGGACAACATCTATTGGGATAGATCTCTAAAAAGAAAAAAGAAACCATGTCCCCTTCTGCAAAGCAGGGGAAAGCAGAACAGGAAAGGCTGGCCAAACTGTGCCCTTCCAGACATTAAGCAGCAGGAAAAGGGTAGAATAGGTTGGAGAATATGGTAAACTGTAAGACTTGCAGGAAAGCCACAAAAGCAAAAAGAGGCATTCTTAATGGTGGTAATCACAGAAGCAAAGCTCTACTCATAGAAGAGCATGCAAACTGTTTGCCACAGGAAGAAGTAGTATACACAATTTGCCACAATATAATTTACCACATTAAGAGAAGTAGTATAGAAAATGCTAAATGTAAGATGCTTTGTTTTGAGAACTGTTTATTATTGTTCTCCTGTCTTTTAAAATAATCCTGATTACAGCCATTTTGAAGAAAGTAGCTGATTTTGCTGAGCACTATAGACCTGAATGTGAATGCTGGTGTTTATCAGAAGTAGATTTACCAGTTCATAAACTATAGGTGAATCAATTTAATTACGCATGAAATCAACATGGAAGATCTGAACAGTTGTTTGTACTACTCACATTTATTTATAAATTTAATTTTATATGCTGCAAATACTATTTGTTCTACTTACTAATATTTTACCAGTATATCTCCAAGAAATAAGTATTCCATTTTATTCACTTGCATTTAATTTCAATTGCTCAATATTATACAGGATTTCTTCAGTGAAACTAATTTAATTACAATGAGGGTAGACATTTCTTATATCGTGTATATAGTCAATACAAGGAATTTTCAAGCTCTGGGCATCTTGCAATTTGTCTGTTCTTGTTGCATTGACTGTTTTTCTCTAAGCAATGAATGAATACTTCATGTCTGACTTAACATTTATGTTTTTTTGATGAAAATAAGGCATCTTTTATTTATCATGCTTTCTTGCAGCTTAGTTCACTTTCTCTGCTAGTCAATACAGAATATATATTTTCCATTCCACCAATACAGAGTTCAGAAAGCTGATTATTTTTTTACAGTTTAACTAAAAACTTTTCACATTACTCTTTTCAATAATACCCAAATACAATGGCTATAAAAGATAATCTGATAATGAAACAGCTGCAGGTATGAAAAAATTCTTTAAAAAGCTACTTAATGTAAGCTGGTTAATGAAAACTTATCTCATAACTTTGAATTTTCAAGTGTTCACATCATTTAAATTCAGATTAAAACAACAGCAAACGATAAAATGTAGACTTGAAAGGACAACTGGAAGTGTCAACAATAATGAAACCATGCTAAAAGTCTCATCCAGAAAACAGCAGAAAAGACAACACAGGGCATTTAATAAGTTTCAGCCAAAGCTAAAAAAAAAAAAAAAAAGAGAGAGAAACTTTTTTTAACGTCAGTAAACAGTGGATAAGACTTTTGTCTGTCTGTCCTCTTGAAGAAACTAGTGTTACAAATATTTACATTCCTAACATTCCCAGCAATACAATACTGTGCTAGTGTGCTGATGTCTTCTGTTTTGTTCTTACTATACTTCCTCATTCTTTTTAATATTCTGTGTGCTTTTTGGACAGAAACTGCCTAAAGTGAGGTTTCCAGAGAGCCCTCCAAGCTCTTTCCTGACTAGCAAAGCTAACTTAGAGTTTGTGGTTTTGACTTATAGTTAAGAATAGTATCTCTGTCGTTCCCATGTGTATTAGTTGACAGATAAAATTCTGTGTTGATATAATGAAATTATATGGCTCAACCACTGAGTATTTGATACTTAATATATCACTTACTCACTTTAAATATTGGGGTGAGAAGGCTTCCAAAAAAGATTGTCTCAGCTATATTAACACTCTTGTCTTACCCAGAAAGCATCATAAAGGGGAAAATGTTCAACGGTATAAAATAAAATTATTGCATTATCTTTCAACAGTTAATGACAGCAATTAAAATGAAAGTTTTAGCAAAATGAAAAATTTCATCTAGTTCCCATAAAAAGGTGGATTAATACAGGCATGAAAAAGCCCTGCCATGGTAAAAATGGCTCTAGCAGAGAGATTTGTTACATGCTAGCTCATCCATCACGATTGTGTTCACTCCGTAAGTAACCTTCATTATGACCTCCATTTTGGATCACCTCTCCCCTTCCAATGCTTTATTGTATAAGGGTATTTTAGCAGCATATTAATTAAACCATTTTTTCCCCAACCCTAGCCTTTAAGAAGAAAATTCTATGGAAGGAAGAATCAAAAACTTAATTGGAAAATGTCTGAAGTGGATGAAAAAAATTTAAATGAAATGTTACTCTCCCTTCCTACATACATGCCCTCTTAAAGAGCACACTTACAGACCTGTGGACTTATCTAGCACTCCTCTGGACACTTTTCTGTTTGTCACAGAAATTAATAATGACAATGGCATTAGCAGGGTCAAAGAAATAACAGCATTCCCAGTACTTTTATTTATGCACATTAGAAAGGAAATAACAGTCTTTCTTCAGTTTTTGACTCCTGTTTATCCACCTCTGTTTTGATTTATCTTCACTACATGGAGGTCACTGGCGAGAAAGATGAGGCACAGCAGGATGTGCTCCTTTTTTATTGATGCATGCTGCTTCATAGAGGACTTACTTGGTTGTTTGGTGCCAGAGAACAGAAACAATTTAGTATATTTGACTTTTTTTTTTTTTTTAAAGTAGGACAGTGAAGGTGATGCTTCAGATCATGCATATGGCATTAAAACAATTTCAGTTTTATTTAATTGTTGCTTTAGGCATGCCAACATAAACATTCCTTCTTTTTTCTGCCAGATCATTAGTATGCGTTGTGTTAGTATTGTTAAAGGCAAAGCTTTACTAGCCTGAGGACAATTTATCACCTAAAGACTGATAGTTTCAAGGTGAAATCTACAACCAGTGAAAGTAAAAAGACAGACATATTTCACATCTTAAGATATATCTACACTGGCATCAGTTGATGGGACATGGAAGTCCTTAGAAGATCCTAAGGAATTCAGACAAAAAGATTAATGTATATCAGCATATATGAATGAAGTTAAAATGCAGGATATTAAGTTAAAGGGGGAAAGAGAAAATAACAGAGTTTATATACTTGGTCCTCCTTAGTGTTTTGCACGTTCACTTAATTAAAATTCAGAACAACTGTGCACATAAACCAAAAAGGCTTTTTTAAGAAACACTACGGCATTGTCATGAAGATGACATGGTTGAGATCACTGAAGTGTCAAAGAATCAATAGTGTGTTTATTTAAAATAATGCAACAGAAAATGGGGTCAGAGCTACCCAAGAGACCAACAGAAACCTCAAAGATTTAACATTGGAAAGGACCAGATAAGTAAATTACACATTTGGGAAACTAGCAAATGAAATTTGATAATAGCAAAGCAAAAGGATCAGTTCTAGTGACGGTTTACAGTAATTCTGCATTGAGTGAGGATTTAAGATTGTATGATTAATTTATTGCCATGAAAACATGAAGAATCTAGGACAGTCCAAGTAAGCCTGTAAGATCTTGCTTAATTCTGCAGGAGCAGTAAAATTATAAAAAAAAAAAACAAAGAAAACTGCATAACACTTAGCCAGCTATTAAATGTTTCTCATGTACTTATGCATCCACAGGGTTCATTCTTTTATGAATTTACTTGATTAGTGTTACTAAGTTGTGATATTGAATCTACTTAGCTCCTTAAGACAGAATTAGGTTTATAGATATAATAATTAATTCCTTCACAGTAATGACATGATGCAGCACTATCTCATTTTAACAGGATTGTGATGAATCATTCTTTTCAGCACTATGCTGGATTTCTTTTCTTTCTTCACCAGCTTTAACATACTAACAGGTGCATTTCTTTTCCACATGCATTGCATATCAAATTAAATTTCTTAAAATTAAACTTTTACTAGAATTCAGAAGTTCTCTTTCCCTTCCTCTTCCCCCTACCCCTGATTCTTGATGTCCTTTATTCTTAGCTTGGATACGAACAGAGGAGTAAAAAATCTACATAGGGCTCCAGCTTTTGCTAGACACTCCAAAGAAAAGATGTCTGATATTTCACTAAATACAGGTTCAATTGTGGGGAAAAAAAAAACCTTTAAAAAAAAATTAAATCCATCCCACCCAAAACTTACAGCAAACAGATTAGCAAGAAAAGAGGGAAAAGCCCTACATAAATTAAATTCTTAAAGCTTACAATACCTGATACTACAAAATATGTAGTAGACCTAAGCAATTAGGTCTGCAATAACATCAGTGGTATTGTGTAGGCATGCCAACTCACAGAGCATACTAAGGTTCACAAGGTACTGTTCAACCTCAGACATCCTAGGTATCATACAGCAGTCAAAAAACCCTAATGCAAACGCAAAAGTCATGCAAAGCGTGGAAATTGGCACAGCCGTATAAACATGTTATTAATAGGTGATAAGAACATTCCTAAGATGAAAGAGCTAAAAATGAAACTAGTACAACTGTCAGGTTTTCTTTAATAGCTGTTAAATCACATGGCAAGGAACACAACAACAGCAACTGCTTTTTCCTTTTAGTAAACTTGTTATGAGAAGATGCAAGTGAGCTCAGGCTGTGGGTCGACATTTTTTGGGAGTGCATCTCAAGTGAGCTTACGAGCTGCAGATCAAGCTCATAATTCCTTCTTCTTTTAAGTTTAAGACTTAAGCACTTAACTGGAAGTAAGAATACCTCACACTTAGGAAAACTGGATCCTGTCTTTTACCCCAAGTCAGTCGAGCTAGAAGGTAGTCTCCAGAGATGATGCTGAAAGGCTGTACAGACTATCCCAGATGGCAAACTACTAACTCCATACTAGTGAAATCTTGCAATATGATACTACTGGGCCCTTTACAGACCTCTTTCCTTAGCAGAAATGAGTAAAAAGCAGGAGCACACCTTCTGTGCATATTGCAAGGGGAAGAGTTTCCTTGTCTTGAGTACGATGTTATTAAATGCTAGAACTAATCTGAGGTGATCAAAACTAAATGTCAATTAACCTGCATAAAGAGACCAAGCTCAGTAAACAAGAAAATAGTTCTAAAGTCTCGCAGCAGAACCTAATAGAAAAAATTTATGTATTAGCTCAAATGTTAGATCTAAGTTGGCTTCGCAAGGCTGAATCCTTACTAGTGGAACATAACACAGAATATAAAGCTAGATGCTGCACTAATCGCAAGACCTAGTCATAGAAATCAACACTAAGAAGTATCTGAGAAAAACTGTAGAAGTATTCCTCATATGATTCTTTAACAGTGGCTGTAAAAACAATAGAACTGTTAACATTAATACAGTTCTTTTGTTCTCTACTTATTTCAAAATATAACTTTCTGAATATGTTGAACTAATGTTTCCCTTACATATATATTAGTTGACATTTCATCGTGCCAGATCTTTCAGCAAAATGTTACTATATCTACATTGCAACACACATGCCATCCACTTACTCTTCCATACATGGTAAGAGTAATGTAGACTAATATTCTGTGAAGGACTAGTCTACTAGTTTATGGAAATTAATGTCACTGGAAATAAGGAAATTCTCATCTTTTTAAATGCACTATGGCCAACTAGAGGGGGGAAAACAGCACTCATGCATATTATCTCTATTGTTAAAGCCTGGTATAGCATGTTAAGACTATGTCAAGTGTACACATATATAAATATTTATATACATATGTATATATATTGATCTCTACTGAACTGAAGACTGAAGCAATGGGAAGAACAGCATCATTTCAAATAGGATCAAAAGTCAATGGAACAAAATTGCTAATCCTGGAGAACAAAACAACAGGAAAAGGACTCTTCCTCATTAAAAATATTTAATCATCTAACAAAACAAAACTTTGGGAGAGAAAAATGAACAGGTCTCTGTTTTGTTCCACAAACTTAATGACTCAGGAAATGTCACTGTATTGCTTTTACCTCAGTAGCCTGGTCCATCATTACTACAGAACTGAAGATTTGCTTAATTGCACCTTTCCTTTTTCCCCTACCTAGGCTTTTTCATGTACATCTGAAAATGGTACCAGGATCACAAGAAAATACTATGGGCCATCTGCTCCTGACAGGCTACTAAAAAAATATACAGCAGATCAGCAAGAAGAGGTGAATCAGAAGTCTAGACTACCTCTGTAGGTGATCTTCCAGCTGAAAGCATCCACCTACAAAAGGTAAGAACTGCATTTTCTTTCCTATTTTTCTACTTTTCAGACAAATTATAACTGTTTAATTGACAGCTGTACATATAATTAAGAAAGACTGTAAGCCTTTCTTTCTTCTCTGGTGTGGCTGACAAAAGAAGAGGGTACTTTCAGTGATAAATCATACCTTAGCACTGTACACTGGTTTGGTGGTTTTGTGCCTTGTCTTATGTACGTCTTAGTTAAAAAGATGCACAAATAAATATCTAATAAAGGTTTATAAACTCAAGCATATATTTTCTTTTGCATTTTTCATGGGGCACTGTCCTGGTGTCAGCTGGGATAGAGTTAACTGTCTTCCCAGTAGCTGGCACAGTGCTATGGTTTGAGTTCAGTATGCGAAGAATGTTGATAACACACTGATGTTTTCAGGTGTTGCTCAGTAGTGTTTAGACTAAGTCAAGGATTTTTCAGCTTCTCGTGCCCAGCCAGTGAGAAAGCTGGAGGGGCACAAGAAGTTGGGAGGGGACACAGCCAGGGCAGCTGACCCAAACTGGCCAAAGGGGTATTCCATACCATGGGACGTCATGGCCAGTACATAAACTGGGAAGTGGGGGTGGGGAATTGCTGCTCCGGGACTGGCTGGGTGTCGGTCGGCGGGTGGTGAGCAATTGCCCTGCGCATCATTTGTACATTCCAACCCTTTTATTACTACTGTTGTCATTTTATTAGTGTTATCATTATCATTATTAGTTTCTTCTTTTCTGTTCTATTAAACTGTTCTTATCTCAACCCACGAGTTTTACTTCTTTTCCCAATTTTCTCCCCCATCCCATTGGGTGGCGGGGGAGTGAGTGAGCGGCTGCGTGGTGCTTAGTTGCTGGCTGGCATTAAACCATGACAGGCACTGTGTATACCACATGTCTGTGCTCAAACCCACTTAACTGGTCTGGATTAACAGTCATGTTAACAATGTTAGCTTTCCAGCCCGTTTTTGGTTTGCTTGAATTAATCACTATTCTTCCAGCTCCCATAAACTTCAGTGGTAAAAATTAAAAATCATTTACCTGAAAGCCATTCTTAAACTTATACAAAGCTATTAAAATCTATGAGATGAGAATGTAATGAGAGATTACCTGTATGGGTAGCCATGGTATTTGGAGCGAAATATTGACAAAAGGAAGCTGAAGAAAAAGACCACCAGACCCAGGCCTACCAGACATATTACTGGAAAGAAAAGAACTTTGTTTATTAGCACATAAAAGATTTAAAACTGGAATCTCTACAAAGAATATTATTTATATCCATCACTTATGGAGAATTTTGACACAGTTAAATAAAAAAATGTTACTGCCTTGACTACTGATGCCCACTATCTTCTGACAGGATTTCAAACACATATGGAAATAATATTTATGGTTATTAAGAAAAAATAACTTGTCAGTGTGAATGTATTTTCAAGAAAAAAGAGCAGTAATTTGCAACTCAAATGTATACGGATGCAAACACCTTACTGCTGATAATGGATTTAATAACCCTGTAAATTCTATATATCAAGCAATATGATTTCAGGTATTTGCTTGTTCTTTCTGGAAAGAAAATTACATTTAGAAAAATATCCCTTGACTAATGGAATCATATTCTCTCTAGTCAACCATCTAAGGCTGAAGTAACTGCAAAGGCAGTTTAGTAACTACTTTATCTAGTTCTTAGTGGCTGAAACATTTCACTGTTGTAAGTTCCAAGGCTGCTAGCCAAATCACTTTTTACTCTGAACTTGATAGCAATATAAATCTTTAGGTTTTGAAGATAAATAACAATGACGCAGACCTTCCAATAGCATCCAGATGCAAGCGCTTTGAGCCTTTTCAGGCAAAGAATGAATTAGCAAAGTAAATGCTTAAATTAACAAATAAAGTTTGGAACACCAGTTGGCATCCTGTGTAATAATAGCATAAAACCTTTTTGATCATGATAGCTTGCTCAATTGCGTGTAAATAAATAAAAAGAAAAGGCAACATGTTAGAAGCTGATGCATATAATTGAGATGCAACTCATCTGTGCTAGATAATGTTTTGGTTCTACCAAGCTACTTTGATTTTAAAAGCTTCTCATACTATTCCTACTTTAGCCAAACCTTTGCTATTTAATTGCAATATTCATGCTTCAAAAGTGTGCTGGCTTTGAGCGAAGGATGAGCAACCATGAAGCCGAGGAAACTGACAATGATGCATTTTTTCATTAAAACTGACCATGTGGAAACTGACATACGTCAATTGAAATATAAAATTTCTGCAGTTATTTTGAGAAAACTAGCCATGTACAAATCTTATAAACACACTTCATTATAAAGAAATCACCACTCACAAATATGATTTCAAAGCATGGATGAATAAATTGCAAAGAATGAACAGTGCAAGGCAGGTACATGGAAAGCATTCATATAATGGCCACAAGCAGAAGAGAGTCTGAATTTGTACTGCAGCCCACTGTTATTTCACTGTGTCCGTGTTCAGAGACCCAGACCTCAGTTGTGATCTAAGATCACATTCCAGTTAAACTCATGTCACTGTCTCTTTTGACATCAGTATTAAAGCTAGATACTCTAAAAGATACTCATTAAAAGTTTGCTCGACATAACAGGAAGTTTAAATCTGGATAAAATAATTTCACGTTGTGTGTTTATGCAATTAATTGCCAAAAAATCTTGCAAATATTCTGAATGAAAACAACACTCAGAAAAACATAAAACTTGCACTTCAGGCTAAGAATCTTTAGACATTACAGATTAGGATGTGTTCTGTACTACACCTACTGTTGGGCTTTCACCTTCTTCTGGAGACATGATACTGGCAAAGCGTACTAAGTATAAGAATTTTCATACTCCTTTGGATGCCGTCATCTTAAGCATCTTAACTGCCTAAATTGACTTTGAAAACAATGTTTTGAAACTCTTGTTCTTTATGTCGCTGACTTCCAATACAATACAAGAGCCAAAAAGTACTTATGCAGTACTACATTGTGGAGATACTGTGTCAAGCTGTACCTTAGCTGAGTATGCTTAAAAGTTTTTTTTTTTACTGTTACAACTTCACGTGAATGCAGTTTTATCAACAGAATTTTTATACTCTCCTCTTCTCCACCCCACAAAAGGTAAAAATTCATTTAAGGTAGAGACCTTCTGAAAACTTAATCAGAGATTAATTTGTAATTTCTCACTGTCTTCTAATTGTCTAAACATTGTCTTAGTTGTCCTAAATAACTTACTTCTCCTTTTTCCAACATCCCCTTTGGAGGTAGCAGCTTCATTCAGGAGTACCATTCCCATGGTGATAGCAGCATCTGTATCGCCATTGTCAAGGAAAACAGCAGATGTGTAGTACCTCAGAAAGCCACAAAGGTACATCTACAAACTAAAGCTTTCAAGTTCATAAAATGAAAGACAGTATTTATATATAAAACTGTATATCACAATCTGTACTGTACCAATACACTCACCTGTGGCAAAAATGTGTAGCAAGATCTTCCCTTGTGCATTCTAGATAAAAAAGGAAAGAAGGTTCAAAAAGCTTTAAAGAACAAATCATCAAGTAGGACACAGAAATTTTGGACAGTTACGGAAATAGCTATTCCCCAATATCTTACAATATTCTGTGTATTGGTAGGAAAGGATTTTAAAAAATTAAAACTATAAGAACCAGAAATCATCCAGTGTTATTGCAGACAATTCCTTGGTTATTTGATGCAAACTGAAGCAGTTGGACTGCTTTATCTTCCTCTACTTTTAGATAAGACATTAGCTCCCTCTTTAGTGTCATATTGCTTAATAGTTCAGCAGAGAAACATCTCAGAGGCAAAGTCCTCAGTCACTTTCAGTGTTTTATTGTCTCATTATAACTGTTACAAATGTGAACAAGTACATAATGATAAAACAATTTAACTAATTTAGCAAGATCTTAAACCATTCACTTAACTGTTTATTTGAAACTGCATAAACAAAAAGGAACAGTTACTACCGTGCATAACATCTGTTCTAAAGAGGAGGCATGCCTGAATGCCATACTGAAGCAGGAATGCATCATGGGAGCTATATCTCACAATTTCAGGAAATACGAACGTCACCAGAGTTAACCGATTCTTGAATAAGGCTGGATTTTTAAACATTACTTACCCCACGGTTAGGTAGCAGGATGACTACAAACTTTAAGAATGACAAGATGTTTCTATTTACACACACGGATAACACATGGGAGATACTTCAAACATGCTACGTCCATAAACAATATCTGCATCCTGTAACACTATACTTGCACTAATCCTATCAATGTTCATATTAACATTTTTCATGTTAGAAATGTTTAAAATTAGACCAAAATGCTCAAAGACATCTGAAATTTCAGTTATACAATTTCAATAAAGCTGAGCCTGAGTAAAAGGATTTAGAAATGTCAATGCCAACATCACCATACTTCGTCAGAGATTAGCAGCCTGATTCAGGTTTGAGACTTCCAAATTTCATATACATAGAATGAGAAAAGTCAAATGAAGAATAACAGGATTAAAAAAAGCAAACACTGGTGGTCAAAGGAGGCAGATGCCAATAGGCGACATCAAGGAAACATAAGTTTTAACACCACCTCTTTGATATAGACATCTACCTACAGTCCTAAATTAGACACTAATTAGAAACACACTAGTAGCCCAAATTACTTTCTCACACCTGCACAAGGTATAAGGCATAGGGTCACTCTTATGAATAAATGGTTATATTCAAGTCTTCTAGAAGCTTATTACTGGATTTGACAAAATATTAAAAAAAAAATTTGCAAAATATTTTGAAAAAAACCAACCTTGGAATCCATGAGACTATGCAAATTGGAAGGGAAGGCCAAAATTACTTTGTAAAAGCCTTGCCTGTTAAGATTCAGATTCATGAGCCTAAGAGACTGGAAATCTCCTGTGCTACTGCTATGCTTCAAGTAAGAAAAAGAATTGGAAAGAATGTCATGAAAATAATTCAGTTCTTTGCTTTCAAAAGTTAGAAAAACATAAAAATGAATTAATTGATTAAGCTGCAAAAAGAAGGGCTGAGGAAAAAAAAATCCACATATATTTCTACCCTATTAAGGAAAGCCCCTAATGTAGCATTATCTAGTAAGTTTATTTTACCAATCCCTCACTTAGATTTAGAATAGTGTTTTTTGTTCTTAGTTTAACTGAGTCATGGGAGAAAAACAGCCCCAAGGTGTCAGGGTAACTCACTAGACCCTCTCAAGGAAGCGCTACTTTTTGTAAAGGTTTTGGACTGCCTTGTGAATGGAATTTATTTGCTTGATTATCTCATGCAGTATTGCACATAATGTGGTCCTTTGCTATTTCCTTTACCTGGTTGCTTCTGAGAAACAAACCAACCAACCACACACTAAAAAGCTGTTTGGTAGACAACAATTCTGTAACTTAGCTCCTATTTTCTTACCAGACCATGAGTTCAATTCACTTTTCTTACCAGTAGGAATAACAGCCTCACAAAAGTAACTGCTCTGCAACTGAGAATTTAGATCTGTAACCAGCTGAACTGTGCTGGCTTTTTTCCTTCTCTTTTGGAGTCTCACATCATTACCCCTAAATCTTCCCTCACATTGACACTATTTTTGCTTCAGTTGTTGCCTTCTAACTCTAGTCATCATTGTTGAGCTTTCAGTCTCACTAGTTGCCTTTTAGCTTCAACAATATCAGCTTCATAACTTCACACTCTAACACTGAGCATCTCACTTGCCTCAGCTCTGTGATGTTGAAGTAAATATTCAGTCTTACTGAGTTGTAATTCAATGCAATAATTAGCTTTTAACCACAGAATATATAGCTTAAGTTATTTTTTTTGCTCCTGTTTCTAACATTGTACGTTATGTCTTTACATTATTTTGATATTCTACAAAAGAAAGCAACAGTCCTAGCTCTGAAAATAATGTTTTACAGTATCATATTTCTCTAGCAGTGTAGAATGCAAAATTTTAGCAAGTGGTTACTTGGACAGTTTTCCATCTGAGAAAAAAGAGATGGTATCAAAAGATGTACTCATTTTCTAATTGCTCTTTATCTCCCTCACTACGCATTATGAAAAGAAGAGGGGAATGTGGCACTCAGATAAACCATGGCTAGCAAATGTTTTAAATTCAGGTGTTCATGTTTTCTGATAAATGTATTCCTCTGTAGCAATTTTTTCTCTGTGTAAATCCAGTTGTATGTCTTCTCAAATTTGGAATAATTTCACTTTTACATATTAAACTTCTGCTGCTCCTTTTCCCAGCTGGTGCATGCTTTTCTTAGAAATTGACAAAATACATTAGTTAGTGCTTTTGAAAATTTTCTGAATGTTTTGATACATGAAGAGCGGTTTCAAAGTAGGATGAAAAAGACAGTGATCATCAAAATTTTTAAGATTATTCAGAAAATGATCAGCAGTAACAAAGCATAATGTTTAGCCTTGCAAAAGTCAAGATGCCTGATCGGAAGTATTAAAAAAACCCAGGACACCAAACCCAAACCCAAAACAAAACAAAGAAGATTGGATCAATAAACTCTAGAATGATAGATACCTTACAAAATGAAATTGATTACTAGTATATTTTGGATAAGTTTTGTTAACATACTTTAATAGAAAATTTAATCACTCTTAATTCCAGCCAGAATACCCAAAAGGAAGAAAACCTGATAGTTCATAAGTTTATTGTGATATATAATTTACACCTTTACTTCACAAATTTAGTCCTAATTAGTAGTGAGTAGGGAATAAAAGAAGGAGAGAAAATAGGTTGACTAACACTTGATTACTTTTGTGAAAAAGTTTTGTGGTCTCATTCATATTCTGCTGGATTTCTGCCAAGAGTACAAAATCCGGCATTAGCATTATACACATAAAGAAACAATTATCTTTTAGTTGCAGATCATGCAGTTGCTTAATAACACGAGCAAGAAAAATAGAGAACAAAATATTTGTCCACTCAAGTCTGTGCTCAGTTTACTGTAAACTAAAATGGGGATAGATTAGCACACAAACTTTAAAACCTTCTGGTTCACTTTATCATACATGGAACAAAGAAAAGCACATATATCTTTCATGAAGGAGTAATATGATCAATGGGAAAATCTATGGTGTTTTTTCTTCTCTCTCTCTCTCTCTCTTTTTTTTTTTAGTTTTTTTTTTTGGCTAAGGTGTGATAATTAGAACAGGAGATATTCTTTGCTGACCCCTTATGAGGGGGGCATATTTTGCTGAGAGAGATACTTGTCTTAACTTTTCATACTAATACTTCAAGGTCTAAAATACCTGCTATAATTTCAGAAATACTGACCACATTACAGGTTATTTATTGGAACCATTTCCATGTGGATTTAAATTACAACCTACATTTGAAAAATGCAAGCACAACATGCATTCTAGTCATTCTATTTGGGAAATATTCTTCAGCTACATGCAGTTCTTGAAAACAAGGTATTAGCCACTTTTCCCAGCTCGAGAATCCGATTTTTTTTAATCACAGGTTGAAGAAATTAATGCAGACAAAACATATGGTTCTGCAATGAAACATGGCTTGTTTCAAGACATTGTTGCTCCGGTTCAGAAGGAATTCTAATATTCCACTTATACTATTCAAGGTGCAATCAATTCTCAATTAGACCATAACCATCCCGGTGGATGATTCAACAGGCCTTAAGGTCTGAGGAAGGAGACAGGTTTAAGATACCAATCACTGTATGTTTCATCTCAGTGAAGAAGGATGACTCCCAACTCAGAACTTGAAAAAGTGGAGCACAGTCTGTAAATTATTTATTTGAATATGAATTTAATTTAAGCACGAATTGTACACAATCAAGATGTACTTCAGTATTTTTGAATTGTCTGAAATCTAGTTGTACTGATACAATAAACCTGAACATTCTTTCATCTTAAAACCTTCTGGCTTCAGCTACACCAAATGGCTTTTCAAGAATTTTAGGAATTATTACATGAGTTGGCACTGGAGTTCCCCTCAACTCCTTGAAATATGCAACTCACAACAGTGAAGTAGCTGGAAGTTTGCATTTCAATCATTTAAATGCCAATCAAACTACACCACTTCCCTTTTTGATGCTTTTTCATCATTTTAACAGAGCAAAGAATCAATTTGATACTAATACAGAATCTCCTATAGTGAAAAAGTTCATTATTCATTTTATTAGTTTCAGCTTCAATTTATGAAACTGTCTTTCCAATCCACAGATAATCTGATGGAACCATCCCTCTTGTGATGCTCTTAGACACTTGAGAATGGAAAGGTCATATAAAAGTTTCAGAAGAGAAAGACTCTGGAATCCATTTTACTGCAACTAATCCAACTGCAACAAAGTAGCATATACCTGTCTAAGTTTGTGCTAAATCACTAATCAAACATTCAGGGAGTTTCAGCCTGATTTACATCCTAATTATTCATATTGGTGTCATCTTTTAGGATCACCTAAAACTAACTCTGGAGAGATGATTTTTACGTATATTATTTATGACCTTTTTGGTTTTGTAAATTACATCTGATGGAGGTTCAGGGTTAGTCCTGTCCATCTAGCAAATTCTTATAGTATGGTTTGCCACTGTACAAAATAAATATTTTTTTCTAACCTTATTTGCATTTTATAATCTGTCTCTACAAATTTTCTTGCCTAGAGACATACAAATCACAGAACTATACACATCTCCAGAACAGGTAGATGTATAACGGTACTTTAGTTTCCTTCATGTTAAGCA
The DNA here is from genome assembly GCF_964188355.1 of Buteo buteo. Classification (NCBI taxonomy): domain Eukaryota; kingdom Metazoa; phylum Chordata; class Aves; order Accipitriformes; family Accipitridae; genus Buteo; species Buteo buteo. Next base: position 33,021,765 of record NC_134171.1, on the reverse strand, counting down.
TACCAGAGATTAAAATAATTGAATGAATTTTTCTTAATAGTTTCCTTTCTTAACTGTTAAACACAGATACATTGCCTAAAACAAACTCTGAGCTATTTATAAGTTTTTATGATGCTATATCATTTTCTCTCACTAACACTTTATGCCAAACATGTACCTTATTTTCAAGCACTTTATTTCAAACACTAGACTTAGTATGTTGTCTCATGTTTGTTAGTACACACTTGATCATTCAGCATGTACACACACCATCTCTCTTGCTTTCTCTAAGCACCTATAAATCTTTTTAAGACTATCGCACATTCTTTTTCTATATCATAAATCATCATCAATATGACTCTAAACTGGCATTATACTTTCCTTCATTGTTAAAGACCCATGCAGTATCTTAATAGACACAGTTTATTCTTAGCTGAATGCACTTGAGGAATATTCAATTTCGTAAAAGCTATCTGTGGATCCAAAAGGTAAAACATTTAACTTTGGACTATGTTTCTGCATCTTTTAGCCACTCGGACAAATATGTTTCTTAACAAATAAAATAACTGTTAAAATTATTAATTGATGCCTAAAGAAACCCTTAAAAATGCCGTTGTCTTCAAATTGCAGTCAGTGAATGCCTCTTGGTCTGTGGACTAGTGGTCAGATATTTGCAAAAGAAAATAAAAATGGGGCAATTGCCAGAACAGCCAACAGCTAAATTTGCTTTGCAGGGTCTGCACTTCCATTGGAAAATTTCAGAGCCAGAAATTGAAAATTATTGAAAATCACTGAACTAGAGAGTTGATAATTTCATACAAAGGACACATGCCATATTTGAAGGTAATTCACCAAATCCAGTATCATTCATTTAGCTGATGGAAGAGAATTATGTTGTATTGACAAATGCCCAGGTGTAAATTTAAGGTCTCTGCATATCTCTCTGACATCTAAGAGACTTTAGTATCTTTCTTAAAAGGTCATATTATGAATTATTTTAAGGTCAAGCAGTAGGAGAATGAGGTAATAGAAGGAAATGTCTTGATTTTTCTAGCTATCATCTCCTTATGGTTTGTTATGGTTAGGAGGAGTCAGGCAGACTCCAGAAGAGCCAGAAGAGCCTACAAGGTTAACAGACAGCATTGGTGGATAAGCAAGTAAAGACTAGAAAACGTGCAGTATGTTTTGCTGCTTTGGATATTTATTTCCATAGTTAATTAAGAAGCATGTTTAAATATCATATAATTTTGTGCTTTTAGTTCTATTTTCTTCCACAGTGGTGTTCTTCCCTTTTTTCTTATCCTTAAGATCAAACATACAAAAACCTTATCTCACTTCTTTAGTTGTCATCATCATTCACTTTCACATAATGTCTGGGGAACACAATTTGATTCCATTATGCACGACTGATAAGTCTTACTACCAAGAGCTAAATGAGTATTGTTCTACTGACTTTGACTCAAAATTTCAGGTTCTTATGCCCAGTGACTTTGCATGAGCCCTACTGGCACACAGAAAGACATCTCCCATTCAAATTCATTCTGTAGTTAAGCTTCCTTATACCAAAGAGGCACTTAATACACTTCATTTAAATTCACTCTGTAGGACAGGAAGTGTCCTTCAAAACAGGAGTAATTTTAATGTTACAGAAAAGATTTGTCCTTTTCTTTGTAACCAATCAAATTTATTTTTCCTCCTCAGTCAACATCTCATCCACCTACACAGCTGTCACATTAAACCCTGCCTTAGGAATTCAATTTAACAAACTGAAAAGACATTTCCATTTTTACTTAGGTACATGTGTTTTATCAGCATCAAAGTTAACTAAGTTTAATATTAATAATGAGGAAAATTACCAGGTTAATAGTAACTGCTAATTCCTATAATAATGGTTAAGATTTATCTCCTGCACAACAAATAATTTGCTTAATAACTGAAACTCTTTTGATAATGAAAATATTTACTGTAACTTTTAAACTTACTCCGTATAATAAGGATTCATTGTTACTGCTAAAAGAAAAAAAATGTGACACATTACATTCAAATCAGTTTTATTTCTCCAGGGAATGGCATAAAAACTTGATCAAAATGGATGTTCATTAGAAGTACTGATTAGTGTCTACCAAAGGGAGAAATGAAAGAATTGAAGAAACCTTTCAACTTCAACATGGCCTATTCAACCTTACTTTTCCTTATCTTTCTTGCTGTACCCTCACCAGAACTATATTTACAGCTCAACACTGCATACTCCAATGGCTGTTCAGTTTACTAGAGTCAACATATTCTATCTATATTCAACTATAGTTAATTACAACAGTAATACTGATTGTGCAGTTTACTTCACATTGTTCCTCTTAGAAAATGACAGCTCTTAATTCCACAGTTAGTTTTCTTCCGTCTCTATGTCTTCTTAATAAGTCTATCCTCCCTAACTCTACCAACAGTACTTCAATACTCTTGTCTTCCTCCTTGTCTTTCCAAGAATGTCAAACTACCCTGCACTTTTTTTCTTTTAATAAATTCCTGATTATTTCTGCTGACTCTTATTATCTATGACCCCATTTCTGTCAGTAAAGGGTTGCAAGAATAGACACCAGCAGCCTGGAACCATTTCTGCATGAGGAAAGAGTAGAATTTTTCAACTTAGAAAGGAGGAAAGAAAGAGAAATCTATATGGTGAATTCTATAAAGCCCCAAATAGATGGAAAAAGGAAAAAAAAAAAAAAAAAAAGGACTACATCCCATGACTTATTAAAGTCACACAATACAGTTATCATGCAAATTATAGACTAAGAAAACATCCTAAAGGAGTAACTTCTGCATACTACATGAAGTTAATGCCGAAAATTCATTGTTATAGAATGTTGTGCCATAATTAATTCAAAAAAGGATTAAAAAGAAATAAGAATGTATTCATCGGTGGCTAGGAGCTATAATATTCTGTATGCCTGAGCTGGCTCAAAAATCCCTAAATCATTGATTATGGTTGGATGTTTTGTTTTGCACAGTCCTTCTCTAACTATCTTCTTAACAGTCATTGCTGCACTTATACACATGGATGTAAACTGTGATGATAACTTGAGAAGATGCTAAACTTTATTGTTAAATCATAATGTGTTTAGATAGATGCTCTTCTTCTGTAGTAGAATTAGGTATGTAGCCAACAAATAGATTGTCTTACCAGGATTACTCATGTGAATAAAGTTATTCATCTGTGAAAATTATGCAGTCTTAGGGTCCTCAGAGATATTCAAACTCTTCAGAAGCAAAAACCTTGCATTACAGTCTGCACAATGTCTAGCATGTTGATAGCTCCACATTAAGTTACTGCTTTCATATCCATTTAACGAAAAAAGATTTTTGTTTAAATAAAATCTATTCCATGCTCTTATTTTAAATAATTTTTTGTTTGTGCAGTCTGCCACATTTATTCTACAGCAGCTATAGGTCCATTTCCTTGATGACTTTTTGTCGTGATTTACTTTTACGTGATAACTTTTCTACTTCACAGGGGAGTCCCAATATTGATATAACGCTACATAACTCCCCAAATTATTATGTGTGTGAATTACACCCAGCTGCTTGAAGCAGTGATCATGAGGCTGATGTGAGGATAAATACTATCATATATTGAATAAACCTGCCTTCACAATTGCAAATGATAACAAGGTTCTGTTGCTCCTGGGAAGGAAATCAAAGTTGGTCAATTTCAAAGAAAACTGAAAGCAGGTATTTAAAAGACCAGCGTATCTTTATGGATGATTAAATGCAGCCTCAAATTATATTTATACCTAACTGTTATTCAGTATTACTTTTTCTCTGGAAATAAATATTAAAGCATTCTCTCTGTGCCCCCCCTCCAAAAAATTAAAAAAAGAACACCCCTGCCAATCTATGGCTAGGAAGGATCTGTAAGATAGCATGAATAAAAGTAAACTTTGCCTTTTGTTTTCTTCCTAGGCAACAAAAAAGCTAAACCATAATGAATCTCATTATTCCACCCCATGGAACGTTCTCTTCATTTTTTGAATGAAAACATCACTGAAGACTCCACTAATTCTACAAGGCTGCCAAAAATCCCAAGGGAAGCCAAAACCTTATGACGAACAAGATTGTTATACAAAACAGCCATGAATTGCAGCTTGGGAGGTTCAGACTGGATGTTAGGAACAACTTCCCTTCTGTAACTGCTCAGAAAAATTATGCAATCCCCATCCTTGGAGTTTTTAAACACCTGCACTAGACAAAGACATGGAAGACCAGATCCAGTGTTGGGGATAATCCTGCTCTAAGAAGAAGACTGGAGTATGTGATCTTCAGAGGTCCCTTTCAACCAACATTTATTTGATTTCCATGATTATTTCTTGAAGTTAACTCCTCAAGACAAGAGCAAGGGAAGCCAAATAACAACAAAACTGAGTAACAGTCATGTTGTCAGCATAACATAAACCCCTGAAAGTTTCAGAGTAGTAATAGCCTGAAAGTCACAGAAGTGTATAATATAACATATCCAACCATATCCTTCCACTGTTCTCTGCTAGGGTGCTCACCCACAAGGACTTTTACGAGCTCGGGCACAGTTTTGGATGTCAGCTCTACGTATTTGCTCCATACCTGAGACAGCAGCCTCTTTCCTGAGCACCATCTGAGTGACTGAGCAGGCAACAGTGTGCGTGCAGCAAAGCTTATCAACTCTGGATCAGCTTGAGCACTGGCTACCGGGTACTTTGTACTGCATTCCTACTAATAGGAAAATTGTATTGGGATACCAAGACAACTCTGTGGATTTGGATATATTACAGTTTAGATAGATGAGATTTCTGTCTTGGCAGGGTAGAGTTAAACTGTTGTGGACTACAATGCTCTTGGAACAAGAACAAAGGCAGTGATGCCATGCTGTGCTGGAGTTTGACTGGAGTTACCACTGTACTCAGAGCCAGCCCGGTGTCTCCACATGCTCTGGACCACACAACCATTTCACCTCAAACACTGCAGTCTAGAACTAGCTTGGGCAAGTGAATTTGAAAGATCTATAAATCCTTATTTCATAACGTAAAAAGAATATCAGAATTATGGGGGCTACTTCTCACACAAAGGACTGTTTCTCATTTTTTAAAAGCCTATTCAAATTTTTATTCACTATTCTGCAGCCTGGACTTCAACAAGGTCTATGTCAAAAATATAGTGATTTTTTTTTTCTTCAATTTCTAAAAGGAAACTTTACCCAAGGTATGAGATACTACAGACTTGGTAACACGGCCACCATCAAACACCTCTAAGGAGCCTCAGAATGAATCAGAACCCAGTTTGGGACTTTGGAAATGAAATAATGCCTCCTTGTTCTGCAGTACTTGCTCAGCATGATTTTTTTAATGTCTTCAGAAAGTGTTAAATCTAACCCATTTCAGCTAGTCTGATCTGCTGCCAAATGCAATATCAGTATTTTGGCTGTTAGAAAACATATCACAGAAATAAAATTAAGTACAAAAATAATCAAAATGCCTTTTTTTTTTTTAGAAGTGTTTTACTAATGTAACATTGTATGTGCTGTACTATTACAGTGACTTCCATTGTGTTACTACTAAGATGTCGTAACTATCTGTTAGGACTAAAACTACTTGTTTATAATATTATAAAAATTTTGGACATACATCTAGTATGTAATCAGGAACATTTTCAGTATAGATTTTACTGAATTTAATTTTGCTTTATAATATAATTGAAACAGAACATCTGACAACTTCACAAGTCCTTCTTACCCATGTCCTAATTATGTAGCTACATTTCTCGAAAAAACATCAGATCTTTATATGGAAACCATCTAGCAGACTGGGTAGAATCACTATCTAAAAGCAAGTATAGAAATGCAATGGAAATTTGTATTTTCTCATCAGAGATATTAAATACTCACTTTACAGAGAAACACAACATTGCACTTCAACATCTAGCAAGAAGTGACAACCTTGTCTGTGTTCTTACTACTACAAAGAGAAAAGAAGCAACCAAATGAAGCAGGTACATTACCAGGATAGTAATGTCTTGTTTTAAAATTCAATGCATCTTTTAAACTTCAAAGGATAAAGTGAATGTAGTACTGTTTATCATTCTGGCATTCTTTTTTCTAATTCCCACATCTTCTATCAACATTTCCTGAATAAATAAATAATGAAGAAACAATGGAGCAGCTAATAAATACTATCAACATTGAAAGGATAAAGAAATATTAATTCTTTCATGCATAACTGTTAAAATCTGTCAAGATTTCATGTCACTTGTGAAATATGTGTGTGACCAAAAACTCAGCTCAATAGTATTGAGCCATGAAATGAAACCTTAGAGAATTCTTTTTGCAAGTGGCAATGAACAACCTCACTGAAAAGATTCTTTCAGCCAGCTGCTTTAATGTAGTTAGCCAACTTCCCAGTTTAAAGACAGTCTTTGCCAAGAAAAAGATATCACTTTCATGCCTGAGTCAGACAAACAAAATATGTCATGAACAAAAGTTTTATTTATTTTTAATCTCAGCTGGGGTTTAGGTTTAGTTTTCCAATTCTCAAGCAGCCAACAGGATTTGTTTTAGGTAACAGATTTGTTTAAATTGTGGCAGTTCAGGAAAAGCAAAAAACATTAAAAAATACATTGTGGCTATACAAAAGGAAGCAAAAAGATGATACTATGTAAGATGAATACTATCTATTATTCAAGAAACTTTTGATCTGAAATATAATAGCTGGTTTTGTGTACTTTTAAAAAATGTAGCAATTAAATTAATAATCACTGAGTTTTGACTTGGCAGTTTTCAGGTAAAGCTATTTATCTTTAACTCTCTCTTCCCAAGAAAAAGTGCCCAAATTTAGAAATCATGAACAAACAAATGCGCTTCCAAAACTTTAATGAATACAATGTGATTTTGACACAACATTAAACAGGGTATGATATAAAACTTGGAGAACTGACAGAATCACAGAATGGTTGAGATTGGAAAGGACCTCTTGAGATCATCTAATCCAACCCCTCTGCTCAAGCAACCTGCTAGAGCAAGTTGCCCAGAACTGTGTCCAGTCAAGTTTTGAATATCTTCACAGATGGAGACTCTACAGCCCCTCTGGGCAACCTGTTCCAGAGTTTGACCACCCTCACAATAAGAAGCATCTTCTTCTCTTCAGACTGAACTTCCTTTTTTTTTCAATTTGGGCCCACTGCCTCTTGTCCTGTCAGAGGGCACTACTAAGAAAGTTTGTCTCCTTGATTTCTTCCCATCAGGTATCTATACACAAGGATAAGATCCCCCTGAGTCTTCTCTCCTTCAGGTTAAACAGTTCCAGCTCTCTCAGACTTTCCTCACATGAGAGATACTCCAGTCCCTTAAACATCTTTGTAGCACCTTGCTGGACTTGCTCAAGTAAGTCTGCATCCTTCCTGTACTGGGGGGCCCATAACTGGACACAGTATTCCAGTTCAATAGGGAATATTGCATTTACTCTGCAAAATATGATCATAACTTTGAAATTAATTTTGCAATGGCTATCTACGGAGCAAATAAGGTTTCACAGGTAGCAAAATTGTTGTGAGGTAAATGAATGTAATGAAGCAAGAAGATATAATGGTGGTGTTCTCTTTGGATAGTAAATGCCAAAGACAAAGGTAGATAGGGAAGCCAGAGGGAGGGCATGATCTAAGCCAACATAACCTCAGGGAGACAACAAGGGAGTAGCTATGATCATCAGACTCTGAAATCTGGCCATTACTTCAAATTGGGAAATGTTGTTTTCTTGCTCTTGTTCTCCTTACAGGAATGTATCTGTGACAGGATGACTTTATTTTAATAGCGGTTAAAGTTGACTACATTTTTCATTTAATGAGCAAAGCTGATTAGAAGCAGGGTTTAAAGAAACCAGATAGTATATGAGTTTTTCTTACAGATTATTAAGACATATTCACAAAAAAATTAATTTCACTTACTCTGACTCAGTAAGAATGAAAGAGTAAAAGTAGGTCTCAGAGTCTTTCTGTGAGGAACTGATGTCAGAACAAATGGAACTGGGTTATTTGTTTCAAGAAGTAGTAGTAAACTGTTTAGATTAGGTGGGGGAAAAAAAACCCCAAACCCAAAGATTACGCAGATCATCTTCATGAATCATTAGTAGATTTCAGTATGCTTTCCTTGTCAGTTAAAAGAAATAAAATAATATTTAATATCAAATTTTTAACCTTCATAATAAAGAGTGAAAAGTAGAAGAAAATTAGTTTCTGCTACTGAAAAGACAACATTGAAAGGAAAAATATTAAGATTAGTAACCAGCCATGAGTGCAACATAGGAGATAACAAGGTACTTATTAGTGAAAAGCAATGTCAGCTTTACTTGGCAGTAAATAGCAACAATATTGAATATTTATTTAAACATATAGTAAGTAAGCCAAAATACAATACCTGCTCAATGATATTCACCGGCAGAGCAATTTCATTTAAAAGCACACTGTGCCTCAGCTTGCTTTACTTCTATTCATCACCAGTTTGAAGGATACTCAGCAGAAGAATAATATGCGATTCTGCAACAAACTGAGCCTGACTGCTTCCATGTATGTAACTCTGTAAAATAAAAATGAAAAACAATCCTCTTTACAACAAAGAAATCCACTTACAATGGCACAACAGGATATATGAGAATCAAAATGAAACCTGTTTTGCAGAAAAATACAGACAGCAACAGCTACAGGTGAACAGCACAGTTTATATATGTATGTTTAGTAAAAAGGAGTGTTAAAACCAGCATATTTAGGCAAAGCACATATATACAGTGAATGCAATGTTTCATACACAAGTGCATTATGCTGGACTCTTTTTCACACTGCTACCAGTGTGGAATAAAGAACATGCATTTATTTGCTCAGGAGATACAATTTTTGAGAAGGGAGGTGATGAAATCAAGGACATGCCTCAGCATGGTTTTGACAAAACGTAAAACGGAACCTTGCCTTTAAAAAAATCAGTCTATTTTAGTCTTACTCAGATTGAGTGAAGTTTCTTCATACAAAGTCTATTCCATCTTTCTCCATGAAGGTACAATTGTGTCCATAAAAAATCCTAATGCATAAAATGTCTTGTTTATATAGAATTGCAGTAAATGTAATCACAGATATTAATACTAAATGTAAACCTAACATAGTCTACTTTTTTTTTCCACAAAATAATTATTGTTAATGGGCTCATTTTGTATGTTTATTATTAAGAACATGTAGCATATTATTCAGAAGTTGTGTTTATTGTTAACTATCTATGATAGCAGAAAAGGAAGCAAAAATTTGAAGGACTGCAAACATGCAAAAATGAGGGACATTCTCTCTCTTCTTCTACTACATCAGTTACAAACATTAAGTATAGCTTGTCATACTATTCTATGTGAAATTAAATATATCCATGTTCTCAAAGTATTATTTGTATGTATTCTTGTTAGGCATAGATGCAATTTTCACCTCAATTAAATAGAAAGAAAAATACTCACTCCTATTAAAGAAAAAGGAAAATTTTTGCCCTCCATACAGATTCAGTGTTTTGTTTATTTTTTAACTTATACATTTTGCTTTAATTGATTTTACTGTGAATAATTCTGCCTGAATAGCATCCTTGTCAAGATTCAGAACAATTCAGATTTGAAATACTCTGATGCTTCAGCATTCAAAAGAATGCTTTCATCTGCACTGGTTAAATTCTCGTTGATGGACTGTCAAAACATGCAGTCCACAAGATATGATACAGTTTTTACTCAGTGGATGGTTATCTACTGTTTTCAAAATTCAATTATATTATGCTTATTCAAATAACCAATTCAAAGCTAAACCAGGCAAGAACTTCATGTATCGAAAGATACCATCTCTCAAAGAAGACATCTTTTTTCTTTAACAAGATGAAAATCATTGATCTCATAAGAATATCTCATTGCAGCATGATATGACAATGAGCCAATCTGTATTTCTTGATTTTTTTCAGGGCTCCTTATAAATCTCACGAAAGCTATACACACACACATATATGTATAAAACAAAGGAAGGAAATAGGAATATTTCACATTAACAAAAATTAATGATGAAGTTAAAATGCTTAATAGATTGTGTACTCTGACTCATTTGTGACAACACTCCTGCAAATAGTGACCCTCTGTCATTATTCCTCATGCAGCTAAAGCAATATATATACACATAGGCATACATAGACACTTGTAGGATCTGGATTCAAGTGTACCTAACAGATGGTAAACATCTATTTCTTTTTACAGTCATAGCACCAAGGTATAGCATAAAGCTTACAATAATTACAATATATACTGTATTTGTTAATACAATGTGAACTGAAATAAAAACAGAGCCTTTCATCAGAAAAGTGTAACAGGGTCTAGTAGTGCTATTTAGTTATTAAGTACCTATATGCATTTATACATAATCACAACTACTCCTTCTCTGCACACATGCTAAATTGTATAAAAATGAACATTGGGAACTAAAGAAATATAGTCTGTGTTGAAGAACAACATTATTATCACCAATTAATAGAACTGTTTGTCACGTGACTCCTAAGACTATAAATGCCTTCTGTATTTGTAAAACATTTAGATGAGAGATGTCATTTTTATTGATATGCTTTATACTTTGTTAAATTATTTTTCTCTTTCTCTTTATGGTAGCAATTTAATTCACCATAACACCATTGAAGGAACAGAATGTAAAGTATGTACATAAACACATATACATGCAGAGACTATATAGAGAAATCATTCATTTCCTCAAAATAGTTTACTGACATTGAATTGTTCAGCTTTCATCCTAATAGGGAGGAAGAATCTCACCTCCAAAAAAGTAAATTTATGCTACTGCTTCTGATGACAAAAATCTGTCCCACACTGGGGAGGAATCACATTTTAGGTGCTAGTCTTCATCACCCAGCATAGTAACTTTATTTAAAAATATCACTCAAGTTTGCATGACTTCTGATTTCACTTGGGAATATCAAATAACTACAAAGAATTTTGTTAATGAAACACGTCAGCTTCATAACTATCTAGCTGTCAAACCTGTATATTAATGATGTTTTTAAAAATGCAAGCAAATACACTCTCAAATCTGAAAATTTCAAGCATGATTTTTCATTAGTTATTCACACTTGAAAAACTGACTGAAAAATTCTCTCTCAATCTGAAGATGATCAGACTTCACAACAGGTAAACCAAATTTGCAATGCTATATGTGTAGACTAGTTACAATGCATCACCGAAACACCACAAAGAAAAGACTAAAAGCTATAAAAAATAATTAGATTGTTAATGTTTTTTTAAATCATATTCTGATTAAGAAAAAACTTAAGTCTTGTCTACCTGAGAAGGCAAGTTTTTATATATAACAGCAGTGATATGGTGATTTGATCTAAGGTACTAGCCGCATTGATATCACAACGATATAAGAAGGATATGGCTATTGGAAAGACATTCTCAATCAGAAATCTTTGCCTGCCTGTTTGTTAAATTCCCAAAGTAATTAGTTTTATTGCATGATGTATATTTGTCTCAGGCTTTTTTCATTTGAGGTTTTTCCAGGAGCTGTTTGAGAAGCTTTCAAGGTATGAAATGCATCATCAGACCAGTCTCTCCAAAGATTAAGTCCTTATAAAGACAAAATCATGAAAACAAAGATATTCTCCTTACCACTATAAACTAGGTGACAGATAGAGTCCTAGCTACCACCCGATACTCAGTGTAAAGAAAAAAACATGGACTAGGTACAGTTTATTTGCAAATGCTGAAACTTCAACCAACAAAAAACCAAACAAAATAAAACCTGAAACAAACAGAACCTGCCTAGAAGACCTGAATCAGAGACTGTAATTTGAAAACTAACTAATGAATATGAATTTCTGACTAAACATCTCATAGGGATTAAAGTTGTAACTATATTTCTTTAAATGTGAATTGCTAAAGGCATAGCCTTGCTTGCAAGGAAGTGGATGTTCTTTGATTTAGTTCTGGAAGCATTACATGTATATTAAAAAGCTAGTAAGAGACAATTGTTACCCACTGCTCTGTCCCCAGAGAGGGGACAGGAATAGATAAATGTAAAGTGAGTAGCTACCTTAAACACAAACCCCAAGCTTCATCTTTATTTGAGAGGGCAAGAGATCTCAAGTTATCTTAAAGAGAGAGCATGCTAGTTGAAAGCCAGTTAGTTAAAATGTTAAATAAGGCAGATGTTTACTGTCCAGTATTGCCTTTAAAAACAACAACAACAAAATCATTTTAACTGTTAACTTCTTTGTACTATTACAAACATCCTTAGAGAGATTATTTTTTTAAAGTTACCTAGTAATAAATCTAACTCTTAGGCTCCTCAAATTGCTTCCCCAAGACGTTGTTCTCCACATACTCAAAACAGCAGCATGGTGCATCTCCTCTATAGTTGTGGGTCAGTCAGAGAGATGGTAGTGAAGAAGTCAAGAAAGTGAAAGACTGTTCCAGTGATGAAAGAGAACCAAAATAATTTGCATTCAACAACATAATGTGAAATACCTGAATTTATGACAGTACCTCACCCCATTTCTAATGAGGAATGGATCTTAACCACTTCAAGAGGGAATTAACAGGGTGTGTTTTTTCCACAATGAACTTTCAGACCTACATTCTAAACAACAGGCGAAAATCAGAGAAGTTTTCAGATGACAGAAGACCAATAGTTAATGTAAAAATGATGGCAAAAAGCTTTTCTTGAAGGGAGAATAGTGAGAACTGTGCAGCATTTGTCCTTGTATCTTTCCCTGCAGATATATGACGACACTGTGAGCCCACTCGAAGCATAGATTATATTTGTATGCATACATATTTATGCAAACGTATGCACACACTCCAGTTTTGTACACTGCAATGGCCACTGACTCATGAAATTTTGAAATTCATGGCCATCTGTGGCTCATCCTTACCTAAAATAGAACACATTTAAAGACAGTACTTTTTTAAGAAATTTTGACAAATTAGATTTTAAACAGTTCGCAAACAGTTTTCTCCACAATTTTTTGTGGTTCCTCCTAGCTTTTCATTGGGTAAATTTCTTGAAGTTATATCCATACAACCAAAATAAAGGATCTGGTCACGTGAGGTTTCTTTATTTTCATACTGCTTTTTTTTCTCTAAAATAAGATTGCTGAATGACCTACATGGAGGGTGCATATTCTCATGAAATTTTATTTGAGGGTACAAACTATTAAGGGACTGAGAAATAAGATTTCTGGGTTTTGTTATCTTTTCTGCTTTTTAACACTGAATCCATTTAATATTTGGAAGCTCTGTGAAGTCTATCTGGCTGCAAATGCTCTAAGCAAATGATTTAAATAAACTAGAGAATAAACTCAGTAGTTCTCTTTCATTTAGAGGCATCAAGAGGGAGGACCAGGTAAGACGCAAAGCTAAAGTCCATCAGAAGAGATGCAACCATGGTTTGAGCAAAAGAGCTGTACAGCCACACGATGGATAAAACAGCAAATGCCATGCTGGCAGGACTAATAGGGGAACCAAAGCATGACTGACACTTTGAACCAGGTCCTTTTCCAGCTTTAATATTCTTCTATCTCAGGTCTGATTCCACAGAAGCAATTTGAATTGCTAACTGAGATAATCATGTCCCCAGATCTGGCCATTTTCTTTGGCAGTGACAAACAACTATTCAATGCATGCACATTTCTACAAAGCTGTGTTAAATATTTATCTGCTATTCGTAAACTCATTAAATATTTAGTGTTATTGAACTGCAGATGGTACATATATATAATCCCTCACTAGGATAGTCAAGGATAACAACAGTGTAATATATTTTTAAATTTCCCTAAATACAGCATATGCTTGTGATTTCCCTTCAAGAGTGATAGTTGTCATGGTTCAGTAAAATACTTAAGTGTAATCTGTGCTCTTTCTGTTAATGCAATGTAAATAAAACAGAAACAAAGTAATTGGAAATAAGGCCTCTGTGAGTTATATGTTAATTCTTAAGGCAATCCAATTAACTTGTGGAGTACCCAAGGTCAAAATTGAAACATGATTTCAGGTGCTCCAGTACTCTTTCCTAAAATAAACATTATGATGTTTATTTTTTGTGGGTATGTGAATGACAGATGCTGGGGTGGAAGGACTGGATTAAACTGAGTTGGACTTAGTAATAGGATACCATACAAAGCTACTTCAGGAAGTATTATCATTTTGGATAACTAAGAAATAATTTGTCCTGAGCATACAAGACATGACACACATCTAATAAAGTGTACTGGAAACCAATCTAAAGCAGAAAATTTTGATAATGATTATCATTCTTAATGATAAACTGAATTGGGATCGCATGTTGAAGAAACCTCTAGATGGAGACTACCCCTGGAGGAGACAACAGGCCAAATTCAAGGTAATATGCATGGAAAGAGGTGAAGCAACACACTAGTTAACTGCCCCTAAAGAGAGAGATTTACGAATTCCACATCAATAGGATAAACACTATTAATTTTTCTTCCTTTACTACGTTAACATTCAGGCTGAAATTCATCAGAGAGGGGAACATTATGGAAGGCCATGGATTACTTAATTACATGGATTAAGCCTTCACAATAGCCTATTTCAGTTAAAGTCCATCAATTTTGCCAAGAACATATATCAGCTATAAGAATTTGCACTTTTCTCTTAATTTTGAGGGGAAAAAGAACCCCATAACATTCTTTATCACATCAGTTTTATATGTTTTAAAATTAATGTCTAGGAGTAGCATGACTTTAATCAGTATTTAAGTATTTAAAAAGCAAAAGTTCTAAAACATTCTCTCACAATACCATTTATACAACTTACCATTGTAAGTTTCAATTCCGAAAAAAAGGTTAAACATGTTATGGAGAACAAATAGTTCATTCAGTAAAGCAAACACTTTGAGACCAAATACCAAGGTATATTAATTTAATGTTTTATTGTGTGTTTTCACAATCATATGCATATTTCTCCAGACAGGTTTTTTTTTTCCATGTGAACTATGTAATACTTCAAAAGCAGCACCTTCCCAGCAAAATTAAGAATAAAATCTTATGCAGCTCAAAAACCCCAGCTTTCAGAATCTTGACTCTTTTACACCTGTTTAAATAGTATGTTTTCTAAAGAACAGCATAGTTTCACATAGCTTCACTTGAAGCAGTGTTCTCCAAATATGCTTATTTCTTTACTACGTAGTAGTATTTGTTCAGTTCATACAGGCACATCAGAGTTTTAACTTGCTTAAGAACCCAATAGGGGACTTCATATGAAGTTATTAGCCTAGGCAGGTCTGTGAAAATCTGCAAATAGAAACCTAATGTAATTCCCTGTTTTCTTTCCATCACAGAAGATAGTATTATCTGCTGGGGATAGTACACGTACAGCAGCCTATTTTCCCCGTAGCAGCCAGCCCTCAAAAGCCCTCATCATGACCACCGATGTGAAAAACATGAGATGATGCTGGTTTGGGTCTAAGTTGTTCACATGTGTGAGAATAGCTACCAACTTAGAACATCTGTTAGCATATGGACATGATTTGCCAAAATAATTTTAAACCTTTTTTTAGATGGGGGATGTAATACGGGTATGAGTTTATTTTAAAGAACTTAACACTGAAACTGAGTAATTTATATTTATATATACTTCGTACATAATAATATATGAAGTAACATCTCAAAAACTAAATAAATACAAAATGTCTTGACTCAAGTTCATTTACTAAACAACTTGGAAACCTCTGACTATTCTAATCACATATCAATTTCCAACAGTTAGGATAATATGCAAGTGTTTAATAAGGCAATTTCTTTTATTGTAGATATTCTTTTATTGTAGATACCCAGTTATAAAAGGGCATATCTGCAAATAATGCTTAACTGCTTCAAAATTTAACATAGTATTAAACACAAAATAAATCTAAACTCACTTACTGCTAACAGAAATCCTGAACTAATGAATTTGTGTTTCTGGCAAAATGAAGACCACATATGACTATAGTAAGAAATGGGCAGCCAGCTATTTGAGCCAGTAGTTTTTTCAGGGATCTTCATTTTATTTAACAGTGAAATAGGAACATTTTAGTTTAGCACTAACCCACTTGAAATAAACACTTTCTTTCAGACAGTTATTATTTCTATGAACATCTCCAACTCAAATATAAGCCAACAGAATGCCACTCTGGTGAAAATTTCATTTATTATATTCCTAGCAAGCACTCACTCTAAGCAATGTCTCTAAGTGAAATCCAGTCCAGCTCAGATACAAGCCAACAAGACCAGGACTAAGAAAACAGCTCAGGTGCACACACCAGCACACACAAAATGGTGAGGAATAGACAGAATTACTAGAGGTGGTGACTATGCACTTTTAGTGATTTTGTTCAGCTTACACTCAAGTGCTTCACTGTAAAAAGTAGGACAATAATCTAGAAAATCAACATTGGACCCCACGAATAAAACTCCACATATTTACACCTGTCTCAGCATTCATGGTGTAAGTTAATAGAGGTGTTCAGAATCCCACTTACTAAACATGACCATAAAACACATCAGCCACTTTTGATGGGAGAGTTTAATAGCTATGGATAAGTTTTAACCTAAGAAATATTTAATGTTGAATTTTTTAAAAAATTATATAATACAGGTACACATGACAATCTCATACAGACTCCTTGATTCACTCATACATTAGTTCAATGAATGAGAGTTACATCTTCCGTGAGCTCACTGCTGCGTTCACCATTGCCCCAAACCAAAACAGAGTCCAGAGACAGCAGCCAGCCTTCACAGGACTGGCTGGCTGAAACAGGCTGTGCTGGCTGCCTTCCACAAAGTCCATCTGGCACCTAGCACAGAATATGATCTGGGTTCCCAGCCCTAGAGCAAAAGCGGAGAAATGCTGCCTACTTTTGCAGCCTAGCTGGCTGGAAAGGGTAGTTGGTATAATTTAAAATCATATACAAATCCTAGTTTATGCTGCTGCTTTGGTTGTCCCTAGGCAGCTTTTATAGCTATACTGCATTATTTAGGGTGTCTAGAAGTGCTATCAAAGGAATTAGCTAGTAGAGGTGATCTCACAAATCCAGCAACTGCAAACACTCTGCTCAGCTATACCGAGGTTTTGATACAACCAGCTGAACAAGAAGTTATTTTGAGGGACTCCTCACACATTTATTAATTACTGAATAATAGTAAGACAGAAGATACAGCAATCCTTTGATGAATCATTACCTTGTGTGTTTCAGAAAAAAACCAGAACTTAACCTCTCATTAAGAATAAAACATCGGCACCCTTATAGCACTTAATTCCCAAGTTACCCAACAGATTGGCATGCAACAGATGTCTTCCCCCGAATGGGCGTTATGACACAGAGTGTCCACGTGAGAGACTTTAATGGAGATGAAGGTAAGATTTCCAGGATCTCTGAAACAGCATTCTGGTAGTTTTGGGAAGTTTACATGACACAGCTTAGCCTAGCTGCCTAAGGAAAGGAAATTTTTGCAACTGTGATGCTTTGCTTAACAACGTGATTACTACTTTTTAATCAACTTAAGAAAGATGGCAAAAAAATCTCAGAGAAAACTGACATTCCTACACATTTCATTACAGCTGGACAACCAAACCAGTGATTCTAATGAATGAAAAGCTGAAATTGAAGGTCAACTGTTAATAGTTGTTCTGGAGCACAGACTGCTTGCTTAACACATGGAAGCCAAACTACAATACTTCTTCTAATTTGGAAACAAAAGAGATTTTGAGATGATTTTCATGAACAGCATTCCCCTAAAAACACAAACACATCGTTAATAAGAACGATTTTCTGAACTCTAAAGTATTCCTGTACTTTTTGCCCTCATTCTGCTGCTAAGCACAATATAGGACATCTCTCATTGGTCATTAACTGCCTTTTTTTTGTTGTTGTTTAATAATAGTCAAAGGTGAAATATCCACCTAGATGCTGCCATATACCTACAGTTACTATAGGTATACATACTATAGTATACACAGCACTGATGACACAAGTCCAGACAACCAGACAAGACTGTGGTTAAATAACTTTACTTTTCCCCTTGGCACATTCTAGGGTGGGAACTCTGCTTCCCCACTCTATCTCCTGAATCCTTTTGTCCAAGGCAGTGTGGAAGTGTGATGAAAAGACTGGTCATGGCGTAACACAGGAAAGACAGCTACCATATAATAGACTCAAAGAAAGATTTCCTTAGAGATTGTAGAGATGGAAGAGATGAAATAGCCATCCAGCCAAGCTCATTTTGGTGCTGTTATTTAAATAATGGTTTAGAATCTAAGGCTAGTCTGGGTCTGCAGTAACATTTTCTTTTGACAAAGAAATTACAGCCATTTTTGGAACAGCCTTCACCATAATAACCTATACCTTTGGGTCATATTTATGAACTCAGAGATGTTTTTAATTTCTTAGTCAGGACCTACGATATTTTCTCTTTTGGAATATCAAAGTGTTCTTTCAATTGGTTTCCATGCTGTGAGGCAAAAAAGGTTGTTTGACCCGACTGTTGAAGTGCTGGAAGCAGAATTGAAGAAAAAGAGGCTTTACTATGACACTAACTCCAAAATAGACTTTGCTGAATTCAAATGCTGTGAAAAACACAAACAAAAAGTTTTACTTTGTAGTAGAAGCAAGGGGAGGTGTAAATCCCAAATTACCCCAAAGCTACAATCCAACTAACACCGATAGGGGAATGTGAGAATAATCCTGTGTTTTATGTAGTTACCTACCCCAAGCAAATTGGATACTCTCCCTAATTCAGCCACATAAAGTTCAGAGATATATATTAAGTTATTTCAACTACATGTTTCGCAGATGACCACTAACTGCAAGTTCCTTAGTAGGTTAAGTCATTTTTTGGATTTGGAATAGCAGAGAAACTTGTCGAGTATAGGGGAAATACCTGTATATTTGGAATGCTGCTTTTTAAATGCCAATTAACTAGGAAGGTGAGACATACTAGGCAGGCATGACAGGCATGCAAAATTGGGCATGAAAAATTAGTCTATATGATTGAGTAGTTCCATACATGCCAGAGAGGAAAACCGCAGTAGTCATTCTTGCCAAAGTTATTTTTAGTACCATCTGAAGCATAGCCTGTACATTAATTTATAAACTTTAACACTTCATTTAAAAAGAGGTATCTGAGTAAACACAGCACAAACCAACAGCTTCCTGAAATGAAAAGTTTATTTCTTGAATACAACTGTGGGTCTCTCATCTCCTTTCAAATTAAACTTTTCTGTAAACACTGGAATATTCTTGAGAGGAAGACTGACAGCTAATTGACAAAATACAAACACAAAGGGAATGGAGTTACAGCTGCCATTAAGGGACAACAGTCATATTTGTAGCAATGTATTTCCTTTCAGCTATTTGTATTTCAGGATTATTTTTTTTATAGTAACAAAAAAAATTATTCTTCTGTCAAAAATGTAAATGTTTCAAATTCTTTGAAGTTTTATAACCAATTTTTTTACAACATGTCATATAGCACATACAGTCACATATACACATGCTTGTCTTGGGATTTTATATCCTCTGGGATTTTGTCATTATGTGACAGTGAACCAGAAGAAAACCTTAAAAATTAATATTCTTTATTAAAAACAATTTTATGTATCAAACTATGCAAGTACATAAAGTATCAACATTTAAGTCAGCAAAAAGGGGGAAGTATATTTTCACTACAGCAAGAGTTTTATTAATCTGTTCAGATTTAATGGTAACTTATTATCTATGTTGTTATAATAAGATATCACTTCAATGATCTAAAACTCTAAATACTGACATTTTAAGTTGACTACATACTATTGCTCCACAGCATTACAAATTAACATTACTCTTAGGATAAAGAGAACATCTCATCAAATTTTTAAGAAAACAGAATTCAGGCTGGCACACATTGTTTGAGGAAAACTTATTTACACTCCTTCATTACTTCTTCTTTTTCCAAAACCTTTTTTTTAAATCTAATCTCTCTTCTCCTCCTTCCTCTACAAGCTAACTTTGTAACTTCCATTATGATGGGAAACTCAAATCTACATGAGAATTTTCTTAATGGAAAAGAGGTATATGCTCATTATCTTCTTCTCAGTACAAACTCTCTCATTTGGTCTTTGTTTCTGCTAAATAACTCTTAAGTTTACAAAGAAGCAGTCCTTTGGAGAAGGGGAATAAGGAAAAGGAAAGGCCTAATATGATTAAACGAAAAATTCAAAATAGAACTGAATGCATAGAAAAAAGGGTCAAAACCAATTCAAAACCAAGTTTTGCTGTACTGTTTTTAATCTTCATATCAATATTCTAGAATAAGCGTATATTTTTCAGAATTGTACAGCTGATTTATTAAAAAAATTGTTCTCTGTTGCCCAGAGCAATTTTTTGCATGGTATATTAGGTCTAGTTAGCACATTGGAAGAAGTAATGCTGACATGACATAGAAACTGAGCAAAATGAAGCCTTTACCAGGACAAATTGAGAACAAAGGAATCACTCCATGTTTAGAATATAAAATTTGAAAGTAGACACACTTGACAAATAGTAACTTATTCCACAGTAACAAATGCTTTGAATCCATGATTTATGAAGGCAGCTATGGGAGTCACTTATTTAAATTCATTGTTTAACGCACTGGCAGATGCTTCCTAATTATTAGAATATAAGAGTGAGAACATTTTTTTCAATGGATGTGCTATGCCATTAAACATCTTGTACTTCAGCAGCTATCAAATTTGTGATGATGTATTTTATAAAGTTCTGTTTAGGATGGCAGGCATTGACTTAATATACCATAAAAGCCAGTAGCTAAAAATTTTATGTTATGACACAAAACCTCAGACCTATTTGCTGTGCTATCCTTAGCAAGTATTCCAGCCTGCAATGAATACAAATCAAATACTGCTGTCAGCAAGACAAGTTGCATTTCAAGTTCCTTCAGTCAGCTGTCTCTGAAAAAAACCACCCAAATAGTCAAGAGCCAAAAAGTTCCAGGAGTGCAAAAACCAGCACAAGTCTTATAGACATTCAGAATGATCATTACATTCAAGCTTATATAGAAATATTTAAAATGCTAGCTTTACTAAAGAAGTCATAAAAATTAATACCTAGAAAAGGAAAGGTGAATAGAACATTGAATGCCCATGTATTTGGGACAAGGAAACCTAGGAATAATTTGAGGTAAAGTGAAAAATTCTCTTAAGATGTAATAAGTGTATGTGAGACTTTCACACTTGTACTACAGTGTGCAAGGAAGTTAAAATATTACAAGTACTGAATTGTGAAATTGTAGAATGTTTTCAGCTCAGAAAGTAGAGAATAAGCTGAGTCACATTCTACAAATAACAGAAGTCAGAGCTGTTCAAAACCCAATTATTGTGCCTAAATTAATAAAATAACAAAGTTGTACTTTCATGACACATTCAGTGTTTTGAAATTTAAAAAAAATAAACAGGCCACTGTGGACAAATAAGCTTTTAGGTCAAAGGCAAAGGCCATATAATGAATTTAATTAACAAAGTGGACTGAAATATAAAGTAGATATCTGAAAGAACAGATACAATACCTCATGATAAATTAGTTTCCTTTCTTTGCGGTAAGGAACAGAGAAAAAATAACTTTCCTTTAGCAGATCACAGCTTTGCAGAAATGAGGGCAGTTTGCAAATAAGAACTATTAATTTGGGCAAAGTTGTTGAAAAGCAAAAACCTTAGATGGTTAACTTTTTAGAACAGTGTATTAATCTACCCAGAAAAAGGCACAATACTGACATCAACACCAAATTTTATGTAATAGCATTCATATGTTCAATATGAAAGCACAATGATGCCTGAAAGAGGTAGATGAGAACATACTGAGAAGAAAAGTGAAAGAGAAAGATCAACATCTTGTCTGAGAAGGGCACCGTGAATAGGCAAAAAAGACAGGACAAGCCTAAATAAAAAAAAAAAAAGAAAAATCCAGAAGTTAAATTGCTCACATGAATTTCTGAAAAGTTGATATACCATGAAGGAGTTGGCAACAAAGTGAGTAAATCCAGTGAGATGTTTAATATTTTGAGGGCTTTTATGGCTTAAACTGCAAATTACTACTGGGGGGAAGGGGAGGGAGAGAGAGAGAGGGAGGGAGAGAGAGAGAGGGATGGATTAGAAAGGAAATAACTCCGTAAGAAACCACAAAAAGAAGAACACACTACATGACACTGATTAAGCAGGTGAAAGAACATCACAGTGAAATATAAACATAAATGAAATATAAAATAAAGCACATACAAAACCGTTCTCCTAATTAAAGCAAGAACAGAAAAGTTCCAGGTCTGAAAAATGTTTCTATGGATATCCTCAGGCTGAATGGCAGTGAAAAGATGCTTTCAGTCTGTGCAGCCTAGATATCTGGACAAAACTGACATGCCTCCCAAGACCAGCAGCAAGTGAAAAGAATTTACAAATTACAGAATGTTCTTTCGGTGCTTTGTATTTAGTGTTTTATGTTGAAGGAGGTCCTGAAAAGAATTTATGAAACAGTAAAAACAGAAATATCAATTGAACAGTGAGAATGAAAAAAACTGAGGAGGCCAAAGGTGTTGTGGCAAAGGAAGCCTCAGGAGCATAAAAAAACCCTACCCAAAACATTATACAAGAATTAAAACATTCTTTGTACCTTACTAGGGGCATTTCATTTGGTGACACTTAGCAATGGTCAATATGGGATTTCTATATACTATATTGAACCATGGCATTACATCGAATAGTCTGCTGCAAAGCTGCCAATAAAAGTTGCAGATATAAAAATATCAGTGATCTGCTGTCTAGAGAGGTGCAAAACTAAGTTAGTACTATTATCTTACCTGTGAAATGCTGTAACGTAGGTGGAAAAGGAAAGCCTGGGAGGCTTTCTCAGCAATTTTAAGTAGGCATGTAGAGTACAGGTTACTTCATCATATGAGGTACTGCAAGAGTAGGTCAATAATTTTCATGCACAAGGAAGAAAAATTTTACATCTTAAGACAAAAATAACTACCAAGGCAAAAAAAGAGTAAGAGTTGCAGATTATAGATGAAGGGGAAAAACTGAACAAGAACCATACGTTATCTAGTAAATTAACATAAAAGAATTCTTCAAATTAAAATTAATGCACAAGAACAGCCTGACAAACTGAACAAAGATCTAGAAGCACTGTCAGAAAGATCTGTGTTCAAGTAGATTTTAAAAAATGTTCTAGTTATGAACCATCATGACCAGGCGGCTTAAGCAGTTACAAATTTAGCATTCAGATACTTAAATGCATCACAGTACCAGATGACTGAATGCTTTGAGAACATTCAGAAACTTCACCAACTTTGAGGTCATTAAATATTATTTTCCTCTTTTCTTGGCATCCAGAAAGATCCAAACTTCTAGACTTTTAAAATATCTACATTACAGTTGAACTATGATAGTTTAATTTTGCTGTTAAAAGTGTATTTTTTCCCAAATGTTTGTTCCAAGCCAAAAACTTTTGTACTTTATTGTGGTGCCCATAGCAGCTAACTGAAAATTAATAACAAATAAAAACATCTAGCATAGGAACACCTATTGCATATATGATGAACCTAAGACATGGTACTCTAGCAAAGTAGCAGAAAAGACCATGGATGTCTGGGCTTACAAAGCTAGCATAAAGTAAGGATGCAAAGCACAGCCTTCATGTATGTGATTGGCAAAGAATTGTTTGCTTACCCATTGAGTTCCTTAGGTTTAGTCCCATTGTACCTAAACTTGGACATTGTACATAAATACATAGCATTTTAAGAATATTTTTCATGGATACTTTTGTAAGAACAGAATTTCAAGACAGCATGTCAAATCCAGTTAAAATTTAAGACTTTTACAACACACATAGCATTTTCTTAATACTTTCAGAGTACTTGCAGCCTACTGAAACTAAGCAAAAACTCCAAGGTTGCATTTTAGATGCATGCTAGAGTGAAACTTACTCATTAGCTGAGCCTGAATCAGGGTCTGACAGGCAGAACCCTTCCTCAACCTGCTGCATTTCTCTGAATTTAACTAATTCACTAATTTACTGCTGATAGAGACAAGCAAGATCTAGTGTGGTCTTTCTTGTTTTCTCTAAATGAATCACAACAAAATTCCAGTCAACGATTGCAAGAAACCTCAGTGGTTTTGTCAGTTTTCAAAACTCATCTCTACAGGCAGGTTTGTCTTTAATTTAACAACATGAACATGTAATCTGAAAAATGTTTCTCCACGCATCCCACCACTTTAGTACAAAGAATTATTCCCAGTGTTGGAGGAGCAGTTGTTGGCTTTGTAATGAATTTTGTCCCCCTTTCACCTCTCTGGACTTTCAAGATTCCTTTCAGTTCTTATAGACTAATTAGGCAATTCTTTTAACACAACAGATGATTTCTCAAAGTATCTTTTATTGAAAAAAAAAGAAAAAAAAAGAAAAAAAGAAAAAAAGAAAAAAGTTTTTTTCCACACACCTATCTCTTTAGTTTATACACATTATGAAGCTCTAGTTACAAAACCTCACAGTGACTTTGACCTAAGCAGATTTCCAGTCCCGTGATATTTGTAGCAGAGCAAGAGGTTTCTTCTCTGTACCTAGAATAATTTGGGTGAAATGCTGATTCAAAAGAATTCAATAAGCATTTTGCTATTGATTTCAACAGAGCAAATATTTCATTCTGATGGTTTATTGGTGATAGAATTTCAGAACATCAATATTTAGAAAGATATATAGTATATAATAAGGCACATAATTGCATAGAACAAACCATAAAGTAAAGCCATTTACTCTATATTAAAGAATTTCAATCTAATGTATTTATTACTATATAACATTTAGCTGCAGAAGACTAAACTGGCTGCCACAAGAAAAAAGCAAACTTTCAATATAAAAGAAAGGGTTCTGCAAATAACCTCAGACAAGAGATTCAGCAGGTAAACTATCATCCACACGTTTTTGGAGGTTAGAAATGCCTCTATCCCAAGTTCCTTCTAAACTGACCTGGAAAGTGAATTATTTAGTGAACCAAAATATGGCTAACACTAAGCACTTGAATGAGAAAAAACATCTAGGGAAGACCTCATGACATGACAACCTCTCAGTAATGCTCCACATGCAGCCTAGTATCCCCTATTTAGCATTTGAAGTTTCTCTGGGGTGAGCTCTTTTCTCTGCTCCTTATCAGAATACTTTTTTTTTTTTTGTCATGAGGCAACTACTCCTTGCAAAAGGCAACTAACAGATGAAGCACTGATTTTTACTGCAATGTCTATCTCAAGAAGGAACTGCGATGGCTAGAAGCTGCTGTATGTAATGTACACATGTGCTCACCCTTCTCAAAGATTATGAAGGGAAAAGGATTTGATCACACATCAAGATGAGGACAGTCACAGTCCTCTAGGTACTACCTCTACTATCTCAACTTCTCCTAGTAGGATGTAAGTTTCTCCCAATTCAATCTAAGCATCTTTTACATGTCCTAAAACTCCTTCAAGTAATAGGGAATGTGGCATTTGCCTTCATAGTACTCCAAAAATATGTTATTTTCAATGCTATCTCTTTGCCTAAGCAGTTTAAAAGGCCCCTACTAGTGAACGTCTTTTCTGTTTTTAAGTATCTATCTCCAGTGATCCATATTCTCTCTAAAGCTAATCTCAACAGCTGTCATGCACTGCAACTGAATGTATTATCAGGACTATGTATTGCTCCCTACCAGTCCACATCTCATTTTCCCTTCCTCTTTTAATCTGGCCAACTTCAAAGGATGTGAATTAGTATATACACCATGTGAATGATGAGGGTATTCTAGTGTGACACAAAGACAGCTCTAGCACAACTGCACAGAAGACTTCAATCTTGCAATGTAACGATAAAAATCCACTAGTTTCTTTTTAATGACCAACTACTGAAAATCTTTATTCTTGTGACAATATTTCCAGTATTTTCACATCTCTTGAAGTACACACAGTTGAATCATTTGCAGTCAAATTTTATTCTATCATTTTATTAAACGCTGTGGACAAAGAAAAAATAACTTTGCACTTGATAGTCTTCTTTTCCATACTCAAAGATAGATGCTATTAATGACACTACAGTTTAATGTTTGTGTTGAGGTTAAGATGTAGAATGTTCCTTTTAAGTCTCTCCCTGAGACACTGTCTCCCAGGAAATACTCCTGATTTTTAGGCAGACTAACTGAAACTACCATCTTCAAGGTGTTTTAATAGCTATAAATTTGTACAGTAGCTTTTTGAAAGCTGTAAACTTTTAATATGTGCGATAACCTGCAGCAAAGAGTTCCACAGCTGTGTAACGTGTAGAAACATTTGAAAAGTCACCTTCAAATTTAATTTGAATAAATTGAAAATTATTCCCTTTACGCTTCTCTCCATATCAGTCATTATTTAATGCACCTCACTCAAATCAGCCTGTTAACATTCCTTCCACAGAAGCACTTCCATACTTTAGTTTACCCTGTGTCATCTCCTGAGCTCTTTCCAGACTGTATTCAAACAGTGCATGAAACACAGAATTTATGGCATTGAAAGTGTTTTTCTCTCCTAATAATTCTAAACTTTATTTGCTCTTTTGTCCACTGAGTATTTAGAGATTGTTATGATTATGCTATTCTAACCAACAGACCTTACTCCTGAATAGAAACAGTCTGCTGAGAGCCAATCATTTTACAGGCTTTTTACTTTTATAGGGAAAATGTATGATCTGCTTTTTCATTCACATCACTTTACAGTTGTTACCAATACAGCAATAAAATGGCAGGTAACACTCTTGCACAGTTCCGCACAGAACTCCACCTATACTTCTTTGCAGCTGGCCCTTCTCTTTACCCTTCCAAATAACTTAAGGCCAACAGCAAACTGTCAAGCTCTTGGAAAGGGATGAACAGTAAATAGCGATGGTCATAACATAAACCCCTGTGAAACAGCACTGATTTCCTTTCACCTTGAAAAGTGATAATTTACACCTATCAGTTCCTTACTCATTCATAAGAAGAACTTATTAGACCTCATTCTGTAATTTCTTCAAACCTATTTGATGACAAAACTTCTGTCAGTTCAAGTGGACTGATAGCAGTAGCACTCTCATTCCTGTTGATGCCTTCAAGAAACTTCAGTAGATACGTGAGGCAAGAGATAAGGCAACTAAGAACAACAAAGTCGATATGAGACAAAATTTAGTCCTCATTCTGTAAGATGAATACTATAGCCTGACCTTTCATGTATTATAAAATATATATATTATCAGCTATGTAGCTTGCTAAAATCAGTAATACTCTCACACTGTTTTCCACTGGCAGAGTTCTTAGCACAACATCCAAAGTTGATCTAAAGGCCATCATATGAATTCATTTGGAGTCTTATTGTCAAAAACAATGTGTTTCTTATCTCCCTGTTGAGTGATGCTAACAGGGAAACAAAAATACAGACTACCTTTTGTGATACTAACAAAAAAAGGTCTAGCTTTCAGCAGAGACATGATTTTGCCTACATAGAATTCTCCAGACACTTAGCATATTTGATGATTATTGAATTTTAATTTAAATTTTAATTTTTAATTGGATTTAATTTTTAATTATTAGATATTAAGGGCTATTTTCATACATCTGAAACACTTGAGATTGCTGGTAAAACCCTAAGCCCTGACATACTTGTCAATCTTTATTTGCTATCCTGTATATTAGAAGATCAGGGATGAGAATTTAACTCAAGTAAAACACAAATATTACTTCAGAATACCTAAACGCAGTAATGATTCAAAGACTAGCTAAATCTGGTAGTGGACATAACACATAATTCTTGCAGAACTGATATTGAATAACTGAGTTAATTGACATATGCTAACAATGACCTACAAGTCAATGCAAATAAAAATAAATCCTCTATAGCTCTCTACAGTCAGCCCTTGACTAATTTCAGTGTAAATGTTAACAAATTTGAAGTGGGACACACGTAAAAGTTTAGCACAATTGTATTATCATGCAAAATTTGCACAATACTTTTGAATGCGTTGAGATTTTGTGCATTAGCTAGTCCATAGAAAAAAATTACACTGTATAAGAAATAAAAGTAACAAGCCTATAAACAGCAGTTCAAACCAATTCACATAGTCAGCAGTTAAAACAGAGGGCTTGAATGCCTTATCAAAAAAAGCGTAAAAATTCATACTATGGTGATCATAAATAGCTTGTAATGGTATTTGTATATTATACAGTGTGCTAGGTTTTATTCTGTATGTTTACGTTCCAGTGCTAAACTTTGAAGTTCCAACTGGCTGACAATTCAACACACATCCCAGAAAGCAATGCATATTTAATGTCAATTTCCTAAAAAGGAGGTTATAAATATGTTTGAAAATCACTTTTTTTCCAGAAAATGCTCATAAAAATCTCTGAAAGAGACCAGAGTGGAATTTCATACTCTATCAAGACTAACAAAAACATTCAGAATTCAGTTTAAAAGTCTGACATATTTATCATTATACTAATATCTAAACTGCATTAAAAACTGCATTTCAGTACATGCAATGAGAAATTGTCTACACTATAAAAACACTGATAATAGCGTTATCTCTTCTGTTCCAGCGAATATAACCTCAAAGAGGAAGCTTCCTCTATTGACAATTCAAAGCCTTCTTGAGTATTCACATTATGACTCTGACACTTGCATGACTGATAAGAGACAAAGTCAGAAAAAGTTTGAAGGTTACTCTTTTGTCTCGCTTGAAACTGGTATTTTTAATACTGTCTAGCAACCTTTTTCTTGCAGTGTCTCTGTTGAGAAATGCACTATTTTTGGGTAGATATTAAAATGCAACTTCTGTATGTTCGAAAGTGTTCTATTCCCTTTTTTTTTAGCTTGCTAAATTAAAATAAAATTGTCAGGAATAATAGAACTGACCTTTAAAATGAAAAGAGGAAACATTAAAATTAGGAAATATATACATACACACACACCAACATATTTTTAGTTCTGTTAAAAGACTGAGCTTTTTAAAATGTTTCTGTCTAGGTTCTAAATATCAACTTGAATATGTATTTTTACTAAAATTTCAAAAGGGTTATAGAGAATTATACAGATATTAAAGGACTGGATATTGTGTTTGAAAATCATAAATAAGAGGATATAAAAATATTTGTATAGCATGACCTGTTAAATACAGGAAAATCATAGCATATTAAAATAGGAAATAATCTTCATAGCATCTTAAAAATAAATATATGACAAAAGGGGCCAGGATTCACCCACTTTAATACTTAAAAATATGATAGAAAATCCACACTGAAATGTTTGTTATGTACAAAGGACACAGTATATTTTAAAATTATTATTACACATTAATAGCATTTAGGTATTTAGTTACTTTTATAATTTCTCAGTTGAGAAAATCTTGATTTGATAATTAAACAAAAATTGTATCAACCTTTTCTCTGTAAGACCTAAAGTAAGTCAAGATGTAAAACTGAAGAATTCATTAAAATGTTTGTGAATTTCTGTTAGCTATTAATTATATACAGACCCCTCCTATAACACATTAGTTAGAATCTCATCTCAACACCAAAATTGTTTTACAAATTTGGAATGAAAAAAGCAGTTTACCCTTTGGTAGTCATATTTTCTAAACATTCATTCAAAGAGGCACTGTCAATAGAAAATGGCAAGACTGAAGAGGAAAGACCTTCAACTTAAGTAGACTCCTCAGAAAATATATTTTCTCACCTGACATACACTCTAGCAAAGCCTTAAAAGTATAAAAGCAAAGCAGGCAGCAAAGCATTTAAGTCAAGATCCTGAGGAACCTACTGAGGTTTGGTCTTTTCAAGAAAGAGAGGAAAGACCAGCACTGAGCTACTAAGATAAAAACAGACATGACCCAAAGCTCTATATAGCTGTCATTCATATATATATATATATATATATATATATATTTTAGCAGGAAATAGATATACATTCATTTGACAATCCATTACCAGAATATATCTGGTAAAACACAAGACACACCTTCTCCTAGGAACAGCAGTATCAGATAAAATCTGTGATTTGAAATGTCTTCATGGAAGGAGAGCCTCCTGCTCAACATTACCCTTCATATCAGAACAAATTTCAAAATTTGACTGGAAGAATACCACCAGTACTGATGCAAAGATGCTTATGTTAAGCTGCTGAGGACTCAAGGGCTATGTTTATATTAGCAAATAGTGCATATTAATTCTCCAAACCCAATATCCATACTACACACATCTCAAGTGGTTCTACTTCACACTAACTCCTCTTTGGTCCAATGGACTGAACAAACCAGTAGCAGCTGGGAGTGTACTGGCTGAACTCCTGGAGTCCACCTTCTGACTTCATTTCATCCAGAAGGATCATAGTTCATGTGCCCTGTGTAACGTGAATTGAAGTATAGAAGGTGGGAATGAAAGTAGCATGGGCTTCAAAAGAGCACTCCTTATCTGAACTAAGCACTGGTGTGGATGAACTCACAGGAAAATGGAAATTAAAAGATAAGCTGAGCTCCTCCAGGCTTTGGAGGAGGAGAACAAGGTCAGGAGGTAACTCAGACCCCACTGGCAGAGAACAATATTACAGAGTTGAAGAACTGAAAAGCATTCAGAAACAGAACTCCTTGTGGTAGACTGGGACTAATTTTCTAGACAGAATTGAAACAGATACTACTAACAGCAGACCTTAGTGATCAGTATGCGACACCTGGCAGATTCCATCCTTAGTTACTCACTAGTTCAACAAGAAGCAGTAATATTTTAGGTGCATTTTTCACAGAAAAAGGGCATTGTAAAGACACAGGAAGTCTAAAATAATTTCAGATAAAGTGACCTGAGTTGATTCAATGAGTACCAGAGTAAATTAAACTGAAAGATTAATAGTAACACATTTAAAACTTTCAATTTAAGTTTTTACATTTCAAAAGAGTTCGACTGAAAAGAAAAATTAATGAGGGAAGTCATCTACACTAGAAAAATTTGGTGAATTTAATGAGTCAGAGACTAACAGTTTAAGTTTCTTAAGCTATCTTGAATCTGTACCCCACACATCTTAAAAATAAATAAATAAATAAGTGACCTTTCAGGGAAGGATTCCAGACCTTACTGATTAATAATCCCAAATGGAATACAGTGAACAATCAGAGCTTAGAAAGAATGGAAAGAGACTGAGTAGCAAATACATTTCCCTCTTAAAAGGTCAAGCAGCTTAGTGATAAAATGAAAGTTGTCAGGAGTTAAGCTGAGGTGGCCCTGCAAATGAAATGAAAACAGATAGTTCATATTTCAGCCATTAAAATAGAGAACAAGCAAAGAAGTTAATACACAGTAAAGTGTGATAATGACCCAATTTCTGAATTCTGTTTTCAGCAACGGTTACAATGAATAAAAGGGATACACAGGTCCACAGCTGACAGAATGTATCTGTACCACATAAAAAGTTGAAGGAAAACTCAAAAAGCAGAATTCCAAAACTAGTACATAAATCTTAAAGCCTAGTAGCAATTTTATTTTTTTATGTATGTATTCTAGGCAAGTCTATCTGAGTATGTTAGTGTAAATCTATAGAACAGCACACAAAGAAACTAAATGCATTCTGGAAGGAAGTTAGATTTCAATAACATGAAATGCTTCTGAATAAATTTTGAAATAAAGAACAATTAAACGTATGAAGGAACATGAAAAATGAGAGGAAATACAGCACACTTATTCCAAAGAGATAGATACCAGATTCATCAGGCACAATCTCTTTTTAAGGTAATTGATCCTCTTGACAAAGAAAATGTGCTACTATTTATCTGGACTTTGGCAGTTCATTCTATAACATGTAAAGCCGGAGAAAAATGGGTTTGGAAGAAACGCTATAAGCAGGTTGAATAACTGGCTCAATGGGAGACAGAATAGGCTGTTTAAAAACACATAAAGGAACTCTAGATCTTGGGACTAATTTATTAAGTTTCAAGTTGATGACTTGAGTGAAAAAAGAGGTACTAATGAATTCAGTTGATGCCAGAAAGGAACCAAAGAAAAAAACACCACTACATTACATGGGAAGAAATGAAGGTTATATACTTCAAAAGTCAGAATGATTTCCACAGATTATGTTCTCATTATCTGAAGAGAACTCAGCTAGAAAAAAAAGTATCCACTATATAAGTACAGGCTGAATATGATTCATTAATGTGATCTACTTATTAAAAAATGAAGTAAAAATCAAGGTACAAAGTATCGTATCTGCAACCCACCCAACAATTAAAACAAGTTTCATTTGAATACAAAAGATGGTACAACAGCACTGTAAAACAAATCTGGGAGCAAAATCTTAATTAAAGGCAAAGATTTTGATAAGATGCCCTTGCCCATGACTGGACAATGTACAAAGGCCCTCCCACTACTGTGTACTCTGTGTACTATGAATTAAGCATTAAAGTTATTTGCTGGATCAGAGCTATATGAAACAGTGTAGATGGTCAAATGTAAAAAAAAAAAACAACAAAAAAAAACCCCAAACAACAAATTAAGGGGCAAAGAAGAAGGAAAAAAACGCTCAAACCAGTATTATGCATTTGGACTGAACTTGTTAACTTGGTAGTATACATATGTTAATAACCCAACCTTGCAATATTCTTTAACTCTCAAAGGGAATAAATTCCACTGAAAAGAGGCTCATTTTAAAGACTTTAAATATATGTATCAGCAGACGTGTACTAGTCACCTATACCAGCAAAATCCAGGATTCTGCGGGAAGATTTTTCTGGTTCGTTTTTCCAGTTGTCCTTTTCTTTTTCAAATTGCTGTTGTGTGTTTACAAATTGCTGTTGTGTGCTATCTATTTTCAAGATTCATTCTACCCCGTGGTATATCTGCTATCTTTTTTGGAAGGTATGTTCTTCAATTTATGCAGAAAATCATCCTGAGTAACAGTGGTTTGAATGTCCCTCTAATCTGTTTCTAGAATTTTTTCCTCACCTTTAAAGAGGCTTGTTTGGAGGGGTTTCAGTTGTTTGTTCTTCAGTAAATGAAGTTTTCCAATATTTTAGTAGGGTTAGGGAAACAGGAAATTAAACGAACAGGAGAAAAAAGCCAGAAGAAATACAAATTAAAGTCTACGTACTGTTTTTATTTTTCCAGTTACTCAAGGTTTGCAAAATATTTGTAGGCCTGAATTTAATATAGTGTTTTTAAGGGATGAGAGGGATACAGTGGAAAGATCACATTGGCAAACACACTATGGTCCCTCTGTAAGCACTACCTAAAGTGGCATATACATTCACATCATATCCTTGTGGTTCTGAATTTTCCAGAGATAATTAATAATAGTACAAGTGATCAATTATTGGGATATTAAATTGCTAACAGCATGAATTTAATTCAATATGGTTCTTAAATCGATTCTTAAAATCCATTCTTAAACTGTGCAGCTGATCCAATGCTTGCATTACTTCCACTTACTGTAACATACTTCTAGTTAAATGCACGTTCAGGTGAAGAAGGTAACATTGACAAAACTCTCCCCAATTCTTTAGTGCCACACAAAAGGGCTGTGAGAACTACTATGCCCAAATATTTCTGCGCATTTCCAGAGCTCAATTTTAAAGTTTTCTTTTTACACAGAAAGCATTTTAATGGCAGTATACCTACTTGTGTTCTAAAGACAATCTATGTCTTTATTTTCCCCATTTCCAGCATTAATAACTTCTTAAATGACAGCACGGGACAAGATCAGATGGTGTTTGTTCAATCATTATACCATTCATTGAAGTGTTCTCTGTTTATAGGCAAATAAAACAACAATAATTCCAAAATCAATTTTCAGTTTAGTTCTATGACTGGTATTTAGCCACAGAGAAGACTATAAAACACCACCTTCCTTTATCTGACAGCAATTACTCAGTCTGATTAATATGAACTACAGAATTATGGATGTACAAAAGGCACATGAACATTTTTTTGTTTGGAATGTTTTTTAGAACAGTGATTATTAAAAAAAAAGAAAACATAGACCAAATTCTTCTTTCATTTCATTGACCCATATTAGAAGTGTGAAGGGCTGGTAAATGCAGACAACTTCCCTCTTCTAAACGGTAATGCTATTTTCTCTTAACATAGAGCATTCTGCTATGCTAAGTGACCTCAGGACCTGTGAACATGAAGGAGGTTATTTCATGTTTTTGTTTATTGCTCAAAACCTAGATTTGCAAGATGTTCTGTGGATAACTCTTTTTAATTTGCTCTGTACCTAAAGTTAAAGTGCTCCAGCCTTTAACAGCTTTCATATAAATATTAGTGACAGACTTTTAAGCGCAACAGTGAAAAATGTCTCCTCTCTTCAGTTCAAACATGTACAAAAGAACTACAGTCTATTTCTAATAACATGGAAGCTTAATTCTTTAAGTACTGAATATTAAGAAAATGTGATGTACATGAAATCTGCTCCTCAACCCACTTCTGTGCAACATATTAGATTGATGCAAAATGCTTTTGAAACATTTAAAGAGCAGATCAATCTCAGTTGTGTATGTTATGCATAAGTAAACTCTAAGAAGGGCTCTAGACCACCTTTTCTAACCAATACCTGTGGCAGTTCTGCAATGGCTTTTTAAGTGGCAGACAGGAGTGTGCTTGTCTAAAGGGTAGTGCAAAATGAAAATAATTCTTTGTTTAAAAGCTTGTGCAAAACCCACTCTTCTTGTGAACCTGTTTCTCAACAATGTGGACATAAAGAGAGTTCGAATCCTGACCAGCAATCAGGGTAGAAGTTAAATTCTCTCCTCATCATCCTCCAAGGATGACAGATGGAGCAGCTGGAAAATAGCAATTCCCTTTCAAATATTTTCAGTGACTTTTTTGATAAAGATTCCTTTCCACTTACATAGCCACAGCAAGACAATCGACTTAGCAATGTCTGCTTCTACATATAAGCATTGATAATGTAACAGCCACGTAAGCTACCCTTATGAGAAAAATCTAATTGAACTAATATAAAAATAATTAAATAATTTGAACTTTTCACCAGAATCCTAAATTAAAAGACTATAGTTCACATATTAGAGTATATTTTAGAGAATCCCAATAGTTTAACTTGAATTTGTCCTTTGGACATAACAGAACAGCAGAAAGCTTTAATATTAATAATACATGTTGTATGACATTTCTGATGACATAAGCATTATCGATTCATTGAGCATAATCTTCCAACAATTTTGAAATAGCTTTTTATATTTTCAAGATATATTGTAATGAGAAGTATTGAGAAGATGAACGTATATACATACATTCCAATTCTTTTATAATTACAGCCATTGTAATAAAAAGTAGTACAATACCAACCAATGAACATTAGACAAATAAACTGTATAAATTAATCTGAGAAATGCAAAAAAATCAGGAAACAAGGTCCTTCACTTCTTTAAAGATTCTCATTGTTTATTCTAAAGCTAGACCAAATTAATTTCTGCTACTAAAGCATTAATGTGTTGAAAGAAAAATGAATACATACATGTTCCTTGGATACAATTTTTTTGAATAGGTCTACTGTTATAAAAATCAGTGGTAATTTTACCACTGACCTGGGGAAAAAAAACCAAACAAACAAACCAAAACCCAAACAACACCCCCCCCAAACCAAACAAAAACCTGCCAACCCAGTAGTCAACCCTTGCCTTTACGAGAGCACCTACTCTCACAATTATGCCCATATATATAACCTTCCCAGGTAACAGTTTATTCTATTTTAATTTTAGTATAGGAATAGGTTTTGCCCATCTGAGCACACTATCTGAAGCCAAAACCGGTTCCTCAGTTACCTGGGTTCAGACTCTGTTGAATTCTTACGTAAGTATGCTGCTTGGCAGTGGGGACCGCCCCCCGCCCAAGAATAGGGCACTTCTAAGTCTCAAAATGAAAGGTACAAAGAACAGTAGTGGTAACATCATTAACCTTGTGAATGCTTATCATGCTTCAAAAGAATATGTAAGGAAAAATAATGAAAACAGGTATGTGTGCCTGTCTCTCACTGTATTATCTACAAGATCTGTGTCTCAACATATATAAAGAAATAAAACCAGAAATTATTATGAATTATTCAAAGAACAGAAAAACAAACAAAAATAGATATCCTGCCATTTAATGTCCAGGAACTCTGAGAAATATTTGATATCTAAAAGGTGGGATGTATAATATTACCCTACTGTTTTTTAGAGGCTCGAAGAACAACCTGCATGTACAATAAAACCTTTTAGTTTACATTTCAATTTAGTCCTTATGTCTTGTATTGTTTCTTCTTCCAGGAACAGCCAGTAAACATGAAAACTTAGCCAAAGAAAGGAATCAATTGTTGGTGCCAGAGCTAGGCAAAAAACAATGTCAGAATAATTTTTGTTTCCATGAAAACATACAAAAAGCATTTTATATTGCTCAAAATATCAAGTAGCAAATAACTGTTGCCTTGTAGATTTTAAAAAAAGTATCAAAAGTTCCTTTTGTTTAATAAAAAATAACGACCATAAAAAAGAATAACCACAATAAAAGGGTATCTCTCTGAACCGGAGATTATGGGTGAATTAGTCCATGAAGGACTGCCTGAAGTACACTGCTTCATTTACATTAACACACTCAAATGCATGTTCCTTCTCTTGACATTGTTCACAGGCATAAGAGAAATCTAATCTGTTACATTGAAATGACAGCATTAGAGCTTACTAGCAAAACTATTTGGAGAGGCAAGAGCTCTCCAATGGAAAAAATGCACCAGGTCTATAACTCTAGAAGGTTCTGCAGGATAGAGAATATTTTGATACTTGTTTAGTAACTCACAAGACAATTCCCAAATGCTAAAATTTTACTTCAGCAGAAGGAACACCTGCACCTTTGTACTACAGATTATCTTTCTGCAGGGAAGATGAAAGATTCACAACATAATCCATCTGAAGTAGTGAAAGACTGTGTTGTGCAATAGGGAAAATAGGGTAGAGTTCTTTCCTCTCTTCTCCCTTCCCCAATCTCTCAATATTGTTCAAAACTTGTAAGATTTCAGAAGAAAACAGACATGCTTAAGTAGTTTAATAGCTACAGGAAGAAGGTCTGCACAGCTCTATTCAGAGAACAAAATCTATACAGAGAAAAATCTCTCTGACTACTCCAGGCTTAATGTTTTCTCATTTCCAGTGAGGATATTGTAGTGATATCTTAAGACCGCTAGTGCCACTTAAGCAAAAAAGTATGCTGTCAGGAGCTCTGAAAAGGTGTACTGCTAGGCTAAGTCTAATTTTATTAAAGTCAGTGTTAAATTCTATTTAAGAACTCAGCTAAATCAGCTTTTACTGAAGAGAAGGATAAAATTTACCTTGACTGTTCCTGAGAGAAATAAAAAAAAAAGGATAAAAATAAATTAAAAGGTAAAATTAAAAGAATGATGTGGATGCTCAAACACTGGAACAGGCTGGGGAATCTCTAGCCATGGAGACATTCAAAATTCTCTTAAACAAAGTCCTGAGCAACCTGATCAGCTTTGAACAAGCAGCTGGACTAGATGATCTTCAGAGGTACCTTCCAATCAAAATTATTCTATTAGAGAAGGCTCTTACCTTTTAACATCTACACAACCAGTAAAGTCTAGGAAGACAGAAAAACTAGATTCCTTCTTGGTGCTCAAGCTAGGTTTAAGAAAATGGCTTTTTTTTCTACTAGTAACAGAACAACACGAACAGGTTTTTCCCTTGTGTCATTCTGTTTTTCTGTCTTAACATACATTTTTCTGTATTGCATTATGATTCTATCTTCAGATACTTCATAACTTTGTATATTCGAGGTCTCCCTGACTTCTGACATAAAAAGAGCTGTTCTGTACAAAACAGTTGTTCTTTCAAATGAAACTGAATTGTTTCTAGGAGCCCATCCACACTTAACAAAAGGTGGCGAGGAGGACTGTTTGTTAGTTGAAAGTGGTATAAGTCAATTAAAATTGGATTTCTGTTGTGACAAGCAGCAACTAAAATCTAGCGCTTTTTTTTATTTTATTGGATTTTATCATGACAGACTACTTGCTGCCTGATTACTTGTCTAAAATTCAGTTTTACTTGATGGGAACATGTTCCACCTTTACTCAGCCAAGACTACAGTACTTGCAAAACAATGGTACTATGTTGCCTTTTACAGCATATATGTTTCAAGAATTGACCATTTGAAGAATCTAGAGGTTCTAATGCCTCATCTCAGCAACCCTTCTGTCATGACCATTTTCCTACCTCCTTTGCTTCCCACAACAAAAAAGGGTACAAAATAATGCATAAGGCTTCCCTTTTCTAATATCAAGGTAGAAACGTGTTATACAGAAAGTTATTGAAATGCCAGCTACAATCACCCTTGCAATCTCAAAAATTAGGACAGATAGCTTACAGAGGTTAATAGTTTTCCCAACACTAGTTGAGATATGGGTGTTGCCCATTTGTTAATGTGCTGATCTGTTAACAGAACTAAGATTGTTTTATACTAGTTCTACATGTTACACTGCCAATTGTTAAGTTTTTTGACTAAATCAAGATAGAAGTTTAAATTAAAGGCTTGAGAAACCCTTTACTAGTTGCAGCTTCTGAGTAGACTCACTGCTTTGATAACCACAGGAAAGCTATTTCATTAAATAACATAACATAAATAACCTACTTCTTGCTTCTATCAAGCATATTAACAGAAATAATTGACTATTCCAATAAAATATTAAGAAGTATTTTCAATAGCACTATGGTTGTGATTACTGTTGACAGATGCACCAAAATATTGCTGAGGTAAAAGTGATGTAAATCTGGATATTTTATGTTAGATACTGATATAATAACCTGTATTAACTTTTTTTTGTCCAAAAGCAAATATATAATAATATATCACACAGTAAAGTGACATTTGTATATACTGAAACTGCTACCAAGCAACGTGGCCACTTTCAGAGAAGTCAGGCATTACAAATACAATCTTGGCAAACTGTACTTTAAACATGCTTCCAGATAGATAGAAGGCAAAAGGACAATGTATTTACTGTGACTTACTGAGCTTGAAAGGGAGAGTTATTCTTTAAAACTGTTCCAAGAAACAGCTCCATTTATTTTAATTAGACTCATATGAAAAAGTCATGTCAGAAAACACACAATATACTTTAATAAATGACATTTTGCCCTCCTTAGCAGTAGAGGACTAATGTGAATTAAGAATCTTGATATTCTAAGTATAAATCTTTCACACAGAGTACCTTTATTTTGCATTGGCAAATGCAAAAATGATACTAGAACTCAAATATATTTTTCATTTAACTTCAGAAACATACAGATTACCACATACCCATATCAGCAAGACCATTTGAAAAGTGGTATTTTAGAGACTGTTCCTGAATAAAGATTGGGGGTTATAAAACTCTGAAAGGCAAGTACAAAAATAAATAAATAAAAAAGCTAAATAAACTCCATAACTGAACAAATATTTATATTTGATCTGATATTTCAAGGGGTCTACCTAAAAGATCTGTGAAACAGATATAAATTGCTTCCTAAGGACATAATTTGTGTTATGCTTAAGCAATTTTAACAAGCTTTTAAAATATAAGACATGTAAAAAAAAAATCCAATTAATATAGTGGCAAATAATACCATTATCCATTTCACAAAGCATCAGCTTATGTAGGAAAGCCATCTAATATCTGACAATAAAAATATTGTATTTTTCTCTTCACACAAAAACTTTTCCGACTTCTAATAATTTCTTCTCAGAGAAGGAAATAAAATTATGAGCTTTGGAAATCATCTTAATTCAGTATTTTAGATCAAGCTTGTCCTTTGCCTGTTCTCACTTATAGCAAACTTTCAACCATTTTAAACATGCAGTGTTGAACATTCTGTACAAAAAAATTGTAGAATTTGTATCCAAATCAAAAAAATGGCTGCTAATCCCTGGATAGACATACATAAATGCTTTCTTAGCCATTGCTGCTATTTGATTAAAAACTGATGAAAATCTAATGAGAATTCTTTGCTATTTGGTCAATTAAATAGCAACAGAACTACCTCTGCAGGAGGCTCAAAAATGTGTAATTGCTTTCTCCATCTCTCTACTTGTCTTACCACCAGCTCTATACAGATCAAGCTCTGAATAAAAATCAGAACTCTCCCAAGACTGTTTATACACAGACACCAATGGGATGTTTAGTTTTCATTCTCAATCCTGGTAAAATAGGTATAGATTCTAGTGTCAGTCAGTAAGGGCCTAATCCTAACAAAATTATTAGGCAAAAGACGAAGAACTCGAGAAATATAACAGAAATAAAGAATATGTCAAGATAGAAGATTAGCACCAGTTTCATCAACCTAAACTAGAACTGAAATATTGAACAATGGTACCGTGTGATTCAGCTTTCTACATAAAAATTGATACTGCTTTCATGTGGACCCAAAAACTGAAATTAGCTGACGGCCATGGGGAATAAAGGAAGTAACTGCAACAATCTCAATAAGAGAGCACATCAACTTCACAGAATAGACCCACACAGAATTACAAAAATATGGTTTAAAAGCTTCATTCAAAGAATACAATCATAGAATTAAAGTAGTTTAGGTAATCAAGCAAAGAATCATAAATGCAGTGCACAAGCCAAAAATTTTAAGAACTGGTAATGTTACTTGTACAAGATACTGGCACTAGTAAGTAGTGCTGTTCAAGCAAAGCAAACAAATGACTTCTCATCTTTTGAAAAAATAGGAATTTAAGGAAAAGAAATGAAGTGTCATCTAAAATTATGACAAGAACAAAGCCAGTAACAGGAGATATCTGATGCAAAGAACAGTTTATGAAGACAGAATATTATCACTTTCAAAGTCTGGTGGCATATCAGGCTTGACAGCTAGTACAGAACTGAACCACTAACTCCTATGAAACAAGAAAAGCTAAGAATTAGTAAATCTGAACCTAACAATAAAACAATTAAGCTTGGTGAGCTATTCCATGCCTTCTCTTA
Organism: Buteo buteo; assembly: GCF_964188355.1. NCBI lineage: Eukaryota > Metazoa > Chordata > Aves > Accipitriformes > Accipitridae > Buteo > Buteo buteo. Next base: position 32,980,705 of record NC_134171.1, on the reverse strand, counting down.
GAAACAGAATTTTACACGGTAAGACTGTTCACAAAGTTTCAGAGTATTACATACAAGTAATCGTTGCGCAAAATTGGTATGCAAATTTGGAATTGGTACTAAATCCTAGACATTGGAAAGAAAGTCATGAGTTAAATTTCCTCCAGATGTAAAGACAGCAGTTGCTGATTTAATGCAGAACAGTGTTACAGTGAATTATCATGGTTGAATAAATCTCACAGAAGTGTTAGATAAGCACTTTTATGACTTCAAATTCACAGGAACACAGATAAGTGCTAGAAAAATGAAACACGAAAATGTTCAATAGTGTTATTTGAAAAAAAACCCACAAAGTAAAATAGGTAAAGTTTTACAGACTACTTATTAAGCTTCTAACACTGGTAAAAATCAGAGCTTTAAGTTACAGTTATACTGGTCAGTGATACCTTAAATAAATCAGGAACTTGGTGATCCTGCATTTTTTGATTCTTAGAATCTGACTGTTTTACTTACCGACACAGACACAGCTCCAAGGAGATGAAAGTACTGACATATGAACAAGGAGAGAGGTGAATCAGAGGCACAAAATAACTTACCTGAAGTCATATAATGAAGCAAAACCAAAAAAGAAGGTATGTATGTTGACTAATACAGTAGGTTAGTATCTAGAACTTAAAACCATCTTTACCATTATTTTCATTATTTAGTTTTGTATGCTAACACTCCCAACCTAGCTTTTCAGACACTCAGATAGGATATGAGTTCACACTCTGAAAACTGAGACAAGATGACACAAATTCAGGAACAATTAAAGGGATATTTTTAAATTATTTAATGTAGGATATACTTCAGAAACAGATCTTTAAGAAGAGCAATATGTATAAAACTGGATATAATAAAAACTAATTTGTCACAAACGGTGCTTTTTCTATGCAGTATTTCTCCTTTCTGTCACTCTGTAGGAAAGGCTCATAAATTTAATACTGCAAGGCAGTAATGAAAAACTCTAAATTTTTATAAACACAGTGTTTTACAGAGAATATTTATTACATTATCAATTCTACTTCTGCATAACAAAGTTGACAGATGGAATCATGTCATTTTATGAATTTATGCTACATTCCTGATAAAAAGCAGATCAGTAATCACATTCAAACCATCATTTTTTTGCTACTCCAATTAAGAAGACACAAAGGGAGCTTCGAATAAATTTTTGCTTTAAGACATAAGGCAGTCTCCTTTAACTAGTGATGGTCAAAGCTGAAAATAGCTCAACAGGCCACTAGTTATGAAAAAGCTTCCTGATCACTAAGTTCACTGCCAGTTTCGGGGATTCCATCCCAATAACTTGCCTGAAAAGTGGTAAACAACAAAGAGCGGTAGAAACTAGCCAAGCTCCTCTTTACCTTCACAGTAGGCAAAGAGAGTTTCTCCTGAACTCTGATGAATGTTTGCTAACTTGCGAGCAGGAAGGAGCAAGTAAAAGAATTCCTTCAAAGACAGTGGTAGCAGGATATAACAGTAATTTTGGCAGTATTCAACTAGTGGTAACTTCTTAGTAAAGCTGATAAAGAATTTAAATTGAAGGAGTAAAGAGGTATAGGAAAAAGCATTCCATAAAGTTCCATGGAAGAGTTACAGGCATGATGGAAAATGGTACAAAGCACATGAAAATATTTGCCATTTCCTTTTCTAACTAAAATGCTCAAGAAACAGGAAGATAAGAGGTTACAAACCTCAAAGGTTTGTGTAAATGGAGCCTGAAAAAAAGGAAAAAAAAACAAATTGCTTTTCACTTTGTGAGGAAGTAGGTTTCTGCAAAAAGACACAATATCCATTTATCTTTGAGCAGTGGAAATTGTGTGGTATGGAACATTTTATAACACATTCACTACAGCTGGGAGCCTGATAAAGAGAATTTTTGAAAACATACCCACTCATTTCATTGCTCAAATTAAAGATGGTGGCACTTTCTAAACATCTGAAATTCCAAAACAGACTCTGCTTGCAACTGGAGACTTAAGACGCTGACAGACTGTCATACAGTGCTACAGAACTGCAATTATTTGCAATTGTAGACTCACTATAGGAAGTTACAATCTATATAATATTTCCCCTCAAATTAATATTAAAAGAATCAACTCACCACTTGTCCATTCTGAGGATTTTTATGTGCATATGGGGGTCCACGGATGTGATTCCACATCTGACCAGATGTCATAGCAAATACAACACACTAGAAAAAATAGAGAAACAATATACTAATTTATTTACCCGGAGGAATTGAATAGAAAACCATTCTGCTGGTGATGCTTGTTTTAGATACATAACTGTTTACCTAACCAGATACAGTATCTACCTCTATTTGATTTTTAGGTTAGGGTTTTCAGATGTGTTGATGTCATAAAATTCTTAATGACTTCTGTTAGAAAATTAGTTAGCTCAAGACAGAGATTTTCAAAATCTCACTTGAAATAATCCTGTCTTTATGTGCATTTGAAATTGCCACATTTACACATCTATATCGCAAAAAGCACTCACAGCAGTAGAAAGCATTCATTGCAAATATTCTGCAAACTAGTGTTCAAGGTTTATAAAACCTTTCATGAAATTATTTCTGCCTCTAATCCAATACAAATATTTAGCTTAAATGTTTGCTTTCAGGTGTATGACATGATATATAAAACCATAAGAAAAAAAATACAATTATTAAAAAAAAAGTCTGTCCCATTTTATTAAATTCTCATTGTGTGTCCTATATGACTCTGATTCATTTTAGCTATGACAAATAACAATGATTGGGTTGGTAGAAAAGTGAAATTCCCTATGGAAAGAAGTATGAAGTTAGGTTAGGGATGTATGACAACTGTAAAAACAGACATTCATTCTTGTAGAAGGTCATACTGCAGAATCTACATGACAAACGTCACAGTCATCGCAAGAGTCATCATGACTATCTTAGGAAAATCTAGTATCTTTTGATTACCAAATGAGAAAAACAGAAATGGAAAAGTTGGATCATCTAAGTATGTCTTCTAACTTATCAGTGCAGATAATCCTTACAAAAACTCCAAGATAATTTAAGTACAGTTTTTACATATATATGCTCATTTTTATTGTACATCAATATTCCCACCAGCATAGTATAGCCACAGAGATTTAAGCAGACGGATTATGAATGTAAAAATTCACACCGTGATGGTTAACTAAACCAGGGTTTACTAAAACCCTTTAAAGGGTTTTCTTTAAAGAATGCTTAGTAACACATTCGTGAATTAAACGTAAACTAGTGTAGCTTTCTAACCCCATAAATGCAGCATTGACACCTCTAGCAATATGAACTGAACAAACTTTGCAAGGCCTTAGGACTGAATCTTATCAGGCTTTATCCAAATCTGTCTTGGCTTTCCTGGATTTTTTTTTTTTAACCTCTTTAACTGAAACAGCAATTTTTCCAAAGACCAGGTGGCTATGCCTAGTTTACATTACTTGTGCTTATCTTTGTATGGCATAATAATTTTTTTTTTCTACTCTAGGACAAAATAATTAGGACCCACATACTGATGTAGTATAGGCATGGGATGACAGCGGAGACAACAAAACTGGAAATATAGGATGCAGTGTACCAGTACGGAATTATAAGAAAGGGGGCACAGGATTACACTGGAGACCCCAAGCCTATAAATATTATGCCAATGGTGAATTAAAGAAACACAGACATGGGAGCTGGTAAAAACCAGTTTTAGGGGTAACAAAGAGAGTAAAGGACAAGCATCCAATGTATGCAAGACAATCCCCATTTACCCAGTAAATTTTGATGTAAAATGTAGTTGCAGATCAGTGAAGGAAGCACAAAGGGTAAAAGTAGCTCCAAGTGGACCCTAGAGCAAGGAGGAAGAAAGCTGCGGCATCATACTCCTCCCAGCAAAGAACTTGGAATGCTGACAACTCACCATATCACCCCCTTGCTCCAAACCAAAGCCAATGAACGATCCCAAGACCAGAGAGAAACAGTAGAAGAGTAACCATGACATCAGAGAAAGGGAAAGACACTAGAAAGTGTGTGCATAATAATTTTAATTTTATTGTTATTAATGAGACTTTTTGCCCTTGTAATAGAAAGAAAAAGAAAATAATGAAAAAATACATTTTCAGATCCAGCTTAATGATAATTCTTTGTCGCAGTGTTAAGATTTCAATTACATGAAGAACAGATTCTTGGCTTTAAATATAAGGTGTGTTTCATTTTCCTCTTAACAGGATTTGGAATGTAACAGTATAGTAATTAATGTGGCAGATGAAAGCATACTGGTGGTGATTACTAGCAAATGGATTAAGTTTTAATTAATAATATGAAAAAACTGAAGAAAGTATATGCTTCCATTACTGGAAAAGGGTAACATAGTTATTTCTATACCTTGCAGATTGTTTTAGAAGATAAATTTATACTGCAATTTTGGTGATGAATCACACAGGAGGTAGCTTATGTGAAAGTACAAATGTGTAGAAACTGAAAATGTGGGTAAAAAAGTGAGATGAAAGAGATATTTTGAAAGGCCAAAAGTTAGCTGAAAGGTAAAACACTGAAAGAGAACAGATGCATAGATTACACAAACTGTGGCGCTCTGAAAGAGAGTTTTCTATGAAAGTAATTTTACTCATTCTTAAGTTACTGTATTTAATTTACATTCTCTAAGGCCAAATCAGCTTCCATATGGAACAATTAAAAAAAACCACCCCAGTTTATATACAAGTCATATACTTTGTAACAGATAAATCTCTCAAATTCCTGAAGATCTTCAATGTTTGCCAATACAAATACACTGTCTCACAACATGGTAACATCTAACCAAAAAATATCTAGGACACACAATAGTGGGGAGAAACAAATTCCAACTATTAATATTATTGAAAAGGAAGGAGTTAACAGTATGGTTGTTTATCCTGAAGGCATCTTTCATACTCTTCCAGTTCAGACTGTTAATGACCATGAAAACTAATATAGTACACCACATCCTGGATCTGCCATGAATTCCTTCCACCATGCACCTCTTTACTGTGTATTTCAAAATGACCTTTTGGGGAGCCAAAAAACATTCTCCAGCTTCTCCCTTGTCCTCTTTCACTCTTCATCTATTTTAAGTATCCTAAGAAGAGGGCATTTCCACCATATCCCTTAGGCAAGTATTTGGTATGCTACAGATAGCACTTGACATTCAAGTTCATTTTGCTGTGTTCTATATTCTCCTATTACGATCATCCAGGTAAAAATAAGATTGGAAACTACAGACTTCTACTGTTTGTAAAATAGACCTGAAATACACACCATTATTTGTACATTTATACATAGATGCATGCATCTATGATACATCACACTGATACACAATGCTTACCATTCCAAACCCCATAGTTTTCATAGGAACCCATGCTTTGGGATCCAGAATTTCCAAAACACCTAGTTCACTCACCATTACTGTGACTTGGTGTTTCCCAGGATAAAACTTCACCAAATTCATTCCTATGAATGAGCAACTTGTAACATGTGATTAATGTCTTCATATTTACCTTATGGGTTTATATTGTATTTATTTTAATGGAAAAATTCATATGCAGAAGAATGGCCCTTTTCTGCAGTTTTCTTGAATCTTGTCAAAGTACAAAGGATGAAAACTGGAGAACAGGAGAAGATTCAAGCCAAGGAACTTTTCTCTGAGCACTTAGAAAGATTTCCAACTCCACTTATCCAGAGTAGAGTCTGTATTCAGCAGTTCTACACAGCGGAGTACCACAGACACCCCTTTCATCCACCTGCTCCCTTCTTTCTCCTTATTACACTGCAACAACAACACTTTAACTGCTGAATGCCACCTGAATTATCAGGGGAGTTCAGGGTTTAGCTATTTTAAGAGCTTCCAGATTTAGGTAGCTTATTCTGCATTTAAATGATAAAAGCAGAGTAGATCTACATTATTGGCTGGTGTAGTATGGAAAGGGAAGGAACAATGATTTGCTACAACACATTATGGTTCCAGGACCAAATGTCCACAGGATATCTTTAGCAGCAATGAAGTTCACCCCTACTATCAGTCCTAGGTGAGTACGCTGTATGTGTAGACAGGACTGCTCAAGGACCTTGTTAACAACTTGCAAGTGGTGCTTTCTTGATAGCTTCACAGCACATGACTTTAGCCTTAGTTTCCCTGAGGGAAACTGCTTTGAGCTGACCTGTGGCACACTCATGTGTGTACGGCAGGCTCCTAAGAGCAGACACAAGGTAAATAAGCACCAGGAGTCCCACCAGGACACAGAATTGCTAGCAAGACACAACTTTACAGGTACATGGGCAGAATTTCTCGACTGTTCTTGGTCTTGCAAGCTTTGTCAAATGATTCAGGTTTAATATATCACGTTCTCAAAGGCGTAAGTTTTGTTTAACACTATCTCCCAGTTTATTAAAGAAAATTACTAGAGACTTAAAAAGCCATTTGGCATGCCTTTTGAAGTGAAGCTTCCTACGAGCAGATACCATACAAAGCAGATCATTGGATTTCTCTCTGCTAGTTTAGACCCCAGAACATGGCAAATACTTTGTAACATAAGAAAAATAATGACATTCTAGATTCACTTATGAATATAGTTAAAAGCAAGCAGTTTCAAAAAAAGGGGAGACATAGGCAGCCAGTTCTGTACTTAATTTCTATGCTGTTCTACGTAAGTTTTAGCCATTTCACAATTATTGTTTTATAGAAATGTAATCCTTTCTATCCAGTTTAATTTTGCTTTTGTACTCAACAAAGGCTACAGCACTGCAAGATCTGTACTCAATTTCTAAATAACGATCCATTACTTATTACTATCTCTAATAAGAGGTATACAATTCAAGGACAGGGAGTACAACACAAGCAAAGAGAATGTTTTTCTGTATCTTTAAAGGTAGCGTGCATCTCTAAAACCTCAAACTATGGAAAGAAAAGGAAATTAATAACCTGGATTTATTGCTGTTCTTTTGAGATGCCTATCTACTCACATAGAGAAGCATGACTTTTTCTACCTGCATCTTTGAATAAAACACATTATTTTTTTATCCTCATTCCCAAAAGGGGGTAAAGAAGCCACTAGTAGCCGTGATACCCTTCAAGCTCTTTTGGAGCAATAACTGATGATGAATGTACTGTACAGTGTAGGTACTGTGGAGTGTATCAGCACAGAACACATTTCTCATAACCATTAACTGTTAAGACAATAGTAAACACATGCTTTGTCTCCTCATTCAAGTGACTTGACATATTCTGCCCAATAGAGTCAACTCCTAGGCAGCTGCCTTCTAATCTGAGCACAGACTTTGCTTTCCCAGATTCCACAAGTATACAAGCAAGTCTGAAATATACACATAAAATAAAACTGAAAATTACCTGCAGAAAACCACAGTGGTAGCCTTCTAAAGAAAATGCTTTAAGAAGCCCCCTAGTAGCCCACATTCTGGCCAACTGAACAGATAAACTCTCAGCACCAGTACTGTTGTATAAAATGTAGCAAATCCTTATATAAAATGTTAGAAATTTGCCCAGTTTATACCATCTGACCTTTTATTGTCTCTGCTTAAGAAATGAAGAGTCTTGACAAAATCTGAATTGCTTCTTGTTATCAGCATGAAAGCACAGGACTCTGCAAAAATCTAAGGACTGAAGTCCTTCCTCATCTTTGTGCTAGCATGTCAGAGGGAAAAATATCTATAGATGAACAGTAGGATTTGAATTAAAGTCTAAAATAATCTAGGGGATAAATTTTGGATGTCATCTCAAAAGACATCTTTTGGGATATTATGTACTGTGACTCAGTCATCCTCGTTTGCCATTCTAAAAGTCTTCTGGGTAATGTTGCAAGTAAAAATGCCTAAGGCATACAAGATACTACCAGAATCTGCAGTGCATCAATGAGGGGATGAAACTGCTAATAGCATTGCTGTTGCACAGTCTAATGTTGAGGACAAAACCAATCCAACAGTCTTGTGTGAACTGGCATTGGAATCAACATGCGAGATGAAAACTCTAGTCTTGTTTCCGAAAGTCTATCAAAACCATTAGATGGATCACTAAAAATTGCATTCCTAAATATTCTCCTAAAACAGTGCTGAAAATATTAGCTATGAGACAACTTTTTGGTATCAATGGAGATATAAAATAAAAATTCAGTCAACATTTCTGGGATCCTCTGTTCTCCTGCTAGTAAAAACAGCACAAGCACTTTATGCTGCAATTTTTTTTTCTTATTTTTAGGAACAGATCATTCAATCAGGCAGAGAGGCACTGTCCATTTTTCATTTAAATAAAAATATCCAACATTTGGGAGCAAAAAAGCTCTTCAAAACAAACTAAGAAGCTCTGGAAAAATGAGGAAAAGAAAACAAGAGACTTGACTGTTTGCAATGACACAGTTTTCAGTTACTGAATTCCAGGATATCTATGAAAGAGTTTCAGCTGAAATGAAAAATGTTATTTTCCATATGGTTAATGAATGCTGGCTACCTAGCAGTACACCTCCCCCAAAACAATCAAAACCCAAAACTGCACCTTTTAGAAGAAAGCTCCTGTGCTTTCTCAGTACTGCAACATCCGTAAAAAGAACTGCCAATAAGGAACAAAAGAATCGCCAATACTCCTGTCAAAAACACGGGCTTCCTGTAGTTTTTATGCATCTTGCCAGGCTTTCCCTGTATAATTTATGTTTTAAAGTTCAAAAAGGAAAAAATATTCATGAAGAATATAATTCTTTAAAATTAAGTATTTATTAGTTATTTATACCCTTCATAAAAGCATTTTATTAGGCATGACTCGTTCCCCTTAACTAGACACCATCTTCTCCATTTTTCCTTTTAAAGAGCTTTTATGAAAAAAGAAGCTTTAAGTTTTACTGGTAGAAAAAAGGACCATGTAAGAATCATAACTACACAATACCTTAGAATGAAAATATATTAATATATAATTAATGTTATATATAAAAATATATATTAATATATTAATGATTGTCCATTTTCTTCTATGGATCTTGACATATTCTAGTCATTTTATAGAACTGAGGTCATCTGTGCAAAACCCTGCAATCTGCAGTCCCTGTTGATTCCACCAAAAAGAACTTAGAACAGTGACTTGCATGTCCATGTAGATCTGAATAAAACCAAAAGGACTTCTGGTAACTGCACGAACTTTGCTAAAACATCATTTTGCAGTATGGGGCTTTGACAACATTGTGAAGGCAAAAGAACAGTAAAGATTTAAAAAGGGAAGCATCGGCTCAACACCATGATTAATTGCTGTATACTTTCAGCTATAAGACCTTTTTCTAAAACACCCTCTAAGTGCTATTCGTTTTTAAAGTAAACAGAATTTTACAGGAAATAGTACGAGCAACTACAATAAGTGGCATTAATGCCATTTTAATTCTTTTTAACTCTATTATTGCTTGTCAATACAATCAGCAGGATGATTGGCATTAATACAATTTCTTTAAATGTTTGGTCACATTTGGACATTGACTCTGTCAACAGGAGTTCAGTTGATTGTGATTATAAGTTTTCTACATTGCAATTTGCAGTTACGTTCAGATGTAAAATGTCCAGCTGTTGCTAAGGAGAAGAGCAAATATTTTAAGAATCAATTATGTGTTAATTTTCTTAATTTAATTAGGAAGTTAATTATGTCTTCAACTATTTATTGAATATAGATTGTAATAGAATGATTCTTGATTTGAAAAACTGATTTTTAACTTCTGCAAGACAAAAAAAACCCAATCCCTCAAAAACATTCAAACATTAAACTTCTGATCTGAAACCCTGAGGTATGAAATTGGAATAAAATTACTGTCTCCATAGGTACAGTGCATGGTTAAACGACGGAAGTACCACTGATTACATTTCTTTATATGATTTTTGACACAAACATCTATTTTGGTGAGCTAATTATCTTTTACACAGGTGATATCTAAAGGTTAGGAGTCAAAAAAAAGTTAGACTGATACATATCAAATTTGAGCTTTCTGGTGGTAGTATATCTTTAAAAAGTATTATCATTGAAAAGTACTGGTAATCTAGAAAAATTCATGGAACTCAATATGACAGACTTACTTTGGAAAACTGTCAAAACTCTGTGCTAGAGCTCAGGATGTTCCAAATGACATCCTGGAAGAAAGAAGACATTCTGCCCCTGGCTCTCCAGATCAAAAGGAAACATTATTCTACTTGAAATCTAGTCCTGTAGGTGGTTTATTTGAAATCTTGTTCTTTATTCCTTCTGCTTAAACTAAGAATGTATGCCATGTACACTAGTAGGAAATGCTATGATAGCACATGAGAGAAAACAGCATTATCAGTTGCCATTATTCAAGAGTAATGCCAAATATTAAGGAACTCTGAACAAAGAGCTTGCTTTAAGATCTTGTTAATCATTTAGATATAAAAATTAATTAAAGCCCAACAGGTAGTAGGTAACTTCACCTTTGAACAGATGTAATAAAAGCTGCCAATGGGCCTATCAGTTGAAAGTGTCAAACAATGAGGTATCTTTTCATTGAAGCGGAATAGAACAGCAGACCATCAATATCACGTGGCTTTGAAAAGGTGAAAATGATTATAGGTTATATCAGTATCCTTCTTCTAGCAGAGCTAAAGTAACACAGAATCACAGAATAGCCCAGGTTGGAAGTGACCTCTAAAGACCATCTGGTCCAAGCTTTTGTGGGAAAGGGAGCCTAGATGAGAAATATGAATGCTGCTGCACAGGTAAACTCATATACCATCTACAATCCTAGCCATGTGCTTTCAAGAAAGGTTAATTCATATTGACACAAGTTGAGGAAAAAGTCTTTAAAATGATGAAGTGAACAAAGAACGGTTTACACAGAAAAAGAAGAAAAGCTTGGCTTATGATGTATAAAATAAATGGACACATTTTTAAAAAGTACTGTTCTCAATTACTATATTGCTAATACAGAAGGAAGGAGTTCTATTAAACTGTAAAATGTTGGATTGGACTTGATAACCCTAGACACTATTCTAGTGTTGATAATAAACATGCTCCTGACTCCATGTCCCTGAACACTAAGCCTTAGATGCTGCTCCTCAGAGTTTTCCTCTTCTGTCAGTCACAATGATGGCAGAGTAACGAGTACTTATGAATATACCTTAACCATCATCTAACATCCTTGCATGCTATTTCCTATCTAAAACTGAGACAGCTATGCTGCACAGTCCACATTTTTCATCAGTCTACTCAGTTATTTGAAAACTATGAGATAAATAAACACACTGCAATACACTATTAAGCATGTTAAACCTTAATTCATTATTTACAACCTTGAGTATTTAGTTGACTAATATTTCAAACAGACTATTGGCTAGTTTTAGAATTTCCTCAGAGTTAACCCTATAAGTACTACTGAAACCAGTTTTGGAAAGAATTCCATCTTTTTCTTTGTTTCTTAGTTCTTTTATAATTTTCTTGCAAACATACTTTTCTTAACCTTTCGTTACTCTGAAGTGATACAGTCTGACATTAATATCCATACTAAACCAATCATAACATTAGTGATTTTACGAAAAAGGGCAATTTGAACGATCGCAGTGAACATTAGTAACACTTTTCATTAGAAATATTTTCTTGCTAAAGTTCAAACAAAAATCTGCAGCTAACTATCAGAGAATTTGCTAATTTTCAGTGAATCACTCATAGTAACTGATACTCGCAGCTTATAAGAATTAGCCCCAAAATCTAGATTACGAATATTTGTCTGATAGTACCATTCTGAACAACGTATTAATGCAATGGTTTTTAATTTACTGTGCAAATAAAGACGACACATATGCTAAGATAAGAAACTAATAAAAGCATATTAGTAAGGAAAATCTGCATACCAGAGCTGCCATGGCCCAGCCAGTTTTGTTGTAGATGAACTCCAAGTTATTTCTTCGCAGATATAACAAGCCACCAACAAGAGATACCAGAAGAGCCAGTGCAATTGTACCAGAATAGTTAGGAGGCCTGAACACTCTAATCTGGAAAAGATAAATGCAAATACAGATAGCAAATAAATGCATACATAGGGATCATCTTCCGTATAAACAAACAGGGAGCATCTGAAATCCTGTTTCAGAGTCAGAAAGACTAATCCCTAAAGGGGAATAAGAAAATAAGAAAAACAGTACTTCCTTCAATAAGCACATAATATGAAAAATGTTTTAAGCATCATTTTGAACTGTCCAACTCCAAAACACTACTTCTTCAAGAGATTTGCAGGTTGTGTCTGAATTAGAAGCAGCTACCTTTGGACCGATCTGGTTTGTATATAGTTTTGCAAAGCACCTTTTACTTATTAACAACTAGTTTTCACAATATTACTGCTTGTTTTTATCCAGAATAAGACTACATAAAATTTAACACAACAAAAATGGAATATAATCTGCAAACTGCAGCAATTACCACAAGTACCATGACTACATTTCTTTTTTTTTTTAATGTGTTCTAGAAACTACACTTGAGGGAAAAAAGGTATTAAGGAAAGGTGGAATTTGTCATCAGCCTGTCTCAGACTACAAATACAGATACATTTGGCTTCAACTTTTAAAACTGTAGAAAGACTTACATGAACATCTGTTCTGTCAGCTATCCATTTAGCTAGCTGCTCAGCTGCAAATCCGATTCTCTGCAGGTCAAATGTGTCAGCTCTCTTGGGTTTACCTTTTGGAGGAAAATGCATGAAAGTCGGAGCAGAGTTCATATTCAGCTATAAAACCAGGAAGCATAGCAGAAAAAAATTAGTAACTCTATCCTCAAAAATGTTTAGCTTTTATGTATAAGACAACACAAGTCTAATTAGCATGAAAAATATTATTTGCCTCCATACATTACTCTCTTTTTATACGTCTTTATGTATAAAGTTCTGCAAAAAGAGTGCTCAGAATATTCCTTCCAGTAGATTCTTCGGGATGTTTAATTATTCAAGGTATTTCACCCACAAGCTTTTCTGAGTAAGGGTATCTTATGCTTTAAAGTTCTCACTTTCCTGTAATTCTAATTTCCTGTAATTAGTAAAACAGAGACCCTACACCCATCCATCTATTAAAGTTTATTAGGTTATAATTCTAAGGGAGGAAAAAAAGCGTTCAAATAGCTTGACATTGTTTCTCTTGCCTAGCTCTCACCAGTCCAAAGTTAACTAGACTAAACTATTCTTCTAGCCTTCCACTGGCTTCAAGACAGACTACCCACTAATGACAAGTCTTTTTTAAATCCAGAAAGGCCTAGATAACTAGCTTAGACTACATAACTTGGCCTAGAAATTACATGACTGTTAATACATGCATTGATGTCACTGGACCTATTCACAGTATATCGAAAAACTCAAAGGTGACAAATAGATTTACATTTACATTTGCCACTTTGAATTTTGACTTCAACTTTGCAAGGTGGTATAAGAGAATATAATTTTACTATATAAAATTCTTCTGTATTCAGTCCATCTCAGAAACGGTGCAATAAAACGCTTGAAAAAATGAAAATTAACATAAACAAAATCAGGGGAAATACTTAAAGACGATGCAATATGGAGATCTTTAAGTAACAAAGGCAGAGTAAACTTGTTTGTTTCATTCCTGCAAGATGAGTTTTAACACATTACCAAAACATCACATTTAATCAAGTACAGAACTGAATTTATCAATAGAAATTGCCAGCTATTAAAATATTTTCCATCTAAGCAAAAAAATAGACCTCTTCTTTAGTGAACTGATTTGGAAATAAAAAATTTTCTGAAAAAGGCTACAACAAATGTTCTGAAAAAGTTTAATAAAACATTTTATAGGATACAGAAACATTCTGAGATACAGAAAACTTCTGACATTGTATAGAGTTTGGGGGCAGGTGGTCTGCAACTGCTTTGACATTTCTCTACAGACAGAGTAAAAGCTGAAAAATCAAAGTCATGTTACTTTTGGGGTTTTTTTTGCTATGGCATCAGTATTACATAACTTGTTTGCACACATAAACCTAAGGTCAGAACTACATTTCCCCCAAATCCACCTTAAAATAGTCATTACTTTCACTTATTCTTAACACTGTATTTCTCAAAGACAGTCAAAACCTTATACATTTTATCTAATTTGGTCTTCTACATGACTTTAAATGCATACCACCTGAAAATAAACTGAATCTGTGCCCTTTTATACAAGCAATAAGTTGGACTCGACTATTCTAATATGTGTTGATTGGCTTCAGGCAAGATCAAACAACATACTTTGTATTATTGTAACCATGTAGGATAATCTAAGATGATTTTAAAGCTTATTTGAACTAAAATTTTTAAAGCAAAATCTTAAGTCATTAATAACTATTCTTTACACAATACACTCTAAGATGTCAACTGGAAGCAAAAATATTTAGTAAACACAGTAATTAAACTTATTAAATTAAGTATTTTAAAAATCAAAGTTTTCCCCTGAAAATTTTAAGTCACTCACTTCACCAAAAGGTGGTTAAAAATATGGAGAACTTCAAAACTTGTCACTCCTCTTAATCTGCATTTTTAGCTTCAATCAACGGATAAATATCAGAGAAAAGCATGTCAGTATTTAGTAGTAATTTTCAAGGGAAGTGTTTTGCCTTGACTACTCATTTAAGACAGGGTCTTAGACTATTCTCCAACAATTGATTTTCCACTCTTCATAGCCAATATATAAAATCTAAACCAGTCTCTTCTCTTTTCCCTGAAGCACTTCCAGACTAATACAAATATTACTGGAGTTGAAGAATATTGTATTACATAAGAGCAATTAAAGGCTGTTTTAGTTAAGAGCTTTTTTCCCCTAAAGATAAAGGAAATCTTTAAATGCAAATGTTAGTTCCATTGCACTTAATTCTAAAAAATTACATTAATAATTGGTTGAAAAAAAAATTGCATACATATAATGTATTCTATAAACAAACATTATAAACTACACTTGGAAAATACTAGAAGTGGCTACTGGTACAATCCGTCTTCGCTAATGTCATAGAAACTGCAGTGCCTGGTGTTTTTAACCAGGAAGAATTTGCATACAAAACACAGAGGTACACACCTACATACAGAAAATAATGTCTTGTATCATTTGGCAAACCAACACATAGTTTTAAAAATTAAGAATGTTTTACAGTATCCAACATTTACCTGTTGAAAAACATCTGCACCTTCATCATAATCCACTATTGTGAAAAACAGTTTGTTTGAAAAAGCAGATGAATAGCGCCATGAATTAGCCAGCACTTGATATTCTTCATTAGCTTGCCTGTTAAGGAAAAGAAACAAATGTACATCCATGTGGCATTTGCTGGCAAAAAAGATCCTATAACCAGCTGCAGCTGTTAGATGAATTACACTTGCAGTATCATTCTCAACACCCATACTAGCAATTAATAAAAGTTTCAGCTAGTTATGCAACACCTCACTTCGAATTTGCCTTCTCCAAAATTAGAAATGTGTTAAGTCAAAATATACCAGAGAAATCCCAAGATGATGTTAACAAAAAGTAATGTTTTCCATACTTAAAAGTCTCAGAAAACAGGAGTGGCCTGAGTGGCAAGCATCATGCAAATCTGCTAACAGAGCCATGGAAGCAGATGCTTACATGGCCCTTGAGTACTATATCAGGATTTACTTGCTGGAGACAGCAGTGCATAAGGAATTCTGAAACTAGTGGAAAAAACACAGAAATGTGACAGTAGTAATCTTCCTAAAATAGCAGAGCCATAGAAAGAGCCATAGAAACTGCTAAGCACTGGGGAAATGATATTAACTAAATGAAGAGTAGGCTTCTAAGTAGCATAATTCACGCAAGGTTATTTCTATAAAACTTGTTTTAAAAGTGATAAAGGATAATTTTGTACAACATATAGGGTTAAATAATCTTTCACTAGAAAGTCATATTGCTACTACGCAAATCTGTCAGAAAGCCTCCCCTTGGCTTTACTCACGGCTCTATATTCAGGTGAGGTTTTTTTGGTTGGTTGGATTTTGTTTGTTCGTTCATTTGTTCATTTTAAAAGGAAAAAAAAAAAAACAAACCACCAAAACAAAACAAACAACTTTGCCCTGTCTGCACTGAGAGGAAAGGAGAAAAGTAATTCCAGGAGAATTCTGGTATCCTTACCAGCAAAGACGTTCTCTAAACACACAATCACAGAACCATAAAACCACAGGTTCTTCTACAGGACAAATCCATATCAATGAATAATTCAGAAAAACAAAGGAAAAAAAAAACCCTCAAAAGGATCCTTGCAGTACTTTTGGCTTTACACAGGCTCCTTTGCTAATTATTTCCATATTACTAATTATTCATATCGGCTGTAGAGTCCAAACCAAGATTCTACCACTTGGCAACCTATCTTTGCATACGGTAAGATGCAGAAGTAGTATGAATGTAGATGAATAGTAGATGAATAAATGTATCCTGCAGCTTTTGCTGAAACACTGTTTCTATAAAACCAGTTCCATGTGTTTGATGGTGCAGAACGCTGTTTATTTAAAAGCTGTAGATGCAAAAATCTGTTTGTTGCAAGAGAAACTCTGCACTAAACACACATAATACATATTGTATTTTGAGAGAACAAAGAGGAGGAAGAGGATGACAGGACCACAGAAGTCATAAGACCTTCCCCATTTCCTCATAACTGAGCTCAGCCTTAGGCATGAAATATATTACATACAACTCCAGCAGAGTTGTGTTGTACCAATGAATATATATTGTACACGAAAAAATCTATCATAAAAAAGTTAAAATGAAATTTTATGATCTTAACCCCCTGCCCCCAAAAATAAATCTTATGAACCACAAAACCCCACAACTTTCACCCTTAATTACTTGATTGAGTAAAATTTGTTACTTAACCCACTTACTCAAAGTTTGCAATTATAAAAAAAATCTGATTTAGACATTAGATTGGTTATTTCTAGAAACAGATACTAAGATTAAGTAGATTAAGTAACATATTCACTGTCATCCTGAAGAGGGCAGTCATACAACATCAAAGGAATGCTGTAAAATCTTAAGTAATAGCTGTAGGGCACTGTTCTGTTAAACCTGCTATATTAGAGCTGAACCATTTTTATTATAAGAAGATGATAAAAATCACTTCATCTTGATGCCATCACTCTTCTTAGTCTACCTTTCACTTGTGATGAAACAGTATTTCTGGGAAATTCAGGTACTGCGTTTATACCCTCACTATTTGAGAGAAGACTCTTGTTCCTGTTGATCTCCATGTATTTTGCATCTTTGAACTATTTTGAATTAATTTAATAGGTAGAAAGTATACTTCTGAAAGTATCATTTTGCAAAAGGTTGTCTTAGATTTTCTATAACAGATTCAAAGCACAATTTCATCCACACACTGAAGATAGCAAAGCATTCTGTAACACATCCTCACAGCAGCAGCTCTTGAGGGGTGTGGAGAAGCAGGAGTGAAACAAGGAGGGGCAGGAATAGAAAGTTACAGGATTACCACATACAGAACTGAAGAACATTCTACAGACCACTATATAATAGTCAATAGATACAAAGCTGATACAATCATATTAATAATTTTTTGTAGTGTTGGTTACTCCTTTTCAGATAGAATAATGGTAAAAAGCATAAGCACTTGGCTGAAAAAAATGCAGCCTCCAATTAACATCAGGCAATATCAATTCTGTCACTTCTTATCCACCTATCTCTATCATTAGTTAATATCAATTCTATCAGTTTGGTTCTATGAAGTAATGTTAATTATATGAAATTCTTACAATAATTATACGAAATACTATAAAAGCATAGGGCAGAACTACACTTGGTATCAACTCATCAGAATAATGTTACGACTGCTCTTGTTAGTTTGAGAGGATTTTTTGGTAGGTGGAGAAGATTTAAATGTTACTGCTGCTACAGTCACCTCTTTAGAATTTCATCATAGCAGCAATACAGGAATACAGCAATAACAACGGTAATATTAACCAGCTGCTAGAAAATAGTGGCCATATCAAAAGGGAATGCTACTATTAGATTTATCTAGAAAATACAACATACTGAAAAGTAAGCTGCTAAGCAAATGCTCTACAAAAATTTCTTCCATTATGCAAGAGGTGCTCATGAAATATTAAAAGTTTTATTTAAAAAGATTAAATATGTGGGTGTCTATGGCAGATAGTCAGATTTGTATAGCTTGAGCTACATTAAATTAGATTAATTTGATTCTATTATTCCAACATTATAGTAAGGAAAACACAAACAGAATATTAGGAGAAGAACAAAAGAGACGGTGGAATTATTTGCTAAAGAACGCAGTAAGGCATTATTTTTTGGCACACTATGGACTGTACAAAACACTTACAAATATCCAATTGGCAAAGAATGCACTACCAGGTCACGTACCTGCTCTTATTTATCTGTTTATTTAAATTGTGACCAATGTTGCAATCTACCTCCAAAACAAGTTTTGGTTTTTATTTGGAATAGTTTTCCCAAAATGAAGAGAAGAAGGAGCTAAGTGCATATTTTGATGACTTCTCAGTATTTAGAAGATAATAAATTCAAAATGCTTATTTGCTTTTATTTTTGTTTAGGGTGACTCATAATGTCACAATGAAAAGCACTGAAGAATCTACAAATGTGTCAAGAAAATTCAGCACACACGACAAACTGAAGAGAGTATGGACACTAGTTGAAAACTACACCGTTTATGCAAGCTAGATATCTATAATAGGAGAAAGCAAGCTAAAATCCATGCTATTCCATTTACAGCATCCCATGAAATTCTCAATATTCTGCAGATGAAAAGAAGCTACAAGATCATATTTTGTAGAAGTTGCAAAGTTTAAAAAAAAAAAATTGTGACCACTGGAAGAATAAGGAGTCTCTTATGATCCGAGTATAAAATTACTGCCTGTTAAACAGGACTCATCAATACTTCTATCAAGATCCTGAAGTGCACTGGAAAAGCAATTGCAGAACTTTCAACAGCTCCTTCCACATTTCCTGTTCCTTCTTTGAACAAAAGTTCAAAAGATAACTCCCTCTCAGTACAGCTAAGAGACCTGTCAATGATTTTCTCACTACCTGCTCTTGATCAACCAGAAAAAAACTGAAAGGCAGAGGAACCTGTTTCTTCTTTCTGACGACACCTCCTTGACAGTCAGAATTCTTTTTGCTGTTGACCTACTCTTTGATCGGCTACTTGAAAACAGTTTTCTGAGATATCTTCTTGAACAGGGAAACCAACAGAATTACTCTCTTTTCTAGATTAAAAACCTTCTCTTGGAGGTCTCACTGATAGGGTAGATGTTAATAAAACTATGTGAAATCTCTTCTCTCAAATATTTTGTCATTTCCTTTTGCACATCGTGAGTCAACAGCAGAAAGCAGCTACATTCAGAGCCCTTTATGAAACACACACTATATTAAGCTCAAAACTTAAAAATACACAAACTATACATTGAATTATAACTTACCTTTTATATAATCCTGTAAGAAATACAGAAGGAATAGCTTAAGCAGTTGACTCTGAGCTCATTCTGCAGCAGACTTTCTGCAGTCACTATAAGCTTGTTCCAATAGATGCCATTAATAATTTCTGACAGAATTCAGCCTTGTCACTCAAATGAAATAAAAGAAGTCTTTAGAAAATATGTGCCACACCTGCAAAATTGACCTATCTCCCTCATGTCCCACATATATATTTTATGTATATATAGGTATATTTACACACACATATGTATTTATAGACACACACACAACTTTAGCTAATGGGAGTAATCAGTGCTCCTTTCAATATAATGAAACTTCTGATGCTTTTAAAAATGCAATAGTCTGGTCAACATGGGGGTGAAGAAAATTACTGGCTACACAAATTCCTCTGCATTACCAGCCACTTCTAGCTGCTTCTTCATATATACTGTCTTTGCAAAACTGTGTTTTCCCAGAATCTGGAAGCAGGTTTGTTACTTGTACAGTAAAATACTATTCAACATCCTCCAGGACTGAAACAACACAATTTTCAGTTTGTGTGGTTTACAAGCTTGTCTCCACAAGTAGTCACCTGCCATTACTATAGTCTTCCTCTGTTGCATTTCCCCATTTTTCTCCTGATCATTTAAGACACTAATTGTAGGCTTTAATCTTGATTTGCAATGATTCAAACAGGCTCAGTTACATCTTTAAAAGAAACATTTAGGAATTCACAGGCATAAACAAGCATAGTAGAAAGAAAGCAAATCAAAATCCATTTGTTTCAGGTAGCGTGAAATTCACAGAGGAATGTACATGTCTAATTTACATGTTTTCACCATTATCTCATTAAAAAAAACAGGTCAAGGTATAGACCCTATCCACTGAAACTTAGCATCTTTAGCCTCTAACACTGTTCTGAACTTTTCAAGGAACACTAAGGAACAAAACCAATGAAACCAAATATACATCTTTTTGTTGATGGGCTTCAGCTGTTGGGGAAAAAAAAAACGCAAGTGACCAGTTTCATTTCTCTGACTGAGATATCCCTTTCTAAATGAAAGTACCTCAACAATGAATTTGAAAAATGAACCAGGCAAAAATGTGAACTGTTTGGCAACAAACAAGACATCTCTGATATGTACCTGCATGCAAAGCAGAGATGATTGCTTCTGCCAGTAAGATGAGAGAAGCAGAGCTTAGAAAGTAAAATAAAAGACCTCATATAATTTGCTTATGGAGTGATTAGATAGTAGAGCAACAAACAAAAAAGAACGAGTTAATGATAACAATGAAAGATGCAGAGGAACAGTAAGCACAGTGATGGTTTCAGCAGGCTAGAGCTAAAGCCCATGTGCAGCTGAAAATCAAAGCACTAATAACCAAGCGGAGTGGGGGGGTTGTTGAAGTCTGGTTGGTAAAATGGTGCTGATCCCTTTGGGAAAATGTAGTGATAATAAAATGGGGGAACAGATTCCAAGTACAGGCAAGAAGACGAAGAGCAGAGAAGCTGGAAGAGAATTTTCACCCAAAAATGCATTCAGGTCAGGCTAGTAGTTACCATTTGCTGGGATGCAATACAAAGTACAGGCTGAGAAACGGTCTCTTAATCCCTGTGAAGATGCTGCTGTTAAAGTGACCATTCTTTTGTTCTCCTTCTTAAATATGCAAGTAGTTTTTTTCAGTAATGTGACTGATGTGGTAACAGAGAGAAACTATCTAGCTGAGTGAATACCCAAGCACAAAGGAAAAAGGAAGCTGGCCTTATATCCCAAGGAGTCACTGTTTAGAGTTAGATTAGTTCTGACTGTTCATCTGAACAAAAAAAAAAAAAAAAATTCAAACTGATTCATCATCACAGTGCATCAAAGTGCCCTTTAGGATCTGCTTCCAATATGCTGTTGCAGAATATATACACTGTGAACAGTCAATTAAGACTAACCAAGTTTAATTTCCTGGGACCAAAACTGTTTAATCATACACGTTTCCAAACATGCATGGAAAAAAACCCCAGACGTTCAACTGTTAGAAACACATCCCACTTCCACCAATGACTTCACATTCAAGAGCACATAGGATATCTAATCTGTTATGGTTAATTCATCTCTGAATACCAGCTATGTCATACTGAACCTAAACAATTGGGTCAATAGGAAAACTGACATTTCTATGCTACCGCTTACATAGTTGTGAAGGCAATAGATGGCTTTCAATAGCTTTTTTTGAACAGAAAATTGAAATTTTCTTGTTCACAAAGCTAGATGGAAATGTTGTACTCCAAATTCTGCTTTAGGATAAAGACAGAATTTCCTTAAAAAACACTCAAGAGGGATGACTAGAGGCACTACTAACATGTATACAGAGGTGCTGGTTTACAGAAGACTTCATGTGTTAGGACTGGATTGATTCAGATAGCCTACAAATATATTTTCCAGTCCACAGTTTGTGAAAATATTTCATTAAGATGAATACAGAACCGATATCTGCCTCAAAGATGACAACCTGGTAGTTGTCTTTTAGAAACACCTATAAATCAACCTAATTTGTTTTGGGCATAGAACAAATTCGGATCAGTAATGCAGATATATTTCTAACTTTTAAAAGTATATACTGAAAAGGGATAATGTAAAAAATTAGAAGGAAATCAAGCAAAATTAAGTAAAGGAAAAGCATTAAATACAACAATATGATGTATATCAGGAACAAACAAGCCTAGCATTGGATGAACAGGTAAGTTTCAAAAATAGGCAAACAAAGCATTCAAAAATTTTTTTAATTGATCTTTCTCAAGATGATACATAAGATTATGTATTCATCTCCTGTATTGATAAAGAAACCCTTCTCATTCCATTCGAAGAAAAGATCTTAAGTAACTTTTGCTAGAGAATACCTACAAAACACACAATATGCTTTGGTTTTACTGAAAAAAGATACCCTTTCACTGAAAGGATATTTTTTACATACAAAAGTTTCATCTAAATATCTGGAGTCCCAGGGACTTCTCTGTATGTGGCTTTTTAAGAGTAAGTTGGTATTATTTCCATATACATTCACAAATCGTAACTGTTAAATGATTTATGTGATTGATGTTACAATGTCCTCCTTGCTGTGCACAGAAAAGCCTTGGATTCTCTGAAACAAATTTGGTCAGTGTTCCACATGTAGGTCCTTGCTATATGGATAGGTAAGACTTTTTTAAAATGTTGAAACATCATGCTTCCAAGCATTTTAAGACTTGGCTAAGATCACCTCAACCAAGTTTTATCCAAAATTTGGAACTTCTTTGGCATTAAAAAGGATGGGGGAAGGAGGAAAAAATCCTTCCTTCATACCTTCTAGACAAAGTCCAAACTACAGCACTTTTCAGGAATGGACAAGCACAGTAGCGTTCCCTGGCAGAGAACTTGGAGCACCAAACTGACTTTGCATTCACTTTGAAGAGTGCCAAAAGTGATGCTAACTTTCTGAATGCAAGAAGCTACCTCTCCATCTCTGGTGGCACAACCATTCAAAAAAACTGCCAGAAAAGTCATATAGATTTTACTGTAAGCAGGGACTCATTTTAACAACAAACATTCTAAATATAACCAAATGCAAAATCAGATACACAAAGAATATAGTTTAACAAGATAGGACACACATGATCTATTCTGGCCTCAAATATGCAAATCTGCAATGGCCTGCTCTAATGATGATCAGGTTTCACTGCTCTTCTCCAGAAGAGGACTGCTTTTCCTACCATTGCTTCCCATCCTGTTATCTTTTTTTTGTATAATGCTTTGTTTTTCATGCTTAGCATTTGATGTAGCTCTATGCAACAGCAGCACACAAACACCTTTTTTTTGCCTTTTGAAAATACTGTGCCCCTGTTCTTTAAAAGCTGGACATTTAGAAGAGATAAAATACTGAAATGTCAAGTCTAGCCACCAAAGGGAAAAGACAAAACCTTTTCCTTTTTTTTTTTTTTGTTTTAGATAATCCTGTGGTGCATAAACTAACCAGACTCAATTTTTAGGAGAAATAAAAAGTACTAATTCTTATGACAAAGTTATTCAAAGTCAAATATTTCAGTGTAGGTGGTTTTTTTGTATTTGAAGTATGAAACTGATTTTTTTGTATGCAATTGTTCTGAAAATATTTTGATAAAGTAACAATTAACTTAAATCTTAGACAAAAGCATCCTCATACAACATTACAGATTAAGTTAAAAATCTATTTTTCCTTTAGGCAGAGTGGCTAGTGCATAGCTAACAATAAAGTAATGCATGCATTTCAGTTCTGTATATCCTTTCAGTGCTCCTGTCCATTAATTAGCCATTGATTTGAAAATATTGATTTTCCTGATACTGGTTTTATGTGCAGTACGATCAACCTCATCAAATTCCTTTTATTTCACATGAAAAAGTGGATCACACCTTCACATTTATTTAAACAAACTCAACTGAAAGCAGTATGTTGGTTTTTTTCCCTCATTTTATGCTTAAATATTTTCAGTTGCCTATGTACATAAATGGCTAGCCTGGTATATTACAGGATGAAGTTTATAAGCTCTTTTTCAGTACAGTAAACAATATACAGTTATAAGCAAAATTAACTTCCTTAAACAATATACAGTTGTAAGCAAAATCAACTTCCTTAACAGCAATATTTATGTTGTTTTCACATGCCCTACAAAAGAGCTGTACATCATAACACATGGAAAGAATTTGCTATGGCCATTATAATAATGAATACACTGACCCTTATAAAGCTGAACTTAGTACATCTCTTGTAGCTTTATCTACTGGGTAGGAAAATAAGGAATGACTTAAAACAATATGGTAAACTTTCAACTCCTATTTCATCTCCTAAAGTTCAACTCTGGCAACACAAAGAAGAAATATAGCAACCAAGTGCTGGAAGTTTTAAAGAAAAAATTCCTTTGATTTAAGAAAGCTTCTGTACCTACTCCTTCACCTTCACAGTTCAGATGTGGAGGGTGAGCTCATGGGAATGCAATTTATATACTCTCCCTCAAAATTGACCAACTGACTTCAATGACAAAAAAAAAATCTATTAAAAAAAAAAATCAAATAGAAACCATATATGACTACAAATACACAGGTTGAAGTTTCTATTGTAAATGTCGCATTCCAACACTCAAGAAAGCTAACAAGCTGCTATATTTACCAACTGTGCATTGTTTAAGGTACACCTATTTAAAACCAAGAAATAATATTTCTTCATATAAAGCTTACGTATTTCATAGTTCTACAGAATATTTTGCTGCCTATTTAAATACTGTTTAGAACTCCCTGCACAACAATCCCACCTATTACTAAACATAATAATTTCTAATGCATATTTTGGCTGAAGAAGGTTTTATTAGCTCAGTTTCTGATTTAGTAAGGTAATTAAATGCATGACTACCTTTCAGTCCCTTGGCCCTATTTCCATGTCTATCATTAGTCATTTTTGGATTAACTTACTGAACTAGGAACTTGCAGAGAAAGCTCTTGAACTTAGAAGAATACCAGAGCCACTCTAATAGGAGCCACCAGAACGTATCAAAGTGCAGTGCCAGACAGTATTCCACAACAAGCATGTCCTCGTGGAAAAAATGTACTTCCATGTAAGAACTGTCCAAAGCTGTGAAATCACAGGGTAACTTACACCTGCATCAGAGCCTTGGACATCGCTTAACTGAAGAAACCAGTGAAGTGTCATATTATTAGATGGCAATGAATCACTTCTGTCACAAAATGTCTTTGGAAAGATCATGGTCGACTGATAATAAAATAAAGCAGATTTCTTAAAGAGAAAGTCTTGGTCAGTTCTGTACATTTTATTCAACTGTAATTGAATAAAACGCAAAACTAGGAAGAGTTCTAAAATTTGACATATAGATTAAAAGGCAGTTGAAAACATCATGTAAAAACCACAGGAGCCTGTTAAAAAGTAAGCATCTATCCCATGCAAAGAACAATTCTACTCAGTATACTGCACATTGATTAAAATGTTCACTTGAAAACTGTGGTGAGGAAGATGAAAAATATCACTAAGGTTTAAATTACCTGCAAACAGAGCACTGCCGCTGCGGCTGGAGAGCGGTGAACATCACTATCACAGAGTAGTTACGAGGTGGAGCCTTCACAAATCTTCGGAATTTGTCTCCGTTCATGCGGATGACAGAGCGCCTTGAGCTCCACTCCATCAGCTGTTCCACCTTCTCAGCCAAAAGATTCTGTAATTGAGGACAAAGATGAGGAATGTTTAAGCTTAAACTTCAAGCACTTTGTACCTATATTCTGCCTTTGCATCCTCAGAGCTCCTATGCACTTAAGCAGGAGGTTGGGGGTACCTGTACATATCTTATAGCACAGTTTAGTCTCCTATGTAGACAAGTAAATTTTAAGTATTTTAAAAAATAAATCGATGTGGTATTAAACAGAAAGGATACATAAAATGAAATCAAACAGGTTGCTACTGAAGGCAAAGGAGTAGAGTAAGGCTAACTGTCTAAATACAAGATATCAGTACAGCAATCATTTACTTTCATTAAAAATTGGAAGCTTTAGGAAATGCAGCATTATGTTATATTTATTCTTTTTAGTAAAAATCACAGTAGGATATTGTCAGTCATTCAAATATTACAATGAAAGAAAAATGTAGGTACAAAGAGAAAGAAAAAGTTATTATGTTCAGAATTTCCTTACAAATATATATCATATTGAATTTAAATTAATATAAATTTTATATTTTGCTACAGACAGGAATGCACTGTCTTATAAACCCATCTAGGCACATTCTGTTACGAGATCAACACATGAGATCTCAAGATTGAGATCCCGAAAATATGTTGGCTGAACTATAAGTGTATAATAAAAAAAAAAATTTGCTTGTGTGTGGCCTTTCTTTTGCATGAAAGCATTCCATCACATGAATGATTTAAAAGCAGGCTGAGACATATTACAAGATGGCCCTCAAGTTAAATACATTCATCTAATTATTCCTATGAAAATCTATCTGATTTTTTTTTTAAAACAAGTAAGCCTTATGTCACACATGCTCAGTAGAGACTTTTTAGTCTCCTAAATTACCTAGGTTCAGTGCGGTTGCACTGACCATGCTAGAGCAGGTGAATCTACACCTACAGCGTATCAGGATGAATGCAACAATCCATCTTGTTTTAAGTCTTCAGTTTCCTGCACAAGGACACTGTGGAAGCTGCCTATATCAAATAAGAGCTAAAAAGAGTGGAAAAAACCGGAATAGTACAACTTGCACAGAAGCTGAGTGTTGAGAGAAGGTGGGAAGGACGGAGAGGGGGACAGACAGAAACAAAGACTGGAAGTGAAGAAGGAGCTCCAAACAAAAGAGAAACTGAGTTCAGGAAACTGGAAGGTGAGAGACCTCTGATAAAATACTCATGAGTTAGTGAAAGGCTATACAAACTGATGAGGGTCTGCAGTGGAAGGGAAGAATAAACTAGCTTAAACATATTGAAATGGGGATGCTCTGAGGACGAGAACATGATGACAGGCAAGGCAAGGATAAAACTCAAATACTGTGCAGTAACAACTGAGCAAGGACACAAGGTGGCTTTTGTAGGACTTTTTAAAAAAAACCCAGAATTAAATAGTAAAATTAGCTCATCTAGTAACATTTTGAAAAATCAGTAAGGCTATAAATAAGAGTATAGATAGATATATGAGGGGAAGGAAGGACTGAACTACACGGATAAAGGAAAATTACATTTTGCCTGTGTTGTGGTTTCACCTCAGCCAGCAACTAAGCACCACACAGCTGCTCGCTCACTCACTCCCCCCACCCTGGTGGGATGGGGAGGAGAATCAAAAACAAGTAAAACTTGTGGGTTGAGATAAGAACAGTTTAATAATTGAAATTTAAAAAAAAAAAAAAGGAAAGGAAGATAACAAAAAGAGAGTGAAATGTAACTCAAGAAAGACAAGTGATGCACAATGCAATTGCTCACCACCTGCTGACCACTGCTCAGCCAGTCCCCAAGCATCGATCTACTCCTCCCTGGCCAATTCCCCCCAGTTTATATACTGGGCATGACATCACGTGGTATGGAATATCCCTTTGGCCCGTCTGGGTCAGCTGTCCTGGCTGTGTCCCCTCCCAATGTCTTGTACACCCCTCCAGCCTTCTTGCTGGCTGGGCATGAGAAGTTGAAAAATCCTTGACTTGGTCTAAACACTACTGAGCAATAACTGAAAACATCAGTGTGTTATCAACATTCTTCTCATACTAAATCCAAAACATAACACTATACCAGCTACTAGAAAGAAAATTAACTCTATCCCAGCCAAAACCAGGACAGCCTCTCAGATCTTCCATCTTAAAAATTAGCAGATGATGCCCCTTGGAGCTCCTTATAAGGCACAGCTGGTCATCAGAAGTTTTGAGTCCAAAAGAAGCTTTGATCAGCGTAAATCATGAACAGTTCTGAGACATATTTAGCTCTTGTAAAGCCTTTAAAAAAACATATTTTAGGTTTTCATTTCTATTCTCAGAATTTAGCTGAGATTTGTAATCACAAATGGAAGGAGAGATTACAACTCTGTTTATCATGAGAATACCAATGAATCAATTAATACTATAATTTTTCTTCTGCTAAATGACACATGTTTTGGGTAGTTTTGCTTCAAAAAGATATTATGTAAGTTCTTTTCTTTAAAAAGAATCATAAAGCAGATTACATAAAAATGAAGTCTATTCATTTGTAAAACTTCCTTGGATTAGCAGTGCCCGGATTAAATCTTTCTGTTCATTTCAAAAGATTCACTAGTTTTGCATGAGGAACTCCAGTTGGTAATGTGCAATAAAACAAGGAGCTAAAAAGGATGTGGACTCATATTTCCAAAAACTTTAATAATTGAAACAAAAAGATAAACCAAAGAGAACTAATAAAAGATACAACTTTTAAATTAACGCAGGAAGGATGCGTAATATCCTCCTCAGTACAGAAAACCAAAGACTTTTCAGAATATGCCTTATTCTGAGAAAAGATATAGAAACCCATGAAGTAACATTCATTAAGGGTATTAAAGCAAAAGCATGATCTTGACAGAAAAAACAGGGGAGAAAAATACCAGCTCTATTACTGCTATATAATTTGTTTCTACAAAATAATCAGTGATATCAGAAGAGTCTTACTCAGAGAAGACACACACAAAGCTTTACTTGGAAGCTTGTTGCCAATAAACAATTGCCTTGATTCCTTCAGATTCAGCCATGTATAATGTCACCTTCACATAGTTATTGTGCAGTACTGTGAAGTTCACCATAATGTTCTCAACCACTTGGATCTTTTGTTTTGCTTTTTCTAAATGCACTAGGTTAAAAAGCTAGTAACTAAGCTAAACTAATGTTTACTACACTAGGTAATCAAGCTAGTACTTCAGGAGTATAAAGTCACTAGGTAAGATTTTATTACTTGCTGCACTGGATTATGAAGAAATCTGGTTTTTTTTCTAATATAGTTATCACTGATTAGATTGCAGATAATCACATATATCATAAAACATTCTGCTATAGGCCAGATTTCTCTTAGGTAACTGACTGCACTTAGATATCCTACCACTTTTTAGTCCACTTTATTCCAGAAAGTCTCCTTTTGCAGAGTAATTGATAGAAGAGACCTTGGACTGACAGCTCCAGAATTCACAATGAAGTCTGTGGAATATCCTATATTTTATGGCTTTCTGATTTGTAACACTTTACAGATAGATGAAGGTCTGATATGGTTTTGTCATTTATAAAACATTTGCACAATATATGCTGCTGAGTAAGTTATCAACCTTTTCCTCAACTCATTTAATAATGAAATCCAAGAAATAAATCTAGTGTTAAATGAGTTTCCATTTTAGCTGTGCATTTTACTTTAAAGTTGAGTACCTGCGTTCAAGAAGTATAGCACATTTCAACATTCCAACCGTCTACTTTAGCTTTGGATCAAAAAGGCACTCACTTTTCAGACACTACACTCAGAAAATTGACCAGTCTGTTAAAAAGGGAAATAAATGTATATTTTAAACAAACGCTCAAGCTACTAGCAGACTCGCCTTGTGGATTTCATAATTCAGAATGTAACTCTGATATTTTTGTAAGAAAATTAAAAGTTTGTAAGATAACACTGTATAAAAAACAGATTGTTGAATAAAGGTGTGAGTATGAGGACTACCTCCAGTGAAAAATTTTCTCCTGTGTAGAAGAACAGTGTTGAAAAGTGAAGAGAAATTGACAGAAAACATTTAGAAACAAATGGCAGAATTTTCCCTATTACCCTAATGGAATAATAATAAAAATAATAATCTCCTAATACCCAGGAAAGCATTGTTAGAAAAGACAATGATCTATCCCAAATTATTCTTGCCATGAAGGTACTGAAACTGAACATGTGCTCCAGTGTTTTTCTTTTACCATTTACCATCTAACTATACAAAGCATACATAAAACTGTCACCAAAATTAATTCCCATTAGGATTCCAGACATTTACAAAAGTTTTATTAACTTGCATCTTTCCACCCCCGGGGAACCTCTTCTGCCAAAGAAAATCTAGAAGTACAAGAGGATGGCTAAATCAGACCCACTAGACAAAACACATCTTGTGATGAGTGAGATACATGAACAATTGTTACTCATGTCCAGAAAATGAGACACACTATCTGATTTTTGCTCTAGACTGCTAATTTTCTGCTCCTTTCCACAGTGTATACAGGTAAAGACCCTACATTTCTTTAAACTCATTTATTTACAGAATTCCTCTGAGTACTTACTAGCTTTATACTGGTAACTCAAGGGGGCTGTTTTAGTTGAAATACTGAACACAAAAAACCCACAAGCATAAATTTGAGAAGGGAAATTCTTCCTTTACAAAGGAAACTACAGTTTTGTTGGTGCAAATAACTACAAAAGGGTCAACAGATAACAGTCTACTGATAAAAGCATAGAGAACATTTAAACCAATGGGTGAAGAAGCAGCAGCCATGTATAATTTATTTATTTTTATTAGCTGATGCCCCAAGCAGAATAAAAGAACCTATATGACCTATTTGTGGAAACAACATGAATGCTAATATCTGTAAACCAAACAGAACTATAATATTACTTGCTGTTCCTACGCTATTTTGTAACAAAGTGAAGAGATATGGGTTGTAGTGAGGTGGGTGTCAGTCTCTTCTGTCAGGTGGCTGGAGATAGGACAAGAGGAAATGGCCTCAAGTTGCACCAGGGGAGGTTTAGGTTGGATATTAGGAAAAATTTTTTTACTGAAAGGCTTGTCAGATATTGGAACAGGCTGCCCAGGGAAGTGGTTGAGTCACCATCCCTGGAGGTATTCAAAAAGCGCGTAGATGTGGTACTCCAGAACATGGTTTAGTGGGCATGGATGATGGTTGGACTCGATGATCTTGAAGGTCTTTTCCAACCTAAATGATTCTATGTTTCTATATGGCACAACAGCATTTTTTCAAAACTAAATAACCCTTAAAAATGTTTACCAAGAAAATCCAGAAGCCAGGAATTTTCTGATGCAACAAGGAAAGCAGTTCTTTATTTAACACGGGGATTTCTCCATAAAGAGATCACCTGTGAAAATTATTTTTGTTGCTGGAGTAGCAGCAGAGTCATTGGTATTTTGGCCTCAATCCCCTCAAGCAGATGAGCAGTCCCCACTGAAATAAGCTGCTTGGGACAGCAATTCTAAATAATTCTGCTTTTGTCCCTGTCGCTAGCAAGATTTTTCCATTTGCAGTTGTCCGTATCGTTGAATCAAGAACAAAGCAAAAA
This sequence comes from Buteo buteo, assembly GCF_964188355.1. Taxonomy (NCBI): domain Eukaryota; kingdom Metazoa; phylum Chordata; class Aves; order Accipitriformes; family Accipitridae; genus Buteo; species Buteo buteo. The sequence continues at coordinate 32,949,431 of NC_134171.1, read as the reverse complement.
AAATAAAGTTGAAGTTCATCTATTATAGATCTCAGTTTCCAGCGATGTGATGAAACAACTATGCCACCTGTGTAAAATGTAAGCAAACTGTGACAAGTTATGAAACAGAAGATGCAGGCCCAGCTTCCAGCATCTGCACCTGAAGCAATTCCCTATTAGGGACTGCTTCCCAGTGATCCCCCGTATCTCCTCTCTGCTTCTTAACCCAACAGAGCTTGGCATCTACAAGCCTTCCCTTTCGTACTCTGCAACTAGCAGATTAGCTACTCAAAACACAGCTTTATTTATTCACCCTCCCAAGACACAGTGCCTACAAGACAAAGCATAAACAACAATAACAACCACCCTGTATACACACATTTTGCCTCACTTGACTGTTAATCTTCCTTGGCCAGATTTTCTAAATTTCTTCTGGCCCAAATTAAACCATATCTCTCGGGGGGGGAACAAAACAAAACAAAAACCAAACCAAACCAACCACCCAGATCTTCCTAAATGCTGCTTGCTCTGTCTGTCCAATGGGTGCCACTGACATTTTCAAGACAAACCTCTTATTTTTAAAACAACAACAAATATTAAGATTTAAATACTTGCTGATTCACGTTTGTTGATCTGGGAAATATACATCATAGCAAAATAGCTGGAGTACGGCAAAGGGAAGTTTCTCCTTGGTTCTCACAGTCGTTGTATCAGATTGTCTTCATTACATAAATGTATTTCTGATGGGTTTACAGTACTGAAAATGTATTTTGAATTAAATTTCTTCCTTAGACCTCCTTTCATTTACTTTGCCTTCAGTCAGAACAACATCACACAGGTAACTTAAGGCATAAAGGGCTATACAATAGGGCAAAGAACAAAGTCCCAATGATACTACTCAATGCTTCAGTGTCCAAATTAGCCTCCTTTCATTTGAAACTGTCCTGGTTTCAGCTGGGATAGAGTTAACTGTCTTCCTAGTAGCTGGTGCAGTGCTATGTTTTGTGTTCAGTATGTGAAGAATGTTGAAAACACTGATGTTTTCAGTTGTTGCTCAGTAGTGTTTAGACTATAGTCAAGGATTTTTCAGCTTCTCATGCCCAGCGAGGGCACCTGACCCAAACTGGCCAACGGTGTATTCCATACCATGGGACGTCCCATCTAGCTTAGGAACTGGGAAGGGGGGGGCAGGGATTCACCGCTCGGGGACTGGCTGGGTGTCGGTCGGCGGGTGGTGAGCAATTGCCCTGCGCATCATTTGTACATTTCAATCCTTTTATTACTACTGCTGTCATTTTATTAGTGTTATCATTATCATTATTCGTTTCTTCTGTTCTATTAAACCGTTCTTATCTCAACCCAGGAGTTTTACTTCTTTTCCTGATTTTCTCCCCCATCCCACTGGGTGGGGGGGGAGTGAGTGAGCGGCTGCGTGGTGCTTAGTTGCTGGCTGGGGTTAAACCACAACAGAAACACACTGCCTCTTACCAATTTGCTTCTTTCAGGTTTCAGAAGAGGTTTCAGCTCGTTCTGATGTAAGAGGGTGCCTCCTGAATACTAATAGACATGTGAAAATGGAAGCTCTCAGCTCTAGAAAGGTAGGGTCAAGATCTCTAAGATGAGATACATGTACTAGGAAAAGTCCTCAAAAAAATTGGGCAGGGAGTCAATCTACTGCCAAATACTAGTAAGGCTGAGGCATTGGTTATTACCAAGCCATTCCCCTTTCCTGATGAAAAATTCAAATTCAGTCCAGTAGCTCAAATTTCAGTTTCTGTAGTGAAAGCAATAAAGCAAGGAGTTTCTAATTAATGATTTGATACTATATTTGCTACTGCAGGTAAATTAACTACAGATTTTGTTGAGTATTTCTTAAATTATGATGTTGCAAATAAAAATGGAGATGGCTTGACTTCCATGTTTCCTTTACATGTATCTTACCAAAACCAGCTAATGTAGACTGATGAAGACTCCTTTATTCACTTAGGTGCATCAAATACCCAAGAAATGTTAGCTTTGTAGGTAATTATTTCAGGAAAACACTCGTAAAATAAACCCCAACGTTGCCCTGATAAATCATAGCCTCTCAATCTGATGTATGTAGCTTAAATTCCAATTTAACAGTCTTCTTTTTCTAGTCTTTCGTTACACTATGAATAATAGTATACAGAAACTAACTGTACTAATAAATGCATTTCTGCAGTATGTTATAAGAACAGTTAACTCCTCTAAAAATGTGTCTGATAGTAATTACATATCTGTGAATGTTTGACTCCATTACATTAATGGCAGAGAGACAGTGGAATTAACATTGAAAGTGTTGCTACAGCCTATTTAACCTTACAATCATTCAGTATTCTCTTGTCCCTTGTTCACCTGATGCCTGCATATAAATGTAATTTACACTGCCAATGTATCAGTATCCTTGAACATATCAAAAATAGTTTTATCACTCATAAACCTTGGCAAACAATACTTGCATATACTTAGGTAATTTTAGGTACTTATATCATTCCCTACACACTAAAAAGGGAGAAGATAGATGACTACTTTCCTGCACAAGCCTTCTAAACAAGACCTCCCATGGCTCATGGACTTGAAGGTGCTAAAGAAGAGTAATTTCTTTGATCTGCCTAGATCTTCTCTCTTTTCTCCAACACTTCCTAGGTTATTCTGGAACCTGGCTAAAAACTTAAAACATACTTCATTTTTATCAAAGTTTATTCCTCTTAAAGTAAGACATGCAGCACCAGTAGCTTTATCCAAAATATTTATTCCCTATTTTGAACTTGTCTATAATCAAGAATAGAAACCGCGGGTCACGTCAAATTTACAAACTTTGTTAAATGTAATTTCTTGATTCACAACACAAGAAACCCTAGGTCTAGTGGAGAACTCCAGGATTAAGTATCTGGATATTCCAGTAAGCAACACACTTTTCTGCAGCAGAAATTAGCAACATTTACATCAAATTCTGGAGGCATCAGAAGCACAGTACAATCTATTCTGTAAGTCATAAGGTCATAAACTAATTCTTCTACTGAGAATGGCTGTATCAGTTTCCTTCCGTGTCCCCCTCTCCTCTGCAGCTTTCCATGATCTTTCAAAGGATGTTTTTCAATTAAAAAAAAAACAAAGATGATCATGAGTTAATGCAAATATTACTAACCACTAATATATACAAAAACCTGTTAGGATGCTTGTTTCCCTTTCAGATAATTTATTTATTTACAAAAAGCCATTGCCTGAATAAAACTGAGAAGCCATGTAAGCTGGCATGGCATGACTGACTTGATATTATGCTCCATTGACTTCAACTCATTTAGCTGTGACTGAGGATTTGCTTCTTGGAATCAGACACCAATTTTCATCTTTATGCAAAATAGCCTACATTTTGTGGTATTAAGCTTAAGAGAATTCTTTTTAAGGCTGAGTAGATAAATCAGAGAACTAAAAGTACTGAGGTTTGTTATTTTAGCCTATGAGTTGCTCTATTAGTGATTTAAGAAAAATCTGGTTGATTTCCTATTGCTTGGAGCTGTCGTTTTCTGATCATTATACGAGAAAGTATTAACATTTAAATTTTTTTCCACTGTAGAAAACACAAGATAGAAGGTAACCTGCGTAATGGTTTACATGGATGTATTTTGTCCAGTTGATTTAAAAAAAGATCCTTAATTTCCATGGAGTTCAATCAAAAATTGACAATTTCTTTCAAAATATAAGAAATTCATCCTATTTTGTAATTAATACTTTTTAAAGTTTTCACAATTTGTCACACATTTTATTTTTTAATGAATGTAAGTATTCATAAAGTTCACCTAATTTAAATAAAGTCTGTAAAGTCAACATTATGAATTACAGAGTAGGACTCTAGTACTGTAAACAAGCACACAGTTTACTTCAGGAAAGAGAATCCGTACTGTACTGCACTAAATAAACACAAGTTAAACCGTTTAAGAGTTTACAGAAATAAGCCTGAGTAAGAAGCCCTATACAACTATAGGCTTTTTCCCTACCGTTTTATTTTACTATTTTTTTTACAAGCATGGAAGTAATTAAAAATATAATGAGAAATATCAAAAGGATGAATTATGAATTAGAGAAAAGATACTTACAACAAAAGCATCAGCTAAACCTTAAAGTACATTTTGCTTAGGTCACCTTTACAGTGAAAGGATATTAGTCTCGGGAGAGCATAATATAGGACAACCAGGATGATTCCAAGAGTACTTGATACACAAAAAGGCTAAAAAAATTCCATTTATTCTCGGTGGAAAACACTTCAGGGTGACCTAGCAAAAATATTGCAAAAGTTCTTGATTAAAAGGTGGGAAAAAATCCATAGCTATATACTAAAATGATGCAGAAAATGTTAAAAACTAACATAATTTTGCACAGGTATTTCAATTTAATAAGATGATCAACCTCCTAATTCTAAATGACTATGTTTTTTCAGTATTCAGAACCTTCAGATTCCTGGGAACTGGATATGACCATACCTTTTAGAGTGTTAAGTTTATGATTTTTAAGCAGATACTTCAAGTTAATTACATGCACAATTATTACTTCACAAAAAAAACCTCTTTCTAAATCCAGGAACATATCTCACAGCTAGAGTCTATCAAGGCACGTGTGACTAATATACTCGTTCAGCCTGCCATTTTCAAATATTTCTGAGTTCTAGATAAGATTAACTTAGCTAAGACAGCCTTTTAAAATAATTGCTATTTATATTACCATTCTGAGTTTCAGAAATTCTTCCACACATCCCTCAAGATTTTTTTATTAAGTTCAGCTTGCTGCAATACTCATCTCACAGCATTCAGCAGCCTGGCTGAATTTACTGTGGAGAATTATGAATTAACTACTGAAAGCCATTCAAGAACAATTATATACTTTGTGTACCTCCCCCTTGCCACAAAAAATACTGACTTAGACACATTATTAACATTGTGCTTATTTTTAAAAATAATGCAACTTTTGATCTCACTCTTTTCCCTTCATTTCTTTAGTGTTTGCTGAAATCAGCAGGCAGCCTTATTTAAACTATCTAGATAATTTGAAGAAATGGCATTGTCAGATATGAGCAAAGGCTCAATAGTACACAAAGTCACAAGCCATTTCTCCTTTTTTCTCCCCAAATGCCATTTTTTCAGTTGTTTTCTAAGGCTAGAGTCCAAAGTGTCTCTGAAAACAGGAAAGTGAGGTCTCTCTTGAATTATATTCCTGTTTGACTACTCTCAAGCACTATTTGTGAAGAGAAGTTGAACATTTCTCCAAACAGTGCTACATAACCCACTGTTCCCTGTCTATTGCAAATTATTTTGTTCAGCTGAATCTCTTTAAAATAAGAGATCTATTAAGAAAAAATAGCGTTAGAGCAAGCCATAAGAACCCCATAATCCAGGATCAGGTTGCTCCTATACTAAACAGTTTTGTAACATACCAGAGCATTTAGCTCATGTACTTTATACAGAATGAGGAGATGCTGCCCAGGGAGAAATGCAAATAACTTAGATAGTACGATCCTTTTAAAAAAACCCAAAACCTCTTCAGAATTAATTTGTTCTGTAATACTTTCTGTATCCATAAGAGAAATACTGGAAAAAAATAAAAAAAGGTCAACATTAACTTAAATTTGCTGTTTCTTTGGGATACAATACAGGCAATCAGAATATTGACTTCAAGTCTGAAAATGAAGAAAAGGGTCTGCATTTCTTATCTAGTCTGGTTGCAGGTTCCATTTACAACTCTAAAGCAATTTCACAGAAATCACAGTGTGGCTGAGGTTGGAAGGGAGCTCTGGAGGTCATCTAGTCCAACCCCCTCTGCTCAGGAAAGGCCACCTAGAGCTTGTGGCCCAGGACCATGTCCAGAGAGCTTTTGAGTATTTCCAAGAAAGGAGACTCCACAACCTCTCTAGGCTGAGCCTTGCCAGTGTGCAGTCATCTTCACAGTGAAAAAGCATTTCCTGATGTTCAGATGGAACCTCCTGTGTTTCAGTTTGCACCCATTGCCTCTGGTCCTGTCACTGGGCACCAATGAAGAGTCTGGCTCTGTATTCTTTACACTTTACCCTTCAGGTATTTATATACATTGGTAAGATCCCTCACAAGCCTTCTCTTCTCTAGGATAAACAGTCCCAGCTCTCTCAGCCCTTCCTCAGAACATTTTCAATTTCAGAACATCAGATGGAAAGCATGATATTTAAAGGATGTGCGTGACAAGACATCACTTTACTGAACGGTAGTTCCAACCTATTTTTTGTTCTTTGTGAGTGTAAAGCAAGTTCTGCTCTATAGAGCAAGTAGCATCTAGAGGAAAGGGGACTTGAACCAGCATAGACACCAACAAAATTGACCTTTTGTTCAAAGTGTATTTGTTCCATGTTTCATGATAAAGTAACTGAGAAATCTACATTACTGGAAAGACCCTCCTTTTCCTAGCAATATATACACAGTGCTGTTGAATTAGCATACCATCACTCCTCTCCCCACTCCCACCCCTTACTTGCACATTCCTCTGCATATTTGTGGAATGACAAGATTTTATGTTGAAAGTTGATATAGCAATGATGATGATAGCACCACACAGAGGTAAATCACTTTAGAAATTTGAGGTTGCTTTGCCTTTTGTGGAATGCTGGCAACAAATCACAATTTGAAAGGGGGCAAAAAGCCAAAAGAGCAACAAAAGTTCAGGGTATTACTGGATTTTCTCTCCGAAAAATCTGAAGAACTTAAATGGCATCCAGATCTTCTCACTCTCTGTAAACAGGGATTCTAGAGACATTCTACAAAGCCTTTGACAGCTCTGCTCTCTTCACTGTGGTATCACCACATAGACTTATCCCTCAAAGCCCTGAAGTACTGTGCTACCACTGAAGAATTACCCAGCAATCAAGCCAGACAACCAAACTATGGGTAATGTTAAAAAAGAACTTTCTTCCTCTTCTTCAATTTTCTAAGTTATTTCAAACACCAGGTTAAAATACAGATGCTGTATTTTCAATCACCGAAAGTACAGAACAGATGACTAAGCTGCTACAATGAAAACAAGTTTTATTTAAAAAAGAAGCTTATGAAATGCTAGCTATGAAAAAAGCATCCAGACTTTACAGTGAATTAGACTATAAAGGAAGATTGGGAAGGGGCAGGAGCATGTCCTGTTAAAAGAAAGAATGCTAAGAACAAATTAATTCAACAACCATTTAAGATTTAAAATGCATAGTAAATACAATACAAATCAAGAGATGCTTTGGTTCCATAAATGAGTGAAAACACACCAGAATGAAGACGAATAAAAGGGCAGAAATTAAACTATTATAAGGGCACTTAAGCAGTCTCTGGTAATCAGAAATATAACTGCTTGAACAGGAAAACAATGAGACCTCAATCAAACACACTGAAATAATTTTGACAGAATCCCCTTAAGAATAATGAATGAAAAAACTTTATTTTTTTAAATTGCTCCACAAGGAATATAACAGTACTTTGTCTTACTTTGTTATTATATAACAGACAGTTAAAATGAAGGTATACAACATAAAATAATTTTACAGGAAGCTAAGTGACCTTTAACTATATCAACATATCATCAGAGTTCTTATGAATAAGTCGCTCCAGACAAGCATAGAAAGACCAGTTAAGTTGATCTAGAAGCCACATAAAGCATCTAGCTGAAAAGCATTCTGGGTATGAGCTCTTTGGCTATTGCATCTCCCAAAACTTAACCAAAAAAACCCAACAACAACAACAAAAACAAAACAAAAAAACAAAAGCACATAGGCAGATGTCATGGATTTGCTTTTTCAGCATTACCGAGAGGATTCTCAAGTACCTATTCCTTATTGGCACCTTTACTATTAATAAGAAAGGTTACCTTGCTGATTAACACACTGGGAAATTAAAAAATAGAATTAAATTTCTCATCTGATTCTTCACAGCAACTGAATTGTAAATGAATTAAAAGACTAATGGCAGAGGAAAGATGTGGTGGTGATAAGCAATAAACACTTTCTATCTTGTGACAAGCCAGTTAGGTACTTTCTGAAAGAAGATATCTAACTATGCACAAACTAGTCTATGTACAAATTAAGAATTTCAAATATTATAATCAAAAAGTTGCAGGCAAAAGAGTTATCAATCTTGAGAGTGGAAAAAGTTATTACCAAAGACACTGAAACATCTTCTAACTACCTACCATATATATGAGTCGCATTTCTTCCTTAAAATTCCAGGTGTTCTTCATGTTTTACCCATGAACCCAAGTACCCGTAGGATTAAGCCTCCAATGTACAAACATGGTAGAAAAGAAATAAATATTATATAAAATATTATTACTATTAATATTATTACTATTCTCACTACACAAAAATGATAGCTCTTACACCTGCTAAGTCTGGAGTTATCATGGTTAAAAATAACTGCAGATTTTCCACAAAAAAAAATACTAATTATTCTTTTGCTAAAGAGGAAAATGCCAATTTCAAGACCTAAACAAGCCTAGAAGTATTAAAGTTCAATTCTGTAACAGAACCGGTACAGACCACTGATTATTCTGCATCTAAAGTTAAGGAAAACAGAATACATGTGCTTTTGAAGTGTAGGGTGTTTAAAGATAGAGGAGAAAGGGAAAGAAAACAAATTATTTGGCAGTTTGTTTTTTGTGGTTCATTTTAAGGAGCTTGTTGACATAGAATAATGAAAAATATAAAAGGAGAAAGGAAGCATGACTATAAAATCTGACGTTCCACAGACCTATCCTAGAGATTTGCTTTGAAAGCAATTAGAAGGATAATTCTGCGAAGCACTTTCCCTGATTTTTTTTTCAGCTGAAGAAGACAAATCACTGTTCCCGATTACCTAAATGCGCTCAGATATACTCTGAAGTCCTCTGTAGATCCCGAGTCCATCACCGTAAGGACATAACAGAGGCTGTACCAGCTCAGGCCAAAAGTCAGCCCAGTCCACGTCCAACAGTGGACTCCTACAAAACATGGGAGGAACTGAGCAAATATATTATATATCCTAGTACATATTCTCCCAGCCCTTACCATTTGCATCTCAGGGATGTCCTGACACAGAAAACGCTATCTTTGTCTTTAAAATAACTCCACAAAGGATAAACACTGAAAAAGTAGATACCACTTACCAGCTCATTCCAATTTTAGTTTGGCACAATTTACACTCCATGTTGTTCAAGGGAGTCAGGGTTTCGTATTACATGAACTGGACACTAAAAAAAAAGTTTCCTACAGAACTGTATTATTTGTTGTGAAAAAATTTCCTTCCCCCTTTCAGGGTGGGGGAGAGAGAAAGATCAATATTAGCATTATGTATGTGCACATCTCTAAATAAAATTCTCAACTTGCACAATTAATTTTTCCCCATCTATATTTAGAAGAAAACAATTATGGATAAACCTCTCATTCTGGCAAGCCTAAAGATGAAATTTAAAGTAATAGGAATTACATTCAGATTTAAGAAATCCATTGCAGACAGTTCAACTCCTCCCCACACATTTTCAGTGAAATAATACATCAGTGACCGCAGGGAGGAGAAAGCATCACCAGAAGTTAGATGCAATTACTGTCCTAATCCCTACAGACACAAAGACAGAGAATACACTTTATCTCCATTTGACAGAAACCTACCCTTTTACAAGAACACCACATGATTTGCTATAAACTTTTAGGTCTGCATCACATTTAAAAATAAGTACATGAGGCATTACTTTCCAATTTACTTTCCTGGTACATAAGTACTTATCTCCCACTCCAAGAATGTAGTTCAACTGAATTGAATTTACTCTGCAAAACAATATAATTCTAATCAGAAAAACATTTTTTAAATGTATAAAATTATGAAATGTATATAGGACACAAGAAAAATAAAAATTAAAAACAATACAGTTAAACATTCTGCACTATATATACACACAGTTACATATGCACGACTGAAACTGGATGAATATTAAAGCAACACATTTTTATGGTTGATTATACACACAATCCAAATAGCATTCTGATTTGACTGAAATCATCTGATTGCCTAACTGACACATTGTTAGTTTGGCTCATTGGGTTTGGCCAAATACCCAATAATTTAACATTTTGTGGTACAAGGTGAGAAGAGACAGTATTTTTCTAAAAAAAAATACTGCTTTGCCAAAAACTATGCAAGCATATGGTTCAAAAGACAAGTATGAGTACAGTAATGCAAGTATTTAAAGATCCCATAAAATAGAACAGAGAGGGCTTGTGGGCCAGGTGGCTTTTTACCAGCTCTTTGTAAAAGAGGGTGAGGAGAAGTAGTCTGGAGTGTGACTAAGTCACTTTGCATATACACAGTTCTGTCTTCAGGCTCAGTTACCAGAATCTGTAACACTAAAATAAAACTTTGTATTTATACACAAACAAATACCTTGTTTGAGGCACATAAATTTCCACTTAAAAAAATACAGTTAACACAAGAGGAAAATTTACTCTCCTATTACTTCTAAATGGCATTTAAACAGACTGGCAGTGAGAAGTAACAAGATGCAAATAAAGCAGTGTTCAGACTATTAAAACTGCAAATTTCAATGAACACAAGAAATTTCAAGGAAGGGTATATTTCAAAAACATTAATGCAAAAAGCTGTCTACCAGAGGCAAGCCAATGCTTTCACAGAGACTGTGGATTTTAAAGGAAAGTTGAGCTGGAGAGAAAATTCAGTTCCTGAATCAATTGCAGAAACCACTTAGAGCAAGCTCCATTACCTGCTGATCTTTCCTCACAGTCCATACTACCTTTAACAGCTCCTTTTTCTCTTTCCCCCTTTTCCGTCACTCATTGACATGAAAGTACACACTCTTCCCATGGAAATGAATGAGAAGAAAAGAAAGAAAGGGACTACTGACTTACTACCAGCAGATTGGGCCACCAGAATTGTGAGTGGAGCACAGAGAATGGAAAAGAAAGATTCAGAAAGCCATGGAATTCCTTCTTCTGGGAAGAGGAGATCCAGAAGATCTCCAGAAGATATTCTAGAAGTAACACAGGATCAACAACAGAAGGAGGAAAGCAGACCTGGAAAATGGTTGAGATGGTATAAGCATAAAGGATGTAAGCTTCTGCCATACCTACAGCATATGGCTGAATAGTATACTTTAATATGTGCTATAAAGCTTAAAGAAGCAAGAAGTTACAATCAAGGCCTTAAACAAAAGCCTGTAAAAGAATCTGTGGCAGCTGTATTGAACTCACAGTTGAACACACCTTTTACACTGCATTTCTTCTTCTCCAATATTACACTGATAAAGAATTTATAGACCAAAGTATGTTGTCCAGGATACAAACATAATATTGTTTGTTTCATTTATGCTTTTAATTAATTTTATGCAAGGAATTATTATTTCAGTATGTTTGTTATTTACATAACCAGAGTACTAATAAATCCTAGTCAAGGAGCAGAATTTAATTGTGCAAGGTACTGGAGAGGCACATAACAGATAGTTCTTGTCCCCACGAGTTTGGAAGCTACGAATCAAGGAAGACAAAGCAGATCTCATTTGTTTATTTATTTCTTTGTTTGTTTATTCTGCACACAGAATACAAGAGACCAATGAAGACCATGGGCTAACATGGTCCATAGTTCCTTCACCACATTTACTGTCTAACCACTGTCAAGGTTTTAGAACCTTGACAGCAAAACAGACTTAAAGAGGGATTTAAAAGAACAGGAGTCTTTGCAATGCTTTGTGGCATGCTGTTTCAATGGGAAAATATTAATAAATTTCATCCAGAGATACTTGTCTTCAAGATTTAAATGAATGGACAACAAAGACACGGCAGGATAATGACGAGTAGGAAGTTGGTAAAAAATATTTGTTTATGCACAGAAAGAGTAAAGTAAAATATCTTCTGTAACTTCTGTTTATTATCCGTAGTTGCAGAAGTAAATGGTATGTCATTTGTCACAAATATTGAAGGACAAGGACTAGAATAAAAACAGAAGACAGATGTGGCAAGTAAAACACTGTCATTTTTGTAAGTTTTCAAAGCAGCTGTTGCTTTAATATTCATTAACTGTAGAGACCCTTTATTTTATCTCTGAAGCCCTAATTATTGTGAACCCACATTGTCATCTACAGTTTTTTGCAAGACTGCATCCTCTCCCTTTTTAGAAAACTTAATTAAATCTTTAATAAGCCAGTATAAATGTAAAGGATGTGGAACACAAAATATCACCTTATGCATATTTATTCAATTTCTGCAAACCCTAAAGCATTTCTCCCCAAATTAATGGTATGGAAAAAATTGATTTCAGTTTACCTGCCAATTTCTTTTCTTGCAATAATTCCATCTGTTAGTTCTCATGACAGTGACCTTACTACTAAATACTGTCTGGATATATTCTCCAGAACTTGGTATCATCCCTACAGCCTAAACCACAGCTGATCACTTCCTCAGGTAATTGATTAAAATAATGCTGTTCTAATCATTGTGTGAAATTGAGCGTGAAATCTACCCACCCTGAGCAAGTGGACAGCCTTGTTTTCATATTCTTGCTCAAACACTAGCATATAAAGTAGCCTAAGATCATTGAGGCAGTTAGCAATGACATTCAAGTGGTGTTACCCCCATACAGATATGAGATCTCATACTGAAACTGGTGATATTGTAAGTGCAATTTCTAAAACTACTTAATCCAATACATTTACTTCAGGTAATTCATTAGACCTCTTTTGACAAGCAAAGATGGTAAGATAGATATGACAGATCACTGAGCTGAATACTGATGGTTGCATATATGCAAGTAATCTTGTCCTAACAGCAAAAGCTACTTTCACATAAAACTAGCATATTCAAGTCATCCAGGGGACAGAGGAGGAAAGAAGAGCAGAGAGGACAAAACAATGTTGAAATGTTCTAGAGAAGTGAAAAACAGCACTGGTTTTGGAGAAATTCCATTAAATTAGAAAAAAAAAAAATCTTAATTCCAACTCTGAGGCTTGTGATGAAAACCCCATAAATGAATTGATTGATTAGACATCAGCACACTGTTGATTTCCTCACATTGTGGAAAATTCAACAGCTATGAAAGCATGACTTGCATTATTCATCTGGTCTAACTTTGAGATCTACAAACGGCATTTAGAATGTCAGCCCTTAATTTCAGTGCTGAGTACTCTGATAAAAACATTCAGCTAATATTCTAACACACTGTATCCAACCAACTTTCAAATACCCAAATCCCAATGATTAACAAGATAGCAGTATTATCCAGTTTGCCACTCTGCAATGCAGTTATGCTTTGTTGATACAAGTATGTGGCATAAAGAAGGACAACACAGCATACAAAATGAACTGCAAAACAAAAATCAGTTACAGAAATTGCATTGGTTAGAGGTAGTTTTCATAGCTTAAGCCAAAAAGAAGCATTAGAATTGCTAAATTTAAATGACAAAAAATATAAAATAAATTAAATCCCCAAGTAAACTAACTAGAAGTTAATGAAGTATCTTACAATACAAAATTAGCACTTAATCTCTTACCTCACTTTTTCTAAATTTCAGCTTTCAGCTGACAACAAAATTTTCTGATAGATGAGACACACCTTCTTAACAGATCTTTCTTCATATAAGTGGTTTTAGAGTGTGGTCAAGGCCATCCTTAATGTTTGGTTTTAGCCAAGGACTGAATTCAAGCCTTTCCTTTCCAGGTAAATTACAAGTATTTGTTGTAATTCTTTCCTAAATACCCTATTATTTGCCAAACATTCTTCAGCACTGATATCAGAACTGGCCATAATACCCTATCAATGGTCTCATCCATGCCAGTACTATGTGTATATGCAATAATGTAATCAGGTAATTATTTCCTCTCCACAACAGCTTAAAATTGGTATTCACTTTCAAATGGCTGCTAGTATTCTGCTCCCCCATCACCACAGTATTCCGGGACCATCTTGTAAAAGTGACCTTCATACTTTGTTCCCAGTCACACAGAGCAATCAGGCAGGTGAGTTCAACATACAGAACTACTGCCCTGTTAGTTTTAAATCACAGGAAATAACCCATGTCATGTATAAACCTACTTGTCTCTCTCCAGATGACTGATGGAAGATGAGCAATATATTAGACAGAAAAGAGACATCTAGAATCATCTTATTCAAAACAGTCATGTGAAATCAGCATTTCTTATTTTTAGCTATTTCAGGATCTAATGACTTGGGGATCCTACCACTCACCACAGTATCATCCTTTCTATCAACATGTAATGTAGATTCAATTACAATGCTTTTCAAAATTCGTATGGTCTTGATACTTATTGCTTCTACAAATTTAACCACAAGTGCCATGAACTTTCAGTTGGACCTTCTTGTTTGTACTATTCATGGTGTTTCATTTGATCTGTTGTCATAGTAGACATATTACACATTTTACACGTTTTGTGTTCTATCCCTCAGATAGCATCTTTCCTCTGGAGGTGTAAGACTTATTCCATAATATGTTTTTTTTTCTAGTCCAAGCTTTCATCTTTAATAAAAATACACCATAGAGAGCTACTTCTTCAAAATAATGAAAGTTCATTTTTGTTACTAGAGCAGGTTCAAGAGTTAAATTATGATTTGGGAACCACAACAAGGTTCTCCTGTTCAAAACATAAAACCATATTTTGTGCTGTTGTTAATGTAAACTACTGTTATATGATCATGGGTTTAGTTCAATTTTTCAAGAAAAACTGCTACTGTACTTCAAAAAGCAGTCAGGTTTTATACTGGGTTGATCTCCATCACAAGTTCATTCCACATTCAAAGGACCATCATTGAAAGTACTACCTCGTGCCCTCACACAGGCCATCCTAAACACTAAAATGAACTGTCACTGTGTCTTTAAAACCCAGGAATTTTGGCATGCAATAAATACAGGCAAAACAAAGATCATGTTGCTGCTTGTTCAAGGAAGTGTAGTTTATTATTTTTTTCTTATAAATCTTCAGAACAGATGGCAGGCGATTACCTTGCAAGTGACAACTGTCATCTCTTTGCCAATTGACCATATTAAGCTTTGGGGTTTTGTTTCCTCCATAGATTTAAATCACTCCTATCAGGCAGTTTCTGTTACAGTTCATTCATGGTTACCTATTGAAGCATGCTGTTGTGCACTGAACAGCTTTTGGACAAAACCCACAAAACAATGACATTTCTCCAAAAAATGTTTTTTCCTGGAAATTTGGTCCAGGTAGATTGAGGAATTTTCACATTTGTTTACATATGACCAGGAATCCCAAGTACACCCACTGAGCATACACAGATCCAATGCACTGTTCATACATCCATCGCATATATATATTCAGTATGGAATTTCTAATGAATAACTGTACCGTGATACTGCATCTAGAAAGCACACTTTTTTACACAGTCATAAAAATGTGAAATGAAAATGGCCTTTTCTCCGTTTACAAGCAAGTGAAAAGTCCATGTAAAATTAGGAAGTATATTGCAGATAATCTGTTCAGGGAATGCAGTCATCAGGATTTTCATCTTTAGAGCACATCTGCTAATTAGGTTTAAGTGTTGGAGTACTAATGTTCTGATGGATACAAACTGCAGTGTCCTACACAGACATACACTTCATAGGACTACATATTACCAAATATTATATCCTGTCTCCTTATATTATTATCTGATTATTTTTCCCCCATAGCCACAGTAATCCAGGACCATCTTATGAAAGTCTTTAAAAAGATGCCTAAGAGCCATGCAAGCAGAAATAGTCAATTCAGAATCAAGAAAAATAAGCATAAGTTTAGTATTATGGTCTTTAAAATGTTATGTTTCATAGACAGTCCAAGAATCTGTATTATTGAACTAGTCAAAATACATTTTTTTAAAAATCTCATACTTGCTACAGAAAATCTTGAACTTGGAGAACTAAAACTGCAGATGGTACAAAACAGAGTAGTTGATACACTAGATGATTGTGCTGCCCATCAGAACAACTTTGATAGGCTAGAAAAATGGGCCAACAGAAATCTCAAATTTAATAATAGGAAACGCACACTTCTAAATCTGGGGAGGAAAAGCCCCATGCACCAGCACACCCTAGGGGACCACCAGCTGGAAAAAAAAGTATCTGGGGTCCTGGTGGACAACAAATTGAACACGTAGCCAGTAATGAGCCCTTGCAGCAAAGCAGCACCCTGTCCTGCAGTAGGAACAGCATCACTAGCAAGCTGAGGGAGGGCATTACTCTTTCTTCAAAAAAAAGTCAATATATTAGTATTTAATATATCAGAATATATCATGCTTTTCAAATGCATAAAATTTTCATTCAGTTATTCTCATTAAAACTTTTTCTGGTAAGTAATGACTTTCATTTAAGTTGTGAGAAGAATTAATTTTAGTCATATAGTTGCAATGTTGAGAAATAAGACCCATCTTATCTTTAATACTCCTGAAACAAAATCTTCTTCTTTGCATAAAGTACCCATTATTCAAAATGAGTATAACTAGCTCAATCTTTCCCTAAGAACCAATATTATCCTATTCAACACATAATCATGGTGAAAAAATGTGGTAGGAAGGGATCTCCAGAGGTCATCTCGTTCAACCTCCTCCTCAAATCATGGCTAACTTCAGGAGTTACACTGAGCTGCTGAGGGCCTCGTCCAGTAGAGTTTTGAAAGTCTCCAAGGATGGAGATTCTGCAACCTCTCTGGGCATCCTCTTCATTATGAGTTTTTTTTTCCTTCAATATGCAGTGAAAATATCCTTCTTGCTGCATGTTGTGGCCCTCACCGCTTGTCCTTTCACTATGCAAACTACTAGATTATGGATAACATGTCCATACCCCATGTTTCTTGTGAAAAAGTTAAGGAAAAAAAAAGAAAAAAAAAGAATGAACAGCTCTGATCTTTCACCAATTCAGAAACTGCATGACTTGCAGAAGGGCATTTATCCACAGGAGGGAATAATCCCTGCTCGGAGTATGTACAGTATAAAATTAATACCATCTGAAAAACTGGCTAAGTCTGACAAGCTATACCAGCTATCTGTATGTCAGTATATTGCATAGAAAGAACCAAACATACCTTTATCATAACAGCAAAATGCAGTCCAGTTTTGCAATTTTCAATCTGTTTCAAGACAAAAGGGTAGTGCCCAATTCAAAGGCCAAATGACCACATATTTACTCCCAGCTCAATCTTACTTATTTACTCTCAGTCCCAGAAAGCTCAAAAACTGTGTTCACAGTCTAAGAACATCATCAATAAAAGGTCCAAATATCAAACCAATTATCCTGAAAGAAATATGCCCTTCAGCAAGAGAATGGGCTTTCACATCTTAAGTAGAGAGGCCAATATTTTGCTACAGTCTTGGTGGTAATATAGTGGAAAAAGGAAAACCTGACCCTCTCTGAATGCTGACCCTCTCTGAAGAATATATTTCCATGCAATACTGATTAAGCTGTGAAAGCAAGTATTCTCAAGATGTGAACAACCCCCCTCAACAGAGGTGGTAAAGTCATCATCACAAATTTGTGCATGGTAAAACATAAGTTTGAGTCCAGACTGATTTGGCAGTTTCACTTCATTCAGTACTCAAGGCTAAGAGAGAGAAAAAAAAAATCTACTTCCTGCCAGAACAGGTGTGAGAGACTGAAAGAGTTAATGTCTCAAACACTGTGGTGGGGCAAGTTCTGCTTAAAGACAAACCCTGCACAACAAGGAACCAAGGTGAAAAGCCCATCAGCTCAGGCACCAGCAACAGGAGGGGGAGGGTGTGCTGGAGGGTGCGCAGCTCCCTGTTCTGATAAGCTGTTCTGATACAAAGATCAAACAACAGCCACGTCTGCAAGGAAGGAGAAGTTACTCCACAAACTACCACACCAAGCCCAAAGGCTCACAAACTGCTCATTAACCTGACAGGTTTGGGTGCCTGCCCAAAGGAGGGGCAAGAACGATAAAAGGACACCAGCTGAAGCCCCAGCCGTGCAAGCCCACCTGAACTGGACCCATTGGCTGACTGAACCAACGCTGGACCCAGGACCAGTGAAATCTTTCTCTCTTCCTTTCTCTCTCCCTGCCTTCTCTCTTTCCTTTTCCACAATCCCTACACCTCATCCATTTCAAGACATAAACCGTTGACCAAGTCTGAGACTAAGAGTGGATCCAGCCACCCCTGGGCCCTTCTTTGAGGAGGAGTCTAGAAAGAAAGGGGGTCTGCTCTGAACCTTGTGACTCAACGGGAGGGATGTCATTATTCCCTGAATTGATGTATACAGTTACCCTGGGTTACACAGGTTTACAGAATTAGTCTTATGCCAATTCCTGTTGTGAGAAACCCTGCCACCTTCTACCACACCTTCCCAGTTCAGTTTGCTTTTGTCATGAATAAAATCTTTAATTGATCATTTGGTGTGGTTTCACCTTAATTTAGCCTGAGGGAATTTCAAATTAAACATGACTCCCTGGTCTGTCCAGTCTGGGTCTTGACAACAGGTTCTTGTAAAAGAACAGATTAGCTACGGAGCAAGGTAGCTGTAAGGTGTTTTGAATAGTAACTCTATTCAGTAAATTCAGAGGGATGTCTAGTGGATGGTAGAAGAAAAGCACTCACTTTCTTTGACACAAAAATACTTGGCAAAGACAAAGAGTAGTAAAACGACAAGGCATGAGCCATAATACTTGCCTGAGCTCCTCAGCCAAGTTTGTAAGATTTGAAATTCAGTTTCTTTGTGTTAGCATCTGAGAGGATGCTTAATGAACATAAAAACTAACCAAACTTTTTCATGCATGGTTTTACCAATCTCTGGATTAAGAAGAACACATTCCTGCAACAGAAGGCACACAACAGCAGAATTTACATCTGATAAGATACTCTCAGTTTGGGACCAGTTCAATCCTTTCCAGATACAGCTGTAACTACAGATCTAGATTCCTTAACAGCCTCTTTCTGTAAAGCACAGAAAGAGAGGTGCAAGATCTAGGATTGCTGACTTAATCATGACCAAGCATTCCTCTGAGAGATCAGTTAGTGGAAAATGTTAGACTCAAGCAAAACTGAGCTGAAAGCAGCTGAATGGTGGGAGATTATGGGTTGGTGAGGGTGTAATGCTTCCCCCTCCCTAGGCATCCATTTGCAGATGTTGTTTTATCAAGAGTAGGTGAACTCAGCCTGAATGAGTTAAGCCATTCTTACCCACCTTATATTGAGATCCTAGCCAATTTAATGTTACAGAATATTCAAACCACAAGGTAGTTTTTCACCACTGCTCTACAAGGAAGGAAAACAGATTTCTTCTGGTTATCAAAATATGGTGCACAGTTTGCTGTTCTGGAAAGAGATATCATCTGAACCATTTCCACTCAACAGATTACAGCAATAGGTCAAAAATCACTTCTGTGAGGACTCCTGTCAATAGATGGATAACATGGGAGGCAATGATTACAGCTTAATGAATGAGCATGATCCCTTTTATAGATTAGCGCAGAGAGTGGTCATCATGAGATCAGAATCCATTACTAGCCTTGTACATATCAGGGAATTGCAATAAGGACCGGAGAGGGAAAAATAAAAGCATCTAACAGAGATCACGTTTACTTTGATAGCATTTCACATCATGCCATCCAGTTATTTCTCTTCTCCAAGTGTAGCAAAGAAAAGAGTTTATAGACCTAATTCATGCAGCCTATTTTGAATTTTCAGGGAAGAAAAAAACCTCAAAACCTGTGAGACACAATGAAGACCTTCAAGCCAAAAACAAGGAACCTAATAAATCTCAAAGACAAAAGGAGGTCACAGAGAAACAGAATCGTGCTGAATCTCTGAGAACTTCACTATATGTCACAATTAGAAAAGCCAGGTCCAACAGAATTAATAAAGCATTTTATATTTCAGATCAACAATCTGTGTCGAGTATCTGTAAAACTAAAAGTCCTTTAGTATCTTACAGTTAGAAATAGTACTTGAAGCATTTATCTTTGTTCTTACTTTGCAGTGTTTGGACACACCAAGAAAGCAAGTGACACTTCCGTATATGCTAACAATCAGATTAGTATTACTAGGAATTTTCACAGAGAAAACCTGAATCACACCAGATAGCCACTGGAAAGCAGATTCTGACTATTTCTAACCATAGTATAAAACTCAAGCTAGCTTTCTAAGACAATGATTTGATCAACCTAGAAGCAAACGGATGTTTTGATTTTAGGGAAAGTTAACTCCTTAAAAGCACAGAAAAATAATAATAAAAAAGTCCTTAAATTTCTGTCTTCATTTGCAAGGGGTATGGACTTTGAAGGAAAGCTGATGTGAAGCAAAAAAAATAACTGAAGTAAGAACCAATGCAACATTCACTGTCAACTCAGCAATGGGGAGGAACTCAAATAGTGGCAGACACGCGCTGATGGAAACCAGGACGAAGAATGACATAACACAGGCTACACTTTCTGGAATGTTGTGAACTGAGCCTGTTTGGGTCCTGACTGACAGGATATATTTGCATATGTACCAGCACTAATGTGCACATGGTCTCTGATTTTAGAATAGATATACAAATCAGAGGGTGAGGGAAAAGAAGAGATGAGTACCACACAATGAAATCAAGCCCTTGACTCCTTCCCACATTTGTCTCCAGATACCATAATGATTACGGATGTGCCCTCCAACCCCACCCCAAACAAATCCAGAGGGATGATACTGAGATTTTATGGGAAAGAAAAAAAGAAAAAAATTCCAAACAATACAGATCTCTTCAGATACATCAAAATTTGACTCATCCTAGCTTTTTATTTCATTCAGTTCTCTCCTGAAAGGAGATCAACATGTGACTATCTTAGAACAACAGACGGAAAACAGATCGTGGGAATGACTTTTAAAATCCATCTGTACATACCAAGAAAAGCAGATATCAAAAAGAATAAAAGGAAAAAAGTTCAAAATTCTTGATAAAATGTTGAAAATATTCCAGAAAATCATAGGAAAGATGAAACCAAAGACTATAAGGAAAAATATCTAGATAATCACAAAATGTAACACTAAGAAAGAAGTTTGATGATGAAAAACATATGAATGAAAAACATCATATGAAGAAAAAAGTAGAACAGTTGGGAGTTACAACATGAAGAAACAGAATGGAAGAAAAATAACACACTCTAACACTAAAGGGAAGAGAAATACAACATAATTCAGGAAATGAACGGAAGCAGGCTGAAATTTGACCTTGAACAGACCTAGAGAACAATTTTTGGCAGAAAATACATGAGTAACTTCCCCCAAGGCAGCCACAAACATTCCAGGATAGAGTTTGCTCTCTGAGTTGAGCAGGCATCAAGGGTCCATCAAAATATGTGAATATTCCATTTCTAGAGAAAACAGAAAAGCTAAGATAATAACAAAAACTAAAAGAAATTGGAACTAAATGGAAGAAGCAATCTGGACACAAAAAAACCCTCACCAGTTGGGATACAGGAAGGAAATAAGTAGACTTTTTGTTTAAGCAGAATATCAGTGTAGTCACAGGAAGACAAGAGTAACTTTTTCTGTGATGACTTGAAATTGCAGCTGGTGACTCTGCATTTTATAAAAACTCATAGGGTTTGAAAGACAAGTTATACCTTAAAAACAAAAGAAAAAACAGGGAAAACAGACAATGCAAAACTGTACTAGAAGAGTTGAAAGTTAATTCTAGAAATGTCAAAAATCTGCGAAATTCCTATCGGAGGAAAAGATGAGGTTATAAGAGACCAACCTCTTATTATGCTTTTTCTTTATTTACAGGTTTTATATATAAATATTGAAGGACAACATAGATACTAAACTGCTCCCCAAGAGAATTACACAGAAAGGGATAACATGAACAAAAGGAAGATAGCCAATAAAAACAGTCCACATAAAAGATAAATATTTTTCTGATATGAAGTCATTTAAAGCCAATGCAACAAGCAACAGATTATATAATAACTGCCTTCCCTATCATAAATTTAGGAAAGAATTTATTCTGAGTACATAGGGGAATTTCAAGGAGAAATGATAGGTCAGGATGACTACTAGATACACGAAGAAGAGTATCTGCTGAGGTGGCAAATTTATTAAAAGATCTAAATATTACCCAGAGGATGAAGTAACCTGAACTTAGAAATGCCATTCTGTATCACAGAAACATAGCTAAGATGCACTCATTACATACCTCCAGTTCCTCTTAAGTTACCTTATTTACCATACGAGTAACCTACTGATTGGACTATTCCTTAATTTGTTTATTAAGAATGAGCATCCAATAACTGAGACTATGCAAGGACGTGTAGCAAGTAAGAGATAAACAGACAAAAAAAAACAACCCCACAACCCACCCCACACCCATTTTATTCAGGCTTCCTTGGGAACCCTCACTAGAAAGTTTTGCTGTTCACTGTCTGTTTCTATGGTGCCATTAAAACTAAGGCACACCTTCTCTCCCTATCAAACACATAGTGTTATGTGGGTAACTGTTAGACCATTTCTCTCTGGAAGATACAAAGCCATATTACTGAGCAATATTCTCTGTGGTCTAAATTTGCCCTTTCTACACAGTAATTAAAAAAAAAATAGGAGAACTCTTAGTAAACTACTCACCCTTTTTGAAAAATTAACCCAAGAGAAAATGATTAAGAAACTAAAACATATAGAGTTTTAACAGGAGAAAGGGATGACTCGAGAGACTAAAGCAAGGAAAGAACAAGGATATACCCTGAATGCAAAAGAAGCCAACCTGAAATGAGGGACAGATGGTAATCAGTTTATTTCCACTTCATATCTACTTTATAAAAGATTTTGTGTGCGTTTGTGAAAAATGTAGCTGACTACACCTAAGTTGGCAGACATTCTGGGAGACACCAAGTTGGGGAGGTGTGCTGGTTTTGGCTGGGATAGAATTTTCTTCATAGTACCTTATACACAGCTATGTTTTGGATTTGTGCTGAAAACAGTGTTGGTAACACAGGGATGTTTTCATTACCGCTGAGCAGAGCTTACACAGAGCCAAGGCCTTTTCTGCTTCTCCCACCACCCCACCAGCGAGGAGGCTGGGGGGGCACAAGAACTTGGGAGGGGACACAGCTGGGACAGCTGACCCCAACTGACCAAAGGGGTATTCCAGACCATATGATGTCATGCTCAGCATATAAAGCTGGGGGAAGGAGAAGGAAGGGGGGATGTTCAGAGTGATGCTGTTTGTCTTCCCAAGTCACCGTTACGTGTGATGGAGCCCTGCTTTCCTGGAGATGGCTGAACACCTGCCTGCCGATGGGAAGCAGTGAATGAATTCCTCAGTTTGCTTTGCTTCCGTGCGCGGCTTTTGCTTTACCTATTAAACTGTCTTTATCTCGGCCCACGAGTTCTCTCACTTTTACCCTTCTGATTCTCTCCCCCATCCCGCTGCGAGGGAGGTGACTGAGTGGCTGTGTGGTGCTTAGTTGCCAGCTGGGGTTAAACCATGACAGAAGGCCATAAAGAATATTCCTTTTAATTTAGATAGTTGTTCTCAGAAGTTCAAAATTGAAGTACAGGATTAATTTTCCTTGAAAAGAGGATTCTTTACATAAACCAGTAATAGCACACTAGTTTTGTCATCCATTATTGAAGTAACATTATAATACATTGTTTCAGGGAGGTATACATCTATTCCACCTACCTAATATATATATATATTATTGTCATATACTCAAAAATTAATACCACTTTGTGCTACACAATTTGGTAAGTTTTTGTAAACAGCAAGTTTAGGTTAGATTATTTCAAGTATTTGTCATGCGATCCAGTATACTGTTCATGTGGCAGTCTGTGCATTTCAGCAGTACAAAGACATCTGACCACAGTATAGTACAGTCATAGGAACTGCAAGAAAGGCTAACAGAGCACGCCAGTGGAACCAGATGGATTTGTTCAAACAGGTTTGATTCAGCCTGCAAAACACAGGACGTCTAACTCTGTCCATATCACCAAGAGAGCATTTCAGCAGCCAGTTGCCTTAATGTAGAAGTGATGCTGCTTTTCCCTGAGAAACTCCTAAGAATAAAAAGGTAGCCTACATAACTGTACGATACCTTAGATCTGTTCACACTGCGCTATTTCAACAACTTTACTGGTTTCTAGATATTTACCATCACGAAAATTAACAGAGTATGTGAGGCAATGATCTGGACCAACCTGTTTACATTTTGATGTATGACTTTAGAGAATTAAATAAGTAGCTCTTTGGCAGATATAATACCTAGTCTCCTGTTAATAATAAATATCTAAAGCTATATGTATTGTCATTAGTTTTACAATACACAATACTTTCCAGTAAAAATGGTTTGATTGTAACTTTATGAAGAATTGGGCTTCAAAAGTTTCCTACAAGAGTTCAGAAGTGATATGCTAATGTAACTTGTGGCCCCCCAAATTTTAAAGAATTAGAAGCCTTCACCTAAATTATCAAATTGTACAGTTTTTACAAATTGTATACTTTAAGTTTTGCATTATAATCTTATAGTTCTCATACTGCTGCAGCAACAATTTGCACATGTTCCCATCAGTCTATAAGTGTCCAAGACTGAAGACTTTGATCCATTTTTCAGGGTTAAATATACATAGTCCATGGACTCAAACAGCTGAACCTGAAAGAAATAACTCTCTAATCTTGGTGCACATGCTACCTAAAGGGTCTTTTTAAATGATGGCCATACTTTCATGATCAAAGAAATTCAGTGGAAGAATTCTTTCCACTGCAGTTGAGTGTAAGCATGCTGGCTGCCTGCCCCAACAACCAGGAATGCACAGTGGTAAATTAAATAATCCACAGAATCATAGAATCATTTAGGTTGAAAAGACCTTCAGGATTATCAAGTCTAACCATCAACCATGCCCACTAAACCATGTTCTGGAGTGCCTTGTCTACGTGCTTTTTGAATACCTCCAGGGATGGTGACTCAACCACTTCCCTGGGCAGCCTATGTCTGACAACCCTTTCAGTAAAGAAATTTTTCCTAATATCCAACCTAAACCTCCCCTGCCACAACTTGAGGCCATTTCCTCTCGTCCTATCTCCAGCCACCTGACAGAAGAGACCAGCACCCACCTCACTACCACCTCCTTTCAGGCAGTTGTAGAGAGCAATAAGTTCTCCCATCAGCCTCCTCTTCTCCAGACTAAACAGCCCCAGCTCCCTCAGCTGCTCCCCATAAGACTTGTGCTCCAGGCCCCTCACCAACTTGGTTGCCCTTCTCTGGACACACTCCAGCACCTCAATGTCTTTCCTGTAGTGAGGGGCCCAAATCACATTTGGAGTGTATCAAAAAATCCATCCAGGAAGATACTGGAAATACAGAGGAAAAGGAACCAACAGCAGCCCTTGACCTGAGACAACAGTGAAATAGATCATAGCATAAACCCAACATTGAGAGGTTTGGAGATTTTTTCACCTTATTTCAGAATCGGTTTCCTGAAGTTCTCAGCCAACTCAATACAGCTATGAATACTAAAACATTCACAAAGCAAAATTTGAAATAGCCTAGCATATACCTGTATACCTTCTAACAACATAAACTCAAAAGTGCACTTTTGTTTAAGAGGGGATATGTTGAGCATCCATCTGAGAATTTTTTTGTATAATATTAACTCATGGCTATTCACCCTCCAACCATAGTTTTTGGAACAGGACTGTAATAGATGCTTTCCCAAAAATATGCATCAGTGGAGCGCAGAAACCTCTAAGCTGTCTGTAACACAGCTTACAGGTCAGAATGACTTTTTGCTATTGCTTATGACTGTTTATATGACTACCTTATGACTTCTGGAGGCACACTATATACAGCAGTAATTTGTACTGACAAAAAGACTTGACATCTATCCCAAACTTGAAAATAATGGAAATAAGGAAAAATATAGGCAATCTGAAATTGGAAGAGAGCCCACACACCTTTCTGCTCATCTTATTTATACTCGTAAGAATCTGAGCAAACATAACATCCTCTTGTGAATGTAAAGACACAAAAAAACTACTGTTATTCGTTCAAATAAAAATTCAGTACTGGAGTATAACAATATTACTAACTGAAGAAGAAATTCATAAAAATCTACACCTACAGGGGAATTAAAGAGAAAAATTATTCCTGGCATTACATAAAACTTTTGAAGAATGCCAAGAAACACTTATTATAATTTTTGTATTCTATAATATGAATAACACCACCAGTATTAACCTTTGATTGAGAAATTAATTACACTAAAATAAACTCATGTAATTAGAAAACATCATGCCAGTGGAGATGAGTTTGACTGTTACTGTACCTTCATTTTCTAAAGCACCATTCATGGATATCTGGAAATCAGGTACACCCAGCAGCAACTGCAGCTGCTGATGTAAAAGTCTGCCTTATACTAGGACAAGCATGGTATACTTTCCATCAATACCGGTATGCAAAGAGGAAAATGTATCTTACATTGACAATGGACATTTATGCATATGGGACAGCTGTCATTTTGGATATCACTCAAATCCACCATTAAAAGCTCAACCCTTACCACTTTTTGCTAATCAGACAGTTCTAATCTTGACATCTGTTGCATACTCTTTATCCATAAACTGTGTTCAGAGGATCAACCAATGAACTGTCCCAAAAATCATGTGATGAAAACAAAAACCCATGTTCTTTTATCTTGCATTGAGTATATTCCACAACATGAAATCAAAATTCTAACTCTGTAACTGAGATGTCTTGAATGTCTTGTCAGTATGAATGCCCTGGATGAAAAAAAATTGCTCAGTATGTTAGATGTTATTGAGCAACACAAGTTGTAACTAGCCACTTCTACATAGCCTGGCCTCCAGAGGAAATGAAACATTTCTCTTAAGCTACCTTTTTTTTTTTTTTTTTTTTTTTTTTTTTTTTTTTGTCTTTGCTGTCACCAAGAGAATATTGATAGCCAGGAAGCCTAGATTCTATTCCCAGCTCTGAGAAATAATAATGGTTAGAAAGGAGGTGGCAAATTAGTTTGGTCACTTTGAAAGGCAGGATGAGATAGTGAGTAAGATTTGGACGGACAATCAGTTTTCAGTCAGACATCAGCATTTGGGTTTTTTTTGTCTGTTTTGTTTGTTGGGTTTTTTTAATTTGGAAAATATACTGCTTCCCACTTTCCAAGAACCATTTGAATTTTCTTGTCCACATCTCTGGCAGCAGTCCTCCAGACAAGACAGACAGAAATACAAGTATTTCCATCTTCTTTCATCCATATGCTTATCAGGAAGTTAACCCTATTTGACCCATGGCACATATGTAGCCAAAATCCATTGGGCTTATCTTGGTACATGAATTCTCCATTATGGCAACCATCCCCCCCGCCCCCGTAATCTACTTCATATAATTGAATTGGCTAATCAAGAGATTATATACTATGTAGCCCAAAGAGACTTCAATAAGAGGCTTATACTACATGTAAACCATGCTATAAAAGAAAATGAGCAGTAGGGCTGGAGTGGGGTTGAAATAGAAAAATAAGCATTCTTGTATCAATACTTTTTCAAGACTGTATGAAAGATTCTGATATTGTCAAAGTTTACATTCTGCACATTATTTTTTTCCACTTCAAACAGATGAGCAGGAAAAAAAAATAACATTTGTTAAAACTGAACTCCAACAAAGCCATAATTGAGATGTAAGCAAGGTCTGACTCAAAAATTTGATTTAATCATTCTGCAACTTCAGTTTTAAATGCATTAAACTTACATTAAATACATACAAAAGATGATCTCAGAAGGCAGGTGGGGGAAAGTGTGTAATTATAACATTGTGTTGGCTTGCTGAATGTATGCAGTGAAGAGCTTGAAGTGGGATGTAGGAAAAAAGCTCAGGACCAGATGGCCTCCTCTAGTATTTGCTTACAGTGATTCTATACCCAACCAAGAGCAGCAAGGGTAAATGAGAGAAATTCAGTTTAAAAAACTGCTGCCAAAAAGAGGCCTTTCCAAAAAGGGCTGTAACCCTTTTACTAAGCTCTTATTTTCTCTTACCATTTTTCATGAGTGTTATCTACATTAATTTAACTCAGGTCCTTGTTTCAGTAATATGAAGCCTACAATCTTCACAAAGAGGGAAGGAAAGAGGAGAAAACACTTGTCATCCATCCTCCTCTATTAAGAGAATTGCAGAATATTACTAAAGGAATCTACACTACCAGCAGGTCCTTGGCATCCTGGAAACTGGTTTTAGAGAAGTTCACAATTTCCTTCAATTTGTTAGTTCACATACACTTCCCTTCACAACCCAAGTGGTATACAGAAGTGATGACAAAAATCACTTATTCTTTAGACTGTTGTTTTAAGTATTTCAAAGCAACTGTTATTACAGTATGTATGTAATATTACACATTCATTCATAAAGCAACCACCTGAATGTATTCTTGTTCCTACATTTCCTTAAAAGGTAATTTTTAACATGGCACAACAGGAAAGTCATTGATAAAAGTGTTACTGTTAAAAAAGTTACAGATAGTGCTTCAAATGACATAAAGGGAAGTTGTTTTTTCTTGACCATGTGTAGCCCTGTATATTTGATGAACTTTTATTGTACATTCAATTTCCTCTGCTTTCGTGACATTTCATAACACACAGCATAAAATTTTCTAAATCCTTTCGATTACAGGTTTAACAGTGTTTTGCAGATTGACAAAAGCTACCATGAGCACTTACAGCACTTTTTTTTTCAAAATCAAATTAACTAAATTTGACACTTATTGCTTGCTACCAAGACAGACATTAAAAAATCAAAATCATTAACATTAGAGAGCTGAACTGGCCGAAAGGTAGGCTTTTCAAGTAGCTTTTTTTTTTCTTTTTTTTTTTTTAAATTGAAGGCTTCTAAAGCTTCTGAATTTGCAGAAGAATTACATAGCACAGAGCACATACCAAAACCACCTGTTTCTTTTTCCAAAAAGAATTTAAAAGAATTTGTGCTGCCATACGTCAAAAACAAAAAAAGCAATTTATCTGTGTAACACATCCTTTTCTTGGCTATGAAAAAGAAAAAGCAGGAACAAAGGGAAGTACCAACCTTTCCATTTTACTAAATGAACAAGTAACAAAAGAAGATTGGGCAGAGTTACAAAGAAAACCAGTTACACATCTAACAACTGAATTCAAATACCTCAAGGCTCTAGATGATGCTTTAACATTAGGTGTGGTCTTCGCAATGACTCTCTCAAGTGGAAAGGGTAAGAGCAAATCTCCTTTTTCTACAAGGATATTAGAAAGTAGTACCTTGTTTCATTGCTTCACTTGAAATTAGTGAAAGCTCACTTCAGTTTCAAAGTCAAATTGTTCTCACGATGAAAAAATTGTGAGCTCTCTTTTTTTTTTTTCCTCCAAACATCAACCTGCCTCTCTGAACAGACATGCATTTTAAGGGCATTAACAATACCTATCAAAGACAATCACAAATATTTACAGCACTTTACATGGATAACAGTAGCAACATAACCTAGTCAATTTAATGGACAACCTACTATAAGACAAGAAAGGAAAGGTTCCAAATAAAAAAATCCAAATTAATAAAAATCCTATTTAATATAAAGGAAAATTCACAATTTTCTTCTTTGTTAGAAATGACAAATTATAATTCAGAAGGGTTCAGATGACCCAACTACCTAATCACAGAAGTTTGGATGCAAGTTCAGACTGCTGATTTTTCCTTCTCTCCTTTCATCACATGCAAAGAAATCCTCTTCCTTCTTTTTCTTTTGTTAAAACATTTCAGTACAAAGATTCCACAGGCAATTAAAACCAAGTTAGAAATACTAGGCAATAAAGTAAGTTTTGAAGGCATCAAAATTAATTGAGTGTAAGCTCCACTTCTAGAAATTAGGCAATTTGTATATTGTACCCGTTATCCCTGTGTTAATGTATGTTTCAGAGTAGCATGCCTCCTAATACTTTTTTTTTAACATCTTTTGATCATGACTTATGTTCTTCATTGTGAGAAAAATCTTCATCTATCCTCACTGACATTATTTCACTGTCACTTTATTATTAATAGTTATTCATATATTCTTCACCATCTCTGACATTTGTTCTCCGTAGTTTTATTCTATTATGCCATCCTTTTATTGGTCACTTTATTGTTAGTGTTTCCTACCAATTTCTATTTCTCGGAAGGAAAAAAAAACACACAAAAGTATGATAGACGCACTAAATTTAGCATTCTTCTCTGTGACTAGTATCTCAACATTTTCAGACAACAAAACCTTTTACAAAGCTTTTCTTTTTCCTGTCAGCCATCCATATGAAGTTCTTGCATACTTGCAATTACCACTATATTAAGGGGCAGAAGTACTACACTGTTCCTTGAGCAGGAGTTCCTTTCATCAGAATACTACCTTTCCTGGTAAGTTATTCATTAGAAGACAAAGGACATATAGCATGGTGCTAAATTAATGAATGGATTCTGTAGTTCAACAGGAGGTAGACAACCTCTAGTGATGGATAAAGCCCTTAATCCTTTTAACATAAAATAATTACTTTGCAGTTTCAGATCTATTTCTGAGTAGTTTAAGGAAAGACTATTCATAAATAACAGCACATAGTTTTGATCTAAATAAAAGAAGTACAATTAATAAGACTAAAGCAGAAATTCATTGTTGAATGCTAAATCAAGACCATACAAGTGGTCAGGAAGCTTTAATGCAGAACCTAATTGTTCAAATATGTTAAAAAACAGCCATTTAAACACCCATACTCAGCATTAATTTCTGTGTTGAATATTAAAAATTCAGGTACTTAATAGTGGATAACTCAACTCTCATTGAGGGAACTGGAAGTGGAATTAATGTCTACATTAGAAAAGTAAGAATTTGATGTGTTTACCAAAATAACACTGTGTTCTCATAAAAACATGGATATATGATGAAGTCCAAATTTTTACCTTCTAAAATTAATGTCCAAAATTAACCTGGAATCCAATTCCTAAAGGTCTACACATTTTTCATTCTTAGGAAAAGCGACTATAGATCTAATGATGAAAACCAGCTAAAAGTGTCTCTCTAAGCTCATTTTTAAAGCACACTTTTAACTCTTTGTAGACTCAAGATTCAATGTAAAGACTTGAGTGAAAATGTGTTTCGTCCAGAACATTTTTATTACCAAAACAGTTCATTAAATTCAGGAAAAGTTCCATTTTCACTTCTTGGGAGAAGTAGACTTCAAATTACTTTGGAAAACAAAGCTGCTATATCAGCTATTAAACTTCTAATTTTCTCCCTCACAGCCAAGCAAGCAGGAGTTCTGCATGAGAGCACAATGCATTCATTGCTCAAAAAACTGATGTTGCTATAACAGAACAGCTTCACCTAGATTTTTTGAATCGCTTAAGATACATGCCAATAGACTAATACACTAACACAACTGTAATATCACTTGAACACAGTAGGACAAGAAAAATGCAATTAAAGACAAAAGTTCTACTTTCTATGAAACTACATGTCATCTGAATATGCAATATATACTTGGACTTACGATCTCTCCAACATAGCTCACTTGAGGCTCTTGTAAAATGAACATACCTAAGGCATCAGTATATTTGTCCTAAATTTATAAAGGGGCTGAGGATGGAAATATCATTCAGTTCTTACATAGGTGGAACTGTCTACATCAGTACCATTACTGATGGCACTACAGGTTGCTAAACCTCCAATAACAACATCTCAGCTAAAAGCCTGGAGTGAGATGACTTCAGGCGTCATTGTTTTCTGGTGTAGCCCACTTACTAAGATGTTTTCTACAGTATAAAGTATTTTGCACTAAAATAAACTTATCGGCTTTAGTGCCTCCGCCCCCCCGCCCCCCCCCCCATCTAGCATTCCATTAAAACCAAGTCAAATATGGTGATATTTGACCACCTATAAACTAAATCAAATACCACTATAATCTCGTGCTATACCCTGTTTTGCTTGGTATCCGTAGATGAAACATGGTATTTAGTTTAACTAAGTCACACAGAAGTAGTTAACTGAGGAATGTGGATCTACAGCAAACAGGAACTGAGACCAGAGCTAGCAATTCCAGATCTGAACAAATTTCTGCTTGCCACCAGGTACTTACAACCCAGATTTTGTGTAATCTCCCCCTCCTCCACACTGTTGTAACACACAAACAGTCTAGAACAGCAAAAGAAAAATCACTATTTAAGCACCTTTATGTTCCCAGCAAGGTCCCCATTACTTCTAAATACTCAAGGGCTGGTACTTTGAGCACTGGGCATAGGGCACTTCCTTCAGCCACCTCCGCTGACAAAGGCAGTTACAACTGAGAAGGTGATAATAGCTTAAATGGAGAAAGTGAGGGTACAGAGGTTATCCTGAAGAACCCTCACTACTTAAAAGTAACCTCGATTTCTTTCACTGCCCTCCATGTGTTCTCCAACTTAGAGGTTTGGCAGGCAGCACTCATGTCCAGATGGTGGACAAGTAAACCTACTTGAACAGATTGTATTACAATGTTTTACACTAAACAGTTATTGGATTAAACGTATAAATAGCTGTGGGAACTCGGGACTTCCCTGTTTCAAATGATCATCATTCAGCTAGAAAATTACCTTCCCTCTTGTTGCTCCTCTGTGGCCCAGTGAATCCTGCAACCCTCTTCGAAGCTCTGTGCCTGTGCAAGAGGACAGTTTGACTAGATCAATATCAGCAAGTAGTGCAATGCAAACAAACGGGTCTACAGAACAAAACAGCTGGTGCTGAAACCTTAATACCCACACCCTGCAGGATTCTGCTTCAAACTAATTCTAAACTGGTTCCAAGGACTGAATGTGGATTAGCAATTGAAGTGCATTACCTGCATTTCTGGAGTGCACGCTTCAGTTTAATTTCAGTAATAGAATCCAGTTCGCACACTCAGAGACCATTTCGGACTGCAAACAATGCATCGCAGAGGGAAAGCAACTGATACACTTCAGAGCAGGAGCCTGCTTTTTGAATTAAAACAATAATGCAGACCACCTTAAGAGGATGCAAGCACCCAGAGGGGCAGAAAGACAAATGTTTAGGGTCCTTTATGCGAAGCAGGATATCATTTCCCGGAAACCAAATGAATAGCAACTGCTCCCGCTATTTCAGTTTCCCAGACACGCTCTAACCACAACACTCCTGTAGAAAAGGTTGAGATGTGACATTTCATCGACAAAAAAAGTCCTATTGTGAATGTTACAAAGTTTATAGCACACAATGACATAAGAATGCCTAGTTTCTGTGCACAGAGTGGGCTAAAACACAAGATGCCAAAATCAGATGAGGATTGTCCTTCCATACGTACAAAAGCAGAACTTCAGGTGCATATTACTTTTAAAGAAATTGAATAATGTTGGCAACCTCCAGAACTAATACGCAGTTACTCAAGAGCATTTTAGATTAACATTTTACTCTGAAAGCTACATTCTCCATGAGGTCTGGTTAAAGCACTTTATCATTTACAGGATTTAGGTTCAGAGTTACAGGAAGACAAAAACTCACAGCTGTCAATGCCAAGGTAAAAGCTATTTCACATAGAACAGGGCAAACCACTGTATGTATGTGTATATATATATCTGCGTGTGTGTATATATATATATATATAAAAAAAACCTATCTGTATTGACTGATTTATCGAGCTTAGAGGAAAGAAATAGAAAAATGAGAAAGCCTACCATGCATTTTAAGTGGAAAATGATTAGCAAGGCCCCAAACCAAAAAAAGTATAGAGGAAATGAAAAACAATGATAATATCTGCAGCCTGCCCAGCGGATATTAATAATGTTTTATCTTAGTTTCTAAACAAATTGCCCGCTAAAGAAGTTAGTGCACTACTATCAATAAACAGAGATTTGAAGAAAACTTATAGAGAAGAGCTTCTATTCACACCTAGCTTAGAAGAGAAAGTGTCTCACGACAGAAGAAAAATATTTACCCAGTAACTTTAGTATTAATGCACCATTCCTGTCAAGTTCTGAACAATTTCTGCCTCACCCACTCAAAGCACCGTCACATTGTCAATAATTGAATCCTTCTGCTGTGGACAAGTAAGAGGCATAACAGTCCTACATCTTGAATTTGGATTAAGCTTCCTAGGACTGATGTCCTCCTTGAAATTCTAAAGAAATTCCTGCCATTCTCTTTCCACTTAATTTGGAAGCTTTGATAGAAATCAGGCATAGAACTGAAAGATGAAAAAGCTCCCAATGAAATGCATTAAAGCTGAGCCATCATATGGTTGCCAAGAGCACAAACCATGACTAAAACATTTAGAAGTGTGATGCAAAAATAACGTAGAATTCAGACAACTTAGCACTACCAGTTTCTATCCTCTAACAGATTCCTAAAAGAGTTAAGGACTCTCACTCCTGCATACCTTTGATCATTGAACTTGGCTTCTCTTAAGTCTTAACAGTTAAACCTGGTAAACATTTTTAGTATTTTATAAGGCAAGGTCATGTCATGTTTCCTTAAAGAAAAAGAATACCATTAGAATGATTTCCTGAATGCAATTACCAAATATTGCCATCTGGATTTTGTGATAACAATTACTGCTTAACTGTAATAAAAGGACACATTTAAACAGCATGACCAAAATATTCCTGCTGGATCAAAGCAATATTTGTTTGGATGACCAAAACTTGTCTTTTTAGAAATGTGTGTATCTTATTGTGTGCTTTTTAATATATTTACATGCAATTTGTGTGGCATCATATTTCACAGGCATTTTGCCTCAAATTCAGGTCAACTGCTCATAGAAAAGAAAAAGCTGATCAGATTTAACACTCTTACCTGATCAGGCTACTGATTGAGCAAGTCACATTTCAGCATGAGGTAAGTTAGGAGAATCTAGGACTTGCTGAGTGAACATGCAGGAGGAATCTGGCTACTA
Source organism: Buteo buteo (assembly GCF_964188355.1). Classification (NCBI taxonomy): domain Eukaryota; kingdom Metazoa; phylum Chordata; class Aves; order Accipitriformes; family Accipitridae; genus Buteo; species Buteo buteo. The sequence continues at coordinate 32,914,544 of NC_134171.1, read as the reverse complement.
ATGAAGTTTTATGTGCCATTAACAGCAATTCCATTTAAGGCATATGGCTGGTAGCTGATAAGAAGAAACCTTATCAACTTCAGTCATTCATCACCATAAAGATTGATCCACTTCAAACTGATTTTTGCAATACTCAACTACTAGATTAATAGATAGCCCAAAAGCCTTCTTACAGTGTACCAGCAACCGAAATGGTTGATAAAAATCTAAAGCATTTTTTGGAAATGAGGTCAGAAAGGTACAATTGTAAAAGCAAATAAAAAGTTTCACTTCTTCATACTTTTACAGTAAAGCACTGCATTTAGTGTCATATTAACCTATTTATATATTCCATTAATTCTGCTAGTCTAGTTATTGTAGTAAAAAAAATCTTCTATTTCCAAAAAAGTAAGGCAAGGTAGCCTCTCAAAGAGATTGTTGTATACAATAAAGCTAGAATGAACATAAATCCCTGGCAATTCATGCCCTCTTCAAGACAGCTTTTAATAGTTTTTATTTTCCCTTGTGTACTTTTACTATCCTCCAGCCCAATAATAATAAAAACCCCAGCTTCATCAAAGAAGTTAACTTCAGCAAGTTGCCTTTGTTTTCCAAAACACACTGTTCAGGGAAACATGGGATGGGATTTCCATTTAAGTCATCAGGATGTGTAATTTTACACTGGACATGAGGTTTGCATGTTTGGCTAACTTGTTTTTCACTGGCCAGATCTGTAGATAGAAGGTAACGGAGTTCATTAACCATACGCATCTACAACTTGTAGTAATTCTACTTCATATCCAACTACCAAGTTGCACAGCCTACATGTAAAAAAAAAATATTCAGACACAGCAGTAAAGGAGAAGGAAGAACTCAATGCTCTCTAGACCTCTGAACATGCCCTACACTTAAACATGCCAGACTTTGCAGTGAGATCAAGTTATGGCCCCACTGAAGAGACTGATGAAGTAGGTAGCAAGTGTATTAATTCCCCTAGGCATCTGATCTTAAGCACAATCTGAATATACCTAATTGATACCCAAAAACATCTCAGTAAAAGGCATCACAGAAAACATACTTTAAAAAGCATGCTTGAAAACAAAACCCACTTACTGCTGTGTTCATTTGTGCACTTTTCTCAATTTTAGAGAGTTTGACCAAGTGAAGGGGATTCACTATGATCTTCATCAACATGGAGATATTCAAGTCCCACATCTCAGGAGAAATCCCTGAAACCATATCCTGTAAACCACAATCAATAGGCATAGTTGCACCATCTTACATGATCTGAACAGGAACCAGAGTACACACTACCTTAACCATAAATACATCACCACGTGGAGAAAGAAAAAAAAGAAAGCAATACTCTCATCAAGCAATTACATTCTTACTTTGCTTTTCTATTGTTATCATTTTTAAGGACCATGTTGTACACAGTCCTTGAAGTATTAGCATCACCACTATCTCCTCCTGTAGCTGAAGTCTGCACAATACTTTACCAGGACATCTTCTATGTTAGGAAATTATACCAAATTCTGGACAGCCCAGAGTGGACAGTGCAGCCTTACAGTTCTGACTCAAGAATCCAAAATCTAGAGAAGGACAAGATTTCAGAAACATGCTTTTGCATTATCTATTCCCCAGTTCAAGATCACTGACTATGCAGAGTGCTGGCAGTGCAACCTATGAGATGTCCTACTCCTTCCATTACTAAGTTGCTCCACAAATGCCTCACCTAATTGTAGCTTGAATTCCTCTCTTTGCACAAACACCTAAACATATGCTGGTATAGCTAATTTATTCCTTCACTGTATGTAGTCCTAGCCCTGCAACTTCTAGGGTATCTAGAAAAGCATTACCTCTGTCAGTCAAAACAGATTTCTACTTGTATTCAAATACCTTCTTTATACTATTAGATAACCTTCAAAAAACAGAGTAGAGAAAGGAGCTATATTTCAAAGCATCCTGTCTGCTCAGTTTTATCATCCCACACATTAATCACCCTTGCAGAGTCTGAGTCTCTAGTTAGGTCTTTTACAGAAAGATGAATATTCACATTAAAATACTTTAATAGGATTAAAAATAAAAAATATTTTAAGTTTTGTATTTTTAGTATATCAGTACCCCAGTGAATTTAGTAATTATGGATTAAATGCAATTTTGATGTCATTCTAGTTTACTACCAAAAGTAGAAGATGGTCATATGGAGTTCATGATAACTAAGAGAAGGAAAAAGAACAAAATGTTTTAAGTAATAATTTGAATGACTGAAGTAAACAAAGACAAAGCAGCTACAATTACCAAGAAAAGTTTAAGCAGCACCAACCAAAAAAATGCCTCTCTTACTTTATTGTTAAAATAACTATATTCTTCAGCATAGTGCAGCAAAAACATTGCAATATAAATATAACAATTCATTATTCAAAAGAAACAGACTCTTGGAGGACGGCGCAGTTTTGAGTTAAAGGCTTAACTTTAGATGCAGAATGCATGGCTGCCACTGACAAGATCCAAGAAACAAAATACCTGAAAAAGCCTGAATGTGTAGTCAGCAGGACCTGATAAAATGCTGTATTAAGGGAGTTAGCTAATTAATTAGCTGAACAAGTGTCAATTATTTTCATAAGTCATGAAAAACTGGCTAAGTATCAAAGGACTTCATATAACAATCAAGCTTCAAAAATGTTTAGGAGAAGTTATAAAATAAAACACAGAAATAACGTTATACTTTAAGTAGGATTTTTTACTATAGTAACTACACTTTTGCTCTACAAGCTCAAAAATCTCCATTGAGGAGACATTTACATGGGTCAGACATGAACACATGCATATCTAAACCTACAAAAGTTAAACAGAAATGTAATATGCAAGATTCAGGACTAGAGTCTGTCATAGTTGGCCTATGTAAGGCAACTGGATAAGGAAAGTAACTGAACGTGCTAGGTTTTTTAATAGTAGAGAGGACAGCTGTAATATGTAATTCATAGTAATATGAAATTATTGAAAAGCCAAACTAAAAGCAGAGCAGAAGATAGTTTTTATCCTTCAAGCAGCAGATGCTGTAGCCTATAACCTCAAGCAACTCTGAGCTCAAAATGTCATTCCACAAAGGGACTGCACAACTGTAATTACCACTTACGTTATAAACTTGATATACAAATGTTTTATACAACACAGCCAAACTCTGCTAAGCTTAATGACCAATACATCTGAAATTCAAAAGTAATTTGCTTTAGATTCAGAAGAAAAGAACAAGAAAAAGTAATGTAATGGCATAATTAGGCTAAGGACTGCAACAGCTTAAGACGAAGATGAAGAACTTGTGGTACTGCAAAATGGTATTATCAGATACAATCATCAGAAGAAAATAAAAACCTAACAGTAAATCCTATTAGGTGGGAGAACAGTCTCCCCAGAGAAATGACAGAAGTCCTGCCACCACTTTAGCAATCACAAAGAAGAGTGTTGTCATGAAGAAGCCTGTACTGGCACAGGTGCAAATCATTTCCATTTCAAATTTCTGGGACTATTTTATGTCACCAAAATATTGCCAGTTTGGGTTTTTTTTTAATTCTGTCATAAAAGCAGCAATCCATTCAAAGCAAGTTATCATTTGCTTATCTTTCTTAGAATGTGAAGGACTTGCAATAATAGCATATAAAAATGGTTTATCTGAAATGGAGCTTTGAGGATCACTATAAAATATCTTTCAACTTATTTCATGGCAATTCCTTATTATTGAAGTCCTAACAAGAAAAAGAATCATTATTACATTTGATATATGCACCAAACATTAAATAACATGTTTTTATATATATATATCTTATAATATCTCATAGCATTCGATTAAAAGATAACAATACTTTTTTATTATGCTTGCTTTCAGATTTATTAGAATATGAGGAAGAGGCCTAAAACAAATACCAGGTAAAGTTCCTTTTTTTTAGCTCTGATCATTATCTTAGCCAATAAAATGTGACCTTCAAAACACTTTCAAAAAGGAAGAGGATAAATCTGAAGACCCAAAACAATAACAAAAAAACCCCAATGCTTTCCCACTCTAATTGTACTGACTGATTTTTCCAGAGCACTTAGAACTCAAGCAGATACAATCTGTATTTTCCATGTGGTTGCACAGGATGTGCTGTATAAATGGTTATAGAACGGAACAGGGGAAAAGATCAATTACGCCACTGATCTGTCTTATGACAGCAAGGGTGCCAATTGGAGACATCTGGGACAGAAAAGTTTCAGTAATCCAATTACAAAATGCTATCAAGATGCTGTAAGCATCCTTTATTTCACTTATTGTATGCAATCACTGAAGACATCAAGGTTTTCTATACAGATTTGTTAAAATAAGAACTGCTAGTTAATTTTGTCAAGTTTCTCCAAAAATTTAGTTAATTAGGAATAAAAGAGAAAGGTATATAGAGGGGTTTGCTGCTTGTAAAAATCATCAGAAAATAAAGAATTGTTGCAAACATTTTTTTCCCATTCTTTTTAGGACAGAGTAGAGAAAAACATTTAGAATTGCATTTAAAGAATTTTACATTTTCAGGCACAACTTATCACTGTTATTTCACTTCAAACCCAGGACAGTTATTTTAAAGCTTTAAGCATTGAATAAAAAAAAAAAAAAATAAACCTCCTATCTCTCTACGGCAACAACAGATAAAATGGCAAATTACACAACTGGATATAAACCCTCCACTTAAAATATATCTTTAAAATGGCTTGAAGCCAAATCTATAGACAGAGTTTCCCTTCACAGATTAAACCTCTGTCACATCTCAATTGTTAATAAATTTTTTAAAGAGAAGTCTATACTTGGTATAACTGCCAAACTTTTTCCTGCATGCTGTTTGAAAAGCAAAAACATGCAGTACTGCACAGTCTGGAGAGCAAAACCAAAATTTTAATGATTAGAAGACCAAAAAGACTTTATATTCAAGTTTAATGTTAAACAGAATTTCAAGACATAAAGAGAAAAAACTTAAGTTGTAATTATCACTATTTTGTTGAAATAGTATCAGAGATCCTGAGACAGCAAGAATCTGTCTCATACTACACATGCCATTTAATCTATGCTGAACATCCCTCATACATCTTTTTTCTTCTTTTCTTTTTTCCCCACACGCTCTACCACATTTCTCGTAATTTCTTTCTTTAAATTAAATAGGCAGGCAGAACATTGATCAGAAGGAAAGAATGCTACAGGTCACAGACAACAGCATCAGGAAACAGAGGAAGAAACTAATTAGTGCCTTTCCCATTTTGAGCAACAGAGACCAAGGGCAGCAGGCTTTGCTGCACGTTTTGCAGGCCCTAGCTCTGAAAGGGCGAGAACTGCTACATTTATGGTGAAACACCACCACGAATGACCTCGGTACTGGGGAATATTATGGAATGGTTCGTCTTGAGAGCACTCACATGGCAAGTCCAGGATAAGAACGGGATCAGACCCAGTCAGCATGGGTTTACGAAAGACAGGTCCTGCTTGACCAACCTGATCTCCTTCTATGACCAGGTGACCCGCCTAGTGGATGAGGGAAAGGCTGTGGATGTTATCTTCCTCAACTTCAGCAAGGCCTCTGACACTGTCTCTCATGGCATACTCCTTGAGAAGCTGGTGTCCTGTGGTTTGGACAAATGTACTCTTCGCTGGGTGAAAAACTGGCTGGATGGATGAGCCCAGAGGGTTGTGGTGAATGGGGTGAAATCCAGTTGGCAGCGGGTCACAAGTGGTTGAGTCACCATCCCTGGAGGTATTCAAAAAGCACGTAGACAAGGCACTCCAGAACATGGTTTAGTGGGCATGGTTGATGGTTGGACTCAACAATCTTGAAGGTCTTTTCCAACCTAAATGATTCCATGATTCTATGAATTGGACTAGGAAAGGAATTTTAAAGCAGAAGGTACCATTCTGACTTCAAGGGAAGGAACATGATAATAACCATCAGTAACCCTGGATAAACAAGATGGGCTCAATATGTAAACCCAAAGGAAAACAACAACACATGGTGCAGAAACAAGGGGATCCTGCCAACCTATCCCAGTTAATTTCACATAAAACAGAGGAAAGTATGTTCAGGACTGAAGATTCTCTCAGGAAGATTACCACATTTAATACTCAAAGCCTTAAAAAATTACACAGTTGCTTCTATTTATAAGAAAAAAAATAACTCTGGAAAAAACATCAAATGCTACCTTTAGTCTCTGTCTAAATGCAGAAGACATCAAAGAATAATCTGTTCTTTACGGTCATGATGAGGACAAGAAATAACAGGCTCAAAAATGTGGAGATTGAACACACTGAAATTCAGGTTAGATCTCTGGGAGAAAAAATCCTTTTAACAATGAGACACAGTAATAGGTTACCTAAGGAAGTTGTAGTGTCACCACCACTAAAGGCTTCTAAGGGTACATCAGATAGACATTTGTCAGGAACAATAAAAGCATGGCTGAGCTTTGGGATAAAGCCTCAATTAGATTGTCCTTCCAACCCTATCTTCTACAATTACTCTACAATTGCCGTAACTTCTACACCCAGTGGGGGAAACGGTGGAAAAGGTAAGGAATAGTGATTGAGAGACCAGTCTTGAAATACTTCAAAAATACTCAGGTCAAACTAAGACATTACAGAACTTTACATTACAGAAAAGTAAAGCAACTACAATGTTATTATACGTCAGAATCTTTTTGAGTATATTTAAGCTCAACAAGAACAAGATACCTCCACTTGAACAAAGCCGATATGTTGGTCTACACAGGCAGCTTCCCTGCGTCAGATTTAGCAATAATGAAAAACTTACCTACAGAAAAATCACTGCTCCGATTGCATATCAGAGGTTTAACTAAGCTTCTGAATCATCTACCTGAAAGCTCAAAAATAAACTTTACCCTCTATGAGAAATGCTTTTAATATTGCAAAATCAACGTTCTTCTATGTGTTTCAGTCAAAAAAAATCTTATCTATATAAATATAAATTGCCCATGTGAAGCAATTTATAATAAAACACCAAGCAGTATATTTCAAAGTGTAATATTGTCATTATGATTCCTTTCAATTTTAAAGTTTTAACGACTTAGAATTCGTATAAGATATATAAAAAGGATCAAAAGGATTGGGAACATGCCTGACAGAAAATGTATGTATGTTAATACAAAATATAGTATCTCAGATGCTGTGAAAAGAGTCAATTATTATTTTCTCCCATTATGAATATAATTTCCAAGAGAACAGTCCTTCTTCAGTTACTTGCTGCTATTTTCATAACCAAGAACTGTTTTTTACTCCACTTTAAATAAATGTACTGCTCAGCACCAGAATTAAAATCATAAAAGCAGTCTTTCCAAATCTAGTTAGCTTTTAAGTGTGAGCCATGGGAGAAAGTTATGGTGTTGCTCTTCATCTAATTTCCAAATTATTACACTTTATCTGTGGTCATTTTAAGACAGTCCAATGTTTTCTATTTATCTCCTCAGGGGTGAAAGTTGTCATGGGTGTCCACAATACATAAAAGTGAACAGCAGGATTAAAGAGAAGCAATACGAATGTTTGTATGTTTACATATTCATGCAGCCATTCTAGAAATAGCTTCCATGACACCAGATGACTAATCATCAACTAATTCAAACCCATTCTCTAATAGTTCTTTGAATTTTTATAAATTTAATCAAGTTGAAGATGGACAACAGTACTTTTCAGTAACTTGCCACAGGAGAAAGTTTCTTTAGTTATCATTAAGAATATTTTACGAATATTTTACTGTATAGGACAATGTATTTTAGTAATTTAAGAACTTACATATTTTCCACTCTAAATACAGCTATAACATAGTATTTCACAATCAACACAGAAAGTTACACCAATGTTCTCTAGTTTCCCCATTCATCTTTCTCTGCTAGTAGCAAGTCCTTCAAAAACACCTAATACCTTAACTTGGTCCTCTCCTTTCAGCAAAGCTGTTATTTTCACCTTCCAGGCTCATATAACTGATCCAGACACCTCTACCCATTCAGACTTTATGCATACTTTTCTATATAGTCAATGCTTTAAAGGAAAAAAAAATTAAAAAACCAAAACATTGTCTTCATCAAGGATACTTTCCTTTCTTAAGCTCCAATTCCAACACCTCAAGTTCTTCTTATTGTCAAGTATTTAATTTTCAAATACTTTTTAAGTACTCAAGGTTTTCAAAAAAGTTGATTGGGAAAGAAGTTTCCTTTCTCTACTCCTTAACCTCTTTTTCCACCCCAATGAAGACACACACAAAGCAAGCAGGAAAGAGGAAACTGAGATGTGACTTCTTTTTATCTCATGAGATACACATTTTAACCCTACTACATTAACCTCCCTCTTGCAGGGTTCACTTTGAAACAATTCACTGTATGTTCAACCATTTTTCCGACTTCCATAAAAGCTATAGCAATCTTATCAGTTTTTGTATGGAAAAACTTAGGTTCACTTTACACATTTAACCTCCATCATCTTTGCCTTTTACCACTGTGCTTCTGGCCACTATTGTGAACAGGCACCTCCCATAGCACAAGATCCTTTGCTCTTTCCATTCATATAATTTTCCTCAGAACAGTTTTAAAATGTTATTTCCCAACTGCTTACTGTAAGAAAGTTCAGGTTTCATCTTTCACATACAGGTGTTTTTTCCCGTATATATTGGGCAAACTACAAGAGTTTTCAACTTGAGGTTAGTAGGGTATGAAAAGGAGCCAGACTTTAGCTGTAACATACACAACTCATACAAAGTGATATTCATAATATAAAACCCTGAAAACCTTGAAGTTACACTTTCCTTTAAGCCTGCATTTAAAGCGAAGCAAGCACTCACAATGTTGCACTAGTTTCTGTAAAGGTGCAGTTGTAGTGCATAAAAACAGTGTTTTGTGTGCACGAGCAGCATTTAGTCCATTGCATTAACAGAAAAATACTAAACAAGAATGCAAAGTGGAGGTAAAAAGATGCAGAAGACTGAGAAGTGTTAATTAAATCAATTAAAAAGGAAAAAAACTTAATAACAAGCTTTACAGAGGAGAAATACCAGCCTGAACCATAGTACCAAATGGCTAGGCAAAAAGTATCCATTTCAATCCCATTACATACCACCTCTGCAGTAGGATTGGGGAAACTTTATAGAAAGTAATTGTAGATGTCCATTTTAATTTGCCATTATTTACTTGTTAGGAAAGAATTCCATTTAAAAAAGAAATAAAGATTATTTCAGCTATCCTGGTAGCACAGCTGTCACTCCACATGAAAATGTCAACAGAAGTCACAATACCAGTACATCACAGCAAGAGAGAATCAAGAGTGTCAAACATTAAACACATTTTATTAAAAAACCTAATAAGTTAACGTTTTGAAAAGAAGTTAATTATAGCAGCAGAAGAGCAACACATTACTCCCTACTCTTTCCAGAAAGAGGAAAAAAGAGAATGCCTAGAGTGAAGGGGTTTGTTTTTTACACTGATACCCAAGGGATTTATCTCAATTATCAGATTACTACTTAACTTGTTAAGACCACAAAGTCGGACCACTATTTAGATACTTAAATAAGGATTTTACATACTAATTTTGCCCTTTTAGAATCATAGAATATCCTGAGTTGGAAGGGACCCACTAGGATCACTGAGTCCAACTCCTGACTCCACACAGGGCAACCTAGAAGTTAAACCATATACCTAAGAGCATTGTCCAAAAGCTTCTTGAGGACCGACAGGCTTGGGGCCATGACCACTTCCCTGGGAAGCTTGTTCCAGTGTTTGACCACCTTCTCAGTGAAGAACTTTTTCCTAATATCCAACCCGAAGCTCATCTGAGACAGCTAAAGCTTAAAAGCCATTCCCTTGAGTCCTGTCACTGGACACTAGAGGGAAGACATCAGCACCTCCTTCTCTGCTCCCCCTCACTTTACTTCTTTGGCCTATAAGCTTTAATAACCTACATAGTTCTTTAAAGAACAACAAAGCAAACTAACAAAAAATTTTCCAGCCATTCTTCTCTTTGTCTAAGGAGATAGTTCAAAGAGACGATCTGTTAGCAAAATTGTTCTTTCCCTCTCCTTCCCCACCACAAAGCACAAGTCCTCTGGCAACACTGACAGCGGAAAACAGATGTAAAAAAAAAAAAAAAATCAAAAATAAAATTCTACAGTTTGGTAAAAAGTCATCTCCTCCTCTAAATCAAGTTACAGAGAAACTGTAAAGAAACTCTACTGGTTGGCCTAGCACTGGGTATACGAGAACCTGACCTGAAATCGAGGGCAAGCTAGGGAGAGAAGCATAGTATGCTCTAGCACACTGAAGCCTGAAGAAGGCAAATATTTTCACTACCCATTTTTGCACATTCCCCTACCCAAGTACAAAAGTTGCTGAAGATAGATGGTTGCTGCTGCAACTGAATTAAAACTGCTCCTTCCTCCGCGCCTCTCTTATCCAGAAGCCACCAGGAAGAGAGGGCATCAGCACCCACACCAGCACACCTGCTGCCATTGCTGCAGTGTTACTTATTAACTCTGGGCATTTCTTTTAAGTTGGCTCCACAAACACGGGGCTCAACTTCATTCGCCCGACGGCTCGTCGCGGGTCAGCGCTCCTCGCCCTGGGCTGGCTGCTGAGGCACCCGAGGCCCACCGCGGAGGGCAGCCGCGCACAGGACGGCGGCCTTAGCCTTTATGCGCTCAAACCCCGGGAGTTAAAGGCCCACGACAACGGACGGCACCCCGCCTGGGCTGGGACATCACGCCGGGGACGGCGAACCCGGCGCCGCACCCTGCCGCCGCGGCGCTGGCTCCCGGCTGCCCTGGAGACGCCGCCGCCGCCGGCGGCCTGCCATCTTCCGCGGGGCGGGGTGAGCGGCCGCCCGGCGCCCTCCGCCCCGCAGGCGCCCCCCTCAGGGCTGGGGAGGGAGAGGAGCCGGCGGGGCAGGAGGGGGAGGCCCGCGCCCGCGGCGGGAGGAGCGCGGGGGGGAGGCAGGGCGAAGAGCGCAGAGCGCCGGGCGGAGGGGGACGCCGCCGGCGGCCGCGGGCGCTGCCGAGGGGGAGGCGGCACGGCAGGGCAGCCCCGGCCCTTCGGCCGGGCGCGATGGCGAAAGAAGCGAACGTTTCTACCTCCTTCTTCTTCTGTCCTCCCCCGAGCTGGCCGCAGAGGAGGAGGAGCAGCAGCAGCAGGAGGAGGAGGCAGCTCCCGGCCGGCAGGTGCAGCAGCCGCCGCGGTGCCCTGGTGCCCAGCGCCATGTTCCCCCCCGCCGCCCGGCCGCTAGCCTCCGCCGGCGAGCACCTGCGGCTCCCCTGCCCACCTCCTCCCCGCTGATTGGGCTGGGGCCCTGGCCAATCGCATCGCCCCCGGGCGCGGCGGCTCCTGGGAAATGTAGTTCTTTCTCCTCCCGCTCGCCGCGCCGCTCCGCGTGCCTGCCGAGGCGGTTCGACGCCATTTCGGCGGCGGTGGCTGCAGAGCGGCGGCCGGGCCGTCGCTGAGGTAGGCCTGGGTGCCGGGCACTTGGCGGGCGTCCGCACGCTCAGGCCGACACGCAGATGGCGTGTAATGGAGACTTGCTGTCAGCTTTGTCAGGGGCAGCACGTTGTACCGAGGCTGTGGGCCCGTAACTAATGGTGGTCCCCTCCAGGGTGGTGGGTATTTCTGCTCCCCTGAGGTGGGGGTGAGCAGCTTTACCTGCTGCTCTGAGTTCCCCGCTGCAGCTGCGTGAAGCACGAGTGCAATCATGAATAAAGACTGTAAGAAAACCTGAAGACCCTTTTCTGCATGTTTGCATGCATACGCTTCTCAGATTTCACTATAAACACAGAAAGCCACCTTTTCAGAAAATAATATTAATGTAATACACTAATACAGTTGGTTTGAATTTAATTCCCAGAGCATTAGCCATGCAGCTTTAATTTCATACTCTGGTTCACGATACAGTCTTCAAATCAGTGATTGCATATTTTTTTCCATGAAGGTACACACTGCAGCACACAGGCTAGGTAATGTTAAATTAATGAGCATATACTTAATTTTTTCTCTCCTTTTTTTCCCTAGAATTCCAAGTACTCGCCTTATGCTACATTAGTTATTTACACACATCTGCGCTGAAGACTCAGAAAATGGAACTATTCATTTCTTCAGAGATTTTGCTATGTCACTCAAAAATTTTATGAATTTTATAGTCAATACACTATAATGAAACAGAAAGCTGAGGCACTGAGAGAGTATTCAAAAGTATTTGTTTATTTTGGGCACAGCATTTTTAGATGGTATTTTGATGATAGTGTCAGGTGCTAATTTGATGATACTGCTGACATCTTAGCACTGAGCATTTAAAACATTAAATAGGCCGTTGTGTTCCCTTCAGTTATATTTGCAATGTGCCTTTCAGAATTTACTTATATCCATAGGAATTGTAAATCATATTCAAATAATCTAGCAGACATTTAAGGTTGATTTAAGTGTCCAAGAGTGTTCAGACCATCTGTTATCCACATACATCAGATTCTGACTGTCACTGGACAATAATAATTATAAAATGGTATGCAGTCTGGACCCTGCTTCTCAAGTATGTAGGAAGGTTGGTCCAACAGCCCTTGACTATAGAATTTGAGTTCAGACACCAGGGCTGCCATAACTCTTCAAAAAAGGTGATATCCATATGCCAACTTTTTTTTTTTTTTTAAGAGAAATCACAGGTCCTGTCACTCCAGATCTCAGTTACCCAAAATTTACACTGTTCAGTAAATAGCTGTTCCCCATTTGCAAATGGGGAAGGAATGGGTTCAAAAGAAAGACTGAAAACAGAAGGAAATGGAAGAGAAGACAAGACACAGGAAGAAGGTCACGTGGATGAGTGATGTGAATGTAGGAAGATTAGAGCTGAGAAGCTTTGTTTTTTCCTTATGTGTTCCAGGGTTTTGGAGGTCCAGTGTCTTTTGGAGCATGTAGACCTATACTCCCCCATATGAGCTGGGTAAGAAAGGGATGGAGAAGTCACTATAACTCATCTTTTCTGTCTTTTTTTGTGAACTAAGGAGAGACTGGGCTTATTTCAGTTATGGAAACCCTTGTGCTACCATTAATCTCTGAGTCCCCATTAATCTCAGATAGATGGAGTGGTTTTTTCAGATAAGAACATGGTTTTTAATTGAACTTGCCTTTTTTATCACCTTGAAAACTCCTATCTGTTCTAGAACATCCACTTACAAATATTCTAACACCCACTTTCTAGGGTGTGTCTAAAAAGGAACAGCAGGAGCAACTTACTGGGAAGAAAGACAGAGCCATATGCTTGAGAATCTTACACTTCCAAGATAGTCTCTCTTATATTATTTGTATTAGTACAAATGCTTCAACATGACCGTGACAAGAGGTTTCTTAGTATTCCCACCATCAATACCCCTATACTATGCTAGCCACTTCTAAGTAATTCCTGTAATTAAGCATATCATAAGCTAAGTGACCTAGTGAACCTAGTGTGAACATAGTATTGCAGGCCACCCATGGTATCTGCCTCCCCGCTCCCCCCCAAAAATGAGGACAAGGATAGTAAGTGATTAGAAAAAGAATAAAATAAAAATAGCCATCATTATAGTTGGTTACAGAGGTTTCTAACACAGACCTCTGCTCTATAGAGACAGGATATACTTATCCATCAGAACCGTGTGTTTTAAAAAAGACCTTTTTTTCTCCTCTTCATGTAGGAGCTAAGAATTCAATAAACACTTTGCACTGGAACAAGAAAGGCATATCTTAATTAGTGGGCTAAAAAAATAATATTTAATTAAAAAAATCTCAGGCCACTCTTGCTAAATCCAGAACGTGGTTTCATTTGAACCTTGTTTGGAAAACTGCTGGTCTCCTCCTGAGCCTAATAAAGCACGGACCTTTCACATTTTCGCTGTATAAAAAGAGCATTAAAACTACTGAGAATGTGAAAACCACTGGGAGCACTTCATTGCCTGAAGATAGAACTAGCCTCATAGATGGTATATACAGGCATAGCTGCTGTATCATGAAATGTATGAATATGAATCTGGTAAGGAAGGCCTAAAGTGAAAGGAAAACATCCCTTCCTTCTTTCCTGAAGGAATGACAGAGGAAGGAGTACAAGCCTGGAAAAAAAGTGTGGTGCTGGAGAAGGGGAGATTAATAGGAAGGATTACATGAAATCCGATTGGTTTACATTTATTGTGTTACTGTTCTTGGGAGTTAGCTCTGTTGAGTTAATTCCGTCATAAAATTACAAAGAGAGTTTGTATTTGTAATAGTGTGCATATATCTTGCCCAAATAACTGTGTAAACGTGCCTGGGGTGAGTGTCCTGATCTTAAAAAGTAGAACATTTTTTGGTACTGGGATGCAAATGCATGACCCTGGGACAACAAGGGCGGTATGTTTTGGGTGAAAGTCTTCTTAAGGTTTAAGAGAGAAAAAAAGTGACCTATGCATTTCTTGTGCAAGATATGTTAAACAAGACTGTTGAAAAGCCTCCTGTGAGCTGGAAGACTATGCTCTTTCTCAATATTACACGAGCCCTCCTAAGAGGTGATACAATAGCCAGTGAGCAGAGCTGTGGGAGTTGGCTAGAGTGATTATCAGAGCAAAAAAAGCAGCATGAGGCTCAAATAGCAGGAGATGGGATGAGTGCAGGAGCAGGCAATAGAGTGAGGGTGCCTAAAACAATAGCAAATGAAAACAGGTAGGGGAGCAAGCAGCTGCCCAATGTGTGGCTCTGGAGACAAGGAGTGCAGTGAAGCTTGGCTAGGCAGAGTGAAATGAGGAGCAGCTAACGTGAACATGACAAACCAACAGATCAGATTAGCTCAAATCAGACCTTGCAACCCAGAAACACTTAAAAAAACTTTAAAGAGTGAGTGAAGATTATTGTATGAGAGGAAAACAGTAGCCTAACAGTTCCCTAGAAGAAAAAAAAGGGAACTTGGTTTAGTCACACTTTAAGAATTAGTTATTCTTATCTTGCGTACATACTTCATTAGCTTTTTTTCCCTTGTAATAAGAATATTCTTTGTATGCTATTTAATTTGTATTCATGAGTGAGGAAAATCAGCTCTCACAGAGCCAGAAAGTTTAATATAACTATCCAAAGGTTTATAAGTGGAACTCAAGCCAGCAGGTTTTTTTCTTTTTAAGTAATCCCCTTAAATTTAAACCTGGCCTTTATTACAGCCAGTCAAGTCCTGACAGAAGAGTTACATAAGTTAGGCAGCCATATCCAGCCATATAAAAAAAAAGTTACTGCTGTGGTTGTCAGGTATCATCTGCTACTTCTTTGAGTCACCATTAGTTTTATTTAGGATATTTTTGTTGGACTTTTAGTTGGGAAAAAATTTCCACAACCCCCCAACATTTTCTGCAGGAGTATAGCATTACATCTTCTAAAGCTACGCACCCATTCAGCAGTGTGGTTTTGGCTCTTAGCAAGCCCATCACTAGAACGTTTAGTTACAATAGCAGCCTGGCCCAAAGAGAGAAATGTCACATGATAAGGCTTATATGCTACGGCTTCATGGAAAAAGGAATTGCATTTGTTAAGTACAATTTAATATTGAACTAACCTGAAACGAAGCAGTTTGGTCATTTTATTAAGCTATGATGAAACAGCTTAGCTCTGGGAATGGTTATGTGTTTCCTTAAAATTAATGATGCTAAAATATTTTGATGTTTCTTAATTAAAATTTCAAGGATATGAAAAAAAGGTGAATTTCATTGTGACTTGGGATCAAAATAAATAATGTGTCAGAGCTTTCTGCAAGAAATTGAGGCTTAGGTTCTAATTCCTACATCTGAAATTTGTAAAGGTAGTAAGCTTGGAAAGTAATCTATATTAGTATAATCCTGTTCTTTAGGAGATGGATGCGGTGGGTTGGTTATGATACAGACAAAGCGTTGAAGGCAGTAGCAAAGGCTTCTTCCAAGAGAAAAGATTACAAACTTCTGGACAAACACAGTTTCTTAAGGACAATCTTTTACTACTTTTACGTGGTCATTTACCAGTCACAGGTCAGAAGTTGCAAACTTTAATGTTGAAAGATGGATTTACTCCTACAATCAAATGGAAAGATATCTTCTCTTCTGGCTTTCAGCCGTCAGCCTTCAGAAAGCTCTCTTTCATTCATGCCCCATTGATCTCTCTCTAACCAATGAGCCACATCACATCGAAGTCAGGTCTGAAGGGTGGTGCACTGAGTTATACTTTTTCTTCCTCCTATTAAAGATGAAGCATGCAAAACAAAACTTAAGAGTTGCTGGGAGATGCTGCCTTCCAGAGAGGCAAGTTGCCATTAATTAATTGCTGTCATTAATAGGACTATTACCTCTCACAGAGGTGCTTTTCAAGATTCTGAGGCTCTTGGGTTTTGGCATCGCACAGATCATAATGCACGCCATTAGAAAAAATCTGCTCATGGTATATGGTTGGCAGTAGTGTAGCAGTTGCTGATTCCTGTTCTGGACTTTGTTTACTCTGAGTAAAGAAGATAAAACTACCTAGCTACCTGTCAGCCATCCAAGCTTACCAGCTTATTGAGTGAACTATTACATTCCTCCTTTTTTTTTTTTTTTTTCCCTAAACAAAAGAAAGGCAACAGTGGACCAGGCTGGTAATACTGAAAATGCCTTCTTAAATTGAAGCCACACTAACAATTTTTTCATAATCTTTTCTTCCTGAACAAGGCACTGATCCTTTCCTCAGGAGTACAGCTATAGTACTTGCAACAAAGCATGCTGTGTTTGCTGTTGCACATAAATTTTATTAGCGTGCTTTATACCCCTTATATAAAAGATAAGTGCTATGAAACCAGATTGACTACAAAACCTCATATCGTCTTCACTTTGATATTTTCCATTACATTTAATTTTAGTAAACTTCTTATTTATGTATACAATTCAAGTGATGTAAATTTTTCTATCATTGTCCTATTTCACTGAGTTCATCTAAGATTCCAAGAAATATTATACAAAAACTTACTAGATGGAATTGAACAACAAAGGAATTTACATCTACACCAACACACCAAACATTTAAATTTCTTTTGGCGTGCAAACTTTCCTTTTGCTTTGTTCATAAATTAATTTCATATTATTTTGATGAATGCATTGCATGTTATCTTGGATAAACAGACTCATACAGAATAGAATAATCCATGTATTCAGGAAAACTAAACCAGCAATCTAAGCATAACTATGAAATTTCTCTAGTACATATATTTAAAGATATAAATATATACATACATGTGTATAAGTCTATATCAGCAATGGGTGTTCTTATATTTGAAAGCAGGACCAAAGCTCAGATTGCATTACTGATTTGTCTAATTTTGCACCCATACCGATAAAACACAAGTAGCTATGGTTAGGGATCCTGACCCTTGTTAACAGCTATCAGGCTGTTACGGTACAGCTGTAGGATGGGGAGATGGGGTATAAGCAACAGGGTTGAAGTTTAGACCCTGGGATTGTTCAAACTGTCAGGCACTAAGAAACACTGTGCAAGTATCTCTTGGGACTCCAAAAGATACATTTTATAAAGAAATGGAGGAATCTGGAAAAAATGTGACAGGCAGGTAAATAACACATAGTTCTGGTAAGTTAGTACATGCAATAAAAATTTGTAAGCAGACAGAGCTTTTATCTATTGAGAAAGTATCAGTTCAGTGTGCTTCTCTCTCTGTGCATATGTTTACTTAAAGACTAAATGGGGAAAAGAATTTATTCTTATGAATAAATGTATAATCAGATCTTTGTCTTCATAGTTGTATTTTGAGTGGATTCAGATTTAGATTGTTTTCTCAGCCTTCTTACAAACCTTGTTTTGGTTGGTTGTTTAACAGGGTTTTAGCTAATCTTGTTCTAAAAGTTACTTTACCTGTAAGCAGCAGTGTATCATCTGTAATATCATAGAAATACTTTTAACCTTGAAGAAAAGTTACAGACATATATCAACAATATTGGATTGTGAAAAACTTGAGTTAGGAAACTGAAAACCAAAACATTTAGAAAAAATGCTTCAGTTCCCCAATGAACAACAAAATCATTTGCAAATAATGAATAAGTTTTTTAACTACTCTGTAATAACTGCAAATTCATACAATTTTCCAATTAATTTAAAATTTACATTTTGTTTTTTCTTTAAGAAGTGTGCATATTCAATAGCTTAAATAGGTTAGAAGGATGGTGAAGCTATATACTTGATTTCTGGATAAGCTGTCCTGTTCTTGCTCATGAACATCTGGGCTAAAAAGCTTTTTGAAATTTTCCATTGTTGGCAAATAGTAGCAAAATAAAACTTAAAAACTATGCCAATGGTCACCTGTAATTCTTAAAGGAGTGTCACCATAACCCATTCCCCTCTCAACAGCTATGCTATTTTGTATGAAAATTTGAAGATTGCCATTTGATTATAAAAAAGGATGTGAAATTGCTCATGCATTTTAATACCTCACTCCAGAATCAAGACTGAAGTAAATGTTTGATATGCATCATAGAATATCCTGAGTTGGAAGGGACCCACAAGGATTGTTGAGACCAACTCCTGACTCTACACAGGGCAACTTAAAAGTTAAACCATGTATATAAGAGCATTGTCCAAATGCTTCTTGAACACCAACAGGCATGACATGAATGTCAAAGTGACCCCTGCTGGGGATATAGGGTGGATTTATGTCACCTAATTCTGTTTGAGTTGAATTTTTCTAAACTAATCAAAGATACCAGCTGGTTTAGATAACTTTTGTGGGGATCAGATGAATTGCTCTTTGAGAGCACTTATTTTCATTGGCAGTGTAGGCAGCTTATTTCAGAGTAGACAACAAACTGCTGGTTGGTAGAAGTTGGGACAAATGAACACCATTCATGGAAATATAATGGATAAATTTAATCCTTTGGGTGAATGAAAGGAAAGTGGTCTGCACTTCGAAGTACAGTCACTACAATTACTTCCTTGAGAATGCTGGACGTTGCATTTCCTAATGGTTGCCTAGAACAGGAGCTTTCTCTTGCCACACAAGAGATTTTGATTTCTGGAGATACAACACTAAATATATCATTGGTATAGGACCTATGAAGAAGACAGGAATATATTGAGGATAAAGTGCACAGAAATTCTAAAAATTTATAGTATTGAAAAATTATAGTCCCAGTTTCAAGCATTGTCTTGATAGCCATGATGGTGGAAGGTAATTTAGGGATGTGGTGCAGCACGGCAAGCTCATGGGTCATTTTTTATTATGTCTTGAGGATCATCAAAATTAAGGACACATAAAATACTTACTAGCCTTAGGTATGAATATTTCATTAACAAATGAAAAGAGAGGAGTAGGAAAAAAATCCCAAGTCAAGCAGCACAGGTGGTTATTTCAGTAACAATCTCTTTTATATATCTCCCTGTGGAAAGGTTTAAATAAAAATTACACCTTTAAGAATGCTAGTTATTTCTTCTCTAGGAAAGTTAAGACAAACTTACATCATTTCTGCATCAATAATGAGCCTTTTTATTGTACAGAATAAGGTTTGATCTGTTCCAATAATAAGTGTAATAGTGTACTGAAATGCTGTTTTACTTGAAGATACTAAATATATCTGTTAAACACCAGTTTGGATTGTGTACTTTTCATGGAAGAACAAATTAATGTTTGTTTAGTCAAAAGAATATAATTTAAGGACTACTGAATATTGTTTAGTTTATTGTGGGTAGTCAAAAAAATTTTTAATCGATAAAGGTGACAAGAACATCAGATGAAACTAAAAATAAGTGTTTCGTCTCTTGAAATAAGCCATTACAGAGTTAGTCAGCTGCAATAGCTACATTTCAGTTATAAATAACCTCTTAAGGAATGATATTAAGAGAGAATTAATGTGCATTCACCTAAGACTACTCTTAGGTGAACGCTGATAGCACACAAAATTTTAATTGCCCCTTTTTAGTAGTCATCATTTTCAGACTTTTTTGTGTGAGTATAAAAGGTCCAATTTTCTCTAGGGAGTGTGTGATGAATGAAAATATGATAAAAGGCCCTAGACTCAGTTTGTGAGAGATGTTCTAGACCGTGGATGGATAGGCAATGTATGACCTTCTTTAAGATCTAAGGGAAAAAAACCCCAAAGTTCTTCAAAGAGGAAGCAGGATTCTGCTCTGTACAAAACTCCTCTGTGCTCTTTATTGTTTTAACCAAAACAATAATTTTAGTTAAAACAATAAGTTCCAGATTTCCATAGCTCTCCCTATGATCTAGAAAAATCAAATGATTGTAGAGAGGCAAGAACATAACATGGTAACTTAAAGTGTATCTCTCCAGCATAGCAAAAATAGACATGTGTGTTGAAGCTTTTTGCATATGACATTTTCAGAGGAAAAGGATTTTGTAAGTTTAACTATCTTAAATATTTTACTTAATAAAGTAAGCAACAACATAAATATGTAAATTATTATATTCATCAAGCATATGAGGATAATTTTGAACATCTGATATTAAGCGAAGGTAATGGAAACATCTTAACGACCTATAATAATCAGAGTAAAATATTATAATTTTCTTAATGACTTCTTTTGCATCCCTATGGATATTTATTCCTCACAGAAAGCAATTCTGACTTACTGTGGATAGAAAATTACACTGAATTTCCTAGGCTTCTAACTATTATTACTTGTAATACTAATGTTCCTGAAAGATCACATATTTCAAACTACTGGTATGTCTCCTACTTTGTATTTAATATGGGAGTGATTTTTTTCCGATACCTATTTATTTCCTAAAAAACTCATCAATTCCACTGGAGACAGGCCTTAGTCACCCTCCTGAAAGGCTTCGGGAGAGATTCTTCAAATGGGAAGACTAGTAGGTGATACTGTTGGGATGGCAGCTCAGTTTACAGGCTATGAATGTTTCTCAGTAGCACTTCATCTTTATCATTCTGAAATCATTTCAGCATTCTTTGAATGCTGCAAGCTGTTTAATGCTCATACTAAGAAACAGAGGTTTTCTCCACTGAACAGGTCTTTCAAGCTATCATAAGGCAGTCTTCTCCCTTACATATAGATACATTTTTTACATTTCATTTACATGTATTTTAAAGCTTACCTATATGGCTGTATTAGAGGGAGGAGAGGGAATACGGTATCAGAAACCTAGTGGGCAGTGAGAAGAATCCCCCTTCACTCTGCCTCCCCTGCTAGTCTGTGAAGACATGGGACTGACGGACAACTTTTTCACTACATCCTTCTGTTTCCCTAATATGGGTTGGGATGATATCTTAAAGAATAAAAATGATAGTACCCATAAGAACTGCCAACCTGCATCTTGTTAACTTCATAAGATTAATTAGTACTGCCCTCCCTAACATGAGGACTACCATGCCTCCATAAGCAGTGTATATTGAGAGCTTCAGGAACCACTATTGCCGGTCATACATCATCTCTCTCACAGTTAGCTGGTAAAAACAATCTCTCACCTCACCCTTTCCCCATCCAGCTTTAATATACTCTCTGACCTCCTCCAGAAAATTGTAAACCATCCATCTCGAACAGCTTATTATAAACATCACACAAATATTCTACATAATGATTCAGCTGTTATCAGTGGTGCTGTGACCCAATACCTGATGCTGTTAAGGTAAGACCATTGCCAAAGCAGAGTTCAAATGCTTGCATGATTAAGCAAGTGTGCCAGATGTGATATTTAATAGGTTCTTAGTTTTGTGATCTTTGTTACAGCTGCTGCCACTAATAGAGTCGGCTTCACAGTATAGGATGAAATCCTTGTCCTTTTGAAGCTTCATTCTGCATCCTCTTGCATTTAAAAAAAAATACCATTTAATAATTTATTAAATGTGGGTACCACATTTTAGTAACCGCAAGTGAAAGCCAAAACAGGTGAACAAATTTAGAGAACAGTTACAGGATAGAAAAACAGCAATTACATGTGACCTAGAGGTTATGTTAGTAACTCATGTAATATGACATCTCATGGCTATGCAGTAGCCATGTGGTGATTCTCTAACACAGTTCTTCCATGCATATACAAAGAGATATAAAATTGAATTAGAAGAGTATTACTGCTTTTCTATAGCAATTAGGGAGACCAAAATTGGAACATTACATCTACATTCAGTACCTACATTTCATGAAATGCAGTTAAAACCACAATAATGTATAAAGGCTAATTATTCACGAGATTAATGTGAGCTCTAGCTTATCTTACAGTAAAGACTGAGAAAGTTCAAACTATTTAATTCCAAAGAAGAGTACAGCATAACATGATTACTGTCAACAGGTATATGTGTAGAGAAAAGACTTCTGACAATAGCTATTTAACATATATGAATAAGACATTAACAAGAATCAGTGATTAGAAACTGAAGTTAGATTTATTCAAAGTAAAGTGAAAAATGTCAACAATATTAGCAGTGTGCTGTCTGAAAGGCTTCTCTAGATATTCCCTTGAAATCAAGACTGAATGCCATTCTTACAGACTTATTGTAGTCCAAAGTTACAGCTTGTTTCAGGAGCGGCCAAATGAAATTAAGTGGCCTCTTTCAGATAATTGAAAGCATGTTTATAAGACCACTCTTTGCATTCATAATCTGTGCAATATTGTAATACAATTGGTTACCTTGAGTTTTGTTTTGTTTCATTAATGGATATTTTAAGTTTTCTTTTCAAAGCTCTTAACCTTCAAACAGTGAAAAAACTGCAGCTTTTTAGGAAAAAAAAGTCAACACTAAAGAAGCTGAAATGATGTCTTTCAGCTCAAGGACATTTATGGAAAGTAAAATTACTTTATTTTATTTGTAAAAATGGTCTGAAATATTATATTGAAACAAATTATTCTTGACACAAACGTAATCAGAAATATGTAAAAATGGTTGATTAAGCAAGAGATGTCAGACTTGTTGTTGATTGTAGTCATAATTTCCTAAAATTTGCCTCAGTCTACAAAACTTCTTAGATACGTTTGTTCACTAAGTACTGCTTACCAGTTTCTTGCCAAGCAATTGAAGTTTATATGTACTGTGGTATAGTGGAATCTGGAGGACAGAATCTGTGATAAAACAAATTTTATTCAGATGATCTAGAACAAACAGAACTGCAGGAAAGAACAACTTCTATTCCTTCATTTCCCAAAACTCAGTCAATCAAAGAATCATAGAATCACAGAATCACTGAGGTTGGAAAAGACTCTTAAGATTGAGTCCAACCCTTAACCTAGCACTGCCAAGTCCACCACTAAACCATGTGCCTAAGCACCACATCTACAAGTCTTTTAAATACCTCCTGGGATGGTGACTCAACCGCTTCCCTGGGCAGCCTGTTCCAATGTTTGACAACCCTTTTGGTGAAGAAATTTTTCCTAATATCCAATCTAAGTCTCCTGTGGTGCAACTTGAGCCCATATCATCTCGTCCTGTCACTTCTTACTTGGGAGAAAAGACTGACACCCACCTCACTACAAACTCCTTTCAGGTAGTTGTAGAGAGATAAGATAGAAAGACTTGCTGTGATTTGGATGTGATCACCAGTCCTACAGAATCAATATGCTTAAATTCTTGAGATCTCTGTTCATAATGAAAATTAACGCAGACAAAAGTAATGTGTTCCATATTTACCATTTACGCTGTGATGTTTGTTTAATTGATATCAATAGACAAAATTACTTGAATGAAACAATTATGCCTGAGAAGATATGCCTGGTACCAAAATAACTGTATTCTTTATTTCTGGCTATATATAAATTAGTATGTGATTTGCATAGATATTTGACATCTAAATAGAGTATAAAAAGAAAATGCTAATTGCGCAGAAAAGGTGTGTTGGGATTAAAACCCAAGAAAGACATTATGCTTCAAATGTCCATAGGCTTCAAATCAGCTTTTACATCGAAAGTTTTAGAAGTAGACTGAAATTAGTAAAATATAATCAGTATTCTCACAATCTAGTATCCTCTATCATTCCTGAACAATTTAATTAAAAGATGGGCAATGAATCCTATGTCAGCAGATGAGTGTATCACCATACACTGTGAAACAAATTAATCAGAAAAAATAGAGCACTGCAGAATAGTGTTGCAATAACCTTTTGCTGTATAAGCAAGGACTTAGACTTACTTTTTAAACAAACAACTAACTGTTCATTTCTTGACTGAACTTAAGGTAACTGCCATGTCAAGCTTGTGTTATCATTATCATGGCAAATGAAAAAGAATTACACTCTGTACTAAGCGCTTTAATGGGCATCTTAGATTGAATCATCTCTCCCAATTAGGGGTATTCAAAAAAATAGGAAATGCGAGTGCTCTTCAGCTCTGTATTAATATGATGGCTTAGTCACAATTTAGGGTTATATAAGCATGAAAAGGATAGAACCTCTTGAAAAATGAATCCCAGCAGTCTAATTAATCTAATCACCACAAATTATATTCTCCCTCAGTAATATATTTTCTAGTACACATAGAAATACAAAAAGTGTAATTTATATATAGTCCAATAAAGTAACCTGTTCTCTGTGTTACTGTATGTACCATTACTACCTCCAGTATCATGAGGTGTGTTAATATTTGTTGAGCTTTTTGGTCATTTTTCTTTGAAAAAGCACTTGCAAGAGCCAAATCAGCATTGTATTGCAAGAACATATCCACACTACAAGTGTAAAACATCCGAACTCTACTTTTGTGTGCATTGGATCTAAGTGCAGTGATGCAAGTGGTGTGAGGACACCTGAGCTAATTTGGCTTTACAGCTGTGAGCTGAGCATGCGACAGGGTCTCAGTGCAGTGCTGGCCTGGAGGAGCCTCCACAACAGTCTGTCAAGTCGCAGGACTTTGAAAAACATTTGGGTATATGTCCACTCTGCAGTCAACGCAACAAAGTAAGAAAACCCCATAACATGAGCATTCAGGACTTGTGATACTGAGGGCAAAAGTGAATGGTTGTATGTCTTTGTTGCAGTTGCATGGAAAGAGGCATTTCTTCCCTCTAGGTAAATTTAACGGAAGAAAGGTTTGTTCAGATTCTTATGCCTCTAAGTGAACAACAGTGTTTCTGCTAGTACCGCTTACAGATTAATTTATTGAGAGTCACAATTTGGGAGTGTTATAAGGCATGACCTCTGCCTCCACCACTGTTACTGCCCTAGCCTAACTAACTGCAGCTGCCAGTTTATGTCTGACAGGCCAGCACATGTGGCTGTGGATGCAACCGCAGATGAAAATGAACACTCAGGAATAACTGGCTGTAAAAGTATATATTAATGAGATAAATAACCAGGCAAACTGAAGCATCCTGGGAGAAACAAAAGAAGGAAACTTAATAAAAAGAAAAAAACCTCATGGCAATCTGACGACATGGACAACACATTCTGTTATCATTTCATTATGTAATGGCCATCAAAGGGAATGCTGACCAGCTTTTCTGTATAATAATCCACCTAGTGCTTGAACATAATAAACTTCATGTTCGGTCATGACCTAAGTTGCTATTTTCTTCAAGTAGTCTGCCAAATGTTCCACCAACAGCCTCACTGTTCTGCTGCAGTGCAAGGGGACTTTAAGTAACAGTTTCTCTTGAAAGGTACTTCTCCCTATATAGTTCTCAGTGATGCCAGCTTCCAGTTGGCCTTTGGGGCATTGAGAAGCCAGTAGGAAATTCTGACCTTGTGCTTGGCACGTGAGGATAGACCAGTCTCTCGGTTTAGACCTGCCACTTCCTAGGGAGTGAAAGTCCTGTGACTTGGCAGCTCCCTTGAAGTCAATGACAATATCTGGAATGCAATGATGTAGAAACTAAGTAAATTTATTATAGAAAAAAGCCAAGCTCATGAAATCAAATATTATATTTGGAAAGAGATACAGGAAGGTAAAACAGGACATACATGATTGGTTTGATTTCTGGTTTCCTCTCTTCAGTTAGCAGTCTCTGATGCCATGCTAACTTCCAAGAATATTCCTCCAGCCTGTCAGAGCTGGGCTACAATTCCACAGACAGGGCATGCACCCAAGTTTGCCTTCACAAAAATATTGATGATTGGATTGTTACTTGTATTGGCTTTGTGTGGCAAGGTTTTGGTAGCGGGGGGGTTACAGGGGTGGCTTTTGTAAGAAGCTGCTGGAAGCTTCCCCCATGTCCGACAGAGCCAATACCAGCCGGCTCTAAGACAGACCTGCCGCCAGCCAAGGCTGAGCCAATCAGTGATGGTGGTAGCACCTCTGGGATAACATATTTAAGAGGGAAAAAAAAGTTGCTGGGACACAGAAATGGCATCCAGAGAGAGAGTGAGACCATGTAAAAGAAACAACTCTGCAGACACCAAGGTCAGTGAAGCAGGAGGGGGAGGAGGTACTCCAGGGGCTGGAGCAGAGATTCCCCTGCAGCCCGTGGTGAAGACCACGGTGAGGCAGGCTGTCCCCCTGCAGTCCATGGAGGTCCACAGTGGAGCATCTCTCCACCTGCAGCCCAGGGAGGACCCCATGTCAGAGCAGGTGGATGCCTGAAGGAGGCTGTGACCCCGTGGGAAGACCACTCTGGAGCAGGCTTCTGGCAGGACCTGCGGATCTGTGGAGAGAGGAACCCAGCCTGGAGCAGGTTTTCTGGCAGGACTTGTGACGCTGTGGGGGACCCACGGTGGAGCAGTGTGCTCCTGAAAGACTGCACACCGTGGAAAGGACCCACACTGGAGCAGTTTGTGAAGAACTGCAGCCTGTGGGAAGGACCCATGTTGGAGAAGTTCATGGAGGACTGTCTCCCATGGGTGGGACCCCACGCTGGAGCAGGGGAAGAGTGTGATGAGTCCTGCCCCTGAGGAGGATGAAACGGCAGAAAATAACGTGTGATGAAATGACCGTAAACCCCA
The DNA here is from genome assembly GCF_964188355.1 of Buteo buteo. Taxonomy (NCBI): domain Eukaryota; kingdom Metazoa; phylum Chordata; class Aves; order Accipitriformes; family Accipitridae; genus Buteo; species Buteo buteo. Next base: position 32,887,700 of record NC_134171.1, on the reverse strand, counting down.
TCCCCATGTGCTGCTGGGGGGGCTTGGTAGAGAATCCAGGAGTGAAGTTGTGCCCAGGAAGAAGGGAGGGGTGGAGGGAAGGTGTTCTGAGATTTGGTTTTATTTCTCATTACCCTACTCTAGTTGATTTGTAATAAATTGAGTTAATTTTCCCCAAGCTGAGTCTGTTTTGCCCATGATGGTAATTGGTGAATGATCTCTCCTGTCCTTATCTTGACCCACAAGCCCTTTGTTATATTTTCTCTCCCCTGTCCAGCTGAGGAGGGAGAGTGATAGAACAGCTTTGGTGGGCACCTGGCATCCAGCCAGGGTCAACCCACCACATTACTGTACTCAGTAAGATTTCTATTGCATATAAAATCATTTAAAGGCTTATGGTAACTTCTAGTCCTGGTGACCAATCCAACCTCTTCAACCTTGTGTCCTGTGCCATGGCATTCTGCCTGTACATGGACTCATACTTCTCCCATGAAGATACCATTGAATGTAAGTTCCAACTAAGTGGAGTTCAATTAGTCTTAATGCATTTGTTTACAGTCAGATGTGTCAAACAAATGTAAATATGCCTTTTTTGGCAGCCAGTTGGTGAAAGTAATGTCTTCTCTAACTGCATTTATTTAAATTTATGTTTTTATAATGTATAGCTTAGAATCATTTGTTACATGAATTTACAAATGAAAATAGTGACTGTTTAATAGCTCTTTTTAGAAATTAAATGTGACTAAGCAACAATGCTGTGTTAAAAATTGGTAAATCCACAATATAGGTAAGACAGAGAACTATGGTATAAGGGAGATTTCTGATATTTTGTTATAAAAGCTTTACAACAGTTTGGTTCTCTGACCATTTTGGAGAGTATGCTAAACTAAAAAGAAGAAGTACAGTACTGAAGAGGTGCTAAAAAAGGACAAAATGGAGCTTTAAAAGTTCCAACAGAACAGCAACCAGAATGACCAAAGATAGGAAACAACTTCAGTACAGGGAACTGGGCTTCTTCACCTGCAGGAGAGACTCATGGAAAAGACAAGCAGACAATGACCATCTCTCCTAATACTTAACTGAAATTAGAGTATGGCAATCTCAAAGAAACCAGAAATATCATTTGCAGTCCACTTTTGTACTCTTCCCTGGTCACCTACTACTGGTCACTGTTCAAGATCAGATATCAGGCTACATACTCTGAGTACAGCCATTCTTATGTTCTATGGACCCATGCTAAATATATCATGATAAAAATGTGTGTAATGGATATTTTAGAGTAGATGACTGGGAGTTATGTTGCCAGAATTCTCAGAAACAAAATAGACATTTGGAAAAATTGATTTTATCTGGCTTTTAAGATTGATACAGTCTTTTCAGTGTTCCTAATACAACAGAACTCCTATTGTCACAGTCACTGGGGAAGGAAGGATAGGAGATGGAAATCCTGGGCATTTTGGGGCGCTCCTGGTTTAGCCACACAAGGTAGAGCTGCTTTAGTTTGTAAGTGTCTGTTTGCAAACCATATAATCTGAGTGGGTGACTGGAGTGGTCATATCCCTTTTTCTGGGTACATGAATGGCTACAGTACAATGAAGGCAGCAGATCTGTCCCTCCAGAGGATCCCAGGGAAAGGAAGATTCTCACAAGTCTAGCCCTATTACCTTACAGATTTGTGTCTAGAATTGCAAAAGTCAGATGGAGGAATGCCCATAATTTTACTGCAATCCTTTCACAAACACTAAATCAAGCTTCTCAAAAATACTATTCTAGAATTAGAGCTGAGAGTTAATTTTAAAAATCATAAGCATATGGTTTGTCTGTTCCCAGATGAAAAGATAAATCAGAAAAAGATCATAGTTGGCTTGAAAGCCATTTAAACATCAGTTTATATAAAATGTCTTCAATCTGTGTTAAGTTCTGTGGGGAGGATCCTTCAGCTAATTATTTTAAAAATACATATCTATAGAAACGTAAGTACTTGGAGCAAAGAGATTCAGCTCTGGATTAGGGAATGCAAATCAGCTCCAGGAATACAAGCAGCAAAGCTAACAAGAGATTAGCATAGAAGCTACAAAGCTAACAGGGGATTAACTTTCAGAAGAGCTTACCATTTTATCATTATGAACAAAAAATGTAACATAAAAGAGATGAGAACAAAAATAACCATGAAGGAAAATATACAGGGTAAAACTACTAAACTATAACTGTAGTGAATATATTGCACTGTATTTCTAAGCATAAGCCTGAAGCACCAACTGGCTGCAAGTCCAAGGTTAAGCAAGGTGCTTCAAAATTAATTTCAAAGCCTCACCCACATTATTCAGCAGTTGAGCTTCAAGCTTGCTTCTGTCCAGAGTTAGATGGCATCCTACCATAAATAGGTAACATGGGTTTGCCTTAGAAGTCATAACAACAGGCACAGACCTTGGCTACTTGGCTGATACTACTTATGTTCCCAACACACACACACATATGCATATATGAGAGTACAAACCCGAATGACCCATCAGTCAAAAGAAGGGTGTAATCTTTTTACCATACAGTTGAGGGACACTAAGGACAAGAAGTTAAAAGGTTTGTACAAATAACAGATCATATCAATAAAATGTTAAAACAGTAATGTCCTAGGAAACACTGGAAATTATATGAGTGCAATTAAAATTTGTCCTGAAATGTGGAAACCGGCACCCAGTTTATTTTTTCTGCAGAACAGTAGAACTGCATTGGTTGTTATTTCACATATACCTTCTAAGTTTTATTTTTATATGTTCATAGTGTAATTACATCTCACTTTGAGAAAAACAAGCTCAATATGCTGAACATCACCATCTATCTGCATGGGAAGTTTGAAGACTGAGAAAGCTGAATTCAGCTCAGAGTGGGCCTCGTCCTAAATCGTTGACAAGGTTTTTCTTGCAAGCTGAATGCTCCGGCTCCAAGTTTTGCTTCAATGGGAAGGAGCATTTGCTTTTCTTTACCTCTGCTCTTGTAGAGTGGGTAGCAGATACCTTCCTGATAAGAATCTTGGAACAGATTGTTCTTGTGATTATCAGACATACCCGACCTAACTCTCATACTCTTACCCGTGCTGGTTTTCTTTCAAAATATTGGTTTGACCTGTTTTTCAAAGTTTATGCTGTCAGTAATTAGGTACTGGTTTCCATTCCAGAAGTAATAAAGTTACAACACATAAGGGATCTGAAACGTAATAGCAGTGCACTTTGGGTCCTTTCCCAACAGGCAACAAAACTGCAGTCTCTTTAGAAAGTTAAACATTGGAAGAAATAACCTCCACATACTGGCAAATGAATTAGGAAACCTTCCCTTGGTAAAGCTGGGAGTATAGGTAAAACATAATTAAAAAAATTATGAAAGTCACAATTTGTTACAGCCTGCCACTACCTCAGCGGATACATGTGAAACATCATATGTATTCATTTCTGTCCATCTAAAGCAACTCTTTTGTCCTTAACTGTATAAGGAGTTAACACACTTACTTGATGTTCATTTTACTCCTAATGAAAGGCCCTTAAATTTTTAAACATTTTAAATTTTTAATTTTCAAGGTCTTCACCCCAGTCTTGTCTTTGGATTACAGACAATGCAAATTGAATACCACGCCGTATCACGTTCACTAAGCTTCAAGTACACATTTCAGATGGTCTGGACTAAATTCACTCAGAAACGTTTGCTCTTCACAAATATTTTGATGAATCATACCTGTAACAGATGAATTAGCAGCATCCTGAAAGGATACTTAAGTAAATCTATGTACCTAATTCTCCACTGACAGCACCTTGCAAAGACCTTTAAACCAATGCAAAGGGCAAATCCTTTACCATCTCTATTTAGGAGGCTGTTACATTGCCTTGGGCAGGTGTAAATTAAAATTATCCACACAAATTTACTTGGGATGCTAGATTAATTACATTTCCAATTTAATTATGCTGACATAATATCTGTGACAGGCATATTGCACTTTATTCTGCTTTTGGGTCAGTCAGTCTCAAACCATTCATTCTTGAAGCCCCATCATTACTATGCCTGCATTAAACTGAAGAGTGTATTTGTGATGGTGTCACACCTGAATGGTGCAGGTTAAGGAGGACATGGTACTGTTTGCCAATCTATCTTCCCTCTGTTGCTGTAGATAACTAACCTTCAAGACAAGTGTGCCTGCCTATTTTACTCAGATTTCTGTGCTTATTACAACTGCAACACAGAATAATATCTGCAACTTTTGAACTGCAGCACTACCTTTATGATTTAAAAATCTAATCTTTAAGTCAAAAGAAATGACATGGAATTTCCTGTGGAACCTGTAGAAGTAGATGTCCTGTCCTTATGGCAGTTTTGTGGGATGTAAGCATCTTAATCTTGTAGGCTTTACTGACAGTCTCCTAAGAGTCTGGGAAAACAATCTCAGGCTGACAGCAGTTACGCCTCCAATGCTGAGATCACCTGTTTCTATTTAACTGCGATGTAACTGCTACAGTTATAACCCTCTACCACAACAGTCACAGAATATGCTATCAGGCAATAGCAGAAAACAGCAGAGTTACTTAAGAGAAATCTGAAGACTTGGCTTTTTAATTCCCTTAACATATGGTAAATGAAGAATTCAGAGTCTATTTTCAGAGTTTGAACTCTCCTATATGCTGCTGGATTGTCTTGGCTTAAATCAAGCTGTGGGTACTTTGCATGCTATGCTCTGCTGAGTGTTCAAATTCATCTTCCTCCCACCTTTTTTCCTCCTCCCCCATGCCCCTCCTGGAAGGTAGAGTTAATAATGCCACCCATTGTATGTTCTGGAAAATCCTTCCACCTACCCAATATTTGTACTGTACTCACATTTCTTCTTTCATTGTTAAAAAGACAATAAGCCCTTGCTTGTGGTGGGTTGCCTTGGAAAGTTTTTGCTTGAACCTTGGGCTTCAGTTGGGTACTCTGGACTGATTCTCAGGCAGGAAGGCAGGCACCTGAGATCTTACTACTTCGTAAGTTACTTTGACATACTGCTTACTAAGTCTTGGTGACTTACTGCAATAGACACAGTTGGATGGCCAGATTCAGAAACAGCCTTTAAGAGTGTTGGGCTCATGCTTGCTAATTTGTGGAACAAGGTAAAATACTGACCTTAAAGCCTTTAACAGATTTGAATGCTGTAATTTTTTGTTGTTGTTGTTGTTGTTTTTCTTTACACAGAGAGTAATACTCTTTCAGTCTTAAATTACTTTAAGGTTAGTTTGAAATAAAAATTCTGACCATTAACAAGTCAAATTTATATGCAAGAACAGAAGAATATGTGTCTGTGTTTTTCTTTCTAGCAGCAACTTGGACAATACTTACATCTGCACAAAGTCAACAATTTTAAATGTTGAAAATGCTGGATACAAAAACCCCCTACATGATCTCAGTTGACTAGCTACACATAATGTGCTTAAGAACTACGTGTACTTACTATTTTTTGTTCTTACAGGTAATTGAAGTTAAGCAATTATACATTGGTGTGTTTTTTACCATAAATGACAACATATTTTAAGTCATTTGTGTTAGATTGTCATCTGTACATGACACTGTCTAAATTACTTGCAACAAATGTAGCACAATTTTCTAAACCATAAACCTCTGAGGTCAGGCTCACAGTTATTGTAAAACTTCAGCTCTGGAAGTTTTTTTCCTCATTGACAGATTGATATGTCTAGATTTGCTCTCTGGTTGTTGATTACTTGTTTTCAGAAAGCAAAGTCTACTTAGCTGGCTTAGGAAATTATAAGGGATCAGGAAAAAGGCAAACTCTTATAGTCTCTGCAAATATGCTCCTGACCTTTTAGTTAGATTGCTAATAATGGGTAATGTGGTGGCCATGACTGCTTGAACAGACTTTTTCATTCCAGCGGAACTGTGGGGACACTTTGCCCACTCCTTTCTTAAAGAAGGTTGGTTAGGAAAACCTACAGTGAGGGTGAATTGCTATTCTGGCTTTCTGTGACACTTCAAAGTGCAGAGTGACACACTATGCCACCTAGTGTAACTTTAATATCAACAACTACACAACACTCAGATTAAGTCCATGTCCATTACTAACATGCAGAGCTGTAGTTGACACAATTTGATCTAATGCATAGAGGAGTCTGCCGTCTGGTGGTGTTCTACCTTGGCTCCTGGTGCTGCTGCTTGGTAACGTTAGGCAAGGACCATTTTCAGTGCTTTATCTCCACCACCCTAGCATGTCAGTCACTCATAGATGCTATGCAGAACTAGTTTCTTCTGCCAAATAAAGGTCTTTGGCAGATCTGCCATGAATAGTTCATCCACTCTTACTTGTTGTAGGAGTCGTGGTAGAAGTATCTCAATCTCTTTCATGTAAGCGCTACTTTCAAGAGAAGTAACCATTGTTCCAAGATCAGCTATTTATCAATTCCTCTCTGGCCATCTCATTTAGCCATGTGATTCTAGGGGATTTCTAATACTATGGGAGTAACAATGCGTCCCACTGATTCTTCATGTGGTGCAAATACTTCTAGGATTGACCACCAGCAGTGGCACAGCCTGAGCTCACCAGAGCAAATATATGGTACCCTTGCAGGTATGTGGAGCAGTGCAGGCACTTTAGCTCACTGGTGTCACCGACAGTTTTTCCTGAGGTTTCTCTCATTCACTTCTTTTGAGGCATTGTGAGGTACCTCATTACTCAAAAATAACACATTGGCAAGGCAACATATTTAAGATGTGTACCTATTACTATCCACATGACCACATCTCTTAATTTACCCTTGCATCATACAGTGTGGTTTTGCTGCTTCATTCCTTATGTGATATTTGAACAGAATTAGGGCCAAATTGAGATGCTGATGGTGCAAGAAGCCTTTACTACAGACTTTCTATACAATTTCTTGCTATGCAATCTAAATCTAAATGTGGCAGTCTTCTGGAAACAATGGTATACATGAGTTTTTTTCTGTTCGTATTTCCCTACTTGTGTGCTTGTTTCAATTTGCAAACCCAATGTTCTCTTGATATATTTTTGTTTGAATATGTAACACTAAAAATGAAAAAAAATATGGAATTACAGCCAGCTACCTTCTAAATCTGTCTAGCTACTTCTTGAACAGATGCTTGACTAGAAACTGTGGTTATACAGCCACACATGTGCTACACTTGCACATTGGTTTTGTTTGTAAGTTTCTTCCCTTTTATTTTCCTTTGACTCGAAATTTTCTGTGTTAAATATTGCAATACATAGCATAATACAAGAGAAACAAAGCAACATTGTGTGTTTTTACTATGCTCAGAAACCGTAGATGGGAGAGTATAAAGAAAGAAAAAATAGGCAATTTTCATCCAAAAGCTCCACATTAAAAAAATTTGGGATGACAACCATAAAATCATAAATGTCCTAGTGAAATTGAGGCAGGTGGCAATGGCAGCTGTTTCAAAATTCATCAAAATCTTTGGGGTTTTTGAATTATTGGGGATATAATACATCCACAAGGATTATACTCAGCTTTTGATGAGATTACAGGTTTGGTGACTAAAGGTAACTAAATCTAATCAACTTGGTCTTTTGACAGGTTTTTTATGTACAACAACATGTTTTTAACAAATTAACATTAAGTAGCTTCAATAAAACAGATCTAGAACAGCTACTTGTCATATACTAGAATATCTGTTAATAAAGAAACATCAGATCAGGATGCTTCTAGTGGGGCTCTGCAAAGAGCAGCTGAATGCTACTATTAAACATTTTTATTACTGTTCTAGAAAATAAAAAAAAAAGTCCTTCGACACACTGCTGACAAAACCTGGAGACTGGTGATAATAACAAAACAGTCTTGTTGAATCACTTTAGATCACATAGCACACTGAAGATATTCAAGAAAATAATCCTTTGTAGATCTATAAAGAAGAACTGCAGTCCTTAGTTATGGACAGGAGAATCCTGAAGAGGATTTACAAGAGGAAACCAGTTCACGGTAACCTCAGTGTAATCTGATCCTTGGCTGTAAACAAAGAAGTGGGGACTTAATCTCTCAGGGTGATGTTGCTGACTGCAGTGTTGGAATACTACATATTCTACTGCTGTTCACATTTAACAAATTGGAGAAGGCAGAGAAAAGAACCAAAAATCACTGAGTGCTGAGAAAATGCCTTAGAGGAAGAGATTTAAAAACTTAATCTATTTAGCATGTCAAAAAGAAGATTGAAAGGTGATTTGACACAATGCGTAAGTATTTCCTTGAGGAGCAAATGCCTGGCATTAAAGGTCTTTCTACCTCAGCAAAGAAAAGCTTTAATAAACCATAATAACTAGAAGCCAGTCACAGTCAAGGTAGAAAGAGGACATGCATTTTTAAAGAGAAGGATGTTTGTGCACTGATTCAAATTGAGGGAAAGAGACAGAGTCTAGCTGTTGATCTTTGGTACAAGACCAAATGTCTTTTTAGAAAACAAGCTGTTGGCATCAACTGGCTGAAATTCAATGGCAGATATCATACATAAGGTCAGAGTAGATGTTCTAATGCTCCCTTCCGGCCTTAAGCACAAGCCAAAAAATACCTTCCCCAAAACACCTATGAATATTAAGTATCAGAACTACAAAGCTAAATGACATCTGTGTTCACTAGTCCATTTCAGGATAGATGCTAATAATTAGTTTCATTAGTAGATGCTAAAAATATGCATCTACTTCTTTGAGTGTTGAACTCTACAATCAGAAGTCTGAGTAGAGTATTGTGGCAAACAAAGCTACTTAATTCATGTAATATAATCAACTCAAACGATGGTATATAAATTGAGTTAGAATCTTGATGTGGCGAGGACAAAATCTGAGCGGCAATAACCCAGTGCAGTATAATATAGTTCTGCTTCTGTATCGACAAAAGCAAGTCACTTGTATCCTTCATCAAGTCAGCAAGCAGATAACCAGTAAATGAGTTTTCACCACACATACTGTGTTGTGTAGCAATATTATCGCTCCTACTCCTTATGTAGATCCCACCTGCTAGAGCACAAAATATTTTTTTCAGCATAAGAATCTAGTGCATGTAAAGGGTCATGTCCTTTCAAAAGGAACTTCATGCAGCTATTCGAGGGCCCAGGAATACTTAACAGATCATGAGTGACTATACTGCAAGGCACCCAGGTCTTCTGCAGCAGGAGGCTGGCATCAGCAATGCCTGGCTCCCAGCTAACCCAGCATGTTATGTACTTTCCCACCACATAACAGCGTGCCAAACTAATCAATGGTAATCAGTCAAAACTATCCAAAACTTTGGATCAAACGCTATAAATTAATTTCAGTCATTCTTCTTAACTCTGTGCTGTACTTTTCCCTCTGGTTGTCATTTATGTATTAAAACATAAGAATTAATCCAATTACTTGGGTGACTTAGCCATATAAAAGAGAGGAAAATCAACATTCTTAACAAAAACCTTCATTTAGTAGACAATAAAACATTAACTCTGTATCTTACCTTATACTAGCCTATAATGCTACTACAGGTAGTACTACAAAAGAGTATCTGGAAATGTTTGCCAACCATAAGAATATTGAGGAGGATTTAATTTCAGTTGTGATTCATGCAAAATGATCTTCACCTCATTTACATATTTTCTTAAAGATTGCAAGTTAATTCTAAAAATGGACAAATGCACTATATTTTCCAGAGAAAAAAAATGAATGCAGCAAATTAGCAGAAGTAAAAATTCATATGGTGGTATTTTTCTCTGTGGCCGAATCTAAAAACATAGGTAGCAATAAGTCCTAATACCTAGAAAAAGCTGTTTCATTTATAGATTTGCCTGATTTAAAGTTGAAGCTTCCAGGCACATAATTATAGCTTGCTAGCAGTTATAATAGAGTTTAAACCCTGTGAAATTAACAGGATTTTTTTTTTGGCAGCTATTTATTGCTACATCAGAGTAATCCTGAATGAAGAATAGAACTGGTAACAGTCTAGTTAAAAACAGTTTTCTGTACAGAAAAAGAAAATTAAAAAATTTGCAGCATTAGTATCTCCAAAACAAAACATGAATGCAAGACCTTAGTATTCCTCATTAGGATTGTATTTTACATAATGTCTGGATAGGAATTAAGTTTCTTTTAATGACTTTTGAAACATTTCATTGAAGTTTTTGTTGTGTCTGAGTTTAAAGTACAAGCGGACAGTTTTTAGAGAAATTAATTACAAGTACACACAATAAAAAATTATTCCTACGTCTGTGTAGTGAGGTCCAGAACATCTCAATTTCGGAAGCAAATGCAAGCCTTCATAGGTAGATTTTGATGAACAACTCTGTGACCAGAATTAAAGGGTTCATAATCAATACCTAAATTGCATGTTAATGACTAAGCTTAAAGACTTAATGGTTCAGAAACTGACACAGGGAATTCGCCCTTGGGAATAAGTTGAGACATTGCTTAGTTTGTTTCTAGAGGTAATTATTATTAACTTAGGGTTTTTCTCAGTAATGCCTCAAGGGCAAATGAGTAAATCAAGTGTGTTTTGATAATTTGCATATAAGGTACCTTCTTAATTGCATTTAGCCATAAAGCCAAGGCACTTGAATGCTGCTTGGGTAATTGACCTCCTAAGTGCGTCACCTATGTTCTCTCCCCTACATATTTCAGGTTGACATAGATGGCTTAGAAGAAACATTCTTCTTCTCCCACTTCCCTTTTGGGGCAGTCTCATGCTCCTAAAAATGCAGTGAAAGAGAAATCCCTGTGCTCCACCAAGACCAAAGTCTACAGTTATGAAATGTCCTTATGTAAGCCTCACAGGCTCTGGATGAAGAGAAAAAGTTGATTCCCCTCTCTCTCTCTGCATACATCTGCATAATTTCTGGGCACAGTATGGCCCCTTGTGAGGTAATATACATCTGTTTTGCAAGAAAACCATCCTTCCTGCCTTAGCAGCATCTTTGAAGGTACTTGCCAGTGGCAAAAAGAGTTGTAGCTCTTGAAGAACGATCACAATGATCACTTCAATTACCAGTGAGCATGCTGGGCCCCTAGCAAGATTGATCTGATCTTTTTTGAATTGTCAAGCCTTCACTGTAAAGTTGTATAACCCCTGTCTCTACATTAACAAAGACACTGCTGACTCAGGACTGTACAACATCTTTGCCTGTGAAACAAAGCACACAGACTGTCATGGTTCAATCTTTGGTCTGTTTTAAGAGTCAAAATGGGAGTCACTTGTGCCTTATTTCATCCTCTAAAACCAATGGACTGACCACATTCCAAAAGGCACATGTGAAATACAGCTGAATCAAGAAAAAAATCTCACTTCATGAACTGTCTCCAAAGGCATCTAAAAGATGCAGCTTTTGCTTTAGAGCAGTTTAAGGCTGTCCTCTTACTGCCCAACCTTTAGTACTATATTGAATTTTCCCTTTATGGAGATGTAATAGAAATAATAGTTTACATCTTGAGGTAGTTCTGGCCTAATAAAAATGTAATAGTCTGTATGTAATTAAGTAAGTCTTTGTATAGCTCCTTTCTTTTATGGTTACTGTGGAAGATACTGTAATTGGCTCATGAGAAAAAGAAAAATATTCTTCTTTCTTACAGAGATCAGTGATAGAGAACATAGTGTTTTTAATGGTTTATGGTTCATAAAACTACTTTACTTATTTTCTAAAACAATCCCTACTAAAGAGAAAAGAAAAAGGGTTGTCTAGCTTACATCTCCAAATATGACAATGGCAACCCTTTTAAGATTTATCTGAAGTTAATTTCAACTAGTTTAGGTTGTGAGTTTATAGTTCCTCTGCCTAAACCATTATTAGTTCCTAGCCTGTATACTCTGAATGTATACTGAAGGCAGACACATGTCATAGCCTGAATTAGAGAACTCATCTGAGCAATGGACACCTAGAGTACTAAGGCCACAAAGTATTAGCTCATGTCTAGATGAAGTGTAGTTTACTAATCTGTAGAATTAAAAAAAACCAAAACCCAAAGCAAACCCGACCTTTGCATCCAGACATGAGCCTTTCAGTTTGACAGTCTCTATTCCCTTGCACTTCTGTTTTGGAGATAGTGTAGACAGAGATGTCTGCCTCCACCTGCTGGCTTATACACCCAGGGCAGGGAAACTTTAAAAGTTAGGTAAGCTTGTGAGCAACTAATGCTCATTGTGAGTGCCAACAGGTGGAAGTAGCATCAAGTAGCAAGTGCTGTAAATCACAGCCTTGAATGCTGTGTACTAATACCCACTTGCAGACAAGCTCCCATAAATCTTTTAATATAACTTCTACAGTGAAAATGTGTTGAACCTCCAGGTTGTTTAAAATGTCTTTCCACAAGACTTTGCACAGACTACAGTTGTTAATGGCAAGACACAAAAGAACACAAATATCTCCACATTTGAGGTCAGGACATAGATGCCCATTCAGCACCATCTTTGATAACTCAAAAGAAGCCCTACGTGTGGAGAGATGGAAAGCTTGCTCTTTACAATTGTACAGGATAGGTTGCCAGTCTGCTAAGCACTGTCCTCTGTTACATGCTGTTGCCCAATAAACCCTTTATATTCTTGAAACAACTTAAGAGCTTCCCTGTAGATGAGAAAGTTTCAGTCCCAAGTAGGTATGTATCTGCTTCACCTGACTTCTATGCCAAGTTTCAACTCTTTTCCAGCGACAAGCAATTCCTCTTATAATTGAGCCTTGTCTCTTAGTTTTTGCATTTCTAGATAAGCATTAAGACAATCAGAGGTTTCTCTGCACTCTAGGTTTCGATTTTCTCACTCAGTCCTATGATACAATGGTGCTACCAAGAAAAGGTTTCTGTATGTGGGATCTTGGTTCTGTCATATGCAGAAATTCAAACTGCGACCGTTTCACATCAACAACCCTAGTAACACCATCGCCCAGGTATCTAATCATATAAAATATACAATTTTGTACTGGGAGTGTAATACAACTTATTTTCTACTTTAAATGGATGACTATATTCTTAAAAATCAAATTTTTTATTTTTTTTTTTTATAAACCATCCACAGTGCTTTTCTTATTCAATACTGCTGTTGTCATGGTTTCACTAGCTGTGGTATTACGGGTTAACCCCAGTAGGCAGCTCAGCACCACACAGCTGCTTGTTCAGCCCCCCTCAGTGGGGCGGGAGAGAGAATTGGAAGGGTAAGAGTGAGAAAACTCGTGGGCTGAGGTAGAGACTGTTTAATAAATAAAGCAAAAGCTGTGTGCATGAGAAAAGCAAAATAAGGAATTAATTCACTACTTTCCAACAGCAGGCAGACTTTTATCCATTTCAAGGAAAGCAGCACTTCATCACACATAACAGTGACTTGGGAAGACAAATGCCGTAACTCCAAATGTCTCCCCTTCCTCCTTCTTCCCCCAGGTTTTATTGCTAAGCATGGTGTCATATGGTATGGAATATCCCTTTGGTCAGCTGGGTTCAACTTCTTGTGCACCCCCAGCCTACTCACTGGCAGGGCAACATGAGAAGCAGAAGAGGCCTTGATGCTGTGCAAGTACTGTTCAGCAACAGATAAAACATCCCTGTGTTATCAAAACTGTTTTGGTCACAAATCCAAAACACAGCACCATACCAGCAACTATGAAGAAAATTAACTCTATCCCAGCCAAAATCAGTACAATCTCCATTCCTTACACCCCTTATTCCACACCATTTAAGTCATGCTCAGGTCCCTTACTATCTAATACATTTTCATTAACAACCAGTCCCTTCCCCTCCTTTGATTTATATAGATATCATTCCCTTAGTCTAGGGGCCACTGCTGTAAAATGTCCACTCAGTTCATTTAGTCCATGACTTGGGGTCTATCTGTTGTGGTGGTCACTCAGGACAGGAGAGGTGGTGTGTTGCGTGGAGTTGTAGAGCACCAAAGCCAACTCTGGTCAGGTCATTGCTGCACTTGCACTGCTTCTTGTGAGGCTTGTCCTCCACTGGTTTGGGTGCTTCCTGTTATAGGACATAGCACCCGTTAGTCTGCTGCAAGCTACGGCACAGACATACCTGGAACTTTTCTGTGAATTCTGTGTCAGTGATCTGGCTTAAGTTTCTAAGGAAGTTTTAAAAACTGGGCAAATGGCTGGGTCCCATGGGTGATGGGAAAATGCCAAAGGTGGTTTCTTCCATTTCCACAAAACTGGAAACAGTAGCACTGTAGAGAGCACTATAAGCAGATAATTGTTCCCGTGAAGAAATTTGGACTAGTCTCAAATGCTCCCCACAACCCAGATAAGAAGTGAGCAGATGCTGTGATTGCAAGTGAAATGAGTGAAATAAATATACTTTTTTTAGTGAAGAAACATAAATGGAAAACTGTCAAATGTCCTCATAACTAGTAGTGAGCATTTCTAACAATGCTTAAGCAGTCCGTGTACTTCCTCTGTACCTGGCATTACCTTCTCCTCCATTCTTCTCCCAAAAAAGAAAAAAAATTCATTTGCCTTGTAGAAAGTGAATGGTTGTCACTGTCACTGTGGCATCTACATTTTTAAAGTAAAATTCTTATAAATCTTTTGCAACACCTTTTTAAAGGACAATTAAGCTCTATTTTTTATGATATGCATCAACATTATTTTCAGCTCTTAAATATGCACCTTATTATGACCAGCAGCAAACTTTTGATTCACCAAATAATCCATGATATTAAACCAGAAATTTTGTTCACAGTATAATGATTTCTTAACTGGTCATGTATTTGATAATGGATTAATTAATCAATTAAATAATGACTGATTTCTTCTTAAGAATATCTTTACCACTTCTGAACAAGATTACTCATAGTGCTAAACTTTAAGCCCAAAACCATAAGTTTTAATATGCTTTACTTTTATTAATAAATTGCATTTCTTTTTTTTTTCTTTTTTTTTTTCTCCACAAAAATACTTGCCAGAATAATAGTCATTTTCTGTACAGCTAACTCTGTCATTATAATTTACAGGGGAAAATTACACTGTTTGTAAATTGGTTTTATAGTCCACATTAATCTTTTTTGGAATACATGCCATCTAATTTTCAAGGAAAGACTGTCTTATGTCTGGCTGGGACTCTTCTGAGCAAGGCTATGTACACAGGTGCTGTTTAGCATGTGTGCAGTAAGCCTCATACCTTCTGGAAGAGTCACACCAGCTAGGCATGAACTGCAAATGTATGGGGAATATATATCCCATGCACCCTGAGCAAGTCGAATCATTTGTGTAATACATGCACAGGTGGCGTGACATTGGCCCTACTGCAGATGCACTGTATGGTTGAACTGGTTATACTCCATGGACATGACCAAGTGCCTGCAAATCTCAGTGATCCAAGAATGTAGTAGAAATACCCATGCGTCAGTGCTTCACATTCCCTCCTTGTCTCAAACTGAAATTGAAAATTCAGGTGTCAAGTTTGAATGATAAAATCCAAAGAAATCTGATTTCCAGATTCCAGATCTAGTTCATTTCTCTAATGACTGATTCTCACCTCTAGTAATGCAGCTTCAGCCTAAAAAAAAGACATAAACCAAATTTAGATTGCTAGAAAAATGTAAAATGTTCTTAGCACAAAAGAGACCACTCTTAACATCACCTACGTTGTGTGGGCAGGGCTGGTATAAACTTCAACATCTTTGGAGCCACACAGCTTGAGAAAGTACTCTTTCTCTGTGCAGTTATAAACCCAAGATGGTTTCTGGGCATGATCTACAGCTTCTGTGGATTATATTTAAGTGCTTACAACTTTCAGGAAAAAAAAATGGAATTCAGCAACAGATCAGGATAAGTAGCACTGGAATTGAGGCAGAAATAGCATATCCTGGATGTAAATAATGGGCTGAAAACTGCCTGAGGTCTCAGCAAAAAAGCTGAACAAGGAGCAGATCTAGAGGAACTAAGCTGCTGGTAAAATCATTTTATTTGTCCTCCTCAGAACGGTCACAGAAGGCTTCAACTGTTGTTCAACCTTCAGAAGACAGAAAGCTTTTCTAGGTAGCAGGTCTTTGCTGCTTTTTCTGCAAAGCCTTAAGCAACAGCTGTAAGAATGTGGAGTAAAATACAAAGCTCATGGACATTTGAGCAGATCAATATATGCAAATTAGACCTTGTTATCACACAAATATCTACTGCATCACTTACTACAATCTGGGTTCTTGGTTGTTCTATATAAAACTAGGAAATGACTACACACAACCACCTTCCCCCGACTAATTTAAAATGAAAATTACACACTATACTTGAAAGGCTGTAAGAGAAATAAGAGCCTAATCTGCACTTGATGTGAACTGGGAAGCAACAGAGTTATACAGGGGAAAGCTATCAGTTTAAATCTGCTGAAACAAGTTAAAGCAACATTTACATGTAACTGAAGTTCAACCTGCAAGAACTGCACCTGTATCAGCAGAAGTTTAGAAATAAGGGCTGGCGAGGCTTTCTTTGAATGGGGTTAATGCAGACACATCACCATACTTGTCAGATGACTACATATAAGCAATGGAACTTTCTTCCTGACTCTCTGGAAAAATCCAATCTTGTAAATAGCTTCTCTAACAGACAGAAGCCTCAATGTGAAGATGCAGGGTTTGTGGAAACAGTATGGCTTAAGGAGTTCCTGCCCTGGCAAGCTGTCACAGCTCACTGTCCCCTTCATTCATCTGTTTGCTGGATTCCCCTATGGACTGAGGGCATCTTAAAACATAAGCATGCATAGAGAAAAAGGGAGGGAGGAAGAGAGACCAGTATTTAACGAGAATATTTTGGTCCAGGTTGAGCATGGCTACACAATCATCTGGTTTGACACAGCTGACAACCTGGCAAGTTGCTGGAGCAATAACAAGAGCAGGGATGGTGAGGGATTGGAGGGTGACAGGAGGTCCTGAAATCAACATTGCCACTGAAGCCCTTCATCTAAAAATAAAAGCATTACTTTCATGTCATAAGGTGTGAATGACAAAATGAAAATCAAGTTTTATGGCTCGACAGAAAATCTTTCTACCACTTAAAGATAAGAGAATAAGGAAATGAGGGAAGGATAAACAAAATTGCATTAGCAGCATTTGATTTTAAAGTTGACTAAAATAAAAATAACATCATCTTTTCATTCAAAATCAGCCATGCTCCAGTTACAAGATAGACAATTAAAAGTTAATAAAGGAAATGCTTTATTTGCCTGGATGTGTAATTAATCCAATATAGAATCTACTTTTTTTTTTTTTTAATAAATGTATGGATTCTGTAGGCAAGTTCAGAATTTACCATAAGATCTTCCACAGTTACGTTAGAGAAAATGAAAAGAATCCATTGACATTTTCATGCTTCAGGACATGTGCAAACACTAACTGGGGGGAATTGAAAAGAAACTTCTAAAAGTAGGTTACCTCATTGTTCTTGCATTTTTCTCTGATTTACACTGATCATTGTCAAGGAGAATATATTGGATTAGAGTGATCAGTGTTCTCATCTACATCCTATCTGTGATTTCTACTGAATAGAAACAGACTTGCCTGATTTCGTGTTATGGGTATAACATTGCTAATAACTAATGGTGATTCTCCTAGTCTGTGATATAAGACTAAGCGTAGTAGCAGTAGGCATAGAAACATATCTCCAATGTCACACAACACTTGACATGCTGTGGCATGCAATTTAAGAATGTTTTGGTTGTCTTACAGGGGCTGAAGTTGGGGCTGAGTTCAGCGCCAGCTGAAGCTGGTGTGAGTCTTTTCAATGAATTAAGCATGAGCTTAACCCCACTCTAAACCAACTCATATATTTCATACAATGATTTTGCGTATGGCTTCCTGTATGACTTATTTTGGTTGTACCACATCTGGATCTACTCATCTCTAAAGTACATCTAAAGGGACTATTTAAAAGTGCATGAAAATCTGTGCCAGTCAGACTGTTGCCCATTTAGGATCACAATTAAGTAGAGGAAGACAGATACTGTAATGGTTGGAGCAAAAGTCCATATAATGGCTTTTTCCTATAGGTTTTCCTAAGAACACTGCTATGATTTCTACCACCAATGTTATGGGCTACTTGTCTTGAAGGAAACATAGAAACCCTGAATTACTACTTTACAGAAGTGTTTTTAAAACCTGACATAAGCCAAAAAGGGCCAGGCAATAAATAGTGATCATTGGTAAGAAGTAAGCTTTTTGGAAAGCACTGAAACTAAATTAGGGACATAAAATAAAACAAATCAAGTGTGTGAACACAAAATCAGAATTTGGAGGAAAATATGCTGAACAATAAAGAGGACATACAAATTAAAGCATTCTAAACAATCAACAAGTAATGAAGTCTGAATTTCAGTGCAAGACATAGTGAAGGTACTGTCAGACAATATCACTTGGTCAAAGACTCAAGCAAATTGTGTGTGATCTTTAATGAATTGCAGTGTAGGCACCGAGCTCATCTGCCAGATGAAGGGCCTCATGCAACTCAAAAGAAATCTTACTGGTTTAGGGATTGTCTAACAAATGTTTCAGCTGGTAGTTTGCAGTGATGTGTACTTACATGCCAGCTTATGGACATAAAAACTCATTTGTGTGCAGATATGCAGGTATGTTATGTCAGCAAATTAATTGCATTTTTCATCTCTGCTACTGAAATTTTCTACAAGTCTAACAAAGATAGGTGAAAAACCCCCATCATTTTCTATGCAGACAGCTTACAGGCAGAAAAGCTTTTTACTTTTTATGGTGTGTGAGATTTGAAACTTAAATAACTAGAATACTTTGAGAGAGATTTTATTGGATTTCTTTAACTTTTTTTTTCCCCCTATGTGCACTGAACTAGAATTTTAGGACTTCTGAGTGATGTCATTTTCCTTAATAAAATTAGCTGGAGGGTCTTTGAAATTTTATGGCTTGTACTTCTGCAGCATAAGAAATCAGTATTCCCAGTCCTTGGCAGGAGTTCCCAGAGGAAAGAATTAGTTTTCGCTGAACCACAAGAGTGCTTAGGTCGCTTAGGAGAAAGACACAGGGAGCATCAAACTAAGGTTTGTTTCCGAAATGTTAAGACTCATTTGATGTTTCATACTTTGAAGAGAAGCTTAGCTTTGCTGAATATTGAAGCTGCAGTGAAGGATGACAACTTGTTCAGAGGTGCTTTGAACAGAACTTTAGCACTAATTACAGCAAAGGCCAAACAGAGACCCAGGCACTAACACTTCTGCTAAAGAGGCACAGCAGGAACTAAGGATGAGCTAGTTTCGAAACAAAACTGATTGCTAGAGCAAAGAATGTAGTCTTCTTGTCATGTAGTTTCTGTTGTTCTTTTTGTTAGGATTTTGGATTTGTTTTTACTGTGCTGATGGCTTGAATGCCTTTCAACATTTCTGCAATAATTTCAAGTAATATGTCCTGAAAATTATTGGAAAGAACAAATGAACCAAGGCTGTAACTTGTGTTTTAATACATAAGCTATACCTTCAGTTCAGATTAATTTTTCCTTTTCCAATTTCTGTTAATTTTTGCTTTGAGTGTTTGAATAGTATCATTTTGCGAGAAAAATTATGCCTAAGAATGAAGACTGTCAAAATGAAGGTGACAAAGGAGAACTCCCTTGCATAATTCATTTGCACATCTAAAACTCTGAAAAGTCATGGAGGAGGGAAGAATTGCATAGGAAAAAGGATTGGAAAAATTAGAATTAGCTACTCCAGTAATTAGGAATTATAAGGGGCCTCCATAGAATAGTCTTGAGGTATCATAGCTCAGTATAGCATGCTATTCTTTTCTTAGACTGACTGCACTACTTGTAACAGAAGTTTTCTTGGCCCCTTATACTCCAGTTGGTAGCTTCCTTCGTTCAGACCATCACTACTCCAGTATTTAAACATTCTAATTTCTAGATGAATTGTGTTGTGACCTGTTTAAAGCCCCTGTTCTCCACTAGCATCATCATTTAGTTCAAACAGTTCTCCCTCCCAATATATATCTCTGCTCCTGATTTATTTATGGAGAGAAGTCTTAGCCCCTCAGGCGTTGTTTCACTGAACTGCGCAGACTTCTAGTTCTTCGCCTCATCGCTACTGGAAATGCCCATTCCAATGCATCAGGTAGCCACGTCTTCCCCTTTCCCTCCCTCTTTCAGCATGGCCGTATGCCAGCAGTAGGTCGGGCATCCTGCACCCCTCTAGTACATCAACTCACTGATGCACCACTCAACCATTTCTACACTGCAGTTATTTCTAACAAGACAGAGATCAAAGCAGGAATTATTAATGTGTAAGAGGTACCTTGCATGTTGCACCGCTGACTTCCATCCATTCTTTGAGCACATTCAGAACAGTATCTCTTCTGTTTTCTCCACTGACACCATTTTTCTTCATGGTGACACCTTCAAGTTCCATCAGGAATCTTCCAACTTTCTTGTGAGGATTGTTTAAAAAAAAAAAAGTCTAACTGTTCATTGACATCTTTGTTTTAGCTATGTGCATACAGAGTCATGTGGAACATGCTGACCTACTAAAAACCCTTGCTACCGAATCAGACACTTCATTTGTTTATTACTGTGGTGCTTTTTTTTCCACTGAATTTCCTAGTAAGAGTTTATTGATTCCTCAAAATATCAGTGCATTAAACTCTTAGAGAATGATTTTGACTGGAATTGGCAATCGAAATTTCTCTCCTCATTTCCAATAGTCTGGTTTTCCAATTTATTCACCATTTTTCCTCATTCGGAAAAACTGAGATGAAGGTTCCATTTTGTCTTTTGGACTGTATCAATATCATCTGAACTGCTAATGACCACTCTTTCCTTATTCTGTTTTTAAGGTGTAGCTTGTTTTTTGTACATAGAGTGTTTAATGTTTACTATTGGGTTTAATATTGTAAGATCAAACTCAACCCCACTTTATGGTATATTTATTTTATCCCTACAGTTGTTGATCTCTAACATTCAGCTTTTTTAAAATCAACGTTTTTGTCCCACTTTTTCTAAATTTACCCTTTAATCCTAATATGCCCTGTGAAGGGATTTTAAATCTATTTAAATTTCTGATAACATTTTTACCTTGCTTAGAAATCAATTTTCTTTAATTTTGAGAAACTCTGAACCTCTTCTAAATTCCCACCCTTAAGCTCTTAGTTCAGATACTTTTACTAACCAACTCTCTTCACTGATCAAATTTGAGCTTATGAAATTCAAAAATTTATCAATCTTCTATATAACAGAAATAAAGTTAAGATTGTTGATAACACTTTTCCCCACCCCCTCTTGCTCTCACAACCACGATTTTGATCACATTTTAATGTCTTACTGAAATCACTTCTGGCACCACTTTTTGTTAGTGATTAGCCGATGAAAAACTTTGTCAGCTATGAGATTCCAGAACGTAGACACTTGTAACTACATTGTCAGGTCTATCATTAGGAAATTAAGATCCTCAGTACTGACGTAATCTTCTGTACTTATTCTCCTGCTTTATTTCTGCATCCTTTTTTTCTATCCAGATCTGATTCAGGGACTCTGTTACAGTACTATCCTGATGCAATTTGGCTTATTAACCTTCCCCAAAATGAATTTTGTCTTGAAGCAAATTTTAGTTTATTCCTGGCTATCTCTTCTTTTATTCTTTGCACCTGGTACAGAACCACCTGCAGTGGTATTCATCATCTTTACTTTTATATCTGTCTTTCCTGAATGATTTGTGCCTGTCAGTAGCTGTGCTTTGCCATGAGTGCCACGTTAATAACTGCTTTCAGGTTCTACACTAGTAACACTGGTGGCATTATTTGATGTCTCGAGTCCTGAACTGAGCACAAGCCTTTCAGCTACTGCTTGCTGGTTTGTTGTCCCATCCAAGCCTTTCACTATTTACATTACTTACTTGCAGTTCTCACCTGTAACTATATGTCTTTCAGATATCTGATACAGTTTTACTTACTGCCGTACCCTCATTTATCAGTGCTTCTCTGTTTTATAGTCATGTGTAAAGCTACATACATACCTCTCAAAATTCTTCATTTTTTTAAAGCTTTTCTTGCCAGTTCAGACCAACCTCAGCCCAAATAATGTTATTTCCCTAGGCTGTGAGGTAAGTAATCCCTTCCCTATTCACACTTCCAAGTGCTCAAGCTTTCTTCAACCTCCCTTGAAGATTTATTAGTATTTGAGCTGTTTGTTCATCTTCCTTGTTGTGTTTCCCCTTTCCTCCCACAGGTCAAAAAAATTTCACTGAACATAAAAAGTTTCCACTGCTTTAACTATCTTCCCTGCCTGCCCCAATGGACTTTTCCATCTGTTCAGGTAAGTCCTAATAAGCATTATTTTCTGAAATTTGCCTGATGATCTTCTGTGTATTGAAATGGATCTTTTTTAGTGTCAGGTGCATATCTTGTAACAAAAATTCTGGTGCTATATTTTGTATCTGTTCTTGGCATTCAGGCTGGTGACAAACAGACCTGTCTTTTGGTAGGAGTCTAGAAATCTCTCTACCTTCTCTGCTGTGATCAAAGAGAGGGAGTTTCTCTCCAGCTCTGAGCTGATGGCTTACAATGCAAAGCCTTCCATTGGCAAAAAAACAGCAAAACTAACTCCCGGTGGAGCAAGGTGTGCTGTTCTTTCACTAGGCATAAGTTCCTTTCATATTTCCTCTTTCAGCTTTCAAATTCATCTCACAACAAGAGACTAAAGCTCATTAAAGGCAATGAGAAGCTTTGTCATATTTTCAATAAGGGACCAAGTCTATACCATCTGTAGTGCTTCTAATTTAGTGTTTTCCTGCAAATACACTTAGTTTTACAGTGTATTGTCTTCCAGTTTCTTTTAATGTTCTTTTGTTGTGAGAAAGTGTCTGACTATTTAATTTATGTCTCCATTTTCTTCTTTATTCAGTATACTTCTTACATGCCCTCTTATTCACCTCTTGTCTAAAGTAACCTATCCTATGAAATAAATTTTAAAAGAAAATTTAAAACCCCCTACATTTCTTTTCAGCTATCATGTTAATCACAGGATGAAAGCAAAGCTGATGAAAGCATCTAACAGACATTTCTAACAGCTGTTATGACTGGCAGAGACATGCGAATTGTTCACTACATCCTTAATCTTCCTTTTTTTTCCTCCAGATTTATCTAGCTTGATTACTAATTTGCAGTAACTAATGTCATCCTAAAATAGGCAGCTCCTGAACAGATCAAATACTTCAATCATACACAGGAGTGACACAGATTTCTTATCTGGCCATTACAAGTTTATAGACTGCAACTGCCTAGTTTTCTCTTTTGGCTTGCTGCTACAAAAACAACCACCACCACCCCAGCCCCCCCAAAAAAAACCAAACCAACCCAACAACAAAAAAAGAATTTTCTCTTTCATACTGTATGACTTGCAAGATATTAAGAAATATATATAAAACACAGAGACCAATGGTTAGGTAGTAATTCATCAACACACATTATATCAAGCAAAGAGCCTCAATCTTTACATTACTTTAGAAGTATCAGAGGGAGCTCTGTAACTGGAGTCAACATAGGGTACAGACATAAGTAGCATTCAACACACATAAATTTCTCCCCTGACTTTTTCCCAAATTGAGTTATCTTAAAACGATTATAACGAGGAGCTACCCTAGCACCAAAGATGCAAACAAAATGTTCTTTCTAAGACACAGAACCATTACTGAAGATGATGCCAGATACAATCTTTGATAGGGTATAAAAGTCTTGTTTAGTCAATCTACCCAGATTCATATAATCTAAGAATTTGTCCCCAAAATTGCAAATTTATCCCACTTAAACTCCACTTCTGATTACCACCCTTTGCATGCACGACCAGGTGTATTTTTGTCTAAAGGGACAGAGTCAGCATATTTTCTTGCCATCCTTACTCCAAATTGGAAGGTATAGAAACTCAGTTTAAACCAAAGCATTCAGCTGTTCCCATCATTAAGTAACTGACTTGTCACTTCACCAGTTAAAGCAAAGCCAAAACCAGGGTGTTTTTGGTGTGTGTGGTTCGGCTTTTTTGTTTGTTTGGGTTTTTTTTTAAAGCCAAACTACTTCAGGCAATGTTTCTAATTTTTAGCAGGGAAACAAGATTTTAGAGATTTTTGGAAAAATAAAAGGGGTTTTCTCAATGAAGCAGTTGCAAGTGATGCCTGTTAGGCCCAGCACCTGTTTTAGGGAGTTTAAATTTCAACACAGAGCCTGAGGCAAGTCAGTGCCCTGGGATGGGGTATAGCTACCCAGCAAGCTGAGCAGGAAGCCACTGAGTTAACAGGAAATACTGGGTACAAGAACTGTTCCTCAGATTTCCTCAGGCATCTTATTTCAGAGCGCTAAGGCAACCCTCCATCCATCAGCCAAAATAATTCTCTAAAAAAAGATTTCCTTACCTGTCCTGGGTTCAGCTGGGATAGAGTTAATTTTTACAGGAACCTGGGAGGTGGGGGGCATAGCCGGGGCAGCTGACCTGAACTAGCCAAGGAGCTATTCCATACCATGGGACATCATGCTCAGTATATATATAGGGAGCGGGCCGGGGGGTGGATCCTTTCTTTCGGTGGGGGAAGTGGCGGAGCGTCGGGTCCCGGGTGGTGAGCAGTTGCACTGTGCATCACTCTTTTTGTATACTCGTTCATTAGTACCGTTGTTGTTGTTGTAATTCCTTTGTGTTGTCCCAGTAAACTGCCTTTATCTCAACCCTCGAGGTTCCAGGTTTTTTTCTTTTCTCTCCTCCGTCTTCCCCCCATCCCACCGGAGGGGGGTGGGAGGAGTGAGCGAGCGGCCGCGTGGTTCTTTGTTACCGGCTGGGCTGAAACCACGACAGTCCTTTTTGGCGCCCAACGTGGGACACGAAGGGTTGAGATAACGACAGATCTGGCCAGAGCGTGTTTGAAACAAATTTGTCATACGCATTTCTTATACTAGATACATAGATGTTAGTCACAATGTTGATTAATTTGTTTACATGGTGGCGCTTTGTAAGTTCTTATATGCTCTATGTATTGCCTGTAGTTGCGTATCTCATCTCTGGGAGAGTAATTGGGATTATCATTTTGCTGTACTGGGCAATGTCGACTTGTGAAATGATTACATCACTGGTCATGAGGTTAAGCTGGTATCTGTATGAGGCAGTGATATCATTTCCATACCTTGGGCACCTTCTGTCGGATTTTATTGGTAATTACACCCAATCCATTGGGAAGTTGGGGGGGGATACTTCCCCCCGTCCATTCCCCTCCCTTTTTTCCTTCCGACTAATTACAACAGTTTTCGAGAATTTTGAATATCCTTGGGATGCGCAAGCCAGTGTGCTGTTAGTGCTATGCCTCCTGACTATGTTCCAGGTCTTGTTTAGGGCTACAAGAAGGCTCTTTAAGAGTACCACCCAGAGATCTGTCCCAAAGCTTGATATGCATGGGTGGCACGGCATGTGGAAGAATGTGGGAAGGTATCTAGAGAACTTCTCACCTCCAGTGACTTGGAAGTTCACTCCCGAACAACTACAGAACCCTGATGAAGTGATAGAATTTTTGAAAGAAAAATGCTGTGGCTATCCCAGAGACACACAACTCACTACACTGTGCTGGGCCCTGGCCGGTATCTACCAAACACTGCTTGATATTAGGCAGCATCCTCAGGGGGAAAAGGGGGAAAAGATGGAGAATACGACAACAGGCACCGTGGCTACCCCAACCCCGACAACAAGCACCGTGGCTGCCCCTACCATGACAACAGGTACCGTGGCTACCCCTATCCTGGTGACAGATACTGCGGCTAAACCAGAAAACCAACCTGTGCCAGTATCAGTCGCCCCTGTACAGAAAAAGAAACACACAAAGAAATCAGTTCGCTTAGTGAGAGATGAAAGTGAACCAGGGTCATCGCGAGAACAGGAGGAAGAGGTAGAACCTGAAATAATTACCCGATCTCTATCCATGAGTGAGTTGCGTGACATGCGAAAAGATTTTAGCCGCCACCCAGGTGAGCACATTGTTACCTGGCTGCTCTGGTACTGGGATAGTGGGGCTAGTAGTGTGGAATTAGAGGGTAAGGAAGCCAAGCAGTTGGGATCTCTGTCTAGGGAAGGGGGCATCGACAAGGCGATTGGAAGAAAAACACAAGTTCTCAGCCTCTGGAGGCGACTTCTGTTAGGTGTAAAGGAAAGATGCCCCTTCAGGGATGAAGTTACATGTCACCAAGGCAAGTGGACCTCCATGGAGAGAGGTATCCAGTACCTGTGGGAATTAGCCGTGCTGGAGGTGATTTATAATGATCCAGAAAATGGGCAGTCACCCACAGATCCAGATGAAGTCCAATGCACACAACCGATGTGGCGGAAGTTTCTACGAAGTGCACCACCAACCTATGCCAACTCATTGGCAGTAATGTCCTGGAAAGAAGGCTATGGACAAACGGTGGATGAATTAGCTGTCCAACTCCGGCAATACGAAGGAAGTCTCTCTTCCTCCCTACGGGCCTGTGTCTCAGCTGTAGAGGAATTGTCCCGAGAGTTCCAGCAATTCAAAGCGGATATGTCCTCCTCCTCACCTGTACAGGCCCGCATTGCAGTTATTGGGAGTAAGCGCTCCTCTGCCCAAGAGAGAGGAGAGAGAAAGTACACACGACGGGCTAACCTGTGGTTTTACCTGCGTGACCATGGAGAGGACATGAGGAAGTGGGATGGAAAACCTACCTCAGTTTTGGATGCACGGGTACGGGAGTTGCGAGACAAAGCAACCAGAAAAGAGGATTCTTCTTGGAAAACTGCTGCTCCAGTTTCCCGTGAGCAGTCCCCCAGACGCAGTAGATGGGCTGATCTCATTTCTAATCCTCTTGAAGGGACTTCTGATTCACGTGTGCAAAAAGTGAGTAACGGATATTCTAACCAGGATTAGAGGGGCCCTGCCTCCAGCCAGGTGGAGGAGAGGGACAACCGAGTCTACTGGACAGTGTGGATTCGATGGCCTGGCACATCAGATCCACAGGAATATAAAGCTCTAGTAGACACTGGTGCACAATGTACCCTAATGCCATCAAGTTATAAAAGGGCAGAACCCATCTGTATCTCTGGTGTGACAGGGGGATCCCAAGAGCTAACCGTATTGGAAGCTGAAATGAGTCTAACCGGGAATGAGTGGCATAAACACCCCATTGCAACTGGCCCAGAGGCCCCGTGCATCCTTGGTATAGATTATCTCAGAAGGGGGTATTTCAAGGACCCAAAAGGGTACTGTTGGGCCTTTGGTATAGCTGCATTGGAGACGGAAGAGATTGAGCAGCTGTCTATCCTACCTGGTCTCTCCCAAGACCCTTCGGTTGTGGGGTTGCTGAAGGTTGAAGAGCAACAGGTGCCAATTGCCACCACGACGGTGCACCGGCGGCAGTATCGCACCAACCGAGACTCCCTGATCCCCATCCATAAGCTGATTGGCCAACTGGAGAGCCAAGGAGTGATCAGCAAGACTTGCTCACCCTTTAATAGTCCCATGTGGCCCGTGAGGAAATCTAATGGGGAATGGAGACTAACAGTAGATTATCGTGGGCTGAATGAAGTCACGCCACCGCTGAGCGCTGCTGTGCCAGATATGTTAGAGCTTCAATATGAACTGGAATCAAAGGCAGCTAAGTGGTATGCCACAATTGACATTGCTAATGCATTCTTCTCCATTCCTTTGGCAGCGGAGTGCAGGCCACAGTTTGCTTTCACTTGGAGGGGCGTCCAGTACACCTGGAATCGACTGCCCCGGGGTGGAAACACAGCCCCACTATTTGCCATGGACTGATCCAGACTGCACTAGAAAAAGGTGAAGCTCCAGAGCACCTGCAATATATTGATGACATCATTGTATGGGGCAACACAGCAGAAGAAGTTTTTGAGAAAGGGAAGAAAATAATCCAAATCCTTTTGAAGGCTGGTTTTGCCATAAAAGAAAGTAAGGTCAAGGGACCTGCGCAGGAGATCCAGTTCTTAGGAGTAAAATGGCAAGATGGGCGTTGTCAGATCCCTGCGGACGTGATCAACAAGATAGCAGCTATGTCCTCACCGACCAATAAAAAGGAAACACAGGCTTTCTTAGGTGTTGTGGGTTTTTGGAGAATGCATATTCCAAATTGCAGTCAAATTGTAAGTCCTCTCTACCAAGTTACCTGGAAGAAGAACGATTTTAAATGGGGGCCTGAGCAACGACAAGCTTTTGAGCAAATTAAGCGGGAGATTGTTCATGCAGTAGGTCTTGGGCCAGTCCGGACAGGGCAAGATGTTAAAAATGTGCTCTACACTGCAGCTGGGGAGAATGGCCCTACCTGAAGCCTTTGGCAGAAAGCACCTGGAGAGACCCGAGGCCGACCCCTGGGGTTTTGGAGTCGAGGATATCGAGGATCCGAAGCTCGCTATACTCTAACTGAAAAAGAGATATTGGCAGCGTATGAAGGAGTTCGAGCCGCTTCAGAAGTGGTTGGTACTGAAACACAGCTCTTCTTAGCACCCCGACTGCCAGTGCTGGGCTGGATGTTCAAAGGGAAAGTTTCCTCTACACATCACGCGACTGATGCCACGTGGAGTAAGTGGATTGCACTGATCACACAATGGGCTCGCATAGGAAACTCCAGTCACCCAGGAATTTTAGAAGTGATCACAGACTGGCCAGAAGACAAAGATTTTGGAATGTCGCCAGAGGAGGAGGTGACATGGGCTGAAGAGGCCCCGCTGTATAATAAACTGCCAGAAAATGAGAGGCAATATGCCCTGTTCACTGATGGGTCCTGTCGCATCGTGGGAAAACATCGGAGGTGGAAGGCTGCTGTATGGAGTCCTACACGACTAGTCGCAGAAACTGCTGAAGGAGAAGGTGAATCAAGTCAGTTTGCAGAGGTGAAAGCCATCCAGCTAGCTTTAGACATTGCTAAAAGAGAAAAGTGGCCGGTGCTCTATCTCTATACTGACTCATGGATGGTGGCAAATGCCTTATGGGGGTGGCTACAGCAATGGAAGAAGGGCAACTGGCAACGCAGAGGTAAACCCATTTGGGCTGCCGCACTGTGGCAAGATACTGCTGTTCGGATAGAGAAGCTAGTGGTAAAAGTACATCATGTAGATGCTCATGTACCCAAGAGTCGCGCCACTGAAGAACATCAAAACAATCAGCAGGCAGATCAGGCCGCCAAGATTGAAGTGTCTCAGGTGGACCTGGACTGGCAACGTAGGGGTGAGCTATTTATGGCTCAGTGGGCCCACGATACCTCAGGCCATCAGGGGAGAGATGCAACATATAGATGGGCTCGAGATCGAGGGGTGGACTTGACCATGGACACTATTGCACAGGTCATCCATGAATGTGAAACATGTGCTGCAATTAAGTAAGCCAAGCGACAAAAACCCCTGTCGCATGGGGGGTGATGGCTGAAATATAAACAGTGGGAGGCCTGGCAGATTGACTATATCACACTCCCACGAACATACCAAGGCACTTGCCATGTGCTTACAATGGTGGAAGCAACCACTGGATGGCTGGAAACATACCCTGTGTCCCATGCCACTGCCCAGAACACTATCCTGGGCCTTGAAGAGAAAATTTTATGGCAACACGGCACCACAGAAAGAATCGAGTCGGACATCGGGACTCATTTCCGAAACAACCTCGTAGACACCTGGGCCAAAGAACATGGCATTGAGTGGGTATATCACATCCCTTATCACGCACCAGCCTCCGGAAAAATTGAACGATACAATGGACTGCTGAAAACTACATTGAAAGTGATGGGGGGGTGGAACTTTCAAACATTGGGATACACATTTAACAAAAGCCACCTGGTTAGTTAATACTAGAGGATCCGCCAATCGGGCTGGCCCTGCCCAACCAAGACTTCCACATACTATAGAAGGGGATAAAGTCCCTGTAGTGTGCATGAGGAGTATGTTAGGAAAGACAGCCTGGGTTAGTCCTCCCTCAAGCAGAGGCAAACCCATTCAAGGAGTTGTTTTTGCTCAGGGACCTGGGTACACCTGGTGGGTGATGCAGAAGGATGGAGAAGTTCGATGTGTACCTCAGGGAGATTTGATTTTGGGAGAGAATAGCCAGTGAATTGGGCTGTATAATATTTAACTGCTAAATAACCTGCCAATGCATGTCATTGTAACTATAATGTCTATATGCCATATCAAGGGTATTACTGTAAGAATTACCCAAATGACTGCAGCATGGACTTTGAAACTGAGCCAAGTACAACAGCAGTAGAACTTGAACTGGCACCCAGCAATTTCCTCAAGATCAACATCTTCGACCTGCAGACCAAGGGCGTGAGTTGCACCAAATGTACTAGCCACAAGTTCCAGAGGCAGCATGCAACAACCCAACATCTCACAACATCTCTCTTATCCTGAAGAACTGTTACAACAGATGGAGTCCCAAAGTCATGGACTAAATAATCGATGGACACATTAGAGGAATAGCCCATAGGCTAAAGGAATACCATTTGTGTGTGTGTGTGTGTGTGTGTAGGGGGGAGAAGAACAAGTGCATATACTTATATATATATAAGACAAGGAAAGTGGTAGTGGTTGATTGGAAAATGTAAGATCTGGGCATGATGTAGATGGTATAGAATAAGGGGTGGATAATGTCCTGGGTTCAGCTGGGATAGAGTTAATTTTTACAGGAACCTGGGAGGTGGGGGGCATAGCCGGGGCAGCTGACCTGAACTAGCCAAGGAGCTATTCCATACCATGGGACATCATGCTCAGTATATATATGGGGAGCAGGCCAGGGGGTGCACTCGACTTTCGGTGGGGGAAGTGGCGGAGGGTCGGGTCCTGGGTGGTGAGCAGTTGCACTGTGCATCACTCTTTTTGTATACTCGTTCATTAGTACCGTTGTTGTTGTTGTAATTCCTTTGTGTTGTCCCAGTAAACTGCCTTTATCTCAACCCTCGAGGTTCCAGGTTTTTTTCTTTTCTCTCCTCCGTCTTCCCCCCAACCCACGGGAGGGGAGCGGGAGGAGTGAGCGAGCGGGCCGCGTGGTTCTTTGTTACCGGCTGGGCTGAAACCACGACATTACCCTTCCTCCCCCTCCCCACCACGGATTTGACCAGGGCATTGTTTTTCCTTTTCACCTCCATTTCCCCAATGCCTGTGTCAGTGGAGAGGCTTCTTCTCCCCCTCCTAACAGTCCCTGGGAAACAAAAGACTAAGTCTTAGCTTTCATCTACTGCAGGGACCAAAGCCACTTTACCAGGAGTGCTCTAGAAGCCAGATGAAAGGCTCTTTCAGGGTTCTGAAGGAGAAAAAAACCCACATGTTGGCTTTCAAGTCCTCACCACCTTTTCTGCGTTCTTTTTCAGCTGGGGACAATGTGCTCTTTCTTACAACCATTAGGAGCTGTCATTGACTGTGATCTTTTGTCTCCAGGCTCAAGCTAGTGAGTCACTAGGCATCTCTGCTGATGGTATGCTGATGAGCATGATGCTTGTACTCACTGGTTTCTGTCTCTTTATGTCGGTGTCTAATGGCTCCAACTTGTTCTTTATTTTCTTGCCATCATCTCTTACTGGCTTCAACCTATTGTTTGGTTCAATCTGTCCCTCACTTTCTTCTGGGTGTCTCCTTTGCTGTTTGTTTTAGGCTGTCTTGTTTTTCTGGTCTAGGTGTCTTGGAAGCTGCATGTAGATATATGGTAATATTCATGACCTTCTGACAAAGATGCTATTAACCCATGCCAATTTTATTCTTCTACCCTTCCTTCACTGCTTCCACACCCAGACCTTCCCATTCAGGTCTCAGCCTTTTGACCTTTCTCTGTCTTCTTTTCTTGTGTAGAGGGAACAGGTATTTGAGATTTTTTGTTAGGCTATTCAAAAAGTAAATTTTTTAAAAGCAGCACAACTTGGTTGAATTAAAAAAAAGGTTTAGCTTATTTAATAAAATTTTCGAATGTGCCAACACATCGAATGTTTATACTAAACATTTAGTTTAGAAAACTTGATTCTCAGCATATTTCTGTGAATTGAACTCCTTTTCATCCCCCAAGGGCTGAAGGATGGATCTGATATCTTTTGGGTTTTTAGTGAAACTCAGATATTATTTTGGGGTTTTGCTAGCTTTCTTTCTGTATCTGTTCATTCGTCAGAGTCCAATTTACAGTGT
The DNA here is from genome assembly GCF_964188355.1 of Buteo buteo. Lineage (NCBI taxonomy): Eukaryota > Metazoa > Chordata > Aves > Accipitriformes > Accipitridae > Buteo > Buteo buteo. The sequence goes on along the minus strand of NC_134171.1, from coordinate 32,855,639 downwards.
GGAACTTTAACAAGATCAGCTGTAAGTAAAAAACACAAAACTAATATTGATACCAAAAAGCTGGTTGAAGAAACTCTCTAAGACTCGTTTTGGAGTTTTAGAAAGCAGGCATTCTTTATTGCAGCGCTGGATGCACGGGGGATAATTCCACCTAGTGTGCATGCCACAGCTTTAGCACTAACAAGTTATATAGAATAACTAATTGCATATTAATCAGATTAGTATACATATACATAAAAATAATTGCAACTGATTATCTTAGTACTGCCTACATCCGATCATGCGCAATGAAGGATCCATTTGAGTCAATGGGCTGCTTTTGCGACCACCGACCCATTTGAAGTTCCTGTTGGCTGTCCTTGAAGTCTTTATTCTTGTCCTTGTTCTTTGATCTTGAAGCTTAACGCAGTTTCCATCACATGTGGTCAGTTTCAACATCGTTCTCATCTAGCGTACAGGAACATCTAGTCATAAGAGCAAAGAACTGCAAAACTTATGAATAATTACTAGTTAATCACTTGACTAGACTTTGTAATTATCTCCCCAGTTACCCTTTGTCTATTGTTTCAACCATAATGTTAATATAGGATCATTTATCAAATCTCACTTGCACAGTCACCTAGCAGCAAACCAGTTTTCATAGAAGGCACAAAATATCAAAACCATAAAAGTTTGAAAAAACCACATGAAATGAATGGACATATGCTATCAATATTAGATGGTTTGGGCAAACCTTCCTCTGCTTATTCTTTCTGTGGGTATCCTCCACCTTTTTTTTTTCCTCATTCTTTTAGGCTCAAAATCTATACTAAATTCCCCCTAACTCCTGGCTTACATTATCACAATGTTATTCATTTAGAAATAAGAGAGAGGTTCCAAGACCGCAAAACTCATTGCAGCATGAGCACCAGACAGGATACATTTTTTTTTTGTCTCTGAACTTACCCCAGATCTAATCAGTACCACCAACTACTATCACAAAAGAACAGAAGCAACAGCAACAAACAAGGGGAAAAGATAGTGAGAGATATCTTCACATACTTTCTTTTGTTCTTAATGTTAAGATGATCGAGCTGCTTTACCAAATTCCACTTTTGGAATAGACAGGTTCCTATGTTAACTATATATTGCATTTTTACCAAATAGGCTTTAAAGATTATTATTCTGTACATATTGATAGTTTTCTTTGCATACACTATATAAACCTCAAAAGTTATTATAATATTCATATCTGTAAGAATAATGCAGCTCTGCAGAAGTAATATAAACTGGAGGTATGCTTATCACTTTAAGAAAGTTTCAAAAGTGATCTTCAGTGATTTAAGATTTGATTCACTGGCTCTCAAACCGCCAAAATGTCATTGTGTTTACCCACATAGCCTTCCATGATAAGTGGTTTATCTAAAAGCAGTTTTTGTTTTGAACCTCACCTTTTTTGAAGCTGAGGAATTTCAGTTCACCTAAAGGCTTTGATTCCATGTTCAGCCATTCAGTTCAGCTGTTTACAAATGACTGCCTATCATGTTAAGATTGCAATTACAGACAGCTTGGCAAATACCATCCACTAGTACTGTAATTCAGCTTTAGATGTGTTTTTTCCTTCCATGTGGAAATTTTTAAAGAAAGTGGTCTGATGCATTTCTTAAACAAGAGTAACTGTTTCAGTACAATACCAAGAATTATTGTTATGGAGCTGATCCTGAAAAAACTCATACAAATACTGATTTACATGTCTGACTAAGGTGAATCTTTTCCCTTAAGAGCTCATGGGATGGGATCCTATGGTAATTTTCAAGGAAAGGCACGACTACATCTTAACGCTTGCAGGATATTAGGTATCTTCAACATACACTGTTCTTGGGAGAATCGGGCATTACTCAAATTCAACAGGAGATGCTAAGTAAATAAAGAAAATATTTTTGGACTGGTGTCTCTACGAAATTTTTCCCAATTACTCTGGACAGACATTTGTATAAATGGGTAGAACTGTTATATTTCTGTTTCACTAAGTAAAATGCTTCCAGGAAGCATCAGGCATATTGAGATTGCTTTGCACGGATGGTCTGTTCATGCACAGTAATTGGAAACCTTTGGGACATGCCAGACTTATTGTGCCTACAATTATACGAAAATAAACCTAGAAGGAATGTGGGGAGGTCATCTAGCCTAGTGTCCTCTCTAAAGCAGGATCCATCTCCAGACAGGTGCTTGTTTAACTTGTCATTAAGTATAACCAGTGATGAAGATTCCAGTTTCCCTAAGCCACCCATTTCAGTGCTTTGCGGTTCTTACATATAAGAAAACATATCCAGTGTCTGACTGGAAACCTTCTGCTGCCATTTAAGGCCATTCCTTTTCATCCTGTGTACCACAGACATGGAGAACAGGTCATAATCTCACCTCTATGGTAGGCCTTTAAATGCCAAAAAATGGTTCAACCCCTTCACAGTTTTGCAGGTACATATCACCACAGCTTATCAGTCATGCAGTCAGCTGCAGGGTTTCTGACTGTCAGTCTCACTGCACATGTGCAGTGGGTTAGTGCTTCATTCCACTCCTCTGAACATTGCTGGGTCTCTTATAACCCAGATCAGCTACTCTCCTGCAATATCATAGTCAGTGTGAGAGCTCTCAAGAGCATCCCCTGTATGGTGGATGTGTCCTCAGACTGAGCCAGACACGGCGAACATGTGCAGGATTTCCTGGATGCACAGAAGCTACCTGAGGACACAGAGCTGAAATACATCTGGAAATCCCAAACACAGTCTTCAAGGTCATCTAAAGCAATCCTGCATAGGAAAAACTGCTTGGGAGAGCCCAGATGTGTGGCAGTTCTGTCAGTGGGGTAGCAGGCTAACACTGGCTTTTTAAAGTTCTAGTTGTTTAAACATGCAAATATAAATCTACAAAACACAACAGTAAACTTTCTGGTGGTAATCAGCTGCCCCATTTGCAGTGCTCCACTATCAACATCAAGCCAAAGTTAGCAAGAGAAAATGTCTCCGTATACACTATGCTGTAGAGAAATGACAGCTTGAAAATATAGTCTTAGAAACAGTCATTTGCAGCTTTGCCAGTAACAGTTAATTAAAGCACTTGCTAAGGGACTATATTCAGCCTCTGGAAATTCAAGGATTAGCATCTATATGGGTTTTATCTCTTTGATCTCAAGAGTGAAACTCCTCCTTTCCTCTGTGCTTCTTGCCCAGTAAGCTGAAATTTAAGTGAAACTTCTTTGCACTAGTAAGATAGAGGATTGAAACTCATTAAAATATGTCCATGCACTAACAAACACTGTGGTAGTTATCAGTAACATGGATTCTTGCAACTCCACTACCATTTCACAGTATTTCAAGGGGAAAGAGAGTAAGTAGGAGTTTTTACTTTAGGAAAGAGACATAGGCAGTTAACTGATGCCATTTACGTTTGGGTTCAGTTTGAGATCAATGTATTACAGAGGACATTCAAAACCAAATGGAGGACAATAGTTTAAAATAAAAAACAGGGAGGAAGTTTCTTTTCAGTTTTGTTAGGAACCCTCCCCCCTCCCCCCCCAGTGAATAATCATGTTTATATGGGAAACTTTTGAGAGGAAAAGATTTTCCATTTCAGCAGGGAAAGTATATTTGGAATTACTAGAATCTGGAGCATATGGAAATGAAGCTTCCCAAGTAGACAGCTGAAAACAGCACATTCAGAGAGCAGCAGAGATCTATAAGGGATGGATAGCTGCCAGGCTCTTGGGAATGTTTCAAGACTATCACTGGAGTCCCCAAAAAGCCTGTCAGCTTTTGCTGGAAGTATGGGATATGAAAGAAACAAAATATTATGAAAAAGAAAGCATCCTAAACAACTAACTTCATTAAAGTAAAATTTCTCCACCTAAGATTCACTGTTCTCCTATATTAAGGATATTCTGTCTTAAAAAGTTACTGAAGTTTAGTTTTGTGAGACAGAAATAATATAGCAGAAATGTGAAGTGTTCTCTGCAATCAATGAGCTATATCCCCACTAAGCATGTGTCTAGCACTAAAATTATGCAATGAGTTATAAAACAGTTACCAAAGATTCCTGGCTAAGTACCACACAAATCAGTGAAGGAAGATCTATATATAGAAATCCATCTGATACCTAGTAAAGGTATGCTGGGAGAATAAAAATCACTTCGACATGGTGAGATGTTGAGTTTCTTGGCTAATGCCTGTCCTCTTCCTTATTTATCTACCCCTTTACTATTCTTCTCCAACCATTCCCTCCTCCAGTCCTTGCCTATACCGCCCTTAATGCCTTCGGTGTTGTAAGGTGGTTAATAGCCATTTTATACAAATCTCCATCTTGGGACTCATTTTGGCATAACAAATTAAACCCAATAAAACTTATCAAATATAACTCATTGTATTGGTTTTATGTGGCAAGGTTTTGGTAGCGGGGGGGGTTACAGGGGTGGCTTCTGTAAGAAGCTGCTGGAAGCTTCCCCTGTGTTCGAGAGAGAGCGAGCCCATACCAGTCGGCTCTGAGACGGACCCGCCGCCGGCCAAGGCCGAGCCAATCAGTGATAGTGGTAACGCCTCTGTGATAACATTTTTAAGAAGGGAAAAAAGTTGGGAGAGTGAGAGACAGCGGCCGGAGAGAGGAGTGAGAACATGTAAGAGAAACAAGCCTGCGGACACCAAGGTCAGTGAAGAAGGAGGGGGAGGAGATGCTCCAGGCGCCGGAGCGAAGATTCCCCTGCAGCCCGTGGTGAAGACCCTGGTGAGGCAGGCTGTCCCCCTGCAGTCCAGGGAGGTCCACGGTGGAGCAGATCTCCACCTGCAGCCCGTGGAGGACCCCACGCCGGAGCAGGTGGGTTCCTGAAGGAGGCTGTGACTCCGTGGGAACCCCGCGCTGGAGCAGGTTCCTGGCAGGACCTGCGGATCTGCGGAGAGAGGAGCCCGTGGAGCAGGTTTTCTGGCAGGACTTGTGACCCCGTGGGGGACCCGCGCTGGAGCAGTGTGCTCCTGAAGGACTGCACACCGTGGAAAGGACCCATGCTGGAGCAGTTCGTGAAGAGCTGCAGCCCGTGGGAATGGCCCACGTTGGAGAAGTTTGTGGAGGACTGACCCCGTGGGTGGGACCCCACGCTGGAACGGGGGAAGAGTGTGATCAGCCCTCACCCTGAGGAGGTGAAGCGGCAGAAAATAACGTGTGATGACCATAAACCCCATCCCTGTCCCCCTTGTGCTGCTGGGGGGGCTTGGTGGAGAAATCCGGGAGTGAAGTTGTGCCCGGGAAGAAGGGAGGGGTGGTGGGAAGGTGTTCTGAGATTTCGTTTTATTTCTCATTACCTTACTCTGGCTGATTTGTAATAAATTGAGCTAATTTTCCCTAAGCTGAGTCTGTTTTGCCCGTGACGGTAATTAGTGAATGATCTCTCCTGTCCTTATCTCGACCCGCAAGTTTTTGTTATATTTTTCTCTCCCCTGTCCAGCTGAGGATGGGGGAGTGATAGAATGGCTTTGGTGGGCACTTGGCGTTTAGCCAGGGTCAACCCATCACACTCATCTAATATTCAGGGCAATATGTTGTGAGATAATCTGTCTGTCTTCATCTGTATTCAGGTGAGTTCAAGTCAGATTTAGTTCCTCACTGAACAAAGTCTTTATTTCTATCTAACCAGTAGAAATGAAGATAGCAAGTGTCATCTCCAGGTTTTACTTGGTACTAGGGTAAAGTTGGGTACACCAGGGTATTTGGTGAAGTTGGAGGATGTGGTTGTCAACAGCTGGTTTGTGTCACAACTTGGCCAAGTTCTATGATCAGAGGGAGATTGACTGTGGTAGGGGAGTCCTGCAGCTATGAGTTCAGTGGCAGGATAGTACAGACATCCCCACTCCCCATTTTGCAGGGGACGAGACCATCACTTTATCACACATAACAACAACAGTGTCTTCTAACTCAACCAGAGAAGGTCCTAGCTATATAGGTCCACTTGGAGTGTCTGAAAGAAGTGATATCATGGCACAGTTCTTTCTCAACAAAAAGGAGAAATACTCTGAAAATAGAAGGGCAGAAAGCCAAAGGCTGGGATACCCCACTTCTCATCACTTTAAGCACCAATCATAGAATCCTTTAGGTTGGAAAATACCTTTAAGATCATCAAGTCCAACCATCAACCCAACACCACCATGCCCACTAAACCATGTCCTGAATACCAACTGTGGTATTGGAGTCCTTCAGAATGGTGGTGGGTTCCAATTCCATCTATTATCTGCCATTTCCCAAAACGCAGCAATAGTAGCTCCTTCAGTCTATTGATTGGCTCCAGCTGAGAGGGTGAAGAGGGAAAAGGGGGGCAGATGCTGGGAACAGTGAGGAACTGAGCCTCTGTAAAGGAGTCTGATGAGGGACTTGGTGCTTGGCGCTGGAAGACAGTCTGATCATTTCTCCTGCACAGCAAAGAGAGTTTCAGGAAGTGAATTGATGTTCATGGATTTTATAGCTCAATAGTCCTAGGTGGTTCTTTCTACAAAGAGATGGAAGTCCTTGAAGGAAAGAATTATAGAACAAATTTTCTCCCTGCTTTGCTGATTTATATTACAAAAAAAGCCCTCCAAATTTTAACTCCTTTTCACTATCTAAACACTACTGCCTTTCACCCAGTTCTTAGCACAGCACAAGTAATATATTTCTATATACCCCCTTGGTATTCAGGAAGAGCAAGAATGCAGACTTTCCCTTCAAGGACTGTGTTTTTAAACATAAACATCTTTTTGAAATGCAAAGCTAACTGTTTCTAGCGAGAACAGAATTATAAAAACGTGGACCCAAATCCTACCCTCTGTAAAGTCATTCACATCAGTGCAATTTGCATACATGTTGCAAAAGATAATTATGCCTGCAGTTTTCTTATAACTGTCCAGCACATCTATGTCATCACCCTGAGTTAGAGACTAGCAGGATACAAGGGAGATCAAATACTAAACTTTCAGAACACTTCATGGAAAGTTGGATGTTCAAATAATATTCTTGGGATAGACTTTCAGCATATAATTTCTCCGCATCTTTGGAGTTCTTGTTCTTCATTATACTCTTTTAAGCATAACTGTGGACTGAGTATTGCCATCAGGACTGTTAAGACTGAATCCTGTACTACACCAAAATACCTGTTCTGTAGACTCATACACAAATTCTGTTGTGGTCTCCATCACTAATCCTTGATCTTATTTAATTGCTGCTGGTAAGTATTAGAAGTCCTAAATATCTGTAGGAAAGAAACTGTCGTAAGTTATTTAACTGACACCTAAATCTTGAATGTGTTTGAAGTTCATACGCCTTCAGATTTGGAGCTGGGAATCAAATATGAGTGCAAATACACCTGTAAACACAAAAACTAATTCAGGGCTGGCTCTGCTAACACAAATATAACAATTTTCCTTAAGATCTCCAAAACTGAGAAAATCATCATCAGAAGTTCATCCAGTTTGTCAGTTTAAGTTACAGAAGAAACAATAAAAAGACTTTTTAAAGTCCATTATTTGACAAAGTCCATAAAACCTGTCTCTCAGAACATGTGAGTTTTCTTTTGAATGAGGAAAGTATTTAGTATCCATATTTATAGAAAAAAAATGCTTACTATTTTTCAGTACCCAGCAACTCACTTCAGACTTTTGCAGTGTCTTAGTTTCCTCTCTTATTAAACACAGACTGCAATGAGAAAGCTGTCCAAATGTTAAAATCTGTGTGGAAAAGAGTTTTAAACCTTGTGTCTTACATTTTAGCTAGATTCATAAGGATTATTAGGAGGAAAAATATAGGAGGTGGGACAGAGATGATCTGTGTAACTAACACAAGCAAATAGATGTGTATTAAGACGTGTCTCTTGATCCACATCTTATTTCAGTCAAGTTGAACTTTGTGCTGCATAACAATGACAGCTGCATAAGAACTCATTGCAGTGCTTTATACCTTGTCTGCTCTTCCTGCCCTCACATCATAGCACCAGTTTGCTAAGTGCTGCTTTACTACACTATTAAAACTATTAGAAACTCCTGCAAAAGGTGCAGGACAGTCTCAGCACAATATATTCAGTTACAAGTAAAATTTTGCCAAAATCTTATACTGAAAAACGTGGGAAATAGTGGAAAAATTGTGAACAAATAGTTTTATATATACCATCATTCCAGTGAATAATCAAACAAAATTGACTCAATAAGCTAAGGCCTTCAAAAACAGATATTTGAGTTCAAGTCTTCCTGCTGAAAGCTATGCTCCCTCCAACGTTTCACTTAAATATACCTGACATGAAAATAATCTTTCATCCTTTCAGAGTTGAGAAAGCTTGTATTTGTACAAGTTATCTACACTTCGTTTTACCAGACAAAAGAGATCAGCCATACCATTGCTGATCATATCAATCAGCTCAATGAGTTACTTCTTTAGAGTATCACCAAACAGCAGGAGTCTTCAAACGCAGGGTAGGATCATGCCTTTGTTTCAGGTTTCCCTTTGTGTCTGTCACTCATCAAGTTGCAGCACCTTTAGCTAGAGAAGTCTCTCAGCAGTTCCTTAAACCCGATTTAAAGTCTGGAAGAACTGCAGGCTCACAGAGCCAGGTGTAAACAAGTCTTTCATCCTAGAATTTTCTGAAAGCCTCTAGTCTTGTGAAGGCTGGGCTTTTTTCATCCTTCCTTCATCTGCTCTTGGTTCTACTCTCTCATTTTGCTCTTGAAGTATTAGGGAATACCCCAAAACTCTTGTTAGTTTTTACATCTCCAAAATGCCTAATCCTTTAACATTATTCCTGAACCTAAATTCTTCCATTTCTTTATTTTGTGTGCCCATCTCCCCCCAGTCCTAAAGACTTTCCTACATAACTTCAGCTTTACAAGATTATTATTTTCCTCTCCAAGCCTCAGTTTCTAACAAAACCTCCACCTTTTCTCCTTTCACCTCTGAAGTTTTCTTTTGGGGTGGCTATTATTTCTCAGAGTTATTTCCTAGAGTTATCAGTAAGTCTTTCTGTCTAGAACAGTAAGTGAAAAATCAACAAAAGAACACAGAGTCAAGTTCTTAGAGTGACACCCTATAATAAGATAACTAAAACACACCTGTTTGAGAGATTAGAAATTCTCAGTAAAGGGAAGAAAAAAGAGAAAGTTCTATAGAAAATACAAAGCTCCAAGGGTGTTAAGACATGTGTATTGGTATGATGCAAAAGAATAATTTGTAAGCTTGAACTTCTGGTGATTTAGTTAATGTGTTCCTCTTAATGCACAGAAATGATTAGTTCTAGTGTCTAAGTAATATTAGAAGGTTAGGTATCCTATTAATTAGGCACTTAGAATTCAAAGCATAGATAATATTCAATGATTTTTGAAAATGAAAGAAAGAACATTAGCTATTACGAGTTCCACCTGTCAAATTTTATTCACTTTGATATTAGGAGGAGAGAAACATCCTAAAAGTTTTATGAAGCATCCCACAGAAATCAGTAATGAATTTCTTTCCTGCTGTACACTGTTTGAACCATATAGAATGGGTCAAACAGATTGGGGGAAAAAAATAAAATATCTCCAATCTATACATTTTCAGTCTGTTTTCAATATTCTGATACTCTTTATATACTAATCACGTTTTAATCATGAGAAAAATCTCCAGAAGAGCTAGAGTCGCATTATGGGATATGACTTCTGTAGAATTTGGAGATAGGCCTGGAAAGTTGCTTTTTTAAATTGATGTTAAGGATTAGTGTAATGTGTAATATAAAGCAATAACAAAAAGGCTTTCACAACACTAGTCAGAGCTTCCCCTCCCCCCACCTTCTAGACCTTCCAATCTGATGCTTTTACAGTTATGTAGTATGATTCAGTGTTGATCACAGAACTAGGTTACGTGTTATATTGTGATTAATATTTTTTCCTCCCACTTCTGCTAGTTCAAGGGACAATGTGCTAGCTAGTGCTTTTCATACTAAATATTGCAGAGCTACAGATAAGTGTCTGCCACAAATATTTCAACTTTAAAAAAGCCTTCAGAGTTGTCTTTGAAGCAATCTTGCACAGTGTAAAGCCTTTTGGCAGTTAATTTTCTGAAATACGCTAGGTTAAAGTTGCTTTATTAGGATATATGCTGCTACCAGGTTTTTGGGAAAACCACCCCACTAAATTCCTGAGGGGACGTGTGGCTGAGAAGGATGCAAGTGGATATTGATACCTTCTTATGCTGGTGCTACACATAACATGAATGACGTGGAGAAGGACACACAGTGGCTCTAAGAGCCATTCACCCAGCCTGTTGATGAGAAAATTACTCCAGTCCCTGCATTTGTAAATCTGGTACTGACTTCTCTGAAACATATATATTTAGAAAAAAATAATCACTCACTGATTCATTTCCTGAGCAGAGACACAAAGAATAAACAGCACCTAAGTTTTCATGTGAAGAGTGTAAAGTAAGAAGCTAAATTTATTATTTTTTACATTAATGGAGGCATAGAGAATCTGAAAGGCTACACTCAACTGCTTCTCAAGACAGGTGTGCACAAGTTTGGGCTCAAATCCAGCTGACCACCAAGGTGAACATTAGTTTAGACCCACAGCATCTTTGCAAGAACAAGCTTCAATGTGCCTTTACAAATTTATACTCCACCACTGCTAGTCTGACACAGACACCTCAGCTTTACTTGTCTGTATCACACATACAGATCTTGTTTGAGTGCCTATTTTGGCTCCTTGATAGCCACACTGTACTTTCAGTGCAAGCTCCTTGCCTGCTTTGATTGCTGATGTGAGATACATGACCAGAAAGCCAAGCTCAGCATCATTCTGACATTCCAGGTTGCAACAGTGTTCAAAAGAAAGAAGCAAGACTTTGGTCCCTAATCCACAAATGAAAGAAATGTCCTAGCCAAAAGGCAGAGAAGGCAGAACATAAAGCAGGCAGTGGTACTAATGTTTTTTATAGTCCAAATCCTAGTCAGGTGGACCAAAAGTGATTATTTGCAGCTGAACCTTCCCTCAGCCTAAACCCTAGGTTCTCCTAGTATGGGAAAGATGGATTCAATGCACTAAAGCATGGGGGGTTCTGCAAGATATACATGAGTACAAGCCCAATAAACACATTTGAAGGGGACTATGAGAAAATCCAATGAATAAAAAACCAGAATCCTCCTTCCTTGGTGCAAATATAGACTGGCAGTGGCCACTTCTCTATCCAGATTTGACTAACACATTCATTGTCCTTGTCAGAAACACAAAAATACTGCAATGGAATTTTGCAAGTCAGGCAGCTGAATATGTTTATTCTTTCAGTCTGCATTCATTTTTCATTTAACCCTTTTGACATCATTGGTTTTATTTTTTTTATATAAAAGCCAATTAGTAGTAATAATAGCATAATACCAGTCACCCTAACTGCTTGTCTCATGAAAGTTTGAAGATTTTGTCAGACTAGTGGATGCAGTGTAGCTCATTTTCTATACTTGCTCCAGGCTAATAGCTTCTTGATGGAAGAAACTAAATTTTTAAGAATATTGTCTGACCCACTCAATAATTTTGAGTTTCACCACATTCCTAATATTCTGATAATCTGAATCTTTCTGATAAGCAAACAACACTTACACTGACACCAGTACTACTTAATAAAATCAACAGGAGGTGAACTTGTCATTTTAGCCAATATGCACGTGTTAAACTGAGAACCACCTATCAGAGAAGAGTTTATAGGCATCATTAATCCAAGCTTTATATTAGTTGAAGGCCATGCATCTAGAAAGCCTTAGGGCTTTTTTATTTAAAGGAGAATTTAGAGAAATAAAGCATGATAGTGCATAATCTCCAATGTGCATAACAGCAATATGCAAGCAAACAGTGGGTGGCCCGCTGAAGAGTAACAGAGGCACAGATGAATGAACCGAAATGTCAGCAGCTGTGGTGCTGTGGTTTCAGCTGGGTGAGTGTGGGCTAATACTGCAATGGCTTGCTCAGCTTGCTTTCTGCAGTTTTAATGATGACTGATCCCCACAGTTTCTTAACCAGAAGCAAAATTCAGCTGAAGTATAAGACAAGAATGTTTGCAGAGACTATACACAGCTTGTTCGGATTTCTACTTGCCTTTGATTTTCATGCCTGTTTACTGGTAGTATAAGCAGCTAATTATATGATCTTATTTAGACTTTAATAAACTTACTGTTGGTTGACAACTCTAACAGACACAAGGCGCTTCCTGGATCCGAGCATCTCTTCCACTTAGAAGAAGACAACTTGCAGGAATAGAAACATTTAAGTTGGTAAATTGCTAAACAGAGGCTCCACCCAGCATAATAGGGAAAGAAATAGCGTCTAACTTTTACTGAGTACTTATCACTGCAGTCATTATTATAAACCACAAGTCAAATGTTACAATTAAAAGCCTATTGATGGTTGACCACACTCTTTGTCTCCAAAGTTTAAAGTATTTCCAGGCATTGCAGGAAAAATCTAGAGGAGAGAATTACGTCAAGCATTCAGAACCTTCTAATACTGATAGAAAGTCTGTCTTCTTTGGGATATACATTATAGCACTAACATCAGTATTTAAACGTTTTATATACAAGTTTGTTTCTATCCAGATATTAGCACTACATCCACAAAAGGCATATTCTGAAGTGCCCTTAAACATTTAGGTATGCAATGATGACAAAGGCCAACAGATAAATCCTTTCTCTCTCATGTCTGTATATAGCCCTTAGAGGCCTATATAGCTACATATACCCATATATATGCCTATAACATTTAAATTTGTGAATTGACCTTTGTGGTATCTCCTTTGACTAATTATAGTAATATTATTTTGCCATGCTATTGTGTTGTACAATTATTAAGTGAAGAGAACAAAAAGGTAACTGAAATCCCACTTCTTAGATGCTACTGTTTATCATTTTCCACCTTGCAGCATATCTTACACTAAATACCTCACTTGTTGACACATTACTTACATCTTGGCACTCAAAAAAGCTTCTACTTCCACACTAAGTTGTGCTACAGAACTAAAGCTTTAGCACTTTCCTAGCCATTTTGCAGCTTGGTGGACTCCCCACTGATTCAGCAGACTCTGTAAAGACTGCTGTTTATACACATCTGAAACACTTACTTATTGGGAAGGGGGTAGGGAACATCCAGAGTTGAGCTGCTCCTCAACAGAAGACAAACCAGGAGCTGAGGATGATGGCCAGCTAGGCTCACTAACAAGCCATACAGTTCTTAAGCACTTAAGAAAAGCAGAGCAAGTCCCACAACAGTAATCAAGGTTAACCATGGCTCAGGGACTGCTGGAAAAGCCTGTAGCAGCAAGGCAGGTCTGAGGGTCAAGCCAGAAAGTCAAATCAGCAAGCCAAGGTGAGGTGAAACAAGGATTAGCAACATAGAAAGCTAGGCACATGCATGCCGAAAAGAAAAGAAAAAAAGAAAAGAGAAGAGAAAAGAAAAAGAGAAAAGAAAAGAAAAGAAAAGAAAAGAAAAGAAAAGAAAAGAAAAGAAAAGAAAAGAAAAGAAAAGAAAAGAAAAGAAAAGAAAAAGAGAAAAGAAAAGAAAGCCAGGGCAGGAATTTAAATGCAGCTCCCAAGCCAATGAGAACAGGGTGTGTGGGTGGAGGCTTCCACAACACTTTTGCATACCTTAGCTGTTACCACAGGTGCCTGGTGTAGGGCCGCGGTATGTCAGAGACAACCTTCAGTCCAGATGCTCAGTCCCCCGTGGGGAAGAGCAGAGGTGGTAACATCTGTCTGTGCACTCAGGTGGCTTCTCAGGGAGGGCTGCAGGCTGAATGCACTGCTCTTTCCATACACTTTTCCCCGGTTGTGGGGAGTGTGACTGACTCTGTAGGATCATTCATTTGTGAATACTTGTCTGAATATATTTCTCTCTGAGTTACTCCAATGTAGTGTCTTTGAGCTTGCAGTTCAACTTCTAATTCTCAATATTATAATTCTTTTTTATGTTCTGCAAGTTTGTCTTCCGTTCTTTCATGCCATTATTGTCTGTAATTGGCTGTTTCTGCATGGCATTTGTATCAATAAGTACAAATGTTTACGTAAAATAAAATTGATTTCCAGGAAATGGAAGAGTTCTGTTTACTCAACACTGCCAAACTTGCACCTTCAAAAATCATGTTTTCCTAAAAATAATAACATATGGAAATCCTTTTTTATTGCATTTTAAACACTTGGGGTTTAGATTTACAAGGTTTTTGCAGTGAGATCTTTGCAACCGTCAATAGAAGTTGATAGAATGTGGTTTTTTTAAGTGCATGCTAAAACTGTTATAAAATCATTGAAATCCACAGGGCGGGGCTCTATGAAAAGATACAGCAACTGCATCAAAACTTTTCTGCAGTGCTGTTATAGGAATTTCATAAAAAAAAAATGTTAATAACTTCACAAATGTTTTCTCTAGGTAACTTTGAAGTGAAATATTCCAGCAATGTGTGATAGCTAAGGATTAGCCATGTACTGTAGGAGCCATTTTTCCTTTTTAGGCCTGATTCAGCAGGTAAGCGTCCCTTCCTTTCCAGTCCTACAGCATCTTCAAGAAATCTCACCTTGCCCATGAAAACAGTATCTTAGATTTACAGTATAGTTTCTTATTTAATGGCAGCACAGCAGTCTTTTCATTCTTTTCCATGTGAGTTTCTGAAATACACTCTTCAGATGTATTTCAGAGAGGCTACAAAATATATTCAGGCTACTATTTGCCATTTCTTAGAAATAGCAAGTTTTATTCCACTCTCATCTAACAAGCCAATTTTGAAGGGATGATGTAATAGTTCAGAAAACATGGATTTTGAGATGTGAGCTGGGTTCATGACACATATATTATTTAACTTAAGCTGGAATACAATGACCATGAGACAACAGACCTATCTTTATTTCCTGAGTTGTAAAACAGTCTTGACTTCTGTCAGTGTAATAGCAGCATGATAGGACTTTTTTTATGATTGTGGCTCTGTACCATATTTGCTCAGGTTCTAGTTAAAAAATGAAAATCCTCCCATCTGCAGCCCTGCTTGCTCAGCCTGAGATCTCAGACATGATATATCCTTTCAGGCTGTCATATATTTACTGGCAAAAAAAGCGACTACAAGGCCAAAGTCTCTCTTTGCACACGCTATTCTCTCCATTAGGTTTCACAGGTGTAATTGAAGGTAGAATTTGACACCATTAATGGAATTTAGTTAACACTTCTGTTGCAGGTGTATGAGATGGAAAACCCTCCCTAGCACATTATTTAGCTATTTATCTCAGCCCTGTGGCTGTTTTGGCTCTCTAGTGTTACCAGGTATAGGGAGTAATAACAGTTTATTTTTTTCCTTGAAGCAATCTGATGGAAACCTGAAAACCCTTGAACAGCAAGTCTTGGAAGAAGATGTCATTGTTGCACAAGTGCTTTACCAGTTAAATGGATGAAAAACCATATAGCTGAGACTATTCAGAGAGTCCAAATTCCACGAACTACAATGTCCAGCTTTACACAGCACTAGCAGCAGACAACAATTATACAATAATTTTGGAGTGTGTAGCAGTATGTAGTTGTGGTTTAACCCCAGGCAGCAACTAAGCACCATGCAGCCACTCACTCCCCCAGCACCTAGTGGGATAGGGGAGAGACTCAGAGGAAAAAAAGTAAAACATGTGGGTTGAGGTAAAGACAGTTTAATGGGACAGAAAGGAAGAAACTAATAATGATAAGAATAACAATAATAAACTGACAATAATAATAATAAAATTATTGGAATATACAAAACAATTGATGCACAATGCAATTGCTCACCACTTGCTGACCAATGCCCAGTTAGTTCCCAAGCAGTGATCCACTCCCCCTGGCCAACTCCCCCCAGTTTATATACTAGACATGATGTCCCATGGTATGGAATTTCCCTTTGACCAGTTTGGGTCAGCTGCCCTGGCTGTGTCCCCTCCCAACTTCTTGTGCCCCTCCAGCCTTCTTGCTGGCTGGGCATGAGAAGCTGAAAAACCCTTGACTTAGTCTAAACATTACTGAGCAATAACTAAAAACATCAGTGTGTTATCAACATTATTCTCATACTAAATCCAAAACATAACACTATACCAGCTACTAGGAAGAAAATTAACTCTATCCCAGCCAAAACCAGGACAGTAGTACATGGCAAACTAACTAGCATTTTGCTGTTTAAAGCTTGTGCCTGTGGATATATGTGGAACTCAAATTACGACTGATTATGAATGTATAGCTAAGCATCTATTTCCCCTCTTCAGCCCTGTGAAGATATTCCAGCTATAGAAAGAGAGTAACTAATTTTGAACTTGCTTAATCTCTTCTCTGATATGCTGCCTGCTAAGATTACAATAACAGAGGTAATTATTAGGGCATTTCATCAGACACGAAATGTACAAGAAACATGTACATCAGGAAAATGAGGTGCCTACAGGATGGGTCACAGACTTAGATTTACAAAACTCAGTTCTGGCACACCCTATTCCTACTACTTGCATCCCCAAATGGATTTACTATAAAGGTTTAGACTCTTGGTTATACTCACCTGGAGCCTACTGGAATTGCTACCAGCCCGTCAGTGGTGCCACAGGCTGAAATGGTGCAGTCCCTTGGTGTGAGCAGGCAGTTCCAGGCTTATGTGCACTACGTTAGCCAAGTGGCAAACCTGGCGTAGCTGAGGCCACAAGTATGTGCAACACCATTGCAAAGGCTGTTCTGACACCCCCTTAGCTCTTACCATGGTACCCCTACATCAGGTTCCTCTAGTGTCTGTGTGTGTTTTGGTTTTGGATATTCACCCTCCCCATACACATACTCTCAATTATCTCCTTAGTGTTCACAATTTAAGCTATTTTTTTTTTTTGCCCATGACACTGTGTCTGCATGGTGCAAATGTACACTAAATAGAACTTTTCAAAAGCAGATGGTTGCCAAATGCCAGAATTGGTAAGATCTTCAAAATTTGGAAGATTTTACAGGGTTTTCACCCTTTATGTTAGTCTTTGGAAAATAACCCACAGGGACTGCTGACCCACCTTCAGGAATTCTGGGAGAAATGAGGCACCACAAATCAGAATGTTGTACAGCACATACTAGGACAGAAGAAAATACAAAACATTTTCTATCCTTTCACTGGAAAAAAATCTACAGTCAGCAGCAGTACTCAGAGCAATTCTTTATTAAGATTACCCTGTTATTGATACAGAAATGGGCAATTGGGTATCTCCAAGGTTTTCCCTTGGAGAAAATGAATAATTGGTCCAAAGTCTTTTGAAGTTATGGGCACAAAGGGAAATCTAGCAAAGAAATTTGCTAGTGAGAAAATGGCGAAGGGCTCAGGTTTATCATATTGCTATCGTGAAACAGTGGTAGACATAGAAGACACATGGCAAGCAGGTCATTTCAGAAGCAGCTGGAACCTCAGAAGTCTGATGAAAGGACCAGAAATACCATTTGGGATTACTCAGCTCTTGGGCAGTGTGGAGAAGTTAGATAGCTAATTAAAAGCTTTTGGATGTGATTACTTCTATAGCAGAAACACCTGAACCTGGAAGAGTTTTACAAATGACTCAGATCTTGAACAGTTATGGAATATAGTAAAAGGCAAATTATGGGAGATGCTACAGTTAGTCATCACAGCATTACACAGAGAATGCTGCAGCCTAATTACATTAGTTCCGGAACCTTACCAGCATATCTGATTTCTGTATCGATTTCTGGAAGCTAAATGTAATATCTGGTTCAGATGTACATCCAATACCTCAGATTAATGAAATGCTACTGGGCTTGGGTGATGGCCAATATGTAACTAAACTTGACTTACCAAGTGATATTTGCAGATGCTTTTGGCTTTCCAGATTCCAGAAGCCAACTGTCTTTTCTATACTCTATGAAGCATGCTAGTTTTAGCAGTCCATTTAATTTATATTAAGCTCCAGCAGCATTTCCAAGACTGATGGAGAAAATAATTTTTCTTAGCCAGAGATGCACACCTTGATGCAGTGATCTATACCACTCACTTATCTGGATATAGGTGGGACACCTAGAGAAGGTGAAAATGACCCTGGAACCTTTCAGGGTGCTCATGCTTCCCTGCTAACCTGGCTAAATGACAAAATGGGTGTGCTGAGATGAAATACAAGGATTAATTTTAAAAAGGGAAAAAATAAGACTGCATACTGGCTTTGGCTGGGAAGGAGTAAATTTTCCTTATAGCAGCCCCTATGGTACTGTGTTTTAGATTTGTGGCTAAAACAGTGTTGATAACACACTAGTGTTTGGGCTGTTGCTGAACAATGTTTGCACAGCCTCACAGCTTTCTCTGTTTCAAGCTCTCCCCCCCATAGCGAGTAGGGTGGGGGTGGGCAAAGAGTTTGAAAGGGACACAACCAGGACATACCTAGATTGACCAAAGGTATATATAACACCATGTTCAACAATAAAATCTGGGGAGAGAATATTCTGGGGGAGGTAGCCATTGCTTTGAGGCTGGCTGGACATCAGTCTGCTTGTGGAAGATGGCAAGTGAATGCCTTTGTATCACTTCTTTCGTGTATTTTTTTCTTCCTCTTTCTTTCACTTACTCAACTGTTTTTAACTCAAGCCATGAGTTTTCTCATTTTTTCTCTTGCTATTCTCTCCCTTGTACTGTTGCAGGGGGGAGAGTAAGCAAGCAGCTCTGTGGTGCATAGCCACTGGCCAGGGTCAACCCATCACAGACTGATGAAGAAAGGGCTTCTGCAGAGTGCTCCGTTCTTACCAGTAAGCCAAAGATCATTCTTCTTTTGGCTTTATCTGAATATTCACAAGTTACAGATGGCTTTTTACCTTAGTAGATTTGTTACAGAACAATGCATTCTGTAATGCTTTGTTGTAAGCAACTTGTGTGAGTGCAGTAGATGAGACATGCATCTTTTGCAAAACCTCATTTTCTATGTGAAGACTTTCATTGGAGCTTCAGAGTTAAAGGTGTTCAGATCCATTCCTTGATCTTATTTCTCTCTTCTCCATGGAAGAACAATTAGATGGTGATAGAAAATGACTGTCAGTTTACCCAGAGGACAATTGAGATCTTAAATACCACCTGCTTGAATTCTGTTCTTTTAAGTGACTGATGTTTACCCATTAAAATATTTGCAGTTTATACATGAGAGAAATCCCATACTGATGTTACGACATTAATTGGGACCACATATTTAATTTACACTTTTTCTCAATGTTCTCAATATTCAGTAGAAGAACCTATGCAGGACATACTGTTTTACAGATTATACAAGGGAGAAGAAATGCAATCTTTCCTTCTGCCTCATGGTCCTCAATTATCCTATCATGTTTCCTGCCACCCCAACCGAGCAGCCTATGTCTGCCCCAGCCTGTGACTGCCTACTTGAGTATTTTTAAGATGAAGCTTTTGGAATAATGGAATGTTTCAGTCAAGAAAAAAACCCAAAACCACCCAAGATATCCTGTGGCTGCAGATAAGTTCCTAGATGTGAATATTACTTCTATACAGCAGTCATGTCAGAAAAGGTAGAAACAATCCAGTGCAAATCAGAGCCAGCAACAATATGTGTCATAGCACAGCAGCATGTGGATTTTACCAGGTCAGGAACAGATGTAGTTTAGATGCGTGAGTTCACAGTAACATGGAAAATCAGTTCATGCATTCTTTTAAAGAGAACAACAGTTGTATAATTGCATTAGTGCGGGGCCAAGCCACAGCTAGCATTGCTTTCATAAGCCCAAAATGAGGTTGCATTTGATTCCAGTGTCTCTGAGATCACATAGATTCTTGCACGTATCTCTGCCAGACTTTGCAATGGATGTTGAATCTCCATCAAACTTTTGAACATAGTCAATTTGTTCAGGGTTGACTCAGCTCTATGCTGCACTTAAGAAATCCCTTTCTTCTTCTAGCTATCTGCAGTTTCATTAACAGTGACTGCCGCTGTTTTCACATGCATAAATGCATGGATTTTTTTCTTAGAATAGCTCAGAACTAAACAGGCAACAAAAATATGTGTATTGAGTTCTGCTATGGGCAATCTCTTGGGACCACACATAAATTGCACTGAGCTGGAGGATACAAAGGAAAGAATCTGTACACAGCAGACTAGAAAATAGGATGGAGGGAGGCAGTTTTTAAATTTGGCCTCAGCTCCTCCATTACATTGTCTGTTTTCACTGAAAGCAGTCCTATTTAATGTAGATTAGCAACATATACGAGTGGTGACCACAGAATAGGCACTGCACTTGAAATCCTCTTCCTTGTCTCCTCTGCAGGAGCTCCTTTGTGGGACTACAATCCCATGTATATATGTGACTTAACAAATACCTTTTTTTCTTAATTTATGTGTATAAACTCGGGGGCAGTTTGTATTCTCTATCACTGCTTTTGCTATGGGACCAATGTTTAGACATTAAAGTAGGTAAGATTGGTTGTCTTACATGTGGCCATGAGACGTTAAATGAGCTCCAAGCAGTTTGACATCATTTAGTTCCTGAATGATGAAAAGGGAGACAACAGCGTGAATGGAGCTCTCTTTACTGGAAAGACAAAAGAGAGACAATGATTGACCCAACTCTAGGTCTGTCTCAAACTTCTAGATAGAAAAGTCATTTACTGCTATCACTCTATCCACAAGTTACTTAGAGAAATAACATATCCCTTTATTCCCACCTCCTTGAAAAATAACTGCAACTTTGGTATTGACTTTAGTATGAACAAGACCAAGCCATTATTGCCATATTACTATTAAAGTTTCATGGGATTTTTCTGTAAGGATAAATAACATTCTATTGAGTTGGGGGTTCCAGTGAGGTGCCCCTTTTCTTTTCCCTGCCCCAACTTTTTCTTCTCCTCCTCCTTTTTCATGAATTCTTTTCACTCCATAATGATTATAAAATACCCACATTTCATCATGATATATGTGTCCTTGAGCTTACTATCTTAGTTGGGTTTTTTTGGTAAAAAATACACATTTGTTTTAAATCCAAAGATAATAGAAATGAAGACATTTTGAAAGGTCTTTGGTCAGATGCTTAACAGTTGCACATATGGTAGGCACAATAGATTACGTTCAACATGACTATGAGAAGTAAATAAACTCTAAGCAATTTCACATGATTTCATTCCTGAAAGAAACTTTGACCTTCATATTCCTTGTTATGTATATAAATAAAAATAAATGAAGATGCTTTGTGCTGAGCTGACTAGTGGGTTCTAGAATAGCAATGAAGCTCTATATTGAATCAAGGTGTTCCATAAACCTTTAATTTCCTTGAAAAAAACAGTAATCTATTTCACGGTAATCTCCTTTTTGCTGAACAAGTGGTTGCGTTTTCTCAGTAGCAAAGTAAACCAGCTGGAGATTTAATGTAAGGAGTAACTCAGCACTGCAAAATACTGTGTATTTGCAGTTTAATTCAGAGGTCAAAAGGCATGTTGCTTCTAAATGATATTGGAGAAATAGCTTGGAATGATGCCCCTTCCTTAATTCTGAGCAGTAAAGAACAGACAAATTAAAATGTCAGTATACTGAATTGAAAACTGTTTTATGATAAGACACTTGAGCCAGCAACCAACTTTCCAAATACCATACGTGATAGTTGATTTACAGTTCTTGATGGGAA
The DNA here is from genome assembly GCF_964188355.1 of Buteo buteo. Taxonomy (NCBI): domain Eukaryota; kingdom Metazoa; phylum Chordata; class Aves; order Accipitriformes; family Accipitridae; genus Buteo; species Buteo buteo. The sequence continues at coordinate 32,834,019 of NC_134171.1, read as the reverse complement.
GACTAGTGCTAATTTTCAGCATTCAACATATCAGTGAGGCAGTGCTGGAATTCAGTGCTTACTTTTATATCACACTGGTATTTAAAAACTAAAAAATCCTACATTGGGGTAGATATGGCACCCTAATTCAGACCACAAAAGCTATTTCTGTTGGAAAGAATTGGGTTTACTTGTTACAGGCACTGATACTTGTAGATTTACTTAGTAAAATGCTGTGAATAACTTCATATCAGCTTATACAACTGACAGAGAAATATTCTACTTGAGACTGAAGGAAATAGATAACTATGAATTAAAAAAGAATAGCTTTCTCCATGGCACAAGATGATGATGAAAAAAATAATGGTATTTCACTAATCCTGCTGCAAGCCTATAAATTCTGGAGATATGTATGCTGAGCAGATTCCTTTGTTTAGCTATGAGTTCAATAAGCTCTTTGCTTAATAACAGCTGATTTGGAATGTAAGTATATTTGGAGTATAAAATCCAAGAGTAATGGCTCAGTCAATATTTTCATTGGCTAAAAAACTTACCAGCTGATTCATAGCCTTATCTTCTACTTCTCAGGATAAACTTCTTGTTCTCAGAAGAGTGCCTGAATATTCAGATAGCGGGATAAAAATACTGTTGTCAGATGATGAATTTTTGTATTGCTAAGCTTTCTTAAGTGCTATATTGTACTAAACTCAAGCAGTTGAAGATCCCACACTCTTTCACTGCTACAAACACTCAACTTGAGACTGGCTTTATCAAATCAAATCCAAATAATGAAAGATAAAATTTGGTGCATTTTTTCTCTGCAAATATGGTTGTTCCTTTAGGACTTCTTTGTCTCAGTTCTCTTAGCAGCTTATAGGCATCTAAAAGTTCTTTTAAATTTGCTTTAAAAATTTCTAGTCATACTGGTATCTATCTGCAAACTCTATTTACCTTAAAGACCTCAGGATTTCCTCTCACACTGGATTCATTTGGACTCATAGACTTCAGCATTAATACTTCAGCACTTCTGCACAGAAATGGCTACACTTCAAAGCCCAGTTTTTAGGAATTCTCACTTCATCACATTTTGTTCAGTGTATTTTAAAATATTTTCCCTAGATATCCTAGTGTTTTAAAGCAAAAAGTCTCCATTTCAGTCTCACATGAGTGTACATGCAAGCACATCAATACACAGAGGTAATCTGATGCACTTTTCTGTATCTGGATTCCAAGGGCAAATATGTGGATGGCAAGAGGAGCAGCTACACAAACAGCTACAACATAAGGTGAAAACCAGAAAGTAAGAAATGGAAAAACATTTAATCTCCAATATCCCAATAATCACCTGTCAATTCTTCTTTTCTTAGGATAGTGTCAGCTTCCTAATAGATAGATTCACTGTCCTCTTAGCAAAACACTATTCATTACATCTCAGTCCCACAATTGTCTTGAATTATCTAGGAAAAAATGTGTCTATAAGTACACGCATCATGTGCTTACACTATTTAGGATTAACTAAAATAAGGAGGAATGTTTGGCATGTATTTAAAGAAAAACATCTCTCCTGCAACCTGGGATTTTTGTAGGAATATTCTCATCTCTGAAACTCCACGCGTCACTTCTCTTATTTTTCTCCTATTTTTGCATATGCGATTAGACATGTTTTTCCACTGGATATAATTTGCAAATCAGAGTTATTTATTAGTCCTAAATCTATTTAGTAGAGGTGTGCTAGTTACAGATTCAAATTTATCCTTGAGGACAGAGGGATATTTGGGTCTGGAGAGCTTGGAAGAAGATCTGGCTGTTTGCTCCATTACAGGTAGATGTGTCAAGAATCAGCCTTAATTTATACAAAGCAAGACTAGAAATAAGACACATATTTTAACAGTAAGAATAATTAATCACTGAAATATTTGATCTATAGAGGATGTGTATCCTTAACTCCATGGAGAATTTGTGTCAAGACAATTAGCTCTTTTTCTAAACTGTGTTAGCTCACCAGATGATGTTTTTGAGATAACAGATGACTCCCTGAAATTCTATGGTCTTTGCTAACTCAGAATGGATGTTCTTAATGAACCTCTCTAGCTATAAAATCTATGGGTGAATTTAGAAAATTACATTTCTCTAGAAAATACACTGATTTCCTCTATCTGATGTGGAACTGATCTTCATAAGCGCATAATGATCCTCACCTGAGGCTTTTAGTTCAGTATTTTTTATGTGCTTTGGAAGACCATGACCAAGATAGAAATAGCTGGAGAGCCACCTATCTTCTGTTGTGACTGTATCCTTGCAGGCTTTTTGCTCTCACATAACACTAGCTGACAGGCAGCTCCTACTCTTTCTTTCCTCCCACATGTGAATATTTCTGTTGGCAGATTAGCCAATTTGCTGGCAGAGTAAAAGAGAATAGCGTGCATATAAAACCAGTAACGTGAACGTAAATAATTTCTGCTGATGACAATGTTTGAATTGACTCTACCACAATTTGGAATTAACAAAATTCCTTAGATACTACTCTCTGGAAACTGCAGGCAATTGCTGACTTTAACAGCAATCCCTGCACCTGCAATTAGGTCAGCTATTTGCAGAGTGCCCCCAGGGGAACTGTGGCCAGCCAGGTGTTCCAGTGTCTATCTATCACTGCTACCCACTCCAAAAAAAAAAAAAGCATATCTGTGCTATATGTTGCTGTATCATTTTTTCTTCTACCTTTGTCATCTATTCTGCATTTTATCAGGATAGTTTTCTGGCTAGGTAGATGCTAATGTAGCCTTTGGTTCAATCCCTCAGCTGATATATTTGTGGGAAAGGCAGAAACAACCATGCAAAGGCAGAAAGTTTCTTAACCATGTTCATAGACAGTAACAAGCAGACATGCTCCAGTGTTAGGGATGTAAATGTCGCCTCAAATCTGCAGGGTACCCATTAGATTTCTTCAGTATATAGGTTAATACAAAACACATTTTTTAAATGGTGATGTTTTTGTGAGGAAATAGCCACTGGTGTTAAACACAATTACTAAAGTGTATTTTCTATTAATTAATGTTCTTTTTCACTGGATGTCTGTTGTCCACTTAAATATACTTTAATGTAGTTTCTTCTTAGGGACGATGTTGGCTCAGCTTAGCAGGTGACTACCATTCTCTGACATTTAAATAAAGTGACACAGTCTTCTAGGACTCTGTTTCAAATCTATGTTTAGCAAAACTGACATCATTTTAGGACCTCCTTATTCTCCATTTTCAAGGGCATGGGTTTTGATCTTTCTCAAACTCCTAAGCTCTTATTATGAACCAATTAGATGTATGCCTTGGTTTGTAAATGTATGTAGCTAGATGATTTTCTGGTTAAAAAATATAAAACTTTAAATGATAAAATAAAGCATTTCTCCAGTACTAATCACTTTATGCCTTACTTCATAATATTTTATTTGTAAAATTTTTTACTTATTTTTCCACATTTTTCCTTACCTTTTCTCTCTGTAATGTAAAATAGTCTGGTCTATCAGTTTGGTTTATTCAGATTATTGTTTTGTATAATGAGTTAAACATATTCCAACAATGTCATGATGGAACTGAGATGAAAAGTTAGAAGTCAGAGGTTAATGCTAATACACTTCAGGAATCTTCAAAGCTGGAATTTTAGTTCAGGTCCTCCTCTACTTTGATCAGAACAGTTTTGTTTTGTTTTGTTTTTTAAAGATGGCCTTATTGGGACATTCCTGAAAAGCAAGACAAATATTGGTTGGGGTCCCATTATCAGAATATAGTAGATTTGACAGAAGAACACTGAAAGGAATAAATGCAAATAATCAAACAATGAATCTACAAAGTCTTTTGGGGCCTGTCCTCGTTTCAGCTGGGGTAGAGTTAATTTTCTTCCTAGTAGCTGGTATAGCGTTGTAGTTTGGATTTGATCTGAGAAGAATGTTGATAACACACTGATGTTTTCAGTTGTTGCTAAGTCATGTTTAGACTAAGTCAAGGGTTTTTCAGCTTCTCATGCCCAGCCAGCAAGAAAGCTGGAGGAGCACAAGAAGTTGGGAGGGGACACAGCCAGGGCAGCTGACCCAAACTGGCCAAAGGGGTATTCCAGACCATGGGACATCACGCCTGGTATATAAACTGGGGATAGTTGGCCTGGTGGGAATTGCTGCTCGGGAACTAACTGGGCATTGGTCAGCGAGTGGTGAGCAATTGCATTGTGCATCACTTGTTCTGTATATTCCAATTCTTTTATTTTTATTATTGCTAGTATTATCATTATTATTTTCTTCCTTTCTGTCCTATTAAACCATACTTATCTTGACACACGAGTTTTACTTTTTTCCCCAATTCTCTCCCCCATCCTACTGTGGGGGGCTAGTGAGTGAGTGGCTGCATGGTGCTTAGTTGCTGGCTGGGGTTAAACCACAACAGGGCTTCAAAAAAATCCACTCACATTCCCTTTCATTTTCTCATGTTTTACCTTCTTTCAGGGAAAGCAGCTTGGAAAGATTCAGGTGGAAGCATTAGCAAGCAAATGAAATTGTGCACAGGCAACGATAAAACAAGTTACCTGCTCTACTCATCACCTTCCAACTACAATAAGAACTGCTTTGGGCAAGAGAGGTGCACCATTAAGCAACCTAAAAGATGAGAAAATGAATATCTACTAAGTTTCTAAGTAGATTTTCTACTGACTGGGACTGAAGGGCATTTTAGTTGCTCACAGACTAACATGCGATCAATATTAATTATCAAAGAAAGGAGTGAATAACATTCTTGTGATAAGATCAGCACAGAGTAATGAACTGAAGCAACATTAAAGCATTCTTTCAATATAGTGAACTCATACATGACATCAGAATTTAAAAAACCCCACAAGATTATTACAAGAAAGCTAGAGACATTTGACTAGACTTCACTTTCATTTTTTTGTCTGTCTGCAAAGTTAGATACAGCATACTGCGTAGTTATCTCAAAGAATAAGTAATAATGGGACCCTGACTGAAGTTTTTTCAATAAAACTATATACACATAGAAGTCCAGTTCAGTTTTTAGTGCTAACTCCTTATACAGTACCAAGACTGTGAGTGTTTTACAATGTGGCATTATCAGTTATTTAATCAATATTCTCTGCCAGAGTATGCTGTTATAAAAGGCATTCTAAAATAAAATGAAACATCCTTCACTATGCATTGTTAAGCTCTATAGTCTGACCATTTTCATCAGTTGTTATGCACTGCATAACATTAATGATAATCTATTTTACTAGGTAACAAAATAGATTTGGTGGGAGGTGGAAAAAAGGACATGGAAGAATATCATGGCTAAAATTGTTTTCCTTCATTTAATATTAAACAAGTGCTGATTAAACAGATAACAAATGTAAGGCAACTGGAAATTTATAATTTTTGAGCTTGATCCCTCCTACTGATAGGGGTCTCCTTTTTGTAGGACAGTAGACTTCAGGAGACAATGTTTCAGTCACACAGAAGTCTTGAGAATGTGGTGGAGATGGATCAATGTTTACATTGCTCTGGACTACAAAGTTGTGGAATGAACTGAGTTGCCTTTGTGCATAGAATATGCCCACTCAGCACAAATACGATCTGGTTGGGTAGCATGCAGTAGTGAGTCAAGAAGTCTGGACCATTCACACATCCTACAAAAAGTACCCAATGCAGCTGTCAGAAATACCCTCCTAGACTTAGCATACTTTATCTCAGATGCTAAGTTGTTCAGAACATTCAGCCACACCACTCTAAATCAGATATTTATATCAATACTTTTATAGATTAATTCTATATTGCACTTGCAGCAAAACTGACATAGTGCCACAATTCTGAAACCTTTAGGTGAGACAAAACATGTGAGTTACTGAATATGAATGCTAATAAATGGTTCATAATCTGGCCAAACAGGAATACTCACAGAATAAGATTCTACTAAATCACAGTGTAATGATCCAAATCCTGCTTTTATAGAAGCCACTATTTGAAAAGCCAGCACATGCCATACAGTGTTATAGATGATATCACAGTTATCCACTGCTCCAGAAGACAACTACTTGCTCAATTTATAGAATGTCTTGAAAGCATCAGATGAATCAAAGGAAGGAATTATACTGAAGTATTTTCAAGCAATGCACCATCTCCTCACCACTAGTGATTTTATTCATTTCCTTTTTTAAAGTATTGTTCCAATTTCATTTTTCAGATGCTTATAACTGGATTTTACATTTTTCTTTATTTAATGAAAACAAAAAGAAATGTGACTAGTATTTCTTAGTAGAAAACATTCTGTATGCAATTTTCATCTCTTTTCCAGGGTAGCTCTTTTATTCTTGAATAGCTTTTAAGGGAAGCTTCCAGTCAGACTATATTTTCAGTTCTAGTTTGTATCTTGCACAATCTGCCTCGACTGATAAAATTGTGGATTCTTGTACCTATCATCTAGTTTATCATACAAAGGGATGTTGACCCCCCAAGCCATAAATGTAGTAGTGAAGGACTGACTATTCTTCTGGATCATGGATTCATAAGACAGTATCTAGCTTGTATTCTTACTTTGACAGAGCCTCTTCTCTCATTTCTGTCAGTCTTCAGAGACTTATTCAGCACTGGAATTTTATTCTATAGATACTACAGGGAGATAGATAGTTCCTTTAGGATCAAACCCTGCAAGATATTCCACTTGCATTAAAACCTTTGGAGACCAATGCTGCTTAGTATGCAGAAAGACCAGACCCTTTAGCTCCCCAAGTAAGTATTTATAATAGAGTTGGTCAGAAATTGGAATACTTCCATGGAAACATCTTGGTCTTGGCAAAACTACAACTTTTGACAGCAAACTGGTCAATATTTTTCTCTAGTTCTAATGTGCATGTGTAGCTTCCATCAAGAAACAGTATCATTATTCTTTTCAGGAAGAATGTACATTTAACAGGGATGTCAGTTAAGGGTTTAGTATTCTTTTTTTCCAAAAAATGTTCTCATTGTTATGCTTGCAATTACTCTTACCTACTTATTGTTGTGATGTTGATAATATTGATTATAAGAATGTACTCAGACTCTCTCTCCACAAATTTTGCTTCATGACAGGGTGTTGTCAATAGTGGGGAAAAAAAGGTCTGTTTTCTGTTTTATATATTCTTTTAATATTCTGTTTCTAGAGAAATATATCCTACCAGGACATTTCTTGCTATTGCAAACTTGTCCAAACAGACACTGGAAAACAAAGACCATTAATGCCATCCGGGTATTCTAAGCTGTGGTGCCTGCTGCGGTTGTTCATTGAACCAGCTGGAAATTATGCCAGTTCAGACTTTAACTTAGTCTAATAAAAATAAAGATTAGTCTGCAACTTAATATTGGCTTCAAATGAGAAAATTCTGAGAAATTAAAGGAATTAGGAATGACATTATCTAGGCTGAAGAGCTTAGAGACCTCAGCATGAAAGCTTTAAAGGCACAGAGATTTTCTGGAAACTATGTTTCAAATAAAGGAGAAAAAAAAGTTTATTAAAAAAAGACTCCTAACCTAATTTATTGAAAAGTGCATTAGGAATAGCAGCAATGATACAAAATAAAAAAGGTGGATTGTCAAAGAAAGGAAATGCAGAGCTTCAGAAGAAATTCCAAAAAGGAATTTGATCTTGAAAACAATAAATACAACAGTAATAAAAAATGCAACTGTTTAAACAAAAAGAGAATAAGAAAAGAAGAAACGTGTTCACTATAAACTTAGGAAGGCTAAATTGTAAAGGTGAACTAAGTTATGCTGAAAAGCTAAATAAATGTTTTATCTCAGCTTTTGATAAGGAATACACTATTAGGAAGGACAGAGAAACCCTGATGGCTAAAAGTAACTGAATTGTTTACAGTCAGGTGGAAGGAAAACTCAGAATTTAGTGCACTCCATGCTGAGTGTGCGAGAGGGCAAAAAAAATGTCCATATTCAACTTCTGACAGAACCAATGAAGACTGTCATAATTTAAAGGTATATAAGCTAATGGAAAAAGTAATAAAATGCAACATGTGTTTACCAACAGTGAATAATGATGGACAAGTGCATGGTCTTTTTTAAGAAATAAATGATTGCATAGTTAATCTATGTGAAGAAGTCATATACATATATGCATGGGAAATTACTGGCTAACTTCAGAAATGCAGAACTATAAACTGCAACTGTAGACAGGATACAGAAGGAGAAATTTAGACATGAATATGGGATGTAAGAAAAGGAGAAATATCAGGCAACAGGGAAGTGTTTTGTGGAGTTATCCAAGGATTGGTTCTGGGACAGATCTTACTTAATAACATTAGTTGCTTTGGCATAAAACAAAGAACTGTATGTTCTGTTCAGTTATGAAATTTGCTTATAACTAAGTTGGCAGACATCATCAATACACTGCAGAATTGGAGTATTCTATTGGAAAAACCAGAGCTTAACAGTAGAAATAGGATGGCATTTATTATTACAAAGTCAAAGTTACTGCAATGCCGCAGATAACAGTTTTGTTATTGGCCTCTACCAGTGAGTGCCTGTCACCTGGCAACAACAGGGCAGGAGAAAAAAAAATTGTCCCAAGACTGTGAAATCAGTTTAAAGATCTTCCAAGTTTTAGAGGGCTTGTTTACGGGATGACTAATATGTATCAAAGTAACATACCATTAAGAAGGTGTAGAGACTATAAATAGTAAGATAATTCTATTAGATATTAGAAAATATTACTGTTATTTTACAAGGACATGCCGAAACTCCATCTGGAATACCATTTATAAATCTGGTCACCTATATTCAAGAAAGATGAATATCTATCAGAACAGCTACTGAGAAGGACTATTGAAATGCTGAAGGGAGAACTAAGTTTGTTTAGCCTAGCAAAAAATAGAGGTTGTAAGGGTATTGCATTGTTCTCAGTCAATACATAGAAAATAAAAACATTGGGAAGGAAAAGTCATCTATAAAATCATAAAATATTTTTTGAAAGAACAAATATATTTTAACAAGAGAAGAGTAACTTTGAAAAAAACTTCTAACCATGAGATTGACAAAATCCCAGAAGTAGCTATGCAGGAAGCCAATTCCTATTCATAACCAAATTCAGAACCATAATAGCTGCCATACAGGCATGTTATCCAGACTATTGCATGGTTTTCAATTTTACTTCACAGGCAGAACACCTCCTAAATTTGGGTACTGCCAAATATTATATCAAAATCCTATACTTCAGATGTAGCATCTTTTGTTTCCTCATGTGTGTCAGAAGGGGAACCATTAAGCAGAACAAGGATACTGTTAAAAGTTTCTTGATGAGGACTTCGTAAATTGATTTTAGTTTTGGGGTTTAGCAACATTTTTCTAGATGATATTTTGGAACTTCCTCACCAACATAAATCCTCTTACAGGATCTTCTATCACACATGCAACAAAAAAAGACAGTTTACTCTTTCTCTTTTCCTGGGACTCATGGCAGAGAGAGTGTGGAAGGGACTGGTACTACAGTTGGCCACCCAGTCCATGGAGGAACATATGCCATTTGGTAAAAATTACTTCTGTCCCTTGGCTGCTGCAGTTTGGACCACAGCAGAGAGTGAGAGCACCATGACAGATGCTGACAGCTGCATTCATAGGCTCTGCTCAGTGTATTCTGCTGAGGAGAAATAAGTGTTGTGCCTTTACTTACTGAAGTCAATATATTTGACTAAATGCTGAGTCAAAACTGAGACATATTTCAGTAGTTCACTCTTTCCTAAAGTAGCAAAGCTGTAATAATTATGAATATCATTGATGGAAAATTTTATTCACTCACCCTTAACATATACAGTTCATACAGCATTCATTCCAATAATCTTGTAATTCTGCCCTTATAAATAGTATTCATTATACCTCCCTGGGTTTCATACAAAGAGTGTCTGAAAAACACATGAACAATATAATTTAATTAGAGACGTAAAAGATGTTAAGGGTGATAAATGTATTTTATGACCTTTAAAATGAAGCCAGACAACATTCATATCATTTCTGCTTTTGCAAGCCTTGGTGAATGTCTTGAGTTTCAGAAAAAAAACCTATTTTGATGGAAACTGATTCTTATTCCACATTCGTAGGGGATTGCATTGCTGGTGCTATGAATGATATATCAGTTTTACAGTCACCACACAAGGTGCTCAGATAAACTTTCTTCAGGTCCTGTCATACAAAATTGTATTAAAATAGACAGAAATTACTCATTTAATGACAGACTAAAATTCAATATTGTAACTCCAGAATGTATTTTAAGTACTAGGGTTGTTTGAAACCAAAAGGAATTTAAAATATAAAATGCTAGCTGCAGATGATACTACTCATAACTGTGCACAATATTGTATATAGCGATATTGAATTGGACACATTCTTTCTTACATACAGTTATTTACAATTTCACCATCAATAGAAATCATTACAAAAATAATCTCTGCCAAACATTAGAATTCCAAAGATCATCAGGCTGAATGACTGGGAGTGTAAAATAAAGGTTGTATTGAAGTTTCCTTACGTTCCAAGAGGTTATATATTTATTTTACTTCCCCCCTTTTTTTTTTCCTTCCACAATACACTGTATTCATTTATTAACAGAAATTGGAACCCAAGTAGAGAGGCCTAAATAGTGTGTGGAATTACATTGTTTGACTATAAATCTTGGACTGGCTCTATTGTAACTGGCTTAGAATTACTCTGAGTTTAAATCAGAAAAGGCAATTTTGGTGCAGAAATCTTTCCATTTTTAGATGGTGGTGCTAATGTTAGTATACCAATGATTAAGTAATGTATAAACATTATTTCTCATAATTTTTTGACTGTTTCCTCCTATTTTACTAGTGTTATTTCCATTTCAGAGATATTGGTGGCCAAAGTTTTAAAATACATTTAATACATAATTATTTTTGTTTTCCACAGTAAGACCAGTTTTAATTGATCTGACTGCTTTAGTCCAGAGATCATATTTCACATCATATGCAAGGGTAAGTAAAAATCCCTCATGATAGCCTACAAGCTTAATTTAGCGCTTGAAAAGTTGCGAGTTTCCCATCTGCTGAGATTTAGAAAATACATCTTTGTAATGGTCTCTTTCTGCAGATGTTAAAATTGTAACTATGTGATAATTTTTAGCTGTGAATGTCAGAGATAGCAGGTATGTTCCACAAGTAACAAACAATACCAATTTGTCTTTTTTTTTTCAATTCCTTTTTCAGGCCCAAGGCAAAGGAGTTGGTCCAGAACTGAAAGGAGATTAACTACTGCTAGAACTACCGCCCAGCTGTTATTGACTAGTTGGATGACAAAGACCAGAAGAGAAAGGTCACGGTGAGGATTCCTAGTGCGGCCAGGGATTATATAACCTGTAATTAATTTCCTTTTGCCTTCTTTACTGGAATCCACATTGAGGCCATCAGCATTAAATGAATGTAACACTTTATACTGCTTAGAAGAGGAAATATCTGAATGTCTTACATAACACAGTGAATAACTGCTGGCATCCAACTTTATTTTGACCACTGCACATATGGAATTTTGGTTGTCGTGGGAGTTATTTCGTTTGCTAAATAAAAAGTTGCTCTTCTCTTTTGCATATATTATGCCTGAGTCAATCCAGATTTCTTTTGGCTTTGTTGTGCAAGTCTGTATTTACATCCTTCTTTCTGCAGACAGAAAACCATGTGTTGATCACTTTTATCATCTCTTTTTTTGTTATGGCATAAGTATATTACCTTTTCTCTCTGTGGATAAGCACTTTACTCATGAGCTTTCTGAAGCTGTGCTGCAACAGCTTAATTCTGCTTATAAACTACTTCCAGGCTTTAACATCTACTTTTAAATTGATTTTCACACTGTCAACTGAAGATCTTTCCCTGATACCTCCTTCTTCTAAGTCACGGCAAGCATACTTTTGTCTCGTACTAGCCACTGTTCTTGACAATACTTACCATCCCTATAGGAAGTAAAATTTCACTTACCTTATCCATAGGATCTGGATATATTTCAGTCATACTTGGGCTTTAATTATAAAGAGCAAGGCACTTCACCATCTCTGCAAAATGAAGAGATACTCAGGTTAAATAAATATCAAAAAATCCTAAGGTCTGGAGTATCACTTCACAGGAATAAATATTTGAATGTTTGATTAAATGATAAATACAGTAATCACTGAGGACAGTGTGAAAAATATTATTTTTACTCTATAATCAATCCTGTGTAAGTGTACACTCTAATGGAACTAATTACCAATGGAAAAATTATTCTTATTTTTGAGAGAGTTACAGAGAATGGTATGTTTTGTCTATATACAATCTATACTTTAAAATACCTAACATATGCTGTAACTACCCAAACACTATACATGTAGTATTAGAGAATGGGGACATCTACATTAACTCTGTCTAAATAAACTCATTCAGATCCACTGAGGCTTTTTCACCCTTCCGAGCAAGATTAAAGTTCCTCTCCAGTGCCAAGCCTAGGCAGATGGGTATCTCCTCCCCACCTCTGCCCTCCCCCGGAACTTGGTTCTCTTTCCTTTTACTGTATAACAAGTTGAAAAGATAAACTATTTCACCTATGTGAAAGGCATTCTTTAGCATCTGCATCTTCCTTTCTCCCTACACAACCTTCTTCACTCATGTCTGTGAAAATTATTTCTTGTCAAAGAGTAAAAGGGACACTTTTATCAGCTATTAGTGCTGTACTATGACTTCAGCTGTGAATGTGTCTACCAAGTAGGTAGAAAGACTTGGTCAAACACTGCTCTTGCTTACACTGCAAATACTCTGGAGTCACAGCAGTGAAAAAAAGTCTAATTATGTTGATCTGTCCTCTTCTACTGTGTTCAGGGTGGTGGTGAAGTTAGTCCCCTTCCTAGATTCTCTGCAAACTCTTGAAAGCCTGTTCATGCTCAGCTTGAGCAAGTATTTCCTGGAGCTTGATAAACAGGGTTAATACTTTGTGGAAGAAATATGACCAAAATAACCAAGTATCTATCTAAGAGCAATGAATAGGAAGAAGAGAAATACCACTCTGGGTCAAAGCTAAAAAGCTTGAGGGAGATCTTTATAACCAAAATTTTAAAAAAATACACCTTTCGATCCCAAATGGGGCAGAATAGTGAAGCAAGTCACAAGGAAATGCAAGAAATAAATTCATGCAGAACAGCAGCAGCTCAAAACGGAAGTTAACAAGGTAATACACTATCTTTCCAGCTCACAGGATATAAAGACTGAAATAAATACAAGACATGACCACAATAGATTTGGACACCTATTTAGATGTGGTGTACTAACAGTTGCCCCAGTTTCCTTATTTTGAAGGTGTCAGGGCAGCTCCCCCTCAGGGTGAGTTGAAATACTGTGAATTACCAGCTGTTTTGCTAGTTTTGTTTTGTTTTTTCCCCTGCCATTAGCTGTCCTGGAGTTTCATGCATAACTTTGCTGTTGGTACATTATTTTCTTCTCATCTTCACAATATTTTGCAGTTGATGATAGAAAAATATACATGCTTTGAATATATATGAATGTATGGTACCTAGCACAATGGCCATCTAACTGGGACACTTGGGTACTAGTAGTGTAAAAATAGAGGAGGAAAGAGAATTATCCACAGATGAAGTAATCCCTGAAGTGTAGATCCATCAAACTGCAAAATTTTAACTGCAAGGCATCTCTCAGCTATAAGTGAAATGTTAGCTTTCAAAATGGAGAAGTCATTTTGTGCTGCTTTTGGCTGGGATAGAGTTAATTTTCTTCACAGTAGCTGGTATGGGGCTATATCTTGGATTTGTGCTGAAAACAGTGTTGGTAACACAGAGTTGTTTTCGTTACTGCTGAGCAGCACTTACACAGAGCCAAGGCCTTTTCTGCTTCTCCCACCACCCCACCAGTGACGAGGCTGCAGGGGGGCACAAGAAGTTGGGAGGGGACACAGCTGGGACAGCTGACCCCAACTGACCAAAGGGGTATTCCAGACCATATGACGTCATGCTCGGCATATGAAGTTGGGGGAACGAGAAGGAAGGGGGGACTTTTGGAGTGATGGCGTTTGTCTTCCCACATAACCATTACATGTGATAGAGCCGTGCTTTCCTGGAGATGGCTGAACACTTGCCTGTCGATGGGAAGTGGTGAACAAACTCCTTGTTTTGCTTTGCTTGCGTGTGCAGCTTTTGCTTTCCCAATTAAACTGTATCTCAACCCATTAGTTTTTGCACTTTTACCCTTCTGATTCTCTCCCCTATCCCACTGTGAGGGAGGTGAGTGAGTGAGCAGCTGGGTGGTGCTTAGTTGCCTTCTGGGGTTAAACCACGACACATTTATAGGCAGGAGTTTTACTTTTTAAAGTATGGAACTAAACACAGCTCAGGTTCAGATCAGAATTTTTCCTGGGGTGCAGTAGCTATATGCAGATAGGCATATATCACAAAATTCTGGTTGTAGTCTGGATGTACTGGATTTACTTATTGCAGTTATTCCAAAGCATATAGCAAGCCCTACTCTTATTTTTAATAACTAGTTTCAGTCAGTCCCTAATGTCGTTAGTACAGCTCATTAATATCAGCTATCTCCTGTACCCTCTTCCGCTTTCAAAATTAATTAAGCTAGTGCCACATTAACTGGAAGGAAGAGTCCATAGCTCTACTTATGCAGAAAACAATAAGAACATAAATCAAGAGGAGTAATCGTAATGTTTTAGAATTGACCTTATGAAGGTATACTTTGCCAAATGACAACAGCATCTGTTCAAATGGAAAAAAAACATACCAAGTGAAAGGAATGCATCCACTTCTCTCAAATATCGTGGAAATGTTGCTCATTTCTTACTGTGCCCCATCCCCATCAAGAACCTTCTTTGGTACCTATCATCCAGTCCATTGTACCATTAGCAGTCAGATTTTCCTTTTACTGCGTATTTTTTCATCCACCAAAAATCTTAGGAGTTTTTATTCGACTATAAAGATATGTAATGTAATAATGATAACTGATGTGTTATTTCCCTTCTGTGTCTGATAATATTTTAAAAGAAAGGTTAGCCTTCTGAATTGTATACTCTTATATAAATATATATGTTTATAAATGAATACTACCACAGAATTAGCTTAAAACAGCTACAGAAGGTGGATACACCAGTTATTTGCAGATAGACATGGAGAAGGACTGTTTTAATCTGCAGCTGTTAGACCAAGTGGCAGAATGTATCAGGGAGAAATATTTGTGAGGACTAATGTTTTATTGGATTTTAATTCAAATATCGATGATTAAAAGGTGACAGACCTTCCCCTGCAGGCCAGCCACTACCACATCCACAGCTGCAGGCAGTGTTTTGGCACTGCAGGCTGGGAGCAGGAACCCCCCAGCAGGATGCCTAGATGTTGTGCTCAGGATGCCTCCCTTGGCACATGACTGGAGAAGGCTTTCCATCGCATGCCATACGGTCATGCATGGCTCTGGCTCCTTGCTCATCCTGCGCAGCTACGGGGTCATGACCCTCAGCCCTTCTGAGGCAGCATCTTCTGGGAGGAAAGGAGTGGGGATGTCAGGGGATCCCTGTGGTCTGAGCACAACCTGAAGGGTGTTGGGAGGCCCCCGAGCTTTCACCAGCCTTTCCTTCTGAGATGAAGGACCAGGATGTAACGACCCATCTCCTAGGGTCACTGTTGACTTTTTAGACTTATTTCCACACACAACCTGCATCTACTCTCCCCCATTATCCCTCAGGAGGAACAAGCTTTCTGATTTGTAATTAAGACACTTTGGATACTGTGTTAGACAGACACTAACTGACCCTTGGGGACTGACTTTGCTCACAGGTACTGAATACACTGCTGATTGCTATTTAAAGTAATAATACAAAAGGCCATTCTTCCCATAAGCTTACATGTCTTTGTAGGTCCCTGAGATCTGATTATGTTCAGTCTGGCTGCTTGTGATCTCTCTTTTGAGATTTCGTTTAGATGAGGAGTTAAGACTACCCCTCCTCTCTTTCCCACTACACAGCCCTCTCTTTCTCTCCCCCTTGGACTCATGTCACCTGCCCCGTGTACAGGAACCTGGATTTCTGATCAGGACCAGGTTCCTCCTCAGTTTCTCCATTTCTGAAAGTACTTGTGATATCCACAGAATACACTGGAAAAAAATACCAAGCAGAGGTAACATTTTGGACTCTTCATTAGCAGAAAGTATTTGGGAAAGCTATTGTCATGGTTATCAAGCTAAGAGACACCTTTCAGGACCCCTTCTTTGCAGGGTCTGAGTGCACCCACTCAGATGTGTGACCTTCAGCAGAGTATGCTACAGTAATATTGCTCAGACCAAGGCCTGAGTTACTTTGAGGTACAATTTTGAATTAATATAGGAGGTTTGAGTTTCCCTTCAAGGGCTTCCTTCTGGCAGCCTGTGGCAAAAGTTGATTGAAGCAACTAATAGAGCTTTTTCCAAACACAGCACGTTCTGTTAATTTCTCAAAGGTATGAAACATTTTGAATAAAGAGGACTGGTTGCTGAGGCACCTGTATTATTTAGACCTTTTTATGCTGCTATCAGCCTAGCCAGCTCCCACTCTGACAGACTGATCCCAAAGTGCTTACAGACTTCACTTTTCTTGAGGTCTTTCAGCCCACCATCTTCTTCCTCTTTAGAAAAAGCAAAGGGGTTTGGATTGTGCCTGGTTCCTTGTGTGTCCTTTAATATAGACTTGAGACTAATAAAGTTGGGATGCAGCAGATAATAAGTACTTTCTTGTCTTGCCCTTATGGTGACATATTAACTTGCCACTGCTTTGACTGGATCTACTCGGGCAGCCTGCCAACCTCCAAAATCTACCACGATTTTTAAGCTCAGAATCCTGGATTTACTTGAGCAAAAACTGAAACAGTGTCAAAAACAAACATCTATTAAAACAGAAGATCTTTTGAGCAGATAAGTGAGACAGAATGAAAGGCATCACAAACACACTTCGTGAAGGGCAGCTCCTTTCTTCCAGGCTTTCTCTTAGCCTGGCAGCCCTTCAGGGACTTCCTATACTGTGACCACACAATCCACACGCAACTCCACACCATATTGTCTGCTTCCTGGAATATCACTTTTTTCCCCCCATCCTGTCCTGGAGTTGCCTTTGTGTTGCCCTTTACACCTCTCATGGCTTTCCCAGTTTTTGTGATGCCCAGGCTCCCTTGTGAGACCCATCCTGCCCCAGGGAAGCTCCCCTTCCCGGCACAGTCAGCTAGCACCTGATGCGTGCCAGGGTGGGGAAGCGGACAAGTGGATAACAACATGCAAAATCCCTTTCATTTCAGAGACTTACACCTAATGCAAACATTCCTTACTTTAAGGAATCTGGCACAGTAAAACACAGCAAACAGGAGAAGCAAATGCCATCTATAATGGATCTAAAAAAGAGAAAAAATTGTTTTGAGCTTATACATATAGATGTTTATGTACATATATACGCATACATACATATATTGCACACACACAAAACTAGATATACTTATAGACATACAAATTCAGAAATGAGAAGCAAAAGATAATAACTGTAGATGGCATGAAATATTTTTGTGATATGAAACACAATAATTTTACTTCTGTTTTGAAAATATTTACTGAAAAAAAAATTTTAAAAAGAGCCTGATTAAATACCTTTCACAGAACTAAGCATATACGTGGTGATGCTGATGAGAACTCTTCTCTCGCATACTCCAGACCCTGTGATTTGTATATTCTCCCCATACCTACCTCCTATGGTGCCTGACCCAAATTCAGAGTTGTCCTCTGACTTGTCAGATTTCATCTACCTCCAGAGTGTGTTAAGTACCATATAATCAAATACTCTGGGGTAAGCTAGTTTCAATTGCACCTGGTGATGCTTTTCTACTTAAATATTCAATGGTTGAGAAAGACAACAGCACGATATCTTAACTGTGGGGCATATTTAATTGAAATTCTTGTTCTCAGTAAAATTTTCATGTCTCAGATCAAATCGCCAGGCTGGAAGATACTCAAAAGGCAGCGTTTGCTCAGTATCTGCATTTAATGCAGGCCACTAGGCTCAGAAGACAGTCTGTCAAACCTGGGGGAATGACTGAAACACCCTTAAAGCTATCAGCTTCTAGAACCAGTCTTCCTGATACATATCCAATACTTACAGGGTCACAGTCAAGGGGAAATACTGAGGGTAACCCACCCCAAAATACATCATAGTATTGTGAGAAGGAGTCCTTGTTACAATATGGGATTAATCCCTTTCAAGCAGGGGAGAAAATTGATTTTGTGCCTCCATCAACCGAGATGAATGTCCTAACCACTAGGTGGGAAGAGAAAGAAACAGAATCTGTATCACTTTCTTCCAAGTTTTATTAATCTCCTCTTTCCTACTTTTTTGCAGAAGAAACTATTGAGTAATTTTAAGTCAACTGGACTATTTTTAAGGAATTATTTTATCAAGAAGGAAAATATTTCCTATATTACACCAAGGCTCCTACGCTGAATATAGGCAGTTAACCAATTTCTCCCCCAAAAGTTGTTCCATCCATTCTTAAGTTGTATGAAATAGGACACCTAAGGCTGACTTGTGTCCACTGCTTACCCTGTTGTTCAGTCTTCTTTAACACAGTCTTCATAAACTCCAGGCAGCCTACAGCAATATACAGTTGGAAGACAGTAAATCATGTAAGATTCACAAAGTTAACACAGCCAGTCTCCCAGATAATCTCAGCCATAATAAATAATGCTACTTCATTAACAAGTAATCCATAAACTTTATGTATTAATGCATTAAATGTTTTTGTATAGAATTTATATTGCAATGAAACCTTTGAATTTCTTGCTGTGTAATGTTAAGTAATAATGAAATGAGAACAAAACACCATTTTAAAACTTCTAATTTGAAGTTATGCTTTAACTGTAATTAGACTTTTAGCAAACTTCTCAAAAGTTTAATATTCTACATGACTTAAGTTTCCAAGTAACTTCTAGCATTCACAATCACACATACACGCTGAGTCCCACTCACCACTTAAGATCAAGCCATTATGAATGATAATTCCTCATTGAGACATACCAGGTAGGAGACAGACATTTGAGAACTAAAGTTTATGAAGAGGCAAAGCTTCATTTAAATGAATGACACTACAATATTTACAGCAGCTAAACATCTGACATTCATATTTCAACTTCTTCAAATTATTTCTGTTCTATGAAAAATGAGCTTTTTAAAATACATCCTGTTTTTTAAATAGATGTTTTGTTTTTACACAGATTCTTGGTGTGAAATGTGTTTTGCTAACTAAAAAAAAGCTGAACGCACTTCAGTCAACCAGTCAACCAAAATCTTTAAGCTTAACCTAAGCATAAGAAGTTTGAACCCAAAAGTAGAAGTCTGGAACGTTATAATAGTGCACAGGGAGCTGTAAGGCTGCAACTCAGTTGTCACTAACAATAGCTTTTACTGTGGAGAAAACAGCAATGATAGTAAATTTCATTTATAAGGTGCCATTCTCAGAGTCCCAGGGAGTTTTGCATCCCAAGCAAGTAAAAACAACACAGACAATAGATCTTTCAAATTCTGCTTTAAAAATCCAAATCCACAACCATCTTTCCAAATATAAATAGGAATTTCATTGCATTGTGAAAACACACACTAAAAGCTCGGATACTCACAATATTTAAATTATATTTAGGACAAAATCATGAATCAGGATATTCTGACCTAAAAATTATACCAATAGGAAAAGGTAGAAAAGAAAAATTGAAGAACTAGAAACCAATATTGCCAGAGACCTTATAAATAAGGAAAAATACTTTAAAATCAATAATATATTCAAAAGAATAAGGAAACAAATAATATGTTTTTGTATTTTCATACATTTTTCTTAGATCTATAATTCTGAAGAAAAATCTTTAACTCAGCAAAACAATATACCAGACTATATATATATTTAGCATTGTGATAGCTAATATCCCACAGGACAATGAAATAGAAAAAAAAATGTTTGACTTGTGAGCCAAAACATATGATGCTCTGGTCCTTGAGGGCAACCACATTAAGAAAAAAAAGTGTATTCTTTTCTATAATGGGAACAGAACATGGACTTCTTGTGCTGCACTTGTATTCAGATTTCTACACTGAAAGGATTAAATTTGTTCCTTGCTATGGGGAAGAGACAAGATCAGTAAGTACACTGTAGAGGAGGATATATCAGCTCTGACTCTTGAGAATGCTATGCTGGCACTCCAAAGGAAAGCCTTCACCAAAACACTAAAATCCTATTCAGGTCTCTTGAAAGTAAGCAGCTATAATCACAAGTATTCTACATCATGTCATTACTTTGTCCGAGTCACATTATCTGGACAAATCCATATTTGGTTTCTAAGTGATAAGTTCTATCACAAAACTACTAATTATTCATTGTTGACCAAAAATTTGTTAACACTGATACACTGTAGATAAAGAGCTCCAACACTCTATTTATTTGGTCTGTATGAAAGCTAAGGAATAAACAAACATATTTTCAAGCATGTAACTGAGTATTGAAAATCATGGGACATACGTTATTTTCAAGCCAAAAATTATTTTGGCTGGATGATGACACTTTCAACCATGCTTTATTATTGTCTGCACTTTCCAAATCCAGGTTGGCCCAATGTGATGACTGTGTCATTACAATTTTTGAATGGGACACATTTGTCTTTAGATGCATCAGAAAGAATAGACAAAGGTCCTTTCCCAAAAATAAGTACTGAAATTAGCTAACAGTGTTGACTGATATGTATTTTTATTCTTTTTCTTTAAGAGTATCTATATTACATGGGAAGAAAAGGCAGCAGAGAATATATCATGCCACCAAAGACACACCAGTGGAAGAGGGTATTACTTACTATGACACTTTAGATTAATTATATCTGTTCATAAAGATAAATTGTTATACTAGAAGGATCTTAAGATTGAATTGGAAATTGACATTTTCAAATGTGACAATGAAGTAGAACGTCTGTTTTGTTAATGAGGCATATATATATATGTTATATTAGCCAAATAGGCAAAAAATAAAGCCTCCAGCCCCACTCAGTGTCCAAAAAAAGAGAAAGCATTCTTCTTCTGAGTGTGCAATCAATTACCAATGATAATTACAAAGGAAGAGAAGCTTCATCATTAATGAAACAAGGGAAAGAAATAGAATGCTAAAGCCAAATGCCAAGGGTAAGGTCAACATCAATTCACAGAAGTGCATTATACACTAAACTATGTCGTGCCTACACTGCTTTAGAGCGGGCTCCAGCAGTTTGTCTGTAATAAACAAGGCAAAGATTCATCCACATTTTAGCCCAGGCTCCTAAATCTTCAGTGTAATGCTGCATTCAGTTACCAGTTTATCCTGCTACAATAATTTCTTTACCTCTCCCCATTTCTTTATCATTTAGAAATATATCCAGTGCTCAACTTTTTTGAGCAACAATTGCTCAAAAAAAGGTATATACATCTTTCCTTTTGCTTCACTTAAAGCTTCTGTAGACAGTCCCAGCATTTTTTGTCAATGTGTTAATTGAAATTACATTTTTCTACAGTCATCCTCTAATTCTAGATGAGAAACAGTTCTACTTGCTCAGTGCTGAAAGCCATTGTTCATGACATTTGAAACATAAGGTTTGCAGTGCTTTTATAGCTGAGCTCAGGTAGAAAAGTCCTTAGAGTGTGGGTGGTTAGCAGAAAAGCTGCAGAGTGGCACCAACTGGGTGCTGAATATAAAAGTACCTGTTGCCCTTTGAGTCTGCACTTCAGTAAGGCACAGTAAGAAAAGGTGTATCAATTTTCTTTGACTAAGATCCTGCCTGACAGATAGAAAGCCATCTGCTCTAAGGACTTGAGCTTTACCAGGTGTTGCCACCTAACCTCCATGATGAAGAACAAGGGATTTGTCCTGATGTTACAGCCCCTTGTTTGGGACTCTTTGTCCAGGCATCTTTAGCCAGGTGCAAAGAGACTCTGCAAGCAGGGTATACACAACTTTAAAGTATAAAGGAGTTTTAGGGAGCTGTTTGGCCAAGCACTGTCATGCTCACCTCCCCTGATACAGCACACCAAGACCGTACAGCACAGCATACAGCCACCAGAAAGGTGGCCTCCAGGGGAGAAGAGTTAGCCTCTGTAGCTACATGGGACTGGTCCTGGGTGTTGCTGAGCTGCTGTCTCCCATCAGTTGACAGTACTCTCAACTTGGCCCAATGACCCCCAGCAAAACTAACTAGCTTTGGGTTTTATACCATTCCTTGCTGTCGTTTTTCCTCTTGATTCATTAATGAACCTGTCTCACCAATCCTACTTCTGCAACTTTTACCTTTTTCTGTCTCTACAGACTCCCATGGCTCTTCCTCAGCAGTCTGAGTCAAGGTAACACAGCTAAGCCACATCAGGGCTCGATCCTGGGTCCTTCATACCCACACAACTATACCCCTGGGAGTCGGGAAGCTCATGGCAGAGCTTTCAGGGAGAGGGTTTCATCAGAGATCCTTGAGAAGATCTGCAGGCACAGAGCTGGCATGGAAGCTGCAGGTTTTGTAAACTTCAGCATCAATGACCTTGTATTCTTCACTGCTATATATATGTCCTTTGAACTAGTACCTACTTGTTTATGTATATACAGGCAATTTTTTTATTAATGAGCCCCATAATAACTCTTGTTTCTCATACACATATAGAAAAGGACCACTTGCACCAACTAAGATCACGAATGCAGCTAGAACTGATTGCACAGCATCTGCATGCTTTTAAGTTATTTCTTGTTGTTAAATAATCACTACCCTAAAATCTGCCACAGCCTTCTATGAAATATTACAAAACTGTACCTTCATGACTCAAAAACATTTTTCTTAGTGTTCCAGGAGAGCAGTGTAAGGTTAAAGTTGAACTGATTATCCAATTAATAATTAAAAAGCAATCATTAATTGTTCCAAAACCTTGCTTATGAGAATATATTAACAAAGAATTAGTGCATATTTCAAAAAATTGAATAGAACTTTCTTTGTTTATTAAAAAAGTCAATTAGGTTGCTTTTCAAAGCAACCTGTTTCACAAATTGTGCCTAAAGATAGTAAGAAATACTTGTCACAAAACATAAAGTCAGAAATGGCAGAAGTAGCAAAACCTCCACTATATTGTACTGTGCTGATGGTGATTTTCATTTTCCAAAGCAACACAGCAGTTGTTCATTTCTACATCTGTTTCTTCATCTGAATAATGGGCAAAATGTCCACTGACCCTTTTCTGTAGTTGTCCGCCTGCAGTCATGGAGCAGAGATCGCATTGTATTGCACTCTGTTTCACAGGGTGGTCAAGGTTGGCTGCCAATGTGCAAATTCTAAATCATGTTACAAGCATCTATTTTAAGACATGAGAAATAGCATTTTATTTAAGATTAAGCTTTCTGAAACTCTATAACAGAGCTCATGAGTTGAATAACGGGTGGTTTTATGTCAGTAATGGCACCACTCCATGAACTGCTGAACTCATGTACAAAACGTACTCCAAATACTTCATTGATATAACCATTTGATTGCAAACATGCTCTCTGGTATTAATTAGATAGCTGTTAATCTTAATATCATCATGTTGTCACTAGGTGTTTCCAGTAAGTAAGCAGTATGGTAGGGATCATTTTACATAGATATGCCAATAAATGTTTATTAGTTGTCTCCATATGCAGTGAAAGACTACAATAAATATAGTATGGGAAAACTCATCTGGCAACAACACAGAGATCATAGTAGCTTTGTATATAGCCTCCACTATCTTGCTACATAGTCTTAAGACAAAATTTGCACTAGGCCTCTTGCTTTCTGTTATCCTCAGGTGTTATGGTAGAGTACAGAAGAGTGTGTTAGTAGCTCCAGGTTTTCCATGTAGTAATACATCCTAAGCTGAAGATTTCCTACACCTTGTTCCATTTTTCTTTGCTGCGTCTTTTCTTTTACCAGTGACTTCACTGAATGGTGGATTTCGATTTGTACCAGATAGAAAGAGACAACAGGTATATCACACAAATAAAGGCACAAGGGCTAGGATCTGGTTTATATTTTAAACAAAAGGTAAATATTTTGGGCATGGTATGAATGAAGTAAATTATTTACTTGTAAAGAATAAGGTTGTAAGAAAAAGAATATAAAATGGGCCTGGCACAGAAACACAGAGCACAACATTAAAAGGAACTTTCTGCATTATCTTGCTATCACCGTAACACAGAATCTTATTCTTGTGTTTATTAAGGTCTACCTCAAAGCTTGTTAAGTGGCTTGTCTCCACTCCACTCTTACTTAAACCTGTTTTGAAAGGTCACTGCACTGAAAGTGGGAAACTTTTTTTTCCCCTTAATTTCCAACCAAAGTTATTTTTGCAACACCTACATCTACTTTATCTTGTTATGAATTTGCTCCTTTGAATTTTAAAAGAGTCTTCCCCATAGCTGTTGTGTAGTCCTTGGGACATTCAGTCTTCGTCTTCAAACATTCATTTTGCTAGATTAAATAAACCAGCCTCTCCATTTACTCTCACAGAAGACCACTGGTTCTCTGGTTCTCCTGTTACCTCATCTCTGTACCAAAATCAGCTAGAATTCCCTCTTGCACTTGAATGTCTTGGAACTGTATAAAGAAGTTTCGATGACAAATGTTATTAAACAATTAGATTAATACTTCCCCATCACTAGTAAAAGCAGATAATTTTGCTGGTGGCTTCTTTCAGGATCTGTCTTCCACTGGCCACTGGCCATTTTGGCTCACTGGCCATTACTGGCACTGCAGGGACTCCTTCTTCAGTGACCACAATTGCCATCTTAGAAGCTATTTCTAACATCAGTCCAGAGATGACACTTATTTAACCTTGTCCAGCCACAAAGCTTGGTCAAATACCAAAGCTGTCACTCAGTGTCCTTTATCTCACGGTCTGGCAAATGAGCATAACGTTGTGTAGCAGTGATTAAACAGCACACAGGAGATTTCAGCAGCTGGCAACCAGGGACTGCAACTGATGACTATCCTTTATATCCATATGTTTTTCTATTTTATACTGTCTTCTGTCATGCATCTACCACGCATTTTAATAGGTATTTAGATCAGCCAAACACTAAGCATGTTTTCAAGGTCAGATGCCAAATGTTTAAATCTTTGCATGCTATATAGGGCCATTTCCTGATCTGCTCATCCTCCCCGCATGATATTACATCTGTCTTGCATAGAACCTCATTAGTCCTTCAATGGACCACAGACATTCTGCTCTTTAGCATATAATCAGTTGCACATCTGCAATGTTTTTAATGTTTTTCAGGCCTTTCATAGCTGCATAAAAATGGTAATTCGTATATTTGTGTGTACATGTATACATATATATAATACACACATATATACACTGAAATGAAAAATACACTATGAACTCTCCAAGTGATAAACTGAAGCTTATGCATTAAATTCAGATTAGTTAAGTGTTTAGCTTGTTAAAATTTTATCTGATTTATATTTTGCCAAATGTCAGGATCATCTGTTATTTTCTGTCCAACATCTTGGAATTCATCTACACAATGGCCATGTAGCTTCATGTAATCAACAGATTTACCCTCAGTCTTTCTTTCTGTGCCAAGATTCTCAGTGAAAGGTAGACCTTTATGGCCCAATAATTGTCTTTTCAATACAGTCTGTTGTCTCACCTTTACTTGCTTGCTTTACTCCCCTACAGTTACTGCATTAATCCTGTGTTCCCCCTTTGAACCAGTAGTCTTTGTGGTACCATATCAAAACCTTCACTAAATGGTTATTAAAAGAGATAGAAAAGTCATTGTCTTGAAAAATTAATTGTTTTTTTTAAAGCCAAAGATTGCTATCACTAATATGAACTATCATTGATAAACCTACATTATAGGTTTTTTTACTTTTTTTTTACTTCCATGTTGAAATCTTGTTCAGTACCACTGCCTGCAAGATCTGACTGTTAAGACTATAATCTTCCATATTATCTTCTTTCCCACACCCTCCATCACATATAAGGACTATATTTGCTACTTTTCAGCCACGTAGTCTCAAAAATAGTTAAAAATACTTCCTTTCAAACTTTCATTTTTAATGCTAAATACTTCAGTTTCCTGTAATCAGCAGTCTATTCTAGTTAATTTGAGTGATAAAGCTGTGAGTGTTTTTGTCCAAACCTGACACTGCTGCCTTCCATTCATATTGACAATTGCCACCAGTGGCTATTTGATAAAGAAACTTTCATCTACATATAAACACAATGGTCACAAAAATCCTGCAATTCCTACCAATACCATCATAGAACCTTTCATTATTCATCTCCAAAGTGACTTTAGCCCAAACAGATCTTAAACTGTCCATGTTAAGAGAAGGCGCAGGAGGACCTCATCACAGTATTCCAGTACTTTAAACAGCAGCTACAAAGAGGACAGAGGCTCTGTCTTCACAAGAAGCCTCATGGAGAGGACAAGGGACAACAGGTACAAGTTGTACTGGGAGAGGTTTCATCCTAATATAAGAAAGACATTTATTACACTGAGAACAATTAATCACTGAAACAACATCCCCAGGGATGTGTCAGAGTTCCCATCACTGGAGATTTTTAAGGTGTGACTGGACAGGGTGCTAGATAATCTCATCTAGCCTCCCTTTCCCATGAAAGGTGGGACCAGATGATCTTCAAGGTGTCTTCCAGCCTGAGCTGTTCCATGACTCTGTGTTACCCTTCTAGAATCTTTTATATGGTTAGCATGCAATAGGACACTACCAATTTTACCTTTTCAAAAAAAACCCCAAAACACATAAAATCCTTGGGTTTTTTAATCTTATTTGCAATGTCTTTTCATCATGTCTTTGGTATCCACATTATAACAGGTCTTGCACAGCACTTCCATTTCCTTTCGTGAATTCCTCAGTGTACCTTCATTTTCCTTATTTCCTTTATCTTGATCATTACAGCCAAAAGTGGAAATCATTAATTTATCTCATCCCATTTTCTATATTCTTTAGTGAAAGGTGTTCTTTCATGCCAGCTTCAATCCTAAATGACTAATACCTCAGGTAGAATCAATCCATCAAAAAAGCCTCCTTTGTTCCATCAGTGGTCCCAGTAGTCATATATTCCTTACAATACCAATCCTTGAGCTTGTCACTCTCTGATCAACTTTGACAGGACTTGGAAAAATGTGGCTGAATATCACCTAAGTTGTCACTTTTTGACTATCTGCAATCACTGGGCATATGTGTTTTGTTGCTATAATTTAATTTACCCCAGCATAAAGGGTGATGAGGGAATTCTCCCATGCTCCAGCCAAGGTTCATTCTTAGCTTCTGCGCTACACCTAAATACTTACTCCTGCAACTTTCTGTCTTCTGTATCCTCTTTAGATTATCAGTTGTTATTAATAAAGGATCTTGAAATATATTGCATTGGCTATGTTCAGTAGATGCCTACAGATCTCGTAATGTAGAATCTGAATTGCATCCCTTCCTTGTTCTTCCCCTTTGTCATGTCTGAAACTTACTAATATCTCTAGTTGAATCCCTAGTCACTGGATCTTCCTCCATAAGACTGATCACATGATACTTTATATATAATCAGCTTTCACTCATTTTCATCAAATAACCATTTTGCAGTCTATCTCTTCTTAACTTTTTCAGCCTTTCTGTTGCACTCTTTCCACATGATCTTCTACTTCTCCAGTCCTTCTTCTGTTTGTCTTCTTGAGAAAGTACTCATTTTGTGACTACTGAGCTCAAGAAGACAATCCAATATGTACTCTCTATCCTTTCCCCATCTTATCCCATTAAAAGGAAATAAAGCTTTTAGCCAACATCTCAGAGACCACAGAATGCAAGTGAAAGCTAGACCACCATGAAGGCTGCTATGAGACATCCACTGTCACTCACTATAGCACTCATTCATAGGTCAACTAAGATGTCCTTTCCATCTCAGCAATGAAATTATAGTAGTGAAACTTGCAATACATCAAACTGCCACTTTTGCATTCATCTTCAAACAGGAAGCAATTCCTGCCATTATTATAATTTTAAATAGAGTTATATACCTGATGCCCCAATTTAACAGTTAACTGCTCTGTGTCCTGAATACTTCTCTTTACATCAAACTAAGCAGTGAGAAGACAAGGAAAAAAAATAAAGAACTTTGTATATCTCAGTCGTGTAAAAATATTAAGCCAAGTACTGAAAATTAATAGATTTGAATAGTGGATTTGTGAGAAAGACTGATTTGTTTTGTCTTTTTTAGAGCAAGTAGGATCACATCTTTCAGTTCACCTCTTTATTCACTGTAGAAAGTTGTTATGTAATGTAAAATTCTAATTTAATTTTATATGATCCCAGAAGCTAAATCTCTCAGAGAAGCTTTAAGATGGTTGGAATTTGTGATACTAAGGTATTAGTTTCTGCTACCCCTTAGCATTTTTTTCCTGGTAGAGTGAAGCATCCTACAACAATCTACTAGGTCTCCTTGCAATACTATCCTCCAGGAAAGAAAAGAAAAAAAAAAGAGAAAAAAAAAGCAGCTAATAAAGGTTTGGCTGATTCAGTTTTCATTTCTGTGAAGTCTCTATGCCTTCATGGAACTAAAGAGAGTTGAAATAAGATTTTGAATACAAAACACAAATAAGGGCTTCATAGCTCTTAAATGTCATCCCTGAAGGATAAGGCTATTATCTGGGAGAGCAGGAAAATCTTGTTAATTTTATGAAAAGGTAATGATTTGCTTTCAGCCTGTTTTCAACTTAGGCTAGTCTGCATTTTCAAAGTTATATTTTGCATGGGAAAGATCTGCAATCTGACACTTTTAAAATGTGAACAATAATTTACCAGGTTCAAAAGGATCAACCTCTTAATTCCAGGAACATTTCTTTGGGTAGATCAGTGAGGACTTGAACAACTA
The DNA here is from genome assembly GCF_964188355.1 of Buteo buteo. NCBI lineage: Eukaryota > Metazoa > Chordata > Aves > Accipitriformes > Accipitridae > Buteo > Buteo buteo. The sequence continues at coordinate 32,805,092 of NC_134171.1, read as the reverse complement.
TCATGCATTACTCCACAAGTCATCCTTAAAAAGGCATTTTTTTTTGAACTGTTAACATTATTTCCACTAAGCAAAAAGGCAGGACAATAATTTTTATTCTACTTTCCAAATAAAGGTATGTTTTGTCAAGCTTCCTGAAAATATGATTACCAGATTCATATTGCTAAATATCAAAGGTCTAAAGTTCTCGTTTAATGTCGTTGTAATGGATGTTCTTATTTGAGTTCTAATTGGACTATAAAAGTCTTGAATACTATAGCTGATGATGTGTTTACTTTTTGCAACACACACACACTCATCCATTTTCATTATCTTCTAGTCAATGTTTCTGTTCTTCTTTAGCAGACATCAACACACACAAAAAAAATTCCTGATTTTGAGTCAATTCTTACTTTGTTGTAACTGATTCTCTGTAGTGTAAAAATGCAACAGCAATTACCTTGTACTCTATATCACCTGGGTGTGTTGCCATATTTGCCTGTATTGCTTAAAAATTTCCATTTCCACTACTGAAGAATCAATGTATAAAGTATGGCCATATGCCATACATAAAAAGGGGTATAAAGCCAAAATAGTGTGTGCACCTTCAAAATTCATTTGTTATAATTAAATATAATTTTAATATTTCTCCTAAAAAACCTGCAATTCCTTTACACATACTCTAAGTTCTGCTGTAGATTTATCAACACTGAGTATTTACAACAGAGTAATCTGCACTCTGCAGAACCTCTATACTCTCTTAAGAAAGAGAAGTAAGTTAATTTATTACATATCAAAAGAGAAAAAATTCCTGGCTGTAGCCAGTGCTCAGGGAAAGCATATGGTGTGCAAAATTTTGCCCATGAACAGACTCATGGAAGAGTTTTGTTCCTGAGATGTTTAGAATTTGATTCTTACTAAATTTTAATAGAGTTATGCTTAAATATCAAGAGTGATCTCCAAGCAACTACTCTAATAACATTAAAACCATGAGTATCTAGAAATGCTTTATAAAATAAAGCAAGAGCATGGCGTTAAGTATCAAGACTAAGGGAATGAAAGCAATGCATGTAATTATTTTAAATTGATTATTTTAAACAAGCAGTAATTAAAAAAAGAACCAAAATGCATTTATGTACAGTTTAACCAAATGGTAATTTATGCCCTGTAGACCTAATCTGTTATAAATATTCATTATTTCTGTTCTTGTAATGAAAATACAAACAAATTTTCATATTTGTCACTACAAAGTTAATAGATAAGGCAATAACACATTCCATAGACAGATATCATGGTAAAAAAAAAAGAAGAGGGGTCTTGCTTAAGATTACATTTCTTTGCATGAAATTATTCTCAGAAGACCCAGTGGAAGGCTCAGTTGCTGGCTGTTTGTTTTGGAGCTCTGATGGGGGGGTGAGGCAATGCTCAGGCCAGTGGGGAGTACGGAGATCTTTTTTTCTCAGCACAATCCTTAAGAATTTCAGCTTGAAATCCAACAATGCTTTACAAGTCCAATCCCAGTGCATTTTACATCTTACCAAAACCTCCTGCCTTTAGTATAAGTTTGTCCTGTTATGCACAAACAAAACTCTGAGGCAGGTAGACTTCTGCAGCTACTTAATCTGTTAGCTTTGCTTAAAAGTTAAAGAAAGAAGAGGAAAATACAGACATAACCATGTTTTTTTTTCCTTTCCAGGGTTCTTTTGCAAAACCTATTTTCAGAAGGGGAAAATTTACCACATTTTAATCAGATAGATATTCTTTAGATTTAAGCAGCCAAAAATAGTAAATGCTATAGGTTAGCCTTATACTTTGTATTCTAACTGTGGTGTAGTTCATTAACAAGTCTGCTGCAGGGAATGATAGGCATTTACTAGGAAACTTCTTTTCTAAGGTGATTTTCCCAGCTTTATCCCAGCACTATTAATAGGAGTTACCATCTAGATTACTTTAACATTTAAGCCATTGACCTGCTGATATTCTCTGTCAGAACTTCTTAATAATTTTAGTTCAAATGAAAAATGAAAAGCAGGAGGAAAGGAAATATCAATATATGGCTTTTTTCTTATAATGAAAAATGAGATCATAATCTCAAGATGAATTAATAGACACAGTACCTAAATCATTGCAGTATCCAAATAAAAATACCGAAGCATGACACAGTCTTTTAAAAATGCCAAAGTAACCCAAGTCTACTAAAACTTGACTGCTAGGAATAAACCATGGGGGCACATATCTTCTAAGAAAGTAGAAATTACTCATTTTGCATGTAGACTGACTCACGAAATCCAAGCATACAGAGATGGATTTTGTTACTGGCCTAATGTTATTGGAGAAAAAGGTAAAGACATTTAGTATGATGTGCCAGCTGAAGAGATAAAAATCAGTGTCAGCATGAAAGATAAAAGTGCATGTGACATGCATTTTTGTAACTAAATGGAAGATGTCAGAACATCTGAGTTTAATGATAAAGTAAAAAACTGACACCTGTATTTGTGGTATGTGTAAAATTACTTGAGCCAGGATAATATTTGAAATAAAATCTCTGAAGTCAAAGAATTATTGCTGAGTTTTATTTACTGGGAGTAGTAAATATTTCTAAAATAGTTGAAAGAGTCCTCAAGTTCTGTTTATAATTAAATAAGAATAAAAATTACTTGCATAGTTTTAAGTAGCTTTTGATCTACCACAAAATCAACAATATGAACGGACAGCCAGTTTGCATGTCTGAAAGGGAATGGAAAAGAAAGTGGTGTTTTGAAAGCGTAGGAAAACAGGTGAAGTAGATGAACATCCACCAAATTTTTAAAAAGTCAAAATGTTTTAAAGGAGATATGAAAACCACAAAAAAATACATAGTCTCAATGAGAAGCTTCAATAGAGAACATATTTATGTGAAAGTAAACACCAATGCTAGCTCAGCAGCAACAACAATTTTAGCTACAACAGCTCAGCCAGGTACAGACCAAATGCTTATAGAGATTACAAAAGGGAAAAATATTAGTGGGCTAAGTTTAAATTAGAGACTGATGTATAATTCAGCATAATATCCATAAGGGCATATGAACAATTACTGCTCTGAGAACTCTTCACATCTGCCACAAGAAGATTGCTTGGTCACAGAGGGGAGAGGCTACACTGAGGCTAACGGGTAGGAATAATGATCACAGATCACACAGAAGGTCGATTTTGCACTGAAAACTCAGAAATACCCCAAGGCTTGATCGAAAAATGTGCTTGGCTCTTTCATTAATTAAATTAATGTCACAGAGGCTCACACAATCAAATTAAACAGGTGTTAAAACTCAACAAAATTTATTCTTCAATCAAAATTGTTTAGAACTCCGACAACACCAGCAAACAACAGATTCAATGATGTAAGGGGAAACTAATACTGCACAACTGACTTAAGAATTCTTAAGCTTTAGAAATGATGATGCAAAATGTGCATATCACTCACCTAAAAGATGAGGGCTTTCAATCTGCAGGAGTTATCTTGGGTGGTGTCCTGACCCAAGGGGTGAGTCTCCAACTGCAGGCCCATTGCTCCGAGGAAGGCTGGCTCCATTTGCCCTCCAGTGGGGCTCCATTTATACCCTAGTTGAATCTGACCTGTGGTAATACATGATCAACCGTCAAGAAGTTTCTTTCAACCAAAGTGTTTCATTGGCTAAGGGTCTTGCCTTTCAACCGCAGTGTGTACATGATAGTTGTCACTGACTGAAGTGTGTACGTGACTGCAGTCACCACACGGGCCAGGCATCTTGACCCTCAAATCATGGCTTCTAGGGGTTTTTTTGGTCTAAAAGCTTCAGTCTCTATCAGGGTGGATGTACCTGCCACAATTAATAACAAGATAGCTTTCCAAGCCTACTAATACACAGCAGGTGATATACTCAAGGGCAATGCAGATGTACCTTATGGAAAGGGCACTGTTCTGTTGAATATTGATCTCAGACACGTACAACTATGAATCTTCCAGTAAGTCATCCTTCTCTCTTCCCTCATGCATTGTTTTTACATGGGTTTTTCATAAAGGAAAAAAATAGGAATAACTGTGAAACAAACTATACAATAGGAAAATCTCCTACAGGAAAGCTGATGCTGCATGAAATTGGCAGTGTCAATGAATGCACAATGAAACCAGACCATTAGCAGATGATGTAATGAGCTAAACTGAATGACATTTAATTTTTCAGTGTATAGTCCCTGGAAGATAAGCTCAACACCAGCTATGAAAATCAGAGATTCAGTGTAAAGAACTGTCAAAATATATACATACAGAAAGAATTGGGGGATATGGATCTCCAGTACTGTAAATACAGGTTTCTGCATCTATGTAAAAGAATATGATACTCTGGACCATACCACATTGGAAAGATAATGGGGCAGAGAAGATGCATTTAATCCAGTCAGATACAGCACCACAGCTACAGAGATTTTATATCCTACTTATGTTTCTTCATTAGAAAATATCAAACTACTTTTGTGGAGATAGGAAAAGGGTAATCAGGAATATAACCTCATTCCTGATTACCCAAGTCCTGTATGTATGTACCCAAGAACAGTGTGTTTGTGTTGTTTCATTCTATAATTGTACTTACATATATGAAGTCTTATATCTGAAGGTGAGATCTATCTTTCTGGGTTTCTGAAATGATTAAATTATGTCCCTGTATTACCTTTTTAGCATTCCTGTAGCATAAACTCTTAGTATCCTTGTTGTTACCATTAAGAGAAGTTTGGATGTCATGCAAATATTGTCTTTCTAATTATACAGAGTATAGACTTTTTTTGTCTCATTTGATTAATTTTGTTATAACCAACCTTTAGCAAGGGTGGGCTCAGAATTGCTGGAACCTCTAGGAGTTAATTTCCTCTATCTCAATAGTTTCCTATCTTCCAATCTTCTCACTCCAAGTGCTGTAACCTGTGCATATATATAGTTATTTTCATAGAGAAAATATTTATTTTTTTTATTCAAGCCCTGTTGCTTAGTAATATGTATTTAAAGCAAGCATCTTTTCATTTGGTCCTTGGTCCTAAACCTACAGATATCATAGAATGATTGTGTGAACAGTTCTTGCTGAAAACTCGTGAAAGATCCTCAGAAAAAAAAAATCAATTCTTTCATTTACAAACTTACATTCAGAACAATGCTACAATTGCATCTGTTTCAAATGCATGTTCATACTTTTGCAAATAATTTATCTTGATTTTCACCAAGCTATATGATGAACAATATCCAGGAAAAAACAGCTTCATACAAACATTCATAAATTCTATTTTTCATATAATTTGATCAACTCAGCCTCTTCTCTGATAAAGTTGTATTTTCATGTTAATTACATTTGTTGCAGAGAGAAGACAGGTAGCAATTAGCTATATCATTCCCATTCTGCTATTAACTAAAGAGGGACATACAGACATAAGTTTACATAAGTAAACTTTTGGTCTGCTTTTCAGTCTCTCTATATGTAAATATACACCATCAAACAAAAAAACCCCTCCAATTCCTTCTGCAAAAAACATAAACTATGTTTTATGAAAAAGGATGTACATTGTTTACATTCATATAGATTTCTGCTTTAAATGATGGAACTCATACAAATTCACAAAAGTAATGTAGGAGTAAATCCTCCCTACACAGGAAAAAAAACCAAAACACCCGCAAACAAGCCCTTAAAATATTTCTGTACTTAGCACCTTGCCAATATTCACCAGAATAAAAACTACATATATATATATATATATATAACTTGTTCTGCTAGTTATTCTTCTGCTCAGGAACTTTTGAAAATGCTTTCTGTGAGGGAATGATGCCAGTTCAATAATGACATTGCCAAACAGGTGAAATGTTAACTGCTGAAATTTCCAGAGAGTGAACGTCAACTCTTTTCTTTTTTTTTTTTTTTTTTTTTTTTTTTGGTAAGGATCACTTCTAGGCATACTTTAGGTGCTTTATTCTCTGAATCTGTTGCATCAGTAAGGTAGAAAGTTGTAGGGATAAGATTAGCACATGCTTCTTCCCCTTGGCTTACAAACATCATGCCATTTGGCTTCTGACTTCTTAAAAGAAAGGTGGAAATGTTCCCATAAAACCCTAGGTATTCAATTTCTCAGAAACATTCCTATGTTAAGGAGGAGATAGAAAGGATAACTATTATAGAACAGCTAAGAAATTTTAAAGGGCCTCAATAGAAAAGTCTACTGCCCTGTAGGATTAATATATGAAAAATAATACATTAGAAGCCTCATACATTTTGACATCTTTGACATACGTTATTGGTGGATCTTACTGTTGTGATTAGAGAACTCCTTTTCATCGTGATTGCAAGTTGTGAGCTATATATGCTGCTGTTTATGCAATGCTGCAGCTTCTTTGCTAACAGCATTGGTCTATGACCTAGCTGGCCCATAAAACCACTTTTAAAAATTAAGCTAATATCGTGGTTTAAGCCCAGACGGCACCAAAGCACCACAAAACTGCTCGCTCACTCCTCCCCCTCCAGCCCTGGTGGGATGAGGAGGAGAAAATATAAAGCAACACTCGTGGGTCGAGACAAGGACTGGGAGGGATCACTCACCACTTATGGTCACGAGCAAAAGACAGGCTCAACTTGGGGAAGAAACAAAATCGATTTAATTTACTACCAATCAAATCAAAACAGGGATATTAGGAAGTAAACCCAAACCTCAGAACACCTTCCCCCCCAGCCCTCCCTCCTTCCCTTCTTCAGCCCCACTCCCGGTTCTCTCTCCCTCCTCCCCCCGGGGCGCAGGGGGACAGGGGCTGGGGGTTGGGGTCAGCTCCCCACACCTTGTCTCTGCCGCTCCTTCCTCCTCAGGGGCAGGAGGACTCCTCACTCGGCCCCTGATCCCCCGGGGGGGTCCCTCGACCCCAGTCCTTTACAAGCTTCTCTGGCATGGGTCCTTTCCGCAGGCTGCAGTCCTTCAGTCACACACTGCTCCAGCACGGGCCTTCCCATGGAGTCACGGCCATCTTGGGGGGCATCCCCCTGCTCCGTTGTGGGCTCCTCCCCGGGCTGCAGGTGGGCATCTGCTCCCCTGCTCCCCTCCACGGGCTGGGGGACACAGCCTGCCGTCTCACCATGGGCTGCAGGGGCATCCCCTCCTCCCCCGCTCCTCCTCCCCTCCTTCCTCACTGACCTCGGTGTCTGCAGAGGGGTTCCTCTCACATTTCCATCCCCCACTCACTACCAGTTCCCCTTCTTAAATCTGTTCTCCCAGAGGCGCTACCGCCGTCGCTGATGGGCTCGGCCTGGGCCAGAGGCGGGTCCCACTTGGAGCCAGGGAAGCTTCCAGCAGCTTCTCACAGGAGACACCCCTGTGGACCCCTCCCCTGCTACCAAAACCCCGCCACACAAACCCAGAACAGATAGTTCAAAGTTACTCTCCACAGGCAGACAATCTGAGGAGGAATGAAGTGTGACAGCCAAGACTAGCGAGTCACGTGCACCTATTCGCTGGCCAGGGAGCGGGCTGTGTCACGCTAACATGTGCGTCAGGCAAGGACATCACATGGTGGCACTACACTGACTCCTTTGAGAAAAAATGAAATGAGGTATTTGCAGTTGAGAATGAAATAGAGTAACTCTGAGCTGTTGAAGCCATTTTTTATCACTTAAATTGTCCTTAGCAAGCTCTGGAATAGTATGACTATAAATGGGCTACCTTCCTCCTAGCTGCAGCAGAATCGAACCTTCACTGGGGTGAAGATCTGGCTTTTGTTTTAAATGAAATCTTCAACACAGTTTGATAACAATTTCTATCTGCTTTTCTCATTTACTTTCATATATTTTACCTCCACACAATTACAAAATTATTGAATCATATTCTACCCATCATGATACATATCTCCTCTCAAAGCATTTTCCACAGAAATTATTCGCCACTTTGTATAGGACTAGATGCACTTCATTCTCTCAGAAGCAGGTCTTGAAATCACTAAAGGGAACAGTTTCACAAGCTTTACCATATTCTTCACAGCTGACAGTAATTTCAGAAGAACGCCTCCAGCTCTTTAACTGTTTCATTTATAGCTACAGCAAATGTCAATAAAATTAATATGAATGGCAGAACATTTTTTTAAAAGCATTTAAAATTGTAGCAAAGAACAATGCTCACAGGAGTGCCTCATTGGAATTTTTTATTTACATAAAATTATGTTGTGGCTTCTGTGTTATACAAGGCCACTGTACTGCCCAAAATTAGGTCCCACCTGCACTGCTGATTCAGCCAAGAAGTCAGCCAGGCACTTGCATACACTTTTTAAAACATTGTCTTTGTTGTTTGGTGCCAAGCTTGAGAGATGCACTGAGCTAACTGAGAAAAGAACAAGGAGGCCACAAAATAAATTAGTTTTTTTGTATTAATAATCTCTCACATAGTGACTTTTTTTTATGATATGTAGTGTATCCAAGTTATCTATGCGCTGTTCCATAAGGACCTTAATGGAGCATCAGGTTAAAGCTGTTCCCCTTAAAATAGGATTTTTAATTTTTAAGGCCTTGAGGCTATGTTTTCTTTCTTTGTTTATACTGTTATGTAACTGTCTTGGTTGGAAACTTTTTGTAGAAAAAAAGAAGTTCCAATAACTGTCCAATGTGATGGAACCTATCAGCAGTGCCAAACAGAGCAGAGAGCAGCAATGGTTTAGGGTTGTTATTTACATTCCAAATGTGGTTTCATTTATTGAAGATGGTATTTCACATGGTATGTTTTTTCAGGAATTTCATAAAAGGGAATGCTGTCCTAGAACAGACAAGCACCAGCTAATAGGAGACTGGTGCTCATGGTCCCAATCAAGAATTTTTGGAATAGTGATTTAAATCTGTGTCATTTAATCAGGGGTAAATGTGCAATTTCATCCTTATCACAAAGAATCATTTAAGGTATACAACAAAATAAAATTTTAACTCTTTAAAGAAATTGTTTTTTATTGTCTGAGTGTATTCCAGTGAGAAGGGTGCAGGTCAGAGATTTACATCTTTCCTTAAGGTATTCAGGGAACTACATGTATTCCAGACATAACCAACCCGACAACCCAAATTGTAATTGCTCTTTGCTATGTGGTGACTTCTACTCCCTCTGTCTCAGGAACCCATTGCTTTCAGAAGAATATTTGTATCTTTATCAGTGAAGCCTATGAGAGGTATGGTCTAGATGCCAGATTTCAAAATATAGCTCTTGTCATCTAATAGAAAAGGTAATGCTTTCTCTCAGTTACTTTGCAATGCAAGCCAAATTGTTTTAAAGAGAGCTCTAAAACTACGTACATAAAAGCAGCCCTTGCAGACAATAAAGCCTACATGATGAATGTTTATTCTCAGTGCTACTAATGATGAAGGTTCTTGGCTTGAATGATAAGTGGGCTTGGTATCTATCACCAAAATGTCAGCAGCTTAGAGGGCAGACTTTTAGCTGTAAGGACAGGAGTTTCTGAAGACCTTTGCTCATTAGTTACTGCTTGTGCACAAGGTTAAATCCTGTTATGGACAGTCATTCTCTGTTCTGAGTTAATCAAAGTAATAGTTAACATCAATACACACTTGAAATAAAGCTTACATGCAACTGTGGCAAGTGGTTAACAGAATGAAGAAGGCATAATGGGCTGATGGTGTTAGAGCAATCACTAGGGGAACGGGAAGTTCATATTAAGAGTGGTTGACTTCAGAAATAATATGACTTGTGCAATAGTTTTAGTTTTTCTGTGTAATATACAGGACACTTTCTTTAAATTTAGAGGAATCCAAGAATATTTGAGTATTCCAAGAAAACTTCTCTGATTGGGATTTTATAGCTGACTCCAGAAAGGGTGTAAATCTGCACTGCTAGTCTTTTAAGAAAGGGAGTATTTCCAATAACCAAGAGTTTGGTTCATGAAATCTGAGGTATTAGTAAACTGAAGGACACAATACAGGTTAACAAAAAATAACAATAAGAGAAAAGTGTACTGTATAATCTCACCATGATGCAAATGAAAGCACTAACTCATCGTTTTGTTAATTACTGCTGTAACATCATGGTAAATTAATTGGATTTGGAAATCAGTTGAGGAGGAAACAAACAGGAATTCACAGCTATTCATAGAAGTAACGGTGAGAGGTTTTGTATGAAAAAAATGTATTCTCAGAAGAGGAGATCTACTATTGGGACTTCTTGATAAGAAAAATGGCAGAGAATATAAACATCACATTTCTTTACATTCAGGCATTTGGTTTGAGTGGCATTTAGTGATATGCTATAAAGTAGGCCTATTTTGAATAATACTGGAGATACCATAGTCCAGATATCAACTTTTCAGCTGATATGAATCAGTGTAACACTAAACTTCAGTAGAGTGACATGGGATTCTTACTGGTGATGGCTCTTTCCAGCATGTAAAAATATGTGAATAAAGGCAAGAAAGCGAATGCAGTCAAAAGGATGGAGATATTATAGATTTTTGTGATTTCTGGAAATAGTTTCAGGTTTTAATTTTATCTTTCATGGGTAGCAATAATACTTGAATTCTGATTTTCTTACATTTTGACACTAGAGAACTATTGTCTTTGTCAGTTCATATATATGGGAAGAACAAAATTAGCTTCAGTTCTGTTCCATGGCAGGAAGGAGGGGACTACCAAACCAAAGATTCTTGTACATAGCTTTTACATCTGTACAGACAATTTACAAGATGGCTTTTACATCTTCTTTGTGGTGTAGCCTCTACCAGAATAAAATCTGCAGTTTCCTTGGAAACAAAATTTCATGCTATTCAAGACTTTGAAGTTTAAAAGGATTGTTACTCTTTCCTTAGTCATGCTGCATTTCAGAGTCAAACATACACTCTTTGGTATGACATGAAAAATCCAAATGCAACAGACAATTAGATAATGAAAATCATAGCTGACGTATGTGAGGAATCTGAGTTAAGAGAAGCTTCATGAAATTGTAATATTTTTTTTAAGTTATACGCCACATTTTCTGTACCTTGAATTCCATAATCAATGGACAAGTGATATGGACTAGAGCACAGAAACACATGCTTCATATTCTGTCCCTACCAGAAAATTCACATGTGACTTGAGCAAATCACCTTACTTTTCACCAAAACTTTTGAATGCTGTTAACCAAAAGTTGCCATTTGGAGGAGGTTGAATAGTTTAAAATTTTCAGAAACATCAAAATAGTTTTATGCTGGCAATTCTGACACATTTTTGATGACAACAAGAGAAAGTAAAGTCTACTTTCTCTAATACATTGAAATGTAAAGTCCATCATTTATATAACACATAATTATTTCCTGGAAATTACTGGAAACTCTCTCAATTCTGTCCTCATTGTGGAGGACTTCAAACATTTTTTTTTTTATTCTCTAAGGTACTGCATAACGTCTTGGTGTAGATTGCTTTCAACTGCTTTCCACTGAAGCCATTCCATCTTACATGGAATACTTACATATGCATTGAAAAAGAGAGGTAATAACTAATAATGACTAGAAACAGCAGAATTCTATTTTTTAGATATTTATATAAAGTAGAACTGAAGACAACAGAAAAAATGAAAATGATCTCATTTCATTCTCCCTCAATGTACACAAGAGTACTGTGATTAGGAACTTGACTGGTAAGATGGAGCTAAGATAAAGAAAAAATTCATTCTAGGAGAGCTCTAAACTAAGATAAAGGGTAGAAGGGAGCAAGACATCTTCCTTAGAAATGGAATGACATTCTGTAAATTTAGTGCTTTCTTTCCATGGTTTTACTGAAAAAAGATATTTTTTTCACATTGAATGAAGCACATTTCTCAGTATAAAAGAAATACTTTTAATTTTTTTTTGACCAAAAAGAAGTTTGGTTTCAGTCAGTGCAAATGTGGGGTTTTCTCCCTTCAGTCCTTCCCTAGAAAATGTTGTTCATGCATCTCCTGAGTCTGTCCCTCAGCTTCTCATCTTTAATAAGTAGTTAACAATGCTTCCTTTCTTCTGCTGTTTGCCCATCCATTCTATTTAGATGGTAACCTTCCAAGAGCAGAAGCTATTTCTCATTTAATTAGAGGAATTTATAGCTCTCTAGTCCCAGAGAGGGCAACTAGACACTATTGTAACATAAATAATGAAAGTATATCTATGAATAGTGGATTCATACAGAAATTTCACTGGGACAGTTGGTAACACAAAGCAACACATTGAAATGCACTGAATGTATTGAAATGGTGAGACTGTTGGTATGCAGTGTAATTCATGTATTGCTCTGTCTGGTTTTAGTTGCTCTTCCAAATTATTAAAACTTTGGAGGGATGGGTGGTTGGAAGATAATGCTGTAGCAACTATTCCAGAGCATTGTCTTGGTAGGGGACTATTACAGCCAGGACAATAGTTTTGTGATTTTGAATAATAAGGCAAAAATCTAAAACTATTTATTTACTAACAACCTGTTTTCCTTTACATCTCATTCACAAGAATGCTTACTCATAGGGACTCCTTTTTTTCATATTTTTCAGTATTACTGTTGGCTGTTGTTCGTGTTCATTGTTTAACTGTTACCTTTAATAAAGATTTACTTTATCATCATGATCATTAATCATGGTGTATTCCAGGAGAGGCACAATCAGCAAAACCTTAAAATACAGCTCATCTCACACCTGTCAGGACTTACACAGAGACAACAGACAGCAATTAATTCAGTTTTTTGAGCTTTTTTTTAAGTTGCTCTACACCCATTTTCCAGCAATTTCTGAGAGTTCATGGGCCTCTTGAAAAGAAGCATATATTCAGAAGCATTAATGAAACGTATGTAACTTTTTGGCTTGAAAAATTGGTGCATTAAGTACATCAGAGAGGAAATGGAAATGTAATGATTCATATTTTAACCTATTCTAAATTAAACTTAGAACATGAACTCTTGACTCAAGTTTATGAATTATTTTGTAGTAGTGAATCTGAATACACATTATCAGTGTTGAACAACTCAGCCCATCAGGTTCTGAAGTTGAAGTTCCTGTGACATTAGTGGGTGCAGTATTTAATCAAGGCAATAAGTATGTGCACACATTCACGCATGGATGCACGTGTCCAGATTAATTCTCTGTGGGATGATACATACCACTAAATTGCAGACTTTTATTCTTAAATGCAAATGTGTAGCAGCTGGCCCCATAGATATCATAAATGAGCAAAGAGTGAGCTTCTAACAGAATTTAGGAAGCAAGTAAATGCAAAACTTAATGGAACTACATTAACAACGATACAAGATAAAGTTACGAATAAGTTTCTTAAAAAGCTAAGCAGAAATATATAGCCATGACAAAATAATTACAATGTAGGTCGATATCTGCCTTGCTTTAATATCCATCTTTTACATTACAAAAATGGAAATATTCCAGCAATACCAGAATTATACAAATGCATGAAAATGAACATTCAAAATAAGAAACTGCAATTTCTGCTATGGTCTGTGCATGAAAGAGTGAAATGGTGCAAAGAATTTACTGACCAAACACCTAGCACTTATCTTGAAAGACCCTGAGCATTAAGATTGCATTCAGGTCTGCAGTCATTCACTATCTTTGTAAAAACCTTCAACCTTAGAAGCTCAGCTAAAAAGCATCTGGATCAAACAGGGAACTCACTCCTTCTGACAGTCCCAAACTTAATTTCCTTTATAATGAGAAAAACTGTCACATACTTACTCAGCACATTTGAAATTCTGTGTTTCTCTCTGCCTTAATGCCATGATATAAGATATCTAGAGCAAACATGTTTTTAAAAGGCTGTGCAAGAGAAACACTTCTTGAACCACCTGGAAGCTCCCCTGAGGTATTATGAAAAGCTCACTTCTCTTTGTTCCTGAGCGCCAAGATACACCCTATGAATTTAAGGTTAGTCCTTCAGGACCTAGTCTGATTCTTCTTCCTCCTGCTTCCACCAATCTGCCTCGTTTTGCAAAGAACCTTTGACACTTTGATATTTCAGTCATGCCCACCAAAAACCTGGTATAGCTTCCGTCTAAACCTTCTTAGTTGTTGTTAAGGAGAAAGGTGGAGATATAAATAAGGATGTGATTGAGCAAAGTAATTGTTGATCACAAAAAAACTACCAGGCAGAAAACAAAAGCTTAAAGGGAGGAATCTACTTTTAAAACATATTTAATTACCATCAGTTAGATGAAGAGCATGTTTCTATCCACCTTATTTTATGTCTTCCTGTACACTGACTGATTTACCTGGTTTAAAAATCTAAGTAAAATAAATTGATGCAGTCCATTACTTCACTGAGAGCAGAACAAGCTGAGCAACCATTTTGGATGGAAACAGTTTTAGATTTAGACTGCCAAAATTTATATGCTTTAATACAAACTAGAAAGGATCAAGAAGCAAAACCTAGAGTGTTTTTATTTTTGCAAGCAGTAGGCCATGATAGAAGCAGAAAAGGGCAATTTCTGTAACTTCTTAGATGACAGTGACCTGTAGAGTTGACAGTTTAGGCATGTCTTAGGCATCTTTAGTGAAACGTCTTCTAAAAACCAAGTGTGTATATGGATTATTTGCCACATTTGCCTTTATTTTTAGGCAAGTACAGAATTGCCAGGTGATAGACCAATTTCTGTATCAGCTTAAAAACAGTAGCAAAAATATGTAGATTGTTTCAGACTGTGAAATCACAGTGGGTGATGGGATTAATTAAATGAATTCTAGAGAACAAGCACTAGTAGATCAGAAGTTCTGTGAGACATTTGACAAGGCATGGAGTGCCTAAATCCTACATCTGAACAAGGAGAGCATTGTATGATCTTTGTGCACACTTTGAGCACTTGAAGCTGACTCCCAGCCAGCCAATTCTCAACCTGTGTACTAGACACTTGAAATATTATGTGCACTATGCAGGACATGGTGAGAAGTAATACTTTCTACATCAGTGCATCATTAGTCATTAATGTTAATAGCCTATTCCAAATCTAGAAAGTATCTACCAAACCCAGGAAGAAAGCAGACATTCTGCCTGATGAGTGGGGCAGATGTATGTCCAGGACAGGAGAATTCAAAGGGCTGACAGTGAGCACCACTAAAGATTCATCACTAGTCCAAGGTTGCCGGCTCAAGTAGATTATGGCAATACAAGGAACACACTGGTCAGTGCCTATCCAAACTTACCTCTGCAAGGAGGCCAGAAATCAGGAAGTCACTGGGAATCTTTCCTGCCATGACTGCACATGACACTATTAAAGAGCATTATTTCAGAGCATGCCCTTGTTTCAAGATAGTTACATTTAATACTGCTAAATAAAGCAAGGTCAGAGAGTAAGCCAAAGCATGGGACCACTGGCTGTTCACTCCTTTTAGTTGTTAACACAGTTCCTGAATCCAAGACAATAATTTCCAAAAGAAATTATGTGTAAGGCAGAATGAGGTTTGTCTCCTTTTAGATTACAGTCTTCTGTACTGCCCCAGCAGATTCTGCACCCTCAAGACTCCCACATAGCCTCCCACTATACACCAGAAAATGCTATGGGGTAGGTGAACATCACTCTGTGGTGCTGCAACACAGCAGTCACATTCATGTCAGGCATTCAGGACTGAAAATACCCACGCTAGACACAACACACAGTAAGTCTGCTTTAGGGGCACATGGACACCACATGGGGCCTATGGAAGGACAGGGAAAAATCTCAATATACCATTAATTCAGCCGTTCAAGACCACTTGCACACAAGACCTGACAATGGTCCATGGCCCTGTTATATTAAAAGGGCAAATTAGTTTATAAGTTTCAAGATTAACTCCAGCAGTATTCCAGGGTGCAACAAACTGGGAAACAGCAATATGGAAGTATGTACAACCCCAAAACAAAATAGAAACCAAACTCCCAATTAAAAACAGCAAAAAATACAAATATGTAGAATGGGAATTTTCAATGAATATATAAGCAGGTAAAAATCAACAGATATTAAAAATAAAAATGGGAGGCAGGTAAAATTCTAAATAATATGAACTTAGATTAATTTAACTGTCCTTGAAATTAAAAAAGGACAATCAGTAAGTATTTGCTCTAAATGTTATTGACAATTAAGTAGAAGTTATTAGCTTAATGTTTGAAATTATTTTATTGGACTACTAATCCATCTTTTGACAGATGTTTCTTCTTCCACAGGTACAGGAAGAACATATTCTTTGGTTCAGTTTCCAACTAATTCAGTTCAATAGCAACTTCATTCAAAGCTTGAATATCAAATAAGAGCAGAAAAAGGAGGGAAAGCTTTTTTTTTGTTTCAATCTGAGAATATAATAAGGTATGTAGTAGTGAGGTCTCAGAGACTTCTGAAACCTTGAAGGAACTGGCAGTGACATTTGCTTTAAGTTGTTTGAATCAGGGGGTTTTTGTGTGTGTGTGTCTGTGGTCAAAATATAATTTGACATGGTGTTGGGAACCTATTCCTGTCAGATGTTATCTTCCTTGTGATTTTTCACTGGATGAACTGATGGTGTTTTGAGGTGCTTCAGGGCCTCTTGAACCATGCTCACCTTGTGACTGAGGGTTTGTGGGTCTGATTTTACACTTAGATGGAAACTCTTTGCCTGCATCTCTGATGAAAAAATGCATAGGAAGCAGCAGCAGCAGGGCTTTCCTGGCCAAAAAAGGGCTGCCAGATTATCTCTTTCTTGGCCTCCAACCAGTGCTGGCAGGCTGTTCAGTGGTATTTTATCAGGTAACAATTACTCACTGATATCACCTCAAGCTCGTGATGCCTTTTTCCATCTCATCTCTTTTACAAGTTGGAAAAGTGGAGATGAGAAGCAGTAGTTGCCTCAGGTTTAGAAAAGAAATCCATCCAGCAGCACCGCAGCAGCTTCTGAGAGCTCTTAGTTCATCTGAGAGACTAAAGCAGCAGGAGGATGGCTAGTACTATTCTTGTGAAGTACTTAAAAGTAGCAAAAAAATGAAAGAAATCCCATCCTTCCCAAGGTCCGCTAAGTCGGAAAGATTACCCGGAAGTTTTGCAGCTGGAGTCCTGGTAGCAAAAGGAAAGGAAAGATCAGGATTGATTTTGCGTGAGGTAGTCAGTTTCTCTGATGACAAATTATAAATACTTTTTACCATTTTGCATGGAAAAGCTGGTGATAATAAAGATGATATGGGAATGAGAGCTTCTCCATGTAGTGCAATACCATCTATTACGCTTCTGGAGCTACAACAACACTGTGTGTATGTAAGTGTGCATTCTCAGGCTGTACTCAGCTTTCTCCATACTGGAATGGGTGTTACTCTGTAACTCATGTGAGCAGGATGTGGCGAAAGATTTCTCCTAGACCAGACATGGCACAAGTGAGAAAATGAGAGTCTCATCCTCACTGATCAACTTCATAACTCTGTTCTGTAGGATGATCAGATTCTCCATATAACTTCCCAATACCTGCTCAGACTATTACCTGTGTGTGCCTGTGTGGACCCACTGATGTAAAATGCCTGTTATCATTGTTTGTATAGAAGATGCATCACACAAAAAGTGGAATTATGCCTGATCACTACTTCCTGCTTCATTTAATTGTTAGGCTGTTTGCCCTGCAGGATTGCAGTGCATGGGAGCTGGGATGACCAGGCCTTTGTCAGCACTCCTTGTATCTCTGCAGCATGATGCTGCCTGATGAAAATTTCTTTTTATAGCATTATTTTAGAGTACTTTCTAATATCTTTAATAGTAATAGAGTGCCTAGATACCAGCTGTCTAAAAATACCTATGATGGTCTGATAGACTGATTAGGCACAAAAAGTGAAGTCATGAAGAAAGAACTGAAACACAAAGTCAAAGATTTGGAAAGTGCTAAAGCAAATCAAATATTCCAGAAACTGCAGCTTGATATGAAAAGCTTGAGGAAAAATCCAGAAAGTACATGGAAAAATGAAGAAAAATTTTTAAAACAACAAAATTATGTTACATAATGAAGAGCTCAGAATGTAAGTAGGGAGATGTGGAAAAGTGGTAAAAAATTAAGCCGCTGCATGTGCATTTTAAATGCAGTATGGAGAGACTAAAAACATAACAACTATAATTTTGTAGTTCTGTCTTATCCAGTAATGTTTAACTATTTACTGAAATACAGGCCAGAACTGGTTGTTTTCTGGAATTTTTGCATTCCTGCATTTGACATGCTGATGCTTATGGTATTTATATCCTTCAAAGACTGAATAACATGTATTCTTTTTGCTCAGTAATAAAGTAACACCAAGAAACAGCAAAAAATTATGCATATCATTTAAATTATTTTCAGTCTTCTTTAAAGAGGAGACACTAGTTGATCAACTGGCAATTTTCATAAAATCTATGGTACCTTGCTGCTCTTTATATTAAATATAAGATTCCATTAGAACATAAAAGATACAGTTTACATACACACACACAGAGTCTTCTGATCTGTATTCAAAACAGATTTGCTAGTCTTCATAACATGATCATAACATGTGCTGTATCCACACTTTTCAGAGCCTGAAATGAATGACTTCATCATATTAATTTTTAAAATGCTCAGGAGCTTGCCAGTAAATACACTGTCTGTGATCTCTACAGCTGGTGGAACATCCCTTCAGTCAGTAGCTGACTGCTTCTTATTTGCTTGTGGTATAGGTTGGCAGATCCATCTCTATTAGCAGGCAAATCTCTAAAAGTTGCTTTGCTCATTTATTAGTTCTACATAGTGGTCTTTAAGACCACATTTATAACCTTTCTTCTTAACTCTGTATCTGACTGAGTGTCTGTTTTCATTGTACTGATGCCACCTGCAAACTCCAGAAGAATCCCTGTCCCCTTCCATTATTTCTTTTACTCTGGGTTGTACAAAGTCCAAAACTTCTGTGTAAAGGACACAAGCCATGATTTGACAGTCTAGCTGAGGGGAAAGAGAATGAGAAAGATAAATACTTCATTTTGTCTTCTACTCAGGGTTGTTCATGGATACCAAGAAAAGAAAACAAGCAACTCCTTGATGGAAGAAAATGTTGTGCACAATCACTGAAAATCCAGGTCATCTGCTGATGATAAGAAGCCTTCAGACAACTTTGCAGTAGTTAGCTAGAATTCCAACTTTACAGCATTTAACCAGAAATCTTTTCCTTTCTTAAAACCATTGCAGATAAGAGACGACAAGGAGACTTCAGAATGTAATCAAATATGAGAAATATGCTCGTAGAAGATAAATAAAATAGGTAAGAGTAATTGCACCTGTTTACATGAAGAAGCCTATAGGATGACTTTAAACCCCTGTACACAGTGAACTTATTAGGGCTCTTGGAAGTTTCTAAAGCATTTGGGGTCAGATTGTAAGGAAGTGTTTCTTTAAATCAGGATGCATTTGTTAGCTAACATGGGAAGCTCAACTCTGCTGGCAGCTGTTTAAAGAGAGACTTTGTTCACTGTACAGCTAGAGGTCTTCTAAGAAGAGTGAAAACCTGCACCTGTGATTTACCTTCTACAAGGCAGTACACATTTCAGGATCCTCCACAGAAATTCAAGTTGGGAATGCACTGGTAAAGGTTTCTCCTAGGGGGATGCTGGTTGCCCACTGAACTTTAATGATTGCTCATGGGTTAAAACTAGAGAGGTATATGAACTCTTGGAAAAAATTGAATCGAATTATCAAGACTCCTGCAGATAAAAGACCTCCTACTTATCTCTGATAGAGATCGTGCCTTGTTGTTTCATAGCTTTAAATTTTTCCCTCTTTAATGATGAGCTAATTATCATTCCACCAACTCTGACAAAGCCACCATTTTTCAAAGTAAAATTCCATACAAGATGTGGAGGAAAAAAGAAACCATTTAAAAGAAGACTATTAATAAGATGAAATTGCACGTGAATTTTGAGAGCATGATTCTTACTCACTTTGAGTTCTAGTTTAATTTAGCATCACTACACTTCAACAGAAATTTAAGCGCATCTTAATCGGACCTGAAAAATACACAATTATTTTTTAAATACTGTGTACAGGACATTATGCCTGATAAACTGGTGGACAAACTATAATGTCTGTAAGTATAAATATATGTATGCATATATGCATCTACACACAAATACATGCACACCTGGCGGTATTTAAAAGACATGTAGATGTGGCACTTAGGGACATCGTTTCGTGGTGGACTTGGCAGTGTTAGGTTTACCATTGGATTCAATGATCTCAAAAGTCTTTTCCAATGTAAATGATTCCATGATTCTATGATTCTAAGAGATGCAGATGACACCACCCTGAGGACACCAGGTGATGCGCTGGTGTGCAGGACTGCCATCCAGATGGACCCAGACAGGCTGGAGCAATGAATGGGCCAACAGGACCCTTGCAAAATTCAGCAAGGGCAAAGTCCTGCACCTGTACAGAAACAAGCCCCTGCAACGATACAGCCTGGGGACTGCTGGGCTGGAGCAGCTCTGTGGAAGAGGCCATGGGGGTGCTGGTGGGCAGTGAGCTGAACATGAGCCAGCAGCACCTGGGCAGCAGAGAGGACCACCAGCCTCCTGGGCTGCATTAGCAGGGGCATGGCCAGTCAGTCAAGAGAAGGGATTATCCCCCTCTATGCAACATTCAGATAACATCCAGAACATTGCCCCCAGCTTTGGTCCCCGCACTACAACAAAGATGCAAGTCTAGAGGAGAGCGACCAAGCTGGTAGGGACTGGATCACTAACCCTATGAGGAGAGGCTGCATGACCAGGGCTCGTTCATCCTGGAGAAGTTTTTACTCTGTGGGACTTAACAGCATCCCCCCAGGATCTTCAGGGAGGGCATCAAGAAGATGGAGCCAGGGTCTTCATGGTGGTGCATGGATGAGAGACAATGGGTATAAACTCAGAGGTCCAGACTGGATGTAAAGACAAATGTTTTCCCCATGAGGAAAGTCCATCAGGTCACCCAGAGAGGTTGGACAGGCTCCATTCTTGGAGGTTTTCAAGACCACACTGGGTAAAGACCTGAGCAATCTGGACTGATCTCACAGCTACCTCTGCTTTCTTAGCAGGAGGTTGGACTTGAGACCTTCACAAGGCCCTTCCCACCTGAGTTATGCAATGATGCTATAATATACTATTTATTTATGCTATATATCTGTATGTATATTGATACTAGATATGTTAGAGAAACTAATAGACTAGACTAGATGGGCTGTACTAGTAGTATACGATAAATTATGTATAGAATTTAATTGCAGGGACAATGTAGGAAATGTTCTTAAGCTATGCTGCTTTCCCTAGATCACAGTTTCTACAGGTACTTGGGCTTGAGAATAATTTTATATATTCAAATCGTTTACTGAAATCAATAGGACTTCTCAAAAAATGAAAATAGGCACTTGAGGGCATATTGCTAGGCTGGGATCCATTCGTGTGCTTGGTTCCACAGAAATTATTTCTGAGAATAAGAACAGCAGGATGGAGTTCAATGTCTGCATACTGGAAAAATTGAACACCCCCCCCCCCAAACTAATAAGGACTATGAAGAGTGCTTACTTCATCAAATGTTAAGATTTTAAGTATATGGAAACAGAATTTTTGTACTCTGACTGGAATGCTTATCAAGATGCACAAGACAAAGACGGTCTTCTGGGTCACTTAATCTTCTGTGGTGATAACTGTCTCATAATCCTTTTTCATAAACTCATAAAACACGTCTTAAGAGTATTGTATTTGAAATTTTACATGTGGAATTTTAAAATATCTCTGATAGAAAATCAAACCTGATTTGCTTTAGCTGCATAAGCAAAACTGAATTTCCATTTTCTTCAAAGAACAATATCAATAAATAGGCAGCCAAGCAATACTTAGTAGAAAATGGCATAATTTTTTAAATATCCATGCAGATATAGATAGAATAAATTAAACATTCTCAGTTGTCATATTTCAGCAGTTCACTTAAACATTATTAACAGGTCCAATAATTTAAAAATCTACCTCAGTAGGAAAAAAAACCCTGCAGGTGATTTTTTTGAGGCAGAATGCTGTTCTGTTCACCTCTGCATTTTACTTTTCATTACTTTTCTATGATCTAGTTTATATTCCTTACAGTTTATGTCCAATGGCTGAGATACTGGAGCTAGCCAGAAGGTGGCTGCAAGAAGTATTTAAATTAACATATATAGCTATGTGTATAAAATCAATTACAAAATTTATTGATGGAAGGTATTTTTAAACAACAAATAGCAGAGTACATAGTATAATCAGATTTAGCAGGGAAAAAACCCCTCTTGCTTGTCAAATATATATATATATAACTATGGATTCAGTCTTATGACAACAGGACAAAGCCTTACTCATGGGAATAGTGCTGCGTTATTTAATTAGGATTACTGACATAAGCAAGAACCTGATGGATTATGCTTTCGCTTTGCAGAAAGAAAAAGGCTTCTTATACATCATATAGATTTTTGTAATGAAAATACAGAAAATATTTATTCAGAAATGCAATAAAGGTATTACAATCTAGCTTGTACCCATCTTATTGATTTAAAAATAATCTAATTTACACATTGTTACAGGCAAACAAAACTTTCTAGAAGGCATAGTCTATAATAGATGGTGCCTCATGAAAGCAATGCCGCCTTTGCTACAGAAACCTAAAATGACATTAAAGTAAATACTAAAACCATAGTTGGCCAGAAATCGATCTTAGAAGTCTGGTCCTAATCTGTGGTCCCTGTGGTTCAGAAAACATGTTTAACCTTGGAAATATGAACATATAGATCACTTTCAGAAATTCTCATCTTTTTTAAAGACTTCTTCCTGCAAGCTTTTAGCTATAGCTTGGCACACTTCCCTTTTCCAAAAGAGACTATGCAATCCACTTACTTGAAACAAGAATTTCATCAAATTAAATTTAGATTTGGAATGTCACCTAGACTTTTGTGTGTTATCCCTTTTAAAGTGTGTTAAACAGCACAAACTTTAAGGATTCTTGTGCTTGTTCTTTTTCCTGTGGCTTGTCCCCTGGTATATTATACTTGGGTTATGTTCCACAAACACTTACACGTAGTGTTTGTTTATTTAACTGATCTTGAACTGAAGAGTAGACCCAGTGTAGATAGTGTTTCTTCCACCCCACAGAAGTTTGAAAAATCTGAACATTTTTAAAATAAAATTTAAATTAATCACTTTCTTCTTTGAGGTAAGCAAGAGGTCAGTCAGAGACTACACATAAAAGCAGAAAAGGAAAAGGGTGAGGCAGAAAGGCAGGATCCAGCAAAGCCAGCTAAAGAAGACACCAAGGACAGGAAGAATCAATCCCCTTTACTGGGATGGCAAGCATGGATTGTCTGTCTCCGTGTAATCAGTAGCTTAATTTTCCATGACAGGAGTGAAATCTGCACTCCAAGGTTACCAAGGTGGAAGCACATCCCCTGCACTTTGAGTAAGGCACATGACAGGAGCAGACCAGCTCCAGCTGGAGGTGCTGTGGGGGCTCCTGAGCCAGTACTTAATTAATAAAACCAAGAAATTAAGTTCTATACTAAGAGCCTGTCAAAGCTGACACAAATGGGCATCCTGAACAAATAGTTTGTGATAGTTTTGCATAAGCATGTGCTTTCTGCTGGTTAATGGTAGTTAAAGATTTAAATCTGCTAAGTTACAGCACTAATCATGCTACTGGGAAAAAAACATCCATGAGGTATGTTCACAACAGCATGAGTGTTCTTCGGAATTTTGTCACACTTATGGGGTTTTTGGTTGTCCAGCATCCTTTACTGTGATGTGCTTATTTTATCTGTCTATAGATCATGTCAGAGAGAAATCAAGCTTGAGGTGACCACTGGCTGTGATGCGGCTACAATACATGAATGTAGCCAAATGTAACTGATAAATAAGCATCATGCCAGAACACTACTGATTTTCATCGGTGGTAGCCTTAATCTACTAATAGTCTCAGCACATCCACTGAGCCATTGAGTGTGTACAATATATCTTTTCAGTCAGAAGCAATGATGTCCCATTGATGCTCTCTATTCCCCTATTGAGAACAATGAGGAAAAGGCAATGTCAGTGTTTTAGGAGTTTCCCGTGGAGAATTTCTGTCTCAGGTTCTGCTGATGTAGAGATCCCATCCATTTCCCCATCATTTTTATTACAAATTATTTCTTAGGTTGCCTACCTTTGAGGTTTTACTGGACACAAATGATGACCTTTCTGCCAGTGAAACCCAGCTACAAGTGGAATTTTAGAATGTATGTAAAATAATGGATACTGGCACCTCCAAAATTCAGGTTTATTTGAAATAATATTATTTTCCCCCGAGCCACTTAAGAGTACTACTAAGTGCTTGAAAACTGCAAGGTAATTATCTGTCACCTATCTGACATGCCATAGTGGTAGAAAGCTAGAGACCACTCTCCCTCAACAGGTGTAAAACAGCTGCCTGTAGTCCAGTTGGTTAGCTAGTACTTAAGATCTGTTTCAAATCAGAGGAGAAACTGATTTGTGCAGTCAGGAACACACTTTGGGTGACTACAACTTTTTTTCCTTTTTTTTCTTTTACAAAATATTTCCTATGCCGCTGGACAGAGATGGAATAAACAACAAAAGGCAGTTTTCATTCTTCAGAAGTTCATGCTGTCTTTCTAGCCAGATATCTGCCAAAAAGAAGCTTTTCTCATTATTCCCTCCTTCAGCTAAACTCACTTTTTCCATCTTTTCAATCCTTTACCCTTGAGACTTTCCATACAGCTTGGCAATTTTTTGGCCATAGCATTTGTTATCTGGTCCAGAAACAGCTTTACTTTTCCAGAGTTCTTGTTCCAGCCTCTTTATGAAGACCAGTGCCTCTATCAGTACCTTCTATTCTTTCAACTATCTCCAGATAGGAAGACATTTAATTATTCCTTCATATAACCTGAAAGAGAGTGTGAAGGACTGAAAGAGTTCATGTCTCAAACACTGTGGTGGGGCAAGTTCTGCTTAACGACTGCATAACAAGGAACTCTGCCTAGCAAGGAACCACAGGTGAAAAGAAGCCCATCAGCACCCGTCAGCAACAGGAGGGGGAGGCCAGTGCTGGAGGGTGCACAGCTCCATATTCTGATGTGCTGTTCTGATATGATGAACAGGGCAGCTCACCATGCAGGGAAGACGAAGTTACTCCCCAAACAACCCCCAAGCCCAAAGGCTCACAAACTCCTCATGACACCTAATTAGCCTAATGAGTTCGAGGGCCCACCCGAGGGAGGGGCAAGGATGATAAAAGGACACAAACTGAAGCCCCATAGGTGCAAGCTCATTGGAACTGGACCTTTTGGCTGACTGAACCAATGCTGGACCCAGGATTGGTGATAACTCTTTTCCTTTTTCTCTCTATGTCTTGTTCTCTCTTTCGTTTTCCACAATCCCTACACCTCATCCCTTTAAGACATAAAACTGTTGACCAAGTCTGGGACTAGGTGATAGAGGGAACTAACACTTAAGGGTTAATAACAGAAGGACAGCAAATTGCTTAGCTTAGGCCATATATCTTCGAGAAAGCAATGGATTGCGCAAATAAGGGTTAACATTTCTAACAGATAACAAAAGGACAGGAGGTGTTGCACTCCCTAGATAAGGGAAGTAAGCCGGTTACAACTGAACTTGTGGCCAATGACTCAGCTAAAGTGCTTTAGGTTAAAAGTTCACTATGAAGAAGACATATGGCCTTGATCCCTAAGACCCCAAACTATGACCACTAGGAGACACTGTGCATGTGCAACTGGGAGAAGGCAAAGGCGGAGAATATGGAGATGACTTCTCAGAACTCATTATAATAAAGACCACTTTTTCGGGGAAAAGTCATGAATATGTATAGGCGTTTTCTGAATTATGATGAATATGTAACACTTTGCTGCTTAAGAACAAGGCATCTGCCACGGTCGGGCGCGCATGATTGTGATGGGGTGACCCCCTGTGCTGCCCATCGCTGAATAAACATACCAACTTTATAACTTCGCAAGTTATAGAGTTCTTATTCTGCGTGTCATAGGAGTGGATGCAGCCGCCCCTGGGCTCCTCTCTGAGAAGGAGTCTAGAAAGCAAGGGGGTCTGCTCTGAACCTCGTGACTCAATGGGAGGGATGTCATTACTGTCTTCCCTGAATTGATTCCCAAATAAGCAAGGCCTGTAGTATATGTTTGGTGATGTATGGTTAGCACATGTTACACAGTTTACTGACATAGTTTCATGCCAATTTTTGTTGTGAGCAAATAGAAGTTGAGTTTTGTGAGTTAAAGGATCCCTGGTGTCGTTTCACCTTAATCCTGACCTGGGAATCAGCAAACCTGAGTCATCATTCTGAGAAATTGGGACAGGACAGAGTTGATCTAGCACACTATCATCTTCAGTGAAGTGTGGTTGTTGATAGCTTAAATACATTATTAGCAACCAAAAATACCACCAAATGTAGTGTGGAAACAGTACTGTCAGCTCCATTTTTTAACTAGAAAGCAGAATAAAATACTTGGGGTTTTATTATTATTATTCTTTAGTCCTCATAACAGAAACTATGTAGGTATGATACCGGCCTTTTGGTACATTTGGTAAAATGGGTGCTTATTTTATATTATAATAATGTTAATAAATAACAACATTCAGTCCATACCTGAATTCTATGATATCAGCAGCCACCTAATCCCAATGGCCAAATATCACTTCAATTAAATAACTTATTAAATAACTAGGGGATTGATTACGTTATCCAAGTGTGCTTTCATACCAGTAATAATTCAGCAATTTTAACAGGAAGAGAAAGGAGGAGAAGAGAGGAAAAAACATAAATAATCATTTTCTCCCAGGAAGCCTGCTTGCTTTTCCTCTTGGGGTCACAGAGTAAAGTATGTCTGTTTCTGAATGAATGTTTGAGGATCTACTCTCATACGACAAGGTTATTACTGGTAGACAAGGCTAGATGCACCTTGTGTGTCAGATAGCTAGTTCACAGCAATTTCTTTGTGCTTAATAATAGGTGTCAATTCTTGAGAAATTAGTTTTCTTTCTTTCATATGAATGATGCCCACATATTTACTCTCAGCTTAATACCAATGGTTGGAAACTCAGACTGGGTGGCATCCACGGACCACACAATACAGATTCATTCAGGAGAGCATCAGGGTTCTGGCTATCAGTGTTGGCATACAAAATATATTTCTGGGAAAAGTTTTTTCAAAAAAGTTGGTGTAATTATGCATTGCAGAATAGCAGGACTTGAAGACCGTGCTTATTAATATGCATAAACATCCAGTACATACAATTCAGGCAATTTGATTGTCAGAGCCTGTGTCAACACAATGTATCGTTTACTTGGCTCTCCACAATGAATGTGAAGTATGTAGAGCAGCTATATCTTCCATAGAATGCAACAATGGTCTTGGGTTTTTCCAGCGTATGGATAATTCTCTATAGTTACTTTAAATTTTTTATCCTCATAATTTTTTCTTACAAAAATATTTGCTTTCCTTTAAATCGTTTTTTAATGTTAAGAATGTACTTTTCAGCTAAACATTTTGATATTCTATGTGAAAATTCATAACAAAATGGTACTATGAAATGTAAACACAGTGACATTTTGAGAATGTTTTATTGGAATCAATTTTTAGAAACAAAACATTTCGCTATCTTCAGTAAACTCTTTCTGGCATAATTTTTTTGGCATGTCAGCATTGTTGTATTTCAAGGTAAACAAAGTCTTTTCGAAGACTAAGAGCACTTTATGGGGCATGAATCTTGTTTTTCACACAGCTCTACCTTTTCTCTTTAGAGAACTTTGTGGCAATCAAGTCCTCCTGAAAGTTTTCCATCTTTTTCTTCCCTATCTCTGTGTTTCTCCAGCAACC
Source organism: Buteo buteo (assembly GCF_964188355.1). Lineage (NCBI taxonomy): Eukaryota > Metazoa > Chordata > Aves > Accipitriformes > Accipitridae > Buteo > Buteo buteo. Next base: position 32,777,287 of record NC_134171.1, on the reverse strand, counting down.
AGCAGTTTGTTACAGTTATGGCCAGAACTGTTGCTTTAGATTCTGATCATAAAACCTCTAACCTCTGTGAAGGTCTGAAAAATCAGTCTCTTACAGGGATAAGACGACTGAACATCCCCAAATGTACCATTTTATACATACAAGTAATTCTGTGCTTTTAGTGAGTTCCATCACAGTAGATTGGTTTACTTATCTCAGTAAAGGTGCATGTATATCTATTTCCAGGACTTCAGCTGTTGCACAGTTAAAAAGTCCAAGCTTGTAACTGAGAAATGAGATGAATAGGAGATGTTTTGATGATGTTTATAAAGTTTGTAATTTATTATTGCATTGCACTGTCTTAGTTTATATATTTTCTGCATTTTTATGTGTATATGTTCTGTATTTTTATATTTTTTGTAATTGCATTTGCATAGGAATGTACTGGCAAAATGGTTAATGAAGACATAGGAAAACATAAAAAACACCACCACCTCCACCAAAAATCTCACTAGCAAGAGAAAAAAAATCTGTCCCTCTCAGGATTTACTTCCATGGGAGTTTAACAGTCTTTATCACTTAGCAAGGTGAATGAAAGGTTCTATGGTTCTATTTAGTCACTTCACAGGAAGTGAAGCTGTTATTTGAGTTAATATACTATATAATATAACTCTAACCTAGAAATGGTGAATGTTTAGGCTGTAAATTTGTCCTAGTCAGGATTTGACGTTATTTGGAATAGAAGGAGGATATTATTTAAAGAACTACCAGGGCTCGGTAAACATTAGGGTGTATTATTTTAAAATTGATATGTAAGCCCAACCTGTTATTGAAAGCAACAGAATTTAGAAATTTTACGATTATATTGTATGAAACTTATTATAAAACACAGTTTATCCTTTAGCTCAATCAGCAATAAGATATTGTTATTAAGCACCAAAAGAAATACACTGCTCATATCAAAATAACGGTTATAAAACATAGTAGAGCTTATAGGCATATTATTAGAACAGGGCATATTATCAAAGTAAAGGAGTATTTGGAAGAAAAATTGTGACAAAAGATGGTATTTGCCACATATTTAGATCTCTTCAGTGTTGACTGTGCTGCTTTGGATGAATTACTGCAGAACTAATGTATTAATTTGGCTGGTCTGAATATGGTTTAAAGCCTTGGGTTTTGTCATATTTCTTTTATTATTTCTGGTATTCTAATAGACTTTATCATGTCATTCTAAGTTGTTTAAAAAAGCAAGAGCTTAAGAGCAAACCTAAGTTCTAAACTTAATCTTAATGAATTCTAGGCTGTTCCTTTAAAAAACAAACAGACAAAAAAAAGAACAAAAGCGAAGTTTATTTCTGTTCCTCATCTGAAAAATATTGGGGTATTTCCTTCTCTATATAAACTGCAGGAAGTTATAGTTTCTTAGAAATATTGACTATTTATATAATGATCCACATGTTTGAACCCTTATGGTCACAAATGTCAAATAGAGGCGTCAACATCTTGAATTCCAGCCCAAACTCACTTCCATAGAACCATGCTGCCTGTTGCTCTAATTAGGGAAGGTAAGACAGAAATAAGTATTTTGCTGTTTACAATAATTTGCCTGAAAAAGTTCATTTCACTGAAGCAAGCAACAAGACAAGAGTCTTAAATTAATATACACTATTACTATGCTAAGATAAAGACTTTAGAGGCCTCCCCTAGCATTTAACACCATAATATGTCTTTCTCAGAAAAAAAAAATAAAATGAATGACAGTGAATTTTGAGCATATGCTATATGTCAAAGCCCAGAGAATTTATTTAAGTTCTCTGAAATACAGTGTTCACCTTACGGAGGAGTCACATGTGACTGTACTGATAGAACACTACTTCATCAGTATGTGCTGTCACTTGCTTCTTTTAAATCTGATGCTCCAGTTGAACGATGAGTGAAAAAGGCAAATGACCATTAAAAAACCAAAACAAAACACACCCCCCGTTACGGATGCACAACTAACCAAATCCAACAGGTGTTAAAACTCAGATTTATTCTTCAGCAAAAGTTAGTTAGAAGTCCAGTAACATTTTATAAAACCACAGGCTCAATGATGTGAAAAGAATTAATCCTACACAGCCAATTTAAGAATCCTTAAGATTTAAAGTGATGACTCAAAATGCACATATCACTCCCCTAACAGCTGAGGGCTCTGTCCCTTGAGGAGTTGCCTCGGGCAGTGCCCCAACCCAAGGGGGAGTCCCCGACTGCAGACCCGCTGCTCCGAGGAGGAGGACTGATTCCCACATGGCCTCTGGTGGGACCCCGTTTGTACCCCTGTCGAATCTGACCTGTGGTCATTTCATTCTATTGGCCAAGAGGGTCACCTTGGTGTACCTGGCGCATCTCGACTGGCCAGTTAAAATTTCAGCCTGTGGTCTCCAAGGTTTCCTTCCCCTTCTCCCTGCCTGGAGAAGCTTTGTTTCCTGCTGGCAGGATGGTGGGGGGAATGTACTGCCCACCCCCTCCCCCCAAAAAAAATCCTGTGTGCTATTAGTGTGGAAGAGAAGACAATCCCTGCCTCCAAACTTCTGCAAGTTTTCCCACCTGGGCTGAGTTAGGGCTATGAGCAGATGCATCTTTCCAGAGTATCTGATGTGATGTTGATATGAAGAGCTCTGTGAGAAAATGAAATAGATTTAAAAAACATGCTTGTTTATTCTGTGTGTTCTCATTGTTTAAATTAATTCAACATTCTTGCAAATGAAAGAGCACTATCCTTGGATGTAAAGCAGATTCTATTTGCATTCCTTGCACTGCAATCTTGTTGACACATACTGGGTATCTGTTTCCAGAATGGGCAAAGTCAGTGACCCATACTCCTTAGTAAATGAAGTTCAAGCTTTCTATTGCATTCTTAAAAATGAATGTATTTCAGTCCTGACCTTCATCGCTTGCTCTGATCCCAGCCCTGAGCCTTTTCTAACCAGAGACTGCCAGTCATAAATAATGTGCTACATTTTGTAATGGTTTTTCACTGTGAAAAGAATATCACATAGAAATTGAATGAGATCACTGGCTGTATTTCTACTCGTGCTTGACAGAAGCATAGCTCTCAAATCTGAAAGGTGCTTTACATGCTTTACACCCAAGACACCCAGGTCAAGCACTAACACAGCTATTACAAATACAGATTCTTCAAATAGATACAATGTTTTTTCAACTCATGTTAAGAAAGTGAGTAATGGAAAAGTTAAATAATACAACCTTTGTTAGTATAATTCATAGAGAAAAGGTCAAAAGAAAGTACCTAGCTAAGCCCTAGATATGATGATGCTTCTCTAGAGTAGTAAGTCTCAAAGAGATCTTCTGTGTTATCTTTATGCCATAGTCTTAAGAAGCTGGAATAGTATTCTCTGTTTAAATGACAACATAAGATGTTTTTGTAAGTTTGCGATCTTTCTCCTATTCAATCAAAGGCTTCAAAAGCTTTACTGTTGGGTCATCCCATGAATCACTTAACCTTGATCCAATAACTAGTGCAAAACAAGAATATCTATATTCTTATACACATATGTGTAACTGCAGGAATGTGTGCATGTTCATGTATGTATATGCATTTTTATAAAGGTGAAATACTGAGTTAATGAGACACACAGCTGTTCAGCAAATGAGTTTCTCCATGTTTCCCCAGTATCTAATTCTGCTTCAGATTTAGATATACACAGATACCTTTTAGAAGTTTAATAACTGTACAATTTATTCTATTGAAGACATAGTAAGCATTTAAAATAATAAGATGAGATTCAAGACTTGTGCAAATTTATTTTTATTTAATAAGGGCTACTCTGGAAAAGACTCTGCTTTAACATCAGGCTAGTTAGAAGCTTAGGAAATACAAACACTCGTCAGATAACATTCTGACTTTTGTATCCATATAAAAAAAAAAAAAGCTTCAAATTTTCTGTAGCCATGGACATTATAGAGTTTACAGTAACTAAGTTGTCTTAAGTGAACCAATGGTGTTGGATCCACTGAATGGTGCAGAGGTATTGTGTTGAAACTGACTGGCTTCCACAAACTAACTGAATAGTTGAAATAATTAGAAAACCAGATAATTTAATTGTATGGATGATCCAGGTCAGAGCTTGCATACACTAGGACTAGAGCAGCTTTCATTACTGCTGACTTTATTGCGGCCTCAAATGGGCCTTATGTGAAACACAGGTGATACAATGGCTTTGAAATAGCTCTGTTCATGGAGCTGAGCTCTGCTCAGGAAAGAGCTGCTGTTAATCAGCAGCTTTGAAAGTACCTAAGTCATTATAAAAAGACAATAATAATTCTAAAACTTGACTAGATTCATAATATATAAAAAACATTGAAGTTTATCAACTCTTATTGATACCTGGCTCTATTTTAAGTTTGATTTTTCTCCCTGGGAAATCTTACTTTCTGCCTCAATATTACTCTGAGCACAAGCACAGAATCTTCTTTGATGTCACAAGCTCTAGTTTATGAAAACTTCAATACGTGAGAACTACAGGCACCTATGCAGTCACTTTTTGCTACTTTCTTTAAAATGAATGTGATGGTCTTTCAAGAAACCCAAATTAACCAGAATTTGGAAGTGCAATAACAAAGCTGCTGAGTAAAGAGGAGTTTATTATTTATAACACTGAATCAAATATAAAAGAGAGCCCCAGCTGTATTGTATCAAGCTTAATCTAAGAATACAGCTGATAGGGATTCCTTAGTTTACAGCTAGTAACTAGTCCTTCAGCCTTTCCGCTGCAGTCTAGGTGGAATATATTAGAATGTGGAACTGTAATTTCATTATCCAAGATTCTCAAATACAGCCAAAATTGAGGGATACATGATACACAGTGAGAATTTTGATTAACCTGTGTTCAGACCTGATTAAAATTTCTCGATATTTCAGCAGTGTTGCTTCCAAACATTAGGGGCTTAAAGATTACAGGAATCAACTTGTCTAAGTAAAATAATGTCACCATAGAGTAAAAATACAAAAATAATCTCCTGCCTCTCCTTGATACCAACAACCATATTTAGAAGTCTTAAGTATTTTCAAATCCCTTTTTAAATGTTTTGTATTTTAAGACTTCTCATGACAACAACATCTTTAAATTTAGACAATGCTTTAAAAGATATCAATTTTAAGCCTATATCAGGAAATGTATTTAATAGAAATAGCAAGTTAAAAACTTCCTAGAAGGTACTTGTGTTTAAAACAAAATGAAACAATTCTTAAGGATAAAAAAATTCCCGTTTCCACTGGTAGGTTATTCATCTTATACAACATATAAATTAAGTCAATAAAAAGTTGAAGCAGTATATGAAACTTATTTCCAAGACATGGTGCCTAATATCAACTATTAATGCAGGCTAAACACATACAGGTTGGCAAACTTGCATTTCTAATTCTCCTGTTTATAAATCACTGTCTGTCCTAGAGCTGCTGTTGTATCAGGAGACCTGCTTTCTATCAAACCTATAAAATGCAATCCAGTTTTGCCTTCTCAAGACTTTGTGGAGCATGTTTCCTCCTCCTAGATTCTAAATCATCTTCCTCTGCTGCCACATCACCTTGCAAAACTTTGAGGGAAAGAAAAGATGGGTTAACTTTGTGTTTACATGATATAAATACACACACACGTGTATAGTGTATTATAGCCTTAGGCACAAACAAGTGTTTATGATCAATTACACTGGATCAGACCCTTTTGTCCTCTCTTCTCTCCATTTTCCAATTCTTGTTCTTCCCCCAAACACCTTGATTCCTCCATTTCTCTGCTTTTATCTCCATCCATGTAAAAAGCCCAAACATAATTACTTTTTCCCCAGTGGCTTTGCCACATTTGTACCAAAATTTGGTATTTCTGTACTGTTCCCTAGGTAATATCAACCCTGTGTAGTATGACTTACTGGTATTACTTACATAGTTATCTTGATAATACTGATTGGTATTACTGATACACTTACCTAGGTACTGCTGGCAACACCAGGTTGTACTCCCCAAAAGGTCCTCAATGCTCAACTCTAATTATCTGCAAAGACCAGCCATTTCTCACATAACTGCCCCTTAACAGTCTGTGAAAGCTGGTCATTCCTCACAGCGCTATGCGTAACTTTTGTCAGCTTCTCACTTTGCTATTTGCTACGTCCAGTAACTTCTGCTTGGTAGTTTCCCATTTTCTGTTCAGTAAACCTCAGGCCAGGGTCCTCTGCCTGCATACTTTAACAATGTCCTCCCATGAAGGTGAAAAATTAGTAAGCCGAAGAACTGCCTGTGGTTATCTGAGCTCCCTTAGAAATTTTCCAAACAGCAATTAAGTAAGTCTAGTATTCTGCTAAATTTAGCTTTAGGTAACAACATTCCACTTTTAGGTAATAACATTTTGTACATGCTTTTTTTCCCCCTCAGAAGAAGGAAAAAACCTCACCTCTTCTTCCCTCAGTTCCTACTATTGTCACATCTACTGGTAGAAAGTCTGATCTCAAGAAATTCCCCAGCTCCTTCATGTTTTCAGCTGTCTGATGCACAGTCTCTCTACTAGCAAGTGAGTGGAGAGAAGTGATTGGAGGCTCCTTCACTGGAGCATATATTTTAACTTCTGCACCATACATATAACTGTGTGTGAAAGCACTTTGTGCTAAAGCTTTCTTCAGTCATGACTCAAGATGAGGATATCTGCTTAAAAAGTGCAATAGTTCCTTGTTTCCAGGGGCAGGAAGGGAGCAAGGTCAGCCCCCTAAGTTCCAGGACAGTCCCCCTTCCACTGTCTATTTGCCACCATTAAGTAGAAGGGATCCAACTAACCTTAAATACAACTTTAGGCTCCTTCTTCCCTCATGACACAGCAGCTAATGGCAAATTGCAAGTGTTCATAATTCCCCAAGATGAAGCCAAATGATAACAAGTGAGGACAGCTTCAGAGAATGAGGGGGAAGATGAATATGGGAAAACAGTAAAAAAAAAACGTAGGAAAAGGAGTGGAGTAAATCCAACCAGATATTAAAATTGTTTGTAACAAACAAAAACCCCAAAAGCCTAGAGTAGAGGAGAAAAAGACTAGAAACATTTCTAGGAAGAAAAAGCCCATAATATGGGAAATTAAAAGAAAAATCTTGCCAAAATATGACAAAAATACAGGGTGAAAGAAGGAAAGATCTTGAGAGAAATTATTTTAGGTGAAAAAAACAAGCAAAAAGTCCTATTTCTGTGAAGGAGAGATTATGATTTCCCTGTTATTCATAAAGATTTCAATAATGTCTGTTAAAAGCTTAATGGAAAATACAACAGAAAATGAAGCCCTACTTGAGGTATGGAAGGCTGCTTTAATTTGCCAGGGTATATTTTTAATAAGCTTTCTTCTGAACTGAGAGGGTGCTCAGCAATTTTTAAATCCAGATTGTAAACTTAGTTGCTTGTGAAGAATTTTGAAACTGAACACTCATTACCCAATTTTTAGAAATCCTTTAAAAACTTTTAATCAACTGAATTTCAGAATCTTTTTCAGATGAGTCTACCAACCCTTTTCAAACTTTCCAGTCAAATCTGAAGTTAGGTGATATGGTGAAGAGCACAATAATAATAGTTATGCTTAAGCAATTCTGCTTCTCATAGGCAAAAGGAAAATTTGTCACACCATACATCTCTAAAACTAAATAATAAAATATTAAGCTAGATTAAGCCTGAGGGATTTAAAATAAAATATTAATATTTGGTTTGAAGGACATTTTGGTTAATTGTATATAAAAGGTAACAGCAAAATCTATTTATCTTACTTTTATGTAAACTTTGTTTTACAAGAGAGGTTTGGGTTTTTTCTTAATGAGAAAATCAGGAATGTTCTGAATTTCTGTGTTAGGTCATATAACATCTTTTTGGCCTTGAAAGATCTCTTCTTCGCTGTTACAGTTGCTGACCGTTTATGGACAAAATGCCTAAAAGCGACAGCCAGTTTGAACGGTTAGTTCTTGTAATAGATATATCTAATGCAGCCAGAAGGAAGAAAGTCTGGTAGATGGGTCTTATATAGTGTAGCTCCCCAATAGCTTCCTTTACAAAAGATCTTGTGTACCTTGGGATGTGCGTTGGAGGCAAGGATGTGCGGATGGATGAGGCTGAACAAGCTTGCAGCAGTACCTTGGGAGCCACGTTCAATGAGCGGGTGTGTGCCCCGGACTGAAACTGCAGACCAAACCTGCTGAAGTGTGGTCATGATGGAAAAATAGTAGGCTGTAAGTGTGCATCAAAATTCATTTCCATCTCCCTTCCCATCAGGACCTTACGTGTGAAGAGGGAAATAGGCCAAAGAGAGACTTTTTATGCTGTGCCATTTAAAAAGTTTATTTAAAGAGGTGTACAGGCCAAATTGTTGCACAGCTCATCTGAGCTGTCTCCCAGGGTGCTCAGCTGGAGGCATTTGCACTTTCACGTGTAATGTATTTGTTGACTAGAGAGCTAAATCATTAGCAGTATGTGTTTAAAATCTTACTTGAAAACTAAGAATCTATGTGTATCCAGTCCATGATTTGAATTATAAACTGCACTTGAAACTCAGAAATATTTACTAAGTAAATATATTCTTTAAAAAATACTTCGGGTGTGTATACACAGCCTTACACCATAGGAACAGAAACTGCATTTAATAGGCAAAATACCAGAGAAGATGGGGGAGATTTTTTATTAGATGTGACCCACTATTTTCAGTATCTGTGGAATGCTCAGGATATATTTTTTTATTGGACTCTCTGTTGTCATCCTAGAAAACACTATGGACTTTTTCACAATTATTAGGTAGCCAGAGGTTTGATATTGAAATCTGAATATTCAAGAACCTAAAGACACAACAGAGCTTCAGCGCTTGCTAAAATTGCTTGAATTTGCAAATGACTAAGTAAACAGAAATACAGCACAGTTTATAAAATGTTAAAGCTTTTACGTATCTCGTGAATATTATTTATAATAATAAAATAAATAGGCCCATTTTAAAATGAGGAAAGTGGAGAAATAAAGAAAGACTTCCAGCTGTGTTTGCACTACATGATTAAAGGTAATAAAGCAATGTGGACATGGTTTACTGAGAAGAGAAGTCATATTTTATTTATATCAATTCTCCTTTACTTTAATAAACCATGATTTAAACACACACACACGCACGCACGCACATACACCTTTATTTATATTTAAACCCAGCTTCCAGTCTAATTTCTCTGTCAGGGGTGCCAAATGAAATCTGAAAGCAATTCCAAAGAGTTAAAACACAACTGGAGGTAGGGACGCTCTTCTAGCTTAACTTGAACTCCTCCAGGTGGCAGCGAATCGCAGGCATCGCAGCTCCTTGGGGCATCATTGAAAACCTAGTCACAAATATATGGGTCATGTGTGAGAGTGCACAAAAACAACAGGTTTTTTGGCTTGGCAGACAGCCTGCTTGCCTGCCTACCGAGCAAAGAAAGTTTAACATTCAAGGAGGGCGAGTCTTTAAGGCTGGGACTCTGGAAGGAAATTATGATGACCTGGCAGTGACCCCATTTTTATCGCACCAATTAACAAAATCGTCTATTGGCTTTTTGAGGCCTCTTGAACTGAAACGGAGACAAGTGCGCAAAGTCTTCCGCTGAAGAGTTAGAGGGGTATCCGAGCCTGTCGGCACGGCGGCAGCCCGCATCGGCATTGCTGCTGCATCGCAGCCCCAGCGTGCTGGCAGCCCTGGCCCCGCAGCTGGCTGCTGAGCCTGCCAAGCAGCCAGCAGCTGCTGCTGCTGCTGCTGCTGGAGAAAATGTTTTCTACAGCTGAGCAGCTTGGGCCCGCGACTGCCATGCAAAGGCTTGAAATAATAGTTTGAAATGGTGAGGGATGTGGCACCGGGAATTGAGCATTAAAAGTTTCTGTTACAAAACACAACAAAAATGTTTAATCAAAGACAAATGGCCTTGAAAACACTAAGTGGTGATTTGTTTGAAATAACAGAAGATAGGAAAAATGAAGCACATTAGGCGTTTTCTTTAGCTACTTGCAGCCTAAAGGTTTGGGGGGCGGGGGGAGTTGCTCAGTTCAATACGTAATTTGTTTGGCTGTAATGTGCTGATAAACAAAAGGCATCTACGAATACTAAATCTTACGTGGTCTTTCGGTGATAACTTGAAGCAACTTCTATGATGCAGTATAAGTCCCCAGAAAACATCTAAAGCAATTCACAGCCAAGCAAAGGTTTTGAGGAAGGATGCTCAGTGTTTGGTCTTGGGCTCAAATTTGGGTATCTGAAGGAATATTCTGAGTCACAAAAGTATAATACTTCCACCAACTCCAAGCTGCAGACAACCCCCCCCCCCCTCCAATGGCTCTTGATTAGGCTCTTAAACATGGATTTAAGAACTGAACTCTAGACTTATTTTTACAGGCTTCCCGCTTTGGCTTGGAGGTGCAGCTGCACTCAGGAAATGAGGATGTAAAAATAGCATCTTCTTGGTTAAGGATTTGGCCCATGTAAGTATGTATCTCTTCCAACTCATAACAGTGTATTTCACTGATTAAAAAAAAAAGTCACACAAAAAGCTTCCCATTTATTTCTATCAATCACATGTATTTCAGGACAAATGTGCTAAAAGAACACACACTGGTTTCTATTCTGCTTGAATACATGTTAACTTAGAGCTTTACGAGGTATTACCTCCAGACATGCTGGCGAGTACATTTTTATTTGTCTGGTTGGTTTTGGGGTTGTTGGTTTTTTTTGCAACAAAGCTATGCCCTGACAGCTGCTTTTCTTAGGAGCGATGAAGCTGTCAATCATGAGAGTGAAGCCCATAAGAGCAGAAGACGGCTTGCTCAGCAGCAGCACCTGGGCTTGGGAACTCATTACCACAAATCTCCCTGGCTTCAGAGCAAAGTGAAAAACTCACTTCCTTGGCTTAGCTCTCACTTTTTCACGTCTCCAAATGAAGGTGAGAAAAAGGAAGAAGAGAGAAAAGAGGCAAAGGGAAAAGGAAAGCAAAGGAAGAGATGGGGGGAAGGTAGAGAATACCCCACTGCTCTTTAAAAGTATCCTCACTTAACACGAGAAGTTAAGAACATGAAATATTACACACAAACCATTATCAGCTATGAGATTTAAAACATGTTTTAGAACATTAGGTGTTCAGAAATCGTACTTTTAGGCAAACTAGGAAATCTAAACAGACAGATTCCTGCACTTTTCATTTTAAGTGTGACATGACAAAAGATTCATGGGTTTCAGGACCAGAAGTGAACATTATAACCATTTAGTTCATCTGCAGTTTAAAACAGACCCATATTACCTGAGGATCCACCTTCACCGGGTCCATGATTTTGGTTTGATTGGTAGTGTGACCTTTTGGAAGACCATGAGGAATGCATCTCGCACTGCAACTAGGTATGTGCAATCAGATATGCTCTCATCTTCTGAGCACTTGTGGTCTAGACCACTGTTTGTAGTCTAGAGGGTGTACTTTTATTTGCATGGTTTGAATTTGGGTCCCCATTGGTTTTCATTGGTTATGTGTAACTCAACGTCTCTCACTTTCTAAGTAGTTCCACAGACTTAAGACAAGCACTGCAGCTTATTAAGGGGAAGCATTTGCATTTTTTTGAAACATTCCATGTATTTCAAATTCTCCCTCACCTCAAGGGCATGGAGTAATTATCAAATTGGTGCAAATGCAGAAAAACAATACTACTAAGATTTACAAGTCAGCCTCAGTTCTCTTTCTAATTAATGGGTATTACACTTTACTCCACAAATGCTTTAATAGAGGATTTTTCTGGATGTAAGATATGATATAATAATTAACTAAGTCTTGAAACTCTCCATCACTTGAAGTTCCCTGGTGTTACACAGACAAAATTATAGTGCCTTCTGACTTCTCTTCTTTATGTGCTGCAATTAACATAATGATAGAATAGCCAATGAAAATGTTACTACCTTGTTACATCATTTTTTAAACTGGCATTTAACTTAGAGGGTGTTTGGAGGGGACAGGGAGGGTTCAGCTACAAGAAAAATTAGTACTTATAATCTACAGTACATCTGCATCTTCATTGAACTGTACAATTTCATGCAGAATCATTTGATCAATCACTGGTTTTTTTGCCATGATCTAAAAGCTGGCTTTTCTTTGAAAATCCTAAATTCAATTGAAAGTCTTACATTTTCAATTGTTTACTTCACTGGAGAAAGTGACAGTATGCCTCTCACTGACTTTTATAAAGATTAAATGTTTAATAATTTCATATACAAAACCATGAAATTAAACTCAGTTAATTTAATATTTTGTTTTATTAATGCATGTAATGTGAATATTTGCACATTCTGGAGATAAGAGGTCTTGTTTTACTGATAAGCAGATGTAGATATATATGTATAGATACCTATTTTTAAGGCTGGCACGGAAGTCTCTGATGGGATAAAAGCTTTTTCCTAAGGGATTGCAGCACTGAGAACATTTCTACACATGTCAGACAGCAATCCCAGAAGTGACTTTTTTATTCTGTCAAGTAGACTGTAGCACAGAAGTTTATAGTATGCTGGATTGGTCAACCATGACGACAACATACAAGTTGGATTTAGATCACATCAGTCGATGTCGATTTACTTTCAGAAAGCAAGGCATCAAATAGGAACAGTGTTTCCAGAGTTCCCACCATTCCTACTTCAGCTGGGTTACTTTTTTCAAGCCAGGCTCTGAGCTGACCCTTCTCCTCTCAGAGCCATGTCAGTAGAATGGTTTAACATGACATTTTAGTTATTAATACTCATTACTCTCTCACATTTACTGTATTTGTATGACTACATAAGTAATATTTGACCCAATGGTATAAAATGCACAGTGATTAGATGTTCCAATTACTGTATCAGAATGTCATATTCCTATCACTGTAAAGATGCAAGAACAGTATGGACAAAATATTGATTCATCTATTAATCATCAGTTAATCCTAGGCAATAAGTCTCTGTACTGCAGAGAGTAAACATAGCAAAAGAATTTTTATACCTATGCCTGTGATTTTTCAGTCTATTTTTCACTGGTCTGACTGTAACTACATCAAAAAGCCATACTGAGTAATAGTATTTTCTTAATATAGAAAGATGTTGCAAGTCAAGTTTTTAATTTTTCCAGCAGTGAATAGATATATTTCTTGGATGCTAGGAGCTTACACAACAGCAAATAAGTTTAGCAGATTGACAATGTGTGTGTCTGTCCTATTTCTTACTCGTCACATTTTTTTTTCCAATTTGCTCTTTATGATTATCTATAACCTCTATTAAATTACTTTTTACTGCATATTTTATTTGAGTATCATTCACTGAAATAGGTCAGGGCAGATAAGTCCCATGTTGTAGACAGTGGTCTGAGAAGTTATTACCTCCGTAAAAGCCCAATATAGAGGTGATTATCCCGCTACATTCAGCATTGATGCGACCTTACCTTGAATACTGTGTGCAGTTCTGGACCCCACAATTTAAGGATGTGAAGGTCCTTGAATGCATCCAGAGGAAGGCAACAAAGCTGGTGAAAGGCCTGGAAGGCATGTCCTGTGAGAAGCGGCTAAGGACTTTGGGCTTGTCTAGCTTGGAGAAAAGGCGGCTGAAGGGCAACCTCATTGCTCTCTACAGCATCCCAAGGAGGGGAAGCAGAGAGGGAGATGCTGATCCCTTCTCCCTGGGATCCAGTGACAGGATGCGTGGGAATGGTTCAAAGCTGCACCAGGGGAGGTTTGGACTGGGCATTAGGAAACATTTCTTTACCGAGAGGGTGGTCAAACACTGGAACAGCCTTCCTAGAGAGGTGGTCGAAACTTGTCAGTGTTTGAGAGGCATTTGGACAATGCCCTTAACACCATGCTTTAACTTTTTGTCAGCCCTGAACTGGTCAGGCAGTTGGACTAGATGATCACTGTAGGTCCCTTCCAACTGAAATATTCTATTCCATTCTATTCTGAGAAATCACAAAGTCTTTTCTATTCTAATATGAAGAACAGTCTTATTCATATTTTGTATTTTGTCTGTCCCAATTATTTTTTACATTTAGAAAGGGAAACTCTGGCTTTCAAAGAAAATAAAATTTTAAGGAAATCCAAGCTATCCGGCTGGATTGGAAATTAACTACTATCTCCACATGTTCCTGCAAATAGTCTGTAAATGCTTCTTATGATCACCCCTCACCTTATTACTGTTTTGTGCTTATCATGGTTTAACCTCAGCCAGCAACTAAGCACCATGCAGCCGCTCACTCACTTCCCCACCACCCAGTGGGATGGGTGAGAGAATCAGGAAAAAAAAAAGGTAAAACTTGTGGGTTGAGATAAGAACAGTTTAATAGGACAGAAAGGAAGAAAATAATAATGATAATAATAACAATAATAATATGGCAATAATAATAATAATAAAAGAAATGAAATATATAAAACAAGTAGATGCACAATGTAATTGCTCACCACTTGCTGACCAATGCCCAGTTAGCTCCCGAGCAGCAATCCCCACCAGGCCAACTCCCCCCAGTTTATATACTAGACATGACATTACACTGTATGGAATGTCCCTTTGGCCACTTTGGGTCAGCTGCCCTGGCTGTGTCCTGTGCCAACTTCTTGTGTCCCTCCAGCCTTCTCGCTGGCTGGGCATGAGAAGATGAAAAATCCCTGATTTAGTCTAAACACTACTTAGCAACAATTGAAAACATCAGTGTGTCGTCAACATTCTTCTCATATCGAATCCAAAACATAGCACTGTACCTGCTACTAGGAAGAAAATTCACTCTATCCCAGCCGAAACCAGGACAGTGCTTTATCTCTTGTCATAATTATATCTGACTTAAAGAGGCATGATTGGAGATACTAATTCTGGTGATGCTGTTTATCTGATGCAAAGGGAGCCCAGACAATGCAAAACAACAGTCTACATGAAAGTCCATGAGCATGGCAGTTTCCACTGGAAGAGAAAGTATTCAGAAGTTAACCTAGCAATTAAATTGACACTATAAAAATAGAGAGACAATTCTCACAGAAAGGAATGGGTACTTAGACCACAGCTTTATGTGAACTACACTAACCATTACCTTATAGTCCTGTGTGCGCACACTTGTGTGTCCCCAGCAAAATGAATTCTAAATTCTTCAATGGGACATTAAACAATTTCAGGTCATGTGCAAGGAGGTGCCTGCCGACCTCTCAATCTATGGCTGCACTAAGCAGTTGTTTTGGGTTTGTGTGGCAGTTTTTTTGGTAGCGGGGGAGGGGTCCACAGGGGTGTCTCCTGTGAGAAGCTTCTGGAAGCTTCCCCAGCTCCAAGTCAGGCCCACCTCTGGCCAAGGCCGAGCCCACCAGTGACGGCAGTAGCGCCTCTGGGAGAACAGATTTAAGAAGGGGAACCAGTAGTGAGTGGGGGGATTGGAATGTGAGAGGACCCCTCTGCAGAAACCGAGGTCAGTGAGGAAGGAGGAGGGGATGCCCCTGCAGCCCGTGGTGAGACGGCAGGCTGTGTCCCCCAGCCCATGGAGAGGAGCGGGGGAGCGGAGGCCCCCCAGGATGGCTGTCACTCCATGGGAAAGCCCACGCTGGACCAGTCTGTGACTGAAGACCAGCCCGCAGAAAAGACCCACGCCAGGGAAGTTTGTGAGGAACTGCAGCCTGTGGAAGGAACCCACGTTGGAGAAGTTCGTGAAGGACTGTCTCCCGTGGGAGGGACCCCCCGGTGGAGCAGGGGCCGAGTGAGGAGTCCTCCTGCCCCTGAGGAGGAAGGAGCGGCAGAGACAAGGTGCGGGGAGCTGACCCCAACCCCCACCCCCTGTCCCCCTGCGCCCCGGGGGGAGGAGGGAGAGAGAACCGGGAGTGGGGCTGAGCCGGGAAGGAGGTAGGGCTGGGGGGGAAGGTGTTCTGAGGTTTGGGTTTACTTCCTAATATCCCTGTTTTGATTTGATTGGTAGTAAATTAAATCGATTTTGTTTCTTCCCCAAGTTGAGCCTGTCTTTTGCCCGTGACCATAAGTGGTGAGTGATCCCTCCCAGTCCTTGTCTCGACCCACGAGTGTTGCTTTATATTTTCTCCTCCTCATCCCACCAGGGCTGGAGGGGGAGGAGTGAGCGAGCAGCTTTGTGGTGCTTTTTTATCGGCTGGGCTTAAACTGCGACAGCAGTAGAGCCCAGTAGCAGTAGATGTGAACAGAGCAGACAGTGCTGAGGAGTGACATGTACAGTACATGCTCTTCAAGATCTTATTTCAGGCTAGCTCTAGCCTGACCCTGAGGACTGAATGCTCATCAGTAATTGGAGGGCACAAGGGTGCTTCTGGAATATATTTTCTGGCTTCTCATAACTCTGGTTATGAGAAAACACACTTCAGGACTTTCAGTGGAGACAACTGGAAAGACAGTGATAACCACAGGGCACTAAATGGAGACATGAGGAAGAGCTCTTCAGAAGTGCACCACCAATCCAAAATAAAACACTAATGAAGAAGCACCTGCAGAAGAGGCATTAGGTGTGAATTTTAATCCCTCCTGACAGGTGA
Organism: Buteo buteo; assembly: GCF_964188355.1. NCBI lineage: Eukaryota > Metazoa > Chordata > Aves > Accipitriformes > Accipitridae > Buteo > Buteo buteo. The sequence goes on along the minus strand of NC_134171.1, from coordinate 32,760,771 downwards.
TGGGAATGAATTGTGGCCTTCCCAGCTTGGGTGAGTAATATAATTAGATAAAACAGTGGTAGTATCAGCAGTGCTCTGTCTGGCTGCCATTTTCTGAAAGAAAACCCACTGTGCACCTTAATGAAGTCTACTGTACAACCACTTTATGTGCTGTTTGGTGCCTGTTATGTTTGTGCTTGAGAATACCTGCCAAATCTGGCTGTTCACAGGATTTAGGCATATGTTTTGTGATCAGATCCTGAGAATTAGGCCCTGCAAATTCCCTGTGAAATTGGCTTTGGATGTTTTCCAGTTGGTGGGCAGGTTCTTTCTGTGGCCTTTAGCAAATCACCGTGCCAAACAGATGGCAGGTGCTGCGCCATCTTCTAATGCGTGGACACACAGCCATTTATATGGTGCATCTACACCCAAAAATGAACAGGAAAAGGAATTTGGGGTTTTTTTCTGAAAATATAATTTTCTTGAACTGTTGCAATGTGGGTTGGAATTAGGTCACTTAAACTTCATCAGGAATGTGCGTTGAATCTGTCATATAGCTTCTTTAAGCGGTTCAAACCACTCCATTTCGTGACATCATCAAAATCTCCACCTAGATAGGTAGGTGTGTAAGAGGAAGTTTTGGACCATTTGAGGCTAAGCTTTACTGACTGCAAATATAAAGAGACAAGCTGGAAAAAAATAAATAAAAATAGCATTGAAAGGGAAGTAAATCTTGTGTTGGCTTTAAGCCTGGAACTAATGAAGGCAAGCAGGGGTATGCTTGTGTGACCAGTATTTCAAAAACCAAACATACACTTTCCTGATTTTTTTTTCATGCTAATCTGGAACCCTTTGCATCATCACTGTGTACCCAGGCAACCCAGAAATCTAATCTTTCATACTTAACATTGGAGAAATATACAATGCTGTATCAAAATACACAATGCAAATATTTTCTTACTATATCTATATTGAACCATTATAGCTTCAACCAGCTTCTTACCTTTTGACTGCTTGCTGACATTATAATTATAATTAAAAGTGGTTTTTTATGGTTTCTTATCTTCAACAACCCATTAAGTTGTAAAGAAAATTATAATCCAATCATCATTATTATTATTAATGTTTACATTTATGTTTATATATTTATTCTGATATTGAGTGAATTTAATCTGTTGTGGAGATCCACAAAGAACACCAAAGTCATTAGGTTCACTTTTTCAATTAATCAGGGAAGGCCTCAAAACCAGTCCTAGAAACTTCATGACACAAAGTGTCTGTCTTTAACTACTTTCCTATGCTTGTAGCTTTGAAGTGCAAATATATGTTAGTAAACACTGAAGGTCTCAGAACAAGATCTTAGTTTGTTCTTAGAACTTAAAGACGTTTTAAGGAAATATATTCAACATAATGAGTAAAATATGATGAATTTCTAACTATAGAAAATCTGTAGTCAACTGATAGGTTATTTATTCAGGAATTTCATTTTAATTAGTAAAAGCCATGAGAACAGAATAGTTATTGGGTAGATATAGATCAGCATACAGACCTCAGATACTGGTAGATCAACTTTTCCAAATACCTAAACTAAAATAACATGAGTAAGACTCGGTATCCTCTGTGGCTCCAGAGAAAGGTCTGGTAAAAATAAAGAAGACTCTACTGATGCTGACTCAGCATTGCTGCCGTGGGGGAAGCAGCAAGCAAAAATGCACATGATTCTATTTTGGTAAATAACATGTGGTAATACAAATTGGAGCTGAAGTGTTTTTACCATTTTTTCGTCTCTTCATTTTCATCAAACCAAGAATGTATTTCATACAATAGCAGTTAAGCTTGTGACTGTGAACATATACTTAAAGACAGTAATGAACACATATTTTCCAGCACTACAGACAATTATCCTATGAATCTCTCTGTTGTGCATAATATCTAGCTCTGCAGAATCAGCTCTCTTCAGAGCTTCAGCAAATACAGTCTCAAATACACTGATCAGGTACACTTTAAGTAGCTATGATTTATGATATTCAGTTGCTAAATTCAAACACTGTACATTATATTGTCATTTTGTAGACTCAGGAGTCTACAGCGATACCAATAACTTAAAGAGTTCATTTTTTCTCACTTAACAACAATCGGAGATTTTACATCTGGAAGCTTTCATTATCCAAAGGCAATGAGGAGATGAGCCTGATTTAGAAGACTGCAGTCAAATTGGTTGAATTGCTAGTTTTGTTCCAGATAAAATTGAAATCTTTTCTGGTACGGTAAGAAGGCTGGTTTGAAGAGCAGTTGAGCTCAAGCAAAAAGCAAAATAAAGGAAAGACGGCTATGTGATACTGCTGGGGTAGTCACAGCATGCACTTCTGAATCAACAGCTGTCACTGATGGGACTCCACCAGAGGAAAGTGCTCAGCAGTGTATTCACTTAATCACTACCAGTAAGTTTTAGTAATGACTGATGTTGAGAAGACAAAATGTGTAGACATATGAGGCAGTGTAATAGCAGGACAATGAAAATTAGGAAAAATTGTTTTCATATGTTATTCAACTCATAAAGAATTCCTGACACTTCCTTTTAATAGCATAAATTTACTTTTTAAGTATTCCCAGAAATATATATTTTATATTTCAGTAATATTTTACCATTTCATGACATGATAGAAACAATCTATACAGGAGATACATATTATAAAAACAAGAGGAGATAATGTATTTTTTTAATTCTGCATAAATATCCATGTCAGCCTAACCTGTTTAGATAGGTTCTACACATATGATCTCTGTAAAAGGACAGTTCATATATAGATATATGTAAAGTATGAATTTAGCAAAAGAGGCAATTATTCCTGCCCATAAGTTGTTTCTGGCTGAAACAGCCCAATCCTGCACCATCCAGTTCCAGTAATTCTCTCCATAAAGATTAAAAAATGTGGACCTTTGTTTAACATTAAAGATGTTACTAAAATATACCATGGAATGGTTCAATAATTACTATACTGGTATAAAGATCTCTCTAGTTTTGAAACCCTATTTCTACATTCAAATATCACATTGACCCTTTTGGGGAGCAGGAGCATGAATGGTTAGTTCACGTGTAAGTAATATTCCCCCTTCCTTCTTGCTATATCCGAAAATCTTTTTTTTTTTCACTGCTTCCTAGGATACAGTCATTGCTCTGCAAAGAATTATTTTTCTCCTCTGTCCTTGATATGCAACCACAAGCTTGGTGGGATTAAAATACATTTTGTTTGCTTATATCCAGCTTAACAAATGATCAAGTTGATTTTAGCAATTTCTTGTCAGTTTCAATGAAAGTTAATGTTCCCTAATTTTTTTGCAAGACCTTTAAGTTGCATTGGTGATATTTTTATGTTTTTTTGAAATTATTGATAATTTAAACATGGAGATACAAGAACAGATCTGATAAGGACCTCCCTTTCTTCCAGTATGCAGTTGTACATCTGTGCTTTGGAAGGCATGATCCAACTCAAAAATTCCCAGCTCATCACCAAAATAAAGCTATCTCTATGGCAGAGTGTGACAGCCATTTAGTAACTCAATCTAATACAATACAAAAGGTCTGGGGACAAAAAATCATATACAAAAAATCCTTCCTCTCATTAACATACAATTTTGCTTTATAAACACTAATAAAAATTTTTATTAATGGATGGAATTTTTCCAGGTTAAATTGGTATTATTTCAATATATTATTTTTTATTTAATAAGTTCAATAGGACAAATGAAGGGTGTGCTTTTTCAGTGGGTCATTTCCCACCATATCTGAAACAAAATTCAGTGAGGAATAGCATAGGCTTTAGATAATGTGATCAGTAAATTATCTGTCAAAACAAATTCTCTTTCAGATTCTTCACAAAAGCCCTATTTAAACCAATTACAAAGCTCTCTTAAATGTTTATTTTTTTAAAAAATGTGGTCCAAACTGGATGTTTGTACAGTAGGAAAACTTGCATCTCAGAGTCTGGTGACTGGTTATAGAAAAGACACTGATGATTCTTAAATTTTAAGGCAGGAAGAACCTTTGTGGTTAATTACTACAACCCTTTTGAAAATTCCTGTCTATTGACACAGCTTTAATATGATGAGTAACATTTATTTACAGGAGGGGACTCACCAAAAAAAGAATGGTTTTGGACACAGGTCAGAAAAAGAGAATACAAATGCCAATAAGAATCTCTCTTGTATCAAACCCAGCAAACCTCTCACCAGGTCTCAGAAGTGACATGTAGTGGATGATTAAAAGAAAGGATAAAAACAGGGCGAGCATAAAAAAGTTGCACCTCTCTGGTATAGTCACTCAGTTGTTGGTAACCAGCAGTTTTAAGGACTTTTTGTTCTTGAGATTGCTTCTGACCCTTTGCTTTTATTAATTCTTGGTAGACCTATCCTACATGAATTTCTTAATTCCTCTTTTAGACATACTTTTGAGCTCTGTTGTTCCCTGGCAATTGTGACTATATTGTATTTATTTACTATGAATAAGACCTTCTCTTTAATTTCTTTTAAGCCTGTTCCCTAACAATTTTGCTATGCAATGTAAAGGGTAAACTTTCTTTGGTTGTATTATCTGTGCTGTTTGAGATTTTACATGATCCTATCATACACTCCTCCTATCAGTCATCTCTTTTCCAAAGTAAAGAGTATTTTTAATCTCCATATTTCTGATCTAACTTATATTCCACCTCTGAAACTGCCCTAGTTCTGCTGCATCTTTTTAACTGGGATGATCAGAATTACACCCACAAGTCAAGGCGTAGACTCACCAGATATTATGTAGTGTCATAATTACAATTTCTGTTCTTTATTACTTTCCTAATATTTCCTACTGCCTCTCAACACTCAGCTGATGCTTTCAGAAATCTACTCGTAATGACTACAAGATCTTTCGGAGCTCATTATTGTGCATCTATAGTAGGGTTATTGTGTTTTTCCCACCAAGCGCATTATTTTGCATTCATTGACATTGAATTTCATCTGCCATTTCATTCCCATTTACAGAGTTAATATCACAAGATATTCCTGTAGGTCTTCACAGTCAGCTGTAGATTTTAGCATACTATGCTAAACATATCTTTTGCCCACACCACTGACTCCGTCAAAGGACTCCAGCAGATCTGTGAAGCAAAAATTATGTTGCAAATCACATTCCCTTTGCATAAAGAACATTGACCTTTTCCAATGTAGTATAGTTACTTCACTATCTAATAAGTCTAACTTTCTCATAGTATTTATTGATAGCCTCAGTTTTGAAGTCATACACCTATTTCGTATAGAAATATCTGGATACCTCTTGCTGCCCTTCAGTGAAGCTAATTTGAGCTATGGATTGCTTACCATAGTCAGTATTTCACCAATTTAATATTTGAATGTCCTTAGTTCTCTTAGCTGACAAATGTATTGTATTGATGCTTTGCTACCATATATTCTATTGAATTATTCTGACATCTGACACTTCAATATGAGACAGTTGCTCCCTCCTCCTCCTCCTCATTCTTTGTGTATTGGTGAATAGAATTAATTTAACTTTTGTACTGTGGCCTTATCTTTTTTAACATCAGTCAGTGTATTTTAGTTGTCTATTAAACTTTATTTCTGGTTGGATTCCTGCTTCTGATGCATTTGAAAAAAGTTTTTTCCTGAATAACTTTTATGCAATTAACAACTTGTTCCTTGAAATCTCTTTTGCCCTTTATTATTAGGGTTTTATATTTAGCAAAATAAATATGTATTAATGGATTAAAGTTTTTACATTATTTCATTATTTTCTTCTCCTAGGACATGGCTTTAATTTTTTGTGAAAATTCTTTTTATTTCCAAGAGCTTCTTTTACTTTGCTGTTTTTGTACAATAGGTTCCTTGCTTGATTGCTTACTTCAGTTTTTAAGAGGAATTTTGATAAGCAATGTGCAGGATAATACATAGTCTTACGCAGTCTTCATTCTGTCATGAGGATTTTACTCTTCTAGCTGTTCCTTCTCATACCTTTAGTTTCCAAATTGCCGCATAGCCCAATGCTACATGTGTGGAGAAAAAAAAAAAACGAACAAAAGAACGAGGACAACATGCAGCGATACTTCCCCTGACTCCAACAGTTTATGGATCTTGGATTTCCTGAGCAAAGGTCATTGTATTTATCTTTTCAATGGATTTTTTCCATGTATTTGTCAGTAGATTTTTAACTCATGTGCTGCCTCCTTTTCTATGGTTCAGTTTCACAGATATCAGCTTTTACTTCCAAGCCCTTTAATTAACAAATATTACAGATGTAAATACTGAGCAGACATACAGTTCCATTTTTTATGAAGAGCAATTTTTGCAAAAACCATCAGCAAGAGGAACCTTCTGAAGTTTCTATTAAGGCAATAAAGATGGATGATTTGGTAGGATTTCATTTCTATCTATTTTCATAATCCCGGGTAAATGATCAGTATTAAATGAAAGATGTTTGATCTAGTGATTGTAGCATATTGGTTGAGACTGCAATTTACTCAATATGTGTAGATGAACAGAAAGTGTATGACCATGTAAAATGGGGATAGTTTAATAGGACTGCCACTGAAAGACTTATTAACACACCTTTTATTAACATCAAAATATGTGATTATTTTGAGTATTACAATTATGGGGCCATTCAGAATGTGATAGAAAGATTACACTAATGAGGACTGCTTTTTAAGCAGTTTGCTTCTGCCTAAGTCGGCTCATCAGATTTTGAGGCTAGAGACATTCAATCTCTTGGTCATACTAGGTACTTTATTTTGAGGAACTGAAGAAGGAAAAATGTAGGCCTGTGAATTCTGACTAATATAAGGGAGTACCTCAAAGGCAATTTAATGTATAGAAGAGTCTCTATAAACTACAGATAAGTAACTTGGTTTGACAGTTACAAAATAAAATAAAAGGTACCATATTTCTATCAATTATGCTGGGCCATTTGTTAGAATTTCAAATGTACACATAGTAAAAATTTAACTACATTAATGAAGCAACATATTTGCTCAATTTTCACAAAAACAAAGCATGTATGTAATATGGTTAAACACTTGTCATTAAATGTTTACAAGAGGCTTGTAAATGAATGTATAAAGAAGGTGAAAAATTAATAAAATGTTAGATTAAGAGATAGTGCTTTGGATCTTTCTCCAAGGTTACGTTTCCTCAGGAGTGTGCCACAGCACTTCTCCTTGGACAAATTGAGTAACACAAACAACTGCTCTCATCTACTAACCACAAAATCTACCCTGTAGTTTCCATGTCAGTATGCCTTTGACTTTTTAAAATAATTTGGGTGTAACCAGAAGCCAGAAACAAATCAAGTTAAGGTTTTATGAAGTTAGGAACTGTTTAAACTCAGCCTTTCAGCTGCAATTGAGACTTACTGTCTGCTGCCTTAATATGGTGTAAGAGCACTTTTTCAAATCCGGAAGTTCATGAGCTTTGTTTTTCTCCCTGCAACGACAGATGGGTTAAAAGCGCTGGAGTTTTCAGGTTTGACAAAGAGCTGTCTTAAATCTACATCCTGCCACCACCAGGCAGCCCGGGAAACAGTCGGGACTCATCTGACCCAAGAGACTTTGTGCATCCCCCTCTCTGGGAAGAAGAGGCCAGAAGGAAAAACCAGAAGCAATTCTGGAAATGTGTGTTGTTCCTGCTTCGTGTTTGGGTTGTTGGGCTTTGTTTTCACCTTGTTTTCCTCTTGGCTTGCAGTATTTGGGTTGCAAGCTGCCAAAGCAGAGTTAGCAGAACACTAGGAACTCAGACTTTCTTTTTCACCTTTGAGTTTAAAATAATGGATTCTGCTGCCAGAATTCAGCTTGCATCAGGAAAGGACGGTGTAGAGTTTCACCACTAAAAGACGGTAAAAAACAGTTCTGTGGATGTTTAACAGAATACCTGAAATGTCTGAAGAGCTTTTGTGGGGATCCACAGGCAGAATTAGAGGCCCTCTGAGAGCCGGGTTTAAATATTTTATAATCAGAACTATGGTTTTCTCTAAGGATGATGTGCTCAAAAACCACACAGAGGTTGTTTTAACCGTAGCTTAAGCAAAAGGTTACCTCCATTCTGTCCATAATGAGACTGATCCCACAGCTAGGATTAATTCAGCACTTTTTCCTAATTGCAGTAAAGGCAGTGTGAGAACACAGGCACTGCTGCTCCCAGGCACAAGGAAGGGCCTGCTAGGGGAAGCATGGTGAGGGGACAGTCTGAGTTCCCACCTGTGAACTGAAAGTGGCCAACTCCTTGCTTGATCTTGGTTAGAATTAATCTGAAGAGGGGTGGGATATTTATTTTTTTACAAAGCTTCTGGGTTTATTCTCTTTTGTTTTGACTTTGCATCTTTAAAAGACACTCTTTAGACTGTTGGCAGCTTGCTGGTTTTGTTTTGGGTTGGTTGGTTCGGGGTTTTTTTTGCAGTGAAAATGCTTCCTTCAAGCTATTTGACCATTGCCAAGGGCCTGTGGTTTATTTGCTCTCCAGTGTAGTGGCTTCTGTTTAGCTCGCTGGATGGCAGCCTGTTTCCTGGCAGCTACTTTAAATCTGCATTCCCAGGAAGGCTGGGAGAATGAGAGGGAGTGAACAGCCCCATGTGCTGTTCTAGAGGTAAAATCTATTCAAGTTTTAAAATGTTTTAGGCATGTATGCATTGGGAATGTGACTAATGAATCTTGTAACATATTGCTGCAACAAACCAAGAAGTGCTTATTTTCTACAAGCTACCAAAGCAGTTACTACTTGTGGTCTATTTTGCATATTAAAGAAAAAAAGTTACACTAAGAGTTTTTACAACTCTGCTTTTAACAGCTTTTAGATTTTTCTTTTCCTAGTTTAAATGAAAAAAAAAGTGTTTAAATAATTTTCATATAGAGTTTCATAGTTTAAATGAAGGAAAAAAATTCTTGTTTTAAACTATAGAGCCTATACTTTGTGTTTAGATATCAATATAGGGGAAGATTAATAAGTTAGCATGTCATTACAAAACTTAAGAAAATTAAAGTGAAGGACATTTTCTTTGGACTCTCTCTCTGAATTCTACAGGAGCTAGAAGCAGCATAGTCATTTTATTTTAAGAAACAAAATGTTTTAAAATACAATGGCATGTTGTTAACAATTTGCTCAAAATTGCCCTATTCAAACTGAATCTCTCTCAGGGTAGCTTGGTTGTTTTACACCACGGGTAGTGTTTACAGTATAACCAGAGAGAGAAGAAAAATGGTAGCAGGGGTAGGGGTATGGTGTCTTTAGTATGTGGAGCAACTAAGTCTTTGTTTTGATTTGCGTTATGATCAGAATACTAGCGAATATATATCGATCAGGTTTTTGTTTTTAAAAGAATTTTCACAAGGTAATGTCCCTGAAGAAAATCTTCTGATAGACTATCTTAAAATAACTGAGGTGAATGATTAGGGGGAAAGACTTTTATTTTTTCAGTCTACTCAAAGAAGCTTGTGACATTTTGTGATGGAGTCACTTGCTCCTTGCATCAAGTCCTGTTGTACAATGACCAAGTCCGGAACGCTGCACTAATTCCTAGAGCTCTGCTTTGAAAAGAAGATCCACTTCAGAGGAAGCATGGAAGAAATCCTGTGTGCTTTTGCCCAGAACAATGAATTTGAGCCTGTAATATAGGACATCCTGATGTCTGTTAGTCTGAGTCATCATGACAATTCCTCTCTTTGGCGTGGGTAAAGACCCTGATAATTTTGCTCTTTTGAACCGGGAAGCATAATAGGTGCCTAAATACCTATTAAGTACCTATTATGTCCCCATTAGGTACAATAATAGCCTATCTGAACATGGCCTTAATTGCTTCTATGTAAATGCTCCAGAAATTTGGTTGTTAACAACAATAAAGACTTTCACTGCTGGAAAAAAAACCTATGAACAAAGTCACAGCTTCTTGATAATGGGCCATTATCCATTAACTGTATGCACATAAAAAGACATCTCTTTCATAAAATACCCTTACAGTGGGACTACAGCTGAGAGATATTTCCTATAACAAGCATTGTTTAATCAAACAGAGGCAGCAATTTGCAAAGGCCAGAAGGGCAGCACAGAAAGGATTTTGAAGGGCCAAAAGGTGAGTCAGGTGCTGGGGAGATGCCTGGAAAATAAGCTAGGAAGATCTGAGGGGTTCTCTGGGCAGGGAAACCTGCAGGAGATGGCCACGGTGGAGTAAAGGACTCATGAAAACGTACAGTCAAAAGCCTGAAGAGGAAATTGAGAAAACAGTAGCTGTAACATAGGGGAGTGTCCATCTTCAGCCCTTTGCCTGCAATAGGGACTGCATATTGTCATTCCTCTCTGTTGTTCTCATCATTTTCCTGCTGAAGAAAAGGAAAACTGAGAGCAAAGGAAAGCCTTTTGACTGGGTATGAAGGAAATCCATTTTCTTTTTATGTGGTCAACATTTTCAAGTCCAAGTCCGTCAAACTTTCTCTTTACAATATCCAAAATCATTTAGTAAAAAATTCAAATCTTTTGCATGCAGAAGTTGAACTCTGTCTTCATTACTGCAACAACAGAGCAATGAGCAGCCAGAAGATGCCAAGCAGGAGACTGAAGGTAAAGGCCAAGTTTTGCACGTACGTTCCTACACAAAGATGCTGCAGCATTTCTGTGTGAGTTTGACACGTACTGGAAGTAAACGAGGTCCAGAGAGGTTTCCCTCCTCCTTTTTTTTCTTCTCTCAGTGGTGTGGGGAAACAACGAAAAAGTGCTGTTACACATGAAGAACGCAGGAGTTATCACAGGCCCTGTGATACAGTATTCCAGCAAGTCTTCAGGCATTTCTATTGTTTGGAGTGAATATAAAGCCATAAGGGCATTTGAGTGTGATAAAGGGTATTCTGAAACTTCCTGTGTTCAGGTGATAACCAGCTCTCTGTATCATCATACATGTATTCTCGAGCAGTTTACTTATCCTGGCAAATCCCAGTGCTGTTTCTTGGCTTTGAACTATGAAATTGATTGTTTTGATCTTTCATCAAGGGACTCCAAATGACAAGAACTAATTAAACATACCTGTGATGCAAGATTGACAAGCATAACAATTTCTTTTTTGCTTCTGACCATTATCTAATGGGATTTTTTTCTCTTACTGAAAAATTAAAATAATCTTTAATTAAAAATGTCACAATTTGAATGACTTCTGATGACAGTGAGGTTAAAGAACATTATTTCTGGCTGCTTTAATCACAAAGGCATGAGACCAGCATGCACAAATAGTACAGTCAAAATAACAGACTATATCCTAGTAATAATGATTTAATTTTGCCACTTGTTTGCTTAATTTTGTTTGTGTTTATGCAGAAAGAACTACTACAGCTTTCGCTAACTGCATAAATAAATACATCGACTTCCAGCTCTTGTTCACATGGCATCTCTAGAATGTAATGGAGCCCTTAATGTATTGCAGTGCTGCTGTCCAACTCCCGGCATGCAGGTTGAACCTATCCCCCAAATGACTCATCATGTTATAAAGTTTGTTTGTTCTCTGGTCCATGAGCAACTCACTGTAATAAAATCTGGCTATACTTGTCAAAAAAAGTTGAACAGTCCTGTTTTATACCACCCTTATGCTAGCTAAGTTACAGTGAGCTTCAGAATGAATGCGGTTACCTAGCCATTGGAGGGGTTAAGAAAAAATCCCTAAGGTACCTTAATCAGATGGTTTTCTAAGATCTTTTATTCAAGCTTTATTACATAACAATCTGAAACTGAAATAAAAAAAAACCAAACATGTAAAGAAATAGCTCCTTTTTGTTAATTTAGGGCAGCTGACTTGCACAGGAGCAGATAAGGAACATGAACAGGAGCTTTTCTCTCGGCAGCATTCCCCTAAGAGGTGAGGAATGACCAGCCAGGGTAGGTAAAGGATGTATTATGTTGAGCCACTACCCCTGTTTTTCCTAGGGGAATAAAATTTAGAAAAATACTAAGATATTAATGCATATCTTTTCATCATCAGGATCTCTTCTAAATTAATTTATTCCAGATAAGAAAAGTTTGCGTTACATTTTTTTAAGTTTCTATTTTTATTTTAAAAATGTGACAATTGTATACATGCCTCTAATCTAGCATATCTTACTCCTGACTTTAAAAATAAAGGGGTGCAAAACTGAATTATTTTCTTTCTTCAATAGCTCATGTAATGAAGTGCTGTGCTGAAAATAAATTACATGGAATTGAATGCAGCACAGTTCTAAAATATTTTATGTATTTATATAGCTTGTCACCATGGTTTACATCTGATTGTTATCCTGTTGTCTTTCTACAAATATTCTACTGTAGTCTTAAGATAACAATTGTTATAGATCCTTTCTGATAAGATTTTGTAGCTTTTTTTTTCATAGATAACTGTTATGGCTCAGACTGAGTGAACGATGGGTGAAGCTGGTGAGTACATTAGTCATGGTGAGTTTAAGATTAATTTAAAAAACTGTTAAAGCCTAATTTCTGTTGGGTAATTCAAACCCAGTTCCTAGGTTGGATAATGCAGTGAAAGGCTGGTCAGAGGCAAAGTGATGGGAGCGGCGGCTGATGAAAGATCTTGAGCGCAGCAGCAGTGCGCACAGTTTGCATCAATAGGCCAAAAATACCACAAACTGAGAGGGGAGGCAGGCTTAGGAAAAGAGAGCCCTTTGGAAAGGAGACTTTGGAACTCCAAGCAGGCAAACTGCCCTAAGCTCTCTGTGTTCAGGGAAACAAATAAATCGTATCTATCAGCTGATGCTCATGACAATAATGGGTAACAATATCTTAAACCCAAAGAAAACCAGTCATTTCTTTTCTTTGATATCAACAGCTATTTTTGCATTACTCTGGAAAAAGACCTTGAGACTTCGCAATTCAGAAACAGAGGATATCCCCCACATCCAGAGCTTTATCTGAACAAACACTTGTGAGTCCTGGAAGCCACCTAGCCTCCTAGCAAGATTGAAGTGGCCAGCACCTCCCACTTCCAAGAGCCACAGGGCTTCTGGTCATGCTGCCTGGGTGCCCCCGTTCCAGGCAGCGCCGCAGGGCACCGAGGATACAGCCAGCGCACGCCTCTGCCGCTGCCGGCGCTTCCCGGGCCCGCGGGGAATTTCCTTCACTGTCAACTGGTTTGGGAGCTGGAGGGGTATGAATAGGGGGCATCACCTCCCTGGCCTATCGGAGGCGATGGAAGAGGCTACGTTAATTGCACCACAGGGGCAGTGGTAGGTGTTCGCCACGCTGCCTGGCGCTGTGCCGGCGCGGCAGGTTTGGGAGAGCGCGGCAGCTCTTGGCGCAGATCCAGCCAGCCCTGGTTGTGTGAGGCAGAGACAGTGCCTGGGAGACTTGGAGATATTTTTCTTGAATAAAAGGGAAGGTTTCCATAGAAACTTCTCTTTTATTTTAAACAGATTTAAAACAGAAATTTAGCAAACTATAAAATCAAGCTTCCAGAGCCCAATTTTAGCTATTCCTTATTGATTGCATTACAAATGAACATAAAAGCCTGCAGCCTGGAACTGACAGTGAGAGACAGGCTTCTGCCAGGTCCCTTGTTCCCACTATCAGTGCATAACCTCTATTAGGTGATAGTGGCAGTGACACACACTTTCTAGCACCCTCCATTTTATAAGAGGAGCTTTCTTAAAGCATCGCATCTAAAGGCTCTTTGTTAGTTAATGAAAACACATCTCTTGGACTTAACATGCAATGCAGATATCACCCTTATTCTGATCATCCCTTACTTTAAATTCAGTTATTTACAAACAAGCAGAGCAGATGCAAAATGGCCACTTCACTGCTACACTACATTTCCCAGAATACCAAAATGCAGGAGTGAGGGCCCACTGCTCTCTACCAGCTGGAGGTGTGGGAGATGGTACCCCTGCCTTGCAAGGGTCTCCTGCAGGGGAGAGGGCATCCAGAGGAGGCAATTAGATCAGCATCTTGGACACAGGCAAACAGGTGGTTTACTTCAACAAAAGCATACTAAGGTATCCCTTTGACAATCATTCAATTTTGCACATGCTCATTTTAAAGCCACAGCCTATTGCCCTCCCCCTCATAGTTCCTTTAGGAACTTCTTTAATATGCAAAGTATGGTGAAGTGGGGATCTTAAAAATATCCTTATTTTCTTAATACATTGTTAGGCTTTTAATCATTGTTTACTCCAATCAAAACAAAACAAGTTTGTTGATGAGGAGAAACTACAAAACCTTCCATGCTGTTTTACAGAAGCATTATACGCTGGCAGTAGCCTGTGTGCTCCCTTAAGCGCATTGCTGCCATTCTGCTTCATCCCATTCAAGGCACTGTTCTCTTTACCCACTTCATATAAAGATGCTTAAATTTTCATTAAATAACAAGTATCTGTGATCCGAGATGATGGACTAATCCATTAGGCATGACAGCTGTGGTCACATAATCCTTCAGTGACACAGCAGAAAGGTTGTTTTGCATTTCTTTTTTTCCAGTGGAAAATTAAACAAACACATGCTCCATACAAGAGGGGCAGCTTTTGATGCTGGAATGCCCCAAACATTGGAGGTTAGCACGTTTGCCCATGTAGTGCTGGTTTGCATCTGCTCTGACAAAAGAGGACTCCGAATTTGAGTCCTTGCGAGCAGCACAGAGCTCAATAGGCTGAAAGGGCAGATGGCACAACCTCTCAGCTGCAGAGAGGGAGTGAAGGATGGGCTTGCCTGTACAGCCAGTTCTTTGTAATTTGGCACCGCTATACTTCTGCTGCTCTCTTTCCTTCATCTTGTGAAAGGACCCTGAAAATTGGAAATATTCCCACTTTTAGCAAGAATAAAACAAGATACCGGTCTGAATATTTCTTTTTCTTCCACTTTGTTTTAAAGCTGAACTTCTACCCTAAAAGTCTGCTGCCAAGTTTCTGATGTGAGAATAGCTAGAAATAACTGAAAGATAGGGTAGCAGCAATGTAAAGGAGGTTCTGGTGGCACATTCTACCTGTGTATCCCCATTCAGGAGGAATTACCTTACTTGTCTATTGTGAAAACAGCCAAATAGATTTAACATCTCAAAAGAACTGTGCAATTCAAACTACCGTTCTTCTTGCTTTTGTCCTGTGTGAGCTTAAGTCTAGATTCCAAGTTATAAAATATAGAACAGGTTGGAAATCACATATGCTGACTCACTGTGAATTGTTATGAGTAACTTAATAGCTTAGTCATCTAACATAGAAATACATTTGCAAAAATATTGAAATCTGGGGAGAGGAATGAAATGTAACAGAACATAAATAAAATGCTCTTGTGTTTTTCTGAGATGAGTGTTTTGATTTTCATCTGATATCTGACAATTGTCAGAAAAGTACTGCCTCAAATATTGAAAAATAGTAATGATACAAAATAACCTTTTTTTTATTTCCACCTTGAAATGGAAAAAGACACTGTAAAAAAGAACCATTTTCTCACATTTCAGTTACATCTCACATAATTACAATTTAAGCTTATTGACAGAGATATCTTTTGCAAAGAGGAAAAAGGAATTTTCATAATAATCAGAATCTTAATATTTTAGCCATTTGTTTTACAGTTAAGAGTTAGTAGGAAGTGGGCATAAAAAAGTTATGAGCAAATATCTCTTCATGGTCTCAGTGCCAATCAACATGTATCTAAAGAAGTTGTTGGCTTCTGGTTTCGTTCCTTAAACTGCAACAATTAGCAGAATATTATTTTTTCTTGTTCCTAGTGGGCATCTATGTACTTTACTCATTCCTCACCAATTTAAGTACAAGCACGTTTTCATCCTCAGTTTGTGTCTAGGAGTCCTAGCTATGTGTGAGATCGCGTGTTCATAGGCATTGCTCCAGAAGACATATGTGTGTTATATACAAAAATAACTTCCTTCTACATTTTTTGCTCCATCTGTAG
Organism: Buteo buteo; assembly: GCF_964188355.1. Taxonomy (NCBI): domain Eukaryota; kingdom Metazoa; phylum Chordata; class Aves; order Accipitriformes; family Accipitridae; genus Buteo; species Buteo buteo. The sequence continues at coordinate 32,744,883 of NC_134171.1, read as the reverse complement.
TTACATGAAAAAAGAATAAGAAAATTATCTTCATATGGGTTATCTTTAGATGATTAACACTTATCTTCAACTGGACTTACTGAACAGCACGTTCTATTGGTGCAAACAGGAAAAATAAGAAGTTAGGCCACTCAGGCACTGCTGGCTGACCACGTGGTGGGATGCAGATAAAAAACAGGCTGGATGCTGCTCTTACAGCCACCAAGAAGGCCAATGTATCAGAGCAAAACAGCTGGAACCGCTGACATCAGTAGAAATATTTAAAGTGGTTCCAGTAAGCTCCTTTAGTGTTTCAGATGGAGGAACTCCTGAAGGTGCCATGTGTTTGTGTTGTATAAATATCAAAGAAGAGGATCATTTCACATTTGCTTATAACACATTTCAGTATGTAAACTTGCATAAAGTCAGAGAATATTTCAGAGCACTGATGTATTACTGCTATTATTATTATTAGTTTATTTAGTTGTTGTTAAAAATGGAAAGTATATTCCTTGGATTTAGAACACTGAGTTTTAATATGATGCAACAAAAAAAGTAGCAAAAAAAAGAGTGTAGAGAAGGATTTAAAAAATCTGTAAACAGGTCATTTGCATACATAGTTTAGACAAGTCCACATCTTGCATTGCAAAAGGGGTTTGTTTGGTTGTTGTTTTTCTGAAGTTTTGTCTCTTAGCACAAAATCTTCCTTTGGAAATGTCTCACAATTTTGTTTCCTGCAAATCCTAGCCCCTGCCAACATTCCTCACACAAAGAGGCAGGATTATTCCCTTGGAAAAGAAGTGAGAAAAAGTAGGCTAGGATTATGGAAAAATATTAGAAGCAGTAGAGAAGTTAGTAGCACAGTTAATATTCTGTCATACCTAGATTTAACTTTCACTATCAAGCTTTGTACTGTTTTCTTTAAAAAATGAGCGACTCTACTACTATCAATCTTTGCTGTCAGAGATAACCCTATACACACACTATATATATTAAGACCTGAATGAATGGCTCATAAAAAGCAGATAAAAGAACAGATGCTAATAATTTATTTAAACATAGCCTTCTTGAAAAGGTTAACTCATCACGTTGCATCTTCAGTCATAAACCCCCTATTTTTATCATCAGCAATATTGACTATCCGCTTTTCCTTTTATTGGATGGGAAAGAACACACAATAAGTATTAAAAATACTTTCTCCATTTGTAGAAAGCGCTGCCTTGACAATTATGGAGAAAGTTCTTAACATGGACAAAGACATTGTAGTTTTGTTCTTTCTGCCACCTAAAATTCCTTTATTTCTGCCTCTTAGTTCAACCCATTCAAACCCTGACCCTCTAAAACTGATACATGCTGCGAACAAATTTCAGACTGCTATTACAGTTGCTAATATATTAAGTGCTCCTGAACTCTCCTGGCATCTTATTTGCCTTTACTTTATCTTTAAGACAGATCTTTTGATCATTAAGATTTTATATCATTTGAGTACAAAAGGGGGAAAGTCTGAAAGGAACTGTGCTACTCAGTCGTAACTTGTATATGTCGCTTTTCTGGGAATGCATCCTCTTCTGTACAGTTAAATGTATGGTAGTAGTAGATGGTAATGTTCAGTTTTGTAGTTATGTCCTTATTAGTGTATGCCACATACCTCTCTAAACAGTCATCAGGAGTCATTTATTAGGACTAGGTTGGATTTGAGCTGGTGGCCTGAGGAAACAGAGTCCACAGTGAACTAAAACCCTAAGAACAACCCAGTCGTTATTTGTTGCAGGTTTACTGAACATTAGTCAGAAATGGAGCTGAGTATGGCAACCTTCATCTGTCTCAAGGTGTTCAAGAAATTCTCAGGGTGTGCATGAACTCGAGAGAAACCGTGAAACTGCAGAGCATTTCCTTATGAAACTTGAGTAATGCCTCACAGAGATTAAGTAAAATGGCTTCTTTCCAGACTTCATTTCTTAGAACAAAAAGTATCTCCCTCCAGCACTGAGACTTGATTATGCCCTCAGATATGCACAGCACTGAAAAGAGGAATAATTTATGCATTGGAAGGGCTAGCAGCAGCCTCCACGACGAACTGTTCCTTAGGGATACCGTCTTCCAAAAAGTGGTGCATTGTGCCAGTTACGCACAGTGCTTCTGCACTTAAATATTTCCCCAAATGCAGGGTAAATTTGACCAGAAGTAATGTTGTGTTCCTACATTTAATCTTTTTTTAAATGCTCTCTGAGACATATAGAACGATTTTTGTTCTGTACCTTATTCTGTACATAAAGGAACAGAAAATGCCCAAGATTGCTGGATGTGATTCTGTGACTACACCATTTCAGCAACCCCAAAGTTCAAGTACTAAGTTCCAGCAGTATGCTGGAATACACATCCAGCAGTAACTTAGACCCATAACCTAATATATACAAAAATAAATGAGCTATGTGGTTTTTCTATTGCCCAAAAAGACAGGTATGGGAACTCCAGGCTGTGTTTGCCATTTGACAGGACTACAGGATGTGGCCAGCTGCATTCAGTCCAGCAACAGAGATGCTTCTTTTTTTTACTTTCCTTTTTTTTTTTTTTTTTTGAGTAAGAAACAGAACCAGATTCATACATTCTCTGATACAATTGACATGCTATTGGTTACAAGCTGTATCGATACAAATAGGCCTGTTGAAAGTATTAAAATAGATATAATAGCATATATGTGTATATATTATATAATGGGAATTTAATATAAAAATGTGGTAAGTATAGCAATGTCATATAAAAATTGTGTAGCAAGAAGTTGTCTGAGCACTGCACCTAACAAAGCCTGGTTTCCGTTAGATTCGTCTTATGGTTGATTGACATTTTAAGTGAACTATACTAAGGTTGCGACATGAGCTCACCCCTAATTAGACAGCAGACAATCCACTGAGGAGATAAATGTAACTGCAAAAAAAGATTTTTGTCAAAGGCTGTTCATTGGTAGACATGAGAGGATCAGCAAGAGGCACTAAGCTTGACTGAGGAGGGACTGCTCTTGTGTCTGATAAATACATATTTATGATTAAAGCTTTTTAAACTTACCATTTTCCTGTAGATTTTTGCATACAAACTAGGGTACACTGAGTTCACCCTGCAGTTGTCTCTTTAGTGAAGGTACTAGTGCGGTCTTTGTTGTCTCTTGTTTAAAGTTATTTATTTTCACAAATAGGTGGGGGATCTATTTAAAACCTCTGTTAATGCAGGTTGAAGTTGGTCATTAGGTTCAAAGGTTATTAATGGGGCTCAGAGACATGTCTATGCACACATATAAACACACACAATCTCAAATCACACAAATCCCATACCCTCAGAAATCTGACTTACAAATATGTACAGATTGCAAACACACAGGACTTAGGTCTTTCTTGGTATTACGTTGGAATAGCTCTAGTTACAATTGTAAGACTGTTATATTTACATTCAGAGCTGTAATCTAACATGATTTTGTGAGAAACTGTACTCCTCACTCAGAGGTATTATTAATATTTGTGTATTAAATATTAATGTATACATGTATCTTTGCATGGCACTTTCTAGATATTAAAAAGAAAAGGTCTCTGTCCTCAAGAGCTTACAGTCTAAATACCATTGTTGTAAAAAGCATTTACCTCCTGATGAAACTGAACATACCTTGAAAGTATTTCTTTCCTATGGAAATAACCAGCTTCTCTAAGAAGTGCGCTAAAAAATGAGTGGTTTTTCCTACATGAAGTGGGATTTTTTTTTCCTGATTCATAACATTTATTTTAATTATAGCTAAGTTTTACAGATTTTTCAACCTAATTATCTATTTGCATATTTACTCATTAAAATGCTCACATTACTTGCTAGAGATCAGTAAATAATTTTACTAGGAAGCTTAGTTATTCAGGAATCCATATGCATTAAAAAGAATTATGCATATGGATTATGCATTATTAGAACACCTTAAATTGTTTGAGCTATAGAAATGTTGTACTTTATTGAGCTGGAAGTGTGAACAGTGTTTCTTTTTTGAATATCCAAACTGGTAGGCTGCAATTTAGATTACTATATGGTAATACTTTGCAGACTCTTTCATTCATAAACTTAAACAGATGGGTAAGTATAATTTCCTTCATCTTACAGTTGTGGAAACTGAAGCAATAAAGGAAGTGAGTTATTGAATTGCATGAGGTCACAGAGCAGGTCATTGGCAGAGCAAAAGTAGTTTTCCTAACTATGTCATCTCTCAGCTGGACTATTCTATGCATAAATTCGATCTCTTGGAGCAATTTGGTAGAAAATGCATCTTTTCATGACAAATACTACCTTATTTTTGCCCTTACTAAAAAAATTAATTCCTTATTGTCATCAGCTTACATTTTCTCTGAACATCATATTGCTTACTAGGCATTATAATGAATTGTTCCAACAAGTACTATTTTTACTGTACAATTTCTAACACATCAGGGAACTGTAAGTTTGATAGGCAGTGTTTGAGTCTCAACTCCTAAGAGTGAACACAATCTAAAATAGTTGTATTAGAAAGTTAAGAACTACTTCCCCTGTATTAGCTTTCAAAAAGGTCTTATACTGGAGTCTTCACATGTAACTTTGCAAGTAGTTAGTGGTAGACCCTTTGGAAAATGAGAAAGAAATGGCATAGACATGGAGAAAAAGGGGAAGAGTTATTTGGATAGGGTTGAGTGATGAGAAAGGCAAGCCCCAAAGTTTTGGGAAGGCAGAACCTGAACTTTCCAGGCCTAATTCAAGTCGAACTACTTAAGAGATTAAGACTTTGTTATTATTAATTCAATCTAAATGTTGCCTTTATTTCTCCAGCTTTCCTATTTGCCTTCAGATTTCATTTATACATTTCAAAGACCTGTAGCCTTTACTAGGAGACATAGAAGGGTGGCCTAGAAAAAATTACACGACCCCCAAGTTAGAGACCAACATACAGTATAGTGCTCCTACTATATTCATTTGTATTCATGATCATAGTAATTCCAAGTCTATGCAAACTGAGAGCATCATTCACAACATATCTTTAAATATCCCTTTTGTTGCTGTTGTTCAATATAAAAGTACTTCTGCAGTGAATAGAAGAATGATTGGGATGAATCTTAGACATTTTCATTGCCAACATATTTATTTGTTCGCATGATAAAGCTAAACTTAACAGCTCATGGGAAACATATTTATTTGCTCTCTGCTCTGTTTTTCTTATTATAGTGTTATGGTTCTTCCTTATTCTTAGCTTTCATAAGCCTCAGGGCACAACAAAGGTTTGTGGGCCCCTCTGCACCTTAGAAGACTTTGCTAGGCCAAGGAAAATTATTCTTTCTGGCTTGTGATGGGTTCTGAAGCATGGAAGATGGATTGGTATTTTATCAACTTCAGCCCAAAGGTCTCCAATTTTATGTTACTCAGAATACTCTTACTAAGAGGTAATTACAAGATAACATACATATACCTACGTTAGCTTGACATCCACTATTTAGAAAAAAATAATTACACATCGTGGTGCAGTATAAAAAACATTTCCAGGTGTACAGGTGTCCTTTACAAGTTGAGAAAAATGTAGCCATGCTGTTTAAGAACTATATTAGTACTCACATGTACTCATCGTCAATGCTGAAGTCTGTATTCCTAGCCTTAAATGCTGCGTTTGTGGGTTTGTGGGGGTTTTTTTTAGAATGGAAAATACCTATGAAATGTATCAAAAGAGCTGTGTTGGCTTTTGAATTATTCTCCCCTTCTTACTAACAGTATGTTAGGAAAATTGTCCTCTGTGTTTTAAAAGGATGACAAACGAGAGAACGTAATACCTGTGGCTTCACCATGAAAGATTCCATCATTTTCCATGGTTTCATTATGATTGACATCTTTTTTCAGATGCATATGTGTAACTCTGGCTCGAGTTCAATCGTGTCTGTATTAAGTTACTGAGCATGTGGTCCCACATTCAGCCATCTAACTTCAGGAACTCCCTGTACAGTCAGAAGGAAACAGTCACTTCCAGAGATGATTCAGACCTTTATGAAATAAGTCACCTTCTGGAAATGTTTATCTTCCTGCATGGGCTATACCAAGAGCCTAAAGCAACACAGTAAATTATCTGTGCCTAGAGAAGATAAACCCACTCAAGAAGGTCTTCTAGGCAACTCTGTCTTGGAAACTCCTCAGTGTGAGAAAAAGTCTCTTTCAAAGACGAGAGCAATGTGCTGACAAGAAAACAAAGCACTCCGAGCCATGTTGTTTGGGACGTAGGCCCATCTCTGCATCTCTGGAAAGATAAAGAAATCATGATAGCTATCTAGCACTGGAACTACTGTGCCTGTTTAAAAAGCATGATTTGTTGCTGGAAAGCTGTACCTTCTCGCTGCTCCCAGCACAGGTTTGAACTGCACTTTCTCACTGTTTGGATGTATCACAGGAGGAGTTGGCTGCAATCCCTGCATTAGCTTGCTAATACCTTATGATTATCAAAATGTTTTTGCAGACTTTATTTAGGAAAATATGCTCCCCTGTTATTTGCCTGCAGTCTGGAATGACTGAAGAATTTAATTTTTTTTTTATGTCCAGGAGGCAACTTTTCCAGATTGGGTAAAATTCTGCTGTGATCTGGACGGCCATTGAAAAGTCCTGTGTATGTTCTCTATCCTGCTCTTGTACTTCAGAGTCAACTCGGCTACAAAAACCTACACAAGGATCTGCAGAAAGCAAGTCTTTTTAGCCTTAATAAAAGGAAAAAAAAAAACCCCATAAACAGCATAGAAGACTAAATACCAAAAAATAACCTAAACTTGACCTTAACCTAAGTCAAGTACTTCAAAGTTAAACACTCACTTTTTAAGGACGCTTATTCTTCCAGGATTCTCCTCTCATACAGTCTTTAATTATATCCTGACAATACAATCTTTAATTATATCCTGTATATAATCCGTAATTATGCTTACCAGGAAAGCCTGATATAGGAAGCCTGGGGTGCAGGAAAGACATAGGACTAGGCAGTGAATGACTTCTGCATAGTGGTTTGTTAGCAGAGAAAAAAAAGAGCTGGAAGGCTTAGCAGATGAATGAAGCAGATGAACACATGAATAAAGGTGACACAGTAGCTAAGGCAGTTGGGTTTACACCAAATAACAGAATTTTTTCATTGGTCTACCACATGTTGACCTGCTGAACAAAAGGCCTAAGGTCAAAGTCACTGCTTGGTGACAGCAGACTGCTGCTTGCTTCGTGTTCTTAATTTCCAGACGCTCATTTGCAAGCACTAGGCTCAGGGCTCATTTTCAGAGCTCAGACTCTGATTTGCTTAAAGATTTGCTAGTTCCTCTTTGGATCTAGCCTCTTGGCTTGGTTTCAGTTTTCCCCTGTATTAATGGTAATGATAATATTTGCCCTTATAGTAAAATTTTGTGTTGACACTTGTGCAGAATACAGTTGTTAACAGTGCTGAGTGAATCAAAAAGCCCTCTTTAAGGAAAATAATAATTCCAGACTGTATGCAACGACTAAGACATAGGGCCATACATGAATAATGAGGATGAAAATGTCAGCCCTGTCTTCTGAAGTAGGGCCCTGCAATGAGAAAAGAGATGTCTTACAGATTATACACAAGATAAAAACCTAAGATATTTGAAGCCACTAGAAGTTTGGTATTAATTAAGTTTGGAGTGCCTGCCTTAGCAACAAAAAACACTTTTAAATTCACTTGTTAGGTTATATTAACTATGAAGAGTGAAATATATTTTAAAGTATTATTCGAGTGACTGTCAAAATCAATTAATTTTGCCTTGTTTTCTAGGGAAATTAGGCTTGTATGATTGCCCTGTCCATTTTCCTTGTCTCTTCCCTGAACTCTTGACCAATATAAACCAAATTCAGCACAGGATTCTCAAATGTGTCACATCCACACACATTTTGTGCCAATATAAAAACAAACTGAGGAGTGCCCCATCGAAGAAAGTCTGCAGTGTGGCAGCAACAAGACAGCAGAAGGTCACAGTGCTGCAGGCCCTCTGTTTTTATAAAGCTGCATTTTGTGCAGCTACTTGTTGGCCTGCTAAGCACCATGCAAAGAGGTGTGGATGTATGGAGAGGCTCAGGGGTCTTCTGGTTATCCAGTGGCACGGGTCAGGGCACCAAGGAGCTCTCATGTTATGTCCCCTGGTTCGTGTCACACACTGGGGCAGTCCTCTTCCCAGCACTGCATAGTGACACGTTTTGGGAGGCTTACAAGTGCCTTCCGAGAGACATTTTCCTTCAGCATGGTCTCTTACAGAAGTCTCTCCAGGCTTTTTATTTGGGGGGTGGGTGGGGTCAGGTGGTATTTTTCTGTCAAGGAAAACCAGTCCTTTAAATTTCTACAGGTCCTACAGCAGCTTGATTTAGTGTCCACTTTGGCAGTCTTTTATTTGGGCATAAGTCCGTTGGCTCACACGGGAACGCTTTAAGTCTTTAATCTTTACAAATTGCAGTTATAGATTAATGATAATAATGATATTTACAGTGCATTCACAATGAACCTGGAAGTCATGTACAATTTGTGCGGAGAGGAGAAATGTCATTTGCCCATGTCTGCCTTGTATCTGTAGAACTTGCCAGAAGATGAGGGCTATATTCAGTCTTCAGAAATGGCTTTCACTGGCCATCACCCAGGGCTTAAGCGTATGTTAACCTTGAAGTGTTGGAAGTTGCAAACAAATCTATATTGAAGTGGAAACAAGGTATGCACTTTGAGCCATTAGATCTGTCTACTTATGTCGAATTACCAGGAATACCAATTCTATTTAGTGTAGAAAGGAGGCGATAGTACTAGAAAGTGATAGTTCTGAATTTGCCATTCATGGAGTTAATAAATAAGGCCCCCAAAAGACTGCTGGCAGGAAACAAAAAATCACAGCCTTGTTCTCCAAAACTGCAAGTGACAGATTTACAATAAAGTTCCGTGATAAAATCAGGATCTCGGTGGGGAGGAATTTGAATTTTTAAATCTAATTTTGATTCTCTTTGGAGTGATGTGATAGCCTCAAGACGGTGAATCCTCTGGAAAAGGAGCTTAGGTAAAGTAACACCCTGAGAGAGACTCGGACTTAATCCATGTGCCATCAGAAATGCTGCTCCACCAAAGCTGCAGCGCATTAATGATACACTCAACAGCTGCACTAAACCCGTGCGCTTCAAGCCACAGATTGAGAAGTTTCACATCACCTTACTAATTTAGACACACCTGCAGAGAGAGAGAGAGGGAGATTTATTTTTTGCAGGGAGCGACACACGAGGCGGTAACGGTTTTTAAATTGGTGAGTGCGGCTGTTATTCAAGACACGTGGGGCTAGCGACAGGAGCCATTTGGCGAGGGTGGCGAGGGCCGGGGGGCCGTAACCACCCCCCACCCCCCCAACCCCGGGAGGGGGGGGCCGCGGCGGGGCGGTGCTGGCGGCGCGGCGGCGTTAAGACCCGGGGGCTGCGCTGCTGGGAAAGGAAATGTTGGGTTTTGAGAGACGGAGAAATTCCCCCCCCCCAAACCCCCCCGTGCGGGCCGTGAGGCGAGAGGAGGCAAGTCAGTCACCTGGCGGTGAAGGACAGTAAAACAGGAACGGAGGGGGAAATCTCTCCCTCTCTCCTTTCTCTCTTCTGCAAGAGATCCACCTCCTGTTTTCCTCCCAACTCTTTTAGCATAACCTTCAAAGAAGACCATCCCCTACAGACTTTCTTATTTATTTTTTTTTTACTATTATTATTATTATTGAGAGAATACCTTTAGCTGCAAAACAATTTTTGAGTCTATGCAGGACTTGCGGGATTTTGTTATCTTGCCAGCGAAATTGTTCGTCGTTAATGTCTTGCGCTCACAGGGTGCTAAATTAGCTACCAGAGTAGGCATGACGGAGAAAGGCTTTTATCATGGACTATTCTCTTCAGTTTGAACACATTTGCTTGAAATTTGCTGCATGATGCTGTCCAGGGAAGCAGGATTTTTTCTCGGGATGCAGCGATTCGCCGGTTTCTGAGCTTATTGCAGAAGAAAAAATAATCTTTAAACTGAGTGGATTTTTTTTAAATTTTATTTTTTTTGTGCCGTCTCCTGCTTTCATTGCCAGAGGACGCGAATCTCTTTCACCAGGGAAGGTTCACCTGTCGCTTTAATTCTTAAGGGAGTTCTTCTTTTTTTTTTTAAAAAAAAAAAAGTGAAATATTTTTATTTATTTATTTATTTATTTATTTATTTATTTATTTATTTTAACCGGTGGAGGCGTGATCGCGGAGAATGAGACTGAGGGGAGCTGCCAGGGTTTGGAGGACAAGGCTGAGTTTAGGCTGGAAACTGAGAGACTAGATTCCCCCCAATCCCTTTTTTCATCCGTACCCCCCCTCGTCCCCCCCCCTTTTTTTTTTTTTTTTTTTTATTTTTATTTTGGCACAACTTCCCTAGTGTCCCCTCCGCTCCGCTCAGTTTCCCTCTATGGACAGATCGGCGAACCTGGACGCGGAGGAGCTCAAGGTAGGCGACCCGCCGGGTGCCGTCATTCCGATTTGGGTGGGATGCCGTCCTGCCCTCCTCTCCCCGCCGCGGGGGCTGCGCGGGGCGGCGCGCGGGGCGGCGCGCGGGGCTCCCGCAACCCCGGGCGGGGGGCGCGGGCGCGGAGCCGGGCGCAGCCCCCCCCCCCCCCCCGCGGCGGGGGGGTGTGGGGGGGTGAAGCGCTGGAGGGCAGCTGCCAGAGCCCAGCGCGGCCGCGAGCATCGTCTTAATAGCGTTAATAATAATACTAATGACGGTGATGGTGATGGTCATGACGGTGATGGTGCTGCCCGTGTGCTCTCGGCGTTGCATCAGCGCTGGGGGCAGCGCCGGGCGCAGCAGGCATCTCGCCCCGGGAGGAGGCGGCAGCGGACCTGCGGGTTTCCCGGCAGAAGTTGGCTCTGAAGCCTTTCTCGCCTGGGCATCTCCTCTTCTTCCTCCTCCTCCTCCTCCTCCCCTCGCCGCCGGGAGCGAGGGGGGAACCCCCCCCCCCGCCCGCCCCCGGCGCGGCGCCCGGGTCCCCTCCCCGGGCCGAGGAAGCGGCGGCGGGATGCGGGGCAGGGGGCGCCGGGTCGGCCCCCGGCTCCGGGGCCGCTTGAACAATAAAACTTTGCATTAGGACGGTGCGAGTGCGAGGATTCCCCCCCCACCCCTCCCCTCCGCCCCCCCGCCCCAGCTCTGGCTCCCTCCCCGCTGAAAGAGCATGCCTGAGAGCGCTGAGCATGCTCCTTTGCGGAGACGGAGAGCCTGCCCACACCTGCTGTTAGACCCCCCAGCCCTGAGCGGAATTTGCCTCCAATAATAATAATCATAACAACAACATAAATCTCTCCATCCATCTATACGGGGGTAAAGAGGGTGGGGCGGGGAAGGCAGCGGCGAAGGGGGCCAGCGCGGCGGGGCCGCCGGGCGGGAGCGGGAGCCGGAGGGACCGCGGGGGGACACCACACGCCCCCCCCCCCCCCCCCCCCCCAGCTAGCTGCGGGGGTGGCGGAGGTATCGCTGCTCGGCTAAGGAAGCGATGGGGAAGGAAGGGGAAGACAGCCTTCCTCCCCCGCCGCACGCACAGCCATCCCCGGGACACCCACGCAGGGCGCCGGCTTCCCCGCGGCTGAGGAGGGCTCTCGGCTGGGGAGGTAAACTCCGGCCGGCGCTGAAGTGCTGCCGTGGGCTCCTTCTCTTCGCTGGCGAGCCAGATCTGAAAGTACTTCAGCGTACTTGTCTGTAAGACGTCAAGGAATAAATAGAATTCACCCCCCCCCCCCCAGCCTGGCTCGCAACTCCCACAAATCCCCTCAGGAAAGGCGCACCAGAACTGTAGCACGGCTCGGGTGTCTGCCGTGACGGAGGCGCAGGACGGAGGAGGTAATAAAACAATCCCTTGCTGGAGAACCGCCGGTCTGCCTGGCGCGCCAAGCCCTGACCGCCACGCCGCAAGCGCTGCCTGCCTCAGCTGGGAAGCCCTCTCCCGCCTTCCCTCCCTCCGTCCCCGGCCTTTCCGAGGTTTACAGCTGGTGTGGGAAAAGACGGGAGCCGAGCCTTCCAGCTGAGGGGGGGAAGTTTTATTTGAAGTGTTCATTTTTAAAGAGAATATGGTGGTGCTAAAAGGGGACGGCGCTTTGCAGGAATCGTCCTTAAATTTAGCCCGAGAGGCACGTCCCGCTGCGAGCGGGGCATCCGGCGCGGGGCTGCTCTAGGGGAAGGGGCTCCCGTCAATCTCGTAGTTCTCTGCGCTGCAATTAAGACTAATGTTGCAGCGTGTACAGGCTGAGCGACCTTGAGCACAGCAGCGTAGCCGAGAAGTGGCACTGCTCCTAAGCATCAGCATTTTTATCCCCCCCCCCCCCCCCCCCCGCCCCGAGAATAAGACGAGCTTCCAAAGGAGGCATTTCGGCGGATGCTCTTAGGACCTGGGCAGCTCTCTGGGAAGAGCCGCTCCGGCACAACGCTTTTCCTGCCTCCCCCGCGTGTTTTATCGATGCCTCGCTGCTGGGGAGTGATTTCAAACGCAAGCGGGGTGCCGCACGGAGCGCTGCCCGGAGCGGGGCTGCCGGCGGGCTGCTCCCCCCCCGGTCACCGGCAGGGGGTGGTGCCGGCCCGGCCGCTGGCCCCCGGCCGCCGGGAGGGGTAGGGAGGCGAGGGGGGCAAAGCCCTTGGGGACTAAAGCAGTTCGCAGCGGGGGACCTTGCTGTAGCTGGGCACAATAAAGAGCGGCTCCAAGTCGGGGAAAGCTTTCGTGCGTTCGTGGCTGGTGTGGAGGGAGCTGAAGTCCCCTCCGTGCTCGACGGGGTCGGGGCACGCGGTTAGCGGGCAGCCGGAGGTCCCGCGGGGTCTGTGGGTGAGCTCTCCCCCACATCACGCTGCACGGAGGGCTGATGTGAAGAACGTCAAATATGGTAGCAGTGAGCCACAGCGGAACTTGCCAGGAATTTTGGAAACGGGCTGGGCGCTGTCTTTCGTGATCCTGGGTTTCCTCCGTTATGACAAACGTATGCCAGTAAGCGTCAAAAAGAATAGTGATAACGTCCCTACTACTACTACAAGTCGAGTGTGCTGGCACTAATGATCGTATGTGATAATGATACTGGAAATATATACTCCGTGATAGCGAAGGCTTCTATACATCTCCGATCAGGCATTAAATAGAAATTTGAAGTCGGGGTGTTAGTTATTGCTCCGATTGTAATGAATTCTGAATTACATATATATATAATGATGTATAATGAATATACATTTTGAAAGGTCATCTTGTGAAAAACTGAACAAGCGTCATGTGTGCAACACCTGCTAATGAGGGTAGGTGTGCTTCCCCTTACTAGTCCGTGCACGAATTCCTGATGAAACAGATCAGTACTGAAAACAGAGACTAGTCTTCCAGAGATTTTGAGCTGTTCTGGTTTTCCTTTGATCTGTCTCCTCTTGTGTCTCAGATGCATACAAGAACTTTCCTCAGACTTTTTAATTCACAAGCCTGTGGGCCTTTTGTTTTAAAGGAGCAGGACTGAAAACACAGACACAATAATTCTGTCGTAGTTGCACCGTAGTCTTGGGTTTAGTGTTGTGAAGCACTTTCTGTTACCTAACAGTATGTGTGATTGTCTACACCTACATTTTGAACATACATGAAACTGTATGGATGTGTGAGTATTATGTATTTTATAGGGCTTTGTAATTTGTGTGTGTGTGTATAAAATATAATCAATTAACTTACACACTTTGCATTTAATGTATGGAAAGCTTATGTTGAGGCATTTGTATTTAGTTGCTTGAAATTGTCTGCATTTGGTTTGCAAAGAAGAGTGGAGAGGCATTTGTGTTTGCTGGACTGCTAATGACTTGTGATTTGCATTGACACTGGGTAGGTCATTACAGATTTTGCCCTTCATGTTTGTCCAGTCGTACATACAATTCCTTTAACATATATAGCGACCATTTCTCTTACGTTTGTTTAGTAACCACTACTTGTATACGGTCTTAGATAGTGGCTGATAGTATTCCTTGAAGTCTGTAAAACACTCTGATACTTTTCTGGAGGAAAGTTGGTTTGTAATCGAATGTATAACAGTGAGATTATTAGCATGATGGAATAAAAACCATCCTGGAAACCATTTCTTATTACTTGAAGATGCTGTTTCAGTGAGAATTTTTCATTACAATCCCAAGATGTTATTTTTAATAGTGTGTTTAAGTATCTTGAAATTATCACTTTTAATATGCTAAAAAAATTAAACACTGTACACTACTTCTGAATCATCTTGTAAACATTAGCTGAATTTCTTTATTCAGTTCGTGAGAGAATATTTTTAGTCTGTTTACAGTTTTACATTTCCTGGTGATATAAAACTACTTAATATCTGCATGAAACTGGTCACAGATGAGGTTCTGCGATAATAGTCTTCCAATGCTATTTATGTAATTTATGAAATATTTGATAAAGAAATTCAAACAAGGAAACCACAAGAATTTAAACAAGAGGTTGATTCAGTAGTTTTGTGGTCTTAAACATGTAAATCACTTCACTATTTAAATTAACAGGAGAACTAATTCCCAGAGGAATTCTGTAAATTTTTTTTTTTTTTTTTTTTTTAAAGAAGGAGCCAGAGAAGCTCGTGTGCTTGGTGTGGTGTGGGAGGACTTTTGATGAGACTGGGTAGGTGGTTATATTTCTGTTTTAAGTTAGTCATTCCATAATGAAAAGTATAGTACTCTATAACACTCAACATACTCATATGAAAGTCCACTCCATTTATTCATGTCTTTGCTTTCGACATGGACATCTTAGTGTGGATACTAAGGGATCTGTCTTTTTAATGCAAAACCTGCTCACTCCTACCCTCCTCTACCTGTGTCCCTCCAAGAAACCATCATGGTTTACTAGGGCCCTATCAGCAATACTCAATAAAGACAATTAACCTTTGCATTCACAGTCAGCGAATTCAGCCTTTAAACCATTCTTCATGAAAGGTCAAGCTGAAATGGTTTTAAAGTAATATACATGCAAATTCCTTTTTTCTGTGTTCCTATTGTGGGATTTCTTCTCCATCTCCCAGTATGTGTAAGGACTAGACGTAGTCCAGGAGGCTGGAGAGAATTCTATGCCTAAGATATAGTTGTTCAGCAGACATAGAAAAAAGGTCAAGACAACGTCTGTGCTCTCACTATACACTTTAGAAATCATTCCTGTACTATCACTACCAAGAAACAGGACTAACCTGTGGCCGAGCTTTTTGATCTTGTACATTACAGCTTTGCTAAGCTCAACGCTCTTTAAATGGAAAATACATCAAAATCTGAAGGCTTGGTTAAAGGGAAAAAAGCACTTTATCCTCCTGTTCTCCATGGCTTTTGGGATAAATATTGCTGCGTGTTCCTCTGCCACTGTATTCTGCACTTTAAAAAAATAGATGCAAGAGATTTACATAAAGGTTAGCAACACATTTCCTTCTTCCTGAAATGGAAGAGGTTAGTATGTGATGCTACTGTAAGCTGGGTTGTTTCTATAGGTCTGAATGTAAGACTTGGAGGCAATGTATAACTCATGCTAGAGCCTTTCAAAGATAGATCAGTCTAATGTGAAGACATATTTGGGAGTCCCAGTCATGCTTTCTTACTTTGTCCCTTAACCATTTGGAGGTTGGTATTGCCTTCCCAGGTTCCTGATTAGGCCCTGATTGTTTGTAAGGTATAATGGCAGAAATGTCACAAGAGACTTTTCCTGTGACATCATTTTGCCTTATGCGATTTTGTATAAACTTCATAAATCCATGTCCAACATAGTTGTTTCTACATCCTCTAAGGATCTGGGATTCCAAAGGACAAAGATAAGAATTCAAATATTAAAAAAAAAAGCACACTGAGTTACGAAAAGACTCTTTTCTCTCTTTGACATGGAAGTTGCAGGAGCCTCTCTGTAGGGAAAACACTCTAATTTTCTTCTCTCTTCCTTCAAAAGAAACCTGGAGAACACGGCTTGGAAGTTGTACCTTTGTCTTTTTTTTTAAATACTCTGTACATTTAAAGAGCTTACAGAAACCTGCTTAACACCCTGTTGTACTTTTGGCTGCAACCATATATAATGTCATTGTAAGCCAAAATTACTTAACAGTCCAAGAAGGAAGATTGACACCTATCTACTAAGCCATCAGATCCTTTGCTAATTCTAAGCTATTACATGTTAACTCTTTGTTCCACAACAAAACCCTTCTTTGTGAAGAAAGATGTTGTGATGTTGCTATTCCTCATCACAGGAAGGAATGCCTGTTGGCTAAGCCACAGCAGTGAGAGATGCAAAATGTGAGGCTTTATTCTTGGTTCGCAGTATTACTGCAGCTAATCACACAAGGCCGGATTTACAAAGGTACTGAGTAAGTCAAAGCAAGCTTGTGGTGTTTAACAACTTTAAGAAAAAAGTGTTCTCCCTGTACCACCCTTCTTATACCTCTAGACAACACCTTAAGTAGGATTGTGTGATTTAACTCCTGTGTATTTGCACTGCTTGAAAAGTACTCTAGGAGGATGGAGTATCTTTCTGCAATTTTAAATTAGCAGTACTTTGTTAAATCGGTGCAGATACATCAGCAGAAGTACATCAGTGATGTGTTTAAAAATCAGTGCCACAAGCAGTAGAATGCCTCAGGCATAAAAATCTGGCCTTTAGCCATATTTCTCTGTTTTATCAGTCCTCTTCAGTTCATCTGGGCAGCATGGTCTGGAATTTATAGGTTCCACCGTCCTGCTCCTACAACTCTTGAACAGACAGAGTATGTTAGTGGCCGCCACTACTGAAAAATCACTTTCTTTCCAGTTTGTAACAAGGTAATTGTGTACATTTAATGGAAGCACATAAACTGAAAACACAGTTAATTTGAATTTGTGCTTTCTAAATGTGTTGTTCTTTGTACCATGATCAGGGTGGAAAGTGCAGATTGTTGAACCAGATCCACATAGTATTTTTGCTATTTTCACTCTTCAAGATCAGAATTGATGATAGTTGTAATTCTCAGTTATGTAGGTCGTCTTCTACTCAAAATTATTCATAAGGTATTTTGAGCTGGATTCAAGAAAGGGGAAAAACTTGCTAACTTCATATTGAACACTAGCAATGCAATTGCCCTGGTTCAGTGGTTACATGGCACAACAGCTCTTTAAAATCAGTGTAGGTTTTAATTCAGAAAAACCTTTATGGAAAATCAATTTAACTTAAAATAGCAAAATTATCCGATTGGTACATTGGTAGTTGATGTATTGTGGTATGTTGGGACCTGTAGCTGAGAAAAAATGCCATAAACCACTGAAATTACAGGTAGCATTCTTTCCAAGTGAAGTTATTCAGTAATACTAAATTATAGTATTTGTAGTAAAAGCTAGTCCACATGTGCAAAGCACTCCATAAATGGCTCTGCCTTTTAACTAGTTGAAGACAAGTAAATTAATTGTGTTAGAGGAAGGTTTCAGGTTTGCTTAACTGGGTTGCATTTAACAAATTGCCAACAGACATAAAACAATCAAAACTAAAAGTAAAAAATCAATAGAGCCTTTGCTGCTTTATAAACTAGTATGTTTCTGCACATAGATCAACCGAGATGACAGAAGTTGAAAGGCAATCTAGAATTTCAGGAGTTACCTGTAATAAAGAGGGAGAGAGCCAGCTGAATTGAGCCTCAGAATCTGGGTTTTACCTCGCATTCGATTTAAAGCCTTGTATTGGAAAGGGTGTTAAATCTGGACTCAAAAGGTGCCTAGCCATCGCACATCCAGCCCGCACGCTGTGTGCTGGGAGAGGGTCAGGGCTGGGTAGCCCCCTCTCCACTCTCTGTCTGTCCCGATTGCACTTGTGGCTCGGGCATAAACATGGTTTGGCTATAAGTAGCTTTGGAAATAGTCAAGCCATTAACAGGCTCATTATGAGAGCTCAAAGTCCTGTGTTTTCCAGGAACATTCATTATTTCCTTTAGGAGCTGCTACAAGGAAGGTGCCTGCAGTGCAACAGAGGCTCAGTCCTGGAAAGCAATCTGCAAAAATCTGCAAAGACCCCACGTCACCCACCAGGCACTGAGCGTCTGCAGATGCCTCAGTTTTCCCTAGTAATGCTGCTTAGGCACATCATGCTAATGAGTACACATTTGCTTGCATATTTCCCATCTGGACTGAGAGGAGTATTTTAGGATTTATGCTGCTTAAGGGCATTGAAATTCATCTACCAGATATGTTGAATTCTCCTGAGGACTGTGATCCAATGAGGGTGCTCAAACGATGAATTCTTTGCAAGCATGAGTTCAGCGCACAACAGTAGCCCCAATGGCTTTCACTTGATAAGTGGCCAAGAAAGGTAAAAATGCCTGGGTCTTCCCTTTAATGGGACTTTTTACTATTAGCTTAAACTACACATTTTTAACAATAAAAGGTGATTGTAGCACAACTTGGAGGGGTTGTTTCTATTTTGAAGAAAAGATTGAGCCAATTTTCTGTACTCAAAGTGATTGCTTGAGTCATCATAGTCCAGTAAAACATATAAGAATGTGAATCTCAGTCCAGCAGAGAAACTCCTGTCAAGGTTGTAAGGCTTCAGGAGGTATGTAAGACTTCAGTGTGCATCTTTTTTTTTTCTTTTTTTTTTGGTGGTAATTTGTCTTGGCTAATTCAGGAGTCTCCCTGCTGAGCAGACTGGCTGTTGTAAATCCTATTCACCAGGTAATACATGTGTGAGGAAGGAAGTTGAATGATCTATGCCCCAATAAACGGCAGAGAGCATTTCAGAATGCATTACAAAGAGACTGGAAGTTTTTCCAAGAAGACTACTTAGCCTTAAAGCTGAAACTTGTGGCATCATTTATTACTTTCAATAGTTTGAAAATTAGCTGTGAATAAGTACAAACCAGGAGCCACTCACTATAAAAATACACTCTACCAAAATGACACAAAATCCTAATCTTCTCTGAAGTTTAGAAGAGTTCAGGCAAAAAAGAAAAAGACAAGAATTGGGACTAAGATCCATCTGTGCTTTGTTTTGCTTGAGTCATCACCAACAGATGGCAAATACTCTGTAGAAATCACTCAGCTGAGTTACTCCAGTTTGTGGCGTACCTAAGGCATCTACCCTTAGTTCTAACCTTATACTCTTTGTCAGAAACTCAGTTTCCTCTGGAGGTTCAGACAGGTACCAGCACGCAGGCTTGTGCATAATTATGCCTTCAGATGCAGTACCTGTTATGTAAATATTGGTAATAATTATCTTCCCTTTTTATTTCTTCTGAAACAATAGGTTTGAGTCCTAACACAAGACTGCCTAGCTGTGTCAAACTTTATAGGCGGTTGCAAAAATAGCTAGCAACAAGCTGGTATTGACTGTCACTTCCTGTAGGACTCAAGTTCACATACACTATTTCAGATATACATCAGTTTAGAAATATTCTACATGCCATTTCCCAATGACTTATGCAGTTGAGCAGACATGAGATGAATGTAAAAACTGTCTGTCGCGTAGATTCATGTTCCCACTTCATCTTCATGCAGGGAAGATTATTACTCCATTTCATCAATGTTTTATTAGATTTTCCTGAAAAAGTTGGCAAAAGAATATCATTCCTCAGAGACTAACAGCAAGTTAGTTAGTGTGTGCTGTTTCCCCACTACTGGCATTGACATTCTCATTTCTGTAAGTATATCTTGTTTTCAGGGGAGCAAGATACTATTTTTAGAATTGATCTCATACTTTCCTTCATTTCTCCCCCAATTTATTATGAGATGGAAGTGAGTATGTGATTGGAAAATGATCTATTTGCCCAGAAGAGACCTCTACCTAGTTAAGCTCCCTATTTTGTTCAGTATTAATTTAGATGAGGTAGATAATATCCACTGTTCATGTAAATATGTCATCTACCCAGTCTACCAAGACCACTTGTGCTATTGCTTAGTAAAATTATGGTTATGTGAGTAGTGTCTCTGTGTCTTATGATAAAATTTCCATCGTAATGCTGACAGGCATAAACCAGAAGGCACCCTTTGCCAAGGTGCTGTCTGTCCTGTTGAACTTGGACTTTTGTAAGCCTTGATCAATGAATGAATGTACCTAGTAGGCAGCAAACTGCAGCATGATGAGCAGAGCAAAGAGGAAGTGCCTAGGAGAGCTGCACAGAAGCCTAGCACCAGATATGTCAAGAATTATAGATTATATTGAGTAAAATTCGTTTCAGTTTTGGGCATATGCTGCCGCATCAGACTACAATGCTATTATTTTGTAATAGACATACAGAGCTTGCCAACGCAGTTTTAGAATAGCCAAGTGGAATGTAAAGATTTCAAGTCAAAAGGAAAGGCTGAGCAGTGCAATAACAAATGACAGCACAGTGATCATGTGCTGAGCTGGTGGCATGCTGAATCAAAATGGCTGTATGGCTGTCTGCGCTATTGTTCAAGCTGATGCCTCACTGACAGATCTTAATTATTCACAGATTTAGCACTATGTTTTGTAATTTTTAAAAAATAGGATAACCGAGTGTTTTGTGCTGATATTACCATTTGGTAAACAATGGTTGTGTGGCATGTGCAACATTTAAATGCATGTGAAAAAAAATAATTGGGTGAAATTTATTTCTCCAGGTGCTAGAAAACTCAGATGACTACTCAGACTACCACATGTCTGTGGACATGGGCTTGCACAGATGTGATAGAAGCAGAAAAATCCAAGAACCTATGAAAGCAGCTGATGTTGCTATTGTCAGTATGAGTTGGATGGTGTTAAGATAGATACTGTCTTACCGTCCAAATGGAATGTTACCACTGAATTGGTATGCAATGTGTTTTATAGTTTTCTGATCTAAATGTAGGATCAAACCTTGCACTCCTGGGCACTGCAGATTTCCCCTAAATCTATCATTGGGACCCATTTCACTTAGCTTTCACTAGATATTATTTTAGGGAAAACCTGCCCTGTTGAACAGGTGTACTTTTCTGTTTCTGATAATGCCAAATATTTTTTTGCTACCTCACCCTTTAATAAAGAGCTAACGTACTAGCAGAGACTAGCAGTTACAGATATCAATGTTGTTTCCATCTGTGGAGAAGACAGCTTAAGTCTGCTCTTAAAACTAATAAAATAAATAGACTTACATTTGTCTTATGATGCTGCTGCTGCAATTTTTCTTTAAAACAGAAGTCTACTTAAGTTGCAATTTCTATGGCTCTATCATCACATCTTTGTCGATGTGCATAAGACGACTCATTTACATTTTAAATTATTGATTTTTTAATAATTTATCACAATGCCAAAATATTCTATAGCATTGATATGTAAATGCTTCCTGCATCTTCACATGACTCCCTGCCAGATACAGCCAGCAGCATGAACAGGAAGGGAACAAGCGAGGATGACAAGATACAAGTCTACTGGAAGAAGCCAGTAGCACGTGAGCCAAATGAAGGTGCCTTCCACTGTCTGACCCAACTCAGTTCAATACAGTTCTGTGCTGTTCGCTCATCCTTATCTGACCTGCCAGCAAGTTGCACAGATTGAGTGTGCTTAACTTTTCTAGCAATGATAAAGTACCATAAATTTTTATTTTAGGAGGCACGAATACTTTTAAACCAAGATCCAAAGTAAAATGCAGCTGAATCAGCAGTAGTGCAGTGGTAGTAAGCTCTGTTGGAGGGCTGGTGGTGGGCAGCTGGTGGCTGGAGCATCTTACATTGGATCACCACTCACAAAACAGAAGTGGGCAACCACAGTGTTAAGTGCCCCTTCTGCGTATAACATTTTTCAGAGTGTGTATATGCCGTGAGTTGCCACTATTCACATTATTCCAGATTTTGGCCCAAGAATCATGGCATAAGGGCAGATGTTTGGTACATATTTTACACAAATTGCCTGCTTTCTGCAGGATGTTATGATGGTGGGTTTGTTTCTTGCTTCTTTTATCATTGTTAGATGTCTGGTTTAAATAAAGGGGTCTAAAATTGCCTAAATGTTTTTTTTTCTTCTGATCTTGTAAACAAACAAAAAAATTGTGAAGGTTTCACTATGAAAAGAATATTTTCTGCATAAGGAAGTTAAATACCTATTTCCACTTCAGATAAAAGCTCAGTTTCCCTTACCTTGCAATGATTTGGTGTTCACTCATATGTATTTTTACCCCAGTAATATAGAAAGAATTGTTCTTTACAAAAGAATTTATCTGAAACAGATTTAAATGTAACCTTAGAGCACAAAACATGAAACAAGAAAACAGAGTTAAACTTTTAAAACAATCAGTTTTATTCTGCACACAGCAATTACTTCTGCTGTCAGCAGGAATAAAGTTTACTACTGTTGGAAACTTGTAAAAAAGTCAAATGTATTCCTGTAAAATGCCTTGTCAACTGCAAGTAAACAAGACCATACCTTTCAAGAACCAGGCATCTCCTTATTTTAGTATCAAGAAGGTTTGTGTCCTAAACACCTGCTCAGAAGTAGTTACAAAAATATGATTTGAACAAAGAGAAGGAAATGCTATATTCCTATGCGGCAAAGAAATCCTGCTTATTGACTTTCTGAACTGCCTCAGCCAAAATACATGACATTCAGCTGTTCACCTCATAGGGAGTTCAGAGATGCCTATATCCAAAAGTTGAACTGGGATTAATATGGATGTCTTTGTGATTGTTATTACACTTCAATAAAACTAATCCTTCTATCAGTACAAGTCGTATCAAAATTAAGTCTAATGACAGACACAATCCCTGTTTTTTATAAAAAAAAATACCTTCTGTGAACCTTTCAGGGGAAGAGGAGACAGGAGGAGGAATAATTACCCGTCTGCTCAATTTATTCTATTTTAATCTAGAGCCAATTAAAATAACCTTTTTTTTTTTTAATATACCTTTAAAAAAACATACCTTTTAAAAGAGAGGTACAATTGTAATGCATCCCTCATATAGATTCTGTATCAGGACCAGTTTGATGGGTAGTTTGCTTTTATTGTTACCTTATTCTGAAAAAACAAACAAACAGATGAATACCTCAAAGCTGTAAATTTTCACAGGCTAGGGCTAAGAATGAGATGGCTGTGCTGTTTACCGGGATAAATCAGGTGATACTAACAGAATTTCAATACCAAAGGTTAATAATATCATCATCAGTAGCTCTTTAAAGAGACCTGACTGCCTAAAGACAACTTAATTTTAAACACTGAGACAAGTCAATCAGTATACACCTAAAAATATGCATTGAGGGATGCAGTTTGCATACATTACAGCCTTGTTTTTTCTTTCGAACTTGTGAGATCTTGAATTCTTTTGTTCTCTTATCCAGGAATGTAGGCGCATGTGTATGGGTCTGCTTGTTGCTGGTCACTGGGCAGAGAAAGAGAGTTTCTAGGTGAAGGACAGGGCACAGAGAAATAGCCTTCCACTCAAAATTCTGCGCTTCCCATCCTACTCTTAAAATATCTCTCTCACCAGGCTGTTTGTCCGGTGATAGGGGAGTGTTGATGAGTTGAAAATGTAAATATCAGCTCAGCCAATGTACATTGACTATGGCCTGAGAGGTTAGAAGGTGGGCCTATTTTCCCATTTTTACATTTTGCAGTATCAGAACTGATAGCCTGTAACATTTAAAGTGGCTAAGGGCACAGTGGAAAGCAAAGTACAGAGATGCCAGTAAAGCCATCTCAGTGCTCTTGGGAGCACTTTACTGGATCATGACTAAATGGATGTTTCTGACCAAGTGCCAACAATTTTGGCAAGGCTGTGTGAAGGAATAAATCTATGGAACTTTTTTTTTAATTAAAATGCCTATTATGAGCTCCAAGTGTATTTTTATTTGTGTTTCATGGAATCCAGTGTCAATGGTGCAGGGAGGAACCTGCTTTTACTTGACAGTCTTTGTTACACTTTTTGCTCTGAATATGCTATGATTAGATTTATGATGTGAGTAAATATCCAAATAGGCTGGTAGAGAAGGTATTTCTGTTCATGGTCATAAGGTAAATTAAGAGAAGTGTTATTTCCTAGACATCTACTTTGACTATCAGGCTCAGAAAGAAAATAGCTCTGGACCTGTTAAGTCACGTGGAAGAATAAGATTTATGGAAGATAATATAGTTACACATTGACTCCTGGAAAGCAGTACAGCAAACCCAATTTTAGGTGTGATTTAGAACATAATGAATTCAGAAAAGTTGTGGTTTTATCAAGGGCATTAGTCTTGAAGCATTTCTGAACAGTCATTTTGAAAGACTATCACTAACTAGGCCTAATAATTAATACTGCAGCAAAATACCGTATCATAGAATCATAGAATAGTTTAGGTTGGAAAGGACCTTTAAAGGTCATCTAGTCCAACCCCCCGTGCAATGAGCAGGGTCATCTTCAACTAGATCAGGTTGCTCAGAGCCCCATCCAGCCTGACCTTGAATGTTTCCAGGGATGGGGTATCTACCACCTCTCTGGGAAACCTGTTCCAGTGCCTCACCACCTTCATCATAAAAAATGTCTTCCTTGCATCTAGTCTAAATCTACCCTCTTTTAGTTTAAAGCCATTACCCCTTGTCCTATTGCAACAAGGCCTGCTAAAAAGTGTCTCCCCATCTTTCTTATAAGCCGCCTTTAAGTACAGAAAGGCCACAATAAGGTCTCCCTGAGCCTTGTCTTCTCCAGGCTGAACAACGCCAACTCTCTCAGCCTGTCTTCGTAGGAGAGGTGTTCCAGCCCTCTGATCATTTTCATCGCCCTCCTCTGGACACATGCTTCTTTTGATGCAGCCCAAAGTATGGTTGGCTTTCTAGGCTGCAAGCGCATATTGCCAGCTCATATCCACAAGGTATCTGATCTGGGTGTTCCTCCAGTTCTTCGTCTGTGGGATTTACATACACCTGCCTGTACCTTTCCCTGAATAAGCAGCATGGAAGAAGCAGACCCATCTGAAGTCAGGCCCATCAGGTGGGTCATGCCTGTGTTGTGAATGAGGTTATGGTAAAGAGATGCACCTCTAAGTCAGTAGCTGCCTTGCCTGCTTTCTGCCCAAGTCTCTCCACCACTGAGGCTTCTTTGGCACAGAAATTGACATTAAAGCTAATATATTGCATCACGTTTTTAGGAAATTTCAAATTTGCTTCTGGGAAAGATTTTTGTTTCTATCTTCTCTAAAAAAGGCAAGATCTGCGTGAGACATCTGCTTTATCTGCACAATTAGAAGGGAAGATCATGTGCTGTTTTACAAATACCCAAGCAGAAAAAGACTTTCCTTCAATAGCTTACAGCTGATGTGGATAAAGAGAACTGAACATAATAAGGATAATACAAGATCTTTGATTCTGTTTATTTTTGTTTTCCATTCTTTTTTATCTTACCTCTTCTGAGTTAGCTTTGTGGCCTTTCAGTAGTTTTCTGAAAAACATCCCTAAGAAAAAGATTTTTGCTTGCCAGTTTGCTGATATAGTGTACTATATTAGCTGAACCAAAGCCATCTTTCTCTTTGAATTCTGCTCTCCTTGAAGTATAATTCCTCAAACCTTTTCCAAGTAGTATGTGTATTAAAATGTGTATATTATGCACATATGGAGCCATACGTGTGTACAGCATTTATAGGCCTGTTTAAGTTTTCATTTTTTCTTACTTTTAGTTTTTAAACTTCTTTTTGACAACAGTGCTTTAAAAGGTATGTTATTGTAGATTTAGTCTCTGTTGGTTTGTATTTGATTTTATAAACACTTATCAGAACAATCTCATTAATTTCAGTAAAAATTAGGAAAATTTTTATGAGATTTTTAGATAAATATTCCTGTTCAAGACTTGAAAATATGAGCCCTGTATTGTGACATGATTGCAGCAGAAGAAATATTCACAGAAGCAGGTGGGAAAAATTCTCCTATGTCATGATTGGTGAGATAGGTACCAGATTTGTGCTTATTGACCTTGTTGCTGCCTAGTGGCTTTCTTTGCTACACACCCTCATTAACGGCAGCAGAAGTTCAATCAACACATAGAACCAGGGCAGCGTGTGGGTCTAATTACTGCAGCAGCGTGCATGTGTGTGATAATGGGCATTTTGTAGCCGAAAGCGTAACAACAAAGACAACAGGTGTCAGAATTCGGAGGTCTCGACAGTAACGGGCAAGGACACATTAGTTTTTCATAACCGCCATAGCAATTAATCACAGTGAGGATCTTTTGATTGAATCTCTCCTCGGCCAGTGTTTTCCTGAAGAGGCAGAGGGCTTGGTTTCCCACCCAACTCTACCTTGGCAGCAGTTCCAAGGAAAAGACGTGCCAGGGGAGGTGTTGGAGGGCAGCTCCGGCTCGGCTGCAGCAATCTCCCCCGGCGGTGCAGCGCCTGTGTCTCTTCAGCCATCTCTGACTTGGAGACCGTTCCCTTCTACGTTGTAAAAGCAGCTCTGCTGAAAAGACCACGAGGTCTCAGGCCACATTATTTTCTCTTTATGATATCTGTAAAGGAAGGCAGTCCCTGTTGCTGCCTTTCTCTGGCTTGGGTCCCTTGAAGCATCTTCCCTCTCTGCTTGGAGGTGGCTGAGTCTTCCTTAACACGGTGACGGGGAATTGGCATACATGGAGGACGTATCCTCCCTTGCTGCTGGCTTCAGCTCGGAAGATTAAGCTTCAGCTCAGCTTCAACTCAGAAAAACAAGCATGGGCATATATTTTACAGCTCATCAGTACTTAGAGTGGATGGAAGAAAATGTAGGCTAGTCACAAAAATAAGGGGCAGTGTTACAGCTTTTGCAGCCATGTCATTAAAAATATTCTACCTTTCTTGCACTGAGCCACTTGCAATCTGTAATATGCTGAACAGAGATTTTGTGTCTCCTTTTTCCCTCAGTTTGCAGCAAGGAAAACAAGTGTTCTGCTTCAGCAAGTGAATCCACCCATGCTTGTGATACATATACAGGCTATGTGTGAGAATTATACCAACAATTACTGTTTAGGAGTGCTCTGCATGCAGATGCCACATAGAGCATTGAAAATGTATCACATAGTTATGGGAAACACAATAGGAATCTTTTTGCAAGTGAAATAATTATATTTTAGCCACGTTGGAACCAAACAATCTAGCTAGCTCTAAGTCTTTATTCACATGTAAAAAGATCATTTATGCATTGTAATGCACCCTTGTCCAAATAATTGTGCTGGAACATTGTATGAAAGTTTTTGAACAGCTCTGTAACACACATACTGTTGGATGACAGCAGTATCATTAGTAGCCTACATAAGTATTTCTAACCATGTGCAAATTCATCTTTTATTCCTTTGTAATTTATCACACAGTTTTCACCTTCTATATATTTCAAGAGAAATTAACTGTACTTGAAATGCTTCCCAGGCCCAATTAGCTCCATGCATAGGTTAGATAATCTCGTGTTGGTGTAGGGTGGAAGTGACACCACGTGCTGTTCCAAGGCCCGCATCTGCAGAAGGGCTGGAAGATGGGGTGGTTCAGAGGAGAGCCACAACACAGGGGAGGTTGCCCTTCAGGGTCTGTTTATCTGGTGAGGCACAGTGCTGGGTGAGGCAACCAGCGGCATCTCTCAAAGATCTCTATTGTGCCCATTGGAAATACTTTTGATGAAGTCCTTCAGAAAAGGTTCTTAAAACCTTTAAGTATAAAAATCCTCTCATGAACAGTGACTGAATAAAAGAGAGGACATATCTAATCAGTGTCACTTCTCCAGGAATGGAAATTGAAGAAAATATCCCTAAATACTTGTCCTGTCTTTATATGGTGTCCTCAAGCATGCTCCTATGATGACCCATTACTTGTCTGATCTGCTGTGGCTGGTTTTGTGGTCCTAAATAACTGAACAGCATTGCTTCTAATGCCCGAACTAGCTCAAATATCTTGAAACAGGAATATCTTAAAAAATACCCCCGGTGAAGTCTGAATGAGCTTAGCTTGTTTAATTTAACAAACAAACAAACAAACAAACAAAAAGAGACTTGGCTTCACAGAATGCAGAGTAACTTCGGCATATTAAAGGACTTCATTGTAGTGGAGAAGGGCATAATAATATGTGCTCAGGGCATGAACGTAAACATATCCCCATCAGGCACATGAATTTATAAAAGGAAGCGTGATTAGCTGCTGAAGTAAACTTACCAGGAAAGAGATGAATTGTCAGTCCCTTGATGTTTACAGGTTGAGACTGAATTCCTTTCAAGACGATATGCCTAAGGCAGTCATAAATTATGCTTTAGCCTAATTTATGTTACCAACTTAATATGAGTAAATAAGGTAAATGGGTGAAATAAACCTGTGACATTGAGAAGAATCCAATTGTTCCTTAAGACATTAAATATCTGGAAAAATGGAGTGATCTCAACGTCTGTGACTGAAACATTAACAAAATGAAGCAATGTTTGCAAGTGTCATAAGCACTTTTTCAAATGTAAATTTGCTGCAGATTTTTTAGTAGGTACGTGCACAGTGATTAATTTTCTCACTTTTTATTTTGGCCAAGGCTTTGTGGAAAAAATATATTGCATTTCTGAAAGCAGTGTAGCCATCCCAAAATCAGGTGAATGTATGTGCTGTAGCACCTTTCACAGGTGCATGTGTATAGTATACGAATTGTATACATCAATACAATTCATGGCTTGAATTTGCTTGCATCTGTTGTGAAGCCCAACTTCTTGCTGACTTTTTCAGAAGAATTCAGTTGCACAAAGATTTAAAAAAGTAGGACATTCCTTTCTCAAAAAGACACAGCATCATTCATTTGGAAAATCAAATCCCCTGTCCTTCTAGAATCTAATAGAAAGTATTTCCAAATGGTAGTAGTATTCTAGGCAGAAATCCAGAGCACTGCCTGAAAATATAATTTAGGAGTTGTAATATATTCCCTAATTAAAAATATCATGCACAGTAGTGATTTTATTATTCATTTATTATCTGGACCATTGAACTAATCTGAAGAAAAGCAGCATTCTCAGGGTCACAAGTGAAGAGGTTCCCTTTCTATTTTTACAAACAAATCATTTGCTTTCCAGTAAAAGAGACAATATTTTTTTTGTTTGAAAAATAAAGACTTACTATACCTTGCTATACAATTATTGTTAGACCTTAGCTAAATACAAGTTACATTTCTTGTCTGAAGGAACATACACAATTACTTTCATCACCTTTTTGTTTCGTTGTATATGAGTAATACTTCATAAAGGTAAATAAATGAGAGATTGAGAATCAAAATAAATGCCACGGATAAAATCTTATGATTTTTAACTGTAAGAGTAAAGCTAATTTTCAGTCATTTGAAAGAAATGGGAGTACATAAAAATCAGAAGCAGTTGCTCTATAGTTATTTTCTGTTGCACCAAGCCTACAAGTATAAACTTTTGGTTCACATGTATTACAAGTTTTTGTCCATGTCAATGATGACTAGAATCAAGCTGTTACAGATTTAGGCTTCAGAGATTTGGCTCTGAAGCTCAGACTGTAGCAGTAGATCCATGTGGGGTCTGCAAGTCACCAGTTCAGTCCCTGTAGGTGGCCCAAAGGCATAAACTGACACGTTCTTCTACACGGCAGAATATACTGGTGAATACTATATAATATAGAATATGTAGTATATAAAACCCACTATATACTTTCAAAAAATTTGTCCACTTTTTCAATTGTATTAGGTGGTTTGATGGAAGATGTCAGACTGTTCTATCCTTAAACAGCTGTGCCTACAAATACTACTGCTTTTGCTCTTCTGAACATTCAGATACTACCTATATTTCATTAACACTAAGTTGTAAAGGACAAGGGTTTATTTCTTCTAAATTGTATTAGACCTGCGTTACATTGTCCAGAAAAAAATAAGCCATTTATCCAGATCATGTTTTTTGAAATTTCACTGCTTTTTCGCTACACATCTTTTAACTAAATCTTTATCTCTGCTCTCCAAAACCCTGAAATCAAGAACTTGGAAATCTCTTTATGTAGTACAAACATGCAGTCCATTTTCAGTTTCTTAGTAAACTGATATAGGGTAAAAAAACTGGAGATTCAGGACAAATCATTTGGAAAACTGAAGTCTGAACCCTAGAACTGAGCAATGCTGCAGTGGCACCTGAGTGTTCACCTTTCCTGTTTAGACTTCCATATACTGAAGTTCCTTATGCTTTACTGGAATTAAAATAAACCATCACATATGTATATGTTCTCAAGTCTCTTTCTTTTGGAAAATAGCATTATTTGTATTGTAAAAATTTCTGCTCAGTTCATTTTATTTTATTTTATGTTTTTGTTGTGCCATGAGTGATACTTTTTACAGTATGCTACTTCTGCCCTACACTACAAAAATAAAAAACATTATTTTTATAATATAACAAAATTTATAATGATGTTTATGCAGCTGAGTTCTATTTGATTCTGTCTAGCTGAAACCAATGCAAGTTCCAAACTAAGTCTTCCAGATTAATTGTTTGACTCATGGCAAGGCATTGCATTCAATAAATGCAGCATAAAATGTAAGGATTATGTAGACAAAGCTCAAAGCTAAATTCAGCATTCCACTCTGCTGACAAAACTTGCTTGTTTGTCTTAAAATTCAGAGCTGTTACTCTTCAATAATTCTCTTTTACACCACAGAATGTATCTACCTGGAGTATTACACAGCATTTCTAAATTTTCTATCAAACACAACACAGAAATTATATTGCCCTTTTATTTGCTGAGTGTTATCTCACAAAGAAGTAATAAGATACAGAGAGAAGATAGCCTGAAGCCCAGGATATGGTTATGGCCTATAAGCACTTTGTTTTTTCTCAGCATGAGTTTGCTAATTCGCATATTAATTGGTGTTCACATATCATCACTTTGTCATTAGGAGTCCAGTTACTGCATTCAAGCACAGTATTAGGAAGGCTATCTCATCGTATTTTTCTGTTGGCACAGGGTACTTTTCCTTTCTGTAAAAAAGAAAAAAGTAAGCCCATGCAATACTGGAGTGGAAACTCCAGTTATAAAATGTTATAGATATACATGTGTACCAAAATTTTTCATAGTGTGTGTGTGCTAATAAAATTAAATAAGAAACTTCTGTACATATCTCTTAAATCCATTACTAAATACAGCTTTACCTTCAGAGAAAACCAGATTAAGCCATTTAGTGTTGTCTAACACTAAGTCATAAACAGCAATTTTTTTCCTTCATGCTAAAGGAGCTTAATCCATTAATCCTTATGCAAAATGTAAATGTTTATATTAGACAATTAAAACAAGGCTTTGTTGTGCTCTTGTTCTCCTTCTCTTTCAATATACACCTCATTTATTATTCAATAAATTTTCTCTTTCATATTTTTTCTTTCTGCACTGTAACTCTGCTTCTTGAAAATCCAGATGTATGTTCTAGATGATACTAGGTAAAACCAAGTTTTCTTCTGGCTGTGAATTTTAAGCAAGTGTTTATTACATTCAAATCTGAATTCCTATCTATTTCAGATTTTTCTAATGAAATAGCTAAATGTTATTGATTGAAGGTTTAATGTTATTCCTCACCCTAGCAGCCAAAATATGTAAAATAATTGCAATGGTACCTGCATTAAGCCCCCCAAAATGCAGAATTGTAGTGGAAACTAATACCTCAGTGTGGTGAAGTGAAAAATTCTTGCATGATACTTATTAAACCAAAGGAAGCCAGGGAGAATCATCTCAGAATGGTGTAAGATGACATATTCTTTTACATAAAGTGAAAACGGATGGGGGCATATCTGCAAGTACTTTGGAGGAGAGATTTAAGATCTAAAACAATCTCGTTAATTGGCGATTTGGTCTGAAAAGCAGGATGCAGTTCAAGCAGGACAAATGCAAATTACTGCACTTCAGTAAGAATAATCAGCTGAGCAATGAAAGACAGAAACTGGCTAGCTAGGCAAAAGTGGCAGAAAAAAAACAACTTGAGAAGTTTTATTGAAGGGAACACCAGTTGCCAAATTCATATTGTTGGGGGGGGGGGGGGGAACAAACATCTGGTATCCTGGTTTGGTTATTGCACTTCAGACAAAATACTGGCCAGCTGAAGAGAGTGTAGAGAAAAGCATGGAGAGTGATGAGAGGTCTAGAAAACATGACCTGAGGAGGAAGGAAATAATCTGTTTCCTTCATCCAGTGACAATAAGGAATGAGCTAATGTTGCAACAAGGTATTTGTAGACATTAAGAAATATTTTCTAAGATCTGGGATAGACTGAGGAGAGCTGTTGTGGAGTATTCATCACTGGAGTTTTTTATGAATGGATCACACAAAAGTCTGTGAGGATGATTTTGGTGCAGTTGATACTGACTTAGGAGGAAGAAGTAGATAAAGATCCTGTGAGATACTTCCAGTTCTATTTTGTACAGTTAGTAAATATGGGTATTCCAGCATGGATTTACATAAAAGAAAGAGTAACCTTAAAAAAGAAGCAAACAAACACTACTAGTTCAAAATATTTACAGGCTTTTTGTTTTAAGTATTTTTATTTTTTTTAAATTATGATCCTCCTTGAATAAATTCACTTCACCTTTCATACTATGTAATTCAGTTTATGCTTTGCCAGTCAAATCGACATCAAATGTCACCACAGGTTTTTCCTACACAGCCCTTTCTGCATGATAGGAACTGCCCAGAGAGATCTGTAAAGGCATTACTTTATCTTCCCCTATATCTCTCCTTAAAACTTACCAAGGCTCTGAGGCTTACCCAGTCTTCAGCAAGATACACCTTTGGAATACTGTAAGAATTTTTTTTTTTTTTTCATTTCCGTGGGGAGAACCCTTTTTTTTTTTTCCTTTCCTCTTTCCACGTTTATTACTTGCAGCACAATATGTCTTTAGATGCATGAAGAATCTGAGAAATCCCTCAAAATACTGTCTCTCAGGCCAAATGCCAATGTTCCGACAGGAATGCCCACTGCTTTTATCAATATTGCTATAAAATCCAAGTCTCAGCTCACCTGTGTTTGTTTCTGTCAGCTGATTTATGTTTCTAGTCAAAATGTATTGAAAGCAGAAAATGAAGCTGAATGGCCTTCAAAAAAAGTGGAGAACATATTGAAACTCTGAGCATAGGAAAACCTTTCTAATCTTACAGTTTCCTTTGGACTGTATTACTTCAACATTTTATTCTTCCTTGAACATGTTTTCAACCTTTGATTTTTTGCCACTTTAAAAAGAAGTCTCTGTCTTTCACAAGATTACCTTGGGAAATTACATTTTCATATGCTCTACTGCAATGTACTCAAATGGTGCTTTGATCTAAGATTGCCTATAATTTACAATTGTGAAAATTCTAGAGAAATGAAACAAATGGAGGGAATTTCCATTCTTCAACCTCTCAGATCCAGCACTGACATCTAAACCAACCCTTTCCAGTTCTTTATTTTACTCTGTTCTCCCAAACTCACTGTAGCTCTTCTATCCTTGTGCTGTACCCCTACACCTCTGAAACCAGAATTGCAGCCCAGTACTATGTCTGCCATTCAACGCACACCCACCTCACATTTTCCCTGTTTTCTAAATCCTCTCTGTCCTCATAGGCTCATGCAGGAGAAGAGGTCCTAGAACTAAGTCCCTGTAACTGGCTCCCACGCATGTCAGCATCTCCCACCCTTGCTCTTCTCTTCACATATTTTGTACCAGGTACAACTTCTTCCACACAGCTGTGATAAATCCCTAGGCAGAGAAAATACACTTGTCCAGTAAGCCTATATAGAACATTAGTTTTAGAAGTGCATTTCTGAAAAAAAAAAAAAAAAAGTAGAGAGGAGTAACAAAAAAAGAATGGGTCACATGATTTGCTGATGCAGAGCAGGACTTCTGTGTTATATCACACTCTCTCGCTGTCTTTAGCAGGAAGCCAAATACGTTTTGCTTCCTGAGGTAGTGGGAGTATAGTATCAAGGAAAGAAAGGGAGAAGAACCTTTTATAAAACAGTTCCTCTTTTATGGAAGTCATGAATTAAAACACTCCACAAGACTGTATTTGTCATTCATGGCCTCTGTTCCCCACAGATGGATGAAAAGTGGATAATTTTAAGTGAGGAAGTCAGAAGACCTGATGTTGTAAGTACCATTGCTGTGAGCCATGAGCCTGGAGCAAATTTCTTTATGGCAACTTGGTGTATCTTACTCTATCCATGAGGTTATTCATTCCACAGCAGTGATCAGCAGCACATTGGGTCAGTCTTGTTCCATATATTTTCTCTCCTAGTACAGAAGAAGATAATGTCAGCATGGAGATACTTTTCTTTGACTTTGGAGACTGCTTTAACTGGTGATAACTATTGGACTTCCTTTTCGGACATACAGAAACTGAGAGATTGGAGAATGTCTCTGATAGAGCATCAAGCTTGACTTACTCACCAAGAAGTTCTTTCTTTAAAGGGGAGTTGAGCAGCAGGCCCATTATCACAAGCAATCTGCCCCCTTTGGCTACTTAAGTGTAATTTGCCAGGTGGTTGAAAACTTGATCATCTGCTAGAAACTGATTTCTTTAAATTTTTTTTTATTTATTTTTTGGAACAGACTGACAGATTTCTTTCCATAGTCACAGATATTAAACTAGAATTTTGTGGCATGTATCCAAGTTCAAAAACTACCTAATTCCTAGCCCATGAGAAATATTTTTCTCCTCTACTGGAGGAGGATTAACTGCTCTTCAGTTTGTAAACTCCTTAGATGTTTTGGGCTGTCTATAATTTTATCTCCAAGCTTGTCTGACTCAGAAGGATCACCCTGGCTTCTGGCCCCATGTATTTGGTTTGTGTGGCAAGGTTTTGGTAGTGGAGGGGGCTACAGGGGTGGCTTCTGTGAGAAGATGCTGGAAGCTTCCCCCATGTCCAACAGATCCAATGCCAGCCGGCTCCAAGACAGACCTGCTGCTGTCCAAGGCCGAGCCCATCAGCGACAGTGGTAGTGCCTCTGGGATAACAGATTTAAGAAGGAAAAGAGGTTGCGGGGCACGCAGCCAGAGCAGCCAGAGAGAGGAGTGAGAACATGTAAGAGAAACAGCCCTGCAGACCCCAAGGTCAGTGAAGCAGGAGGGGGAGGAGGTGCTCCGGGTGCCAGAGCGGACATTCCCCTGCAGCCTGTGGTGAAGACCATGGTGAGGCAGGCTGTCCCCCTGCAGCCCAGGGAGGTCCACGGTGGAGCAGATCTCCACCTGCAGCCCGTGGAGGACCCCACGCCGGAGCAGGTGGGTTCCCGAAGGAGGCTGTGACCCCATGGGAACCCCGCGCTGGAGCAGGCTCCTGGCAGGACCTGCGGATCTGTGGAGAGAGGAGCCCACGCTGGAGCAGGTTTTCTGGCAGGACTTGTGACCCCGCTGGAGCAGTGTGCTCCTGAAGGACTACATGCTGTGGAAGGGACCCACGCTGGAGCAGTTCGTGAAGAACTGCAGCCCGTGGAAGGGACCCATGCTGGAGCGGTTCATGGAGAGCTGCAGCCCGTGGGAAGGACCCACATTGGAGAAGTTCATGGAGGACTCTCTCCTATGGGAGGGACCCCACGCGGGAGCAGGGGAAGAGTGTGAGTAGTCCTCCCCCTGAGGAGGAAGGAGCGGCAGAGACAACATGTGATGAACTGACCCCAACCCCATTCCCTGTCCCCCTGTGCCACCGGGAGGGGAGGAGGTAGAGAAAATTGGAAGTAAAGTTAAGCCTGGGAAGAAGTGAGAGGTGGAGGTAAGGTGTTTTTTAAGATTTGCTTTTATTTCTCATTACCCTACTCTGATTGGATTGGTAATAAATTGAGTTAATTTTTCCCCAAGTCAAATCTTTTGCCTGTGATGGTAATTGCTGAGTGATCTCCCTGTCCTTATCTCAACCCACAAGCCTTTTGTTATATTTTCTCTCCCCTGTCCAGTTGGGAAGGGAAGTGATAGAGCGGCTTTGGTGGGCACCTGGTGTCCCGCCAGGGTCAACCCACCACACCAAAACCCCATGAATTTCTTGCGTTTGATGGAAGTATCAGTGACTCTGTAGTGCTAATCAATAGAACTATTCACTTAAAGAGATAGCAAGATCCTTTCTTTCATTCTATTCAGTCTTTATAATTGAGTTGTAGATTAGAAAATAACTGAATTTTGCAAGACATAATTTTGGTATCATTTTTATTGAAACAATTTAAAAATCAGAGTATTTGATAATCTTGCCCTTTCTGGCAAGATTCTGGAACAAAATGAATCAAGAAAAAGCAAACTCTACAGCGCTAAGGTGCATTGCATTCGTCCACTGAGGATTTTTAAACCCAAGTGTAACTCCCCACATGCAACACACACATTTCTCATGATGCCCATATGTCAAAGTTTTTGAAATTATTCTGTTTACCATATTTTTGTGTTTCTTCTTGATTGTTTTCATCTAATTCGCTAACACTAGACATATGACAGTGGCAAAGATTATTTCACAAATGGTACACCTTGCTTCTCTTGCTATTTTCTGTTTTGCATAGTTCCCCTGCTTTTAGATTGTAGGCAGGTCATTGAGAAAGACAGAGCAAAAGAGCCACAATTTTGAAGCTCTTTTTCTCTGTATAACAATATATGCTTTTTTTTTTTTTTTTTTTTGCTAAGGCAGATCTTGACTGACATTCACTGGTGGCTTATTGGTATATCTGGAGCATCAGAAGCCCGACAAAACCAGGCAGCTGCAGGGTAGGCACACTTGAGCAACAGTGAACAGTTTGACTTTTGTGTCAAACAGTTCATTGACTGCATAAGTCAAGAAAGCCAGTGCAGCATATGGCTGAATAACCATGGAGTCAAAACTTTGTAAAAGTGTAAAATTCACATTTATTGGGATAAATGTGAAAAAACAGCAAACTGTAGAATTAAAATAGCTTCCAGAGATAAAATAATTCCTAAAGATTACTCTACACGTTACAGTTGTAGAAATGTCTAACTTAAAACAACAGATTTTAGCTTTTGTTTAGTTGTGTAGTCAAATATTAATTCACCTAATAGATAATTTATAGGAAAAAGAAGAAAGAAAAGAGATAAAACTAAATAGGTTGGAATATGTTTCTCATGGAAAGAGATGAAAAGGCTGTTTTTCCCACCATCGGTGATAGAATAAGATTATCTTAACCAGGAAAACAAATTTAGTCAATGATATTTGCACAAAAATTAGCAAAGAAAAAAATTTGCAATAAATAAAATGATTCAACCAACTTGCTCTAGTTTAGATTCTTCAATAATAAAATAAAATTAGGCATGAATTCCTTAGTATCCAGCTTTCTGTGCTTAGATATAGTAAATGGCCAGTTAATCAAAAATTGTCTACTCTCCTATTCTTTAAAGAAGGTGGTTTTAGTTCATCAGCTTATTTTAAGCCTGTAAGTGTACTTGCAAAATGACTAGAAACCTTTTAGCTAGAATACTTGCATGTATTATTACATAACTTTGGATCTGGGAGTTGACTTCAATTATTATTCTTGTTACAATTTTCAGTATAGAATATAATCTGTTAATGTTGTCTGCCTAATGTTACTGAAAGCTTGACTGTATTTTTTTTCAGTTTGTTCAGTCACTGGTGAGACATTTCATTATGGTGTCTTTTGTTAGATTCAGAACAGAAAATGAGTGACATTAAATGGCAGAAGTTTTTTATAAAAGATGTTAAGAGTTTGCACTTCTGTTTTTGAATGTAACTGAGTCAAAAAGTCCTCAAAAAACTTGTTGGATGCTCACTTGCTTAGAGCTAAAAATTCCAAGACTGCAATACGCCAAATCCCAAGAAGCTCAAAACTTCAGGCTTTAACTTGTTCTCAGTTAACTTCTTTCTACGGGAACACTGCTGATAAATTGGTTTACTCCTCTGAACTATGTTGTCTAGTGTAACTTATTTAAGTTTGCATTTTACCAAGTTGCTCGTTCTTCTGTCACAGGAAGGAAAAAATGGCATTCCTCCTCCCTGTCCCTTCTGTAGTAGATGGGCATTTGTTTTATATAATGAGTTCTTATATTTTAATCTGTAAGAGAAGCAGCAGGAAGTGTGATCAGAAGTTTGCATAAAATTGTGTCTTTTCAGATTAAAAAGGAGCTCTTCAAAAGGCGTCAATAGGAAAAGAACTTACAAATGTACTTGCTAATTGGTTGTGGTAGAAATGTGTGCCTAATTTCTAATTTTAATATGTGTCACTTTAGCTTCTAACCTTTGCTTCTTGTTTCATTTTCTCAGCTAGATTAAAGAGCTCTTTATTACCTAGTTTTTTTCTTTTTGTGGAAATACTTTCATAGAGTAATCAAGTTGTTCCTCATACTTTTTGTTAAAAGAAACAGCTTGAGCTCTTTGAATCTTTAATTGTAAAACAGGTTCTTAGGTATTCAAATTTTATTTGTGGCTTGCTTTCAACATAGTTCAGTAAAGACGGAACCTGCAGTTCATAAAGACTGAGCCTGGAGTTCATTAAACTGAACCTGCAGTACTGCGTCCAGCTCTGGGGCCCCCAACATAAGAAGGACATGGACCTGTTGGAGCGACTCCAGAGGAGGGCCACAAAGATGATCAGAGGGCTGGAGCACCTCTTCTATGAAGACAGGCTGAGAGAGTTGGGGTTGTTCAGCCTGGTGAAGGCTCTGGGGGAGACCTTGTAGCAGCCTTCCAGTAGCTAACAGGGGCCTACAAGAAAGCCAGAGAGGGACTTTTTACAAGGGCATGTAGTGATAGGACAAGGGGTAATGGCTTTAAACTGAAAAGGGGTAGATTTAGATTAGATGTAAGGAAGCAGTTCTTCACTGAG
This sequence comes from Buteo buteo, assembly GCF_964188355.1. Taxonomy (NCBI): domain Eukaryota; kingdom Metazoa; phylum Chordata; class Aves; order Accipitriformes; family Accipitridae; genus Buteo; species Buteo buteo. The sequence continues at coordinate 32,706,200 of NC_134171.1, read as the reverse complement.
AGGGTGGTGAGGCACTGGAACAGGTTGCCCAGAGAAGCTGTGGATGCCCCATCCCTGTGTTATAGAGGCACGCACAATTGAATCCAACAGGAGTTAAAAGTCTGATTTATTCTTCAGTAAAAAGTTAGAACTCTGATAACATTAGTGAACTACAGGCTCAGTGATGTAAGGGGAATTAGTACTACACAGCCGATGTAAGAATCCTTAAGATTTAAAAGTGATGACTCAAAATGCACATATCACTCCCCTAACAGCTGAGGGCTCTGTCCCTTGAGGAGTTGCCTCGGGCAGTGCCCCAACCCAAGGGGGAGTCCCTGACTGCAGACCCGCTGCTCCGAGGAGGAGGACTGATTCCAACATGTCGTCCAGCAGGACCCCGTTTATACCCTTGTGGAATCTGATCTGTGGTCATTTAATCCCTATTGGCCAAGAAGGTCACCTCAGTGTGCCTGGCACATCTCGATTGGTCTGTTCAACTTTCAACCTGTGGCCACTAGGGTTTGGTTTTTTTTTTCTCTTCTCGTTGCCTGGAGAAGTTTCGTCTCCTGCGGGGGGGAGTGTACTGCCACACCCTGGAAGTGTTCAAGGCCAGGTTGGACGGAGCTTTGAGCAACCCGGTCTAGTGGAAGGTCTCCCTGCCCATGGCAGGGAAGGTTGGAACTGGGTGATCTTTAAGGTCCCTTCCAACCCAAACCATTCTCTGGTTCTATGATTCACAATGCTTCAGCATCTGTTTTGAGAAAGGAGCACCAGAACTACTGAGATCTTTCCAATGAACAGAAAAGTCAGATACACTGCAGGGTCTACCTCAGAGTGTATATTAATAAGCAAATATATTTTTATATATTTTTGCATATATGAGTGGTTGTGTGTCTATGCAAAGGTTAGATTAGTCCTTTTCATGATAAAATTTCATGGATGACTTGGGTTCATGAGCATCATTTCATTGCTGGCCAATGCTTTCCAGAGCACTAGTCCATTCTTTTCTCTGTTTAGTCTGTATTTAATTTCTATCCTTCATTCCCAAGTATGTATGTGAATTCTGTATTATTTAAATTCACACAGACCATAGAGGGTCCATTGTTGTAGCACCCAGCATCACAGCTCTTGAGGTGGCATACTGTAGCTATGTGGTACAATGATGTGCACCGTTTTCCCCTGTGCGGCGTTTGTTTCCTTGTTCATGCAGACCAGAACGCTGACATGGCATCCTTTAGTGTGAAACCAAGTCTTGACAACAAGGAAGATGGAAAGAAACAATGACTTGACTTCTCCAATACTTCATATAAACCTGTGTTTTTTCAGTTTATAATTCCACAGTGAGCTTCTGCATAATTTCAGTAAATTGTCTCTTTTTGGATTGTTACTGGGCATCAGTGATATTCACTGTTACCCAGTGGCAGATGCTACAAAAGATCTCAGAGAATCCAAACTTTTATGGGTGCTTCAATAAAATGACAAAAGTGTGAACTTTGGCAGTAAGAAAATTGGAGTGCTACTATCCTGCAATCTGGCCCTCAGCAAAATATAACATGAAAGCACATGAAAACACACACTAAATATGTGTTTCAACTACTCAGTGATGCACGCATGTATCATTGATCTGATTTTTAAAGTGCATCTATATTTTTCATAGTATTCCTAAAATGAATAAATTATGAAAATTGTCACTGTATATGATGTATTCACATCGTGACTGTAACTCCTTGAACCATAACACCACATTTATAATCTTTCTTGTCACATTTACTGTAATATATTCAACTTGGTCTGCGATTATATGTAGGTTCTAGCTTTGGAGACCTTTTGGATTTGTGAAGTGAAAATGTAGCTACTGAAATATGTATAATTTTAAAGTTCAAATATTGAGGGTTCTTCATTTTCTTGCTTTGTGCAGATTTCAGCAATAATATGACAAGTCTCATAATAGCATTTAATAACTGTACAATATGCTCCCTGCAGTACCGTGTAGCTCTTTGTGAGCCAAGAAAATATGTAAGGCATTTACTGAGTGAATCTTTCATAGTTGAACACCATTGCTGTAAAGCTAGCATGTTAAACACATTAAACACATTGAAATTAGTGAAATACTGTCTTTCCATGTCTAGTGGGTGCTGTATTAAGCTTTTGTTTAGGCAGATATAGAGGTAGATTTACAGAAACTATGAAAGAACAATCAACTTAGATTACACTGGATTCAGTACCAGATTGATAGCCACGGGCATAATTCCTGTGCTTTTTACCAACCTTACCACTGTCAGAAGGACTCTATGTTCCTGCTAGTTTACTTTCAATATTACAGTCTGCCTCCTGATTTTTGGCATAAAGCAGATAAACAGATTTCCTTCAAAGAAATTGCTCTAACTTTGACAGTAAAATACAGGAACTGTAGAACATGTTGCATACCCCAGTATCTGTGCTGCTAATATCTGTGGCTGAGCTGTAAGCAGTGTTTCCATTCACTCTTAAGTGTGCTGAAGAAAATAAGTATACAAACTTTATATTGAAATTTTGTGGTAATAGAACAGGTAAAAAAGATACTCAAAGGGAAGGTAGTATTTTCCTCCTTTTTTTGTGTTTGTTACTGTGTTTGTTACAGAGTATAGGGTAACTCAGGCTGGAAGGGACCTCGGGAGGTCTGCAGCCCAAATTTATGAAAAGAGATCAGACGAGGTTGCTCAGGGCTTTACGCAGTCGGGTTTAGCACAATCTGGGAAACGTGCTCCACTGCTGGACTGTCCTCACAGTGAAAAAGGAGGGGTTTTATATCCAATTGGATGAGGTTTGGGTTTTGTTGTTGGTTTTTGTTTTTTGTTTGTGTTTTTTTTTTTTTTTTCTCAGTGTGTGTTACTCAGTCCATATACTTAATACTGTATTATTTTTTTCAGGTAAGAGAAATGTTGCTTCCCAGGGAAAAGTAAGTAAATACACAGTTAGTGTCAGAATTAGGAGTCCTGGGACCTCAGTATACAGGACACTCTTCTGCAAATATTTGTGTTTAAATGACACAAGTCTGCTGAGGAATCATATTTCCCATTGCAGAAATGGCAGAAGTAAAGCCCTTTGTCTGTTGTAAATAACTTTTATTTTTGTTTAAACTTTGCCAGGATTTGGGAGTGGGTTTTGACACATATCAATACATTAAAGGAATTCTTCTTGTATGTTGCATGTAGAAAAACTTCAGGCAAAACCCCCACATCTTCTCTAAAAAGATTCTCCAAGTGCATTGGAGGTAGCATTGTGTGTTTGTTCTGAAAGGGTAATTGCATAGGTGAACTATGTTGATCATTGAACTTACAAATTATTACTGAAGCAGGGAAACACACAAAAGGAACTGGAACATGGAAATAAAATTAGTAATTACTAAGGATATACAAAGATAATTCATTACAATAAACAGCTCAGGACATTAAAAAACATTAATAGGTAGCAGACAATTTGCACTAATTGGCTGTATTTTTGTAAACTTGGACTATCTATTTTATTCAAAAGGCTACTGGCCTGTTCACTGTGCTATGCTATCTTTTTGCAGTGCATTGCTACTGTACTTGAAACACAGTAGGGAGTATTCTTAAGTCAGTGTAGGAGCTAATTAAGCATGGTTTCCTGCAAAACGCCTGCACAGTATGTGTGAGCTGCAATTTGCCTATGTAACTTTGACATCATGTGCAAACAACTTAGTGAGTAGGTGCAGTGTCCATCTGATTTAAACGTGACTGATTTAATGGTTTTGCCCATTTCAGCTTTCATAGGCCTAATTATGGGCATTATGCATAGTTGCGTTCTTTATCCTAATTATATGTTGGCTCAATGATTTCTGATTTAATTGCTAATTGCTAACCAACAGCATAGGACTGTAGTAAACTGCTTTGTTCATTAAAGCAAGTATTCTCAAACGGCCTGTTTTTTTCATTTTTCATTTGAAAATTTAGAAATGCCATAATCAAATAGTATAATACCTGTTTTTTCTTGGTATCTCATGCTGTATGGATCTTATTTAAATCAAAATGAAGAAGCTAAAGAACATTTTCCTTAGTGTGGTATATTGGTGTGAAAGACTGCAATTTTCAGTGTTCAGCTCAGTGATAGATCCTGTTTTTTTAGAAACTTTCTGACCCAACCTAATTTCAGTTAGTACTTAACATCTGTTTTTATGTCTCTGACATAGTGCAACTATTACATGTTAGAATTAATGATCTACAGAATTTCTCAGGACTGAAGTAAAATCTCCTGTGTAAACATAAGCAGAATTAGTGAATTTAAGGTCCCACCTTCTTCTATGAATTAATGAATATTTAATGGGACGTTCTTATCGTTAATTTCATATCAAACCACAACATTTGGGCTTTGTCTTTTAGGCTTCTTGAAAGATGTAACATGAGGTGGCTTTTCTGACTTTAAAGCTCCCTCTTTGTGTATTCTGACTTGCCAAGGATCTGACTGCGAGAGGATTAGTTTTGCCATCTCTGGAGAGGCACTTGAACTTGAATAATTCTACCAGAGATCTGGACCTGAAGCTTCTACCAGATTTAGTACGTAGAACTAAAAATAGTTTAATGAGTTTAAGTATGTATAGACCCAAGCAAAAGTGAATAAAACTGTTTGCAACAGAGAGCACTATATCAGCTAGCAATCTGCAGGATTGGTTGCTGACACAGAGCTTACTGTTTTCCATTTTTAACAATTTAAGGTGCAAACAGGTAGGAGAAAAGGATATGAACAGTGGTCCTGTACTCTCTAGTTCCAGCAGTGACAAGCCAGTGGTGCTAAAGTGGTTTTGACCTAGTGTCTATAAGCAGAAATAATTTTAAAAAAATTTTATATCATATATAAGACAAAAGTTCACCATCAAATACCAAACTCTTTAGTACAGCTTTTTTTTTGGTTTTTTTTTTTTACCAGAGAGGAACCGAAAAAGAATATTGCTTGGCAAGAGGTTGGTATTGGGAGAATTTCCATAGACCTGGGCAACAATCTGCCTTTCTGTGGTTAGAACTGCAGGGTTGCTGTTTTGTTTTAGCTAACCCTGTTCTCTACTTGCACCATTTGTGTGGGGGACTTTCATACTATCACTGCAGTCATAGAGCTAATGCGTGTTGAAGACTTTTCTGCAATATGCAGTGCAGAAAACAATAAAGGACATATTTATGACCTGAAAAACTGGGCAATATTGTTAATCTGGACCAAATTTGATTGTTTCTGATTTTTTAGCCCAGATAAGAAACCAGAGTTTTTATCTGAATATAATTTTTGTGTTTTGCTCTTTACTAGGCAGACAGTTGTTATCCCTTTGAAAATATTTATCTCTGAAAAAACACTGCAGTCCAATATCACAGGTATAGAAGTTTAATTTCATTCTTTTAAGAGAAAAACCTCACCAACTTTAGTTACTTTGCAATCCTTAATATGATGTCCCTAAAAGTCAGAAATAGCTGTGACTGATTTTTTTAAATGTATCGTCATGTCATGAACAGGTTGCACTCATTCCTACATTTCTTTCAGTTTATTCAGTGAAAAATGCTTTGGGAGATGGTGTGTTTTCTGTTAGATATCCCCTTTTTTACAGGCATAAAGCCCAATAACCCCATAAAGTGATACACAAGGTGGAATTTAACAATTTTATGTTTTCCAAAGTCAGTGCAGAATGATGAAGTTTCATATATGGTACTTAAAGTATATAAAGTTAATTAACAGTTGATAAAAAGAAGTGCCTTTGTGAAAATTGGCTTTTTCTGAAGAAATGCAAACATGATTTATATTCAAACCTAATACAATTACCTAATTTAAATGTAATATTTTTATTCCTTATAGTAAGTAAATTCTGCCATTTTGTTTCAAAGTACTATATATTACCTTAGCTGAGTTAACACACTGCCTCATAAGCATGTGTTTGCTTTTATTAATAACTGCATTTTCATACTTGCAACAAAAGAATAGAATTTCTCAGGGTAAAAGGTAAAGCAAATTAAGGTCTAAGAAGGCACAGCTGAGTCAGAGCAATGGGTCATCCAGCTTAGTATTCTCCAGCTGAGAGCATGGCAATGGGAAGTGCTATTTAGGGAATAGCACTCTTTCTCCTCTCTTTCAGTGTCTGAGAACTGCTGTTTCAGGGGTGTTGGTAAATAAGATCTTGCTTGTGCCTTTTAATTTCCCTTTATGCACCCATTGACTGTGTGTGTGGGGGGGTTGTAGTGTATTTTTTAATTTACTAGTACTGTTTGTCTCCACAATCTGGAGGTGTAGCAACAAATTATAGACAGTACTGTTGTCTCTGTATGGTATTTTATTTTACCTGCCTTAGAAGAGTCACTTCCTAGCTTTATCAAGTGGTTCTTAGTTCTAGAGCTATGCATTTTAGTGAGTAATGGCACTCAGGATGACCTGCTCCATAATCTTCCCTGGCCCCAAGGTCAGACTGACAGGCCTGTAGTTCCCTAGATCCTGCTTCTGGCCCTTCTTGTAGATGGGTGTCACATTTGCTAACTTCCAGCCAACTGGGACCTTACCAGTTAGCCAGGACTGCTGATAAATGATTGAAAGCAGCTTGGTGAGCACTTCCACCAGCTCCCTCAGTACCTTTGGGTGGATCCCATCCAGACCCATAGACTTGTGTGTTGAAGTGGTGTAGCAGGCTGCTAACCATTCCCCTTGGACTAGGGGGGCTTCATTCTGCTCCCTTTCCCTCTCTTCCAGCTCAGGGGGCTGGGTACCTGGAGGACGACTGGTCTTACTATTAAATATTGAGCCAAAGAAGGCATTAAGTACATCAGCCTCTTCCTCATCCTTTGTCACTATGTTTCTCCCAACATCCAGTAAAGGATGGACATTCTCCTTAGCCCTCCTTTTATTGCTAATGTATTTATAGAAACGTTTTTTATTGTCTTTTATGACAGTAGCCAGATTAAGTACTAGTTGGGCTTTGGTCCTTCTAATTTTCTCCCTGCATAACCTCACAACATTCTCGTAGTCCTCCCAAGTTGCTGAAGGGAGGTCCTGATGTCTTCCAAAGGTCATAAACTTTTTTTTTTTTTTTCCTGGGTTCCACCAAAGCTCTCTGTTCAGCCAGCCCAGTCTTCTTCCCCACCAGCTCGTCTTTTGGCACATGGAGATGGCTTGTTACTGTGCTCTTAAGATTTCCTTCTTGAAGAACGTCCAGCCTTCCTGGACTCCTTTGCCCTTCAGAACTGCCTCCCAAGGGACTGCATCAACCAGGCTCCTGAACAGGCCAAAGTCTGCCTTCTGGAAGTCTAAGATAGAAGTTCTGCTGACCCCCCTCCTTACTTCTCCAAGAATCGAAAACTCTATTTTTGTGATCACTATGCCCAAGACAGCCTCCATCCATCACCTTCTCTGTTCGTGAGCAACAGGTTCAGTTGGGTGCCTTCCCTAGTTGGCTCTGTCACCAGCTGTGTCAGACGGTTATCTTCCACACACTCTAGGAACCTCCCAGAATGTTTCTTCTCTGCTGTATTGTATTTCCAGCAGACATCTGGTAAGTTGAAGTCCCCCATGAGAACAAGAGCTAGTGATTGTTAGACTTCTCCCAGATGCTTATAGAATATTTCATCTGCCTCTTCATCCTGGTTGGGTGGTCTGTAACACACTCCCACCATGATATCTGCCTTGTTGGCCTCCCCCCGATTCTTACGCATAAACACTCAACCCTATCATTACCATCATTAAGCTCTAGACAATTAAAATCCTCCCCAACATGCAGGGCTACCCCACCACCTCTCCTTCCTTCTATATCTCTTCTGAAGCATTTATCACCATCCATTGCAGCACTCTAGTTGTGCAAGTCATCCCACCATGTTTCTGTGATGGCAACTATATCATAGTTTTTCTGCTGCACAGTGGTTTCGGGATCCTTCTGTTTGTTGCCCATGTTACGTGCATTCGTGTAGATGGACTTCAGTTGGGCTATTGATCCTGCCACCTTTTTGGGGGGTGAAGCCCTAATTCCTACATGAACTTTCTCAAGCACTTCTGTGGTTTCTAACACATCAACAACCCTTGCATCTTTGCTGCCGCATAGATCTTCCTCCCCTAGCTCCACTGAGACTGCAGAATGAAGAACCTCACTAGCACACCATCCCTAAAATGGGTGTGCTGCCCCCAGGGTTATCTCTAGAGATCCTGGTTTTATCCCTCCCTCATTTCTTACTGCTAATGTGAAGAGCTTAGTATCATCTGCCTACTGTGTGCTCACCCCGTAAACCACCTCCTACAAGTTATTGATGTTGAATAAAACCGGTCCCAGCAGTGATTCATGGTGGGCTGTCCTTCTGACTCATCTCCATGGTCATGGAAAAGTGGCCATTAAGTCCTGCTGTTTGCTTCCTGCTTTTTAACTCGTTTTATATCTCAAACTCTTTATTAAATCCAGTGGTAAAGTTTTTTCTGCTAATCTCTGATGTAAAAACTTATCAGAGGCTTCTTAAAAAAACAAATAATTTTTTTCCCTCTTGATCCCCTTAAATATCTGCTTACTGGTACCTGATGAGATCCCCAGGAGGTTTGTAAGCAGGGTTTTTCTTTACAGTAGCTCTGCTGACTCTTTCTCAACGGACTTGGTCTTTCCATGTGTTAAGCTGAAGAGGTATGTCTTAGTCTGTTTTTCAGAAGATTTTTTTTGTTTTGCTAAAGATTGGTACCTGAAGAAGGCCTTGGTAAATGTTGATATTTGCATAACAGAATAGTATGAGTGTGAAATGTGACTTAACATGGGAAAGGGCCCAAACTCACCCTGGGATTTTTACCAAAGTTTTGAGACTGTGGATTCTACCCTGACTGAATTGCTTCTGTTTTCACTGTCATGCCTTAAGGATGCTAGTTACTGGCACCTACTATGTTCTGCAGACAGGCTGAATTTGTAACTGGAATTTCTGTGTAAAAGATTTTTTTTTTTTTTTTGAGAAAAAAACCCCAAAACTCTCCACTGTAGCAATAGGCATGGATTCCTGATTCTGTGTGAGCATCCCCATGGTGGTCTATTCTTGTACCTTGTTGTAGCCTTTTTAGTTTTGGGAACAATTATAAGAAATAAATGTTATATTGTTTGTGTAGCAACTTGGGCTTCTTATGCTCACATGCATGTATATTTCTATTAAACGCATGAAAAATATTATTCTAACATAAGGAGTTTAAGGCTTTAGTGTCAAACACACAAAAAGACAGAACACTGCAATTGTAGTTGTCTGTGCCACTTCAGTTTGTAAACAAAATAACTTTCTAATTTCATGATTACATATTCTTCTTCGCTATACTGGGCCTTTATCTAGTATTCAGATACAACTGGTAGTAAATTGTAAGATTAACAAAACTGAAAAGCTCTTCTAATGCACTTTAAAAAAAAAAAATTTCCTTGGGCACTGAGTCTCCAGTGTGGGTCTAAGTTTTACTGTTTCTCTATTCAAGTACTCTATACAGTGAAGAATTATATTGCTTCACAGTAGTCTCTCACACTCTGTGTCTGGTAATTCAAAAAAGTATCATTTTGGCTATTTTTTTGGACATAGAGAGATTTCTGTCTCTTCCTAACGTTGCTTGTTATTGACTATGTTGAAAGTTTCAGGTCTTTTGATGCCGTCTCTTATTTGAAATCTTTTATCTGTGAATAAAGGTGACTGCTTTTATGTGATACTGATTTTCCTGGCCAAAACTTTATTGAGTGTGAGAAATGCTTTTAGGCTGATAATAATGCACGTAATGAGGCTTCATGTCTGTGTATATATAAAATGCACATAGGCAGCATACAGCTTGCTTTCCAGATTTTTAATACTTAAGTGTGTGCAGCCAAGATATGTTTGTCAATTTTTAAGTTAAATATTTTGGCAGCTCATTGGTGGATGTTAGTAAAGTGCTAATGTTAGATGGGTGAACTGATTCTGAAGAGCAGATAAGAGAAAATAGCTCAGATTAAGTTATTACTCTTGTCACTGTTAGTGTGTACTTTGGTAGCTTCCACAATACTCCTGGTGCTGCCTGGAAAGATAGGAATACTTGTTCCTTGCTCCAAAGAGATCACAAGAAGTGCAAGTAACAGATAACAGTTGGGGGTGAGATTATAAACAGCTTAAAATGAAAATCAACTATTGCCAGCTGCATGTCAAATTGTGATCATAATGAAAGCAAAAATTAGAGAAAAAGAATTTAATTAAAATGTAAGAAAAAGGAATTCAGAAATGTAAATAGATAGAATTTACATTCCATTAATCTAATGGTAGCTTCTCTACTCATGTGTAAGCTTCCCTAGAGAAAAGGTCCTTTAATAAGAACTCCCATTCAAACACATAATTTCCTTTTAATAGTTTAAAATTATCACCAAATTCAAGCTAAGTTTCTAAAGCTGAACTGGGTTCAAAAGACTGGAGGAAATGTCTAGAATTAGACCAGAGTTTTAGCCAAGAGAGTTTGCACTATTTCAGTACTTTGAAGCATGTTGCCAGAGGGTAGTTTTTAGTCTACTCCTAGGCACCCTAAAACAAGACTTCTGTGCAACAATACCCTATGCTTTCTGCAAGTTTCCACACACCTTCACATTCAAAATTACATTCCAACTATTCCTGCATCTGTCTTCAAACTTGTGTTAGGTTCCTTTTTTGTTTTGCTTATACGAAGTAACATACATGGAATAAAATGACTTCCACCTATCTGTAGCCATCTAAAAGAAAGGCATCTAGTTTGAGTTCGCCCTCTACTCTCTGCTTTTGATACACAAACGTCTATTGCTGTTCTTAATGTCCTGGAGCTGCTTGTATGGCTCCATCTATCACTCCAGGAGAGTGCAGACTTTCCCATGGTCCCGTCATATGTGACAGCCTTGTACAGAGAGCTGAAATGACATGAGCTGCTGGCATTTGGGTACCTGCCATTATTCTCTCCCCCAGCCAGCTAAGAATGAATTTCTCTTGAGCAGAAAGTTAGCCAAATGACCATCTTGGACTAAACATCTAGATTTTAGGTAGTTAAAAATTACTATTATTCACAGTATAAAAAATGATTTTGAAAATAATTCGTCTAGATTCAGGCTTTTCCTCTCTTTGGTTTTGGTGGTTTTGCTGTATATAGGAAACAAAATATGTTTGTTCTTTTTTTGTCTTGTATAGTTATAACACAAAGCATCAATTAATTTTCTTGTATGGATCTGCTTTAAATCCTATAGTTAGTAGCATTTTGTGAATTACTAAATGGTAACTATAGTCCATAGAAAGATCCACTGACTTAAGTTCTTTTTGACATGACATTTGCTGGACACCTGGGTACATAAAAGATATACCTTTTTCCAGAGTTCTGCCTTTCAAAGGCATGTTTGCTACAGAATTGCTTGCATATTGTCTAATGGATCATTTCTACAGTGTCAGGGACTCAATACTATTCCCTGAAAGCTCACAAATAAAACAGATCTAGCTGCAATTAATTTTTATTTAAGGATGTGTATGGTCTTTGTTGCACAAGAACTACTTTTTCTGCACACTGAAAAATTAATCACTGTGGCCAATTTCAAAATAATAAATAATGTCAGCTTGGTATCAAAGTATTGGTTACATATAGTTGATATTTATTATATAGTTAAAAGGAATATATTTTTCCTCAGATGTTTGATTAACATTTCTTAAAGGATTTATAAAATAATTCTAGTCATTCAGAAACTTTTCTGAAAATGTAGTTGCTCTTTGTTTAAAAAAGAAATGGGCCAGAAAAAAGCCTTCTCTTTAGAGTTGTGCTGCATGATTTGTGCTGTGTATCGGTGGATTTTTAAGTGATGTTTAAGCAACCATGTATAAAACCAGTAATTTTTTGTTTGTCTCCATAGAAAGGAAGGAAATGTATTACTATTGCTACTAACTGCAGCATAGAACCAGTGAAAGATAAGAAACAGAAATGAAAGGGCTTAGCACATTCCATAATAAATAAAGGCTATTTCCAATACAGTTTTTTTGTCTAAGGAAGGGTGTAGAAAGGAAGCAAATCAGAACTGGTAAGAAAATATTCCAGGGGGAAAAGTACAGATTGCCTGTGCTAAGCGTATGCATGCCAAGATCCAAAGGATGGTGGCCACACCACCTGTAGTGATTTATGAAAAGCCATGGAGAACTGAGAAGCTGCCACTGAGATAAGATAAATATGCTGCTGATTGAAAGCATGATCCTGAAAATTACAGCACTGTGCAAGAGTCCTAACTTTAGGTCTTAGTAATATACTGAAACAAATATTGCTTTTGCAAACACTTAAAGCTTACTGAGCAATAGAATAGGGGAAAACCAAAGAATATCAGGCACACGTTTTTAAATCATCTAATAAATAACTGACAAAAGGAATGTAGGAATACAGGAAGCTTAATGTATGTAGATTTAATGAAGTATTTGTGATAGAAGGTTGCAATAGTGGTTTGCAAAGTCTCGTTTAAAAATTAATGGAAATTGCCTTGAATTAACAGAGGGGGTAAGAACTATCCAAAAGACTGTAAACAAAAGACAATGATAAGCAACAGCATATTGAGCTGGGATGTGAAGGGTGAGAAGAGTGTAGTGAGGTGTCACAGAGATCAATTTTATGTCTGATCTAATTTAACATTTTCATTAGTGATTAGCAAATGGTGTAACCAGCATGTTAATGAGTTTCCTCAGATAAAGATGTACTAAGAAGGAATACAGACCAATAAAGTCAGTTCAGGGATCTAGAGAGGTTAAAAATACAAGCAAGCTATTTGATCTGAGAGGCTGCAAACTTGCATATGTGGTGAAAAATTGTTATAGCATAGATAACTGTGGACTTCTTGTATTAAAAGAATGCCTAAAGTTGGGATAACAAGAAAATCATTGTGTGCAAGTCCTGATCAGTAGATGCCAATATATGTGCAAGTAGGTTTGTGTGCTAGGCAAGAGGAAGATGGCGAGTGCCTTGGTGTTCTCTCTAGTGTTCGCACATGGATGCAGATTGGCATTTCCACGTTTGCCATCATGTCCACAATGGCTAGTTCTTCTTTGCTTTCTGGCATCATCTGAACTTTGTATTTTCCACTCACCTACAGACAGCAACATAAACTGGTATCGCCAACATGAGCAGAGGAAAAGAAAAGAATGGTGTATTATTTGAGTCCATTTGCATGGACTTTCAGACTCAGACAGGAAATACGCTAAGGAGTGAATCAGAAATTCACATTTATTGACAAATTTTCATAGAAAAAAACCTGCAGACCGGGGCCATAGACTCTGAATGCTGCTTTGAACTTTTTGTTCTAATATTTTGTTCCTTTGCAGGTCATCCGATTAATTTTGTTTAACATTCCAAAGCCAGCCTGCAACAAATGACCAGTATGTCTTTCATAGCACCTCTGTTGCTACTTCTGTTTACTTTTTGCATGGCATGACTGCTTAATGCAATGTTTTGTGCTGGGTGCCAGAATTTTCTAGAACAATTTACAGTTCAAGCTGAAAGTTACCTCTCAGGTGGCTGGATCTTTCCTTTTCTCCTGACTCAGTTTCCTACCTACAAACCCATAGTGACTTAGATTAGCAGTAGGTCTGAGAGCTACAAAAGCTGCTCTGTCTTCCAGAGAGTGAGAAAATAAATTCTAGGCAGAAGCATGTAAAAATGTTGAAGTATAAGACTAAGTGTTTATCCTACTGTGCAATGGAGTTTCAAGACTTGAAATTTCAAGGCACCAAACTATGAGACAGAGCACAGTAAAGCTGGATGGCTTCCCCACATCACTTAGTAGTGATGATGGAAAAAACTTCTTTTCTGTTTGTGTGTTGATTTCCAGGCTCTCACCATGAAAAAAGACATGCTGTTATCAGCTGAGAAGAAAAATTGCAAAACACTTGAGAGTAATCACACTTCTCTGGGACACTCTCAAATTCAAAGTTTGATTTCCACCCTTTGCTTTTTGACTTTGGATGCTCCCTTCTTAAACTGAGAAGGTTAAAGTCTGCCTTTATTCTATAAATTGGAAACAGATGATGGTTTTTCCTAACAAGTGGTTCTCGGAAGGGTTGCTGCACTGCATGTGCTGGATCTGAATAATAGGTACTTAACGCTGAACAAAATAAAATGCAGAATTCCTGGGTCTTGTAACTTATTTTCCCCCATATTGTTTCATCTACTAAAAGCTGCATGGAGCATGAGAGGTAACTTGGTCAGAGCTCACATGAACATCCTGGTTGTTCTCAGCTTATATGTCAAAACAGAAAGCTGACTGTTTCTTAGATAGCTGAAGTGGAATACGATCAATGCTTCAGGTTAAAACTTTCTCAATTTTGCTTCCATTTTGTGCATAACTTTCCATATGCCTCTGATTACAGCATAAAACCATGTCTACAATGTTCCTTCAGATAGCTGTGTAATCATTAACATGCAAATGCACAGCACTCATTTTAATCTTTAATGTATGTGAATGTATATGCCTGGATTGTCAAATGCAAATACCTAAATTTATAGTAAACATCTTAAATCCATATTTAGGCACATACTGATTTATAGATATGCTTTGACACATTTCAGAACTGTGAACCCTCCCAGCACAGCTGGGAATCAGGAACCTTTATCTACCTCGTTGTGGATTGGTAGCTAGGTATAAGCTATACTAATGTTTGGGTTTTGACATTCTAATGGTTTCCTTCATGTATAGATTATCCTTATTGATATTATAAGACAAACAATTGGAAACCTCTTTTTCAGACTTTGAGGAAAAAGGAGGAGGTGTATTATAATCTAAATCCTGCTTGAAAATGATAGGATTAAAGATCAATTTTCTGTGCTCAGTTAGTTAAGAAACATATTCACAGAGAAATTATCTATAAATGACACTAAAGCTCCGCTAAATTACATGCTGGGTATTTTCTTAAATTATTTTGCTGATGCTCTTTAGTCTGTGTAGCTTGCACAAGCAAGCTTACGATTCAATAAATCTTTTCATTTTCACACAAGGGATATATAATGCAAAACACTCCAGCACAGGGTGTTTTAGACACCTAGTCAGGAGTCAGTCATCTGTGCTATTCCTTGAAGAAACTGGAGTAGCATCAGATATCCAGAGGAGGGCACTTGTGGCCCTCCAGTCAGTCTGTTCAAACCAAAACACTGTACTACAAAGTTCTTGTGACTGGGGGAAAAAGACTTCAGAGAGTCTTATCTGAATTGAGCCAAAGTACTATTAAGCAATTACAGGTTATGTGTGGCATCAATTTGAAGATTTGCTTGCAGGTTTCTGCTATTAATTGGCATATTTATCACACAAGCTGCTATTAAAAAAGAGCAACACCTTTCAAGTGCTTTCAGAACTGCAGCTGCTGGCTGCAGGAAGCCACCCTTGTACCATGAGGGCCAAAATCATTTTCTGCTCAAAATTCAGTCCAGCCTATTAGGCTTGATAAATATTTAGACAGTGACACTGGGTTTTGGGGGGCAAGAAAAATTGGTTTTCTACATTTATTGGAGGGGGAAAAAAACAAAAGGATCATGGAATGTCATACTTGATGCAATATGATTCAGTATTTGAGGTCCCATATGGAAAATAACTTAATATACAAACAATTTTATTTGACTATTAAAGTTTTTAGTCTCCAGCTAATTATGCCTGTGAAACCAAAGTAAATATTTGAGTATGATAGATGGACAGGACATGATGTTGTTTGATCAGGTAGCATCAAAACCATGACACCTAAGTTCTAGTATATGAAGACAGCAGTCAAATTTGCTCTTCAAGAGTCTGTAGTCAAGTTAGGAAGACTAGCCTAAGACACTTTAACTTCTATGCCTAAGAGATGAGACATAAAATGTAATAACTTTGGGGAGATGTGTTAATGTGTATGAGATTAGAGAAATAAAACTTGATCTCAGCTTTTTCCTCAAATAAGCAAGTTTGGTAGCAGAACAAACATTCTGAAAATGCCCATGTTGCAAAAAACCTTAGTATTCAGTAGACAAAATTAAATCGCTCTTACAAGTAATTTCCAGTTAAATAGATCTTTTTTTAGTAAGAAAGTCACTATGAAAAGTTTCAGCTGAACTGACTGAGACCCTGTATTACTATGCAAAAACCCCCTACCCCTAGTAAATCACTTTTCCAAGGGTCACTGAAGCTTTTTAACCATGTTTTCCTTCTCTCTTCTGTTGGAACTAACAGGAGTGACTTCTGAGATATGTGAACTTGTATCATGTGTCACATACAGCATTCTGAAGACTGGAATGTAATGCTTTCTTGGGCTAGAGAGAAACATTTTTTTAACTAATTGCAATGCCAAAAATGTGCTTTTTGTTTTAAATACGTTGTTAAATTTTAGTGGAGACATTTTTAAAATTGAAAAATGCCTTATACCTACTGTACACAGGAGACTAGAAACAAATATTGTTAAGGTAGAAGACAACCATTTCTACACTTATTGTTGCTGTTTAGTTTATATTAAATGAATGTCTTTTACAATTATATCAGTAAAAATACCTCTTTTCTACTGTTGGTTAAAGTGCCAGAGGAGTGTGTGCACTCTCTGTCTCTCTATGGGAGGATGTGGAGGGGTGTGTAGCAGTTGCTTTTTTTACTAACTACTTTTTGTGAATTAGTCTTACTGAATGAATGAATCAATCGTATATATTTTTAGCAACTCTCCCTTCAGTTGCTGCAGTGATGCTGTGGCTATCGTGATGTAAGAGGAAAGGATTAGCTTTCAGGAAGAGTGCTAGACCAGCTGATGTGGTTTGGAGGAAAGGGAGAAGCTATCTGACATAGTCCTTCTGACCTGAAAGTTTGCTTGTGTATATTGAACAATGGTAGTTGAGAGATAAGTCTCTTCTCCCTATAAATCTTGCCTTGCTTAGTTTTTCCTCTGAGACTTCAACATATCAAACTAATTGAATAACACTAGATACAATTTGTAATGTAGTATCATCAAATTCATTCCAGTTATCCCTCTATACCATATTTCTCACCAGTGCCCTCTTGAGTTCTTATTAAGTGAAATTTGATGAGCTGTGATGATAGCAGGGTCACCTTCCCTGATTCACAAAGAAGTTGCTGAGCAACAATATTCTACAAAGGATTACAGAACTAATCCCCTAATTTCTCTCCCTCCAAAGACTGTGTTGCTTATCTGTTCAGGCTAGCATGACAAAAAAGAAAAAATGGCAATTTTTATTAACATATCTGTGCAGTTCCTGAGGGTGAGATGATCCTAAATTTAGACTGTCATATTCTTAGCACTGACTGAAAAACAGGTAATAAAAAGAAAATAGCTGTATGCGTCCTCAGGATATGAGCGACCTAGAAGATATTTGTCTGGTGTAAATGTCTGCTCCATTTAAGAGTGCAGAGCTGTGCTGTATTACGTCAACTGAGGTTTGTCTTTCCCAAATTCAAATTCTGTGTGTTGAAGAGTACACACCAAAGTTGCAAAAAAGGCTGTATGGAAAATCTTGAGTACACCTCTTCTATGAGATAATAGATGTGAGGAGTCAGTGGGATGTGAGGGGGTGGGGAGGATGTTCATGCATATTAGTAATGTGTTACAGTTGTAAAAACCCATGAAGGCCCAGTGCTCTTAAAAAAATCCCATGCACTTAAAGGTGTCAGGCAGATGCCCGTTATCATGAACTTAATTTTCTTATGTTAAATCTAATAGGATTGTTCATGATTAGTGTCTGTAACACCAGGGGCACTTTATGAAGAGCAGTCAAGACTATTACAATATTGATTATGCATTCTTTCTTGGTGTAGGTGGGAAGGTGTTAAATAGCTCCACTACATGGCAAACACAAAGACTACTGTTGTAACTGGTATCAATTTTTCTACTCCTTCTGTCATTAGAAGGAAGAACATGAAAAATAGAAAGTGCTAGCAGCCCTTTCTGATAGAAAGTGTGGCTCTAACCAAAGCATCATTTATTTTTCTCAATGTTTTCAGAGACATTTATTAGTGGCAAACTCATGACTAAATCTGGAATAAGTATGAGTCTGCCCTGGGTCTATAATGTATATGATGAACAGAGCTGGTACCAATTAATACATTCCACAGCAATATTTTCTTCATCTTGCTGAAGTATTTTTCTGTTGGAAAGTTGTCTGAATTTTATTCAGCACAGACATTTGTGGTGGTTGTTACTAAAGATGGAAAATTTAAGTATTGGAACTTTTTCTGAGGTTCTGGAGAAACATTTTTAAATATTAAAATAAAGACAACATAAAAAACTTTGTGGAAAGTCTAACTTGCAACACGTGACATTAATTCAAAGTCACATGTAGTGGTAAGGAACTCAGAAAACTAATTCAGACCATAGAGGCCTGACGAGTGAGCAGATAGTTTCACTAATTAAACCCTACTATAGGTAGGAGTGAATAAGGAATGGTGAGGAAAAGGGAAGCATACCTTGTGATTATGAGGAGCCTGGACAGAGGCTGCTATAAGCTCTGATACCACTCATCTGGTTTCTGTCATCCAAAACATGCACACACAACATATTGCCTAGATCATTGCCAATTGCTCAAAAATCTAATTTATCATTTTTTGGTCTAATGACCGGCCTCATTCTCTAAAACTGTTTCCAATTCTTTTGTCAACGAATAGGCATTTCATTCTACTAGAGGGTGCTGGAAGGTATAGCTAGAAGAATTTTTGTAGCCAGTTGGGTCATTATCTATAAAGCATGCAAAAAACCCTTCAAGTGCAAAACAAGATATCAAGGTGCTCCAATATGGAATGAAACAACTTATTATACAGTTATTATAATGTACTATAACCTATTCAGTTAAGTAAATGTTTTCTTAACTGATGCAAATTGTATTCTCTCAACTAGTGGATTTTATTTATTCTTTAGTATCACTTTGGCTTATTGATTCAATGAATATGATCTACTTTAGCAGCAAAACTGATACGCATAAGGAGGTCTTTGGTTTAATCTCTTTTACAGTCTGTCACTACTCACTGCCATCTCCAATAAATTTATTCTTCCATCACATATGCACCCCACACACTGACTGTATGTTTCCTTCTTCCGCCAGTTCACTATTGTGCCATACTGGTTCCTGTCTTAATTTAACTTCGGTTTCTTTCCACTAGATTTGTTCCCGCCGCTTGTCTCTAACACAAAACGCATCATGATTTCATATAATCTGAGAAGAACTTTGAATCTTAACTACTCTGTATGTCTCTCCCTCTACTTCTTCCCCTTCGGTGCTTTCTGCTTTGCTTCTGTGAATTTCATTCTTTGCCTTTCAATCTCGCTTTAGACTTAATTCTACCAAGAACATAGTAGTAAATTCTCACTAGAAATACTACTGAATAAACAGCCTAATTTACTGTCTTTACTGTCAACGCTTCTTATCTGGTGGTTCTGGTTCTGATAATAATTAAGCAATTACCTCTGAGCAACCAGTTCACTCCTCCTGTGCTTCTCTGCTCAGTTCTCCAATTATTTTGTCTTTCTTCTCTTAATGGAGTGATTTGGGGAAAGTTACTTGCATAGAGTTTGTGGAAATAGAATCTATACAAGTGCAGAATATTTTAGGTTGCAAGGGGTCTCTGAAGCTCTTTTACTCCCACACCCTGCTCAAAGCAGGTCCAGCCATCTCAGTTTGTTCAACGGAGTTTTGAATATATCCAAGGACACAAATTGTGCAACCTCCCTGGGCAATGTGTCTCATTGTTTGACTGTTCTCTGTGATATATATTTTTTTTTTTTCCCCCTCTAAGGATTTGGTATTGTTGCTGAGAGTTTGCTCTCTCCTATTGTCCAGGGGTCTTCTACTTGGAATCTAATATGCTTCAATGTTAGAAAGAAAGTAATATGTTTCAATGTTAGAAAGAAACTTTATACTTGAACTGAAGTTTGCCACTCTAGAAAATTCTGAAGGTAACTTTTCTTAGTACTACATTTGTCTGAGAAATTAAAGAAAAGTTATTCTTCATTAAAAAAAAAAAAGTTTGCATATGAAAATTTTCAACTAAGCCCATAATTACAAAATTAAAGGAAAAATAACATAAAACTATCCTAATTGCATTGTCCAATGAACAACAACTAAATGGGTTTTTTTTTTTGGCAAATACAGTAGTGATATAATAGCAGTAATTGCAATGTTGTTCATTTTCCCCTGTATGTGTGTTGTTTGGGGAATTCAGTAATTGTTTTCATTGATACCAAAGTGAAGAACATGACAGCTGCATTTTCAAATGTTGAAGAACAAATTCTCTGATTTCTAGATGCATGTTACAGGCAACTCTTGAAGTCAGTATTGATTTAGGTGCCAAAGTACCTCTCAGAGTAAGAGTAAAATTGAGAACCCAGAGGAATATGGGAGACTACTGTATGATTGAATATGACAGCATTTTATCATAGCTGATAAAACTGTCTGAAAATTAACCAGTCATAACTAAAATAACATATGCAATCTACAACTGCAACCATTCACAGTGGGATATGCTCATTCCAAGTGCTTTTATAACTACTACTATGCAGATCCCAGTTGTATAACCCTGGAAGGATAGATGGCTACTGCCTTTGCTTATTATTACTGTATGATTAAGATGCTGTTTCCTACATATGCTTGTTTAAATCCAGCCTTCAGAACTGAAAGCTAAGCCCTAATATAAGGTTTCCACAGGTTGGATCTGTATACACATGGAGTTTAGAAATATTAAGGGGCAAAGATAACCTGCTTGGACAGACAAATTACATAGGACAGGATATCCCTGCATCTCCTTCCTTCAGTCTGAAGTGGTGCTAGTTTATGACTCACTTTTAAACTCAAAAGACAATAAAGCTAGAAATTGCCTTTGGATTAATTGTCTTCTTTCCAATATCTCTTAATCCTACTTAGTTGTTCTCTCTGATCAGATTGTTTTCAAAGACTGAGTGATTAATCCTACATGTCCTGAGAAGACAGCTAAGAAGTGAGACTTCATTTCTGATAGTTGCCAAGCTCTTGCTAGAGTAGGCAAACCTGCCTGAGAAGCAAGATAATTTTGGAAGCAATTTGTGAAAAGGGAGTGGTTCTTCCCACTTCAATTTTGCTTGATTTATATCTTGTAGCAGATTTGAGCATTAATAGAGTCACTTCTGTGCTTTCATTTGGCTATTCTGTGCTTCCCTTTTTGATTAGCATGATGATCTTGGTGCAGGTTCAGAGCATTCAGCTGTATTTCTGCCATCTGCTTCTTGCCGGAGAGTTGCTGGTCTGTGTCTGCCAGATAGGAAGGGCTTTTCCTCAAAATCTGTCACCTGATGCTGACATCTAGAGGTCAAAACAAGGCTTACCCCAATACCTTGGTCTTTCAATTTTGTCTCAGGTTTGTGTATGAACAGTTCAATGGGATTTACAAAGACTTACCCCTGCCCCCCCCCCAACAAAAACAAACCAAACCAAACCAAACAACACCCAAAACATCCAAAACAAAACAAAAAACCACCAACCAACAAAAACCTCTATCCTTATTAGTTAGCTTTATCTCTACTCACTTGTAACCTTAACCTTTCCTAGTTTTAAAACACAACAAGTTTCTAACAAAAAAAAAGTGCTTGATTACAGAGGTGGAAAGCATGATCACCAAAAAGAATCATAAAGCAGTATAACAATTCCAAATTATATTTAATAACAATTCATTTTCATTGTAGTGCTTCTCTTCCAAGAATCCCAAGGAAAGCTTTGGCCTTGAAGGCTAAGCAAAATGACATGCCCAATGCTCCTAGACTGTCTGATGCTGTTACCTCAAAGTAGCCTGAAGGTCTAGCATGTTACTCCTCTGTTTCCCAGTTCTGAGTGTATTTTTCCCTTTTTTGTGCCAGATAAAATGTAATCTGCCTTTTTCTTCTGAAGCCTAAGAAATGTAATTTCCTTTTTCTTATGAATGCTCTTGATTTATATACCTTTGTTAAAGTTGATGTGGTAACTGATGTTTTTGCCAGTTTTCTTTTGAGTTGCTTTCCTTGTATATAAACACTCTTTGCCTCTGGGAAATAGCCATGGAATCACTAGAAACCCCTGAGCTCTTTATAAAGAATAAGTTTGAAGATAGCACCTCAGTCAGTACTTTGGTTTTGTGTTGCCCCAGAGGAAATAATAAATCTTAATAAATCATCTTCAGGCCAAATAAATATGCTTAATAAATCACCTTCAGGCCAAACTCTAGGCTTTGGAGATCTTCCAATTTACTTTGACTGTCCCCACTTAATGTGCCAGGTCTGTTGAGATACCATGTTAGCATTGTTGCAGGCAGTTATTGCAGCAGTTGGGTAAAACTTGTCAGTAGATAAATTCTCTTGATGTGTTTACAGTAATGTTCATATTGATAAATGTATGTCAGTATGTCATACTATGGCCTGAGCTTTACTGTATGTTTCCTGTTTTGTACTTCTGTATTCTTACTCCTTTGGAAAACAAGGAAAATCATGTTGCTGATTAAATTGTTATCAAAGGTGAAAAATCTTGGCCTGTCAGTAAAGCATTTTGGTTTTAGTAGTAGTCCATGCCTTTTTTTCTGTGTACAATATATAGGCATAAATATTCAGCATTTCTAACCTGATTGTGTCAAAGATACTTTAACCAACACATAAACAGCAAAATGATGAGATGCAAGTGAGTCAGGAGAAAACTCAACCCATGAAAAAAGCCATTGAAATGACATCTGCCTTCTGAAAATGGTCTTTTAAAATATTAACAGAAACTGTTCTACCTGCATGTCCACAGCAGATGGAATGGAAGTAAAGGCAGCTTTAACAGGGTTAGGACCCAAAATCTTGCACATTCCGTGCTCTGAACAAGTGGTGCAATAAGCAGTTGACAGTCTGGCTTATCACTGCAGAACAAAGAAGCAAAAAATAATTAATTGTTCTTATGCTTATCCTTGTCCAAGAAACAGAACTGGAAAAAAAGATCCCAAAAGAATATTCCTATAGATGTGAGCTGTGTCTATCATAAATTTGAAGTAGCATTTTTATGCCTTACCTAATTACTTAAGTAATGCTTCAGTAACATTAGAACTGCTATTTAACTGTTTTCAGTTTAATTGCTGAGAGTTGCATTAAAATCTCACTCATTTCATAACCAACATTCATCATAGTCTATTTATATAGAATTATCATCTGTGAAAGAGCAAGAATCTTTATTCCCCCACCGAGTTCCTTTAGGTACCTTGGATATCATCAATGACCTGGAGTTCCTTGGGAAACTGTTAATCTCACAATTTTCTTAATCTATTAATTTAAAATTTAATATCTTAATTTTCATGTAAAAAGATTTTAAAACTACATAGATTTAGAAGTGGATAATTATTTCTATGCCTTTAGTCAACTGGAAGGTATCAGTTCTGTTGTATCTGTATGGGACCGCAAAGAGCAATGATGAGATAGCCACTACTGTAAATCTAAAAGTTCAGCTTTCACTTTGATGTGCCTCCTGACTCTTGAGTGTGTAACCATATAACCTTTAAGTTATACTCAAGTACTTTTCAATGGATTTGGGAAGTGGGGTTGTTTTGTTTTAAGAAATGTATTGGAGAAAGGTGGGAACAAAGGAGTGAGTGTGTGTATGTATATATGTATATGTGTGTGTGTGTACACATGTGTATAAAAATATAAAGTAACTGAGCAGCAGTAAAACACCCTCATTCAAAATCTTTTGGAGGTCTGAGTGATAAGTCTCACCACTGTTGAAACATAATTAGAGAAAGGTGTGGATTTTGGACACTGGTAAGCTCTATCAAACATTCTTTTCACCTTTCTGCAGCGGTCTGTAGTGGGAGAATGGGCTGAGCAATGCTTAGGTGACTGCATCTAAGTTTTTTTCCCATTTGAACTCATTTTACTTGGTTCTGAAAAATATTGTTGAAGTGATATTGACAAGTTGCCCAAGTGTCAAAATAGGACATGGGTGTTTTTATCCTCTGGAAAATCCATAAATAAATGTGCTAACCTTTGCAAAATGTGCAAATAGTCTATGTTCATCATGATTTTCAATGAAAATTATCAGAATTATTAACTGAAAGTTATATTTACGTGACACAAAATGGAAGGGCCTCCTCTGCCTTATAGGTGTTGCAAGTTGGCATAAACATCTCTTCCACACTTCCAGCTTCCTGGTAATCAATATTGCAGTGTAGTGCCTGATTTATTTAATTACACAGACATAAAGTAGGAAAAAAGCCACATGTGTTGGAGAAAATGAGTATTATTTTCAGATTTTCTACTTGAAAACATGATTTTGGGGTAATGTAACACAAGTATATAACCACTGAGTGTCTTAAGATAAAATGGACAGATCATACAGATACGTATGTCCATCGATATACATCTGCAGATGTGTAGTTAAGAAAATACAGCATCAATCTTATTTCACTCCTATTAGGTTTAGAAATCAAAACCTCTTGAACAATCAGTACTGCTATTTAGAATATAAATAGTAAAGCCTTACAGCTATTTGAGCATATCAAGCTTTAAATTATACACATATGAAATGATATATGAAAATTCTAACCCAGACTTTCTCAAGACTTCACATGTGAACCTCCCTCATGATATAGGGAGGTGAGATTTCTACTTTCTTTAGTATGTATTTTCTTAAACATAACAGTCAGAGATAACAGTGGTAACCTCCTTAATCTGTAATGCGCCTATTTTCCTTCACAATCTTTTGTTGGGGAACTTGCATAGGAAATGAAAAAGCAGGGTTGCTGTGGAGATATGAGGGCTACTAGAGAGTGAGCAAGAAGATGGAAGTAGACAGTGAGGAAAAAATGATTAAACTGAATTGAAGAGTGGGAAAAGAGGGATTTTTTTCTGATAAGGCTGGAATGGGAAAGATCTGACAGGGACACAAAAGGAGACACATTACCAATGACAGACATATCTAAGAATGAAATTGAGCTGAAATCATAAGCTAATACTGACCTACTTTTTCATGCATGTAAATATTCTATTAGAAAATAAAATGGCATTTTCCCTGTATGACACTTTAAAACCTTTACTGGGTTTTTTTTTTAAGTCGTTTGTCACCTTAGACGTGTTACCCACATAAAAACATAAAATAAAATCAAAGCTGGTGTTTTTCCCAGGCTGTTCTCAACTTTAGGAGTAGCAAATATCTTGCTGTGCTTTTAATAAAGCAAACAAACTAAAGGACAAATAGTAAAACGCATTTCAAAAAGATTAATTGGGACATAATTTATTTCAGTGTAACTTGCTAGTGGTGTGCTTTCTAGTTAAAAGCACATCATGGTAAAAGACTGCTTCATATTATAGAAAACCCAAGTGAAGAGAAGATTACAGATTTCACATCAGGAAGTATATGACTATTTGGAGTTGCATACTTGCTTCAATAGTGAAGCATAGATATAAAATGTGCATAGCGTGGACTTCAGGTCTGATTCACCCTACAGATCTCTTACTTCCTCATGTAGACATAGTCTCAGGGAGGTGAGGCGGGCAAAGAAAAGGGAAAAGAAAAGCCTTGTGGCACAAATTTGGATGACAGCCAAGAGGAAGAATATGATAGAACTGGAGACAGGAGAGGTGAGAGAGAGAAATGGTGTCAGTCTTGCTTAAAGGGGCTGGAGTACACTGAGAGAGCTGTGAGGGGGTCTTGCGCACAGCCTGGGAAAAATGAGAATGAAATGGGGAGGCTGATTCTGACTGCTCTGGAGAGCACCACCAATATGCAGTGTGAAAGCTAATACTTTCTTGCGGTTTGCAGGCTATCTTTGAAGTCTATGGATGAGTGTTTCTTGTTCCACCTCCTGCGCTAGCACATGGTGATATCTTGCTATTGCTAGAGAATCCTCCCTATACTCACGCAACAGCTCTGAAATAGATTCTAATGCTTCGGTTCTGGTGCCAAGCTCTGTAGATATCTCAAAAATGCTATAGATAGAATATGATTTTAGTTTCTAAATTGCAAATGGGGCAAGTTTTGCCCTGATGGTGTTGATTTATGGCATCTTTCACATCTTAAGCAGCTGGTTTTACAGCCTTACCCTTTTTCAAAGGCTTTTTGTTAGCCTGTGTCAGTATACAATCAACATATGAAAAAATTTCGCTTGGCTGGGGTGTCTGAATACCTCCAGACTCCACTGTTTAATAGAAGTTTGCTGGAATTTCATTTGGGTTC
This sequence comes from Buteo buteo, assembly GCF_964188355.1. NCBI lineage: Eukaryota > Metazoa > Chordata > Aves > Accipitriformes > Accipitridae > Buteo > Buteo buteo. Next base: position 32,680,112 of record NC_134171.1, on the reverse strand, counting down.
TGATGCTGCTCCAAATGTTTGGTGCCTTTTAAAAAGTAAATAAATAAAAATCCAAAGTCCTTTAGGCTTCATATCCTCCCAGGAACTTACTTCAGCATTTGAGTTCATTCATTGTCATAGGCCCCACCAATATGACAAGACACAACAAGATTTTAGTCTAGTAGCTCAGTAAACAATTTTGCTACGGCATTAGGAGTTAGTCATTAGGGATGCAAATGTGCTACTCAATGGTTGAGATGCCACATCAGCCACTAAAGGGCAGCTGCCAAGTGCTAAGGCTGCTGGTTATTTGTTGGTAAAGGCGAATGCCTACTGTCAGGACCACGCTTCTGCCAGTGGCTGGGGAGTGGTACTGATGGAGGAGGAGGTGGGGAAAGCAATCACAAATTATGCGTGGCTTGGGTTACAATGCTAGAGATAAGAGGGCTTTTCTGCTGCTGCTGAAGTCAATAGGGATTTGTCACTATCTTCCACATGAGGCCTCTGGCACCGTAGGAACACTTCTGTGCATGGATCTGGCCAGCATGTCTCCACATTAGACATTAAACCCTCTAACTATTTAAAAGAGAAACAGAGCCACTTAATAGGGTTTTAGATGATCCCCACCTGTTACAGTGCAATAATTCTGCAACCATTGAAACTTTTTAGCCATCAAAAGGGGAAAATGTGGAATTTTCTGTTCCCTAGGGACCTCTCTATGACAGTAATTAAAGACTTTCTATTAACCACATGCTAAGTGTATCTGCTTTTCTCTCTAACTGATATTAGTGATGGATATTAGCCAGCAAGTTACACTAACAGCTCTGCAAAAATTTCAGTTTCAGGTCTCAAGTTGTTAGGTTAAACTTTCTGCAGTTCTACTTTTCAACTCCTTTTGTCATATTTTTTGTTTGTTTCAATGAAAATGAAATCCAAATACAAAATTAATCACAAATTACCAATTTTAATTTAGCTCTGGAGACTAAACAAGCAAACCTTGATTCCCACTCCCCAGGCTGCAAATCTAACCTAAGATGTTAAAAAAAAATCCAGAATCGTGAAAGCTTATTTTTTTAAGAATTTTTTAAGAATTTCAGCAGTTTAACATGGCTTTAATTGCAGACAAAATGCATCTGTATGTTGTATTTTCCATCTTAAATGTCAACTTTTTAGTTTACATTCAAATATATTCTCTCTGTGTATACATGTATGTATAGATGAATTTATAGGAATCCGTCATTACAGCATTTTCTATTAAATTATAAGTAAGAGATTTTTCTTCAGCTTTTAATTGCATTGAAGCTAGTTTTGAGATCAATTAGGAGAGATCCACCTGGTAGCAGAAGAAACTGTATCCTCAGGTTCCTCCTGGGACCTGTCAGTTCCTATTTTCAGGTCCAAGTTTCCAATCCCAGAGACTGGAAGTTCAGTTTACTCTGGTGGCTGAAAAGAAGCCCTACTCTGTCCTGTGAGTAGAAAAGAAAGTGTGGTTCATCTTTTTGTTGGGCACTTTCATTATGGGAGAGAAGCTGTATCTTTTTAAAGAACTTCACGGTTATGAGGTCACTTGTTTTGTGAAGGTCATGCTCTCTCCTTTGGGTTGCAGCTGGTAGAAGCAGAGAAGGAAAAAAGGAAATTTTACAGAGACTTAAGCTCTTATCAACTTCAGTAGCTCTTTATGTGGGTCCCCCCACCCGGTTTTTTAGTCCTCTCAGTGTATGTGTTTGCAGCATTTTTGCTGAGGGAAGAGAGATGAAACTATAAAGGTAACTCTGACTTTATTTCCCACAGTTACTGCTTAAGATGAATGGCCTCCTTGTCACTTAAAGGTAACATCAATCAGGTGAAGAGGAAAACTTCATTACAGTCCTTCTTGAGTAAAGATGTTAATTTAGTCTACTTGAATACATTCATTTTTCATGCTTTCTAAGCTATATTGGTGATCTAGGCATAATCTGGACACACTAAAGACCTGAAAATATTTCTGCCACTTTCTGTCCATAATATCTTCACATTTTAACATAATTGTGTGCAGGCTTCTACATGCAGGGTGAATAAACGTGACAGTTTCTGATTCTTAAAAAAAAAATAAAAAAAATCTATCAGCTTTGTATAATTGCATTTTTCACAGCACTGTCAACTGGGAAGAGTCTTTGACAAATAAGTAAAGCTCAGATTAAACTCAAGATGCAGTACACCACTAAAACTGACAACTCTTATCTGAATAAGGAAAATAAACAGATTAAGCAAGAAGGTACTGTGGTGCTTTAATTCAATAATTAGTTATAAGTAAGCAAAGAAACACATTCTTTGCTTTTGCAGTGGCCAGCCTGAAAGCATTGCAACAACTTTAGGTTTTCAGCTTCTGCTTATTCTCCTGTTGTTATTGCTAAAAGACAGATGCACAACTTGCATTTTGTTGGAGTAATATTTCTTTCTCTGTAAGCCTCAGAAAATGAAAATACAATTTCCATGTATAAATAGACTGTGAAAACTGGAAAAGCTCCCCTCCAATGTGTGTATGTAGGAGAGTGAAAGATTATTTTTTTGAGAAGCCAGCATTATATATGCCAAAAGAGAAATGTCTGATTAACATTTCTGTATGGCTGCAACAACACATTGGGTTTATTTTTTTCTGTAATTAAACTTGCACAATAGACACTTCATGGAGGTTAAGGATGAAGATCTGTTTTTATGGGACAATTACTGATATGACTGAAGTCAGAGGCAAGTTCCCAGTAGTGTAAGGTCTGAATTTTTCTTTCCTGTTTTGTTTTTTTTTTTTTTTAATCCTTAGGGGCATAATCCTAATGTCTTAAGGAGAAATGCCCTAGACAGTTTTAGATCACATACCAGTCTGCTTGTTGCTCTCTGAGTGACTGTTGCTATGACTTCTGGTCAAAGAGATGCAAAATAATTGTTGGTGATGTGGCTACTGGTCACAGCCCGCCTGCACAGAGATCTGAGGAGGGGCAGCACTGGAATACCCAGATGATGTGCACATAGTAGAATCAAAGAAAATACCATGATTGCCTAAGGAAAGGTTGGCAAAGTAGACAATTATTTCAGAAGTAACAGCATTCTCTATAATAATTTCATTGAAGCTGAGCATCCTCACATGTTGGGAAAACATGCATATCAAATCACATGTGCATAGTCCTTTCATGTTTGACAAAATAATAGCGCTACCACTGTTACCCTTGTCAGAGATACACTTATCAAAGAGGAAAGGAGATGTGGAAGTGTGTGCTAACTGCCTCCTGTGTTAGTGACCAGCTTTAGCATGACCACAGATCATGTGATAAAGAGCTGTGCTTGCTTACAGCTGTTCTATCCTGATAGCAACTGCATCTCAGTCATGGCAAGCCCACTACTGAACATAAATGGCAAAGGGCACTCTTCTGTAGTTGAGGATACTCAAGCTAATCCATGTGATACTTCCAGAATTAGCTACATAAAAAATAAAGTTAGCTAGACTTTACTCAGAGAAAATAAAGCTTGAAAAGTTTTGATTGTGAGGAAGAAAGTACAATAGGAAGTTCAAATTCTTGTAATGTGGGTTGTAGATGAAGGATGGTTATTTATGGTAACATGCATATATTTTTTAACTTTAGCAAATGCTCTGAAGTGCTTGTTGAACATGTGCTCATGTCAGCTGATTTTAGGACTCGGAAGTTATTTTATGAAATCAGATCTCATGGGCTTAAGAATATCATGTGCTGTAATGACTACTCCACGGACCACAGAAGCAAAAAATGGCTGGAGACTACCTTGCATGTTAAGATTTTAAGCAGACCTATGCTTTTCATCATATTAAGAAAATCATAAAACAGATTTTTTCTTTTTCAGAAATTTTTATCTTCCTAACATTTTGTCTGCTTATTTCCAGTGTCTTGAATATGTTGGGATTTAAGTCTGTCATTTAACATAACCTGGTAGTGTGTACCTTCATCCTCAAGTAGTGCAGTAAGCCAGCAAGGGGAAGAGAGATGCTTGGACTTGTTTGAGAAAAGTAGAACATGTGTGTCTGCATACACTGGTCTCAGTTACCTAATACTCAGAAATATGCCATATACTTCACAATTAAAATTATTTAATTAATTCTTTACTGAAATGCACTGGATTATGATTCTGAGAAATCTAGAAATGGTGGCACGCATCATCTTGTGGGAAAGGTGGGGGAAGAAAGTTTAGTCACACAACAGGTAATGTTGATCTGTTGCTAAAAAGTAATATCACATTGGATTTTGTGCTTTTACTGTAATAATGATCATGTCTTTCTCAGAGAAGCTTTATCAAAGACAGAGAAAAAGTAACACCAAAGGTATGTATTTGTCATACATGACAGCTAGCAATTTGCAAGCCATTTCGAAAAGACATTTTACATGCTAAAGCTCTATTATGTCATTTCATTTTACTTTTGTAACAGGTACTATAACAAAAAGGGCTCCAAGCAGGTTGATTTGAAGTATTTTAGTTGTTCTATCCTTCTCTATAATTCATTTAAATATATACCATTAAAGAATCTTCTATTTAATTTCGTCTAGGCAGTCTGTTGGAGTTGGTTTATTAAAATCACAGAACAGTTTGGGTTGGAAGGGGACTTTAAAGATCACCTAGTCCAACTCCCCCTACCATGGGCAGGGACATCTTCAACTAGATGAGGTTGCTCAGAGCCCCATCCAACCTGTCCTTGAATGTTTCCAGGGATGGGGCATCTACCACGTCTCTGGGCAACCTGTTCCGGTGTTTCACCACCCTCATCATAAAAAATTTCTTCCTTGCCTCTAATCTGAATCTACCTTCTTCTAGTTTAAAACCATTACCCCTTGTCTTATTGCAACAGGCCCTGCTAAGAAGTCTGTTCCCATCTTATAAGCCCCCCTTACTGGAAGGCTGTTATAAGGTCTCCCCAGAGCCTTGTCTTCTCCAGGCTGAACAGCCTCAACTCTCTCAGCCTGTCTTCGTAGGAGAAGTGCTCCAGCCCCCTGATCATCCTTGTGGTCCTCCTCTGGACCCGCTCCAACAGGTCCATGTCCTTATGTTGGGGGCCCCAGAGCTGGACGCAGTACTGCAGGTGGGGTCTCACGAGAGCGGAGTAGAGGGGCAGAATCACCTCCCTCGACCTGCTGGTCATGCTTCTTTTGATGCAGCCCAGGGTACAGTTGGCTTTCTGGGCTGTGAGCGCACATTGCTGGCTCATGTCCAGCTCTTCACCCACCAGTCCCCCCAAGTCCTTCCCAGCAGGGCTGCTCTCAGTCCCTTTGTCCCCCAGCCTTTATTGATACTGGGGGTTGCCCTGACCCGTGTTCAGGATCTTGCGCTTGGCCTTGTTGAACCTCATGAGGTTCACATGAGTCCACTTCTTGAACTTGTCCAGGTCCCTCTGAATGGCATCCTGTCCCTCAGGCATGTCGACCGCACCACTTAGCTCAGAAACATCTACAGATAAAAATGGAAGTTGATTATTTTATAAACATCTTAGTTGCCAAATAGCTTCTTCTGTGGGACAGAACAGAAAACATTTCCTGCATTTATTTTCTTTGAAATGATTTTTCATTATTCCTTAATTCCACAGAGAAACTTTAAATGTAAAATGGTTATTCCACAGCTTTCCCATATACTTTATTGTAAATACTGAGATACCAGCATTAACAACACTTTAAAATGACAATTATCTTGCCATGTTAAAGTGCATAAATATTCATATCTTCTTTGTAAATATGCTTCTCTCCAGTCTTTCCAGGGTATGGAAAAATAATCCTATATAAAATCATACATGATTTTACATTTCTCCAAGTATGTGCTTATACTGAATATAATGGATAATATGAAAATAATTAGAAAAATTATTAATATGACTACATGTGTTTTGAACACTTGGAAACTGAAATGTGGTTGCTGTTTGAAGATGGTTACAAATTAGGATATGCTAAAGATACTGTACTTCTCCTGACTATTTCCTATCTAGTGGCTTTTTTCATCTATCTGCTCTTTCCTCTATTGAGGGCAGAAACTGTTTTCTGTCTGATAATGCAGTATAGGTACAAAAGAGATTCTAACATTTCTCAAAACTGCTTGGTATTAAGACCTAGCTGGGTATTAAAAATAAACTTAGTAACCCAAAATTTTGAGTATTTTGAAAATAATTGGTACTAGATTTTCTCAGAATTACTTTTCATTACCAAGCTGAAAGCTTCTGTTCATAATACAGTTTTGGGGTGGATAAAGGCACCGCTCTTTTTTCTCTTTAATATTATGCAAACTGGAATGACATACTTCTGCACTTGCAACATACTGAACCTACCCTTTGAGGTGAAGTTGGTCTAAGAAAGCTTTTTCTAGAAGAGAATGTTTCTGTTTTAAACTCTGTACTACATAAAAATCAGGGCATATAATAAATTAATGCTAACATCAAACATCTTTTGAAAATTTGTCCTACATTTTTGCAGCTAGTATTTCTACGGCATTGTTTTGTCACTGGTTTAGTCCAAAACACAACTAATAGATGTAAGTGGTGACCAAGAAGAATTTACTAGTTTTTTGCATTCATGTTTATGTTCTTTGGAATCTGCATCTGTAATAAGCGGTAAGAATGTGCACCCAAGAAAGAATAAACCCAATCTCTTGCAAGCCACAGATACTCTCTACATACTAGATATAAACAGAGATAGTGTTTTGTCATAAATTACAATTTCAATAATGCTTTCACCAGTGTGGCCACCAGAATTGCATTGCTTGACTGATTTATTTCTAAAGCACATTACTGCTTAAATAGCAGATAGATGCAACTTTTCCCTGTTAAACTAGTGAATTTCAGCAAATCATTCCTTCAAGTGTATTTTTGCTTGGAAATGCTACAGATTCATTTGGGAAGACTGAGAAGAAAAAAAAATATTGTTCTTTTCTTTTCAGCTCTTTCCCTGTGTGAGCTGGTTTTGCTCTCTTGCTGAGCCCAAATGATGGTTGAAAAAGGCACAGGAGCAGAGTAACTAAAAATAGTAGGAAATAATAAGGACAGCAAGAAATAAGAGAAAAGACTGAGGGAGGAAAGAGATAACTGGAGAAAGAGAAAAGAAGGGCTATACTGAAAACATGCATGTCAAGAGGAAAGGAGAAAGCAAACAAGTAATACAGGAAAGAGTAAAATCAAAGTGATACTTGATATTAGATTTCTTCTACTTACGTTCCATTTTGTTTGAAGTATTTTCTTATAATGTTAATTCTCTTATAGCTCCTAATTAAGTGTAATACAGAGTACAAACAAATGTAAAGCATTAAACAATCAGAAAATATTATTCAATGTTCATATAACATTCATGAAAAATATTGCACTTTTCAGGTAAAGTAATTTATTTCAACTTAATATTGTATTGCTGGGAATGATTTAGATATGTACATTGGTTATGTATCCACAGCAAACCCAAGATTGTAATAATCTTGTTTTATCGATTAAATTATATTTCAAATCAAAGGAAAGAAAAAGACCATTTATTTTAAAAGCAAGAGGATACATTTAATGTAGATACATGGGAGAAATAAATATGTATTTGCATTATGCATCAGGTGACTGGGAGTGTCTTGTTTCCAGACCCTGATAAATTTAGGTCTGCAAAATTATACTGATGAGCTACTCTAGTTCTCACAAAACAGTAGGGACTCAGAACCTTGTTCTTCTTGTTGGACTGAAATCCACTTTCTGATTTCGGTTTCTGCTCTGTTCATTTTGTATGTTTGCTGGGAAAAAACATTTTCCACATCCGCATTTTTTTGGCAGGCTGGCTCCCCATTATTTTCTGCTTCTGCCTTTTTATTCATTTCCTTTTCTCGATTCCTGTTTATGGTTGCTCTCTTATTAATTCTGCAAATCTTTTCCATCATTATGAATTTTGTTATGTTGTTGTTGTGGTTTAACCCTGGCTGGCAACTAGGCACCACACAGCCACTCTCTCACTCCCACCCAGTGGGATGGGAGAGAGAATCGAAAGGGTAAAAGTGAGAAAACTTGTGGGCCGAGATAAAGACAGTTTGATAGGTAAAGCAAAAGCTGCACATGCAAGCAAAGCAAACCAAGGAGTTAATTCACCACTTCCCATCGGCAGGCAGGTGTTCAGCCATCTCCAGGAAAGCAGGGCTCCATCACACGTAACGGTGACTTGGGAAGACAAACGCCATCACTCCGAACATCCCCCCTTCCTTCTCCTTCCCCCAGATTTATATGCTGAGCATGACATCATACAGTCTGGAATACCCCTTTGGTCAGTTGGGGTCAGCTGTCCCAGCTGTGTCCCCTCCCAACTTCTTGTGCACCCCCAGCCTCCTCGCTGGTGGGTGGTGGGAGAAGCAGAAAAGGCCTTGGCTTTGTGTAAGTGCTGCTCGGCAGGAATGAAAACATCCCTGTGTTACCAACACTGTTTTCAGCACAAATCCAAAACATAGCCCCATACCAGCTACTGTGAAGAAAATTGACTCTATCCCAGCTAAAACCAGCACGGATGTAGTACTTAAAATCAAGCTAGAAGAACAACATCAATTCAACAGCTTTCCCTGACTGTACTCCCTGCAATGGGCCAATGGTGTACTGAAGAGAAACAATGTGAAAGGTCATCAGCTGACATGGAAATATACAACTGTATTTTTTAAATATTAATTTATGAAGATGAAATCTATGCTATGAATTCTGAAGTATCTAGTAACAGTGACAAGTTTATCAGTTAGCGAGGAAATCGGTCTGGTTGTCAGGTGCTTCAGTACACTTTCTTGTGAGCTGAGAGAGTTATGAGCATTTCTCCAGGGATGTGAAAGGCAAGTTTACAAGTGGAAAAGCAGAGTGCTATAGTTAAACATTGTGTAAGGTTGTAGATAAGTATTTAAAGGGTAAAAAGAAAGGTATCATTCTCCTATTTCTACAACTCAAACTATTCATTACTCAAACTATTCATTTTTCTTCTGCAGAAAAAGAAAGAAACTGCTGTAGATTAAGAGCACTAGTTTCTAAAAAAGCTGATTCACACAGCTTGCTTAGGGATGTGTAATCCAACACGTTTTATCTGATTTCTCTCACACAGGTTTCCTATTTGCTAAATAAGTACATTGGGAGACAAGGATAGTCTACATATTGATCTGTTATTTTAGTTGTACTTAGATCATAAACATGTTTTAACATGCAATCTGGCTGCATCTGCCCTTTTGGAGCATGGTCCACCTAGTTGTAAGGATATAATTCAAATTCACTAGCTGTGCAGTGAAGATACCAGACTTTCTATCCATACGTGCTGCTCCAAATGGGTAAAAGGTGAAATCTCATTCTGCATGTGAAGTTGTGAGGTGATTCCTGGGGCACAGATGAATCTGCTGCCTGTTCTTTTACAAGTCAGTTCCAACCAATTCTGCCAACTGCCTCTGAAGGAACTGCTTTGGTCACAGGCCAACCTGACCCAAACCACCTTGCCTCCCTCTTTGATCAAATTGAAGAGGAAACTCAACCCAAAAGTGTTACACAATTCATCCTGCAGGTATTATTGAATTGCAAAGTTGTCTTTGTGAGAACAGGAGAAATGGACGCTACAGAAGGAAGGGGAACTTTCAAAAAAGAGTAAAAGTTCTTTTACATAGAGGTCCCATCTTTTGGGGGCATTGAGGCTCAGGAGAATTGTGGGAAGCCTGCTTGGAGGAAGAAGAAGAAAGGGAAGCAAATGTAGCCTTTTAGGCCAACAGCTGTAAGAAATGTACTGAACACAGAGCAGCACTGTGGGCTTGCTATAAACAGCTGTAAGTCTTATTCAAAAACTAAAATGCTTCCCCTTTACTTCCATATTGTTGGCAGTTTTTTCTCCTCTGTTTTGTACACACCTGTTTACTGTTAAAGGGCTTCTTGCTCCTCTTCTCAGTGTTAATGGGGTGTATGTCAAGTAAGAAGCTGATGGAGAAGACTTAGCAGAATGGTACACAGCATTGTGACCTTTGCAGGTATTAGAACTACTTAACACTTTGATGTGTAATTGGAAAATGCTTATACAACCACTTCGGTAGAGATGCTTAAGAGAAGCAAAGATTGCTAGAACTGCACAATTTGCAGAAAATAACTTTATGCCCTTGTTATTGCCTGAAAACATGGATTTTTCAAAGCAAAAGCTACTAGGATGAAAGAGAATAGAAAATGAAAGGAGCATGCATTCCTCTAGCAAAAATCATCTCTTAAATTTCTATAGTGATTATTTACATGCATTGGCATTTGAAAACTTGCATATTGTTTCCTTGTGTAGGCCAAAAATGGATCTGTGCATTTAAACTAGGATAGATGGCAATGATCATGTTATAAGATGAAAGCAATAAAACAAAGAAAAACATAAAAAGTCAGCTATGCTTGGCATAAAATAATTGTCCCCAGTGGCAAGAGAAATAACATGTACAACTAGTAGAAGTCATAGAGACTATGGAGTATTATTGAAAAGACAGCAGGAATTATATACGAATCAGGCCATACCTTCTAAAAAGCAAAAATTACTATGCTAATGCTTAAATGCTATGTGCATCATTTAGTGGTAGCTGTACAATTCTGTGTAACATATACAATAAATATTATGCCTCCGTGATTCCATATTTTTTGGTGGCAAAAAAGTAGGTGATTCTTAAAAAGCAGAAGGCTCAGTTTTAAAAGGAAGGTAACCTGAAGTTATATCTTGAGAGCTATATTTATTACTCTTCAGAAAATATGATACATAGTTATGACTGCCTTTCAAGATTTTAAAGTAAGTACAATAACCTTGTCATAGCATACTTTGAAATAATTTATAGGAAAGAGTCATTGTTGTTGTATTTGAATATGAAATAAGGATTACTTCTGGTAAATTTTTGCTTGATCTCAAATTATAGAACCATAAGCAAACTGGTAGCTAGAAAAACTGTATTTTTGCAAATGAGTATTGATCAAGAAAGATTTTTGGAACATTTTTTCTTCCTATTCTCCTTTTACTTCAAGTCTGGAAATAAAGCTTATAAAACAATGAAAGCACTAAACAATTATGAGCTGAAATAATTCAACTATAATTTTATCCATCTAACTTTCTTATATTGCCAAAAGAGAGAGCTCATGGCTTTCTTAAGAAGCTTTAAGAAAATATATTTTTCAAGGGTGTTTTATAATAAAAAAGGCACACAATAGAGGATCCAATTCTTCCTTAACATCTAATTTTTTCTTTTTTATCAGTCTGACTCTGCTTGCTAATATTAATCTGGATTACAGCAGTGTAAATTAGAGCAAAAGCTGAACCATAATGTTTTATTTTTTAATTGCCTACAAATACTATGAAAAATGTGAATATATGTAGATTTTGGAGCTCACTTCATATTGCATTATATTGCAATTAAGAATGTGAATATGATAGTTTATTTTTATCATGTATTTAACTTTCATTTAATGTGCATTACAATAACTTCTTTTTAGAATGTGACTTTGTTAATGTCCTGAGCAAATTTACAGTTACGACCCTCTTATATTTAATTCAGTAGCATGAGGAGTGCTTACTGCTTTATCACTTATTTGACAATATTGCAGAGACAGCAGCTGGTGCATAATTAATGTTGGCCTCAGAAATTAAAACTGTCCTTTAAAGTATGCAAGTTTCTGATCAGACCAAGCTGTAAGCAGTTGATTTAATTTTGATGAACTTGTGTTTGAAACTGTAAGCCCTAAGAAAAGCACTTATGTGCTCTTAAACTGGGTCCTTAACCCTTTTTGGCTTTTGCGTCTAAGGGTTGTTTCAGTGAAGAGATAAGGAAAGAAGCAGTACTGGCTGCATTTTGCCACCTAACAAGTTACAAGTTTTCTGTGTGGGGTGGAGGACTGCTGATAACCAAAGAATGTTTTCTTTCCACTTTAGGGACATGCGTTTTTGATAATTCTGTATGTTTGTGCCTCCGTGCATACATGATGCACGTACTCTCTGCTCCAACCCACTGCCAGCCACTGGCACCCATTCAGAGGCTAGCAGTTTTTGTCTGAGTAGTTACAATAAACTTTCTATTCTCCTTGACTTACGTGCTGAAACGAACACAGGCTGACTGAGCAGAGTAAACAGAGTACGAACGTCCTTCCATCCCTCAAGTCACTGTCCCTGCAGTAAGCCTTTAGGTGTTTGCAGAGCAGTGCCACAGCCTCCCCAGGCTCATCCCCAGTCTCTCCAGAGAAACAAAGAAAAGGTACCTCACTGATGTGGGGCTAATGTTTATTCTCACTCACAGCTTCATACTACTAAAGAGTCACAGCTGTTTCCTAAAACCTGGGCTGGATGTTACCATCTTTTCTGTTGTGCCATATTTTCAAGACATTCCTAGGAAGACTGTTGAAAGTTTAGGAAGGATCCAGGTAAGAGTCTAAGCATTTTTATAAAGAAATTGATTCCATCAAAGAATAAATAGGGTTTCAAAGTATGGCATAACATTTCTAAAAATGATGTGCTGAAATTCATTGGGTTTGTACATTAATGCATTCAAAGGATTTGAGTTATTTCAGTTGTAACAGAAGGGGATCTAAAATAAAAGTTAAAGGTATTGCCAATATGTAATAAAGTCTTGGAGGTTATGGAGGAAATACGTTCCTCAACCACAGTGGCAGGGCAAGAGTAACAATATGTCCTATGCTTATATAGGAAATGTTCGGCAAGGGAGACCAGGTTTTGACTCTATTGCTCTTGCTGAACTCTCTGCAGTTCTCTGTAGACCTTGCATGCGTCTCATGCAGAAGAGTAGGAATTCCTACCTTGGAGGACCCTGCAAATCTCTTTGCCCCTCACCTTGCATCCTCCTTATTTCCTCACCCTTTAACAGGGATGTCCTGGTTTCAGCTGGGATAGAGTTAATTGTCTTCCTAGTAGATGGTACAGTGCTATGATTTTGAGTTAGGTATGAGAGGAATGTTGATAACACACTGATGTTTTCAGTTGTTGCTAAGTACTGTTTAGTCTAAAGTCAAGGATTTTTCAGCTTCTCATGCCCAGCCAGGGCACCTGACCGAAACTGGCCAACGGGGTATTCCATACCATGGGACGTCCCATCTAGTATAGGAACTGGGGGGACTGGGGACGGGGGGATCGCCACTCGGGGACTGGCTGGGTGTTGATCGGCAGGTGGTGAGCAATTGCACTGCGCATCATTTGTACATTCCAATCCTTTTAGTATTGCTGTTGTCATTTTATTAGTGTTATCATTGTTATTATTAGTTTCTTCTTTTCTGTTCTATTGAACTGTTCTTATCTCAACCCACAAGCTTTACTTCTTTTCCTGATTTTCTCCCCCATCCCACTGGGTGGGGGGAGAGTGAGTGAGCGGCTGCATGGTGCTTAGTTGCTGGCTGGGGTTAAACCATGACAAGGAATAATGTGGTTGTTAACAGCAAACAACAGGTCTTAGCTATAGCCCATTATTTAGAAAAAAAAAAAAACACCTAGAAATATGCTCTGGGCTGCAGAAATGTCTTAAGACCACTTCCATACTTGACTATTTTGTCATATTGAATTGAATCAGGAGTTAATTGAAAAAAGAAATTGTTTTTGATACAATATTTATTAAAAAATGCCCTGTCTGTCTTTTAGGATATCCTATGAAAAGGCAGTGATGTTGATATTATTACTATGACTGGTATGTCTACTTCTGTTACAACTATTGTTGCTGTTTTCATAATAACAACAACAATAATAGCAATATAATGTGACCACCCATCATCTGTCATACCAAGTAACTGATTTCTATAGAGGAATCAATAGACCAATGACATATATTATGATATTAGCACACAGCCAATTTTTTTGCTTTTGGGAAAAAAAAGTGTGATTTTATTAATAATTTTTGAGCATATAATTTTTATTCTATTTGATTAATTTCAAAGGCTGTTCTCAAAGCAAAGAACTAGGCTGAGTGAGGAAAAATAATGAAATATAGTTTTCAGTAATGGTTCAGTTTCCTAATAATTGTTTTTGCAACACTCTTAAGAGATAACTTTGGGCTAAATGTAATGCTATTTTTAGTTTGCCAATTTCTGAAACTGGCCTTTGTGATAATTGTTGCTCAGATAAAGAGTAATCAAAAATAATTCAGACTGAGTAGCCAAATGAATAAAGGTGTTAGGTCCATGTTCACTTAAATTATGGGAGGGAATGCAATAGGCTTTTCATTACCGCTTCATATAAAACTGCAGAGCAGATAACTTCCTGCAAATCTTATGCTCTATGGAACTAACAAGCAGAACTATATTTGTACAACACTGACAGTTCTTTTTAGCAAAAAGGATATTTATTAACTCAAAATATTTAGCAAAATTGTGTCTGTTTCAACAAGTTACTTGGTTTCAAATAGACTTTTCCAGAACTTCAGAAACAAAATATTTTGGCTTTTAGATGTCATGAAAATTTCCTTTGTTTGGAAAGCCTGTTTTTCATATGAGCAGTTTTAAGGGGCAAAACGTAACCAAGTATTTCAGCTTTTTAAAATATTTTTGGCTCAACTTAGTGAATCATTCCTTCAAACTTTCAGGATGGACTTAAAAATCTGTCCACCTGTGTCTCTGAACAGAACAAACTAAGAATTTTGAATAAGTAATGTTGAATGCTTTATCCAAATGGCAAGCTTTCGTCACTTTCATTGGATTCTTTGGTTAGTTTTTGAAAGTTCTTGAGACACTGGAAAGCTTTTGGTCTACAGCCTCACTTACCTTGCTCAGGTCACAGACCAGCATATGTCCCTAGGCAGTGATATACTTTGGAAAAAGGGCTTCTGTACCTGAGACGTCGTCTGGATTAACAGTTTTAGGTGGGCACCTAAAGTGAACAGTTGAACTAAATCCTTTGTATTTCCATGGGATATAACAGAAATGTAGACAAATAGTTCAAATATACATCTACATGTGGACAGCCCTCACAGTCACATTTTTAGGTAAACAATTTCTCTAAAAGGTGCAGGTAGTGATTCTTTAGTTTTCCTTTCTCCTGGTGCAGATCATGATGTGCCTTTCTAAGAGCACAGAACTCTTAAATCAGCACTCTGAGAGACATCACAAGATAACTGTATGTGGCTGTAGCTCTGATTTTAGAGTTGCAGGAGCACAAGCACCCAGTGACAGCTGCTTGATGTGGAAAGAGGAGTTTTACACCTGAAATTACTGATTGGGGAAAAAAAATCTTCTGGTGTTTTCAAGTACACACTGAAGTCTACAAGTGGAAAAGAAATATCCAAGTATGAAAAGCTAACCAAAAACATTGCTGGTGTGAGATGATTCTAACTAGGCAATTGATTTCTCATGATTTATTTTATTTTTAAATTGAACCATCATTTCTAAATAACCTAATAACCTCCACCTCCTTTTCTTACAGCTACTTTCTATGTTTTGGGATTTTTTTGTGGGGGGGGTGGGTGTTCTTTAATCTCTAATTTGCAGAGATGTCCTTGCTTCTACTCAAAGCTCTATGGGCACAATTTTTCCAACCAGGTCCAGTGAGAACAGTGACTCTTAAGTTCTATCACTTGTCTGTGAAAGGCTTGTTGCCACAATCTTGTGCTTAGCATAGCAGATAATATTACCTCAATATTTGCTTTCCTAGCGATAACACAGATAGTGAATACTCCAGAGCTAAGGTAAAAAGTTGTTATGTGACTGCTGGAAACTCGAGGAAAGCTGGACACAAATCCAGTGAATCCTACAAATGAAAGATTTCCAATCACAGTGAAAAAATACATGTTCCAGTATTCCAATGTGGCGCTGCTTGATGTTGTTAATTATTGTCCTTTATCAAGCTAATCAGACTGCAGACAAATATCTTAACACAAATGATTATCACTCTCAATAGCAACAGACATTGAATAAACCTAGAGGTTCATTCAATAACCTCTAGGTTAATGTCTCCTAATATAACTTAGTGACTAATTATTAGAGAAACAGAGCACATGAGTGATGTGCAAAGGGCTACTGAGTGATTAAAAAGACTTTTAATCTTGGACTGAGTATTTTTACTAATTGAATACTCTCTGTGGATTAAAGCACAGACACATGGGTTTTGAATTACTTCATTCCATATGGGTGGCAATGAGTAACAAGATAGTTATAACTTTTGTATGCTAATAGACTCAGGTTGAAGGAAGTCACCTATATTAGGAAAAGGTGTGAAAAACTTTATTAATCCTGTTAGCCATCAGCCTTCCAGCCTGAATTTTTCATTAATCAGTACTTAGGTTTTTTTTTTTTCTTTTAAAAGAACATTCTTTTACTTTCAGTTAACTTTTTTTTCAGTGAGTTTCAGTTAACAGTTCAATGATAGAATATTTCTTTTCCTATGAAGTATCAGGATTTGTACCTTGTGCATTAAAAAAGGAAAAGATCAGAGAGGGGAAAAAAATAATTAAAACCTGCATTTTACATATGTATAGAAAATGCCTTCTAGAATTCTACAGACTAGTTTTTTTTTTTTAACTTCCTAATTATGTTTTTTAAAATCTGCTTTTAATGTGGGCTTGTATGTGTAATTATTTGTAAAGCAACAGCATCATGGTCATCTGTGTTTGAGATGACAATAATATTGTCCCTCTTTGCAAGGAATTTACCTTCTAATAGCAATTCCATCTAATTTAATAAACTTCATGAAACATTCAGTAACTCCCCCAAAAGGCTGCTGGTTATTCTTCATTCATTGTACTTTTGCTTTCTGTTTCTTGTATGGGCTTTACTTGATATAAATACATTCTCTAATGATACTAAGGGGAATTTTATTTTATTATAAAAAAGGCTTAAGAAAACACCTTATTTTATTGAAATGCACAAAGCTCCCCACGTGTATCACCATGGCCAATACAGCTATAATGGAAATCGGGTGTAGCTCTCTACTATTATTCTTCTGCATATTTAGAGCTGACTTAAGTTATCATATCCAGAGAGTTAAAGTGAACTCAAAACACGTTTCAACCTCTTCAACCTTAATTAATATGTGGATAAAATTTATTTTCTGAAGTTAAACTTTTAAATCAATGCATTCATGCATTGGATTTAAAAAAAAAATATATTTAAATGCTGTAATCACCCTACCCACACAGCAAAATTTCTTTCCAGCCATCTGCACCAATGCACTCTAGAGAGGTGTGCTGCTTCCCGGGAGCTCGTATCAAGGATGTCACCAAGAGACTACCAAGCCTTGTAAAATTCACTGACTGTTATCTGCTGCTGCTGTTTCATGTGGGCACCAGTGATACAGCTGGGAGCAGTCTAAGGAGTATCAAGAAGGATTAGAGCCCCGGGACCAGCAGTAAGGGACTCAAGCGCAGGTGGTTTTTTCATCAGTCCTCCTGGTCAAAGGGAAGGGATTTGAAAGGGCCAGTCAAATCTGGCAAATCAACAGTTATGGAACGGGTGCCATAGCCAGGGGTTCAGCTACTTAGACCATGGGACTCACTTCAAGAAACCTGGTCTACTGGGGGCTGATGGGATCCATCTGTCAGAGAAAGAGAAGAGCATCTTTGGTCATAGGCTTGCCAAGCTGATGAAGAGGGCTTTAAATGAGAGTTGCCACAGCAGGGGAACCTCAATCCATCCCATTCCTACCAGTTTGATGCCAGTGCCAGCAACAGATGGCTGTAGTCTGGAGAGGGATCACAGGTCAGCAAAAGAGCACCTGAAGAGTAGCACAAAGGAATGCCAGCCACTCCAGCCAGTAAGTCAACTTCACTGGGCACCCAATTTAAATGCCTCTATGTAAATGCATGTAGTATGGGGAATAAACGAGGGGTTAGAGATGTGTGCACGCCTGCAGGGCTATGATCTTACTGGCATCATGGAGAGATGGTGGGATGGCTCCTATGACTAGAGTGTTGGAATGGAAAGATACAGGCTCTTAGGAAGGACAGGCAGGGGAGATGAGGAGGGGGTGTCACCCTCTATGTCAATGATGAGCTAGAGTGCATGGAGCCCCACCTGGGGATGGATGAGGAGCCAACCAAGAGCTTATGGGTCAGGATTAAAGGGAGGGTAGGGACAGGTGATGTTATAGTGGGGGTCTGCTACAGGCCACCTGACCAGGAAGACCAAGCAGATGAGGCCTTCTATAGACAGATAAAAGCAGCCTCACATTCACAAGTCCTTGTCCTCATGGGGGATGTCAACCACCCCGATATCTCTTGGAGGGACAACACAGCAGGGCATAAGCAATCCAGAAGGTTCCTGGAATGTGTTGATGACAATTTCCTTCTCTAAGTGATAGAGAAGCCAATGAGGAGAGTGGCTATGCTGGATCTTGTTCTCACCAACAAGGAGGAGCTCGTGGGGAGTGTGAAGCTCAAGGGCAGCCTAGACTGAAGTGACCATGAAATGGTGGAGTTCAAGATCCTTAGGGAAGCGAGGAGGCACACAGCAAGCTCACTACCCTGGACTTCAGGAGAGCAGACTTTGGCCTCTTCAGGGATCTGCTTGGTCGAGTACCATGGGATACAGCCCTGGAGGGAAGAGGGGCCCAAGACAGCTGGTTAGTATTCAAGGGTCACCCCCTCCAAGCTCAGGAGCGATGCATCCCAACAAAGGGAAGTCAGGCAAAAACACCAGGAAGCCTGTGTGGATGAACAAGGAGCTTCTGGACAAACTCAAACACAAAAAGGAAGCCTACAGAGGGTGGAAACAAGGACAGGTAGCCTGGGAGGAATACAGAGAATTTGTCTGAGTAGCCAGGGATCAGGTTAGGAAAGCTAAAGCCCTCATAGAATTAAATCTGGCCAGGGATGTCAAGGGCAACAAGAAAAGCTTCTATAGGTATGTCAGTGATAAAAGGAAGACTAGGGAAAATGTGGGCCCTCTCTGGAAGGAAATGGGGTACCTGGTTACCTGGGACCTGGAGAAGGCTGAGCTACTCAATGACTTTTTTTGCGTCATTCTTCACTGGCAAGTGCTGCAGCCACGCTGCCCAAGTCGCAGAAGGCAAAGGCAGGGACTGGGAGAATGAAGAACCACCCACTGTAGGAGAAGATCAGGTTCAAGACCATCTAAGGAACCTGAAGGTGCACAAGTCCATGGGACCTGATGAGATACATCTGTGGGTCCTGAGGAAACTGGCAGACGAAGTGGCTAAGCCACTATCCATCATATTTGAGAAGTCGTAGCAGTCTGGGGAAGTTCCCACTGACTGGAAAAGGGGAAACATAACTGCCATTTTTAAACAGAGAAAAAAGGAAGACCTGGGGAACTACAGGCCAGTCAGGCTCACCTCTGCCAAGCAAGATCATGGAGTGAATCCTCCTGGAAACTATGCTAAGGCACATGGAAACTAAGGAGGTGATTGGTGACAGCCAACATGGCTTCACTAAGGGCAAACTGTGCCTGACAAATTTGGTGGCTTCTACAACGAGATTACAGCATTGGTGGATAAGGGAAGAGCAACAGATGTCATCTACCTGGACTTGTGCAAAGCATTTGACACTGTCCTGCACTACATCCTTGTCTCTAAATTGAAGAGACATGGATTTGATGGATGGACCACTCTGTGGATAAGGAATTGGATGGATGGTCACACTCAAAGAGTTGCGGTAAACAGCTCGATGTCCAAGTGGAGACCAGTGATGAGTGCCGTTTCTCAGGGGTTGGTATTGGGACTGATGTTGTTTAACATCTTTGTCAGTGACATGGACAGTGGGATTGAGTGCAACCTTAGCAACTTTGCCGGCAACACCAAGCCGTGTGGTGCGGTTGACACGTTGGAGGGAAGGGATGCCATCCAGAGGAACGTTGACAGGCTTCAGAGGTGGGCCTGTGCAAAACTCATGAGGTTCAATAAGGCCAAGTGCAAGGTCCTGCACATGGGTTGGGGCAATCCCAAGCACAAATACTGTCTGCGTGATGAGTGGATTGTGAGCAGCCCTGCGGAGAAGGACTTGAGGGTATTAGTGGATGAAAAGCTGAATATGAGTCAGCAATGTGCACTTGCAGCCCAGAAAGCCAATCACATTCTGGGCTGCATCAAAAGAAATGTGGCTAGCAGGTTGAGGGAGGTGATTCTCCCGCTCTACTCCACTCTTGTGAGACTCCACCTGGAGTGAGTACTACTTTAAACTCTGGGGCCCCCAACATATGAAGGACATGGACCTGTTGGAGCGACTCCAGAGGAGGGCCACAAAGATGATCAGAGGGCTGGAGCACCTCTTCTATGAAGACAGGCTGAGAGAGTTGGGGTTGTTCAGCCTGGTGAAGGCTCTGGGGGAGACCTTGTAGCAGCCTTCCAGTAGCTAACAGGGGCCTACAAGAAAGCCAGAGAGGGACTTTTTACAAGGGCATGTAGTGATAGGACAAGGGGTAATGGCTTTAAACTGAAAGGGGGTAGATTTAGATTAGATATTAGGAAGAAATCCTTTACTAAGAGGGTGGTGAGGCAATGGCACAGGTTGCCCAGAGAATATGTGGATGCCCCATCCCTGGAACTGTTCAAGGCCAGGTTGGATGGGGCTTTGAGCAACCTGGTCTAGTGGAAGGTGTCCCTGCCCATGGCAGGGGGGTTGGAACTAGATGATTGTGGTGGGTTGACCCAGGTGCCCACCAAAGCTGTTCCATCACTCCCCCCTCCTCAGCTGGACTGTGAGTCAAGATAAGGACAGGAGAGATCACTCATCAATTACCATCATGGGCAAAACAGACTCAGCTTGGGGAAAATTAACTCAATTTATTACAAATCAACCAGAGTAGGGTAATGAGAAATAAAACCAAATCTCAGAACACCTTCCCTCCACCCCTCCCTTCTTCCTGGGCACAACTTCACTCCCGGATTCTCTACCAAACCCCCCAGCGGCACAGGGAGACAGGGAATGGTGTTTACGGTCATTTCATCACACGTTATTTTCTGCCACTTCATCCTCCTCAGGGGCAGGACTCATCACACTCTTCCCCTGCTCCAGCGTGGGGTCCCTCCCACGGGAGACAGTCCTCCATGAACTTCTCCAATGTGGGTCCTTCCCACGGGCTGCAGTTTTTCACGAACTGCTCCAGCATGGGTCCTTTTCACGGTGTGCAGTCTTTCAGGAGCACACTGCTCCAGCGTGGGTCCCCCGTGGGGTCACAAGTCCTGCCAGAAATCCTGCTCCAGCGTGGGCTCCTCTCTCCATGAGGCCACATGTCCTGCCAGGAGCCTGCTCCAGCATGGGTTTCCTACGGGGTCACAGCCCCCTTTGGGCACCCACCTGCTCTGGCGTGGGGTCCTCCACGGGCTGCAGGTGGATATCTGCTCCACCGTGGACTAACATGGGCTGCAGAGGGACAGCCTGCCTCACCATGGTCTTTACCACGGGCTGCAGGGGAATCTCTGCTCCAGTGCCTGGAGCATCTCCTCCCCCTCCTTCTTCACTGACCTTGGTGTCCGCAGGGTTGTTTCTCTTACATATTCTCACTCTCTCTCTGGCTGCCGTTTCTGTGTCCCAGCAACTTTTTTTCCCTTCTTAAATGTGTTATCCCAGAGGCGCTACCACTGTCGCTGATGGGCTTGGCCTTGGCTGGTGGTGGGTCCGTCTTGGGAGCCAGCTGGTATTGGCTCTGTCGGACACAGGGGAAGCTTCCAGCAGCTTCTCACAGAAGCCACCCCTGTAACCCCCCCGCTACCAAAACCTTGCCACACAAAGCCAATACAATGATCTTTAAGGTTCCTTCCAACCCAAACCACTCTATGATTCTATGATCTAGCATGTAACTTTTCGGTATCTTTGAATGAAGAATCCCACCCCTCCAGCAATTTGGTATACTTGAATGGTGGTTGTTCTTTGACAGAATAAAGTTACTAAAAAGACTCAAAATACTCTAAAATCCTCTTAAATACTCATCTTCCTCTTAAATAATAGTATTTAAACAAGAAAAAAAAAATCTATGATCAGGTGCTTTATACTGTAGGAGGAAAAACTGTCACATACAGCAGTTGTAATTAATTTGCCTTCCATCTGGCAGAGATTTTCATCAGCCTCAACATGTAGGTCAACGCAGGACAACCTAGCTCATCAGATCAGACTAATGCATTGCTTCCTTTTATGGCAATAGTATATTAAAATTCTTGCAGTATTCTTGGACACTACAGCACAGCAGTAATTTGGTGCATGTTGTTGTGTCTAAGCATATTTTAAACTGTTCAATGGATAGGTTCCTAAAGGTTATTTTCCGTGTTCGCTTAAACCTCATTCGTTACTCAGTTACTACATCAAAGTCCCTTGGATGTTTTTCTTCCTCATTAGCTACAAATAAGCCCATTAAACTTTGCCCAACATGGGGAAGGAAGAATCTAGGTGGTGAATGTTCAGTTTATATATATGTACAGTGATTCTTAAACAGATTAAAACTACTGAGGCATTCAATAAATAACAATCTCATGCTAGAAGGTTAATATTTACTAGTTCATTACAGTTGTTGAAAATTATGCAAAATTAAATTGGAAATCATCTTAACATATTCCCTACCTTCAGAAGTATAACAAACATTTATCTTTCTACACACAAATACTATGTTTTCAAAATACAATGACCATACTCTTGGATCTTTCAGTCAACAATTGTTTAAAATATTTTCTAAAGCCCCACCTAAGCCATAAGGTAGCATAATGCCGTCCTGCATATCTCTGTGAAATTAACTACATTTCTAATACTTTATCAGATAGTGAATAAGGGAGTATTTGGCACTTTAATTAAACAGAGATTCTTTTACATTTCAGATGCTGATGAATTGTTCAGAATGAAGGTAAATTTCATAAATTACAAGGAAACTAATAACAGCAACAACAAGAGTTCTGCAAGCTTAAATAAAATCTTTTGCCTTTTAATCTTCTGAGAGTTGCCTGCATGAGCTTCAGTCTGTCGTGAGCATCTGCCAAAGATAAAACAAAGGTTGCTAAAAGGAAGAATGAAAGAAAGAGGGGAAAAAAGAAAGAAATTAAAACTCAGAAAATCATATCATGCCATAGTTTCACAGCATGATTTTTTTAATATTTTTTTTTAACAGCCTTGGAGGTATGATCCAAAGTCTTTAAACAAATATATGAACTTCTTTGTGTGTGATGAGAAAGTCTGACATTGCCATACTGAATGGACTGCTTGGTAGGACTAAGTCAGTATTATGTCTGATAAGAAGGTAATATCTGAAACCAGATATTCTGAATTGGACTGAAACCAAATTCTTTTACAAATTGTCAGAATTCTACAGTCCTCAGAGGGTTTTACTGGACTTTCAATATCTTTTCTGAATGAAGGAGCCATTAGATGTGTGTACTTATTCCTAAATGCAAATTTCTCTCTTCCTCGTGAGCATAAAGTTTAAAAAAGGGGAGAGTTTATGCCTGCCAGTTTTCAGACAACTTGCATCCTTCCCTATCTTCTTTGTAGCTACAGAAGCTGAATGACTAGGAAGGAAACAGGAAATGTCATGGTCTTTCTATAGACATCCTAATCTTTCTTGAAGCCATTTAGTGATAAAGAAGTTAAATGAAGTAGTTTATCTAGCAGAAAAGGCATTCTTACTTTCACTACACATATGCCTATATACAACATTTCAGTGCTATGCTACAAGTACTGGATTTTGATGGGTCTTTCTTAAACTGTGCAGTGTGTTTATCCACTGTGGAAATCCCAGTAGTGTGCCCAGACTGCTTTATAAGTAGATCTGCCCAATAGATCACTATGGACTAAAGATAAGAAATTTTCAGACAATGTATAGCAAGTACTAAGACTGCTTCTTTTTAGTTTATTTAGTACATCTGCATTTCTCATGTGTCCATCACCATAAGATGATTTAGTCTTTGTGGTATTTCAGCAGTCACTCAGAGCCAGAGAGTCAGGCAGAAATCTGCTTCATTTTAGAAAAACATTTCATTTAGAATGTGCATTCTAAATATTTATCATTAATTTATTCAGCATTAATCTGGTCCTACTGTCTCTTAAATCTACAGTTCTTCCACATCATCATTTCAGTCAAACAATGCTAACGATAATGATTAACAGTGTATGAAACCAAATGTAGACTGTAAATACCTGTAACTCATCTGCTTAAAACTGCTCAGTTCTTCTCTTAGGTGTTTTGAACTGCTAAAGACAGGCTGGCTCTCTATTTAAGGATCAGGAACCGCTGTTGCCAAAGAGCAAGAAATCTGCTATTTCTGGTTGTGGCTTAAAGGACCATTTGTGGACAATTCATATCACAGCATCTGCTATTTGCCATTTGAGTATGCAATCCAGTAGCTGAGCAAGAAGAAAAAAATATCTAGGGCACTTTTCCATAAGGAAAAAGCTTTTTGAAGAATTGACCTCTAATTGTTTGGTGCTGGAAGCTTGTCTTAAAATTTAGCTTGGATTTTCTAACTTCAGGATGGAAGAAGTCCAAAATAAGGTAGCTGGAAAAAAAAAAAAAAGCAAGCTTCACATTCAGTTTTTGCACTAACAGGTATAGTTACTATATCTATTTAATGTTAACTAATATTAATTGTATAAATACACTTGTAAGAAACCTGGCCCAGCGCTGTCCTCTACCAAGTATAAACTATGCTTACAATCATGCCAAATATAAACTGTAGTAAACACAAATAAACTATTTTGTGTTAAATTAACTGTCTCTTACTCATGTCCAGGACATCTACCCAAAGAAAATAACCAATTGTTCATTAAGTAAGTTTCACAGAACCTTAAGATACATTAACAACTGGAATTGTAACAGGCCTCAAATTATTTTATTCTAATTAATTTTTTATATGGAACAGGAAAATTTGGAAGTAACTAACTGACCTTTAAGTGGTAAAACCATTTCTGCTATAGATGATATTGTAAATGAAATTCCATTATAATGAGGGTAATGTAGCAACTATAGTAATTCCATTACAATAAGGAAATTTTAGCCTTGAAAGATTTAAAAGCTAATTACTGAATGCCATAGTGAAACAAATGGAACTCTTTATTTCTATTGCAGTAATATCTGAATTGCTACTAAGCATTTCCTCAGTGAAGATACTTTCTAAATGATGGTAGGTCTAAATATTCCTATTTAAGCTCCAAAATAGTTTTTGCACAGCAGCCACATTCAATCTTACTGGCACAGTTGCCTGCTGCACTCCAGTAGAAAAGCAGCCCTGAGGAAAAGGTGAAGTGTTTCTTCATCAGGTCGGGTGATGAAGAAATCATCCTGGTTTACAGCAGTGATGGGAATCAGCTGGAGTCCTGCCCTGACAGAGGGTGCTCTGAGTCATGCCTGCCTTGTTCAGGTACTGCTCTGGTTGTCCCTAGGGCATCAGCACAGATGTCTTGTAGGGTTCTCTCTTTGTTGTGGTCATTCCTTTTTTCCCCCACTGAATACCCTTTAAAAAGATTTCAAGAATAAAACCTTCACAGAATAACACTTTTGAAAGGCAATGGGAGAACCCGTGAGTAAATTGGGTTGTTGCTCTATAGCTACGTGAGAGGAGATTGTGACAGGGTGGGTGTCGGGCTCTTCTCCCAGGTGGCAAGTGATGGGAGAGGAGGAAATGGCCTCAGATTGCACCAGGGAAGGTTTAGATTGGGTATTAGGAAAAAATTCTTCACCAAAAGGGCTGTCAAGCATTGGAACAGGCTGCCCAGGGAAGTGGTTGAGTCACCATCCCCGGAGGTATTTAAAAGACATGTAGATGTGGCACTTAGGGACATGGTTTAGTGGTGGACTTGGCAGTGTTAGGTTAACAGTTGGACTCGATTGTAAATGACTGTTCCAATGTAAATGATTCTATATGACACACAAAAGAACCTGCTATCCACGTGTAATTTTAAAACTTTTAGATTGGCCCTCCATACTTAAATTCTACATAAAAGAAAAATGGAAATAATTAGCATAGTCTGAATTTTGTTTATCCTTTAGTCATTTAAATTTTAAAATAACCTTAATTTATCTTCGGTGAGAGTAACTACTTTAAATTATATGTTATTCTCTCAAATCAAACAGGCAAACAGAAATGTTCCCAGTTAATGTATCTTGGGTTTATACCCTCCTTTAAAGAGTGAGTGTAAGTATTTATCAGGGTACTTGCAGAAGCTAGTATGTGCAGCCTAAATAGACATTGGCATTTCAACATAAACGATTGCTGTGAAAAGCAGTGAAAAACTCTAGTATGCATGTCTGCTTCTCTTGTAAATGCCTTATAGAGGTTTAGGATGCTTGCATTGTATCAGGCTCCTGGAGTCTATGAAACTGTTGGGCTAGTGGTATTAGAAGGAAGCATTTTATCTTCCTGGATAGAAGCAAACATCAGGAATGTTAGTGGGACACAGACATGATTCACAGCTTTCCAAATGAACAAGGTGTACTGCCTCAGTCTCAGTAACTATAAAACCAGGATTACAAGGAGTTGAGCTTTCTCACCACGCACAGCAATGTTTTGGGGGGGTCGTTATGGGAGGGTAATCTACACAACTTCATGGCAACAGGGTTCTTGTGCAGTGTGAATTTAATTAGAGGCCAGCATTGGAATATCTCTTTCTCACATGGAAGTACTAATTATTTAGATACGGCTAATTTCTTTTGGAAGGGAAAGAAGACAGACATCAGATACCCCATTAAAATATTTGAATCTTGGATTATTTGCCTGCGAGGTGCCATTCTGGCAGACAGGCTTTGACTGACTTCCACAGAAAAGCAACACTGCACAACACAGGATTTCACAGAGAAATGAGCACCAAAGCGTCTCACTGTGTGTTCTTGATAGAACCTCTTTGGTCTTTTCCCACAGTGACCCACATTCCTTTATGGTAATGAATAACTCTCATCCTCAGAGACCCACAGTGACTGTCCCTCCCTTCATTAAAGATAATGGGAAATTTGCCAGTAACTTCAATAGAGACAGGAATAAGTCATTTATTCTCTACCATTGAAACAGATAAAAGCTTGTCAAGTCTATGAATAGGTAGTTTCATCCTTTTCTTATTTTAGAGTCTATTTTCAAATGTTCAGACTCTGGATCTTCAGTAAGAAAACTTAACTAGGCTGGGCTACTTATTTAGAGACTTGGACACTATGAATAACTCTCTCCTGAAGTAAACTAGTTATTTTTTTCAGACACTAATATTCTACAGTGATAGTAGTACAGGCTGCATTATTTATAGATTTCCTCAAAGACATAACTTCCTGAGATGGTTCTACTTTTTTTAATGGACATCATCAAGTGAAAACCAGAATAACTTCAATCACATCCTGTAATCTTACAACTTAGCTGTAAAGTTGAATGTGTTTATTTCTTCAAGTCTTTCCTGTTTGCTTAAACATGCAGCTGCCTTCTATTTTACACTCTCTGCAATTAATAGAATTGGGTTATGATACAGGAGAGATAATGGAACCCAACCACAGAAATGCCTTAAGAGAACCCTTCAGAGGAAGATTTGGGAATATTTGAATTGCAAGTTCAAATGTATTTTCACATTGAATAATCCTTGCAGAGTTGAATTTCATGAAAGAGTGAACTTGGTTTGCAAGACTCAGGAGAGAAGATTATTAGCTGAACAGCTTTGTTTCATTATATGACTGCTAATTTAATATTCTCTTACAAGCTTAAAAATAGACATTTTCCTATCATTTCCTTTAAAATCATGCTTGGTTGACTTCTCTATCTTAAAAGGTGCAAAAATACTTGAAAGAGCAGTTCTTTATATGCAGAAACATTTTTTCTGGAAGCTATAGAGACTTGTTATATTTTAAATATTTCACATTTATTATATTTTTGCAGAAGGAGTTTTTTCAAAATTACCATACCACATTACACAGTTATCACAGAATGAACAAGGTTGACCAGGACATCACGAGATCATCTAATTCAACCACCTTGCTCAAAGCAGGGTTGGCTAGAGTAGATTAGGTTTTGAATATCTGCAAGGATTGAGACTCCACAAGCTCTCTGGGCAACCTGTGCTGGTATTTGACCACCCTCACAAGAAAAATGTTTTATTACATTTAAACAGAATTTCCTGCATTTCAATTTGTGCCTACTGCCTCTTGTCCTGTCACTGTGCACCACTGAAAAGAGTCTGGCTCCATCTTCTTTACCTCTCCCCATCAGATTTTTATCTACATGATGAGATCCCCCTGAGCCTTCTCTTCTCCAGGCTGAACTGTCCAAGCTCTCTCAACTTGAACCTCACGAGAGGTGCTCCGGTCCCTTAACCATCTTTGTGGCCCTTTGTTGGATTTGCTCCAGTACATCCAATAACTTCTTGTATTGGGGAGCCCAGCACTGGACCCAGCACTCCGGATGTGTCTCACTGGGGCTGACTAGAAGGGAAGGATCCCTACTTCGACCTGCTAGCAACGCTCAGCAGCCCAGGAGGCTGTTGGCCGCCTTTGCCAGAAGGGCATGTTGCTGGCTCATGGCCAACTTGTCATCTACCAGACCCTTTTCTTTCAAGCTGCTTTCCACAGTTTAGTTATACGTGGCTAGAGGAAAACATTAGAGGAGTTATTGAAGAGACCAAATTTTCTTTCCAAGTATGACTTCACTCTTACTTACATTCCTGTGATGACAGAAACCAGCCCAAAGTGGAAACTTAAACATCTGATTCTAATTAACATCCTTGATTGTAATTAATCTCACCAGTTCCAAATGAAGGGGAAAGGGTAAGTTGGTGTGTTATTTAACAGCTGTTTAAGGGACAGGGGTTCCTGGAGAGCATTGGAGAGCAAAGCAAGGAGCTAATTTAGTAGGTGAGAGGAAGTTACTGTGTTCAAAGTAGCTAGGTGGTTTTTTTTATGAAAGGTATGTCTAAATAGCTTGTAATTTAAACCCTGAATTAGGGTTGGGGAGAAGGAAAGCACAAGGAAGTTCAAGGACTAACTTTGTCTGTCGACAGTTCCTCAAACTATGAAATACAAGCTTTTGGAAAGCAAGTTAAAGTACTTTTAATCTGTGGAGGAGGTCTAATTATGTTAAGTGACTAGAAGGACAGTTGAGTAACCTGTCCTCCTTAATCTAAATCTGCGCTATAGATGTGTCCCTGAAGTGAAAGGGTTCACTTGCCAACATAACTCTGGGCTTTCTTGTATTTGAGATTTTTTTTTTTTTTTTTATTCAGTCAGTAATATATGTCTGTGTGCTCCCTTCCCCTAATCAGCTCTGTGGCGCTCAGGCACTCTGAAGCGAAAGCAGCACTTCCGAAGCAGGCTGTCTGTACAGTTCATGTGTGATTGAGCTATGGAGATGTAGCAGCTGAGTCTTTCTTAAAATCACTGCCTGTGTGATTGAGCTGAAATACTGGAGTTGTGGTGATTATGCGGATGAATTATGCTTGTTTATGCAGGACTCTCCAGCACAAGTAAGGTTGCAAGCATTCAAAAATCTCTTTACATCACTATTGCCAGAAGCACGTCTGCTTTAGACTCCTGCCCAAAGCAGCTGCAGTGGTAGATACATCTTTCCCTCTAGTGGTCTTCAGAGTATCTGACTGTGCCTTACAGCTGCCTTCAGCCTTTTATGGATTAAACAGCTGGATAAGATATAGGCATTAGGCTTCTATAGATAGCTGTGAAAGACTAATTCAGTGTCTGTAACTTCTAGTATTTTAACAGCACTTGAATGTGCTTAAAGGTAAAGCTTTAGTGTGTGCAGGGGAACATTAGGTTGTTGTTTGCTGTCAATACTAAAATGCACAAGCTTCTGTAAGAGCATCTGCTACGTACAGGCTATGTTTAGTAAACTATCAGCCACTGGTCTTCAAGCAAGCCAAAGCTGCTTATGAAGCCTCAGTTGTTGCTTTTGACTTTTCAACAGCTATGTCAGCACTTGATGGTGAAGAAAATGCCAATTTTTACCTCTAGTGGAGGAAGTTTGGGTTTTGTCAGTTGTTTTAGTTGCTTTGTTTCTCTAAGAGTGACTTTTCTGTGTTACTCTGAATCATTTTGTGCTATTTTATGTTAGCAACATTTAGTTACTTCTGCATTTAGGCATTAATATTTAGGGAAAAAATCAGTATATCAAAGTGCCTTGAATAACACAAGGAAATTGCACAATTCTATCTGTTGGTCTCTTTATGTAAATGCCTGTACATAAAGAAAGGCATGACCTGGCTTACCAGCGAAACTCATTATGAGGTGAGTACCATTCCTAACTTGCAGTTCTTGCCTGCTGGAATGATTTCCCTGAAATCCCAGGTGGTCTAGAGTTGTTGCTCACTGCTATTGATGGAGGTATTTTTTTCTCTGTTGTGAGATTATTCAGGTAGCTGTTACACAAACAGCACAATCATTTTGCCTCTCCCTGAGACCTTGTGTATCAAGATGTTGGAAAAAAAAAAATTAAAATTGTTTAATGTGATAAACTGCCTTTTTATTTTAGCTGAGGTATTGGCAAAATACTGACAGTTTTCTCTGACACTTCTTACCCACTTCTGGTTTTATTCAAAGTCTTTAGAAGAAAGCAGTAGCCAGATGAAGTCATACGGTAATTACAGCAGTCAGTGGGATCTAAACTCGACCTGTTTGGATGGGGTTTCTTCCTGTTGTTTCTGGGTATGGTGTGTGTGGGGGGGAGGTGGGGTTGGTTTGTTTAAGATTTTTCTTAAGTAGCCTTAAATGCAAGCAGCCATCCCATTAAAAGTCTCATTTTATCTTCAGGCTGTTTTAGTGTGTCTATGAAAAGCTGACATAACTGTCAGATCAGATTTTATTTTTATTAGGCTACTCAAGAGAAAGTACCTTCACTTATGAACTCCCTTCCATTTCACTGTGACCATGGGTGTTTTACTGTTGCGTTGACTTGCTATACAACAGTGCAGATGGTCCTTAACACCATCTAGTCTTATTACTCCAGTTGTTGAAAAGTTGTCATTTATTTTTAAGTCTTGGATCTGAAAGAAAAGTATCAGCATATTTAAGGCAAGGAACAGCTTTGTTCTCACTCAAGTCATGAGGTTCTACTCATTTTCTTTGCCCACAGGAGTGCCATGGCTGTGCCTGAATGGGCTTTCTTGGAAAAAATATCAACAGAAGGGGGAAGGGAGGGGGGAAGACGTGGAAGAAAAAGGAGTGGAAGGAAGCACCAATGGCCCCTTAGTGGTCAAGATAAAATAGCCCTAACCTTAAACTGCTGAAGGCACTTGCCATTCATTCAGCAATGTGTGACAGAAACAAGTGGATTCTTATTTAATGTTCGTGTAAGCCTGTACCCTTTACAGAGAATTTAGTAAATTGAAACTATATGTGTGGTTTTGAAAGAAAAAAAAAGTTGGATTTTGTGTGAAGTAGTAACAGCGGCTATCAAAAAAATGGAAGTGAGTATTTGTCTAACTTTCTTCCCTAGAATAGTAATTTCCAACATAAAGGGCTGTTGACATGACAGGAGGTGCTAAATGAAATCTAAGTGCTATATTTAAGGCCTATTTTCTTAATCTAGCTAGCAGCAATACTTGACTCCTGGCCTTCTGACTTCATGCTTTTTTAGACACCCTTATCTGAAATATTAATAATGAAACATTAGAAACGCAGTTTGAAGTACTAATCCAACTAGTGTCTTTCTAAGGAAGGCTCTTTTTCATACTTGGTATAAGACTGCAACTTTCTGAAGTGTGGACTGCTTGGTTTTGAAATAACAAAATACTTAATTGCTTATTGCCAAGTGGTAGGGATGAGGAAGTTATTAAGAGATGAATTAGAATGGTTGGTCTGATACTTCATTTAAAATTTGTAATCTTTTGCTATAACCTTTGTGAGTTGTATGATGTTATTGATTTCAACCAAGAGGAAAAATTTGTAGAATGGCTAATCACTTTTCAAAGAGCTGTTCATGAACTGTTATATTTAAAAAAAAAAAAGGTAGGTTTTGAGAGAACGAGATTTCACAGCATGCTGGTAATTGTAACATGAACTATTAGAGTTATTAAACTGTTCTTTCCACAATGATAACTTGATGCAAAGCTGCTAAATTCTGTGGTACTCATTGGTAAACCCAGAAGTAGATAGAAGTGACAAAATCTAGTGCACCAGGGCAAACCTACCTGTAATAGCAAGGTAACAAGGGAGTCTTAAGGGATAGCTCTTTTGGGTACTTACCTGATATATTCCCCCCAGTTAGGCACAGGATGAAATTTCAAGCATGCATTTGATTGATTCTTAAAAATAGATAGCTACTTGTTTGCTTTGTCAGTGATGATATTGGACCTTTACAATAAGGGCAAACAGCTTAGCTGCTCTTTACTGAAATCTTAAAGAAAACAAAAGTTTGCAAGAAAGATTAACTTGTGGAAATCCTCTGTGCCGTAGGATGTTGGAATGGAGCAGATGCTGAATGGTAGTTGCAGCAGGGCATGCTACTAGCTTTGATGCCCAGGATCATCAGCTGTTTGGAAGAAAAAAAAAGACACCTGATACCACTTTTGAATAGTAACAAACTATAATGACGGTGCTTTATGCCAAACACAATGAAAAGTTAAAGCAGTCTACCGAGTCTTGAATGATCAGTGTGCTGTGACATGACAAGATCATTTGGATCAAGTAGTAGCTGTCACATCCAGCCAGTAGGGAGTGTTTGACTACCAATTTGGCATACGAGCATATGGCTGGAGTCCATAATGGCTGATACAGTCAGTGGTAGACCCCTCTGCATTTGCAGCTGTACCTCATCTGATGATAAAGCAATCTGAGCATCACGAGAAAGATGTCCAAAATATTTCAAGTTGCCATGATAGACTGTGTAAGCATGTGAAAGTGATGCCTGTAAGTATCTTCAATGTGTAAACTTCCAAATTGGTCTATTATAATTATTACATATATAGTTCCCACCTACATCCAACCAACACAAGTTATGTGCTGTATTTCTTTCAACTTTATAAAAAATGTCAATCCATTCAGCAAAATTAGGTGGACTGTGCTTATTATTTCAGTAAAATTTGCACTCCCCTAAAATAAATCCTGGCCCATTTGAAGGCTGTTTTCTGATTATCTACAAGAGAGTATTTCTTCTATGTGTTACACTTACTGGTAATGGTATCAAAATATCCATCTAGGCACCAATTCAGTAATTTATTTAATCACTTCTGGAATTTATTAGTTTTTGTTTTTTTTTTTTTTAACAGAATTACAGATAAGCTTAGTTTATTGTAGGAATAGTGCCTGAAGAGAGTGGATTAATATAGCATAAAGGCTTCTCTGTAAAAATATTCTGAACAATTTAACATGAAAACCATACCCCAGAATAAACTTTTACTGGTGGAAGATCCAGAGAAGAACCTCTGTGTGCCTAAACCTGGTGAAATTATTTGGGGGATAAAGAGGCTTTGTTGTCCATGGAAACAAGGCAATACTGACCCAGAATTTAGAGAATGACTAAACTGGATGGGTTCTACTATTTCAACTCACTCACTGTTTCCAGAGGTAGAGGGAAGGGACAGATGAATGTTTCAGTCCAGGTGCAAAATGTCTACGTAAAGCATATATAAAGTTGCAAAATCGGACATGATTTTTGTGGTCTGGATACTGATGAAGGCCAGAAACATACCATTGTCCTACATTAAAGTGGTAGTTAGGAAAAACAATTCATTGCTGAGTTTCAAACTAAATCCTTACTGGGTAGGTCTGTTTACCAAAAAGTGTAAATGGTACCTCTGTAAAGGAAAAAAAAAAAAAGAAAATATATATACACATACTTTCACTGAAGTAATTTCTTCTCTGCTCAGTTAAATCAACAATTACCACCAATGCTAAATACAGTTGAGTGAAGAAGATAACATGTGCAGCTTATTCTGGTGAGAATTTTACTTAAACACCTAGTATCTGGGATACTTGGTTAACTAACTCAATATCTGAGATAACAGGTGTGTCTCTAAATGTTTTCGAATAATTCCTATGAAAGGCTTCATAACAAGGAACCTTGCTTTCTTTCATAAAAGTTATACCATCCAATTTTTAAAAAAAGTTAGGTCCACTGCTGAATTTGCAAAGATGCCACTTTCCTGAATTGCCTGTGTTAGTTTGAAATCACCTTGTGTCTTTCTGAGGCTAAGCCGTGAAGGGCCTGCCTGATTTAGCTGATATTTGGGATCATGTGTTGCCATTAATCCTCTTTCATTAAGCTTTGCCACCCCTTTTAGGAGTTCAGGTATCTCCATTTCAGTTCTGACAGATCTGCCTACAGCCTGTTCATAACGCCAAAGGTTTGTTTAATGGAACATATGGGAGTGCTGAGCAACCAATACTGTAATTATCCAAATAATTACCCTACTTAGTGCCAGCATCCAAGATCAGATGGCCAGTGTGTGCTTGGATAATCAAGGCTCTCTTCTCACAGGCTCCTCCTTGCTATAGTTAGGTTTGTCTTCATTGGAGGGCAGGGGGTAGTGTCTATAGTTGATTTGTAGCTATTAATCTGCTGTTCTATTAATACTATTGTAAAATTTATTCTTAATCTTACAATCTTATTTAACACCCAGCTATCTCACTGCAAGCCTCAAACATTATTATTATGCAGTGTTAGTTTACATTTTTTTGGCAAAAAGGCACACCTATTCTACTTCCTTATTTTATGGGTGAGGACATCTTATAGCAGTAGCCTTTTTTTCAGTCATTAAAATGGGATCTTTTTGCCAACAGGGCTAAACTCCTTTATCCTACAGCTACTAGTTTCATTGCCCACTTGAACAAATAAACCATTCGCTTCAGGGAAGAAGCTTCTCAGCAGAATTTTAAGAAGGTACTTGAAAAATACTACCAAACTGCTCCAAAAATTGTTTCACTAGTAAATAGGCAAATTGAAGTTGTGAACAAAGGATCCAGGTGATATAATCATCAAATACCTTCATATCAGACTCATCAAGGAAAGACTGAGCCCAAAATGCTCTCGTAAATATTTTGTATCAAAGTATAAGCTTTAATGTGCTTTTATATACATATGCATACATTATACAATGTATACACAATATAAACCAAGTATTTTAAAGTAATATTGCTGTCTTAGACTCAAGTGATCTACAGTGAGGAAAATATTACTTCTAGCTGTCAGTATAACCTTAACTCTGCCACCAGTTGTGCATAGTACTACACATTGCATACAGAAGGGAATATCTGCTGTTATGTTGCTATCTACTCTAGACCTGCTTTGTGCAGTGGTATAAATATAAAGGTTATAATGAATCTGTTTTGTTCCAGTGGCTTTGTTTACTTAGCTATATTCTTGGCTTTAACCCACTGCGATTCAATTTGATCAGTGATTTCACTTGACTTTCTTCTTGGAGAAAGCATCTTATACTACTAGTGAAAAATGACTTAATATATAGAATGCGGTTGTTGAAGATGCTTGCTATAGGACTCTGGTAGAGTGGTGTTGAACCAATGGAGTTCTTGCCTGTGCAACGAACGAACAAGCAGCATGGACATGAGGCATAAAATGCATGTTGCAGAGTAGTTTTTGTTTTAACAAAACATAAAGTCTCCATGTATGGCAGTGCATGCAGCTCAAAACAACAAGGCATCCAGCACTAGATCTCTAATGCAAACTGCTTTCAGAACCAGAAAGGAAGAATTTCATCCCAACAACCACCTGAGAATTGCTTGTACTTATCCCTGTTACATACTATAATCCTATAATAATATTATGAAATCTGGGAAGTTATTAACAATTGCTTTGATGCCCTAGAGCCTCATCAGAAAGAATCTCCTAATTGCATGTGGTAGAGCATCATGGTGTCATTAAAATGGACAGCTCATTGTCCCAGGTTCCTGGAACTCAAACTAAGCTAACAAAACTGAGCATACCTAGCTCAGAAAACACCTCCCATTTGGAAATACCTTATTTGGTGATGGATATATGCACCAAAGCTGTGGACTGCCATTTGATACAAGCAATTGAGGGTGACTATGTTATGAAGAAGAAATCTGTATTGGCAACCTCTGAAAAGTACTTGAACAGGCTTTCAAAACT
Source organism: Buteo buteo (assembly GCF_964188355.1). Lineage (NCBI taxonomy): Eukaryota > Metazoa > Chordata > Aves > Accipitriformes > Accipitridae > Buteo > Buteo buteo. The sequence goes on along the minus strand of NC_134171.1, from coordinate 32,644,245 downwards.
GTAGTTTTATTAAAAATCATGTGATAATGGATCTGTTAATGTGATCTTTGAAGCATCACTAAATTTTTCTTCTAGGAACAGAGAGAGAATAGAGAAGAAATATTTTTAGGCACTCTGGCTTAGAATACGGTTCTTTATCAAGAATCTAATTTCTTACTTGAAAGTAAATATCTTATTGAATGCACAAACCCCAGCATTTTAGACAGGAGCTATCAATATTGCAAAATAACGTGTAGGAGAGTGTTCCATTACACCTGCCAAAAAGGATTTGCCTGATTTCATTGTCTGTTGCGGAAATAAGGAGCCAGATTCTCAGCTGGAGCATGCTAGTGAGCTTGCATTGACTCTCTGAGTGGATGTACAAAGCATTGCTGCTATTGATTCATAGGATGGGTCATTCTTGAATGTCATCATGCAAATATTGCAGTGTAACTAAAACTAATAAGTTAGAGAATGCAAAAACTTAGAACCTTCTACAAGTGAAAGGACGCTTTATCCTTTGTCAGGATGCATAAATATGTATGTGTGTATATATGTAAATGTATTTATACATACATATTTATGTATATATTTATGTCTATACATATGCGCATCTGTATGGAAATATACCACTAGTGATTTAAAAAAGGAGGGGGCTATTTATGATGAAGATGCTAACCTGCTGTTTTTTCTAAGGGTGTAATTTGTAGCAGGTTATTGGAACAGATGCTAGTTTCTGTCAGAGACTGGAGGCTACAGTGACTTCACGGTCAAATGTATCCTCATGTTAATTGCCATAATTAACTTATGTCATAACTAACATAATTCTAAGACTTCTGCTTTTTTTAGGGGTAGAGAGAGGAATAAAGGAGAATCTCATAAAGCTGACAGTCTTCTTAGCAATGACAGCTGGGGCTGATAGCACTGTCCTTCTTTCAGATGGGTGATTTATGTATTTTTATCAGTGCTTTGACATTAAAAATTCAGGTTCAGAAAACACAAAATGCCATCCCTAAACAAAGTACTGAAAATCCATATATTGTATCCAGCGCTAATGCCCTGTCCATGCTCGTTACTGATCTTCAATAACCTGCATGTGTTCAAGCACATACTAGTAAATACAGCTAGTTATTGGGCTACCTGACTGCTCCTCTTTCTTTATATGCCTTCTACTGTCTCCTTCATTCAGAAAGAAAACACAACTTATTTTGCACTGAATTTTGAAATGTACATTTTGATTTCTTTTCCTTGTAGTATTTACTATCGTTATGTAGTAGCCTTATAAGGAGGATGTGAAGAAATACTTCTCTAAATGAGAAATTAATAATGTCTTCCCTTTAATTAGTTACTACAAAATTAGCTGTTGTTTGATATTGAGCAATAATTGGCTTCACCTCTAGCTGCAGCTCTGGATCATCTCCAGGGAAGTCCTCTGTCCCCTAGTCCTCCTTTTCCCCCTGCCCTCTGTGATCTCCCCCATATCCTGAGAGGTTTATTGGTCAGGAGATTTGAATCCTTTTAGAAAGGAAGAAAATATCTGAAGCATAGAGGTTTGCCATAACATTCACACCCATTGAATATTTTGTCATTTAAGAAAGTGATTAAACCAAAGATGACTTCAAAATTATTTGAAGAAAATGTTTCAAATTTGTTTCCTCTGTGTTTTTTCCCACTAAGGGAAACTTTTGCTTTGTGTAACTTGGATAGTAAGAGAATAGGGGCAAGGTATCCTTTCAGATGAGGCATCTTTTACAACAGATGTTGGTTGAAAGCAAATGTAAACCCTTCTTTTATTTGCAGTAGTGTTGCAGATGTTCTGGCTTCAGGTTTTTTTGTCTTATTAGTAAGTACCTTTTATGCCACACCACTGACAGGACCATATGCACTCAGAAGTCATGGATGTCATTAAATGTTCCTGTACTACTGGCTTTGATTGATATAGTAGTCTATGGCACCACAAAATAATTAGCAAGGGAAACAAGGAAATGTTTTTTCTTTCCTAAGTTGTAAAATAGAAATGAAACCTTGTAAATCTTAAAAAGCAAGCAGTAAGGACTTGTGTAAAGAAGGCAGCTTTAAAAATCCTTGTTTAAGACCTTATAGTACAAGCAGTGTTTCCTGAATATCTGGTTCATGAATTCTTTTTTCACGGAGGTAACACATTAGCAACCTCTGCCATGCACTGTAGATACTATTCTATCTCAAACCAGTAACTGGCTGTTAAGTCGTCTTGAATCAACTCATTTATAGGCAGTTCATCTATATGGAGTTAAGTGACATAAACAAAAGAACTTTTCTCTTTTCTGAGTAGGATCAATTTTTCAATAAAGAACAAGTAATTTTTCTTTGAAATTTTTTTTTGTGGGATAGCTTTTGCATATTCAAGTGATGTGAAGGTGAAAGAGAGGATGGGGACCAGCTTGTCTTGTTATTTGTACCTTTAATTACAAACTGTCATTTGGGTGACTCTTTCAGATTGAAAAACCTTTCTGCAGCAGTGTTGAATGAAAGGGCCTGCTAAGATACACATTTATTTCAACAAATCTTTTTTTGTGGATGTTAGTAGTTTTGGATCAAACCTGAGGGTACCAAATAACAGCATATAAATGTATATTGTTTTGCGGGCATTCTTGCCCTCCTCTGAGCTTCTGGAGAGCCTTACTATTATGAGTGTACTGTTTCAGGATACCAACCCCACTGCCATTCATGCTGAAAAACCTACTATTGACCTTTCACATGCTGTCTGTACTGTCCAGAATAGGGTTGCTGTGACTGTAACTCTGTGTGATTGCCAAAACCAGCTTAAAAGCTACCTAATGGAACACAAACAATTTGAGTGTCTCAGCATGTGCAAACTGGTGGGAGCCTTGGTGGATGCCTCTGCCAAATTGCATTTAGTTAATAGCTGTGTTTTAAATCACAGAGATATGTGCAGCAGCTGTTCACCTGGTAGAAGAAGGGTGTTTGCAACTGTATGCTGAACTAAAACTCTGGGCTTTTGGGAGGCTTTTTGTTTCCTTGCAGTTACCTCGTTCAGTTTATTTCTCAGTGTGGTGTCAGGAACATGGCTCAACCGTTTGTGTCAATGACACTTGATATGGCAGCCTGGCTGAAGTGTTTTGCCATCTACATAGCAAGGTGATGCTCTGAGGTTTTGGGGGTTCCAGTGTACTGCTCCTCTTCATGCACTTTCTTAAACTCCTTTCACTCAGTCTTATAGGTACTAGCTGGTAGAGTAGCCCAAATTCAGTATTCAAGCACTTCTGCCTCCTTTGAGTATGTCCACTTTCTACTTCTACTATAGCTGCTGCTGCTGAGTAATCTGCAAGCTAAAAATGTCTGTTCTATATCGGGCTGTTTTAATCCTCTTACCACTGCTATGGATCTGTGCCATACCCTGGGCTGTCTGGCAACTGAGAAACAGCTATGGTCTGGCCCAGGATCTTAAGGTATTGCTGTACTGCAGCATAGAGGTGACTTATTTTTCTGAATGTAGGATTTTACTTGGGTAGTAAAACATATCCAAACCATGTTTGGGGTTTTAACATAGCTTCAGATCAAAGAGGAAGTGAATTTGAACTAATCCACAATTATCATTAAAACTTGTTCTGATACATTAGTCATAAGGTACTAGCCGGAAAAACAAAAGCTGAATATGACAGAGGAAATTAGATTCAGTCACTGAGACTTCCTTATGCCTTTCTTTTATTTTACAGAACAGAACTTGTTCAGTCTCCACTTTCCTGTTTGGAGAAAACAAAAAGAAATAGACATTCAAGGACAATTTCCTTAGAATTAGCTGTGGAAAATGAATGCTATCTAGTTGCTAAGAGATATTTGCCTCTCTAATGAGGGATCACTTTGGCTGCTTCATGTAAAAGACCCTAGTTAGAGATCTCTGCTGTCACATTTTTACCTAAAGATAATAGGCTAGCAAAAGCTTTTATACAGCAGTGTAAAGTGGACTTAAGCTAAAAGCAATTCTACCAAAACAAGAACTCTTAGGATTGTTAGCTGCCCTTCAGGCTTGTGCATTGTTTTAGGAAAACAATGACTTGGAAATCTTGAAAGAAACAAAGGAGAAAGAAGGCTTCCAGTTGTTATAAATGTTAAATTTATGTATGAACAGCCCCACCTATCTGAAATTTGTGTATGCCATATGCTGTGGTGCAATCTTAGTGTCAAAAAGCAGTAAACTGTGTGTGGCAAGTTCAGGAAAGGGGAACACATAGTTTTGGGGTGGGTAGAGGTGTTCATTCACTAACATTATGGAGAGTAGTAAGTTCTTGAACAGGTAAGTATGCTGTTCAATCTCTTCTGTTCAAAACCAACAGTTTTCTTCTGTGAGATTTCTCAGCATTGACGCTAAGAAACTGTGAGGGAGGAAGAACCTAAATTGCTTCTTTCAGTGTTCTGTCTGTGTACTGAACTCTGTATGTTCAAGGACAACACTGAATCAACATTGATATGCTACGTTAGAGTTCCAGAAAACCTGCAAAATGAGTCAAAAGGAAGAAAATAAAAACTACATAAGGGCATATCAGCAACTAAAACTCTATTTTTGGGTCCCCCTCACAATCCACTGTAATCTCTGGTTCTTTTTCACTCTCCTTGCTTGAAAGCACAGCAAATCTAAAAGAGGACTGTTTTATAGTGAATATTACACAACACAGACCTGAGTGTGGATATTATAGTCTTGGTGGAAATGTAAGGTTCCTTCTTAGATTTGACTAAGTAAAAGCTGGCTGAATTGATCTTAAGGTCACAGTTACCCCATGTTATAGATGACTTAAAATTTGAAATTATTTATGTTGGTTTTGTGTAACTTAAGCCATCTTCCTTCTGAGAATAGTCTCACTGACTTTAATTAGATATATTTTGGATTCTTTAACTTTACAGATACTCACTTCAGAAGATGGAGCGCTAACTATTAATAAATCTGCAAAGACACTGCCATCGTCTGTGGGTCATCTGTACGTAAGCATCCCACTTGCAGTGAGTGACTGTGTGCACTATATGAAACTGAGCAAATGGTTACTTCTGAGAGCTCAAACAAGTTAATCAGACTAGCATGTTAGTCTGTTCCTTGCTCAGAATAATACTGCCACCAGTTGGATAATAGACTTATTTCATTTTGGAAAAAAATTAAGGCATTTAAAAATTTCTATTTCCCTTCAGAGTATAGGGCTAGGAAGGATATCAAGAGGTCATTTGCTCAACTTTAGCAGAGCTGATCCTTTCAGAGCAATAGTTTTATTTCTGCAAGGTTGAGCTCCTGCATCCCAATGCATGTTAGAAGGAGATATGACTTTCCAGCTAAATGCACCCTTTGCTCTGAAGGGCTGATGCTCCCAGGCTGACAGCATGGCTCCCAGCTGGCTCTTCTCCACTCCCCTCCCTCTAACATTTTCAGGGTCCAGGTCTCTTCTCACCTGTCCCACTCAAATGACTGCCTCATGCTTCTGCCAAATATACCAGCTGTGGGAGCCTGTTTATATAGTTATTCCCCATGTCATTTTGCTTTCTTCAATCTCAGCCTTTACGCAGGCACACCTCCTGCATTTTGCTGTGTTGCCACACAGTAGCCAGACAAATGGTTATAACTAAGTTAACTAACAAAATTACCTGATGTCTCGCCTGAGAAGTCTTAGATTTTGAATCGTCAAGTCCCCACAGCACATTGACCTTAAGTTTACCATCTTTACTAACTCTTTAGTGCCTTGTCTTGCAAACAAACAGTAGAATTATTTGTTGTCTGGGGGCTGTTTTGTTTCTGTGGAACTCTCTACCATAGCATTTCCATTCTAAGCAAGATTGTTGGTTGCCAAACTAATATTCATATGTGTGTATATATGTGTGTGTATATGTATATGTATTAGTGTGGCAACCAAAGATTGTTTGTCAAACAAATCCTGAATGCAACTGACGTGAGTTGCACATACTTAGTGTATCATGTTTTTGTATTGTTTTGCTGTTATGCTTTAAAGACATTGATGATCCAGAGGAAAAAAAAACACAAAACAAAACAGTGGAGAGAACATCTTGCTTCATTTATTCAAATGGCATCTTCTGCTGCTGCTTACTTGACTTAAGGACTGATGTAAAAGTTAATTTCTATTTAAAAGAAGAAAAAAAAGTGTTCTCTTGTAACAGGCTTTTGTTTTTATTGAAGGGATGAAGGTAACAAAAATAAAGTGTCGTCTTTGGAAGGCAGGATGCTGAATTCATAATTCCCTCACCATTATTTTGTTCAGGAGCTAGAATACTGTTTTCAAGAAGCATGCATCAGTTTTATGCCATGCTAATGTGTATGTTTGATGTTCTTCTGATGCTGTATATTGTACGATTCCTGCAGTTCACCTGTTTGACAAAGGACTGTATCCTGAAACTACAGGTTTAAACTGATCTAAACAAAAACTAGAGTTGTACAGAGTACAAAAGTAAGTTTAGAAACCTCTTTTGAAAGACATTAGTGTGATCATCATTGTACCTAGTATAATACCTCTGTAGCTGAGAAAATAACATAGAGCTGATGTTGTTGACTAAACTTCCTCTATCAATGACACAAGTAATTCTAACTGAAAATCTTTCAACTGGCTTCTGTAATCTCTGTATAAATGTCTGCACTGTAGAATAGGGCCTGCATCTTAATTTGCCCTTTACTAGCAGTAGAACACTGGCTGAGATGCAGTGCTCATTTTCTATAATATACCGCTAACATGATGCAAACAATGTTAATGGATGTTTTAACAGTAAAATAGTTGGACGTCAGTGCTGGAATACTTTGAGGCTAAATGTTGGTGCAGGCCACAGCAATGTTCAAACTCTCTGAAGTAAATGGTTTTGATCTTCCTTTAATCTCACATTGAATATAAATTTTCTGAAAACAAGACTGAAAAAACTGGAATTCTGGATGATTTCATTCCATAGCAACCTCATCTAAATGACCTATCACATGCTGTCTCTTATTTAGTGGTCTCTTGTCCTGCTAAAATTAGTGGTTTACAACTCAGCTGTTCTTGGAGTTAAGCTGTAGATTTAGGAAACAATAATGATGGCATATGATTTCTGTTTCCCACTACTTGGTAGTTGAGAGCCATAAACAATCTTGTGATGGGTTGACCCTGGCTGGACGCCAGGTGCCTACCAAAGCCATTCTATCACTCCCCCTCCTCAGCTGGACAGGGGAGAGAAAATATAACAAAGAGCTTGTGGGTCAAGATAAGGACAGGAGAGATCACTCACCAGTTACCATCATGGGCAAAACAGACTCAGCTTGGGGAAAATTAACTCAATTTATTACAAATCGACCAGAGTAGGGTAATGAGAAATAAAACCAAATCTCAGAACACCTTCCCTCCACCCCTCCCTTCTTCCTGGGCACAACTTCACTCCCGGATTCTCTACCAAACCCCCCAGCGGCACAGTGGGATGGAGAATGGTGTTTACGGTCATTTCATCACACGTTATTTTCTGCCGCTTCATCCTCCTCAGGGGCAGGACTCATCACACTCTTCCCTTGCTCCAGTGTGGGGTCCCACCCACAGGAGACAGTCCTCCATGAACTTCTCCAATGTGGGTCCTTCCCACGAGCTGCAGTTCTTCACGAACTGCTCCAGCATGGGTCCTTTCCATGGTGTGCAGTCCTTCAGTCACAGACTGCTCCAGCGTGGGTCCCCCATGGGGTCACAAGTCCTGCCAGAAATCCTGCTCCAGCGTGGGCTCCTCTCTCCATGAGGCCACATGTCCTGCCAGGAGCCTGCTCCAGCACAGGCTTCCCACAGGGTCACAGCCTCCTTGGTCCTCCACTGGCTGCAGGTGGAGATCTGCTCCACCGTGGACCTCCCTGGGCTGCAGGGGGACAGCCTGCCTCACCATGGTCTTCCTCACGGGCTGCAGGGGAATCTCTGCTCCGGTGCCTGGAGCATCTCCTCCCCCTCATTCTTCACTGACCTTGGTGTCCGCAGGGTTGTTTCTCTCACATGTTCTCACTCTTCTCTCCGGCGGCTGTTTCTGTCTGTTCCAACTTTTTTTCCCTTCTTAAATGTGTTATCCCAGAGGTGCTACCACTATCACTGATTGGCTCGGCCTTGGCCGGCGGTGGATCAGTCTTAGAGCCAGCTGGTATGGGCTCTCTCTCGAACACAGGGGAAGCTTCCAGCAGCTTCTCACAGAAACCACCCCTGTAACCCGCCCCGCTACCAAAACCTTGCCACACAAAGCTAATACACTTGTGTTTAATATTTTTGTATTTTGTAATATCTTTTGAAGATGTTTCTGCCAGATGGTGTGTCTTATGAAATAACTGGGACACTGTACAGGTAAATGTGCTCTCAGTATTTATGAGTTGTAGTCGTAATAGAAACTGCTACAGATAGAACTGCTAGCACAGTATATAGTGAGCCAATCTGTCAAATTACACCCTAAAGATTCTTGGTACGTTAAAAATGGTGGGTTTGGAATTGGCTCTCATTTGTCTTGATGCAGGTAATCCTATTTTCTTCCATAATTTCAAGTTGGAGTTTAGCACAACCTTCTTTTAGGGACAAAATGAAAAACCTTAAGCTGGTAAGAATAGGACTGTGCTGTTGAAGGAATATTTTAGGATACTTTGTTTTGTTCTTGTGATTTTTAATTCTTCTCCCCCACCCCCCCCCAAGGTTGTAAAGATGGTCAAATAGGTCATTGCAACATAGTGCTGTTTTGCTATAGTAACATGGTATTAAAGTTCTTGTAGGCAGCATTTTAAAGATGGAGAGAAGCACAGATTAGAAGACAACAATGGCTAAAGAATAAGAGTTACATAGAAAGGGTATAGGGAAAAAAGATGATCACCCTATGGAAACAGTCTGAGGAAATAATGATAGTAAAAAATTATACAACTGATCTCAGACACTTTAATAATAAAACTATAAACTCTAATACTGATTTCATTTATTTGTCCCAAACTTTTTCTGCTCCAGCATTTCTCATCTCATCTAAGTCATATTTTTAGAAAGTACTGATAAAACATCATTGTTAAAGTTAACTTCAGGTCTCACTAAACCTCAGTAGCTAAACTTTTTGCAGTTGTTGTTGATACTTTTTTTTAATTAGAAGCAGTATATCAGTACGTATGTAAACAGTCTTTTTTGAATATAAAATGCCTATACAGTAAATGTTTGATCGTACAAAGTAAACTAACAACATGTGAAAATATTTGTAGATTGAATATTTTATAACCTTGAAATAAAAATAATTTTGTGACTCAGCAATTTATGTTATAGTCAGATGTCATTAGAAATCTCAAATTGTGATGGTACACCAACCATGAGCAACTTGCAATTGAGTACATGCTCTGAAAATTATTAGAGGTAATAGATTACTAAAATAATCTTCAATGCCCACAGACTGGGCTTTAAAAGTGGCTTTACAGATCCTTCATTCTTAAATTCATGTACAAGATATTTATTAAGTGAAAGCTTTAATTAATGTTTGAACACAAAAATATGTTGTAGGTTTTATACCTCTGGCTATGGCAGAGAACCTGCCAACCCCCTTGCCAGAAGCATTGTCTTTTTGGCTTCAAATCTTGCTCTAAAATAAATACCCAGATTTCCTTTTTTCTATGCAGTAGACGAAAATGAAAGGGGAAGGAATATGTTGGCTGTATTCCACAATATGTGGTTTAACATTCAGTAACTACTCAGCTAGCCATTGCTGCTCTTATGTGGAATAAATATTCAAATACTGTTTCATGCCTTTTTTTTTTTTTTTTTGCTTTTTTTTTTTGCTATGTAGCAGGTTTGCCTGAAGGTTAGGTGGGTACTGGGACTACTGTTTTCTTAATATACGTTAGAATTAGTTTTGCTGTTTGGAGCTGTACCAAGGAACCAGCACCCCTGAGGGGGAAAATACCCCTAAATTTGTAGTTTTAACTGATAGCTAGTTCACTCGCAATAGTCTGCTAGATGACAAATACAGTGTTAGCCAGGCTCAGCTGTGAGTATTTTCTTTGGTACTGGAAACCTGAGAAAGCCCAAGTAGTATAAACATGGAGCTGTCAGTTTTTACACAGTGCTGAGGACATGCATGTGGATAGTAGCAGTGCAGTTATGAGCTACGCATACAGGCAAGGCAAAGTTGGTTGGTGGAAGCATATATTGTTAGACCCTCAGTAGTAGCTGGGAAAAGTAAATACTACTTTGGTGGCCTGTACTTCAACAGATGCAGATCTCCTCTTAGTTAAGGTGGCACTTAGTTCAACTGTCAATTAGAATTGCAACTATTGGTATTTCTAACACCACATTAGAATACAAAGCTTTAATAAAATGGTGGGATAGTTTCTTACAGTTCTGTACTTATCAGTGTTACAGACTTCAGAGTATTCCTAGAAGAAACCAGTTTCCATTGGTCATACAACTTCAACAATATTGACTTCTGAGGACTTCACATTTTGTTGTCATGGCAAGGACTGATTTATGGTATATGTACATCCTCATTTTGCGCAGTAATTGTTTTTCAATACTAGGTTTGCTGATTTCTCTTTTGTCTTTGCTACCTCTGTGTTTCTCCAGTCCCATCATAGTTTGGACCTCAGAATCTGGAAGTAAGCTTCTCCTTGGGGGAGAAAAATGAAAGTAACTTCAGGCTAAAATGTCTGTCTTCAGAATACTTTCTTACAGGATCAATCTTACAGGATCAAATCAGCACTTTCATCATATAATGGATTCTAGCCATTACTGTAGTATCACAGCTTTCTCCTGATGCCGCCTGGTATCCCCGTCTTGATCCACAGAACTTGTGGCAAAATAGCATATTTTCAAAATTAATTATTGAAAACACACATCAACATATTTGCATTTCTGAAGTTCTGACTAATATGTGATAATGGATATAACTATAGTAACTGTAGTAATTTTTCAGTTGCACTGGCTTTATCGAGTGTAAATTGTCCTTGAGATGTAACTGATTCTTAACAAAGCACTTCTGAATACAAACATGGGAGAGTACTATAGCACTATCCATATTTTATGAAAGTGTTAATCCATGCTCTATACTTAATTTATTTTACCTGATAACTCAATGCTTTAATAGTTCATTTAATTTAATTTAACTGAGATTCTGTGCAAGTGAAGTAGTTCTAATTCTCAATATGAAAATGTAATTAGGAATCAAAATTAATATTTTCTTTCATAATTATCTATGAACATAGGCTATTAGACAAAATAATCCATGGGTATTCTGGGTTCATTGATATCTTCATTCACTGCAACACCTTCCCTTCATTATGGTTCACTCAGAAATTTCAATGGATAAGTACAAGAAGCTGAGGCACCGGGAGATACATTTAAGTATGCTCAAAAAGAGCACTTTAATCCTTGAGAAGCCATTAAAACTATTGATGTTGTACAAGCAGTTACACAGGCATACATACAACTGGGTAACCACTAGTGGGTAGCTCCAGGAATTTTGTGTGTAACCAAAGGTAGAGGAAAGCTTTCAAGATCAGGGTAAATGTGGATACTATAAAATAATATAGGGGGAGTGTTATTTATTTATATACAACTGCACACTTAGTTTTACTAATTTTGTGTTGAATTTCACATCCATATAAATTTCTTTGAGGGGAGGACACTTTTTTTAGCTTCTGTACACCACATAGAATATTAATATATAGTAACTGGACATATTTAGGTACAGAAAAATATTTAACAGATAGTAATGTTCAGTAATACATTTGATATCAAAGAAATTTCTATGAACTATTTCTCGAGTCTTAAAAAAAGCCCTAAATGATTTAAAATGTGATGGGTTTGAGATTTTTTTTAGATAAGGTTTCTGATTTTGTGTTATTCTGAAGTGATCACTGCAGCAAATATTAAGACACTTTTTGCCAGACTTGTTAACAACCTTAAGGTTAAATGATTAGCTGAGGTTAATGAAACTGCTGATTTTGTCACTGAAGTGGCTTCTTAACTGGTATATCTTTATGGAGACATGACTGAGTTTGATTTACTAAACAAAATAAAAGGATCAATTATACTCTTCTCCCCATATAATGAGTTTCTGTAAAATAAAGTAGTTATGCTGATTGGTACTCTTGCTGGAAAATGATTTGTTTCCTGTGGCTTTGCGTAAAAGTGTGACAAAGGGAAACTCAAGTTCTGGTAATGCTCCAAAATGTGCTAAAAATCTTCCTTTTGTTCTTTAGTAATCTTAAATTGAAAAAAAGAAAAAAAAAGCCTGCTAATTCTTAGTCATTAGAAGCACTTATAAAATCAGGTATGTTAGGATTGGAACTTTGGGTTTATGCATTATGCATATGGTGTTAAGTTAGTAATATCAGTATTCTTGTTATATTTTTATTTGATGCTTACTTAATTCATTTCCTAAAATTGTCTCTCAGTAATCTCAAAATCAGAATGTTTTAAAGACTTGAAAAATACTAAACTACCTGAAGTACTTCCAATATATAATGGAAGCACTAATCAGTTTCATTAGTAGCTGTCACAATATTTCATCTGTGATTCTTTTAGACTGTGAGTTGTACACATAGAGTACTCTAATCAATGGACACATTGAATTCTATTTCAATGTTCATATGTCTTGTGCAAGTTGAGGAGTAAAAATGTTTTCAGTGCTTATAATTGAAAGAGAACTAATTAGCAGAAAGGAAAGATAGCAGGTGCCACTTTTTAAAATGGAAGTGCTAGAGAATCAATTTACTACAGACAATTGTACGTACACTTTGAACTTGTTGCTTTAATTTCACAAATACTATAAATAACAAAAGCAGTTTCTACATCTCCCTGTGGAATGTAAATAGCAACTGTTGTTTACACGCTTACTGCCTGGAGCCTCAACATGGAGCTACAGAAAGAAAAAATATTGCTGAATAATATCCATCCCATGGTGAGAGTTCTCCTTTCTAATGTAAGCTTTATGCAAAGACTATTTATGTCTCCCAGGTTCAGAGTGAATGAAAAATATTACTGTTACAGAAAGGTTGAACTACTTGCTTTGAACACTTTCTGGAATAAACATTAGACAAAACAAATCTGGACGTGTAGATCTGCTTATCAGTGAAAATGGCAACATCTTTGCTGTTTGTTTTTTTTTTTACTGCATACCTGTTTGATCCTGGTTGCACAAACCTAAATGACTTATTTCCACCACCACCTCCACACACACATAGGCTTCCCCCTCTGATTTTCTGTAGTGTTGTATTATGAATACTATGCATACAAACAGAGCTAAATTTGATTGATTTAACAAACATATTATCCACTAGGGTGCTGTATTATCTGAGTTATCCGAGTTTGCACAACTATATCGGCATTGGTAGATGGCTGTAGAAGAGAGCCTGCAGGTAGAGCACCTGGGGGATTCATGTCCTAAATATTGGTATGCTGGTGTTTTATTTGAGTAAAATAAGAAAAAAGGGTTGGGGTGAGGAGCAGCAGTTTGGAATTCTATTCTGGGACAAACATTGAATATGACCCTCCTGTTTTTCATCAAAAATGCTTTCCAGTTTGGTTTTAACTGAATGAATTCCACCTGTACTGTAAAAAAAAAAAAAAACCCACCCCAAAACAACACACCCCCCAACCACCGAACCAAAAACCAACCCAAAACTTTAAAAAAAAATAAACAAAAACCTTTTAGTCTATCCATTAGATTAGGTATAAGTTAAGTACTCAGTGTTCTAAACTTGAAATATTCTATTGTGTATAAATTATGTTGGTGTAAGACTTTTTTCTTGAATTGACACATAAATGTATTTGTTTTTAAACAAACACACATGCCCCAAGTAATTTTTCCAATTAATTTTCAAGGATTGTTTGTAAATATCAAGATGATGGATTTATGTGAATGAACTCATGAATATTCCAAGTATGAAGCAGTCTATCCTCTACAGCATTTGAACTTGTTTGACTTGTAGATATCAATGTAGTCTATTGGGAAGCCACTCTTCTGTGACATGTTTTCATAACTAGCTTTCATTGGAACCTCTTTTCACACTTTTCCTTGTGTGACTATTTAAATACAGTTACAGAGAGGCAGCCAATAAAGCATTCAAACAGTAGTGCATAAATCTTTGTCAGCATTCATTAGCATTTTAGAGAATGCAAAATACCTAAACTGGAATTAAGTCCAATCTTTATCTAAATTCTCATTGCTATCTAGTAGTAAAGACCCACTGCGCTTTCAGTAGGCATAGTAATGATGGGTGATGGACTTCTCCTTCAATGCTTGTGTCCTCCTAAGTGCATTGTATGTAATGCTTTAGCACAGGCTAGATTTTTGTTAGGCTTTCACTTCTAAACAGCTTTCTCTGTGCATACTTTTGTGATGCTCCAAAAACACCTCAATAAATACACCTTTTTTGATGTGTGCACCCTAAAAATTGTATCTGCTATGAGAGGTATTTCCTGCTTGTAATTAAAAAGGGACATCTCAGTTCTGGGTGTGACCAGTATAATTGAACCAGACCTTCTCTTTGTATGCTCTTAACTTGTAGAGGAAAATATAGCTATAGGGAGTTGTAGAAAAATACCTGTTACACCATGTCATGGCTATATATTTAGTATTCTTGCCATATGCAAGTAAAATGCATCTTTAAAAATGGATGCTTTAAGAATCAGATGGATTGGAAACAGACAATCCTCAGCAACAGACATCTCCTGCTGTGTGAGGAGATGAGTAGAAAAGAGATCAACCGCAGTTAGAAAGGCAGCCAGCTGAATCTTAGTACAAGCAAATTGTCAAGGGAAGGAGTTGATCTCTGCAACATTGTCTGAATGAGAGGCACGAACCGAAAACTGGTGAAAACCAGAAAATCTAAACTAGGCTTAGGAAAAACTTAGAAATATGAAGACCATGTTGACTTAAGATATGATCTTAGGAGCTGGTGGGCTGAGGGAACAACTGTTACTTGAAAGCTAGAGTTTGATGTACAGAATAAATAAATAAATCATGTTTCTTCCATGTTGTGACCTAGTGGCTATTGGAATGGAAGAAGATCAATGCAGTGATCGAGCAATTGAAATAGCAGAGATTTTTCATTTAATTTTGACTTTGCTTTGACTCCTACCAGGATTGGGAGGTCTATTTGATTTGATTGCAATACTAGACTGCATAGTTACTGTTGTGTTAAAGTGAAAAATAATGCTGGGAGGGGATGGGAAGGGAAACTGAAGAAATAGTGAAGTTATGCATTATCAGTTGTGTGTTACTCGTAGCTATTTAACAAAAACCAAACAACAAAACAAAGCAGAGCAGTAGGAAGAGCGAAGGGTAGGAGGATTGTAAATGCAAAGCAAAATAGAAATGACAGATATCTGTACAATTATATTGCATGTGTCAGTGAGAACACTAGTTAGATAAAAGATCTTTCTCAGTTTTGTTGTGCTAAACATGAAATAGAATTTTTCATTGCTGATACTGTGTACTCATCAATTCTACATTCCATCTGCAGTGTACTTCCACTAAAAAAGAGCTCGTTTACTGCTTGTGTGTTTACTTTTATCTCTATTTGGTGGTAAGTGGAAATCAAAGCTTTGACATGTTCCATATATAACACTGAATAGAAAGCTTCAAAATGCAAATCCAATCATAGCACATTAAAAAAAAAATCAACCACAAAAAATCCTTAAAGAAATTGAAGCATGTTTGAGAGGATGAGGTGAACGGGACTGGTGAAAGCTTGTCAAAAGATGAAAGAAAGTGTATTCTGGGCACTTGAACTATAAAAATAGAAAACAGGACCTAGATGCAAATGTTTTTTCTGAATACCCATGGCCTTACGTGCACTGGTCTCCCTTGGTATGAACAGTAACTAACTTCTGCTCAGAGCAGAAGAGGTGTAGAGGGAGCCTTAACTCCCTATAGTAGATCTAGACAAGTAGCAGCTTCCCCATACCTTAATTTTTTTTGCAGCTTTGTAAAACTTTGGTTTCTTTCTGACGTGAAGCCCTTTGAATTTATTGCGTATAAGACACCTTAGATTGCATTTTGGTCCATATCTCAGTGACAGTAGACACATATCTAAGACTGAGGAGAAAAAAAGAAAAAAAATTCCTTGCTCTCTTATTGAGGTCAAGGACTGTGACTCAGTTTCCCATATGCTTTCAGAAAAGTTTTATAATAACAAGCAATCTTTACTGAATGTCTGCTCATGACTTTGTGGAATTTGGTCAGTATAGAAGAGCAAATATGGTGTGCTCCATATTACTTGAACATTAACAAGGGATGGAGGTGATGTGGGATGATTTAGGCACGAATATGATTCTTCTAGAATTCCCACAGTCTAGACCAAGTGGCTGCAGAGGGATATGAATCTGAGCAGAAGTCCACTATGAAAAGAAGCAACCTTCTCCAGTAGGATCTTCACTGGACATGGTACATTTTCCTGGAAAAGCATTAGAATGATGAATGGCTATTCTCTAAGATTTTTCTAGAAATTTGCTAACAAACTTATGACAGAGAATGTGACACTCATGTCCATGACCGTCTATAAATCCACTGGAAGGCTGGCATAATGAACCAGTCTAAGACATTATCTTTCCTTGTCTCCAATCATTATTTTTTTATTTCATTTAATGTCTGGTTTTTTTATTTTGTTTAATGTCTTTTGCTAGAGAGTTCAACTATATAGTAAAGATATACGAGTAGAGTCTAAAGAACAGCCAATTAATACTTAATCAAAGGTATATTTAGTAAAAGGGGTAAAATATGTCAAATAATCAAACTACTGAAAGATAAATAGGTCTATTAGGACTCCAGTAAATTGTATGCCTGAAGTTTTCTACATTCTGAACTAAGCTGATACTCATATTCTTTTCCAGTTGGGGGCTTCAGGAAATTTAAGATATTTTTAATGCTACAGAAAGAGTTACTTTAGGTGAAATAATCAAGGTGACTCAATAGGCATGTGCAACAAAACTTTTTGTTTGTTGAAGATTTATTTGACCTTTGTGATCACATATGGTAATAATTGTGAGCCTGGTTTTCCTCTTAGGTACAAAAGGCAGTATGAAAATTTGTTTAAAATTGAATGAATTTATATTCTGTCATGTTTTGGCCACCATGTATCGCTGTGAAAAATAATTGCTTTCTGTATCAATTATTTTATAAGTTAAGTACATTTTACAAATCGTTTATTATTTAAAAATATTATTTCTGTGCTTTCTGAACTTATTGTGATCTTGTCCAAAAACATCTGGAAAGTGACTTAGCAACTGGAGGTCACTGTGCTGGATTACTACCTTCATATTACCCTGTCTGCCTGACCATAGGAAGGAAGTTCATGAGAGCACTGTTCATGTACTGCAAACAACTATATACTGAAGCACACACAGGTACATGATGTGAGTGTGTGGAAAATAACACTAACTGAAAAATTTAAGCAATTACCATTTCACAAGCTGCTTGGCAAAACACAGATTTTAGTTTAAGTAATGTATTTTCTTTTGGAGATGAGTGTTCTCCTGACGGTCCTTGTTTAGCATGCTTACTGCCACATTGATGAAGTATTTTGAAGCAAAGATCAGTGACCAGATTTCTGGAAATCAAGACTTTTTGTCATGTGACCCATCTGGGAGATGCTGAAATCATCGAATTGATGGCAAATAAATATGAAAACCTGTTAACTTCTAAGTAAAATACCGAAAGGATAACTTTACCATTGACAACCCCCCCCTCCAAACCTTTATGTATCATGATATGAAAAAAAGTATGCCAAATGTGTCACCCTGGGAAGACTCAACTTCTCACTGTCACTTTAGTCACCAAGTAGTGTTTCTGTCCAACTACATGTAGTGGCTGTAACTGTCTTGTAGTTCATGGTTAACTTGACTGTTAGTCTAGAAATCAACTTTTGCCTTTGATAGCAGCAGAGAAGTCTGTTCACTTGTACGTCTGGCCACCAGCTGGTAAACATGGCCTATGAAAGGAATGATGGAAATATCACTGCTGTTCCCACGTGCTTTATTTTGGAATGAATCTGAACTTGAGCCTATTGACTTCCTGCATTATCTGCAATTTCCATGGGCTGTGCCAGCTGTGAGACTATCCCCCATGGGGCCCCTCATCCCACTGCTGAGGCAGCCGTGCTAGGACAGGCTATGTCCATTTCTAGTGCTGAGAGGCTGAGGGATGACTTAGTGAAGTGCACAAGAAAATTGCTTGCTGACAGCAAGAGACCAAATTCTCCTTTTGTTGAAGTTGGGTAGATTTTTTTAACCTGTTTTCCTGTTGTGTCCTGGTCTCGGAGCACTTACAACATTCCTCTTCCTATGACCTTGTTTTTAACAATCCAAAGAGACTTGTACAATTTGTACTTGAGGAACTCAATAACTAAGAACATTTCTAATGTAAGTCAAAGCACACAGTGACCGAGTTGTTTGATAATCACTGGTCATTGTGATGGTACCACACGAAATTGTTTAATTAGAATGTAGGACTTCATGAGGGACAATTATTTCTTGTCTCTGTGTCTCTTGCCTATAAATTCCCGAAGGATTTAATATATTGAAGATAAATAAGACCAAGAATAAGATACTGTGGTGTACAAAGCTGATTATGAAATGATGCCACTCATTATAAAACAAATTTTCTTCCACTGAGTTCAATATCTGCTCTATGGTTTTTAAATGGTTGCTAATTGAGATAAATATGGAAGAAAAGTGCTGAGATTCTGCAAAGAGATAAGCAGCTGGTAGGACTCCTGAAGCTTTTTTTTTTTTTTCCCTTGAAGTAGCATACTTTCACCTGAAGTCAGAAGATAAGACAAATCACTCCATTTTACTTGTAATTCCACACTGAATCACTGCATGACCTTTGAGTTGATCACTTAGAGCCTCATTTCTTCTAGCCTATAAAACAAAATAGCATTCTTGTGAAGTCCTTCAGGAAAAAGTTTTAGTAACACAAGCTTTCTTCAGCTTGTCTCCATACATATGAGACAGTGGTTTGGGAGCTCAGAATATGACTTCGGAGTGGTTCTGCATATTGAGTCAAGCTTAATGCTGATGTTATAAGGAACATAAATGAGCCAATAGCTTTTGCCCCACCATGCCTAGAATGCTACAGATATTTTTCTGCCTAGCAAATAGAACTGCAAGCATACTCTAGTATTCATTTCGGGACAGTTTGTTGGCTCAGTAGCATATTCTGTTTGAGTATTTTGATATCACTTGAAGTCTTCTTCCTGCGCTGCTGGGGAACATGTCATACAAAGCAAGCTAAACTGGGAGAAGCTGCCATATAAACACCCAGTACCACATATGATTGAATTTATAGCCGCATGTAGCTTATTCAAAACAGAGCTCCATAACCCAAGTTATTCAGAGGCAGAAGTCACTGGGCAGATACAAATAGAAATGAGTACTGGAAGTGTCTGTGACTCAGCATGTTACTCTTAAACAACTGCTCAAATTTATTATTTGAATAGTTCTAATGTACATATAGTGTCATCCAGAAATTTCCCAGGTTGATATCCTTGGATCTGAATCAGCATACCTAAGGAAAATTATTTTAACCTGGACTGTTGCTTAGCTGATCTTCCCTACTCTTTTTTTTTTTTTTTTACTTCTCTGACAGAAAAATTAGAATATTTTTCTCTCTGTGAGCCTTGGTGCCTCCAAAAATTATCAGATAGTGAACATAATTATGTTAGCATATTTATAGGAGCAAAAGAAAAGCCATTCTGATAGCATGAATGCCAACAACAAACCACTTGAGGAATTATTGATGGAACTTGCGGTAAGGAAAGCAACATATGAGTGTAATTGAATACTTTAGTGTGAGCATAGACACTATCTTTATAGTGAAGAAGTATACAGAACATCATATTTCTGTGTCAGTTTCCTGAAAATAAATGAGAAATCATCCTCTTGAGATTCATGGCTGCTTAGATGGAATAGTATGCTTTTGCACATGAGGTGCACTTAATATTGCTGAGCACCATGGAGGATGGAGAACTCTGACCTGCCAGCATTTTTCACTGTTCTCGCCTGATCTAGTTATGGATCTGCACATCAGCCATATTAGCCAAATATCCACTGGTCTTAAGGTCAAAAGTCTGTGCGCTCTGTTACCAACATCAATGTTCTGGTGTGGGTAACAAAGTAAATCTTAACATCAAAACCACAACTCTTTGTGCTTCCCTCCTCTCACCTCCCCCCCACCAAATAACACATGGAAGCTAACACCGGTGTGCTCCCAATTATAGGAGTGGCTTTGGAGAAGTCTCAAGAATATGCACGGCTTCTGAGCACCGCTGTTCTTGACACTAAGTGAAATTAGAGGCTGGTTTGCAGCCAGGGTAAACTGATGTAGCTGTGTTGAGAGAGCTTCAATGGAAAGCAAGGGGCAATAAAATATCTGGTGCTGTGAAAGCCCTTAAGATTTATTTTCAAGCATTGAAGCAGGACACATGATGTGTTGTCCTTAGACTGGAAAAATGAAGAGGACTCCTGGCTGCATTTGTATTCATCCTGTCTGAGTAGAGTCCCTCTTATTTAATTATGAGAGGAAGCAATTCTACTCAGTTTTAGAATACTTTTGCAAGAGTTTTCTAGTATGGCTGACATCAAAGATTGCGGTCCAAAAGAACTACACTAAAAGGGGTAGGCTAAATATGAAGGTCGTGATCTTATTTGCTAGAGGATAAATCACAGTAGTGATTTGAAAGTTAATGGTTCCTTAATATTTGTACCTGAAGTACTGCATATAAACAGGCAGTAGAGGGATGGGAAACAGGAAAAGAGGGAAATCACTCAACCACTAAAGGGGAACTGTTATTTCTCAAGGCAGAACATGCACAGGAATTCTGGTAAGAAAATAAATTCTGTAGTAAAGAGAATTTGTTAAATAGCTTATCTGCATATAAGAAAATTATTTTAAAAAATGCAGAAGTGATCATGTGCTAATTAGAGCATTTATTAATGTAATACATAAAACTATAATGTATCTCTAGCAGACAATACTGCAGGGTCCAAACATGAGGAATGTCATTATATTAAGAAGCTTCAGACAAGATCAGAAACATTTTACAGCTTGGTAACAAACTCAGTAGTTTGCTGTATGATTTGTTGAGTTTATAGGACCGTATTTGAACTGAGGCTTAACTTTTAATAAAATAAGGTACTCAAACTGTCATGTGTCTGTGATGTAGAATCACTGTTTGTAAACAGCATGGAAGTACACAATCATTTTCAACAATCATTTGAACCAATAACTGCATTGGATTTCTCCCTTTCTGTGTCCAGACTTGAAAGAGTTGGACCTCCTGTAACATGTTGTTTTTGAGAAAGGCTAATTTTGAAACTTTTTGCCAGGGCAGTTCTCTAGTGCATCTCTCTGTCTTGGGCTTGGAGACAAGTTCTGTCTTCAACAATCAGCAAAGAATGAAAGACAGCACCTGGGATCAGTCAAATATCCTTAATGGTTGTCCAAACATGTTCACCTGAAGAGGTGAACTGGCGAACTACATCTCAAAGAAACCTGTGAATGTTGGAGCAGGTTGTTTGGAGATTGATGTTAATCAATGCATATAGCTGTTGATGGAAGCTGGCCTCCAGTAGACTCCTTTGCTCTCAGGGGTAGTATAATGATCAGGATTTGCTACCGCTGATGGCTAATCTTGGGGGGGCAGGGGAAAATGGGCTGTAAATAGAAGACTTTTCTTCCACACATCTGAGGCTAGACTGACAAGGAGCCCTACTAAGAGTTTTAACTTAAATTCTAGGTGATCTAACCATATGCTTATCTCTTGGGCCTTTAGCAGCTACTCAATAGCTGTTTGTCAGAGACTTTGAGTAGTAGTTGTTTTTTTCACTTTCTTCTTCATGCTGTAATCTACCACTTATTTGTAATCTCCTAATAAGACAGTTTCACAACTTGAGCTATGTATTAATTTGCTAAATAGACAAGGAGTAGTCAAACAAATCTGTATGGGAAAAATAGTCAAGAATCTGCTGTAGAAGAAGAAAACTTTTCAGAAGCCTGAAAACTTGCTTACAGTTCTACAGTGGGATTCTTAGAACTTGCAAGCCTGTAACTTCTGATCTTTGTAACAAATAAAAATTAAAAATATTTGCATTTGGCAACATATGAAATGAAAATAAACCAAATTAGTGACATGAGCTCTGCAACTACCAGGCTGGGTTGTCTCATGGCTACAACTTTGTTAATCAAGCGGTTGGTTACATGCAATGTTTCCGTGAAGGAACGTGGGGCAATTAATTGCTGCCTTGCTAGGAGCTCCTTTTCTTCCTGCCCCAAACCGTTATACAATGCAGTGTTGTGACAGAAGAAAACTTCAAAGTCCTGCTGCTAATGGAAGGGGGGAGAAGGGAGCAAGGGAGAATTGTGTTTTAAAGTGTTCTATGGCTGTGAAATGACAGCCTGTGTCTGGGGTGAGAATGACAAGGAGCAATGGGTGTGTACATAGTCCTTCTAGTATGAGTCAGAGTGCCCTCATGGACCTGTGGTTGTGAACCCTGTGATATTTCAGAAATTTTTGCATGCCTGTACTTTGAAAAGTGATATCTTGCACTAGCTCCAGAGATTCCTTAAAGAAGAAAGGTGTCTTGTTAAATGTTACTGCATATGCCTAATTTTGATGCTACTGAGTTTGAAGATCTGCTTTATCATTATCCAGACCTTGTGCATAAGTATTCAAAATAATCAAAGGTGGGTGTTAAAACAAAACCATTCTCATTTGATCATACTTTGTTTTGCATTTTCTTTAAGTTTATATCAGAAAAATGGGGGAAATGACAAACTAGGCTTTAAATTCTTGTGTTTGCTAAAGGGAAGTGCTGGAATTATGGTGGTCCTCTATCACTCAAAATACTCTATAGCCATTTTGTCCCTTGGGAGAATAAGCAAATGTATTCATTCTTACTTATCAGTAAATATTTGATAAAATGCTAATAGTGATTCCTACAGCTGTAATACAAAAAACCATACACCTCCACCCTACTTTAAAAAAAAATAATCAGATACCATCACCATTAAACCAAGGAAATAAAAATAATACCCTGTCCTAAGAAAGAGACATATAACTTCACCTTTTCCTTTTTAAAAGCTAGCTTCTTATTTCCTGGAGGAGGGAGTGAAAAACAAAGACCCTCATAGCTTGTTAACTTCTAAACTTAAAACCAGCATAACATGAATGAATAACAAATGTCGTTTGTTGTTGATCCAGAAAGGGGGGACGACGACACTCAGAAGAAACTACAAGCCATGTAGCTGTCCTCAGTTTAAATGCAGATAGTGCCTTTAATGAGTATTCTAATCATTAGAGGGGTTTTTTGTTTTCATGAATACGCTATTTCTTTTAGGACAAAATGTTTGCGTCACTGTATTTGAGTTTCTACAGTCTTTATTTTTAGTGAAGATGATGAAATTATTTATCACAGGGGAAATATTGGAAATTTTTTCTTCTTATCAAATCCTTCTCACACAGCATATACACTGTAGCGTTTGCTACATATCAAGGTGCCACGCTTAGATCACTGGTCGGCCCGGACCAGGGAAAGAGACAGATAACACACACAGTGTGAGGGCCAACTTCCCCCTTTTATTGTGCAGTTAATTCCTTTTATACTAACAAGGGGAGGTGGGGTTACAGGTACATCACAAGGCTGCGACTAACCCTCTAACTTTCCGTGACATCGCCCAGTTCAAGCTACTGCCTTCCCTTCCTGGAGAAGCGTGCACTGTGCCTCCCTGCTTGGGAAGTCCGGCTCATGATTGAAAAGGTTACTGTCCATCTCACCTGCATTTTCTTGCCATTTATGAGGAGGTGGAGTATGTTGGGACTGACAAAAGTTAGTGTGCACTTTCTTTAACTCAAGTACTTCTCTAGGTTCAGTCCGTATATGAAAATGATTTAACCACCATTGCTGTATTTAAGTTTTCTCTAGGCTTTTGAAAAATGACCATCAACTACTTGATACAGGCAAAACTGGCCACTTTTAGTATCCCATAATATTCTATGGAATTCCTACTGTATCAAGTACTGCAAAAAAGGAAAACAAAATTGCCTATCAAACTATGCAGAGTATAAAGATGATGCCTGCATATATTGAGAGAAGGAAAAGATGTTTCTAAGGAAGCTGCTGTTCTAAGCAGAAAAAAGGGACATATACAAATTGTTAATCCATCTTGCAGCTTGGCAGATTTATAAGACATTTTCCTTTTCAACTGAAAATATAGCAATAAAGCACTAAGGTTTAAATTATTCAAAATCAAGCACCAAACCGGACATTAATCTCTTAAACGTTGAAGTTTCAAATACATTTTCCATCCTAAGGAGCCATGATACATTTTTATACCTACTAAAATATATTTCTGCCAAAATGTGCAATGATTTTGACAGAAGTTGAAGAAACAGTATGTAAATTTTTTCATATAAAGTTTGTGCAGACCCTTTAACTAGATAGATTCTCATTAGAAGATGGATGCTTAAAGTTTAAGATTATTGTAATCTTCATTTCCTAACAGGAATTATAGGAAATGGCATTCATGTATTTTACCTGAAATTACTTGAAGATCAAAGAGGTATGTAAAAGATTTTCCCATTAAGGACAAGCAACTCATTAAAGAGCTATAAGCAGATCTGGAATGGAATATAGTAATGGAATATAGTATCACCTTGTGAGAAGGCTAATAAATAATTCTCAAGGCCATTTTACAAAATAGTCTTTTTTCTTGACATTTATCAGCTTAATATAGGCTTCTAGATCAGAAGATTTCTAGATACAGAAGAATAGTGTTGACCTGATTTTTCTAAGGTTTTGAGTCTCACATGGGGATCTGACAGTAAATATATTTGGGAAAGTTAATGCAGAGTAAAATCATATACCTTTTTCTGCATCTTACTATTGCTAGCAACAACAGCCGTGCTTGAGCAGATAAGAGGAGATAGTTAGCTGCTCAGGCAGTGTTTACTTACCAAAGTTTAGAATCTCTCTCTCTATTTTTTTAATGCGAAAGATGATTTTTTTATAATGTCCTCCTAGTATAATCAGTAGACGCTCCATCACTCTAAGCAGTAAATGTATACCAGAGTACCCCCAGAAAACCTTGGAGCCCTAAAAACCTACCTTTGCTTGACCGTGCCAGATGTATTCTAAGTCTGGATTCAGGAATTGCTTTGTGGGTCCTAATGTGAGCTGGGGATATGTTCCCAGCATGCAAACTCTTACTGAAGTTTTGGGGGATGATTAGCTGCCCTAGCAAGCTCTGATCTGTGTGTTTCAGTGCTGTGGGGACCAGAAACCCAGCAAACAGAACAGCCCACATCTCCAGACCACATCCCCACTATTGACTCGGGTTCAAGTTAGTGGGGTTTTTTTTGCAGAGCCACTAGTGAACCAGCCAGTGCTGTACTGTGGCACAGGCTAATCTGTCACAGGTAAAGGGCTTTCTGCCTTTGAACTCGATGAAGTTCCTGTTGGCCCGTTCTCTGCCTTGTTGCTCTGTTCTCGATCGCATCAGTCATGCGCTCAATAAGTTAGATAAGGCAAAGAGAGGGAGGAGGCATTACTGACAGCCCTGATGTTTCCCCCTCTCTCTGGCAATAGTAGGAATATCAGTAATGAAAGCTGACTAAACTTAAACCCTGTCTCTGTACCTACCCTGGTAGAAGCTTTTCATTTATTTGTGCTCTTTTGTTCCTTTAAAATATACCCTACTTTCTCCTTATCCTTCTGATGAACAACCCTGATCTCCTTGTATTGCCTCCTAATCTCTACCACAAAGCACCCTGGATCTCTTCTGAGGCTGAGAGAATGACTGGTAGGTATACAACTCATTTAAGAATGTCAGTGTGGTTTAATTTCTCAGATAAATGGCTGTATTTGCAAAACCAAGTCAGTCTAGAACTTAGATTTTTCAATAATGACTGATATTTGATGGAAATTACTCTAATTCAGATTCTGACAAAAAAGTTTAAAATTCCTGAATTTGCACACCAGCTTTAATATCTGATCTCAGTTTAATAGTATGAAATGATGCCTGATTTCTTTTAAGATATGTATTATCTTTCATACTAATCTGTTTCTGCTGGTCATATTTTTTTTTCTTTTCAATTGCTATTACACAACTGTATTTTCTATTTGCTACCGTTCAGTATCTTGCACTCTTATACTGCTGAACAAGCTTCTCTCCTTTGTCCTGGTGTAGGGTTCTAAGATTTTATTCTGCTCCATTTCTCAGATAACTGTGTATTTTGGTAGCAAAGAAAGTAATGCAGATAGCACATGCCACAAAAATAATAAATTCAGATTCTCAGCAAACTTAGCTTCAATCTCTGTCACATCAATGTTCTTTATGTTCCCAGCCTGAGAATTTTCCTTAATGAAAACCAGTGTGTTGATTTCTCTGGCTGGAAACATAATCAAGAAGAGGCTGTGATCTCTATGCACCTTATATGTAGGTTGATTTCATATTCAGTAACAACCACTGAGTTTCTGTCACCAGCCAGTACCTCCACCTTTACTATGTAAGCATTATTTCAGTCCACAACTGTGCAAGCAGAATTCATCAACTGTTGTTTTTCCGCTAAAGATCAAACCAAACGTCTGAAGTTGCTATCTGCTTTCCACCTTTGTCATAATCTTTGGGCGATGCTTTACTGCTTCAGCTTATTGTCCCATGTTACTTCCCAAGGTTTTTTTCTTGTTTCTAGTGATAATGCAGTCGGTTTTATTCCTCCTATATACTTAAGCATTTCTCTCCTCATGTGGTCCTTCCATGTAAGATGATGCAAACATTCAATAATTTTTCCAATCGCTATATGAATCTGATAGTTGGCTTTTCAGAGGTGTTTGCTTCTTTATGAATGTATGTTATTTTACATGTTGTCTCTTTTCTGTAACAATCTGAGGTTGTTTCACCTTTAGTAATATCACAAACCTATTTTGTTTGGGAATGTGATCTTCTGTTAGTGATTATTCATCTCTTGCTATTTTAAAGTAAAATGTAAACTTTTGGTTTGACTTATTTTGGAGTGCATGTTAGAGAGTTTTGAAGAAAATGTAACAGTTTTTATTACCTGTCATCTTTTTATTTTCCAGTTAAGTCTCTTCCCTGTGTCACTTTCAAGTATAACCTTAGATGTCATTTCTGTGATGAAGAGATCAAATTTTGTATTCACTGATTCTTTTCAATTATTGTTTTCTCCCTTGTTCACATCCCTTTGTTCAATATTGTCCTTTTTAGAGTTGCAAGGAAGCTATTCTATTGCTAATTACAATTTTTGAACACATTTGTTTTGTCAGATTTCTCAGGTCTCAGACAATATAGAAATCTAGGTGTTTGATGCCTTTCATTTGTTTTCAAATGATTGCTATTATTGTAATCAGCTGAATGACTAATCTTCATTCCACTTCAGGAGAAATCCAAACAATCCACCTAATTGCTCCAATTCTAACTTTGATTTCTAAGCAGCGTATTAAGGATACATGTTTTGTGGACAAGCACTTATCGAGTAAAGTAGTCCAGATCATAATACCTAAACAATTTATTAAGCTCACTAAAATATCAGAGTTGTTATTATTAACTTCTTGTATTTCCTTGTTTCTTACTAACTAGAATGATGAGAAACAAGAATTAAAAAACCTTCATGAACGTTTTTAATTCTTCATTAGTTGTAGATTGATAGAAATAATTTAAGTTAATCATGCCTACTTAGACACCACCTACTTAGACAACACGAGTAGTTCTTACGTTATTCTTCAAAATAATGTAAAGGAATTCATAGTGGAGAGATTTTCCTGTGGATGAAACTGTATCCAAGTGATCATCTTGTATTAGTTGCAAGTGCATTGCTCCCTGTTTCTTTCACACTGCTAAACTGAGATTACTGAGCAAAATATCCACAGCTCCACATATACCCTGTAACTGTAAATGTGTAAATGTATTAATTTTGGTGCAGAAGGAATTAATAAGTAATATAAGTGTTGGGTCAACTTGATAATTATCTTGTGTCTATTTTGAGATGTGTTAAATGAGCTTGAAAATTGCATTAAAAAATTCAGTGAGCACTGATACCTATACCAACAGGGATAAACTGAATTCCTAAGGAAACTGTCATCCCATCATCACTTCTCCCTTAATTTATGAGATATTCTTATATGGAATCAGCAACTGCACAGACATAATGGCAGTAACTGGTGGTTATTACAGCAGTATTATCTAAATATGAGGTGTGTTGTTTTGTGATTTAGTAAAATCCTAACTTCTCTGGAAAACGGATGTGTGCAAAGAATAGGACTATTCTATGAATTTGTAAAATGTAACTTTGCACACCTATACTTCATGCTACATGTTTTCACGTACTCCAAAAATACTTTGGGGGATGACATTTCATATACTTTGTTCTATTGCAGAAGAAACAAATAAAATACAGACTTTGTGTCATTTAAAAGATGTCACCTTGAGTTAAAGCTGGAAGGAGATTTGTTGGTAGTGTAGATTATTCATTTTATTTCCCTATTTGCTAACTGATGAGAAAATTCTTCTTTTTTTTAAAGCAAGCACTCCTTCAATAATAATTTTCATCAAATGTTTCAAAAGGATTTTAAAGTGTTGAAATGGTACATAGTGGCAGGTCTTTCTTATGACAAATGGTGTATATTAACAGGCGCTATATATTACTGTCATAGGTAGGGCTGTGTAAATAATGCCATTTTTGATACTAATGGAAGGTGTGGGAAGGAGACTTATTATTTTTCTTGTTGGACATGAAATGTTGTTACTCAGGAAAACAAACAAAAAGTCTATTCAACTTCTCTACTCCAAACAAAATGGGACAGCCTTAATTAGATGGAAAATATGTCCTCGGGTTTAGTTGTTGATACTTCACTCTTCAAAAATTGTCTGCACAACAACCTATTACTTACAAATTATTATTATTTTCATGTATTATTATTGTTATTTCTGCTACTCACAAAAACTTAAATCAGAAGTCTTGATTTTAACATTATCTTCCCTTAGTTTTGGTTGAAAAATTTTGCCAAATTTAGTCATTCTGAAATTGCTAACCTTTTTTATTCATTTGTCTGTCCAAAAGAAATAATAGTTACTAGCAGGTAGTCCAAGGAAGGGCTTCCATGCATTCATCAGTTTTTTCTCCTGAGTCCGTCAGTCTTTTTTTTTCCTGCTTTGTTTTTGGAGGGCTAATAGAAAGAATTTATCATAGGTGACCAGGTCCTGGTTCTTGAAAAATCCCACAAGAGGTGGAGTTGGGTGACACTTGGGAGAAGCAAGCAGTGAACTCAGTGTGGCTGTTGCATCAGCTGGGAACAAAGCAGGGAATGTCTTTCATATAGAGAGGTTTGTGCTAGGAAAAATGTGGGTGAACCTGGCTACCTCTTTCTGCAGATACTGACTGCGATCATCACCTTGTTTCCATGACTGGTCCTCAAGCACCTTGTGTCCCCACCTGACCCCTATGCAGTGCAGTTCTCCCTCTTCTTCTCTGTTTTGCTATCGGAAAAACAATTACTGTAGATCTGAGATGAGCTTGGTTTATACTGACTCTCTTGTGGTAAAGAAATTATGGATGGTAATAAGCCCCATGGTACCTTATTTTTCTTGGAGTGCTTCATTTTATAAATGTATGGTACTTCTGTTAATGAATGCATGTCATTCTGGTGAACTAGTTATCACTCAGGAAAACACTCACAAATTTGAAGGTGTCTCTTGATTTAATGCTGTCTCCCTGCTCTTTCTTTCTTCTGGGAGGTGACAGCTCTGTCTGGGGGATGCCTGGAAAGGGAGAAGCTGGAAGTGGAGGTATTGGACATTCCTGGGGACCTGCAGCCATCAAAAATGA
This sequence comes from Buteo buteo, assembly GCF_964188355.1. Taxonomy (NCBI): domain Eukaryota; kingdom Metazoa; phylum Chordata; class Aves; order Accipitriformes; family Accipitridae; genus Buteo; species Buteo buteo. Next base: position 32,614,430 of record NC_134171.1, on the reverse strand, counting down.
GGGTTGCAGGTGACAGGTGTGCCCCAAACCCCATCTTGTGGCTTTTTTTTCTAAATAGGAAATGTCTTATTTAGGGTAGGGGCTCAGAAAGGCAATTTTTTTCTAGATTACTTTAATGAACAAAGGCCTTAAATCTTGGTCCTCTACATTCAGGTTTACTTTTTAAAAACTCCATCTCCTCCTCCAAGTGAGGTATTAGAAAATACCTTGATTTAAAATCTGTCTTTAAAAACACCTCAGTTATATATGAATACATTTATGAATTAATTTGTATTTATTGATTGATAGCTTAGACTAATATTTATTGATCTTAGACATGTAACTGAATTTAAATATATCTTTCGGGTTAATATCAAAATGCTTTGGCACTGTACGCAGATTAGTCATTAGTAGTCAACTTTTTCTTTCATGTGGAAAAACTAAATAAAAGGAAAAAACTCATCTATTTTTAGAAATAAACACTGTAAATTAATTAGAGGATGGAGGAATATAAACACTAGTTTAAAACCTCAAAGGGATGTCCTGATTTTCACTGCCATTAAAAAGTTTGGGTTTTTATGAAAATGTTTGTGAGGATCTACGATGCATCTTCATACCAAGCAGTGTTATAGCTAAAATATTCTGATTGTCTAATTCTACCCTTACATTCCCTTCTACTTGAAGAGTAGGTCAACACAGTGAGGAGATTTTTATTCTTTCTTTAGCTTTTAGTGATTATGTTTGATTTTTTATCATTAACTATATTTCATGCTGATCAGATAAGAGCTGACTTGAGAAGCAAGCCCAGTGATGTGTGGAGTCCAATATGCAATTCCTGACAGTAGAAGATGTGCAAAAAGAAGGTACAAGGACCTTGCAGAGATTGTTATAGAATGACTTGATGACAGGGAAAATTTCTTAATACACAACATTATAAGTTTTACTCATTCCATCTAGGTTTCTAGAGCCTCTATATCTAATATACTCAGTTATTTAGGTTTTGTGTGCTTGCTTTTTTAATCTCTGAAGGTATTGCCATCTGATAGATTTCTTCCTTGCAAGATACTGCACTTGGCAGCTTTAATATTACTATTAAGCCAGCTACTGTATACTGCATATTCTATGCCATCCTAAACTTTCCTGTTGAAACCTATGCATATAGCTGTTTGCTCACTTTTGAAATCCTGGTCTGTGACATTACAGTATTTAGTTTGTGGTAGCTGATATTTGTGATTATTATTATTTTATTATAGATTGTACATATAATATATATTTATATAAAATATGTTATAGGTATATAACATATACAATATTATATGAGTCTATAATTCTTGCCTTTTAATTAATGTTTTACATTGAATTGTAAATAGGAGGCTTGTACTATAATGCCCTATATTGCTCTCATGCAGTTTAGTATTTTTGTCAGAGTCACCGTTTAGCAGATATGTGGAAGTAGTGAAGACTAGGTTTACGTTATTACACAGACTTGGCATTTCCCTGCTCATCCCTTCCTCCCTCCTGCTTCATCTCCATCCTGGACCCCCTTCCCTAACCTTTTCTGTGCCCAGAGGAGGATTTCAGTGTGCTTACTTGGCAATTTGTAAAGCGATATTGAGATAAGTGAGTGCTATATGAGTACAGCTTGATGGTATATTTGATCGGACCTATGAAGTGGCTAAAAGCCTTCAGCCGTGAGCTCCTACCTCCATCATTGCCATTATCCAACTGTGTTGGACCCATTCACAGCCTCCCAGAGTGATGTTGTTTTCATATAATCGTACAGCTGTTGGCTGGAAGTTACCTCTGGGGATCCCTAGTCTCAAAACCTAACTACTGCAGAGAACTGGGAGAGTTTTCTCTGTTTGCAATTTTTTTAAATGCCAAATGGAAAGTTAATGTGGTGAGTCCCATACCTTATTCACATGTATCCGTCTGCATTAATAAACTGGAATTGGCAAATTATCCAAACCCCAGGATGGTAGTAATGCTAGAGGTGGGCTGAAGGGTGGGAGGCAATGTTTCCTTTTTGAGGAGAATATAACTGTGGATTAGGTGACTCCATTTTCATTTGGAGCTCTTACTGCATACAGCTTAGCTGCATGCTAGAGTGCAAAAATTATAATTAATCTAACTGGACACTAATATTTTCCTAGAAACTTGCTTAAGATGTATCCCAAGTTGCATCTGCTATTTCTGAATATATCATACATGATCTACAGATCCATATTAGATGTTGCTTTTGATTTATTCTGTTTTTCTTTGTTCAGGAGAGCATGGTTTAGGATAATTATATAAGTAATTTCTTACTGTTTTCTGGAAGGTTCTATTCTCCATTACCTGTATTTCAGGCTTAACTCTAAACTCAGGGTGAGGGACAAAGAGGAAGAACCTAAGGAGAGCAAACAACAATAGCTAATCAAGCATAGTAATGATGCAAAACTTATTTCTTGTTTATCTAATCTGTCTGTGCCAAACCGCGGCCTGTTTCAACACCTCTGTAAGTTAGTGACTGGCAGTTTGATGTCAGTTTGAAGTATCCAGCTCAAAATTTTCTTACACAACCAAACTGAAGAATTACCTAGCTTTTACTAAAAGTTTGGAGACAGAATTATTAAGCGGTTCACAACTTTCTGCTCTGCTCCATTCTCATATCTGTGCTTGATTATTTTGATCCTTTTAATCAAACAGCCTCCCCTCAAATAATTAGTCCTTACCAGATCTGCCAGATAAGTGTCTGCATAAATATGATAGGCAATCATGAGAAAATTATATCCTTTTCTCTTAAGTAGCATTATATGCTTGCAATAAATGCAGGCAAAATATTGCATTGTTAAGATGTAAAAATGCATGGAATGGTTATTTCTATAGCCGTAAGACATAAACATAAAAAGTATCATTAGGGAAGTAATAGAATTCCTGTCAACAGTCATAAATATTAAATTTTATCTAAGAGCTTGATAGTTTCCTCTTGCAGAATATTTCTAAAAAAAAAGTTTAGTGAGAGAAGAAAGCTTTTTCCCCATCCCACTCTCCTGTGTGGGAAACAAATCCCTGCAGGGACACTCAGATTTGCAGTTTTGATGGATTTCTAGGTACTGTTTCGTGTCCCCCTCCTTCCCCACTAGTCTCTTCTGCCCCTCATCTTGATGCTTTCATTGCTCTTGCCTTATGCTAGTCTGTACCTTTCCTAACAAACTCTGCAAATGTCTGTGGCCTTTGGAAGTTATTCATCTGGTTTTGCATTCTGTGTCTGTGTCCCATATCCATAATCAGAATTATCTACTCTGTAAACTTGTGGAGATAAGCGCTGTTTCTCCTCAGGGCACTATCACAGTCTTGGTTGGGTCCGCAGCACTACTGCAGGGCTGTGCGATAACGATGATTAATGACTCCACAAAAATCCTATTACTACAGCTGGCTTGAAATGTCCCAGTGAACGTTTCATCTGTAGATGCTGATTCAGAGAGCTCCAAATGTGTCACCTGAAACATCTTCAAACCGAACCCCTGAGCTGCTGTCTGGACTCTGCCAGTCTGCTCCATCCCTGTCCCTGACAGCTGCCTGAAGCCTTGTCCTCCTTTCCCCACTGGCGTGATACTGCCGTGCACTCAGCTGTTCAGCTCTTATGGTGGCACATGTCACCTCAGATACCTCACTGACCAACCACTGAACTGTTGCAGTTTTGCTCAGGAGAGGTAGTGCATTTTTTCTCTCTCCTTGCAGTGGCTGAGATGCCGTGCATCTTTCAGTGTAAAATACCTTCTCTGCTAAGCTTTCTGCTTCGTACCAACCTGTGCACAACAAAGATATGGGATCCAGGCTTCTGCCCAGGATAAATAGGCAATGCTCGTTACCAAAGTGACACTGGGTTTGTGCTGATTTCTGACAACATCCAGGATGCTATAAAATATGGTGCTGGATCAGTCATCAACACTCAGGTACCCATGTCAAGAACCAGCTTAGGAGAGACTCCAGAGATTTCCCAGGAGCCTGGGCTGGAGGTTGAATTAATCCAGACCCAAGCTCCCAGCAATTTATTTGGGCCAGGTGGAGTGGGGAGGGTAAGGATGCAGAATTTCAGACTAGGATGCAGAATTTCAGACTGTGATGCAGATAGTGTATACTCCACTCTACCTATGTGCAGTGTGAACACTTTGATCCTAAGCAAAAAACAGTGGTACAGATGTAAGACATGGAAATCACAGGGCTTTTGTGTGTAAATTTGCTTTTGGACATCTTCACCATAAAACATAGTGCACGTAGCCTGAGGAGCTCTAGCAGACCCTAACTGACATGCTTTGGGACCCCTGGCAGCAACCCCAAACTGATAGGTAACAAATATATAAAAAACATGGGAAGAATTTCTGTGACTTCCCAACTTTATTTTAGAATGAAAGTTTTGAATTCTTCGAAAAGGGCTGACCTTCCTTTTTCTTGAAAGGCAATAGTCCACAAGAATTCTTTTCTGATGACACTTTATGGTGTACCTGACATCTAAATACTGAAAAATGCTCCACAGTCATTTGCCTTCAAAATTAAATTTGGGCATGAAATATCTGCAGTGAGTAGTGAGTTGAGCAATAAGAAGTTTCTATTGGTACAAGTGTTCTAAGAGGTAAAATACACTTTTTGGTCCTAGTACTTAAAATTCTCTGAGTTAGCATTAGGAATCAGATTTCAAAGTTAACTTCTGCTGTGAATACTTGTGCAAGTACATTTTAAATGTATGTTTGCTCATGTGGATTTGCTCATTCATTCAATTACAAAGGAGAAATATTATCAAAGCTTTCAGGAGAATAAAATATTCCTCTAAAATCTCCAGTAGGGAATAACTAGAAGAGAAAAATGCCTGCTGTATCACAAATCAATCCTGGAATATAAAAATGAGTATAACATATTGAATCATTTCAGTTTTATATGTTAAACAAAATATCTTTGATATTTAATGAGTAGGAGAAACACTGAATATGCTAAGTTTTTCTTATTATTTTTCCATTGTAATTATGTTTTAACATAAATTCATTCAGAAATCAGTGCCTCTTTGTTCCAAAGGAAAGAATCTATATAGACAGATTTACGCCAAAAATAAAAAAGAAAATTAAGAAGTTACAAAAACTACACTAAGAACTGCAGTAACTGCACCCACAAGTTTAGGTTCTTGTTGACCTCTGGTCAGGAAGGCACGGATATATTAAGATACTTACTTTATATATAGCTTGTAACATGATGTTAACTGATTAATTAAAGCTAGCTACTCTTTAGATGCTGAAGGAAACCTCTGGGAGAGTGAGGAGAACTTTTTAGAGAGTGATCAGCCTGATGACTTGTTACGTTCTGCTTGCTAAGAGAGTGTCCTCTCTGACGAGTAAACCTTCAGAGTAATGGAATAAAAGATTTTCAAGGAAAGTTTAGATCCACAGGAAACTTTTATCAATACTAAGATCAATGAGGCTGTGCAACACTTCTTTGGAAAACCTTGTTCAAGCTGTCCCATAAGGAACAGTAAATCAGATAAAAGATATGAAAATGTCAGTGAGAGGAGAAAAGATACTGCTTCAGGTAAGGCATTGTTGAGTTTAACCCAGCAGGCAGCTAAACACCACACAGCCGTTCGCTCACTCCCTGCCAGTGGGATGGGGGAGATAATCCAAAAAAAAAAAAAAGTTAAAATCTATGGGTTGAATAAAGACAGTTTAATATGACAGAAAAAGAAGGAAAAATAATAATAATAATGATAAAAGAATGTTCAAAAGAAGTGACGTACAATGAAATTGCTCACCACCTGCTGACTGATGCCCAGTCAGTCCCCAAGAAGTGGGCTGCCACCCCCCTGACCAACTCCCCCCATGTTTTTTATTCATGTGGTGGGTTGACCCTGGCTGGATGCCAGGTGCCCACCAAAGCTGCACTATCAGTCCCCTCCTCAGCTGGGCAGGGGAGAGAAAATATAACAAAATGCTTGTGGGTTGAGATAGGGACAGGGAGATCACTCAGCAATTACCATGACAGGCAAAACAGACTTGACTTGGGGAAATTAATTTAATTTATTATGAATCAAAATCAGAGTAGGATAATGAAAACCCAAAATCTTAAAAACACCTTCCCCCCGACCCCTCCCTCCTTCCCATGAACAACTCCACTCCTGATTTTCTGTCCCTCCTCCCCACCAGTGGCGCAGGGGGACAGGGGATGGGGGTTGGGGTCAGTTCATCACAAGTTGTCTCCGCTGCTCCTTCCTCCTCAGGGGGAGGACTCCTCACTCATCCCCTGCTTCAGTGTGGGGTCCATCCTACAGGAGACAGTCCTTCACAAACTTCTCCAATGTGGGTCCTTCCCAGAGGCTGCAGTTCTTCACAAACTGCTCCAACATGGGTCCGTTCCACGGGCTGCAGTCCTTCAGGAGCACACTGCTCCAGCGTGGGTCCCCCACGGGGTCACAAGTCCTGCCAGAAAACCTGGTCCAGCATGGGCTCCTCTCTCCACGGGGCCACGGATCTGCAGGTCCTGCCAGGAGCCTGCTCCAGCATGGGCTTTCCACAGGGTGACAGCCTCCTTCGGGCATCCACCTGCTCTGGTGTGGGTCGTCCTCGGTCTGCAGGTGGAGATCTGCTCCACCATGGACCTCCCTGGGCTGCAGGGGGACAGCCTTCCTCACCATGGTCTTCCTCACAGGCTGCAGGGGAATCTCTGCTCCGGCGCCTGGAGCATCTCCTCCCCTCCTGCTTCACTGACCTTGGGGTCTGCAGCGTTGTTTCTCTCACAGGTTCTCACTCTTCTCTCCAGCTGCGCTTTTCTTGTTGCGCAGCAGCTTTTTCCCCTTCCGAAATATGTTATCCCAGAGGTGCTACCAACATCACTGATGGGCTTCTTGGCCAGCAGCAGATCCGTCTTGGAGCCAGCTGACATTGGATCTGTTGGACATAGGGGAAGTTTCTAGCAGCTTCTCACAGAAGCCACCCTTGTAGCCCCCTGTTGTGATTTAACCCCAGCTGGCAACTGAGCATCATGCAGCTGCTCACTCATCTCCCTCACAGTGGGGTGGGGGAGAGAATCGGAAGGGTAAAAGTGAGAAAACTCATGGGCGGAGATAAAGACAGTTCAATAGGTAAAGCAAAAGCTGCACACACAAGCAAAGCAAACCAAGGAATTCATTCACCGCTTCCCATCGGCATGCAGGTGTTCAGCCATCTCCAGGAAAGCAGGGCTCCATCACACATAACGGTGACTTGGGAAGACAAACGCCATCACTCTGAACATCCCCTCCTTCCTTCTCCTTCCCCCAGCTTTATACACTGAGCATGACGTCATATGGTCTGGAATACCCCTTTGGTCAGTTGGGGTCAGCTGTCCCAGCTGTGTCCCCTCCCAACTTCTTGTGCCCCCCCAGCCTCCTCGCTGGTGGGGTGGTGGGAGAAGCAGAAAAGGCCTTGGCTCTGTGTAAGTGCTGCTCGGCAGGAATGAAAACATCCCTGTGTTACCAACACTGTTTTCAGCACAAATCCAAAACAGAGCCCCATACCAGCTACTGTGAAGAAAATTGACTCTATCCCAGCCAAAACCAGGACAGGCATCTAAGGTTGGTTGTTCTCAGCACTTCTGAATCTAATATTTGAGGAATGAAAGTCAAAGTAATATTTTGAGTTCAGGAAAAATCCAAACTTTTTTCTAAGCTGCAATGTTAGTGAATATACCATTCTCTTACTAGTGCTGTTCATCTGAAACCTGTATGATATATTCAGAAACAGTACCAAAGCATATCAAAACTTCCTGGACAAAAGACAAGAAGCTCTTTATTACTCTTGCTTAGGTATTTTATTTTTCAACTAATGCACACTTTTAGTTTTACTCCTCTCATATTTTCTATAACAAACTTTTCTTTAGTTTTTACTCTTTATAGCAATGCTGATTTAACACCAGTTTTGTTTTCTTTGACATAAGTGCATTCTGCTGGAAAGCACTCTTGCTATTGAAGTACAAGAATTACAACATGACAGTGTTCAATTAAAAAAATCTCTTTCTTAAATGATTTAAAAAATCTGGCCATACTACTAGGAAAAAAAAAAATAGAATGGCATTTTAAGCTAAAAATCTGTTGATTCAGGTGAGGACCTTGCCAGTTTTCTAGATCATACAGCATTAATTAATGTGAAGTGGGTCCTATTTACTGAATATTGTCACAGTTTTTTAAAAAATGCTACACAAAACCCATGCACATACACGTCTCTGGATTGGAAATGTCAGTCTTTATGCAGTAGGCGCATCTTCTTTTAATTCTCCATGAGGTTATTTATTCCTCATTTACTAATTAATGTGATATCCTCTGGCACATATAGTTTTAATGTACTAACAAAAGCTAGATATATTTGTCATATAATTGCATTTTCATTTTTGTATGGATCTCTAAGACTCAGTTACCTCTTTTGGTTTGAATGCAAATGTCTTTGAGAAGGTACAACTTAATATTCAGGAAGCATCCCTAACTGTATCAAAAGAGGAAACAGATGACTACAGTATATTGCAACAAGGTGGCCTTTATTTGCAGCAATTAGCTAGAAGCCCTTTATGAAGTGAGAATTGTGCAGCAATACTGAATAGGGAATTAAGAATCATTGGAGGCCTAAGGACCCTGTCCTCAGCAATTGCTTAATGTAGCTTAAATTGCATAATGAGAAAAAAACTGTTTTGTGTTATAAAAATGAAACAAATGTTTATTTTCTTGCTAATGTTTACTGCAGTGCTAGTATGATTTTGGTGTAAAACATTTATTTAATGATTAATGTAAGCATCTGTTCAGCTGCCTGTAAGAAAAGTTATATCAGGCAATAAGAAGCTAAACAGTTTTCTTCTGTTACTTTGAATCTGTTTTCTCTGTGATGTATGCATACACAGGCATGCCCAACAGAAAAAGTTGGAAGACAGATAAAGGAGAAGGGGCTTCTGGGGTTGAAAGTAAGTCTTATGAATTTGCTGCAATGTGAACTAGATTAAGTGATTGTACAATATGACATTTGAAAAGCAAATAAATTGGGACTAATTAAGATGAAAATTTCATGAAGAAGAAGAAAAATCTCTTCCTCTGGGTTCCATTATGGCATAGAGTTAAGGATCTTGCCCTTGTCCAGAATTTTACCATGTTTAATTTAGTATTGTTTGGCATGCTGTACTTCTAGCTTCAAGACAAAGAATGTATTTTAAGCATACTTCTTAGGAATATAGAAGACAGGTCTAAAGTGAAGGCCTTATTAACCTGCTAATTAATCGACTTGACAGCTGAAAACTGCAAAGTTTATGAGATATTTGCATATAAACCATAGATGTAGTACTGGTGAAAAGTAGAGGGAGAAGAGAGGGAGAGAGGTCTTTTCACTATCCACAGTAGTATTATGAAAATAGTTGTTCCCGTGTTTCTCTGGAATTATTAATCGTGATAGAAATAAAAAGTAGCTGTGAACATTTTAGTGTTAGCTATAACCAGCAAAAAGAACACTCCCGGGAAAAGGTTTGGAACAATTTACCAGTTTTAAATGCCTCGAATTATGAACAAGAAGTACATTAGCTTTCAATTGTACAAATTATCATTGTATTTTCCTCTGCCTTAGGGGACAGAATATCATAGTCACGCTTGATTGTAGTAACTAGCCTCCTGCTACTTGGTCCTCTCTCTATGGAACTCTTCCTGATGTTTTTATATTGTTTCTTTTGTGGCTATGTAATTCTGTTTTTTATGAGAGTTGGCCTGAAATAGAAAATTTCTCTGTGACTAAGGTTGTACGATACCAACTTTACTGTACAGTATTTGCTACATACTGAACTTTTCTTCTTTTTGCAAGACATGCAGAAAAAGGGCTGTAGTTAATGACAGTCTTGTCATTTTGCTGCCCAGCTGTGACAGCCAGGGTTAGCTGTAGGCTAAATCAGAGCCCAGAGAAACACAAGCTCTGTGGCTTTAGAAATTCTTCAATCTTGCAGTGCCTCTTACCGGTACTATGGTTGTTTCAGCAGTTTCTGGGTTCCGTCAAATCCCCAGCAAGTTGTTGAAATTTTGAAGGCGTCATATTGTTGATAAAAGGCAAAAGGTCTGCTGCAGCATGTGTTGCCTGCTGGGATGTCAAACTAACTGCTTGTCCAAGCCTGTGAGGCTTTGCTTGTTGAATCATAGCATGAAAAAGAAAAAAACCCTGGCTGCTAAAGACTTTTCCCTTTGTTTTATTCTTAGAAATGTGAAGGACTTACAAGAATTTTTAAATAGCTTAGATATTACTTTCCACCATGATCCCTGCCACACAGTTTTTGCAATTACTAAATTTATGTCCACATTACAACAGTAAAGTCTGCTGGAAAAAAAGGCAGCTGAATCACAGCATCAGATTCAAACTTTTTTGGAGTTGAATATATGGCTAGACTAGTTAATGGAGTGTATGAAAATCTAGCTATAACCATGGTTACTAAGAAAGATTAAAAGATGTTAGAAAAACTGCAGACATGTTGAAATGTTTAACATCAATATGACAGAGAGTTAAAGAAAACAGGGATGAAAAAGCATCAGGAATTAGCCTGGTTCATCTTTTTATCCATGATTAAGCCACACTAAAGGAAACATAAAACCAGTGCTACTGTTGGACATATCCATAGCTCGAAGAAAATGATACCATACATCCGACTCCAATTCCTCCAAGTGTTGTCCTCCATTTGAAGGGCATATGTCAGTTTCAAGAAAGGAGTCACACAACAACTGCAAACCAATCCATGGACCTCTGGTGACCAAGTAAGACCTCTCAGGTCTAGGTTTAGAGCCTGAATGGTAATCAGTTAGTAATTACGGTATGTATATATACACCTGTTGAGGACTGAGCCATATACCCCATATAATCTTTTTAGTAATGGATATGAATCCTAAGAATAAAAAATCCAAATCTTACCTTTCTGGGCTTAAATGAGTAGGAAACTGTGTTCTACTGCATGAATGAAGACTAAAAAAAGCCCCCCAAAACAATGCCAAACACACTACATAATTATTTGGTTGTGAACAGATACTACCTTTTTTTTTTTTTTTTTCTTTTTTAAATAACTGAAAGTCTAGCCAGTCATTATCAGTCTTACATTATTGTACTGGACAGCAAAAAATGTCATTTGAGAACTCCATAATAATTAACTGTATGACTAAAAGTACTCTTCTGATAAATGATATAGTAGTCTTATTTCTTTATAATACATAGGCTGAGTATTCATTCCAACAGCTTCACCTAGACAAAGATATGCGTTATAAAGTGTCATGGTTTAACCCCAGCCAGCAACTAAGTACCACGCAGCCGCTCACTCACTCCCCCCCATCCAGTGGGATGGGGGAGAAAATTGGGAAGAAGAAGTAAAACTCGTGGATTGAGAGAAGAACGGTTTAATAGAACAGAAAAGAAGAAACTAATAATGATAACACTAATAAAATGACAACAGTAGTAATAAAAGGATTGGAATGTACAAATGATGCGCAGGGCAATCGCTCACCACCCGCCGACCGACACCCAGCCAGTCCTCGAGCGGCGATTCCCTGCCCCCACTTCCCAGTTCCTATACTGGATGAGACGCCCCATGGTATGGAATACACCACTGGCCACTTTGGGTCAGCTGTCCTGGTTGTGTCCTGTGCCAACTTCTTGTGCCCTGGCTGCGCATGAGAAGCTGAAAAAGCCTTGACTATAGTCTAAACACTACTGAGCAACAACTGAAAACATCAGTGTTATCAACATTCTTCACATACTGAACACAAAACATAGCACTGCACCAGCTACTAGGAAGACAGTTAACTCTATCCCAGCTGAAACCAGGACATAAAGGTATACAATTAAGATTTACAAGTGCTCCACAGATCTTGTCCCTTTTTGCATTTTCCACGGCAAATTTCAAGTGCAGCATATCTTCTGATTTTATAAACATGTAATATTTGCACTTGAATAAAATAATTTAGCAAATTCATGCTAGGAAGAGAATGAGTATCTAGTGTTCAGTGTAAGCTACTGGATGGCATAGACCTGTTAGACTAGTTTCTGCTGCTGAATTTGCAAAAAGACTGGATTGCTTATGCTGTCCTGTCTGCTAATGTACTCGGTAGATCAATTCACCCACCTAAACTTCATATAGGGATCACTGCTGAAATGCCCTGTAAATTAAATCTCCAGATTTGCTAATTCTCGGCAAGCCATCAATTTTGGCTGGCTTTTTTTTCAGTTGAGAAGGTCAATTAGGTTCGAAAGCACAATATTGCTTTCAAAGTTTAAAATATGAAAACATCCGTTTTAATGGTAACAGTAGGTGGGACCAGTGCATGTCCTATGAACTACATATACAAAATTAATACTGTAAGTTCATTCTGCTAACAGGGAATGTATCAAAGGAGCAGCAGCCTTTTAATTCTAGTGGTGTTCCCTGGTGGGGATCTGCTTATCTGTAGCTCAGCCAGTTCCCAAAAGATTGAAGCCAAGCAAAGTTCTATTTGGATGAAAGCTGGAAAAAGAGAGATTAAGAGGACTGAAGTATTTTTCTTTTTAGCTTGGTTTCATGTTGCAATGACAAGCTGGCTGGTAAAAGGAGTCAGAAAATACAAGCCTATAGATAAGTACAAACAACAGTTCAGTAAATCCGAGTGTAAACATTAGAAAGTCACACTGACTTGCAGCATCAAGCAAAATGTGTGTTTCTGGGGTGTTACTGGGTAGATTTATATACTGTAGCAAGCACACTCTGTAGGGCTGTTTATACATCTTTATAAATAGTGCTGCAAATGTCCTGGTTCAGGAGGGAATAGTCTAATTATACCTTGCAGGACATAGAGAAGGCAAATGGACAAACATAATTTTGGAAAGGCAGACATATTCGGTGATAGAAGAGTCTACTTTACACAAGGAGTTGGGATTCTTCTGCTTTTACCTCTGATTAATCTTCCACATCTTCTAAGACCTCTATATCCAGAATATATACAACTCTGTACCTTTCCACTGGCAAAGAGTTTGTGTATCTCTGCAGATCAAGTTTTTGTACTTTGGGAGATCACAGAAAATGGTACTTAGCAAGAAAATGAATGATTCGGAGAAAAGCTAACTTTCTGAGATACCGGCCTTTACAATGGTTTCTCTAGAGGAAAAAAAGATAAAACCAGAGTGTACTATAAAACCAGACTATATCTTTCACACTATTTCCCTGTTGTCTAATCCTGACCATGAACTCAGAGAACCAGAATTGTGCGATATTGCTCATCAGATTTAGGAAATTAGATGGCCCTATCTTACATGTTCAAACAGATATTTCCCAATTTGCTACTAGCACCTTCTTGAAAAACTTCTTGAAATCCCAATAGTTCTAAGTACAAACATTAACTACGAAGACAAGGATGTGATTGTTTGTAGTGTAACATAGATTATTTTCAAGTGAAATTTGTTTTGGTCTGAAATGTTATTGTATCTAGGCTAGTTTTAGGCTTTATTCAACTACATTGTGGTCTATTACAAGCTAGCAGATGTTTTTATCTACTCTCACCTTTCTGTGCTTTCTCAAGGTGTCTGCCTGTATGCTAACCTTTCTCCTAAACTACTAAGATCTCCTGTCTCTACTTTTCACCTACTGATCATGAAGGAAACTGATAAGCTGACAGTGGCCACTTGTAAGAGGACTGATAGAGAGAAAGAATTAACTACTAATATAAAAAAGGTGTTTGCTGTTTCCTGTTTATCTCAGTGAAGTGATATCTATCAGCAAGAATTGCTCCAGATGATAAAATCCTCTGCCATGGCCTGGCTGCTTGTTTCTTGGCTGTTTTATTTCCTGTAATTCTAAGCTGATAGCTGGAAAATGAAGCAAATTCTACTTTCTGCCTAATCTGAGAGAAAACTGATCTCCAAGATGATGCTGTGGAAAGCAGAAGAACGTGGTACGTTCCTGCGAAGCCATTACATTATTGCTAATCTGCATTTAATGACTTTGGTATTTTTTCTGACTGTAGTATAAGCTGTTAGTTTTCTTACCAGAGGATCATGGTGTGCACCATGCTGAGGAAGCCCACGTACTGCTCATCGACCATTCCTTTCCCTTTTGATGTGCTTTGATTTCCAGAAACAAACCAAGTAGCTGTCAAGCTATTCTTTGATTTTATGCTGTCTCCCAGGCTGGCTCGCTGTTTTTCAGAGTGAATTTCAAGACAGATGGGTTTGGGAAAAGCATTGGTGTGGAAAGCAGGGCATCAGAGACTGCTGTATTTTAATTTATAGTGATTTTTTTAATCCAGATTTGTAAATTTAAAGAGCTCTTTTCCATCACATAATTAGATTATGGAAGCTGAAGACTCTAGTTGATTTTTGTGGTTGTTACCCATGCTTCACAGAATTGTATAGAAAGAATTGTGTGTAGTGATGGAGGTTCCTTAAAGTCACCAGCTCTTTGAGGGTCTCTCTCCTGTTTCTGTAGTGACAGCGCAGTGCTTGGCCAACACACCAACACCTAGGTAGACCTGTAGCTTACTGGCTATTATTCCTGTTGCTTAAGCCTGAGAACCTCTATGCTTATTGGTTTTGAGTATTTCTGTCTTGGAAATCAGTTGGATACTTCTGGTTTTTTTATTTGTTTGTTTTGGTTTTTAAGTTAAAGTATTAGGAGGTAAAGCTTCTTATAAGATGAACCCAATAAAACCAGGTATGTTTAGAAAGTAAAACAATATGTTTACATATGATAACATTCAGTTTTCTGGAGAAGCCTCCTGACAGTCCTACCAATGTCAAACTTCATATTTTAATTTCTTAGTAATAGCAATCTACTTATGGACTGAGGAATAATAGATGAAAGACTATTTGTGGTCTTAACAATATATTAGTGTAAGCAGTTCAGAACCAGAAAATATTAAGCAGTGGTTCTAGAGATATGTGTTAACCTCATTTTAAGCAGCTGGTATCAGCACTGAAGAAATTGAACCAGTGTCAGTTACTTGCTTTCAGACTGGAAAGGAAAAAGACAACAGTGACTCTGTGGAGAGGGTGTTTGTACAGAAGAACTACCTTTTTATTTATTTATTTCCTCTTTCCAAGATAATTTCTTCATATTGTTCTTTTAATATACTCCTTTCATTCTTCATCTCTTGCCCTGATGCAATGGTTATCAGTTACAAGCAATCATATTGTCGTAGTTGCAACTGATTTTACTAGATCAGTTATTTCAGTGACACTAACCATCACTATTTATGGTAAATCTGTCAACTATTAAAGGTAAAAGAATGCTTCTGGTATTCTTAGTGATAAAGGTAATAAGTTTCAGAGTAAGAAGTTATAAATATTTTATTCACATGCAATGGTTAGCCCTCGAATTTTCTTGTTGAGTTAGAAAAGTTTCATTAATCCTTATCAGTTGCGCATCATGTCAGTGAATACACTTTGTCTTGCGGTGATGCACAAATTCAGTCTCTGAAAAGTGCCACCCTAAGTAGTCCCAGAGTTAAGTCTTGTAAATCAAAATAGATGTTTGTTGGGATGAAATCGCAATGACCAAAATTCAGTCTTGGCACACGGCAACACTGCTGTTGAATCATAATTGTGGCCACATTGGTCCACAGTGTGTGGCCAGATGATGGTGACATGGCATGCAATAAAGAACTGGAAGACTGCACTGCTGTCATAAGCAAAAGTTTGGTTTCAAAGCTGTATAGAATTAATGAAGGGAATGTTGAACTGCTTGCTTGATAGTGATACAAAGGCACTCCATTAAGAAGAAAAAAAAAATGGGGGGAGGGGGGGAGGTGGCGAGCAGCAAGTTAGTGTATTTGAGACTCTAGTGACAAAAACCAAGCCACAACATGGAAGATCACATTGGAGACGTCAATAGCTCACATAAGTTGATGATAACCAGTACCTCCGAACAGTAACATTGCAGACAGTTTCAAACTAATTTTGTGTTCTAGTTTGCCTACACATCTTTTTACTCTTCCCACGAAGCTGATGAATGATGATTTGGAAGAAGGGAGATTTGCTTGGTAGCATTCTTGATTGGCCAAATTTTTCTGCTGTCTAAGCCAGTACATCTCTTAACTAACGGATCTGCTAGAGATTCTGACAGTCCAATCAAGAAAGATCAACTGCTGAGAAGAATCCACAATTTAACTAAATAAATACTGGTTCAAATATTAAACTTGACAGAGAATGCTTTTTATTTGAACTAAAGTAAAACTAGCTAATAATTGTGAACTTATGTATGAAATAATAATACAGAAACTTGGTAACTCACATATTTAAGTGACATGCTGTTCCTTCTTTGAACTGTCCTAACTTACTTGTGTAACTCAAGTTACTCAACCACCAGCTTGTACTACTGTATCCATGGATGCTCCTGCACCAATGTAATCTTGGCCAGGCCATGAAACTTCATCATACTATAAATGACAAAAATAGTTTCTTTTCAGAATATAGGCTAATGAGCTGTTACAGGTTTGTAGCACTCCTTCCAGAGGATAGCAGCTTGGAAGAGAAGGCTTGTAGCAGTCAGTCTGCCCATGCAGTCTTGGATACCTTCAGTGTTTCCTGTATGTTTTATCACTCATACCTTTGACTTTCTCATGCTTCTTTCAACAGCTATAACTACCTTTCTCTTCTTCTCACTTTTCTTTTCAACCTGTTCATTTTTGCTGTCTGACTTGCATTAATCTTCAGTCTGATCCTACCTGTTCCTTCTCTCCAACCCAGCTTGATACATTAGCATTACTATTTTCGAGGATAGAGACAGATATTCTCATAAGGGTTTTAACACCTACAAGTCTGACCTTTCAAAGTCCATATTATGTTCTGGTTTTTGCCTCTGCACACTTGTGCTGCAAAATTCAAGAGTTACATCCTTCCTGTATTCTCTCTGCTGGAAATACAACAGTGTGCAAAAATAGAATGATGGCCATGTATAGCTCTGTAAGTGGCTTATCTGTATTTGCGTATAAAACCAAAACTGCAATATATGTACATTATTTGAACAATATATTATTTGCCTATGTGCAAACTTTTTTTAGGCAAGTATAAGTGTTACAAGTTCATTTGATAAATATACCTTTCTATGGGATTTTCACTGGTAGAATAAAAGAGTTTAATTATGGTATAATGTGAACTGCTTGCACAGAAATAGAGGAAATGTTTCACTGACACTGCAACAAAGATGAGTAGAAAGAAGAATAGAGGAGTTGTACACACAAGTGCACACAAAGATTTTGTTTTCATTTAAAGCTTTTGATTTTTATTTTTTTTTTCACTTAGAAATGTGCTTTTAGTACTTTGCATTAGAAAATGGCCAAACAATACAATACCTCGTTCAGTGATTGTGTCTGTAAAGGCTTGTAAGGACTTGAAGACTTATTAACATATGAGCATAGATATACCTCCTATTGCAAGCATTTTGTAAAGCTTTTCCTTATCTTTGACTTTAAGTACTTCTCTTTGGACTGCTTTATAACAGAAACTTGTTAACTAGGTTTTTTATCGTTCTATTGCTAGAGATAGATGCTAGTAAGCTTTAAGAAAATACAATTTGTTTTTTTCAGGATATGAAACTGTCCATCTTTAAAGATATGTATACTTATGGTTCTTTATATTCCCTCATAAATAGTTATGGAAAAGTGCAGTGGAAAAAGTGGAGAAGTTTTAAAAATGTCCTACTTTACTGAAGATAAATATCTCATTAGTGAAGAACAATGTTTTTAGCTGTCAAGCCATGTTCTCGGCTGATGTAATATGTACTATTTTAGTCTCTATCTTCAGTTTTCTCTCTAGAGTTTATTCATTTCAGTTTTAGGCCTTTACAATGTTATCTTTTTGTATTATGGCCAGGGAAATGTGTATTTCAGTCCCATGCCACTTGGACTCTCTTCTGCGGGGATTTAGATACCTCTGTGCAATAAGTTAGATAGGATGATGTTGGTGCTTGAACTCTCAGTGACATTATCAGAAGTGAACGCTGTTTCTTTTGTAATGTTTCTCTCGGCCTCTGCTCAAAATATTGCTAATAGGTTAGCAGAAACTAAGCCTAGTAGTACCAATTTAAAGATGAAGGGTTTTGTTTCCTCTCTAATGTGTTCTAGTTAAGAAAAATCATGACCCTTTTTATATAGAGCTCATTTAGGGCCTCCAGCCCATCTTTTCTCACAATGTATAGCATTTTTCTAGCTTTTTTTTTTTTTTCATTGCATAGATCTTTTCTTGTTTTCTTTTCTTTCCTACTGGAAACTTGATCATGCAGCTGACACAGTTTATAGTGAATCAAAACACTGTGTGTAAACTTGTGAATCCTAAATTCATAGATTGGTATCACTGTATTCTAGTTTGTGTAACTGTAAAGTCCTGAGTAGCCAAGATACCCCACTAGGACTTGTGTAGGTTCTAACATCCCTATGGCGGGTATTGCTGTTCAGGTTTACAGGTAGCGAAGTTGGCTTTATCCTCTTCATAGTCTGAGGTCAATGTAAATAAAATAATAAAAAACCCCAAACATTTGAATCTGAACACTTTTGTATTTTGGGTAAGAACTGGATGCACAGCACAGGTTTACACCTAGTTCTTGTCTCAGTAATGAATGATAAGAAACAGCTTTCACATTGCAAAATATTTACAAACAGAAAAGGAACTTGAGTAAAACATATTAAAAAAAAAAAAGTCTGTCATGTAATCCAAACAAGACAAAAGACAAGAAACAAACCACTTTAAATAACTTTTGCAATAATAAAATAAGCTTATGTGGAAAGGGCCATTCTGAAATACTTGCTACTTACTGCCTTTTTTTGTGGTCATAAGATTTAAAATCAATTTTCCTTATTATCCTATTTTGAAAAGCTTATAGTAGGTAAATTTGCTTGATGAATTAAAATACAGATGTATTAGCAATGAACAAGTTCACTTGTTTTCACTTGAAGTGGGAGTGACAGTGTTTTGTGGTTTTTTTAGAGACAATATACATTGTATTTATTGATGTGTGGCTCTCCTCTGATTTTTTCAGTTGGGTTTCTCACAACTTAATGTGTCCAGTATTAATGGAATTAGCTAAAAAAATATTAGCTTTAAAACTAGGGAAAATTAAGACTATAAAGTTTATAACTGTGTATGCAAATTGGGTTAAACCACCATGATAAAAACTTCTGCAATGGTCCTAGCTTCTGAAGAGGCAAAACCAAATGTGAGAATAGATTTTTTTTTTATTTTTTTTTTTAATGCTTGTTTGTCTCTAGGTGAGATGAAAGAAATGAAATAACTAAAAATGAAGGAGCAAGTTAACCAGTTTTCAATGTTAAAATAATTTGCCCTTTTATTTTAAACTTTATTCTGAAAGGCTAGGAATGGAGTTTTGGCTGTTTCTAAACACATTTCTACTAATTAAAGGTAATTTTACTCTTTCAAAACAGAAAGATCCACTCAGATCCCCTAAGATCATAAGTAACTTATTTCATCAAAGTAAATATGAAGTCCATGTGCAAAATTTTGACACAGGAATTATAAATATTCTTTCTTCTTTTTTTCCCCAGTGCATTCACTTGGTTGTCCTGTGTGTTCAACTTTCCTTTTTATTGTTATACTGATGCTTGGTTTCATCTTGCAGAAGTTTCAATAAAATACAGAATTTGAAAAAAGACTTAGCATTGAAGCAAGCGCCTTGCCCACTTCCATTGCCATCTCCATGGCAAATCTGCTGAACAAGTTTCAGCAAAGTATGAGTTTACTCCACAGCTAGACAGTAACGATAAGAATCTGAATAAGAAACAATAGCACTTAAAATACTGAGTTATTAAATTAATTTCCCTTACTGCAGCTGCTCTCCAACATGGTAATGGGATTTTTTTTTTTTTTAAATATTAATTGGATTACAAAAAGAAAATGCATGCTGACTCTAGCTTTTTTTATTTCTTCTGGCACTCTGCATGGTCTTGGTTTCTCTTTGGAAAGATGTAGTTTGAAACTCCCTATGAAACAGAGCTGCCTATCTGAGACATCTTATATCTATTAAAATTATTCAAGCAGAGAACTGTTTTTGCTCAGCAGGATTTGAAGGGCATTGCTAGGAAAATAGAAATTTCTAAATTTATCTCATTTTATGTTGAACTGAAGCCATATGTGACAAAGATGAAAACATGCCACAGTTACTGATATCAGAGCTTTTCCTTTTGCCCTGATTGAGTTAGTTTAAGTACAGAGAAATTTACTTAATGAATCTACAGAGACAATGATTCACTTGTTTTCCTTTATTTAGATTCAGAGCAGGATGGTTTCCAAAGGCACTAGATATCCACTAATCCTAATAAAGTCAGCACAAGCTGCAGGTGTTTCATACTGCTGGAAATAGGGCCATAACGTTTTAGTGAAAAACATATAGCAAGCCTGTTTAAACAAATAAGCATAGAACAGTGTTTATCAGATTCTGACAGAGACACAGCTAGCCAAAAGTCTTATGCAGACTAGCACCACATTTTAATCAGCAATATTAATCTATCACAATTCTGTGAGCTTCAGGGAAATTACTACATTGATTACTTTTGTTTGCATCCTTTGCAAAAAGTATAAAAATTCCAGGAGAAAAATATATTCCACAGCTAAGAAATTAGAAATAAATTGCTTAAGAAATTCTGCTGGCTTCCTGCCAAGAAAAATCTTTGAGCCTTCCTATTCCATGTCTGTATTTAGCAGATGAGGTTCACTTCTTCACATCTCGGTGTTTCTGTTCATGGCATGTGTTGAGTTGCATCTGTAGACATTCAAGCCAAAATAGGCTTTTCCTTTTCAGTTTACTTTGCTGTATTGATTTGGCAATGCTAAGAAGAGGGAGCATGTTCTTTGTGTACATTAACAGTACGGTTTTCTAATTTTCTCTGCACAAGGTTGTGAAGGGATTTAAGTTGCATAATGGTCTCTGCGGATAAAATAAAGACCCTCAGGTCTCAGCTGTGAATCCTCTCTTGCCTGCAATTCTGATGATGCACTTCCCTCTTGCATATTGCAGTGACTGTGAAAAGTTGATGATCCCTTTTAAAGTGAAAGCACCTCTGGTTACACACAAAGTAAGTAAATACTGTTGCTGGGCATGGGCAAAAGCAGAGTTATATTACATTTATCTTCTATCTCTGTATTCAACTGAAGGCAGGAATTCTTTTCTTTGTGAGATTTGGCAGAAAGAAGCAAACAGAGCTTCATCTTGGGCCCTCTCTCAAAGAGATAATACCATTTCATGGAGTTGCATGATACCATAGGTGTCCAGAGAAATAATCAATACCATTAAACACTGACAAATATTTTTACAGTACTTTTTACCATTAGGCTTTTTAGTTCAAAAAATGTAATGAAGCATTTCTAAGCTTTCATTATAAGTTTGCTCTCTGGCTGTTACTATATATTTTAAAAATTCAGTATTGATATAGTAACTGCATATGTGGATTGAGATGCATGTTCAACACTTGAAAATAAGACCATAAGGAATTTAATAATATTTTCTAGTTGAATAACTGCACAAGTAAGGATAAGCTTTGTATTTCCTGAGAGCTACCCTTTATTTAAAACAAAACAAAACATACCAACAACCAAAACAAAACCACCAAAAAAAACCAATGAAAACCAAACCATGAAAGCGATTCCACAATCAGTCTGTGCAATCTATTCTCTTACTTCATTGTTCTCTCTTTTAGAAATATTTTCCTAATGCCTAACCTAAGCTCAAGTATGATCCCTTTCTTTTGCTGTCTAATGTAAGCATTAACAAGAGTTTAATTCAGTTTCTTCTTGTAGCTTTCTCTGTATTTGAAGACTCTTGTGCGGTCCCTTGTCAGACTTCTCTTCAATTCCAACCTGTCCAGATAGGGACTTTCATCTTAGTGCCTGTCAGCATAGCACAGTCAGTTCCTGTGAGCTATAGCAGTGCACAAAAGAAACTATCAATATACCATTTTTTCAGCATCCTATTGTACTATTCCTACCGCCCTACTAGGTAGCATCTGAGTTAAATATATTAGTTCTGCTCTTAGTTTAAAGAGCAATGGAGTGAAAAATGAAGATAAGAGTCTTGCTTTCTCTCCTAAATTTCAACAACTTCTTTTATTCCAGGTATTTATTGAACCAAAAAGTTTGCACAGAAGTTCTGAGTTAGTTGCAACCTGATGGCAAGCTGTTACGGTGCATTTCTTCTACAGCCTGATTCTCAGATTGTTACCTAGAGACATTTTGAAGATCCGCCATGGTCCTGCCTTAAGACGGTACAAAAATATCTTCAGGTTCCTGGCATAAATAATCTGATGGGAATGTTATCACAAATAACCATATCATAACAGAACATGTGTTGATGTTTCTATGGAACTCATAGCTTTCCATCTATCTGCACAACCTTCTTAGTCTTTTGCAAGATAAAAATGATATTAACATCCTTATGTATGCTGGTCTGAGTCTGGTAATAGTAATATTTGTGAATTTGCCCCAGGAGGGAATTACCAATTTCATGGAAATATATTGTTCTTATCATGGTGGAAAGACTTGCTTTTAGTGGAGGAGAGGCTGAAGGGAAAAAGGAAAAGTGTTATAGAATTTTCTGTCCTGTCATACTAATAGGCTTTTCTCTATTTTTTATTTGTAGTTAGTGTTTTGCAGAACTTGAATACAAATTTAAGGCTCCTTTTTCTTCTTAAATGGGTAGAAACTTCTTAAATGGGTAGCACTTCTCTGGAAATGTAATTCTGTGTGCATTTTTAATCTGACTTAATACTGTTCACTTATTTGAAAAGGCCACAGCTCCAGAACTTCGGTTGGATTTCAGTGCATGGTTAACAAAAAACCAACCAACCAGAAAAAAACAAGTGACAAAGATAAGCTTGTGTTTGACCAGGTTATTCTGTTCCTTTGCTAACTATTTAAAAGCATATTGATAATCGCTGTGCAACTCTCTAGCAAATGCAGCCACTATTTGGTTTATCAGTTGAGAGTAAATAAAGAAGGAAAACTGATATTTGCCATTTTTCAGAATGGACAATATATCTCTTCCTAAATATGTCTGACTTCTTAGCAACAGTTCTCAACATGCTTGCTTGTAGGAAAAACAAGGTGTGTGCCTCATGAGGATACAACTTCCCCAGTGGCTTCAGCCTTCTCCTGGGAGGCTTTTGTTGTGCTCTTTGGTATCCTATTAATCTTAAACATTCTGGTTGCTTCTGATTTACTTATTTTTAAATAAAAATTGCACTTCTACCTCTAGTTGAAAGTAAAAAAGATACCTCAGGCAAGTGGCAGTCACAGCAGCATTTGCAGTTTACTGCTTCCAGTGACCTGACTATTGTTTGGTATGAAAAGGAAATACTGTTTTGCTCTGTCTCATTTTCTGTTTCCTAAACTGCATTTTCTATGTCGTATCCCTTCTGCTCTGCCATGATAATCTGTTGGGCTGCTGAGGAGAGCCATATATTAAGGAAACAATGAAATGAAGGGGGGGGGTGGGGAAGGGGAAAAAAAGGCAAGTGCTGCTTTGATGTTCTTTTCTGCCAGGCTTGCTGAGATAGCTGCTTCCACAGCGCAGTGCTCACAGAAGTACTCTTTGCTTATCATGGTGAAAGTAGACATGTGCCCTGGTTATCCTGTGCCTGGGCTCTCTGTGGCCCCTGCAGCTGTGAGACTGGAGGAGGGTAAGCTAGCTGCCTGGGGTGGCAGCTGTGCTAAGGCCAAAATAGAACCAAATGCTATTATCTCCTTCTGTGTTGTTACTGGGGGCATTCGTAGAGTCCCTAAGCTTTTTGAAATGAAATTGAGTAGAGGCTACTTGTTTAGGAGCTATGGCATTTCTTCCATCTCCATGCAACAAATTTCCCTTTTGACTGGAACAAATTATGTAGCTCTCACTGGAAAGAGAAATGAAAGAAATGTCAGGCCTATCATCCAAGGTGGAATTCAATTCTTACTTTTTCTATTATGTAAATGTGAAACAGAGCTATTATCTTTTTGATGGAGGCGGTACTTACAGAACATAAAGTAATACAGTTCAAGTGAAATTGCTAATGATTTTATATAGAATTACTGGTAGGGAAAATAACCTTTTTGGGAAAATATGACTTACTGAAAGATGATTCTCACCTTTAGACAGAAGTATAGTTACTCTTAGTACATACCGAAATAAATAGCTTTATATCCCTTTTGCTGAGAGTATTCACTTTTAAGCCAAATTTTTCACATTATCTAGCAGGTATCTTCTTATTTTTCCAGCATCTTTGCCTTTCCACTTCATGTCATGATTATTTGGATTTGCTGTGCTCCTAACTACAGCAATGTAACTATGTTATATACTTGAAAACATTCACTATATGCATTTAGATACTATCAAGCAGAAAAAGCCAGACTAAATCTGTACCAGGGAGTATCTACCCATTCATATTTGTCAGGCATTCTATGCAATTTTCCAAAACTTTTGATAAAAATAAGTCAGTTGGACAAATTTTGAATGCTCTCACCATTTTCATTCTTGGGGGCGGGGTGGGGTGGTGTGTGTGGAGATATGATCTAATAATAAACTATTTTCCAATACTTTCTCTGTATTTTGGCATAATCCTTGTATTGACCCAGCAGGATTATTCTGTGCTGAACTTGACTAGCAGTTTATTCTGTTTAATCGACTGTCACAAGTTAGGCATCTCATTTTCTATAAACCTGATTCATTTTCAGATCTGTCAATAAGCTCTTGTCATCTTTTTCATATATATATTTTTATATCTTGCTCTGAGAAGGTTAAAAAACACACTAGTACAAGAGAAGGTGATGGGCCTCAACTAATCCTGGAAGGGGAAGGAATTAGTTTAGTTTGGGGCAGAACCTTGACATGGAAAGCACTTAAGAGAAGAAATTTATGCACTCCCTCCGAAACTACCTATTCTGCTGAGTACATTACTTTGAAAATACTGGATTATCATTAATCTTTCTGTACACATAAATAATCAAGAAACTATGCACTTCATCCACAACCTAAACCACATTAACAGTAAATATATTAGGGCACAACCAGCACTGAAGATTAGATAACACTGAAGTACCTCAGATCTTCTGCTTTATCCTTCTCCAAATCTGCTCAGCCATTCATCCCCTTCCAGCCATGGTCCTCCAGTCTATCCTGAAGCCAAGGCTCTGGGTGAATACACCTTCATAAATCACTGCCCATTTCTTTCTGAAGCTAACTAGAGGGACAGGATTTTTGTTTTTTATCTGTAATGAAAAATGAGAATCTGATTCCTTCTTTGAGGCTATAGCATTGACAGTCAATTATCTTTTCAAGAATAGGAATTAATTTTCAGAAAATGAATGCATATACTTAAATGCGTACTTCAAAAGATGTCTAAGGAAAGTGATGAGAGGAATTGACTTCATTGTAGTGGCCAATACTTTTTTAATAAATATACTTCACTTTCAAAGGGAAATAACTGCAGGAGTTTATCTGAACTTCTTGAGGAGCAGAAGAAGGTTGAAACAAAATCATGTGTATGTGATGAACAGTGTGAATTTCTCACATTTCCTTTTTGTAAGCATGAATGGCTCCTTTCTTCTAATAACTCTGATTCTATTCATTTAGGAAATGTACAGTACCTCAAAGCAAACTTCCTTCCTTTCCAAAATACTACTTTTTTTTTTTTTCTTTTTAAAGCTGATATCCCCCTAATTTCAATCGTTTCCCCACTCAACCCTGGTTGCAAAGGGTTTTTATTTGTCTGAAATACCATATACATAATAAAAAACAAATTCCTGTCATCTCTACCTCATGCACAGAGGTCCACACTTGTCCCAAGCCTGCTATGGCTCCCTGTTTTTTGATGAAGCCATGCATGATGTTACAGTTTTCACAAGTACAGTACCTTAGAGATATAACAGTGTTATAGACTGAAAGGTGGGTGGGGGGCACAAAATCAAATACCAATGTCTGACCACCACCATAAAAACACAGCCTACCATCACGGACAGATATATAAGCTAGTCGTTTTTTATGATTACTCAGAAGAAATCCAGTATTGCAAGTCTGGACAGTTTATCATATTTTTCTTGTAAGAAACAGTTTTGCTAAACATACTGGGGGTGAAAACAGATCTCTAGTTGTATATAATGTGACCAAATACATTCCTAACCATTGTAGGTACTTTTTTTTCTTTAGAAAGAATTATTTTCCACCCTCATAACTTGTTATATGCTCGCTGCCAGCATTTTTTTTTTTTTCAAATCATGGGTAAAGACAGTATTGGTGAGCCAAATCCCCAACAAGGGAAATGGTATACGCAGTCAAAAAAAGGCTCTGTAACAATATCCTTATGCTGTAGTATTGCACAGGACCAATTTAAATCTGTATGCACTAAAGTATGTGATTGTTTATTAGGTATTGTTGGAGAGAGTATAGCTTATCCTCTGCTTTAAAGTTGAGCGGCAAAACTATGTGCTTCTATTTGCCCACAGCAGAGTGTAAAATTTTAGTGTTGTTCCATATCTCTGTGGTGCATGTAACAGAAAAATGACTAAACTGCATCCGGCTTTAGGTTGTCACACAGACTACAGGTTACAAAGGAGGCCTGGTGTTTCCGCTTAGTTAGTGTCTCTAAGCACAGATTTCTTCCTTACTTTGGTGGATACAAGGTAACATGCCTTTGAGAGTCACCTAGCATGACTGAAAAATGCATGATCCTGTGCATATCCTATTTCATAACCTATGCATAATAATTAATGTCATTTCATGTTAAGTAGGTAGGCCATTTATGAAATATGTGCATCAGATAATTGCAGTTTGAGTAATTAGATCAGGTTCGGAATTTCTGCGCTCTGTTTGCAGTGTAAGGATTAATTCAAGTACATGACAAATACTGTACTGTCAAGTACTGTCATAGGAATTAACACCTTATGTGATTCTGTAAAAACAGTTGAGAGAGTTGTAAATCTAATCAGCATACCTGCTGCAAGAATATTATCTTATTAGCCCTCTGTAACATCTTTCTGGCTGTATGTCCATACAGGAGATTAGATATGCTGTAAAGAAATTTCCGTTTATGCTCATGTGTATGATCAGAAATTCTGGTAGTGTTGGTATAATGGTAAAGTTCTGGAATTATCTTTGTTTTATATTTTTGAAAATATAATAATTAAACATGAAATAGAAATCAATGATGGCATTATTCAGTGTCTTTCTAACGAAAAAGCAGGACCTGCAAACAAATCACGGAATATTTTTTATGATTTTGTTTAGTTCCTATCCCCTCATGTTGCACTGATTTCTTATGTAGGATTCTGCTTTGGCAAAAGTATTCTAGAAAAAAAAGCATATTTTGGCAGGCTGGTTTAACTTTTTTTTTTTTTAATGGAAAAGCCAGTTTTTGTAAATGAGCTATTGCTGGGTTTGTGAATAGTCACACAGTTTTCTCTCTTGTGTAGATAGAATGGGGATTGCAGTCTGACAACCGCATCCTAGGGGAACTCCTTACTACTTGATTCTTCTCTTCTCTGTCTACTTTTGCTTGTGGTTTTCCTCTAAGTAAACCTAGGCAGATATGATCTCTTGATTCCTTTGTACACTTCATTTAAGTGAGCAAGCAGAAGCTTGCTATTGTATGTTTTACATGCATCAGAAGATTTGCCTACATTGTTCACATCACTTCCTTTACTTCAGACTTTGAAATTTCCTATGTTTTCTGCCATCATTTAATTTCAAGTGACATTAAATTTAATTCCATCTCTGAATTAAAAGGGCATGCTGAAAATGTCTTCTACTATATTAGATGTATGAGAGAGCAAGAAGTCTAAAAAGTATTTTCTTTTTAGCAGCAAGATCATAGGAAGACTAGAGGAACACCAAAAGTAAAAAGAACAGCGTATATTTTCCAGAGTTCCTTTTCTTTTCAAGGCATCTATTTATGGCTGTCCATATAAATAGGAGTTCACGTCTGTGATGAGATCACAGAAATTATCTCATTTCAAAATTTTAGTAACTCTCAAGCAAGTATTTTTAATCTAATTCCACCTAGTTTTCAAAAATGTGCCCTTGCTAGCTCAGGTAACCAGGTGTCCTACAGTTTGACAGGCACTACTCCTTTATAGCCCACCAGGCCAGCCAGCAAAGAGATCCCAGAGGCCTTGCACATAAATGTTTTAAGAATTGAGGAAGCCATGGGCATTGGCATTGCATGCACAATGAATTTGATTGTCTATGTGATATAGAATATATTTTTTTTCTGCATATGCAGTACACAGACATTGTGCATATGTACATTGGCAGCTACCTAAGGGGACTATGGCAAAATAGCAAAGTAAATGAAGATTTGCTTTGATTATGTGACAAGTTTCAATAAAATATTTCATTTCCAATTTGCATATCTCTAACCAAAACCATAAAATGAAATGCTAAACTTGGATATTTCTGTAAAAAATGTGATTTATAATGAAATTCTTAGCAGATATTCCACTGATCACAGAAAAATCTAGTAAGAGGTTGGATGAGACCAGGGTTTATTTCCTCCTTGTCTTTGGGATGAGCTTGCTTCTCTCAACTCCTAACAGTGTGTTTTAACCAGCTAGGAATATTGGCTACATGCATGGGCACATGATAAAAAAAAAAATATTGATGGGTGTCAAGGACTGGTAGCCAGATACCTAATTCTGAATGATCAGCTACCAGCCTACTATGTCCCTCTCAATTTTTTAAAATTTGTTTGTGTTTTTCCCTTTCAAATGGATCAGCAATGATAGGATGAAAGAGATATTTTCTGGAATATCCACTAGAGTCCTTGCCAAAATGTCTGTGGGAGAACTGGAAGACTTAAGCTCAAGTTCTCTTTCTTTCTGGTTCAGAGCAAGGATGTCAGTTAGGTTTTCTCATCATAAAGGGTTAACTGTTGGGTAAAGGTCAGTGAGAACATTGGCTTTATCTGTCCAGCTAGCCTTTCAGAAACTTAGTCCAAGTTAATAAATAGAAATCAAATCCATAAATAGTTTTAATATAAGAAGGAAATAGAGATTTTCTTTTATTTTTCATGAATGAAGCTAATATAGTTAGAATTATAGGCTGTCATAATATTATTTTTATAGACCCTTCACAAGAGTAAAACAATATTTTGAAATTTCACTAAATTTGCTCTTGAAGCCTTTTGTTACTTTTCACCATTTTCTTTTAATCATAAGAGGTATCCATGTTGTAATTGACCTTTTAGTCTTGTCATGGTTTAACTCCAGCTGGCAACGAAGCACCACGCAGCTGCTCACTCACCTCCCTCACAGTGGGATGGGGGAGAGAATCAGAAGGGTAAAAGTGAGAAAACTTGTGGACTGAGATAAAGACAGTTTAATAGGTAAAGCAAAAGCCATGCACACAAACAAAGCAAACCAAGGAGTTAATTCACCACTTCCCATCGGCATGCAGGTGTTCAGCCATCTCCAGGAAAGCAGGGCTCCATCACACCTAACAGTGACTTGGGAAGACAAATGCCATCACTCTGAACGTCCCCCCTTCCTTCTCCTTCCCCCAGCTTTATATACTGAGCATGACGTCATATGGTCTGGAATACCCCTTTGGTCAGTTGGGGTCAGCTGTCCCAGCTGTGTCCCCTCCCAACTTCTTGTGCCCCCCTGCAGCCTTGTCACTGGTGGGGTGGTGGGAGAAGCAGAAAAGGCCTTGGCTCTGTGTAAGTGCTGCTCGGCAGGAATGAAAACATCCCTGTGTTACCAACACTGTTTTCAGCACAAATCCAAAACAGAGCCCCATACTAGCTAGTATGAAGAAAATTAACTCTATCCCAGCCAAAACCAGCACAAACCTGAAGAAAATGTTCTTTATATGAAAATTTTATGCTCTGTTCTGTCCATATGAATACCTCAGCATTTTCTTTAATAGCACTATTATACTTGGTCACAAGTTTGCCAAAGTAAACTTATTGTGGGACACAAAAAATATTTCTGAAGAATTCGGAGCCACAGAATGTGACCATGGGCAAAATAGAACATCATCTTTCTTGTGATTAAGTATAAATGGACAAAGTAAGAAAATGCAGGAAAAAAAAACAATCTGGAGCAAAAGATAATGTCAGAATTGGTTAAAAATAAGTGACCTGTGTCAGGAAAAAAAATAACTGTGAAGGGAGGTGATAATCATGGGTTCCATGTTTCCATATGCGCACTTTTGGGTCTAAGAACAAAAATACTGGATTGTACGGTAAAGACAAAAAAAAGTTTGACATATTCTATCCTTAAAATTGCCATGGCTTTTCAAGAACCTTTTAATTCAAACTCTTCAGTGATCCTCAATACCTTTAGTTTAAGTGAATCAGACTGCTCTATATAGGCTACACAAGAATATGAAACAAGAATATGAAAAAATATAAATTGTTCATGCCTTAAAGGTAATGCCTTGCCCTTCATTTCTTAGTGTTACAAAAGTCATGCTACATCAGTTCCATACCCTTCTGCAACAAGGACATGTGGTGAGAAAATCCTGCTAATAAATTGCCGTGCAGAGAGCTAGAATTAATCTGAATATCCAAATTTGAAAGAATTTTGGTTTGCTTTTTAAGGTTTTTGTATACTATATTTATTCATAAGTTAAATACATCACACCTTAAGCTTACCATTAAAGGATATCCCATATTTACCTCTATAAAATTAATGTGATTTTTTTAAGAGTCCAATTTTCTATTCAAAATCATAATCTACCATATATAAAAAGTACTATAATATACACACCCACACATATAGATAATATAGAGGTATCCAGTACCAGTTGTATGAAATGATCTCTCTTTCACAGACAGATTTGCAGGTGTTTTCATAATCTACTTCTCCAATAGTCAACTACTGTTGTGTCTATATATTGACTCTTACTAAAGAAAAAAAGATTTTTTGTTACTGGGGTTTTTTTTCATATTATTGTTGTGTGATGCGAATGAAATTGTTTTGCATGAGGTGAAATAATCCATTTAGTTTGGGTTTGTGTACTTTTTGTTTTTACTCTACTTAAATGTAGAAATTCTAACTTTATAATGAAAAATTGAGTTAGTCAAGAAAATGTGTACTAATAAAACTTTCAAGCTTTATTATTATCATCTGTTATTTTGTTTTGATTGGTACAAAGCACATTTTCAGCAAGGAATTACTTGAAAATGGTATTATATTAGTAAACATTAAAGCTAAAACTTTTGCAACTGTTAGCTAATTAACACACCACACTTCAGTGGTGAGTGAGTTAGATAGATAGCAAAAGGGCTTAATATTGGCTTCGGTGTTCACTCTTTCTGTATCAATTTGCACCTAGAACTGATGTGGGCATAGCTTGTGTTCTCTTCCCAATCTTCAACTTTTCATTGAACATTGGTGCTTTTAATCTTGGGGGTTTTGGTTTAGTTTGGTTATAAGGGAGATTATTGCAGTCATGATCTATGAGGTTGTTCTAAAACCACTTCTTTACATTAATATTAATAACTTTGCTTATACTGTGCTAAGTATGCTGTATTGCTGAGCAGAGACTCTGAATCTCTTTCATCAGAATTGCGTTAATCTCCTTCCCTGAATTTCACTCTCTCTTGCAGACTGTTTCCTTTCTTGCTGAATGCATACAATCATAATTTCATTATTGATCTGTCCTTTGGAGAAATAAATTCTAATAAGTGGAAGAGAAAGATAGTGGGGATAGAAAATGAAGAATATGAACATGAACACTTGTTTTTGCTAACCGTTTAATGCAATTTTTGTCTATAAGTTAAATGAGCTTACTTGATTGCAATTGTAATAAGCACCCCAACTCATACAAGAATGTGAAAAAGGCCACAGGCACTTTTATGATACCTTTCTGTTATAAGGCAAAATATATGTAGTGCAGTAGCTTTTGGACTTACAGGACCAAGTAAATCTTGGCATTCATTTAAACAATAAGATATGGCAACAGGGTTACTGCTTCAAGACTGTCTTCACAGCTGGGGGTGCAGAGCTATGCATGTAAACATTTCTATAGCAACTGATTAAAAATTCCATGGAAATCTCTGATCTCGGTAACTAAAGAAAATTAACTTGTAAGTTTGAAGTGCCAGATTACATACTTCAAATATTATAGTTTTCATGCTAAATAACCTACCGACCACCTTTCAGAAAGCTTAGTCAGATTACTGCCTCCTCATTTTTACCAAGTTGTTCTCCACAGCAATTTTGTTGAAACGTGGTCATGCAGTTGTCTGATGTATCTATGTCCAAGCACAGAAATTTGAAGCTCTCTTGTCTCTCTACTAGAGGTCTTTTTCCTTGCCATGGATTTATAGAGAATTAAACAACTGCTATTTCTGACCTTTTCATGACCTGCAGCTTTCAAAGAGCCAGAGGTGTTAGGGAGAGGGGCTATTCCAGAGAGCAGGGAAAAGAACCAGAACCTGGTTTCCCTGTTTCCCCGAAACACTGAGCTAATGGCTAGGCTGCAATCACATTTCTCTCTTGTTTAGGGACAGGCTAGCTTCTCTTTTTCCTCAAAGTAGCCTACAGCCCTATGGTTAGGGTTGTTTGAAGTAAAGGAAAGGTAGACTGGAGTTCCTTCTGAAGAGCAGGGCGAACTGGTCTCCCACTTACTGAATAATTTAACCATTTGGTTTCAGTGCAAAAGGTAGCTTTTCATTCACCCTGTGTCTTCAAAAGTAACAGTTGGTTATGCTGGAATTAAGATACAGTTAGAGACATAGATGATTAATTCATTTTATCATAGGTGTCTAACTTACTCTTGAGTTAGGTGCTTAAGCTTGGGTGAATTTCAGAAATGGCAGTGGTTATTCCCAAACAGTAGGTGCAGCGCGCTGCTTGTGAGAGGCTTCCCCTTAAAGGCTTGTATTTTGCTGTTCAGTAACAGTGTTATCAAGGGCCTGACTTTGCATTTAGTTAACTCCAGCAGCTAACTTCTAGGCACTGCAATACTGTTTGTGTCAGCAACCATGTACTTTTTTGAAACAGCAGCATGTTACTACCAGTCAAATACTTAACATTGTATAACTCAGCAGAAACGTAAGTTATATGCTACAAAAGTGATCATGGTGTAAATTCAAAGTGTCCAGTTCTGTATTCATTATCAGCTTGTAATTGAAAAAATTACTGCTGAGTAAATGGGCATTTTGCCTTGAGAAAGGTGCCTCTAATTGTAGTAGCACAGTAACAGTGGTGCTAAAATACTTTCATCAGATTTCTATTCAAGTTATTTTCTTTTTTGCTGATGCAGGTTTTATTTATTTATTTAGATAGTAATATATAAATTAATGGTGGATTACTTCTTGACACAGATGGTCATTTGTGCCTCTCTCCTTGCCCCAGCCCCAGTGAAGACATAATGTGATATCATTCACTGAATCTTATTCATTTGAATTGTTGCATTTGAGTAATGTAGCAAAAGTTTGCATTAAAGTTCATAATTCAACTTGGAAAAAAAAAAGGAAAATTTAAAAATCTGCTTAACAAAAGGTAAAAAAAGTCCTAATAACTATAAAAAAAATAGAATGAGATATTTTGGATTTTTAGTATTCTTTTTTAAGCTTTTCTGCATCTTTCTTTGTTTTGATGGCTTGCTGCTACTTCAAGTTGTTCTTTATGTAAAATCTGAATACTCTTTAGTAGGTTTTTTTAGTAGACTTCGAGGACTCCTAATGGTACCTCAGAATCTTTTTTTTTTTTTTTTTTTTTTTTTTAATTTCCTGACGAATGCTCTGTTACAGTGATTATTTTCTCATTTGGTAATTGTCCAGCACATTAAATTGATATGGAGAGATGTATTGCTGTCATACTTTTAACCTGATTGCATGATTTCCGCATTTTTAATTGCTACCCCTGAGAAACTGGCCTCCTTGTAATGTATATCACGAACTTCTTTAATTTGGCAGTGACTCTCACAGCCTCTTTATCTGATTATTTAATTTCTTATTTGGTGTTATATTACTGGGTATATATATACTGCTTTTCAGAGCCCAAAAGGCTAAGAAAAGTTCCTGAGCTGATGTCTCAGAAGCTCCTGTGAGAATGCCACTACAACCTCAGCCATGCATTTCCTTTTAGTATTTTTGATAACTTTTCAGTACCAGGTAGTTTGTCTGCAGTGATAAAAAAGACTCTTAGTTACCAGGGTTATCTTGAGACTGAGAGGCCAGGAGATAACTTTCCTGTGAGGGTTTATTTTAATCTGAGTCATGAGTATAAAATGTTTGTACTCCTAGGAGGAAAGTAACCAAAGAAAAGTACAAAACAAAACAAAAACCAACCAAACAAAAAAAAGGAACTAACTGTATAGAGATTATTAAGTCTCATAAGAAGCTGGTTATTCTCTAGTTTGATCATATCTGGAATCCGATCTTACAGTGTAGACTCTTATCAAAAATCAAATCAATTTATTCTATATTTCCTTCAAGATTTTTACAGCAGATGTTTAACAGAGTATGGTACTTGCTCTCTAATGATATTTATTCTTTTTTTTTTTAAGAATGTGTAAGCCAGTGTCTTGTGTCTTAGAACGGAAACATTATTGAAATGCTTTGCTATTTTAGTCTAATGTTATTAGAAACATCCTAACTTTATGGTTCAGTTTAATCATTATGTCATAATATATTGGCTGTTGTAAAACAAAAAAGTTGTTTTAATAAAAATATGCAAATGTAAGATTGTACATTATTAATTTATAAACATACACTGAAATGACTGACCAAAACATGGATTTTGGTCTGTTAACTTTATTATAGCAGCAGGCAATGGCTATATATTTGAAACAGAAACGTGCAAAGTATCTTTGTTGATCTGTTCTTGGTAACTAAGAAAGGCTGCTCCATACTCTGAGCCACAGGATTAATTTGAACTGTTGAACTTTAAGGCTTGGATGCCTATTGGGAAAGGAAACCAGCCCTTTACCGCTGACTAGCATGACTCTGAGCTCTTCTGCAGATTTATCTTTCTTATTTAGCACTGGAGCACAGATAACCTTAAGGATCCAGCCCTGTCATATTATAAGCCATTTATGATAGATGATGACGCATTGGACCAATTCTCGAAAGGGCAAAGTAAACTGTCTGGGTGACTAGAATACTACTTAATCTTTTATAGTCTACCTTTTCATGACTGTCTGTGCATAGCAATCAGAATGGAAGAGAATTGCCAAGTCACCTGCTCCTCAGATCAGAAGGTGATTGTGGCTTTGAGCAGATATTAAGCAGCCACAGCACTGCCTGGTCAGAAAGAGCAAGTGTACTAGCCTTTTACTTCTTGAAGATCTTGGTCCTCATCAAGTGCTAGGGTTTGAAACCTGCAAGAGAATACTGTCACTTCCCTGCGGACACCACATCACAAAGTGCCTTGCCACATAGTCTGGTATCATTCATCATCACACCTCTTCAGAAGAATCCGGGAGTGGAATATCTAGACAATACAGGTAAGTGATAGAGTGCCAGCCTCAGTGACAAAAAGCATTTCTTGTACTCTGCCCTAGGAAAGGAAATTAATTTCTTCATTTTCTTGAAGTTATACCTGTAATCACTTTTGCAATTAAAACTAAAGACGTCCTCAGTCAGGAATACTGTAATGTAAAGTTTCTCCCTAAATGTGAAAAAATGCAAACTTTTATGGAGCTGTTACCTATTTAATTTCTCTTAGAAAAATAAAGAATTATGTGGGTGCTTTGAAATGCTAAGAATGAACATAGAGCTTTGGAAGAGCAATACTGTAGTTTCTGTGGAATAAAAACACATACCATGTTTACTTCAGACTGTAATTGGATCCTAAAGATTATGGCTACTTCAGTGTGATTGTCTTGCATAAATAGACTCTCTTCTTCAAGAGTATCTGAGGGCAGCAAGACCAGAAGATGAACTGACTAAAAAAATTATTAAATTATATGGCCTGCCTAGGCCATAAGACTTTTGCCTGGATCATCAGCCAACAACTGTTCAGAAAAGGTAGTCTTAATGAAATCTCTCACCAAATTCTGGGACTGCCTAGTCCATTGATTCACTTTCTTTTGTGAATCAGATTTGTCACTCAAATATTTGAGTGGCAGTAAAGCAGAATACTTTTTATAAAGGAAGCAAGTAATAAAATGTTCTGTAATTCTTTGAACTATATAGTGGCATTCTGGATATTTCACAATGTGTTCATTGCCCAGTAAGAAACTTTGCTCTACTATAAATTCTAAAATCTGTTAGTTTGGGGTTTATTGCAAGTGAAGTTTATAAATGACATCCACTAGCACTAAACAGGAAAGATGACAGCAAGTATTAGGCCTTGGAGCTGCTGTCTATGCTACAAAACAGCCATAATCCAGAACCTGGACTGGACCTAATTCTATTTCTTTAGTGTTAAATACTTTGCCACACTCGCCATCCAAACTCTCCTCAGATCTATGCAATTAAACTCTTTCATACTTGTATAATGTCTTTTGATACTTAAGTGTTTTTTGCCAAAATAGCTATCTTATCAAGGTATCTTCCCCAAATTAATTCTTCATGAGTATAGCATAATCCAGCTAAATTTTATTAACTAACACATTTCCAGATTCCAGCATAACTCGTATTTAATACCATGAATGATACTACGATCTCCTTCCTCTTTCTTTCTAGTGATTAAACACGAGTGCTTTTGAAGCCTGGCATGTTCAGGCTTTTTCTATTCCCCAACTCCAACCCACGTTCCCCCCACATCTTCTATCTCCTTGAGTGAGCTCAAGAGACCAAGAACTGAGTGAGAAATTTTCTAATCTGAATGGGACAGCCTGCTTGGCAAACTTGATTTCTTTGGGAATGGGGCACATATTGTGAAATAAGAGTTTATTATGTGAAATACTGTTATAGGCTTTCAAGTAGGCTTCAGTGGTTGCTCTCTTCCAGGCAATAAAAATGTTTATCTTATGTTTACAATTTCCTGAATTGTTTAAGGGGTAATAAAAAATGAATGGAAAATCTTAAAATAAGGTGTCTCATCTCACCTACTTAACAAGCTTTCTAAAAAAAGATACGGATCAGAAGTTATACATGTCATAAAACAATAAAATCTATTTTATATCTAAAATGAAGGGCATTCAACAAATCCTGTTTCTGCAATATGAATTATATGATCAATTAGTTACTTTGGCAAGTATGTGATTTTAACTAATATGTTTATTGACTTAGTGAATTAAAAGGAAATTCTGAAGCCAAGTTTGGACCTTGCAAAATGCCAAGATTTCAGTTCATCAGTAACACTGTAGATG
The DNA here is from genome assembly GCF_964188355.1 of Buteo buteo. Taxonomy (NCBI): domain Eukaryota; kingdom Metazoa; phylum Chordata; class Aves; order Accipitriformes; family Accipitridae; genus Buteo; species Buteo buteo. Next base: position 32,577,245 of record NC_134171.1, on the reverse strand, counting down.
TTCTGATCTGTTCAAATGCTTAACTATCTTACTTGATGAAACTACATTTCTCAATATTGTGAAGCTCAGACATTCTGGAGAAAACAGCTCCCTCTGAAAAAGTAAACTGAAAAAAGAGGTGTTGGAGACCCTATTGCAGTTAACATATTGGCTCTTGTCTGCATGAATGATCTGGTGTCCAGGAACTGTTTTCTATGCTTTAGCTGTCCCTTCAGTGGGGGCAATAAGAGGGTCTCTCTAATCTTTGTGTCTAGAGCTTCTTACCAATGTCAAATTTGGTTGAAGCTGGACAATGACTTTAAAAATTGTAAGGTTGTTTTTTTGGTTTTGTGTGTTTTTTGGTTTTGTGTGTTTTTTGGTTTTGTGTGTTTTTTGGTTTTGTGTGTTTTTTGGTTTTGTGTGTTTTTTGGTTTTGTGTGTTTTTTGGTTTTGTGTGTTTTTTGGTTTTTTTTTAAGCAGCTAGAGTACAGCTAGAGAAAGGACTTGGCACATCACTTACTATCACTTCCTTAGGAAACAAAGCTAAGAAACATCCTTGTACATTCTAAATATAAGCAGTAGGAAGCTACAGGAAAAGGTGAAGACAGCTTTTTTATCAGTATTTCCTCACTAGTATTTCTTGGAGAAAATACAGCATATGTGTGCAGCAATAGCCATGTCAGAGAGAATTATTTTCCATTAACTGTAATAAAAGGGCTTCAGAAGTCTGAATTAATAAAATGTAGCCCTAAGTATGTATGTATTCTGTGTCTGGTCACTTTGATTATGCACCTATGCTTTATTTTTTTAACACTGGCAAATTAGTCTCATGCACTAATTCCAAACGTAGCAAATAGCTGAATTCTTAAATACTTTATTTCTTTTTAGATAAGCATTTTGGAAGAGTTGTTCATTACGATGCATGGTATGAATGCTGTGAAGCATTTTGTTTAACGGAAAATACTATGACCGTCTGGGTATGCCTCAAAACACAATGCAAGTGAAAAAGAGTTCTATTGTTTCTACATTCTATTGCATCCATTTTCACTTGCTAATTAATATTGATTTGTATTTATGTTTGCATTTTCTACAGTAGCAGTGCATAATTTATACTAGCTTTCTATATGTATGATAGCAATCTAGAGATAATCTTACACGTTTGACTTGTTTTACAGTACCAACATCAATATGCATACTTTTAAATCAAAGATTGTTTTGCATGAAGCTGCATGTGGAAATGAGAGTAAAAGCAATATATGACAAAAACCTGATTTCAAAGTCTGTAAGTGGACAACACAGGTTTAAAAGAAACACCTATGTTTTTGATTTTGAACAATTTTCTAATTATTACATGCTATATTTATAACTTTGGGGATTTCTATAAGTCTTATGAAGTCTTAGAACTCCCATAAAAATAATTATAAATAGTAGGTAAGGTAATATTGAAAAGATGAGGAGTATCTTGTTAACGTAACAATTCAAAATTTTGGATAATGTGCATGGGGAATTTAGCTCATATGGCTATCAAGATACTTAAAATGTATTTTAATATTTGATTAAAAGTATTTTGTTTCGTTGCTTAGAATTATGTTTTAAGTACCCTTTTCACTAATATAAACAGATGACCTAGATGCATCTGTACCTGTGACAATTACCTTCTGCTTGGTCATATAAATAGTTAAAAGAAACTTAAGAGAAACTTAAAAGAATAGAGAAATAGGAAAGGCACAAAAATATTTCCCAAACATGCACTTTATTATTTGAAAGTACTTTATATGTAGCTAGAAAGATGGGTAGGTGTGTTGCTTTCATAGAAATAAAGCAAGCTAAAAAGTAGATACTGGTCTGTACAAAATTGTTCATACAGTGTTTTCAGCTTGTAAATGTTAGAACTGAAAAACTGGGAACTATTCATCACAGCATATAATTTTGCTTTAGTTTCCATCAATATTGCCATCACCCAAGGAAGCTGTGACAGAACTTTAACCTCAGACTTCTAGTCCCCCAAAAGCTTTTTATTAAAACTGAGAGTAATCTCAAACTTCTGAAGCTGCATTTGTTATAATTTGTCCAGATAAATTCCTGGTAAGATTTGTTCCAATGTGACTCAAACTGACTTGTGCTCACATCTGATTTCTCTTCCAAAGTAAAGTAAGAATTTGCGATGTTTTACACAGATTACAAAATATGTATTGTGATTAACAGAAATCTCTACTTCAATTTTCATTTGGAAATGCATTTGCATTGAACACATTACCCATGCATGCTTATTTGAGTAACTGAAACTGGTCTTGAAGTGGCAATGATGCTTCTACTTTGTAATTTTATTCTGAAGAATATGGGTATGTGGGTATGTATGTCGCTGTACTTCTGCAGATGTACCTTACTTAGCTTAGATTCCACCAATCTGAAGTAATGCTAATGTCACAGAGCTCTGTGCGTGATGAGAACTACCTTAAGTTTTACAACCCATGCTAGAATTACTGTTGTTGCTACAAGGATCCGAGTCAGGTAGTTAGAGCTAGCCTGAATATGTCTGTAGGATTCGCCCCAATAATTTATCTTTTCTTTGTCATAGGATAGCCTTGGTATCCAAGATGATTAATTTTTATTGGTTGTATGTTTTTGATATCAGAAGTCTTCAGTATAGATATCATCCTTGCTAATGACAGACTTTGCTTTGTTTCTGCTCGTTTCCTATTGTTTACCATAAATGCACTCCTCTTGTCTCATCTGGAATAATCAAACATATATATTTAATTTCTGAACAAGGAAAGGGAAAGAATAGTTCTGATGCCAATCAGTGTTTTTAAAGAAAAAGAATGTTTTGGAAAAAAGGTTAACTTCCTTTAAGTAACCTGTTTTTCATTGTTTCTTACAGTTTCTTACTCACTTTTCAAAGTACACTTTTCTATTACGCTCTTTATAAAATATTAGCACATTTTCTCATTTGTAGGGCTTCCAAATACTTTTGTATGTCATGTTACTAGTTCTCAGCATTTGCCAGTGCCAAGAATGAATTCTCTGAGACATAATATCATACAGATATAAGGAGGTCCAGAATGCATGTATTCAGTGACCATCTGTCACTATGTGCACAGCAAGCTTGACCCCTGCCCAGCTGAGGTTCTTCCCAGGAGGACTGGGAATTGTGGCCTGGCAGTAAAATTAGACTGTCTGGCTGGTGCAGAAGATGAGGAAGGGAATGGGCACCAAACTGTTCAAAGCTCAGGGACTTTGATGACTTGTGGTGGAGCTAGTACGTGTTTTGTTCATGACTGACAAAATAAAAGTGAGGTTTGTTTGTTTTCTCTTTTTTCTCTGACCTGTTGATATGACAGGCTATATGAAATGAAGGAAGTCTCCAATCATTTCTATAGTTCTCTTCCACTAACCTTTTCATGGTTCTGTGTCCAACCTGTAAGCTTCTTCATTAGTAGAACTGTAACAGGGGTACATATACTAATTGAGACTATTATAAGATTCAAATATAAACTTCATCTCAAATTAAGATCAAATGCATGAATGTTCCATGTGTGGTTTATATGAAAAAAAAGCTAAAGTACCCGAATACCATTTTCATGAAAATTAGTAATTTCCAGCCAAGAGGTGAAAAAAAAAAAAAAAAAAAAAAAAGCGCAAGTCTGACACCTTTTTTTCTTTAAAAAAACCCCAAACACCTGCCCAATTATCCAAAATTTAAATTAAAGATTGCTGGAATGTGTATTCATTATATTGCTAGTATGTTTTAAGCAGCATAGTAAGGACAATTTGAGGTAAGCTTGTTTATGGTATGCAACATTTAACTCTTCTTGAGCATTCCATTCTGAGGAAATAATTAAAAAAAAAAAAAAAAGACAATACTATAAGTTCAGCCATTAGGACAAGTAAGGGAACTGTTCTTATTTTACTCAGGTCAGCTCTTCATAACAAATAATTCACCACATATATTTGCCAGTTATTTGATTTCATAGTTCAGAGACTAGAATTATATAAAAACATCAGTCTTTCTCAGTTTGTGTGAAATGAGAACTTCAGTATAGGATGTTAAAGCAGAATTTCATCTTTATTCAGTCCAAACAACAATTTGGAAATAAGGAATATTTCCTGTATTGTCTGAGACAGAGAGAGATACAGAAACCAATGTCACTAATATTGTGATGGATGCATGTAGCCCTGGAGACTTTATGTTGGTAACCTTCTTCCTAGCTGGTCATAACAGTAATAGTGTAAGACTAGTGATGTGGCAAACTATGGGGTACATATGAAAAAATATGTAAAAAGTTGTGCATCAGTTTTTGGAACACAACAGTTTGTGTGTATCGTTCATAGCTGTGATTGTAAGAGATTGTGCAAATTGTGCACTCATTTACAGTCTTAGCCATTTGTATTCAACTGAACTGCACTTGAACAGAGTTTAAAACCAAAAATGGAACTGAAAGTTTAGGAAGCAAGTATGAGTCAAATAAAGGATCCTCTTTATTCCGTTCCACTCATCTGTTAGAACTGGCTATATATATTTCATTGCACAGGGGTCAACTGTTGTATATGATGTTATTTCAGCAGTGAAAACAATCATACTAATGGCAGCACTACTGTCCAGGTTCATTAGTCTGCTGCTATCATGTCTGTCTGAAGACCTCAGCTCTGGGAGTTAAAAAGCACAATTTTTAATTTTTTTTTTCTTCTTATTAGCTAGTAGGTGTATTGTTTTAAATATTGCTGCCTTGTTTCCAGTTCTCTGCACACACAGTATTTGCAGGTGCAAGGGAAACACAGAAGGACACTACTGAATGTTTTAAAAAAAACCAACAAGTTTAGCTTGATTTCATTTTGTTCTGATTTTCTAGATAGCTGGGTCCCAAGTTTGAATTTAACACTGCTCAATAGATTGTTCCTTAGGCTTAAAAAATATACTCTGTTGCAGAGCTGAAGACCATACTTTCCAAGTATTAGAAGTGTATTTTCCCCTATAATCAGCAAAAAATATATATAGAAAATGAAAACTTACCAGTGGTGATAAATGAAATAAATAGAGAAGAAAACCGTGACTGTTATGTCTTTCCAAGCTTCAGAATTGTTTCACCAAAAGTTTAGAAGAATATGTACTTCAGAGCATGAAATACTGACTAAAAGGTAGCTAAAAGGACCGTCTTTTGTATGCCAAGGGCATTTCTCCCTGATGACTACAGACTACTCACAAGCTATTACACAGAGGTAAACAGACAGTTGAAATGAATAAATCTAAGCCATACACTGCCTGAATTGGGAAACTGGGGAGAAAACCCAATGCCTTGAATTCCCCCAGTACATACCAGTGTAGATCACAGGATTAATTCTAACATTAAAGGAAATATTTCAGTGGGTTTCTTAGAAGAAAATAGAAAGTCTGTACATAATTTAACTGTGCATTTTTGGAAATGGAAACACTTAGCCACATCCAAGCATCTGGCATCAACATCTCCTTGAAGAGAGAAGAAGCTGAATATGTCTATTAAATGTGAGAACAAATTATCTTTTTTGCCAAAAGCAGTACAAATCATCAGTGCCAAGGCAAAGTGCTTTCAAAAGTTTGGCAGGAGTACACTAAGACTCATTTTAATCAGCTATAAGGAGAAAGGAAAAATGTCAACCTGTTATTTCATGTTAATATTTGCTCACACTAGCTAAAAAACCCCCACCAAACAAAACCCCCACATGCTTAAAAAAAGTTTAATTGATTAAACTGTGTTGTAATTTGTCACAAAGCTGTTTCCTTTTATTCTAATTTTGATAGCAATTCTTGGAAAGCAATGTTGATATTGGCTGCCAACAGACAATGCTTTGCACTCCTATCACTCCTAGTACCTGATGAAGTCCTTCACCTCTATCTCCATTTGCAGTGGTTTGTAAGGTAAGCATCTTCAGGAACTAACTGTTCTAAGAGCTACTAAAGTTTACTATGGCTGAAATGCACAGCACATTATCCATGCCTCAACAAATACATTTAGATATAGATAAGTGCATATGTTTCTAACTGGAATGGGACATTTTAATACTCTTTCTGTATGTTTGAACTTACAAAGATAAACAGCTGCTACAGAATAGACCAAAAGAACCAAGTTGCGGGACACAGAGACGTTTCTATGTGAGAGTCTGAGGCTCAGTGGATCATGAGAGTATTGGTAAGGAAGGGGGAGAAGGAGTAGGTCAGTGCTCACAAAATAAAATATTACTATACCAAGGAAAAGTATCTGAATCTTTCTCTTGTCTCCTGTTTCTAAACAAGCTGAGAAAGACATGCTCAGGAAAACAACTATTGCACCCCACTGAAAATCATAAATTATTGTATGCATGTGACACGTTCAGCTTTCCAGTGCCTTCCTCTGACAAAAATCCAACACTGATAATGAAATTTTCTTCATTTTTACTTTTAACTGTTTACTCTGACCATATATGAATATTCAACTATATCACTTCACTAACAGGTTTAATATAGCCAAAACATTCAATATAACTTCACAATTTATATTGTTTCTAACAAAGTTTCATTTCTCACATTCCAAAACAGTTCTAGAAATATCACTAGGTCTGCACTGAAGTAGTTCAATTACTCCCAGGTAAGGCCTGAGGAAACCTATTTAAAAAAAAAAAAACAACAAACAACAAAACACCAAAACCAAAAAACCCCACAACAACCAAAAAAACAAAAGCCAAAAACCAAGAAAACCCCCAACCCACTCCCCCCCCCCCCCTTAGTTGTGGTACTTCACAGCTTCAGTATAAAAATTCTAAGGAGCTATTTAGGTAAAGAGATAGTAATGTCTTCATCTCACAGCTTGAAAAGTAAAACAGATGAAATTATTTCTTTGCTGTACTGCTTTGGAGAACTGAAAAAAATGTATCTGAATTTCAGTAATGCACTCAGGCATTTAACCACTAATTCTCATGATATCTGACTATTTTATTTTTTTCATATATCTTCTCTTTTACTAAGTCTAGAATACTTCTAATTTGCTCTAGAATTTCACATTATTTTAAAGACAGTCTTGAATATTTTGCTAATCTGTGCACTCCTATGGGATACATTGATGCTTCAGAATGAATAATATTTTACTATTAAAAGAAAGGGGAAATAGGTTTCACAAGAAAAATTAATTCCAGCCGTAAATGAAATATGCATGTTTGTTGGTCTTATTCGTCTTAATTTAGAATTTGTAGGTTTTTATTTTGGGCTATTTATTTTTGCTTAGCATGTTTTCACTTTCTCATTGTTTTCACCAATTCCTTTATTAACTGTTTTTATCATTTGTTTTCATTGCTTAGATTGTACATAACTGTATGCAATGCCATGAAAGGTCTCATGTCATCTTTCCATTTATACAACAGTCTTCATGCTATCTTTGATGAATAATATAGTTCGTGTCTGAAGCTCCCGAGGATAATGGGAATATTTATCTTGCACGCCTTTAATTAAGTATGAAGTAGTAGCCTTATGGAAGTATTCATAGTAGTTCCAGTATTTAAGGTGAGGCTATTTTCCAGTTTTAGTGAATAGGCCTAATAGTTGTGGGACTTCAATATGCTAAATACTGCTGACTTGTTTTTTAGTTTAATGGTAAAAGCTACTGCATAGTTAAATCATTGAATCCATGAATCCTGAGAAGTCCTAGTCTGCTGCAGAGGTTCACTGTTTCTGTCTTGTTGATTCTAATCACTCATACTAACGCTTATTAATTGCATGTTACTTTCTCAAGCCTTTACTTACGTCTTAGACAACAGTTACCATACATGTTTCACAAACCTGAATTTTATGACTTTAAAACTTGGTGCTTCATATATTGATAAAACCAGAATTCTGAAATGGCTGAAAGCCTGGAAGTAAAATAGAAATATTTGAGACAATTGTCTCATTTCATTTGCAGTTCAGATTTGGTGAGGCTTTTATTTGAATAAACTCTAGTATGTTTAACCAGACAACATAGGATCAGCTTGTATATTACACTTGATTACACGTAAAAGCCTCTAAAATATCAGATGGAAATATAATATGTTACTATCAATCACTGCCTGTTCCTTCAGTTAACAATACAGTATTAAATGGGACAAGACGTGAGCCTATTGTGTACATTGGATTAACTGATAAAAGCATGTTTGAGGACTGCTACTGCATAAGTTAGCAATGCTTTGTGATGAAAAATGTTGAGGCTGCTCCTTCCATTTGCACTCCCACTGCCAAATTTCAAACTATTTTTATCGTATATTAACAAACCATTTCTTCACAAAATTCTCCCTTTGAATTATTTTTCTTTTCATTTCAAGGTGGTCTTCCACTCACTTAATAGAATTTTCTTTCTGTGTCCCATCCCTGTAGGGAAATACAATTTTATTTTGGCCTGTCTCTCTCAACCCTTCTTGGCCTTAAATGATGTTGGCAGTTCCACAGGCCATACCCCTCTTGTGGGGCTTCCCTATTATCAATTTGCTTTTTGTTTCATCTAGTAGAACATGGTGGCTTTGCTGTCTTTTTCATTATAAAAGTCATCTCATCCATGAAGTATCTTTTTCTTTAAAGAATCATCTTTATTGCTTTGTCTATGATCTATTTAAAAATTCTGTTCAGTCTTTGTTAATGTATCTATAGCCTCTGAAAGTATTCTAGCCTCTCTCTGATGGTATTCTCTCATCCCCTTGTCCTTTCAGGCATGCTAAAAGGAATAAAGGATACAATCAGAATTAGTGGGACTTGAACAAAATGTTGAGATTTCTGTGATGATGAGAACTCTGGGGCCATTCTCCAAAGGCTCATCTTGCTCTCCTCTGGGTATTTTACATTCACATACAGAGACACCAGTACTCCTCATCCGGGTTGTCAAAAACCCCACCTGCTCCTTAATGTAGCTCTAGGAAGAAAGAGCCATTAGAGCTGAGACTGCTAGCAGGCGGCATATTGGGCTTCTGCAAGCAGCACCACTGCATCCCACTTAGTCAAGCATCTGACTCATTGGGTAGTCTGAAGGCTTTGCAGCATGCATTCAATGGTATGACTGATGGCATGGTTTGCATGGTTTTTTGTTCCATCCTTTCCCTAAAAAGAGAATCGTGTGCATAGCAAGGTGCTTTCCCCTGCAATGTATTTTTCTAACATTCTATTTTGCCTTCATCTTCTTCTCTCCTCCAGTCCACAAAATCACTTCTACATCAAATTGGGAGATTTGCAGCACTCCTTAATCGCTGCGAAAATTCATACTATTGTATCAAACTGCATAGTTTAGAGATTACATTAGAAATCTTTCATTATATTACTGATTGCCTTGAAAGTAAGAACTGATATGGTGAACTAGGCTTAATATGTTAAGAAACCCAGTGTTATATTAAATTGCATTTCAGTTTTACCCTGACCATTGTACACAATTTGAAGGCTTACTACAACACACAGAATAATATGGTTAGTCCATGGTTCTAAAGTGCAGATCACAATGATTTCTGTTCACCATCATGAAAGGATGCAAAATATCCAAAGATGCCAAAGATGGCAATCTGATGGGATTATGATGCATCTCAGATAGGGACACATGCCTGGCCTTGCACCACTGCAGTTACATGATGGAGTAAACCTTTCACTGTCATCAGCTAACAGCTGCCTTGCAGCATGGGAACAATGGGAAAAATGGCAGAATAGTCCTCCTGTCTTTGTGTGTTCACCAGGGAGAGTGAGGAGATTTCCTGTTCATGTAACCAGCCCTATGCATACATAACAGATTTTCTCCTGAGTCCTTCAAAGCTGCAGAGAAGTCGAGGTGCTGCCGAGCAGCCAGAAGTGTAGCTTCTCTCTTTACTTCTTCCCATTTCAGCTCCAGAGGATAGATTTATCCCCCAGACTTGACATTATCTGGGGAGTATGATGCAGTGCAGGACTCAGGAGAAAAAGGCTCATGACCTACCATTCAAAGCGACTTTGTATTCATGCTGGGTAGTCTCTGTAAAGTAAGGCGACAGCCTATAGCAGCAAACAGCGGACTTTCTAATCCACCAGTTCCAAACACTTTCAACTGACCCATCTGCTACGAAAACAATAGTGTTTGCCACAAATATTTGCACATATTTGATACTGCAAAATTACACATGGTTGAAAGACTATTGATTTTCTTTTTTCTGTGCTTGTTTTGATTCCCTAGAACAATACATTGTACATAATGTTTGGAGGTTGGTCTCTTCTGGGAGTCTACGCTTCTTCAGATCAGACTGAGTAATTTTGAAAGTTGCTGCTGCTTTATCGATTTTCTGCCCAAATCCATTTTGCTAAGTAAACTGATATAGGAAGTAGGGCTTGAGATCATCTCGCAGGCACAATAACCAAGCCCTACCCCTTTCCAAAACACCAAAGCTTTATAATCTTTAAAACTGATTTTTATTAGACCTAGGTGACCTGTAAAATAGGAAAACCTCAGATCTGCTGGGTAAGATGGAATAAAAAATAAACAAGTTCTCAAACCCATTTTCCCTTGCTTGCTGTGCCCTTGCAGGGGTGAGTCCTTTTCTGTGGGCTTACTCTCAGTCACCTCAAACACTCACCAAACACAAAATTCCTTCAGTCCCCTCATGGTTCCTGAGGAAAGGCCTTTCTCTCCATTCCCAGAGAGAGCCGGCCTGCCCACACCTCTTCCCGCAGTGAGCAAGCCAGCCCTCCGTCCCCTCCTTGGGCAGGGCCTGCTGCCTCTCCAGCGCTAGAAGGTTCCGCCAGGCCAAGGGCCCTGTGTTCCCTCCTGGTTGGGGCGCAGCTGCCACCGCCCACCCTCCTCTCCCCTGCCACCCCTGTCTGCTTCAATAAAACCCTTCCTACGGCTCTGGCTGCTCTCCCTCACTCTCTAAGGATGGAGCCTTTCCATGGCAGGATGGTGAGTCAGGGAAACGAAGCGGGGGAGCTATACTTTTCCCAGGCAGTGAATTAGGGCGGTCTGGCAACTGGCTGCCAGAATGGCTGCCAGGGCTGCAAAATGGCTGCCAGGGCATGCGAGGCACCTGCTCTCCTAGGCCTGTTCATACTCCTGTAATGCCTTCTGTATTTTTTCCTGCTCCTACGCTTCCTGCCATGTCTGCTGGCAGTAGTGGAGCTGGTAGCGCTTCAGTGCATAGGCAGAAAGGGGCACTAGGCTCCACAGCCCTCTGCGGACACCAAGCAAGGCATCAGTGTAAGCAGGGCAGCTTCTGAGCCCAAGACTCAGTAAGTGGCAGGCTTTAGACTCTTTTTTTTTTTTTCCTTTAATAAGAGTGAGAGAAAGAGCAATTACTATTCAATTGGCAGTAACTAAGGTTACATTGTTCTTTAGACTGGACTTTCCTGACTTCTGTGCCTTTCAGGAGAGAAGTAGTTTGCAGAGTTAAATGAACTTCTTTCAGGTTTGCTTTTCTAGGCGGTGCCCCATTGCAGCACCTTTACAGACAAGTAATACTCTGTTACCAAGTTATTGTGTAGTGGTGATTGAGTCTCTTTTCGTTCTCATGTGGAACAGTTCAGAAAGAAAAAAAACATTCATAGAGTCTGGGGGATAAATACACCCCCTCCCAGGTGGCGTTAGCTCAGATGAGATTGTATGGTTTATTCGCTTAGGTTTACAAGGATATGCTATATTGCATTTTTGTTCATACGAAGCCAGATGCAAGTTCAATACTTTAAATGCACTGGCTCATTTTAATGATAAACTTTGTAAAACTTTTGTATGAAATTTTCATAATAATGCTGGGTATTGATTTGTATATTTTACATGGTCAGTATAAACACCCGTGTATGTTTCAATGCCACCCCCCACCCCTTTGATGAATAGTGTTTTGCATAGTTATGGTATTTTCCTGGCATACTTCTGTGGGTAATCTTTCTAACTTCTGAGAACATGTTTGTTTGCATTCTGTGAATAGTAGGTTAGGATCTTCATGGCATTTAATTGATTTTCGTTTTACCTACAAGAAGGTTGAATTAGTTTTGTGAGCTTTCACTCATTTCAGATCTCCTGGATTTGGGGACAATACTGCTCTTTTAAAATTCAAGTCATATTGGGACCATATTCACCCTTGCTTTGATGAAAGTCTACTTTATAAAAACTGGTTTTAGGGAGAAGGAAGGTGGACTTGAGGTGGCCAAGGTCCAGCATCAGGTAGGTTTTTCCTTAGTGGTTAGGAAAGAGAAACTTACTGTCAAGCAGGTGACTAGCTGGGACCTACTGCTTGGCCATGAGACTATGACATTTATTTTGACAGTCCATAGTATGATTTATGAGTAGTAGGTGAACTGTGGTCATTTTAACATTTAAACATTTTGATTTGTGGATTTCATAAGCCTTTCACTCTTCTAATTATTAAAAACATGTTTGGCCCCTAACTTCTTTTAATATGATTAATTAACAGGAGGTATAATTCCATGACATATTTAAGTACTTGCGTTGCTTTTAAGTGTAATTCTTTATGTGAAAAATGCTAACTTTTGATTTTTCTATGAATAAAACAACTTTTTGTCATTCCATTTATTAGTAAGCTTCATACTTCTTTGTGCCCTGGCTGTCTAGCAATCATAACATTTCTATCTTCCTCGTCTCTCATCTTACATGCAGTGACAAAACTATTCCTCCAAACCCAGGAGCTATGTAGAATAACCATCTGCCCATCCAGAACAGCTTTATTTTCTATTGTTTGGCAACTGCACTCTTTTATAGCACAAAGCACACAGTAGCAATTCCTTTTCCAGACTGAAATTACATCATTATTTACGTTTTGTAATTTTTCTGTTTTCTTAAAAAGTAATGAGTACAAAGTTGTGTTGTGCATTGTAATACTGTTGGTAGAACTGACTTAGGCAACCCATTTGCATTACTGAAAGAAAAAAACCCATGTCTTTGTATTCATTATTACTTAATTTTTATAGAGAATATCCCAGAAAGCTAATTTTCTGGTGGTTCAGAACTGTTCAATGGAACTTACCACTGCAGCTTCCCAGGGATTAGCAAAGGCTGGACCTCAAAACCAGAGTGACTAGTATACATAATATTCTGCTGTGCTGCAGTGAACTGCAAACAATATTGTATGTATTGACTTTTAATAAGAATTAGTGTGTTTGCCTGGAGCTTTTTGAGGATTGTCAGTATAGTATGTTAAAAGGGGGAAGTTATAATATAAAAGGTACTTTATGTCACTTCTACATTTGTTTTGGCAACAGAAACTGTAAAAGAAGTCTGAAAATTATGTAACAGCTTTTAATGAGAACTGCCATTAACAGCTGAATTTTCCCACTTCTTAGTGACTTCATGTCTGTATTCTGTTGCAACTCTGTGTAAAGGAGAAACTAGTTGGTATCTTAATCTCAGGGCACCAGGTTGTGCCAATGCAGCCCCTGTGAATGAAATGCTTGTCTCTAGGCCAGGAGCACAAAACCAAGCCAGGGTTAGGTATAACCAGCTGGTTTGGCCTGGTACATATTCAGGTAGAAGCTTTAAAATTCTGTCATGACCATTGTCTGCCCCTATTGACAACACCATGCCTTAGCACTGATGGTATTTGTGTGCTGCAGCTCCCCTGAAACCCAAACGCTGCTAGTGCTCTGGGAGTCAGAGAATAGTGGAGAAGGCAGTAAGCTGGTGCTGTGAGATGCTCTAGTGTGCCAGCTAAATCTGTGGTCATCATGTCTGTTGTCAGGCAATGCCTGAGAAACAAACACCACTTGGCCATGAAGTTGACATAAAAATATTAAACATCATAAAAAGAAGAATCCTGTTTCTTTTATCTAAAAAGCAGAGTATATATTTAGGAAGAGTTGAAGTCCCTTGGTATACTTTTAATTAACATTTTTATAGAGGCAATGGATAAACTCAGGAATCCTTAAATATACAAACTGTTTTGTAATTACCAGTTCAGATTTTCTGAGAAATATCTTTATGAAAGTTGCAAAACAAAACAATCTTGCCACCTGGGAGCTGAATTCTAGTAGTTTATATGTGACAACCAAGCTGTATCAAGGCAGCGTTTGGCCAGATAGGTTTTATGCTTCTTAAAGTTTATTTGAAATTATTTCTCATAGAAATCATAAAAGCCTTAAATAAAATTATATGATTAGATAAATGTTGAATAGCTTGCTAACATTTGTGTTTGAACATTGTTAGCTTGCTTTGGGAATAGCATGGCCAGAGTATTCTTTGTGTTTTGGACACTTGCGGCCACCACAACTATCTTTAGGAGATAACTTGTACGGTTTTATGTTAAAGCAGGTGTTCTTCTGGTGTTTATTCTCAGTTGCTCAAACTTATGTGTGACAGTGGAAATGGCTGCTAATCACCAGGATTGAGGAAACATAAAAAGCAGCATAAAACTATTACTTCAATTGAATGGATCCATCAAATATCACTTTGAATTTGCAGTGAGTGGGAGGATTTGTACATTCCTGCATAAGCTTCAGGAATAAGTTTTGTGCAGGAAATCTAATTATGGATATTTATATCAAGAGTTGCCATTCTGAAAATTCCACTGCTTTTTTACAATATTTTTTTTTTACAGGAATGCAGTCTAATCCTTACATACCAGTATAAATTTGCACTATCAAGGAGAAGAAAGCTAAAAAAAAATAATCCATAAAACACCAGCAAATCAAAGTTCTAGGATTATGTTAATGAATTAAACATTAAGCACAACACTGTGCTTTAAATGCCTATGATTAGACTGAGATTAATTGGGAAGAGAAAATAGCATAACAATGTTGATCTCTTGAGAAAACAAGGCTGACATTTAATACAGCTTTTAAGTAAGACAAATCAGTTTTACTGTATATCATGCATGTTTTATAACCATTAATACACTTGAAAAATGGAAAATCCTTGTCACTGTAAGAATTTTAAGCTTCTTTACATTTACCTGTATTCAGTTATAAGACCTGTCTTTTCTTCTTTTGTCCACACCATCTCTCTCCTTCCATCCTCAGCAGTTTTATCAATTCTTTGTTCTGTTCATCTTCACCATACCTTTTCTAGTCCAGGAAGAATGTTATTTTTGCTTGTGAATTGAGATTAAGAAAAAGTAGATGATGAATTCTGTGGGTAGGTCTAGCCAGCAAACAAAGGTATGTGATACATTTTAGCAGTTAGTAGTAATAGTGAGATAAAGTGGTATGTAATTCAAAACTTGCTAACAATTCAAACATGGCACAGCATACTATTGGACACTTTTTAGCCAGCTAGTGAGCTCAAGACCATATCACCACGGTATCCTTCCCCCTGTTATTTCTGTTAATAATATTACTCATGCTATAGATGAGCGTTATGTTATAGGTGTATGTTTTGAAAAGCTGTAATCAGTCTCTGGATTTCTTGTACCTAAGTCTGGGGCTTTGATCATTGGACAATATTCCTTTCTTACTAACACATAGTCTATGCTGTTTTATTTCTAAAATGCAATATCCTTCATTATCTTGTGTTACTTGCAACAGCTTTTGCCAAAGACTTATTTCTCCCTAGCTGATGAAGTCACTACGAAATTGCAAATTATTAAAAAAAAAAATAAATAAAACAAAAGGTGAAAGGGAGTCCAGAATAAATGGGGTAGGGAAAAAAACACCCCTGCAACCCATTTAGTGTATTCAGTTCTTAAATTTAGGGTCTTGTAACACTAGACTGTGGTCTCTGCTTTAGTTCGAATTCTTTCTATGACTTATTTGTATACTTCTTGATTAGGATTTAGTTCACCAAAAATTGTAATTTATGTCCAGAATGAATTTTATGTAAATGATTTTTGTATTGTTTATCAACTCTTAATATTGAACTGAATATTTCAGTAATTTAATTCCATTATGAGTTATTATTGTCTAAGGAACATAATTGAAAAATATCCTAAGACTGATCAACTGTGAATAATAGAGACCAAAAAAAAAATAGAAACTTGGTGGCATTTTGCACAGGCATCTTTTGCCACAGATGTTGAAGTACCTATGCATCTTGTGTAGGTCTTATCTGGATCAATGTTCTCTGCTTCATAAAAGAAACTTTAAGCATTTCTGTGTAAGCCTTCATGAATCTGCTCTTTTTTTACTCTGTACCTTCCTTTGCTGCAGAGGCTATGCGTGGTACTGTTACAGATGAATGTACATCAGACTTGAATGCAAACTTTGTTTTGTTTTTTCATGCTTCTTCTTTCATAGTTCTACTAGAAAAGTAAACATGTATACCTAATACTACTCCTCAAAGAATTTTTTCTAGCTTTCTTTCAATGTCCGTAGGAACTGAGTCAACTCAACTATTCATGCTTTATCAGTTTTCTACTAACATGTGCAAATTTACATATTTATTGGGGAAAACCAAGAAATCCAGCTATGTGTGTGTGCATGCTTATGCACACATCTCTAGTTTACAATGATATACACATTTGTGTGTACTATAATAATTATATATGGATATACATATTTGTATGTATTTATGTATGCAGTCATAACCTTCACCACCACCTTTTCGTCTGTACTGCTCGACTCTGTAAAATCATGCTAAATTTCTATACTCTTTGATCATATTTTACCTCATGGCTCTAATAATAGTTTGTAGTTCAGCAGGTACATATGCCTTTTTATTGATTAAAAACTTAAAGTGCACATAAGGCAGGACCTTTGTCCTAACCTGTATTGAATAGAATGGAGCATAAAAATAATGCCATGGTCTTGCTGAGAACTTTACATTGTAGTCACATAAACATAACAAAATGCATGTGGCTTTACAAATTTGTTTGGATTTTTTTTCTACTAAGTGTATTTCAAATATTTATGAATTATTTCATATTTGTGCAGATTATAACTGCATTTTGCTATTATTTTCACATAACGGTGAAAAGAATTTCAGTTAATTTCATCAAGTAAAGCAGTCAATTTCCAACGAATGTCAAAATTTAGGCATTTCAGATTCAGGTAGTCTTGATTCTTTGTCTCTGAATATGTGTATGTATGTGTATATATACACACACATAAAAAGACCAAACCTGTTTAATGACAACATTGAAGGCAATTGGTAGAGTGTTTAATTTCATTTGGATGTGAATAGCTTGAGTCTAAAAAAAAGAAACAAAGTTAATGGTATTAGATATGATATTAGTTGTGGTATGATGATATTAGAGTAGTGAGCAACTCTCCAATCTGCAGAATATGGTCTCACTTTACAACATGCAATATGCCAATATTGTTATTCCTGGAAAAGGAATTAAATGCAAACATTTTGCTTAGGTATTGACTGTCTGTTACCATCACTTTTATCTTGTTAGACTGTAAACTCTGAGATGGTTTATTTATTGTTTTATACATATAGTAAGCCCAACTGTGATATGGCTTTCTGGTCATAACTACCTATAAGCAGTAAAGTTTTTCAGTTTGTTAAGTTAAGAATAGTCCAGTATACACTCTTCTGGCTGCTGACTGACTTTTTCACTTTGCAGAGTTTTTTAAATCTTTTAAAGTATATAGTTTGCGGTATATACATATTTATTACAGATCAGAAACAGTTTTCCATTGCAAAAATATTGTCAATTTACAATTCATTTTGACTAACATGTTCTGTTTAAAACAGACATTAAGAACGTGGTAGTAGAACCGCAAAAATGCTAGAAAACAATTTGACAACATTAATGAAAAAACCATCATTAAATTAAAGAAGTATGATCTGTGGCTTAGAATGCGTTTTATTGTATCCAAGTGCAAAGCCTACCTGGGAAGGTAGGGAAGGACATAATCATGTTTCTACTAAAGGACTCAGTGATACTGAAACATGCAGATAGCCCTTGAAATGAGGTGAGAATTTCAATTATGATGCTGTAGCTCAGATGGTATTCTAGAGTATAGTACTTAGAGAAGCGTAAGAACAAGTTCAGAGGTTGTGCAATTTTTTTCATGATATCAGTGATGTAACGTCTAACTACTACGTTCTATGCACTTATCTGCAAGTCGAAAAGATTTTGGAATACTGGGAAGAGCTCAGGAAACACAAACAATGATAAGAGCTCAGGAAGGTATGTGTAATACAGAGATTTTGAAAGTTGTTGTCCTGGTTTCAGCTGGGATAGAGTTAATTGTCTTCCTAGTAGCTGGTACACTGCTATGTTTTGAGTTCAGTATGAGAAGAATGTTGATAACACACTGATGTTTTAAGTTGTTGCTAAGTAATGTTTAGTCTAAAGTAAAGGATTTTTCAGCTTCTCATGCCCAGCCAGCGAGAAGGCTGGAGGTGCACAAGAAGTTGGGAAGGGACACAGCCAGGGCAGCTGACCCAAACTGGCCAACGGGGTATTCCATACCATGGGACGTCACTTCTAGTATATAAACTGGGGGGGGGGGGGGTGGGGTGTGTGTGTCGCCGCTCAGCAACTAGCTGGGTGTTGGTCGGCGGGTGGTGAGCAATTGCATTGTGCATCATTTGTATCTTCCAATCCTTTTAGTATTACTATTGTCATTTTATTAGTGTTATTATTATCATCATTAGTTTCTTCTTTTCTGTTCTATTAAACTGTTCTTATCTCAACCCATGAGTTTTACTTCTTTTCCTGATTCTCTCCCCCATCCCAGTGGGGTAGGAGGGAAGTGAGTGAGCAGCTGTGTGGTGCTTAGCTGCTGGCTGGGGTTAAACCATGACAGTTGTCTTGATTTATGAAACAAGATTAAATTTCTAGGGAGAAAAGTATATGGCAGAAGATGGTTCTTGAATCTAGGATAAAAAGTTGGAAAGAGATTTAAGGTTCAAAAGCTTAGGATAAACTGATCTAAATTAGAAATAAGTTGATTATTTTAAATTGAAAATAGCATGCCTGCAAGTATGAGGGAAATTCCATTACTTTTCAAATCACAGTGAATTTTGCAAAAAGATATTGTATATGGGACACAGAAATTAAGGCAAATGATTTTCTATGGTGTATGTTTTCCAGAAGGTCAGACCAAGTGAACCTGCCATAGCCTTTTAATGTAAAATATAACCTATCTAATGAGATGCTTGTTGTGATACTACGTATTCATTTTAGGATGTACCTCTCCTGCATCTTAGAAAAAGAAATTATAAAGTATGTTTCTCTTGATTATTCTATGCTTGACACAGGTAATAAATTATTGTAATTTGTATTTTGGTGTTTCTTACTTACAGATAATTTAGCCAGTAGATAATTGAGGAGGGCAGATTGATGTTGGTAATATATGCAGAGTTGATGCAGATATCTTAGGGAAATAACTGTGAGAAAACAAATGGAAAATAAAAAATTCTGTATACTTTTAATTGTTGGTTTTCATTATAAATCAACTATCTCCAAAATATTAAGTAGAGAGTCATTTGGTAGAAAGGAAAGCATATTAATTGGATCATATCAAAACATATATAATCTTAGAGGTATAAAAACTATTGTGTGTCTATGTTTTTGATAAAATCAATTAATATGCCCTGAGTCAGATATTTAGTAAATATGACTCTTTTTCTCCTTCTCTGGTTGGTTTATTAAGAACTGGAATTCCTTTTCATCAGCTGATCTACCTTCCCACTTATGTTCAGAGAATTAGAAGGGTAGATAAAGTTTATATACACGGTAGAATTATTGATAGAAGTTACAGATTAATGGTGAACTTAGTAAACAGCACTAGTTCTCTTCACAGAGAAAATGAAAATGTTTGTTCAGCAATGAATACCTACATACTGTATGCAGTTCAACTCTCCAAGAAAATTAGAGTAGTTTTGTGGTTGTCAGGTATATTGACAACTACTTCAAATTCAATATCTTGGTCTAAGGATGCTGCTAAATGATACAGCGAACACTTTAATGCTGTATTGAAGATCTGATTAAGGTCATGCATTGACCTGTATTCCAGGACTGAAAGCAGTTTCTTTTGAGCTGTATTTGAAGGTGAGATAGATTGACCTATAATGCTGATACTTGACCTACTATTATGGCTATTGGATTACTGTGTATTTCATGGACAGCAGTGAACAGAATACTTTAAGTTAGGGCACAATTTCATTTTTATGTGGACTTCTTAATTTTTTAAATATTTGGTGTCAATGGTGGAACAAGCATACCTGGTACTAAATTGTTTCCAGCCTGTGAAGAGAGAGCAAATCAATGGGAGTACATTTAATGTTGTCAGCAATAGGTAAAGGTTGGTTTATAGTAGACCATTTCTAAAAAGTGGCAAAAATCTACCCCAATTGCAAACTTCATATAGTAATTTTATACTGGTTAATATATAATAATTACATGATTTATATAGTAATTTCATAATAACTGTTCATGTCTAAAACAAAACCCTGCAAATATATATAGTCATGTAACATGTTGGCAGTGTCAGCTGATTCCAGATATCTACTGCTCTTTAGATACTTTCTTACATGGTAGGACAATATTAGTTTGTGAAAAAGTCTAAGATTGCAGTGGTATACTATGAAATCTAGAGACATAATAGAAAGAAAGCTGCTTCAAATGGCAGTAAACCAAGTGAAAGAAGGAAGCTGGTAACATGCTTTGAATCACCTGCTGGAATAGCATGTTTAGTTTTTTTTTAAATGAAGATATAGAAGTAATTTACATGCTTGAATTAGGCATGTAAAATTGCCAGCTAAGGTTAAAAGACAGATTAGAAATGTGCTTAAAACAAACAAAATCCAAAGCAGCTGCAGTATCTAGTGACATCAATAAACATAAGGAAAAATCAGGATGAGAAATTTTGGGAGATGAAGTAGTGTTTGGAAAGTGAATGAATACCTGGGAAAATGGAAATACTCTGGGAGCTAGATATGAGTATAAAAGAAGCTGGATACATTTTTGAGTTATAGGGAAAGTAAGGAGGAGTAGAATGTATCAAAAAATATTAGAAAAAGTCACATTGAAATATCATGTGAAGTTGTATGACAGTGCTGAGTATTTCCAGAAGTTCTAGAGAAATGGGAGAGGTTCAGGGGTGCATTATCAGGTTTAACATGAATTATAAGCAGCTTTTTTTTCAGAGGGGGGTTGGGGAGAGAGGAACCAGGAGGCATGACAATTTGGAGTGAATTATGTCAGTCTTGGCTGTGTTTGAATAGTGTGATGGGTTGACCCTGGCTGGATGCCAGGTGCCCACCAAAGCCATTCTATCACTCCCCCTCCTCAGCTGGACAGGGGAGAGAAAATATAACAAAGAGCTTGTGGGTCGAGATAAGGACAGGAGAGATGACTCACCAATTACCATCATGGGCAAAACAGACTCAGCTTGGGGAAAATTAACTCAATTTATTACAAATCAACCAGAGTAGGGTAATGAGAAATAAAACCAAATCTCAGAACACCTTCCCTCTACCCCTCCCTTCTTCCTGGGCACAAATTCACTCCTGGATTCTCTACCAAACCCCCCAGCGGCACAGGGAGACAGGGAATGGTGTTTACGGTCATTTCATCACACGTTATTTTCTGCTGCTTCATCCTCCTCAGGGGCAGGACTCATCACACTCTTCCCCTGCTCCAGCGTGGGGTCCCTCCCACGGGAGACAGTCCTCCATGAACTTCTCCAATGTGGGTCCTTCCCACGGGCTGCAGTTCTTCACGAACTGCTCCAGCATGGGTCCTTTCCACGGTGTGCAGTCTTTCAGGAGCACACTGCTCCAGCGTGGGTTCCCCGTGGGGTCACAAGTCCTGCCAGAAATCCTGCTCTGTGGGCTCCTCTTTCCATGAGGCCACATGTCCTGCCAGGAGCCTGCTCCAGCATGGGTTTCCTACGGGGTCACAGCCTCCTTTGGGCACCCACCTGCTCTGGCATGGGGTCCTCCACGGGCTGCAGGTGGAGATCTGCTCCACTGTGGACCTCCCTGGGCTGCAGGGGGACAGCCTGCCTCACCATGGTCTTCACCACGGGCTGCAGGGGAATCTCTGCTCCAGTGCCTGGAGCATCTCCTCCCCCTCCTTCTTCACTGACCTTGGGTCTGCAGGGTTGTTTCTCTTACCTGTTCTCACTCTTCTCTCCGGCTGCCATTTTCCCTCTGTCCTAACTTTTTTTCCTTCTTAAAAATGTTATCCCAGAGGCGTTACCACTATCGCTGATGGGCTTGGCCAGTGGCAGGTCCGTCTTAGAGCCGGCTGGTATGGGCTCTCTCTCAAACACAGGAAAAGCTTCCAGCAGCTTCCTACAGAAGTCACCCCTGTAACCCGCCCCGCTACCAAAACCTTGCCACACAAAGCCAATACAATAGGAACACCCATTCCT
This sequence comes from Buteo buteo, assembly GCF_964188355.1. NCBI lineage: Eukaryota > Metazoa > Chordata > Aves > Accipitriformes > Accipitridae > Buteo > Buteo buteo. Next base: position 32,555,074 of record NC_134171.1, on the reverse strand, counting down.
TCACTGAAACATCATTTCTAGTTAGACATGTTAATGATGGGATGGAGCTTTTCTGAGGAGGAACAATGAGCCCAGTCTCAGCAAGACAGAGACATTCCATGGCACTGTATAAAGAAAACATGGTAGGCAGAAGAAAAGAGAGGGATCAGATGCTAAGCAAAACAAATTGTCAAGTGATAAAGTGAGAGTGGTGAGCAGATGGGGTCCTAATCCTACCCAATCATTTGGTCTACAGTACTGGGAAGTTCTGCTCTAGTCTGTAAGAAAATAAGTAGAGATGTGAATTTGAGGTAAAGATAAGACCAGGAAGTAACAGACAGCTTTTGCAAGGCAGGACGTCACAGAAAAGGCAATGTCCAACTGTTTTTGTAGGAGTTATAAAAAGCAGCAAAAGCTGTATTTTTTACTTTTTTTAAAAAACTTTTTTTCCTCAAGGTTTTGCAGAGAATCTCCAATTGCTTTCTGTGTGTAATACTGTGATAGTTTTTCATAATCTGATATTTTAATGTTTTATTAAACTCCTGGGCTGAGTCATTTTTCAGGTTTTTGACTGTGGGGTTAACAATAACCAGAAAAATGTATTGTCAAGAGCTTTTTGTTGAACTGGACTGAATAAATTAATAACAAATTATTTGGTATAAGGGACCTAAATTTAGGTATAGTCAATTTCTGCTTAAATTAAGAAGGCAACTTGGTTTCTCTATAATACTGACTGTTCATTTATTCCTGAGAACATGCAGTTTTATATGTCAATTCTTTCTTCAAATTCAAGCTGACAATGTATAATCTTGTTATGAAGAGTTTGAAAGAGTGGAATATGACTATATTGTGTTACTGAAGTAAAACTACTCAGTCTTAATCTAAATGTGGGGAAACTGTACTGTTCATCCCAGTATTACCTTCTAGTTTTTTTCTTTCAGAATTATTGAAATGTAGGTAACTGTACATACAACTAAACTTAAATGGTACAATGTAAGGATTATTAGTTCTTTGGTTCTTCTGGAGAAGAATGGATTATACAAAACCATTAGGAAATAGAGTTGTTTGCCTCCAGGTCATTATTGTGAATTCATCTTGATTTAGGACTGACTGAAAAGTATTATAACTTGATGGCTGATTTTTGACACATTCACAAAATCGAGAACAGGGAAAGGGATTGAGTGGAGTTGTAAACAGTGTAAGCAGAAGAAAAATAATATTGAGTTATAGGTAAAAGTTTAAAAAGAAAAAAATGTGATTGATTTTGAGTCCAGCAAGCAAAGTACTTAGCTGTGTAATTGTTTTGAAATCTTTTCAAAGCTTTTTTCCTGATTATATACATAAATTGGATAGAAATGTAACGGAGTAATACCTCAAAGTATGTTAGCTGTGGTTGCATGTGAATAAAAGTAAGTTTGATAACACTTTTATAAAATGTATCTTAGTTTATCTGGAAGTCTTCTGCTCAGAAGTTACAAGCCTAAGATTTTTGACCTTTAATTCTGAGTTTCAATGAATTGCTAGATTATTATTGGAAAGAATTTTGCATTTGCTATCTTGTATTATCAAAGTAAAAAATCCCTGAAGTATTTTAAGTAATATATGCTTTTAGAAGGTAGGCTATTCTAATCATCATAAAAGGCTTGTTTTGTAAGGTGGAAAGAAAAATCCATGGCACTGCATACCATACTTAGTCAACCTTACATGAGCTAATCTTAAATCAGAGAAATTTGTGTCATGATAAGTAACAGCAACAAAATATGTTTGTGAAATCTGATCTTCCACTGATTTATTTTTATCTTTTAGAAGGGCTCTACATAACAGAAATGAAGCACTGTGACTTAATGTTCAGAAATATGAGTTGATTCTTCAGAAATGTTTGAGACGAGTCTGTAGGGATTGTTGCACTCAAACTCAAATTTCTCTTGAGATTCAAAACCCACAGTGAATAACACATGCCTACAGATTACTGTTCTTCAGTTCATACATCATATTTTAACGGATGAAAACACAACTTCTTAAACTATCCAAATATTATGTCCTCATGTAGAAGAGCTCTATGGCAATTTTTAATCAGATATATATTTTAAAATATTTTTAGAAGGTGTAAAAATTCATGCTGCTTTTTTGATTCCACAGCTGTGACTGAGCATGAAAAACTGAAGTGGACAGGAAACTGTTTTTGGAAGGGTGGAGAGGAACAGATGTTATGAAGGAGCAATGATAAAGTTTGTAATGGAATATGCCTTAGATGTACGGGGTTCTTGTTCCTCATTCAATTTATTTAGGATTTTATAGAGCTATTAAAAAAAAAATCTGTGTAGGTATTCTATCTCACAGAAGTCTATAAAGACAGTGGCGAGAAAGATGTCCATATCTTCTGCCTTGTATATCTTCGTAACTTTCTTCTAGTTCTATTGCAGAAATGCAGTTCCTTTCTACATCTTCACTACTGCACTACTACTTCACTACTACCTTATTTTGACTTCCTAGTTTCAGAAAAACCATGTTGTCAGATGTGTTTCTGAAGCTGTTTCTCATCTAGAGTCTGTCATGCTTTGCAGCTAAATAAATCATAGGTAATTAAATATTCTCATTTAGCGGCTACTTGAATTCACACTGATTATGTAATTAGATGTAATGACACAAACCATTGTGCAAAAATGGTCAATAATCTAAGGATGAGGAAAAAACAACAACAATTTACAAGACATAAGGCTGTGGGATGAACGGTTCCTGATTGCTTTATTTTGCATTTTCTTGGCATTGTGTACTTCAGTTTGAACACCTAATATTCTGTTTAAAAACCTGCATGTAAGATGTCATAGAAATATTCAGAAAGGCATAAATGCTCTTGAGAAAGATATATAAGATTGTCCCAGTGATATTCCCCATTAGGAAGAACGGCAAGAAAATTGCTCTTATGGTTTCTAATTGCAAGTTTGAATCTTGAGCATATAAGAGACTTGTGAACTATGGCTCCTGGGTCACTCTTTCTCAAATTGCAGGTTAAATGACCACGCTTGATTTCGTGCAAAGAGCTATAGAGGATCAAAATGCCCCCATATTCATAGCCTCTTCCATATATTCTTGCATGTAATTGTTACAGTTTTGGCTTCAATAACAGCTTCTTATTTCATCTTCAATCTACAAATTAGGTCTTTTACGACTGAGTGTAAATGAGGGATGATGATCTGTTATGTGCTGTTTTCATTTGCTAATACAAAGTTTAATTTAAAAATTTATGAAATGTAAGCCTCTATAGTCAATAAGCATTATTCATAACTTATTCTATCAACTGTATTTACTGAAGGATTAAAACATTTGTGGAGTCCTTTGGTAACTTTGCATTGAAGTTGTAATGTTTTCCAATGTGTGCTGTATGTATAATGTCTGTCACTTTGTGTGCAGTCTGTCTTGCATAAAAGATTTTGTGTGTGATGATATTTTACAGAGTTTTTTAAACAACCAAATTTTTGAAAGATAGCTAGTAGAAGATGCTGCTTTAGCTGGAAAATAACCATAAAAGATAATGGTTTTTTTCCCTTTGCTCAAGAAGGAGAGGCTTTTATTGTTGCTAGCAATAACGTCTAGATGAATGGATATTTAAACCCCGTGCATCTCTTTCAGACACCCATCCTTGTGTTATCACACTGTTTACTGACAATAGGTCATGAATTATTTACTATATAGTGCCATCTAATGTTTTCCTGTTTTATCTACTTTCACTGTATTAGGTGAATTTGTTCCAATTCAGTTCTTCTTGCACTGCTCTGGCTTTTGAATGAAGCCTAGAAAACAAATCTTGCAGGTGTTTTTATTCTAAAAAGTCCTGTGTGTTGCTGACAATTACTTCTGCATGGCAAGATGAAGCAATTTGTTTCTCTTACATAGTATGTTAAATCTATACTATAGGTTATACCCAGAGTTAACTTTAGTCAGTCTCACAGTTTAAAATAAATGGTAGCCTTCAACATTCAGATTAGCTGAATAACAAGAGTTCAAGAGTCCAGAGCTCCTTCAGGAGCTTCGAACTCACAAACTGTATCTTATGCTGATCTACTTCTCAGGATCAGTGTTTTCCAGGGCACCTGCCATAGTGTCCCTTTATTTTAATCATGTCCATACTATCATGACAGGAATGTTGGAGAGTAGAATCAAAGACTGTGCTAATAGCAAGATCCTTAGGGCACTCAGTTCATCCTCTTTTGAGTAGCTTTAAAGATGTTTGAAACACAGTGTTCATAAAGGCAAGTTCATTATATCAAGGAACCTCATCCCTATAAAAGATGAGTTTATTTTGTATGGTGTTAGGAATTTCCAATTAATTTGCAATTACTAACTTTTTTATTAATGAAGTAATGATGAGGTCAAGAATATGAACATGTTATTAAAAAGGAGAAAGGTGTCATCATAGGAAGAACATAAGAAGGGCTGTTGGGCATGAGATGTAGATTTATTCTCCAGTTGAGGTATTTCTTATTAGCACAAATTACTGAAGTTGAGAAGAATTTACTGGTGAGAGTACTGCTCTGTATTTTCCCTATTCCTGCTCTTTTTCTGCTCGTTGTCATCTGGATGTTAACAGAGACACAGGACAGTATGTTAGATGGACTTTCCTTCTGATACAGTATTGGTAGAATCATAGAATTGTAGAATCTTTTAAGTTGGAATAGACCTTTAAGGCCATCGAGTTCAACCATTAATTTAACACTGCCAAGCCTGACACTAAACTGTCTCCCTAAGTGCCACATCTACACGTCTTTTAAATACCTCCAGGGATGGTGACTGAACCACATCCCTGGGCAGCCTGTTCCAGTGCTTGATAACCCTTTCAGTGGGTATTCTAACATAATTTTATATTTTACCTGAATTACAGATCACTCCTTGAAAGGATCTTGCAGTGGCACACTGATATGATGTCATTTGCTACCATTTGGGGGGGGGGGGGGGGGGGCTTTATTCTTTCATACCAGAAAAGGAAAAAAGAGAGATTCTGGTTTCCCAGGAGAAATACTACAACACTCTTTATCTAAATAAGAACACATTGCAATAGAATAGATTACCTCTGCTGGAAGTTTTAAAATGCCACTGAGAAATTAATTATTTTGAGACAGTGTTCACAGTCTTAACTTGCACTTAAACCAGTTTATATTCCGATGTCATTTTTTGTACACAGCAATGTGTTTTACACCAGTGTAATGGGTCTATTCAAGACAGACTGACACCTTTCCATGACCTGTCTTGATCTGCTAATGCCAATCTGATTCATAGAATCATTTATGTTGGAAAAGACCCTTAAGATAATTGGGTCCCACTATTAACCTAACACTGCCAAGTCCACCCCTAAACCATGTCCCTAAGTGCCACATCTACACGTCTTTCAAATTCCGCCAGGGATGGTGAGTCAACCACTTTCCTGTGCAGCCTGTTCCAATGCTTGACAACCCTTCTAGTGAAGAAGTTTTTCCTAATATCCAGTCTAAACTTCCCCTGGTGCAACTTGAGGCCATAAGGGGATAGTTAGTGCTCACTGCTTGTGAGCTGTAGTACTGTAATATAGTGGCCATAAATACATCACTCTGATACCCAAGGTAATCAAGTTCTGCAAAAGACTCCCCAGAAACATTAACAACCTGGTAATTTTAAACAAATAAAACAAATTTTCCCCCTCAAGTGTATTGCTGAATAATGTGGGTCAGAGCTTTTAGAAATACCACAGAAATACCATAGCAAGTCTGTACGTATTTTAGAAACTTGCCTTTAATACCCTATTGTTAATGTCTTTCACACTGGAGAGTAAGAGAGGAATGAATTTAGGATACTCATGCCTAAACATAGGTATTCTGTTGTGAGTTTGATTCAGGCCTCATATACTTAAAAAAAAAATAAATAAAAGATGACATTTGTATTTGAAAATTTAAAGAAGAAATTCACTGCATCTTTATTTTATAGTTGCTGCTAATTGGCAGAAATGTTAGTCAAAAACTATACATTCAGGCTCCAAAATAATTCTGGATCAAAATCATCTGTGTTGAGGTGTATATCAGATGCAGACTCACATTTCTAGATAACTTCTTATTAGGAGTAAAAATAATGTTCCATTTCTACTTCTTTTTTGTAAAATTTCACACCTCTACTATGATTAAATGAAAGAAATATAGGTCTGTGGTTCTTCTGTTGTGACTTCATGTGGAAATCATTTTACATGAGAAGGAAAAAATGTTATAGAGGATTTGAATGGGAAGAAGATATATTCAAGTACTCTTAGACTTATTTGTATTGCGTCTTCTGATCCAAATTTGCATCATTCTTAAGTAATTAAAGCACTGTTCCAAGTATGCTTTTATATTGCAAACTCAACCCTGACTTACTTACCTACCTATCTGAAGAATCTAGTAGTTAATAAAATCTTTTCCATAATACTGCATGCCAATGTATTATCTATATGTTAATATAGCTGTAGTTCTATTAAAATCAGTATAGAAAAAAATTAGGCTTAACAATTCCAAGGTTATGACTTTGACAGTGGTTCTAATAGTACATGGATGATCCATACTTACCATATGGGCATGTATATTTTTGGTTAATTGGATAATGAGGAAATAGACCTTGTGTGTTGAGTTCTTAGGATTTACAAGACTTTACGCTAAATAGTAAGTTTGCTTGCATGCTTAGCTCTGTTGTGAAAATACAGTTCCCTACCATAATGGGGATTTAACAGGATGACTATAACAAACTAACAAACTTTCTTACTTAGAAGTTAAAGAACTACAATGTTATTCATGCTATGATCCACTAAACTCACCAGATTTCTGTGGAGAATATTTGCCTAGCAGGTTGTTTTCCCATCCCGCTTTTGTACATTTTATTATTTTAAGGACCTAAAAAAATCCCTCATGGAAGTGTAAATAATTGTGGCAGAAATCTTGATGGCTGACCTTGAGCTTGTGGCCAGATCAGTTTTAAGTTACACAGGTAAAGGGAAAGTATTATTTTAGAAAAAAATAAGTGGAATGTATAGAATTGGCTTCTTGAAAGTTAATAAACCAAGTCCAGTAGTATGGGTGGCTAAGTGTAATAGTATAAAATAGTATTATTTTTGCAAAGAAAGCTTTTGTTAATCAGTTAGTGAAGAGTACAAGTGCCAAGGGATTTTGATGTAAAACCCACAGACAATATGAGAAGTGTTTTGAGCTCTCCTAGTTAGCAGCAACGGTATTTAAAAATGATCCAAAGCTATATTATAAATAAAAGTATCCTGAAGAGCTGAACTTTTCCTTGAGAAAATGCTTTCAAAAATGTAATGAGACGCATCTGTCTTTTATTCAGGCATGAAGTTCTTTTCTAGTTCTTAGCAACCAGATAAGTTACTCTTCCCTTGCAATGGTCTAAATAAAGGAGTTGACAAATAACAAAAACAATTAGCACAGATACCTAATTGTCCATTTGGATTAATTTCTCTGTAGCTCAATTTGTTTGCTGCTGGTTTCATTAGCAACAAATAGTAACTGTGGTTTTATGGAGAAGTCAATACTGAACACAGCTGAAAACAAACAGCAGGATAAAAAAGACATTGAAAAGGTAACTAATTGTTTTGAAAAAAATTCACACTAGACAGAATGCTTGGAAACAAGGAGGTGATGTACTAGACTCAGGTGTCAGTTTTCCTTTAAGATTTTGCAGCAATTTTAAGGTCATATCATTTCCATATATATAGAATTATGTGAAATTGGGAACTTACCTTGTAGCTTGCAAGGCTATAAATAGGTATTCCTAATCTAGAAAATTAATTTTTATTGTGGTAAAATTGTGGTTTTTAGTCTTAAAACCTGTAGGGAAATAGCTTCAGAAGTAGCCACAAAAGACTTACAGAAAGAAGAGACTCTTGAGGGCATCTGAATATCAGCATAGTGAGAACTGTGAATTGTAGTATCTCCATTTTAAAGGTTAATGTAGAGTGGACGTCAGTACCTTAACATGATAAAGTTCAATGTGGTCATGTGTGTGGATTTTAATTATAACTTGTTTTACAGTAATTATATAATGGAAGTCTAGTCTAAATTAAAAAATTAGTCATTCCATTACTGTGCATAATCACCTTGATAGAAACGTTATACAATAACTTTGATTTTCTTTTGTCTGAGGACATAGACTAAAATGCTATTTTTATAAAAAATGCCATTCTTTCTGTAGAAAAATTCCCCATTAGTTTAGACAAAGATGTCAATATCCAGTAGTTTTTGCAAGTGGCCTCTGTAATTCAGCCACTTTTTTCCAGCCTGATATTCTTTCATCATTAGGATGGTGGTTTCTTAAAGCATTCACTGTTTTTCTCTTGGGGGATTGAGGGGGAAAAGAGAGAGCACAAGGCAGTCCTGGCCCAGAATCCAAAGTCTGAAGAAGGACGAAGAAAACAGTATCTGATGGCAGTCTTGTAACAGGCTATAAGAGAAGAAGAGTGAAAACAGTTAAATAACTTTTTTAGAACTGCTATGATTTCTTGGCAATTATTTCTAAAATTGCCTGTTTTGTTTTACTTTAACCCTTGTAAATGATAAAATGGATGATATATCAATATGATACAACTTTAGTCCAATGTCCTGTTTTATCTGCAGTGAGGCCTGGAGAGTACCAGTGATAATAAGGTGGCCATTAAAAGCCATGTTTGAAACATTGCTCTTCCATAAATGCTTTTAATGACTAATATTTTCTTCTTTTCTCTCTATGGTAGGGTTCAAAGCCCTGTGTTTAGTTTGTAAGTATTTCAGTATAGGGAACTTGAATCTCTCCACAGCAGCCTCAGAGAGTGAGAGGACACATTTTGATGCTTGGAGTGTCAGGCACTATAAATAAAACAGCACTGATGATAATGATGAAACTGTGGAGCTTTTTACTGGGGTATACCAAATTGAATGTAACAACAAAACATTCATACTTAGTTAAAACAGTTATATGGTTAAATTTCTAGCTTAAACAATTTTACATAGGAAAAAAATAAATACATTTTTGGAGCCAATATTTTTTGTGTATAATATTTCAGGATTCTTTCTTGGTTTTATGTAGAATTTAGTCAGAATTTAATGTAATGAAATACGATGCTGAAATCCTTTGTTTTGGATTTAAGTGCTGGGGTGGTAGGAAATTCTGAAAACTTGCAATATATGTGACAGAATATTGTCACATAATATTTTAGATGTGTATCTCATCCTGAGATGTTTGCTTGTCCTAAATATGGCAAATAGTAATATCTCTATTTCAGCTTGTTTTCATCTTTGATTAGTATGAAATGAACACAGTGTAATTTTTATTTTTGTGGGAAAGTGAGCTTTTTACATGATGCTTGTACAAAGAAGCTTAGGCTCAATGATTTAACCTTAAAATCAATACAAACTCACTTATTAAAATGGTTGCTATCAGCTGCCCCTCAGTGAAGATACACTTCCAGAGAGTAGAGAAACCCCATTTAGTACTGTTTTGTCTCAGGTTTGTATTCATGATTTAATGAGGGAAATAAAAGGTATAACAATAATAGATCTGAAATGTATGCATTGATGTGATATCTATGTGCCCAGATGCATGCAAAAAAACACATACAAGCTGAGTTTTATCTCTTTTTCTTAAACCAAATTGAGAAACAGATAACATGGAGTAACAATGGCAGATTTCATATTTAGGAAAAATGCAATTGCAATTTAGTCTATAATGATGATTTAGGAGAAGCTCCTGTTATTAACCATGTCAGTCTGATTGCTTTTCTACTGCAGTTTTCAATTAGGCATAATGTGTTCTATTCATGTGTGAAAGAAGAGGTAGGAGAAGATTTTTTTGTTAGCAAATCATGAATTTGAGTAAGCACTTACAAGAAAACTGTATATTGTAGCTGTATGCAAGTTATTTTCTAGATTGAAATAAATGTAGCTACCTTGATTAAAGCTGCACTTCCTGAAATGCCATCTATCGCAAAAAGTTTAGAGTTCTGTTTTTTTAGATAGTTTGAAGGTGATTGTATGATAAGCCAGTAAAAAACTAAGAAGTGTTTGACTTCAGTAAAAAACTTGTACATTTTATACAGAATAACCTGTCTATACACATAGAGTCTTATTTTTCAGAAGGATCTTTTCCTACTTTTGAACATTTTGGTTTATTTGATGGGTTATAAAATAAAAATTCATTCTAATATTAAAAAGTTAAGTTGCATTGTATCTGTCACAGTATCTGTCCCTTTCCCATACCTCTCCTGTGCCTTGATAGATAGATAGAAATATTGTAATGTGGAGAAGTAAGGAACATACCGTGTTTAAATTTCCATTGTAAAACCTAACCAGTAAGCTGTGAATACTCCCGAAGTTCTTATAACTGAGAACTGAAATGATTGCTCAGCAATGCATTGCTGCTGAATGAGGATTAGTAGGATACCCTTGAATAAGAATGGAGGCCTGGGAAGAAAAAAAAATTGCACATAATTTGTGAAAGAGCCTTTGGAAAATAAAGTTAAACTAGCCTAATTAGTAGAAAAGTACTTAAAATTCCATAATATGTGGTCTTACCTCTTTTTAGAATTTTTTTTTTTATGATGGATCTTCTATTTCCTTCCTACGAAGAAGTGTTTCATGGCCTTGCATCAGGTAGATGCGCTTTGCCTGTCTCTCCAACCATCACAATATTCTGCTCAAACCTCCTTCACAAACTGCAGTGACCCATTGTTCACTGTATGGCTTCCTGCTCCTGGGAGGAGTAGGTTAGAGACAATCACACAAGAATGTTCTGCTAAAGTGTTAACATTGATTTAGATAATTGCAATTGATTGCTTTTAAGAGTACAGTTCTGTCTTTTTTGCATCCTACTAGATTAGAAATAACTACAGTGGGAGAGGCTGTACATTTTCTTCTGACCGTAGTGCACAAGAGCTGTTCCTCTTCAGTTTTTGTAGAGAAGTCCTGTGACCTTCCAGAGGGGCTTTGCTACAACAGTAGGTAAAACTTGAAGGGGTCCATTACACAGGGCAGAACCTCCATTGTCTTTATTGTAGTCCAGTTCAAGTGAAACATGCTAGCTAAAATAGAAGGAAGGACAAATTGATAAGACTAGGGACCATTTAGAAAAAATCATAATATCTGGAGATGGGACTTTCAGTTCAACAAAACCCCATCCATTTAATTACTGGCTGGTAGTTAACTGAATGTTCCTTTTTACTAAGCACCTTTCCTTGTCTGCATCTGCTTTTGGAGCTTCTTGCATCATGACAAGTAACTTAAGTTAGTATTACTTGCAGGCTTCAGCTTCATTCCTTGGTGTTTCAGAGTCATGCTTCTTGCTTTCACTTATGTTTCCTGATCCATATAGCCTTGTGTCATACTCCTAGCCTTTGTCAGCCATGAGTAACCTTGTAGTTATATTTTGACATGAACTGCACTCATCCTGTTACTTTGGAGTGTCAGTTAATACCTTCTTTTCTGGTCTGAGATCTAGTTATTACTTTCTGGGACAGGGAACAACAGACACAGAACCTATCTTAGTGCACCTGTCTGCTAAAGGCTGATAGAGTAACTAAAGCCCATCTCTGCTTCAGGCTCCCGGCAGAGACCATATGCAAAGCAGCTGATGTTAGTTTGCCTTGAGCCTTCAACATTGCTCCGGTGTTGTGAAATGGAGCAATTTTCTAGTTTGTCCTCCCAATTTGTATTTGGTCTTTAATCTTTCCTTACTCATAGATGACTTTTTAATATACAAACTCTGTATTTTGCTATAGGATTAGGATTAATGTGTACAATAGATAATTGATTTTTCAGCTCTGTGATAACTGACAAATAGGGCCACTTGAAAGTGAAGGCACAATCTTAAACTGAGCATTCAATTTTGATTTCTTAGGTCAATTTTAGGAAAATGAGCAATTCAAGTGAAAAAGTGTTTTATTTATACTGTTAACATTAATCATTTTTAACTCAAGTACTTTGAATGGAACCTGTGCATGTTGGAAGATTTCTGTTTTCCCGTTTATACTTAGAAACTTGCAAGGGAGCTGCAAGTTACTGTCTTGTGATTTCCATTTGGCCTTCAGTGACAGAAGATTAGAGCTGTCCTCTATTGAAAGAAACACATTAGAGGTGGAATGATCCTGCAGCTGAACTCTGGAACAGCTTAGATTTTTGATAAAATTAATTCCAAAACCTCTTTGAGTTTGAGTAACTTTTTGTAGTCAACTTCTGTCTTTAATGCTTGCGACACCCTTCTACGGAACACTGATACCACATTAAAAAAAAAGGCTAGGTCAGTATTTTACTTTATGAAGGATGGCGATCTGGTATGGTATACTATTTATTCAGAATTTGTTTTATCTGAGAAAGAGGTATACCTGTCATGGTACTGTCGTTGCAGGAGCAGGAATTAAAGAATTGATCTCTGGTTTTAGCCTTGCTGTAACTTTCCATGGATGACAGGCATTCTTAAAAAGACACTTTTTGTTTTGTTTTGGTTTGGTTTCTGAAGAACAGTAATCCTTATGCCTTACTGTCAATGTGCTGATGGCCAAAGCACTTATTTTCACAACCAAAAATACTAGTAATTATACATTTCTTTAATGGATGGTCACTGCTGTTGGCCTAAGAATTTGAAGCAGCCTCTCAGTCTTTTCTTCAAGTAAAGAACTTTTTGTTACTGGACACATTTTTTGAAGGGGTTTAAGAAACAAACAAAAACCCCAAACAACTCAGCCAGTTTTAAGTGGGAGACCAGTGCAAAATTAATTGAACATGTTGCAAGTTAACATGTTCAGCTGGCAGCAACAAGTCTCACTGTACAAGTATTCCTTTTTAGATAATAAATGTCACAGAAATTGTTGTTTGCTCATATCTATATGAGCTTGTTGCAATCCTAAGTCATATTCTCCAGACATAGATATCACTGAATTATTTCAGCATTGCCCTGAAAGTCACATGTACGAACTTGGAGTCAGAAGATTTGAGCAGTGCTGAAAAAGAAATAAATCTACATCCTATTTTTTTTCAACGTGTTTGGTTTACAAGCTAATTCTGAAAGATAAAAGCAGTACAGGAACAGACTGCAGAGATTTATCTTCCTCAATTACCTCATTACAGTTCTATTTGGCTGACTTGAAAATATTATTTAGCAAATACTTTCTTGGTCAGGAAATCTTAAAAATTAATCAAAAGTTGTTTTATAAAAACATTTTAAAAATACTGTGGTCATTTTGTGTCCATTTTCCCTGAACTGATATACTCAGAAATTATGACTGTATCTTCCCACTATATATGTAAAAAATTGAACCTGTTTCATGAATGAATTTAAGAAATGTTATTATGCTTCAGTGGATAGAATAGTTAAAGGTTTTTTTTTACAATCATAAATAGGAATTATAAGAATAAGCTGTACATTTTTTATTTGTTTACAAGTAGAATCTATTTTAAGGATTTTGTATTTGATCTAAAAGTAAGTTATCATGAATAGCAAATGTCACATGCTTTATCATGTGCAGGAACTGGAATCCAGCTAGTTCATTATTTTTTGACAAGATTTTCTTTTAATTTTGAAGCTCTGTGATAGCCTCTTTCTCCAGAGAAAGCATGCTAAATATTACTCTGCAAGATTTATGTAAATAGCAGGAAATCTTGTTAAGGCACCTGAAATGATAGGTTTCATTCAGTGGTTAATAAATTAACTAATAAACTAATTGTCTTTGCGTTTATAGAATTCTGTGTACTTTTGGCAAAACAAATGATCCTTTAGGAAGAATTTAGTCAACTTACTAAAGGTTTTAGATCCTTTTAAAGAAAACACACTTCTGAGGAGAGGGTGTCTAAAAATTTGAATAAGGCCAAATTCTAAAATCTGTACCTTGCCTGTGAAATGTAATTTTCATTCCCCACTCAGCTCTGGGCAAAAAGGCTGTCTTTTTGGAACCTTAATATTGGAAACTAAAGTGATTGTTTGGAATAGCTGTGCAAATTCTAGAATTAATTATTTTAGACAATCATAAGTGAACTAAATGTAATTCTTTAAAAATTGCTATGAATTTGTAACTTCTAAATGTACTCTTCAGACAAATGTTTTACGTGTGTAGTCCCTGTCTAATATTCCCACATGGGGATCACATATTAGAATTCAGATAGCTTATTTCAACAGTGTACACATTACTAGTTATCATGCATGAACTTTTGTTTCATGCTCCACAACCTCTGAAATATCAATACAGAGGCAGAATTTTCCAGCCAGCCCCTCATAGCACTTTGGATATTATTTAATATTTTGTTGAATAAACAGATATTTTAAACTCTATTTATTTTCCATATGATATTGTATGAACTGCAAGAGAATTTTCAGCTTCAGAATCTAAAATGGTGATTTGCAAACTTTACTGGGTTTGACTACCACTTATTTCAGGTTTGCAACTACAAGTTCAGGCCATTTATTTTTCTGTAAAGGTATATTCCCTTTCTCTCTCCACCTTCTTTTCCCCTTCTCCCCGCACCACTGACCCCAGAGTTTTGGAACTGAGATTTGAGTGGTAGAAGTACAGTTTCACATTAAACAATTTCAGATCCTTTTTGCTAGAACTTGGAAAAATTAATTAAAATTTGAAAAGGAAAAACTCTGAAAATAATTGGGATTACATAAAATAACCTTTGGTGTTTTGGTAATTGTACTGTTAATCTGAAGCTTACATTTGTGAGTGAATATACATGGTTTTGCATATGCTTGAAATATTAACTGTATAAGAAGGAAAGATGGGCTGATATGGTATTAGCAATATAGAATAAAAAGGTTTTAGAGAGATGTCAAGATAAGTATTAAAGAAAATTAAATGTTATGATTAAATATGACATTTGAATATATGTAGATGAAGGCATCACTAAGACAGTCAAATAACTTTAATTCTGGTCTTTTTTAGTACTATTCACTAGCACTATAATTACAGTTGTGGTATTTCAGTATTTCTGCAGATTAGATTAAAACAATTTAAAAAAATATATCTTTGTTTCCTTTTCTACCTCTTCCCTATTTTGGCAGATATTTCCTGTAAGATATTTTATTACTTTTCTATATCTACTGTAGAGATGCTTTTGAAGCTCACAGCCTTGTTTT
Source organism: Buteo buteo (assembly GCF_964188355.1). Lineage (NCBI taxonomy): Eukaryota > Metazoa > Chordata > Aves > Accipitriformes > Accipitridae > Buteo > Buteo buteo. Next base: position 32,539,993 of record NC_134171.1, on the reverse strand, counting down.
GCTCAGTCAAGCTCCTGTTGTTTCTAAATGTGTAGAAAAAAAAATATATGCCAGGTCTACAATATGCTTTAAAAGAATTAGATTTTTTTCATTAAGTTGTCCATAATAAAGAATTTAAGTTATAACTGTCTGTCATAAATATATAGATAAGGAGGATCATTCGTTAAAGTATTATTGAAGGATATATTTTGTTATATAAACAGTTTGTATTCTAATGCAGGTTATGGCTTTCAGTTTAGAGAAAACAGTTTAGAATTAGAAATATATTCTAGAATTAGTTTATAGAAATAATTTCCTTTGAATCTAAAGTTATTTTAAAGAAAATATAAATATCTTGATTAATCAAAAAGTTTTAACAAGTTCAGTTAGAAAGTAAAGCCATCTTTTAAAGATGTCAGCATTTAAATAAAATTTTAAATGCTTAATTGAATGCCCTCTAGATTATTCCTCAAATAATTTACTTTATAAGAAAACAATATAGGAAATAGTAAAGAAGACAGCTTGTAGGATTGTAGAAGATATTGCAGAGAAATACTGAAATTTTAATCTGTGAGAGTTCAAAGCTTCTGATCTGAGTCCTTAAATAATGGTGAATAAAGCATGTGCCAGTTTTTAATTAGTATTACTTTAAACTGTGAAGATTTAAAAGCAGTAGGATAGTATTAGTCAGCAATTGTAAAAAAATGAGAGTCAGTATTAATGTACGTTCTGCCCACTGTCTGCATCTTAATTATTTTGGGGGTTCTCACAATAAAAACAGGTCCTAGGTAGTAGAGAATTGGTGCTAAAAGTTAAGCAAAGTAGCTGTTGTTGAAGTGTTATGTTATGGAAGGTATTTTGCTAGATAAATGGTATTAGTGAAATAAAATAGTATAATAGAACATTCTTAACCACCCTGATAACAAAATGATATAATTATGGATTTCAGAGTTAAGAAATATCAGAAATAAGACTGTGTTCCCTTATATCACATCTCATCCCCTTGTATTTATGTATAATCTGTAATTCTGTATGTATATATGTATATAGTATTTCCATGGAAACTTTTTTCATTCATTTTATAAGATGGACAAAGTTCAAAGAGTAAATGCTAATTAATTTTATTTTTCTTTTTATCAGTCTGTGCATGACCCTATTCCTCATTCATTAGTAAGTATTAAGTCATGCTCTAAAGACAGAATTCTTATTTTGCCCTACTTTTTTTCTATAACAGTTATCTTTATGGTACCCAAAAGCTTCAAAATCCTTAATTAATTTATTTTTTATAGTACCATGGAAGGTAATATCCCCATTTTCATCCTTACTTTCATAGTAGGTGACAAAGTATGAGTGGTGGGATTTTAAGTCCAAAGTATCCACTAATGCTAAATATTCCATCTGGAACAGTGAATATTTACAAATGGGTATCAGTATGCAAGCTCAGTATGTTCAAGCACAGCTCCTTTGGCTTCAGTTGCACATAGAAGCTCTAAGCATTTCTTCACATTAGATCCCACAGTCTAATTCAAACTTCCCTTCTTTTGTTTGTGGAAAGATACCAGTGTTAGTGCCTGACATCCCAAATATTTTTAGCTGTAGATTCATTAAGATAGTTTGGACTGTTTCTTCTGCTGCACTGCAGAAGTAAAAGAAAGCATAGTAACAAATAATTAAATACTTACTGCAGTACAGAAACTGTTTTAAACTGCTTGTGTGGTAACTAAGGTAACCAGTTCTTCCAAGAAATTGAATTTATGTTTATCAGTTTTCAGTATGTGGTTTTATGTGTGTATATTTTTTAATGGAATCTTTCAAATTAATATCTCAAAGTAGGCTAATGAAGAGACTTGAGCTTTTTCAGTGCTTGATGTAGGTGATGTGATATACATATATCAGTCATAGATGAGTCTTTTGACTTGGAAGAAATTAACCCGACACTGGAAAAGAAACAGTCACTGAACTGCTTAGTACTCCTTGATCTTTGTTTTGAAGATTTGCTTTGATGTCTATTCAGGCCTGCGAGAAATGTTGCCAGCTTATGTTTGTACTAACTTTTCCTGTAATTTGCGTCACACATTGAATCATAGACTTACTCAGGGTGGGAGGGAGGTCCTCTTGTCCAACTTCTTGCTCATAGCAGGCGTGGTTAGATCAAACTCTGCAGGTCGTGCCCCATCAAGTTTCAAGTATTTCTAAGGACTGAAATTCTGCAATCTTCCCATATTTGACCACTCTCATGGTATTTTTTTTTTCCTTATACCTAGTCAGAATTTCCTGTGTTGCATTTTATATCTGTAGTCCCTTGTCTTAACTCTGTGAACCTCTGAGAAAAGTCTGTCAGTGTCTTCTGTATCTCCTGCCATTAAAGAGGGCAATAAGGTCTTTCCAAGTCTTCTGTTTTTAAGGGTGGGGGAAACAGTTCCCATTCTTTCCTCGACCGTCATGCACTTGGGGCACCTAACCATACTGTACTTGGCCCAGTATATACATTTTTCCTTGCACTGAGGAGCCCAATGCTGCACCCAGTACTCAAGGTGTGGTCTCACAAGTGCTGAGCAAAGGGGAATAATCACGTCCTTCCATCTCCTGGCTGCAGTCTTGCTACAACAGTCCATTGTGTGGCTGAACATCTTTGCCACAAGGATGCCCTGGTAATTCAACTTGTTATCCACAAAGACCTGGTTTTGTGCCTGCTGGTGCAGGAAAGAGACTCTGACATGCTGGAGAAGCCACTGAAAGGCTTCCAAGATGGTTAGGGGTAGGAGTGCATGCTGGAAGAGGAGAGGTCAAGGGATCAGGGTTTTGTTCAGACTGGAGAAAGGAGGGCTGGGCATCTAAGTTGCTGTATTTCCATTTAAAGGCATTTAGAGAGAAGACAGAGCCACGCTTCCTTAAAGATGCACAATGAAAGAGCAAGTGGAAACAGTCACCAGCTATAACAGGGAAAGCCTTAATTGGACATAAGGAGGAGATTCTTCGCCATGATAGTGTTAGTAATTGGAACAAGCTACCTGGAGACTGACAGGACTGGGCCAGACATTGCTCTGAGGAGCCTGGTCCAAGGTGGGAGGTAATCCTGCTTTAAGCAGCCTTTGACTAGATGACTTCTAAGAGTCCCTACCAACTTCAATCTATTTATGATTCTTTATTATGACATTTCTCAGGCTAAAACTCCCCTAGTTATGGTAGCTCATTATCTTTACGACATCTGTCTTCTCCTTCAATATACCTCTGGTAGAGAAGTCAATGAAAATTATCTGACATACCTTTTTATATGATGAAAAATACTGCTGTCCCTTTATGACAACAGCAAGGTACTGTAGGGGTTTTTTTATTTTTTATTGCTTCTTTGTGCTTTTTTTTAGCTGTTCTTTCTTTTTTTCTTTCTGGCAAATGTGATGTACTTAGAAAGGTACAAAATAATCATTTGGTGGTAGGAAAGGTCATTGGAAAAGTGAGAGTAGTACAGTTCACTGCTAAATCCATAGTCCAGGATAGTTCAACTTGTAACTAATTTAAGTTGTATTACTGGAATACTGGTCCAGCAAGCTCAGGCATTTTTGTGTGTGTGTGTCTGTGTTTTGAGAGACGAGTAGTAGCAGAATACTACTACTAGCTTGAGAGTGACTGCTTTAGGAATATTATAACTTTTGGGTAAAGTAGGAGAATCTTATGACAGGGAGCAGCATCATAAGAAAAGAAAATGTATGAATAAAGTATGCCCAATACTAGTAGGCAGCTGAAAGGAAATGTAGTATTTAAGATCATCTGATTTTTAGGAAGTGTTCTTTAAAAGATTTTACATCCTCTGCATATTTCTAAAATAAAAGCTGAAATGTGTATGTTTACCAATTTCATATTAAGGTAATTAAATACTTAGCATTGAATTTAATGTTCATATAAGTTTGCGTTTTGTATGTATGGTATTTAGAGTTGCTATTTGAGGATGAAGTTGCTTGTGCACACTAAATGCTTGGTTTGCCATTAAAATCAGTCAAGTCTTTGGACATATCTGATTTGGATTTGGGATAACTGTGCCATTCCAGAAATTTTCTTTCTCACATATACTCATGAGATTTCTCATGCTTAAACATGGTTCCCTCATCATCCCTTCATGCAAATTTTGTTGAACTCTAGATTAGTTTTTTAGATAATGGATGGGGTTTTAGATCATTGATGGTAGTATTTATTCTTTATTTTCAACAATGTATTGTTTTTATTCCTTGTAGCATGCTCTTATAACTATTTCAGTAGTTTACTATGTGTACGTGAATGCAGTGAGAATCTCGTTCACAAAGTCTGTGCAATCATTTATCTGATACAAGTGGTTTGGACATTGTCCAAGATGGCTGAAACATTACAAGATTTTTACCATTTAGCATCTGAGATTTTTTTTAGGAGAGTTTAATGACTAGATATCAAAATCCTACAGACCTTGTTGGAGAAAACAGTGCATGGATTTAGCAAACTTGGAAGATAAGCAATCAGGCTTTACCTGCAATTCTGAAAGAAAATAGAAATTCTAAGTTAGTGATTTTTCAGTGTATGGACAGTATTTCTACTTAATTGTTATTTGTGGAATTTTTAAGGTGTATAATAAATCAAGAACTCTATGCATTTGAATGTCAAACACAAATAGTAATCTAAATAGTGATATACTAGTCTAAATCCAAATTTATACCACTCTGACTTGGTCTAAGTTGCATCAGGTCTCAAAATACCTGTCTAGTTTGTGCTCTTTTAGATTAAAAAAAAAAAAAAAAGTTATTTCCTGAGTGTAGCATCTCGGTTCTTGAATACGTCATCTTGGACAATTAATGGAACAGCAATAATTGTCTAATTTATTCAGAATTCTGTTTTGTTGTGAACATTATGCTTTCATTTACTAAGGTAACACCTTCCACAAATTCATTACTGATTCCTGATATTTATTCCTTCTCTTGTGTAAAGAACTACTTCGGTTTTGTTAATGTTATTTTTACTCTTCTTTTAAATTTAGGCTTAAGGAAGTAAGTTGGTTTTGTCACAGTATTTTCTGCCTGGTTTTGAAATTCATAATGCATTTTAGTTGCTTTCCTACTATAGATTTCTCCACATCTTACAGTGCTTTGGTCTGAGTTCTTGGTGTTCTGTTTAGATGATTGCAGCCTTAGTCATTATATATTCATTATATTTCATGCTTCGTAACTGCTGAGCATTGTGTCCACTGTCCATCTTGTGTCTGGCATCTGTTGAAGGTGGGGGTTTGTGGGATTTTTTGCTGGGATTTTTTGTGTGGATTTTTTTTTTTAATTACTGTGATCTTTAGCTTGATTAGAACTTCGGATCAGTCTCTGAGGGAGAAAGAATGCTTTATATTGATTAAACACAAAAGTATTGCTTGCTTACAGCTTTCATCATCTCTTTTGGTGTTTTTGTTGTCCATGTGTACAAGAATGCTGCAGTTACAACACTTTTTTTTTTTTTTTTTGTCTAGGTGTAGGGCTTCCTGTTAGTAAGAGGCAGAAAAAAATTAATAAAATAATAGAAAAGCACAATATACAAATTCTAATTTACATCCAGCTATAATACTGGCCATGGATTTTTTCATATTCCAAAATTTTAAATTATGTTTCATTTCACACTAATCTTTACAGCAATTTATATATATATATTTAATAATTTGCAGTTATATAGAATTGCTACAGGTAATACTATTGAGGGAATTTTGCTTCTGATTCATAAGACAGATCTTCTAACATCTCAAATGTGGAACTAATGAAAAATGCTACATTAGTATAAAGGAGTGAAAAAAGGAGTCATGCTTGAACTGGAAAGTTTTTCTGCCTGTCTAAATACCTGAGAAAACTTACCTAAAAAGTGAAGATAGTTTACTGTAATCTTGAAAAGAAAAAAGTACAATTTAAATGCAAAACATACAGGGGAAAAACCCCAGTGTCTAGCAATATTACTGAGACATGGCAATACTGCTTCCCAGTTAATCAGAGTGACAAGACAAAATATTAATGCAGGTAGCTTTCTACAAAAAAATGTAAGTTATTTGAAGCTAAGTTCACTTTTCTTGAAGAATCAGTATTAGCTGAGAAATAACTGAGTTAAAAAAGACTTTTATGGCTAAGTTGTTGATATCTAGATAAAATATATGTGGAAAGTAATTATATATTAGTATCTATATAGCACATAAAATACAGGTAACAGTATGAAATAGGTAATCATTGGTTAGAAATTGTCAAAACTATGGGCAATGTTTTTTCTTTGTGAAAGAATATAAACTCTGGGATTCTGAATACTGTAATAGAGCAGTTAGCTTAACACAAAGCCTGTGACCTGTTCTCGTAAGAGCAGCCTTTTTTTTTTTTTTTTAACTGGGTTATAAGACTACGGTTGCTACTACACTATTTTCTACTAATGTTTTGAATGCTGAGGAAAATAATCCTACTCCTATATATTTTCTCTGTGTTTTCCCTTATCAAGAAATAGTTGTGTTTCCAATTAAGGGCTGAATATTTCTGTCCATTTCTTTCTCTTGTTGGTTGAGACATTTTAAACCTGTATTATTTTTCTGTAAACTTCTGATGAAAAGACAGAGCTTTGGTGACAGAAATAACACTGTATCTTACTTGCCAATGCCAAGAGTTAAAGCAGGAACAGACTGTGAACTAGAAAACCATTTCTAATTAGATAGTTAGAAAGTCCAAAATACAGTACAGAGAATCAAAAGTGAAGGAGGTTTGGGATGATCATAGAATCATAGAATCATTAAGGTTGGAAAAGACCTTCAAGACCATTGAGTCCAACCATCATCCATGATATTGTTAACTGGACTTTATGTCAAACATTGGGTTTGTCTGGAAGAGGGTTATTGAGCAGATTTTATAGGAGCTTTGAGCAACTAATATTTATAATTATGAAAGGGCTTAGAGCAGCACTTTCCTAAGTCTTTTTTTATGTTTGGAATATCACTGAAACTTGTAGGTATTTTTCTTTCAGGTTTGTTGTTGCATTTCAGGTGAATCCTAACAGCTTATCTTCTGAAATTTTACTTACAAATCCTACTGTGTAATGGACACACTTGCTGATCCCTATTAGTTATTTCTTGCATTTCTGTTACTGTTGGTTTTAAAGCCTTTTAAATACATGTCTAGGCATTAGCAATCTTTTAACAAAACACCCTGAAGAAAAATATGTTAACATATCTTTAACATTTTCTTTCATATTTTAACAGACAAAAACCAAGATATCACTCTCCTATTTTATAAAATTGAACTCATTTTTACAAGCATTCACAATATCAATTATTATGCCAGTGAGACAAATGTTTAGGGCAATAGGTAAAGTATTTCAGAAATGGAGATGTTTCCTGAAGGACACTATTATATGCTTTTTTTTTGAGGAAGAAAAAAATTTTTAAAGAATGTTAAATTAATTCTGTCTTTGTCCTTTTTAACATAGAACTTTTCTCTCTTAAAGTAGTAAGATGAGACAGGTTGACACTCGATATATGTCAAAGGAGGTTTTAGATAAATAAGACTAAATCAGATAAAAGACAATCAGACACTTGCAACAGAGTGTGTGCTCACTATAAATACACACATATATATAAAACTTCTGAAAATTGAAAATTAATTAATTAACTAAATAATTAATTGAATGCAGGATGAGGATTAGGAATGTCACTTTCTCACAAATTGGTTCCCACATTGCTATTTAGGAAGGTCCAGTGGAAATAATTGATTTGGAGCATGAGTGGCAAAACATGGGGGGTAGAGGATCTCTAAACCACTGATTATTGTGCAGTTGCTGCTCTGCACTTCACACAGTGTTCACGCCTTATGTCTGACTTTGATATGTTTCAGCTTGCCTTTAAAATTCCTCTTAAGTGACTGACTTTTTTTATCTGTATGTCCAAATTAAACAACAAATGAAGTAAGAGTGTCTACTAAAAATCAGATGTAATGTAAAGGATCATAGATGTTGTATGTATGTACATAAAGAAGGCATCTGTAATATTCTTTGAAACACAGACCTGATGGGTAGAATTTATTTAGATAACTTTAAATGTCTAAAATGCAGACATGTAGAATTGAGCTAGTGAGCTCCAGACTTACTTGAATTCCATAAAGGGACACAGGAAATTCTAGAATCATAGAATCATTTAGGTTGGAAAAGACCCTTAAGATCATTGAGTCCAACCGTAAACCTAACACTGCCAAATCCACCACTAAACCATGTCCCTAAATGCCATGTCTACATGGTTGGTCCGAACTGTTTCATGTAGCTCCTATAGATGAGCTGAACTCTACATCCTCTTTAGTAACTTGACTTTCTTTTGCTTACTGTAAGGTTAGCTTAGAGTAGCTCAGAGGTACATGTTCATACTGTAGGTCACGTTTCATCAGACTAAGTTTAAAGATATCTCTCACTCCAAGGAAAATGACTTCAAGCAGTAATAACAGAAGTTAAAATCCATGGTGAAAGTGTCATTATAGAGAAAAACAGATCAGTTCAACAAGATTGGTTCATATTATCATCATGTGAGTGATAGCTAAAATATAGCCAGCTTAAGGTGGATAAAACTTAGGTCAAAAACAATTAACAGTTCAGAGGGCTGAACACCTCTCCTATGAGGCTGAGTTGTAGTTGTTCATCCTGTAGAAGAGAAGGCTTCAGAGAGACCTAATTGCAGCTTTTCAATACTAAAGGAGGCTTATAAGAAAGATGGAGAGAGACTTTTTACCACACCCTGTAGTGATAAGACAAGGGGTAATGGTTTTGAACTAAAGGAGGGTAAATTTAGATTGGACATAAGGAAGAAATTTTTTACAGTAAGGGTGGTGAGGCACTGGAACAGGTTGCCCAGAGAAGTTGTGGATGCTGCATCATTGGAAATGTTCAAGGCCAGGTTGAATGGGTCTTTGAGCAACCTCGTCTAGTAAAAGATTTCCCAGACTATGGCAGGGGAAGTTGGATTAGGTGATCATTAAAGGTCCTTTCCAACCAAAACCATTCTATGATTCTATGTTGCATTTTGTAGTGGTCTTTCTATTGGAGGCACCTGGTAATGCCTAAGGGTTTCTTATTTGGATTGAAAGCTGGAATACCTCTTTTTGGCACAAGATATAATTCATCACTTCAGTATCACTCCAGTCAGAAGAGAATCTTAAGATCAGAGCTTATCTGCTATCCTCAGAAAAAAATATGGAAGTATGATTCTTATGAAATACCATGTACTGGATTATTTTTAATTATAAACAGATAAATGAAATGGAAACCATTCTAAAGGACATGGACAGACTGTCAGTTTTATATAATACAAATATGTAATTTTTTTATGCTTGTACTTGAAATCTTAAGTTTATTATTGAAATAGTAGCCAGTCATTGGCATAGATCAGTGAGAAGATGCTATTGGTTCACTGTTGCTGCAGTTGTGGTTTTTTGTTTTGTTTTGGTTTTGTTTAAAAAAAGTGGAGTGGGAAGGGAGATAGAGGTTCTATCTTAAACTTTGTTTTGACTGGAAAACTAGTTGGTCCCCAAAAATGAGCTTATGCTGGATTTTTTTTTTTTCCTCCTTTAGGCATCCCCTGTACCGTTTCCTCTAAAGTGACTATTGCTGAGGTTGAAAAAGTTACCCGTATCAGTCATAAAATACCTCCCAAGCAATAACAGAATGAGGAATGATTAAGCACAACCTTGACTCCATTGCTCAACACTTCATCTTTCTGCATAGTAAAACAAGAACTGAATAGAAGAGCAAAGATACCACAGTAATTTAGAAGTAGAGCATTGGTTGAATTCTTTGCCAAATATGCCAAACCCTTAGCTTTTATATAATTCCATGTGACTGACATTAGATCCTTTTGTGCATTATCTGCCAGCTGGAATGAAGTCTGGCATCCAAAAAGTGGCAGTTTTGACATTAATGCAGCTTCAGAGAAATTAGATTTTCTGTAAAGCTTTAGCAGCACTGAAGATAAATACAAAGGGTAATAAGCAGTGTAATGATCTTTGAATCTGTAGCTTCATCCTATCCAGTATCCCAGAAGGCTAATGTAATTTCACAGGAAAAGGTACTAAGATATATCACTTATCTTTCTTTTCCATGCCTATGCTACCAACTCAGATGTAATATATTAACATTTGAATGAAAAAAATTTGTCAGTCAGGAAACAGATAGATGCATACATTTGAAGGCAGAAAGGAAGGAAGAGAAGGGGAAGTACAAGCATGTTGATGCAGAGTTTTGTTACAAATTCTGACACACATTTAATGTATTAAGATCTCTGCTTTGAAGTATAAATAAAAAGCACATATTCTGTCACTGATGTTATCATACTGATTTTGATAGCCTTTTATTTATGTGGGAGTAACGTGAAGAATTTTCTGTGAAGTAATTGTGGAATTCTGAGTTAATCAAGGTATTTCAATACAAAATATAAAAGGAAAAAAGCTTCAATGGTTTTAGAAGCTATGAATAGATTACAACACAGGTATGAATTAATTGAAATGTAAATTTTTACTGTGACAGAAATGAGTTCAAAGTAGCATCAATTCTTCTCATTCTCTATTCTACCAACTTTACTGGCTATGTTTAGGTTTTTTAAGGAAATCCGTAGAGATTCTAACTGGCTAAAATATAATAATTAACAAAAATTTTCTCATTATTTTATATCTTCAGGTAACATGCATTTGGAACAGGAATGAATACAGTTCAGGAAAAAAAATCTTTAACACCCCATCTAGGCAGTCTTATGTAACTGAAAGTCTAATACCAATATGCAGAAATTCCTATTTTCTCAACCACATCTCTGATCCAGAATCTGTTTCTTTAGTTTCACTGTTACTGTTATTCATATTCAGTGTTTCTTTCACTCTCTAGTCACTTTATGATTTTTACTTTTTTACCCAAGTAGCCAAGGTAAGCAAAATCCTTATTTCTAGCCCTAATAGTAGAAATCAGAACAGCATGATCTTACAACTTTTTTTCTTGAGTATTGTTTATAGATTCCTGTTTCAAATTGTGTTCTGGATTGTTTGAACTTTTAGTCTTCCAGTGACCACTGGCTGAGTGAAACCCAGAAAGTACTGCTTGTTCTGAGGTTGCAAAAATCATAAAACCGTTAAGGTTTCTTTCGTATAACTTATACCTTAAATCCAGAATTTCATATGTGCTCTCAGAAACAGGTAAATTCTAGGAAAATGTTAGCTTGAATTTGGGCTGTGCAAGTTATGCCCTGCATCACCTGCATCCTAAAACTTGTTTTCTCTATAGAACTAATTTTGAGAAAGCACTGAGAATCCGTAGTTTCTCAGTGAGCGTTAGAAATATTCAGTGTTTCAGAGTTATTTTCTTCTGATCTACTGAAAATACACTGATAAAAGAAGTCTTTAAAATTGTGAAACAAATTTATACAGTATCATCACTTGGAAGAAAGTAACTGAATGAATTCAGTTCTGCTTGTTAGGTAGAATTTTAGTTCAATTTTAACGTGAAGCTAGGAAAAAAAAGATAAACCAGTTTGATTTACAAACTTAAAAGGAAAAGAAGTATTTTAAGTAGTAAATTTGTTTTTACATAATAGTAGTATAAGTGTTCGTATCATGCTTTGATACTAGCCACTTTGATGCCTCTGTGTATTCCAGTTATTTTTCTGCTGCTGAAATGGGAGTTCTGCCGTAAGCATTTTTCTTTCATTTATGGAATTATGTATACTGAAGACTAATTTAACTGTGAGAATTTATTACTATTATTATTATTATTATTATTAATTACTTGGAGACTCTTTGGAAGCTAAAGAAAGACCAAAGAGTTCTATGATGTCAGTATTTAGAGTAAGAAAGCATTTAATTAAGTCTAGTTGCTTTGATGTACGAAAAATACAGTCAGTGCTTATAGACTGTGACATTTAAGTCAGACTGTATTTTCAGAACAAGAAATATTCAGAATCTTTCAGAATAAGATCTGTGAGTTGTAGGATATGAGATCAATGAGAAATGGCAATGATTTTTGTTGCCTATGGGTCAGGCCACCTAACTTTTGGAAATCAATGGATCTACTCCAAATGCATTTCTGAATAGTTGAAAGCTGTATCTGGACCTAGATCTACATAAACTTTGCATAAACATAAACCTTTAACTTTGGAATTTTCCAGTTATGATGATTAATGAATTGCAAAAATGCCTTCAGGGGAACCTTGTCCTACATTATTGGAGAGAGAGTCAGACAAGACATCTATTTAGCTTAAAGCACTACCTGTCTTGAAAGGCAAGACTTACTTTTCAAGTACTACTCTATGTGTCTAAGACCTTTGAACTCATTGTCTAGTAACTAACTGTAACAGAATGAGGCTGTTAATTGGTTACTGAAATTATAGTTTAAGTAAAATTCCATTGAATTGTGTACAAGGAAATCTGTGAAACTTCAATTTTTTGATGTGATAACTGATTCTTATTTCTGATAATTAATTATAGGGGCTTTTTTCCATCAGTCTATGAACATGGTGTTCATAATTCTCTTTGATTCATTTTCATACAGGTACAGTCCTATAAGTAATAGAAAATATATAACAAAAGCAATCTTCTACAGAAGATGCTTGCCACTTACCATATTTTTGTTGTTTCTAGATTGATAGGTCTGTATTTACTTATCCTTGAAATTACACAAATAACTTTGTGTGTTATTTATAAATTATTTGGATTAAAGTGTTTGTTTAACATGTATTACAGAATGGCTGAGGCCCATTGGACTGCTTAGGAATGTGTCAATATAAATAAATATCTTTTAAGTAAAACCTCTATAAGTTAATGAGATGAACTGCCCTCCCTTAAGAAATATTCTCTGTCCTGAATTCAGTAATATCTTTCACAGGCCCCAGTTTCAAGGCAATGAATTTTAGAAATGCTACAGGTTATTTCATTTAATAAAACATAGTCTTGAACCTAAAAGAATAATTTTTGTCTTAGATATGCTTCTTAAATACCAACTAGTCATCTCTAGCTTAAATATTTTGGAAAGCAGAGCATTCTATCTGGTGTGGAAACTGTCTAAGTGTTCAGTTCATGAACTGGTAGATTTTAACTAATCCATTGTTTTAAAATACAGCTTTCATTTCAAATTCATATCCTAATAAATGTATTTGCAAATTAATCCCAATGTGAAAATAAAGATACTCATTACACAAGCCATATACTAGGTTTATTGTTTTAAAAAAGTTTGCTCCTAGCAATTATTTTTCCAATTCGGTGTTCTCGGAAGCTTTTAACCATTTGTTTCCTAACACAGGAGAGTATTTCTGTACTATTTGTTAGACGGATTATACCTTTAGTTTTGCAAGTACAGAATGTTTAAGAATGCAGAAGAAATGAGATTTAATGCTGTATTTGTTGATATCATTATCCAAAGAGCTGTTGTGCGAGACTCTCCTACCTATTTTTGTAGGTGCAGTAAAAGATAAACTATTTTTTTATCTGTTGATAACTGAGCAAATGAGAAGTATTTCAGCATAACCTATACATTATAGAAGGCTGACCAAGTAAATTGACTTTAATGAATATCATAATTCAGACAAAGACACAATCATCATAATTGCCATGCAAACATTAATAATTATCTAGACAATATTTCTTTTACCATATGATTATAATGTGAAATGAAAGATTTGGTATCTCTCTTACTGCTTTTTCACTGGACAGCGATGGTTTTCATTGGGCAGTGATCATGTCCAAGCACTGTTTTTAACTATCTGTTCTGTGAAGTTAGGTTTTGCAATTGTTCATTTTAGCCCTTGGGACATTTTAAAGGGCGTGGGTTTGTTAATAGTAATGTAACTTACTGATAGCTAGGAATCCTTGATTATCCTTGTAAAGCCTTTGTGTCCTGGGTTCAGCTGGGATAGAGTTAATTGTCTTCCTAGTAGCTGGTACACTGCTATGTTTTTGAGTTAGGTATGAGAAGACTGTTGATAACACACTGGTGTTTTAAGTTGCTAAGTAATTGCTGTTAATTAAGTTGCTAAACATTGCTAAGTAATGTTTAGACTAAAGTCAAGGATTTTTCAGCTTCTGATGCCCAGCCAACAAGAAGGCTGGAGGGGCACAAGAAGTTGGGAAGGGACACAGCCAAGACAGCTGACCCAAAGTGGCCAACGGAGTATTCTGTAGCATGGGATGTCACGTCTAGTATATAAACTGGGGGAAGTGTGGGGGGGTGGGTGCTGCTTGGGGACTAACTGGGCATCAGTCGGCGAGTGGTGAGCAATTGCATTGTGCATCATTTGTATGTTCCAATCCTTTTAATATTACTATTGTCATTTTATTAGTATTATCATTATTAGTTTCTTCTTTTCCATTCTATTAAACCGTTCTTACCTCAACCCATGAGTTTTACTTCTTTTCCCGATTCTATCCCCCATCCCAGTGGGGGTCGGGGGGAAGCGAGTGAGTGGCCATGTGGTGCTTAGTTGCTGGCTGGGGTTAAACCACGATACGTTGTATGTTTTCATGTTGGTGTTCTGAAAATAAAAATGGTACTGTGACTCTTCTAATATTTGAGGGCCATAAATGAAAATAGTCTTCCTGCTGTTTAGTTAGACTGATTCATTGGCTACAACGTAAACCACAGCTCTTGAGCAAGACCTTCTGCATGAACTGCCATAATATTCAGAGGTAGGTTTGTTGGTCCTTTCTTAATTCATTGTAGTTGAAACCAAACAAGCAACTACAAAATTACCAAAATAAATTATTTTGTTCTTAGAACTTCAGCGATTAGGAATTACCATGTTTCCTTTAACTACCAGCATTATTGTCACATCTCTGCATATGAAAGCAATGACTTAATATTGCTGCTTTGAAATTTTTGCTTTTGGGACTATGAAACCCTTGGAGCTTTCTACAGACTGTTAAACTATAGTGGTTCTCTGAAAATGTTTTGCATCATTTCATAGAATATAAAATGTGTGTTTAGTCCATGTTCTCTAGAGTAGTTACCTCTCTGTTTTGGCATAGGATACTGTTTTCTGTCACTGATGAATGACAGTTTATGTAGGATCTCCTTTTCATAGTGGTTGTAAAATATAATGTCTGTCCCTGAATTTATATAGGTGAAAATTTTCAGGGAAAAGGGGAGTGAATGTCAGGTCATGTAACAAAGAAATGATTGCAAAATGTGAAGATTTTTTCCTTCTGTTAATTCTCTTTTGCTAAATTGTGTATGCTAGCAAGTACTGAAAGGTTAAGATTTCATTAGACTGGATCCCTTTCTTTCTGAAAGAGACTTAGAAACTATATGAATTAGGTGTTCTATTGGTAATTGATTTGCAGGTACTCAGTACACCTTGGTTTTATGTGCAGCTACTTGGACTCTGTTTGTTTTCAATTGTCTATTTTATTGGGGGGGTGGTGTCATCTAAAGAGCATTGTGGAATTAGGAGCATGAGGTCAATGATGTATTTCTCTTCAAACTTGGGTGCAATTGTAATTATTTTCCTACATTTTCTTGAAACACTTTGCTTTCTTTTCATTGCTTCCCAGCTGAAGTTTGGAAGATGCCCCTTAGTATCCCCCAGCCTGTTACCCCAGGGGGTTGTTGTTTGTTGCACAGTGCTTCCCTGCGGCTGTCAGGCCTTACCACATACAGTTTCCCTCTGATTAGGGGCTATCAGATTGCTTAAGATATCAGCTGAAGTTTTAGTAACCTCTAACATAAGTATGGGTGGACAGATTGCTGGGCTTTGCATGCCACAGTTCTTTTTTTCTCGTTTTGCTCACAATATGTATTTGCTCCCTCTCTTCTACAATTACTTCCACATGCAAACTTAAAAGTTTCCCCTATTGCTTTGAAAGGATTGTATTGCAATTTGGAAATCTAATTTTGTAATTAAATCATTGAGGAACCAAAATATGGGCTTCAGTTGAAGAAACTTAAGTGCATCTGGAAGTCTTTAAAGATGCTGTTTAATTCTCCTTTTTCATTTTATGCTTTTCTCATGGTTTTGGTTTGCCTACAATATTTATATCAAAATCACTATTAATCTTAAGATAATCTAATTAAGTCTTTTTTAGTACTGACTGGTATCCTGGATAGGATTGATAATTACAGATTAGACTTTATATACTCTTTAAAAATGCTGCATAAAAAAGACTTGTGGGGATTTGAACCAGCTATCACTTAGTGAGTAGATGGAACCATTGAGTAAGAATGCAAAAGAATTTAAGTGAAGAAAAAAAGCCATCCTAATGTTCCTGAACTCTTGGCATTTATTTTCAAGTGTTTATTTATTTTCTTAAAGGCATTTATTGATTTTTTTTCTTCCTCATGCTACTTTTCTTAATCATGTAATAACTACTAAGCAAATTCTGAAATAATCTTTGTAAATACAAGAGGCACTCTGACCAGAAGACACTGATGATTCTATAGAGAACCTATACAATTGTGCTGCAGAAATTATTTTCATAATATATGAAAAAACACAGAATAAAATTTCTTGGCTCTATTCGCTTCTAACCCCCTCTTCTCCAACTTACATCTTTCTTCTTCTTGAAGCTACAGAAAGATAATCCTCCTTTATTAACATTATGGTCCCTCTTAATGTTTTTAAACCTAGTCTGTTCAGGGTCTTCCTCTAGTCAGTGAAAAACAGATCCTTCATAATGGTCAAGGTAAACATCTATTTTGAATCACTTAGTATTTGTGATCCATGAAGGGTCCCACCGAATGGGTGCCAAACACTGATTGGGGTAAGCAGCCACCTTGCCTCACTGCAACAGCACCTTCTCCAACTTTTCCTATTATATTTTACACCTGAAAACATGCTGTGGTATTTCTGGCAAATTAAAATGGTCCTTTTTAGTGCTAAAAATCGTATGTGAGGAACATGATGGGGTGGATAAAATCTGTTGACAACATCTGACTCTGCATAAAATAATGAAGTGAAATTTCTTATAAGCAAAATAGTTTTCAAAATATTCAGCATAGGTATGCTGATCCTCAATGTATTCAGTGGTCTGAAACCTTTTGCAACAAAGGTAATTGAGGAGCTTGCCTGTTTGTAATATAACAAAGCAGTGACTCCTTGATATATTTAAACAGCCTTTCCAGTGGGGGAGGCTTTCTCATTTGGGAGAGACTGTAAATGAGAATTCTAACAGGAAGACTTTTTTAGTAATGTTTAAAACAGTACCAGAAGGTAAGTGGTCTTTCCAGAGGGGAAAAAGTAGTGAACTTAGGCTTACAACCATTTCCTAAGAGTTGACTTTGCTAATCATTCAATGGATGTACTCAGGTGAGATAATAACACACATGGCCCTGAATAGCAGTAGCGATAATGAAGGGAGCCTAAATGGTAAGAAAGTGATAGGATTCAGTGATAAGATGAGCAGTATCTACTCAGGAAATATAACAACAGTGAAATTTGTCCAAAACTGATATTTGTCTTCAAATTTTCTCAGGCTAAATCTGGGGCCTGAATGGTTAATTAAGCCATCAATAATGCAATCTTTATGGATTGCTGGATTTACCTGGAAAGAGGTGAATTCCGGGAAGAGGCTACAGACTATCTGAGGCAGCACTTCTTGTAATTCTGTTGTTTGAACATCTGAGCAGGAGAAAGAATTGTGGATAAGTGGTAAGGAATGAGAATAAGAAAAGAAGAAACTGTGAAATGAGAAAAAGAAGAGGAAGAGAAAAAAGGAGGAAGAATAAAGGGCAGACAATGATAAAAACTAAGAAGAAAGCCCCAATACATAAGACAACAAAACAGAAGGAAGGAAGGTAAGGAATTAAGAACTGCAGAATTAAAGAAAAGACTTTATGTGCTTATGTGCCTGTATTTCATTACTACTACAATAAATATTAACTGCAGTCATGAAGAGGTTTTTTATTTTTCTAGGAGCTCTAGAATCTTTTAAGAAATGGTCTTGGCACTTTGTGCTCTCTTTTGAGACAGGGATAGAATAAGGAGTTTTTATTTTAAACATTACCTTCATTTTGTTGACTTGCTCTTTGAAGTGTTACAAAAATCTGTTGACTTAATGTTCCAGTCTCTGTAGGGGAGTCTAAGTTAAATACTACTTTCCTAAATCTATTTTCCTCTTTCCTTTTCTCCAATAATTAATATCACAATCCTTCTTGTCTCTTTATTTTGTACTTTGTTTTGATTTTTTGTTATTCATGTTCTAATACTATGTGAGAACAATGGAATGTAAGAGGAGAAAAACATTGAACTTTCTTTTAGAACTTGATTTTGAGTGCTCGCATATAAAGGATGTTTTGAATGTATTCTGATACTGCAGTAAATAGGAGTCACAGGCAATAGAATAATTTCTGCAATTGAACCCAATACTTTTAGAGATTTGATTAGGTCTAATTATAACTAATTTATTTAAATTCCCATGAAAATAACTTAATAGGCTGGAAACCATGCTATTGTACGTAGTTAATTACTTTTTTGGTAGAAATGAGCAACCGGAGGCCTGCAAAGATGAATAGCAAACGAATACATCGGTCACTGAGGCTTTCTAAAATCATTAGTTTAAATCTTAGCTTGACTTGTCCAGTTATGAATTAGTTCTTTTAGCATGTTTTGGACCTGTATCTGTGCTATTTCCCCTCAGAAAGTGAGCTCATATACCAGTCAAGGTTATCTGTGTTTAGCAAAGCCATACTGATGGTGTTCTGGGAAGACGTGGGATCAGATTTTTCATTAGCATATTAGCAAAGTAAGTGAAGCTGCTCAACTTGAAACCTGGCAAGGTTATCCTTACTATTTCCACAACAGCCATGCATATGACTTTTCTGGCAAAAAATTTCTAAAACATTTCTTTTTCAACAGCATTGCTGTGCTAGAGAAAGGCTAATAGACCTATCGGTGTAACAGTTCCTTGTTCACAGGGAGGAGTTGTTTCATATTTGTTTAATGACACCCCTGCCTGCCCCACCTCCCATGCCCTCTGAAAATAACAAAAAAAAAAAAAAAAGGGAAAAGGAATTGGAGTGACTTTTTCATACAGCGAAAGATACCTTTCTAGAGAGTCTTGAATGTATTACTTAAAAGGTCTTTCAACCTTTCCATACTCTAAAGAACAGTTAGCTATTTTTATGTGGTTGTTTTAACTATGTTGAAGAACATTGCATTTAACTTTTTGTTTTTGCTTTAATTTGCTTGAGAAAATGGCTAGAATGAATTGTTCTCCCTGATTCTATGTACTTGCCACATAGAGGAGTCGATAAGACTGAGAAAAGATTACTTACAGGATGCTATACAGACTTGACCAGGAAAAATAGAAATAAAAGATAACTGTAATCCACTCCACATTTCTTCCTTGTGCAGTCTCTTTTCAGAACAAAACTCAAAACTAGTACAAATCTGTTCAAACTTCTGGATGTAGTGAGACTGTCAGCTGCACTTAGTCAAAAGCAAGGGTCTCAATCTACAAAGTACTAACTCTATAAATACCTTCTTGGTGTTTCCTTTTGTCCAGAGTACCTGTGACCCTAATGAAAAATATTTTTCACAAAGCATCTGGGCAGTATTCCTACGAACACATCTCTGTTTCTGCTTTCTTTTTATAAAAATGAGGAGAAAAAAAGCCTTGAAAATATCCCCAAGAAAGATGCAAATATGACTGAGTTTTTTTAAGAATCAAAAAAAAAAAAGAAAAAGGGCTGAAGTTCCTCACACTTCACACTTAGGAGGATGCTTCCTATCTTTAGGGTACAGAAACTTGACATACAGTGTTTAACTGCTTTCAGATTGAAAGAATGATATTATATGAAGTCAAAGAAAATTCAAAGTGGCAAATTTGGAGTTAAACTACCTGATAAGGCAGCTAAAATTACAATACAGTTTCTTTTGAGCAAAGAGATTGAATAGATGGTGAGAACTAGAACTCTAATTTATGCTGTGCATTCAAATTCAAGACCAATTTTATTAAGTATAGTACAGTTATGCAGATGAGAAAAGGAAGATGGGAATTGCATCTAAATTACTATGGTCAGATTCTATTGAATTCTGCCTGTCTGTCTCTGAATAGGCAATAATATTTTTCAGCTTATGAAATGGGAAACCATGTTAGTTACTTTAGTTCACTTTACACTCCTTTAAAAAGAAATATGGGAATTGCCCTATATCAGGACAGCAGTAGAACACCATGACTTTTTTTTAATGTCAAATGCTGTATCAGGGGCCAAACACTTCAAAAATGGCTGCAACATCCAGCAGTAGATTGTTCAGACAGGCATTTCTTTTATCCTTTTTGCTTCATAATATTCGAGAGTAAGAAAGTTAACAGTGAGATATCTAGGATTCCTTTCCTTCTCCACTTTATTCAGCTGATAGAGGTGGATGTGTTTGCTGCCTCTAAAGCTGTCAATTTTGTCTCTGTTTGTGTACATGTGTGTGATTTCTAGCTTCCTGAAGAGAGGTTAGGAATGCCCTTTTTCCAAGCCAGTTGTGATCTGAGCTCAAGGCTATTTCTTGGAAGGTTTGGATCCTGCTTTAGCATAGGAAGGAACCACACCCATCATTCTTGAATGAGTGCTTTAGCCATAGTTCTCCTAAAACAAAGGACTTGGCCCTTGTTTTGTTTTTGTACATCGCAGGAAATGCCTTTTAACTCTTGAGAAGTGTTTTAAAAGGCAGATCCAGGACAGAGTAAGGGCTCTTCCAGCAGCCTAGCAAGAGACAATGTTTAAGAGGGGTGGGGGATCACTTTAATATTTCCTATCAGTTACTTAGATTTCTTAGCAGGAGCAAAGCATCTTTTTTATTTTAAAGTCAAATAAATAAAAGCATTTCAGTGTTGATCATATGCCCATAATATAGATTTTTGGAGACCTAACAGCATGAGACATATCCATCCCATCTGCTCTTTAAATGGTCCTATTATTTAATGAAGGCTTGTGTCCATTACATTGTGCCCTCGTGCATATTGGAAACGTGATAGGAAGGACCTGTGGTACCTTGTAATATTCTGAATATGTCTTCTAATAGCACGTTTTCTCAGCAACACATTCCATAGTGATACTTCTATGCCAAGGACAACAGTTAAATTTATTGACCAGCTACGGCTATTCTGTAGGCCTACACCAGGCAAAGAGAGGCAGATGCCCTGAAGATGTATCAGATGTCATTGCAGGGATTCTGGGGACAAAAGAAAGGGAAGTAAAATAGCAACTGCTATCTTAGATGTAATAAATACCCTGTATGAATCAAAGTCCTAAGAGCAGCTACTCTTTGGGTGGTTTTGGTTTGATTTTGGTTTGTTTGGTTGTTTGGTTGGTTTTTTTTGTCAAGTTAGCCATTCCAACAGTTCAGATGTCACATCTTACCACTTGCAATGCTGTTCTGTCTGCATTCTATTTGTGCTGATATGAGAACTAAAAATAAACCCACTGACAGTTATTTGCTTTTGCTACTTTTATGATTTGTATATCATAGTCTGGTGGTAGATGTTCTTTTGGGGTGACAGACATACTTTCTTCATGCTTCCTATTTGTGCTATCATTCCTCTTTGTGTTGTTTTCAGTTGCAGAGGCAGAGCATCATTTTCATGAAGTAATAGCACTTCCCCAAGTCTCAGATTGATTTCATCTCATCTGTCTTGTCATGTTTCTAAAAGTCCCCAGTGTCACTGGTGTCAGTTTTTAACATCACAGGCATTTTTTTCAGGTTTTATGTTGAAGAAAATGTCAGTACGTGAAAACCAGGTGTTTCACTGATGCTATTCCATGTCAACTGCTGAATACAATTCAGAGCATTGCTCTGCCATCTCCTTTCAAGAGACATTATTTGACAAAATTTTATAATGTGAGTTCAACTGTGGCTAAGTGATGAGTTGAAACCTGTACCAACATGAATGTCTGTATACAATAATAGCTGATTCTAGCTAATTTGTGGTAAGACTTCTTAAGGGTATGTATAACTACTATGGAGCAGCTAACCACTGAAGGACCTCCTTTCCTAGGTGGTCAACATTTTTACATAGTTGCAGTTTCATCCCTTATGGAAAATGTGTTGATCCTAGTATACAACTGATCTGTCACACAAGTATTTATGAAAGATTATGAATTAAGCATTACTCTGTTTTAGATAAAATGAATCTGAACTGTAGGATGACTGAGACCACTTTTAGAAGTAGCTACTTCTGTCCATGAAACTGAAGTTACAGAGACCAGAAAAACAGTTTGCAGCATCCAGTCCCATGTCCTAACTACGTTCAGCTAGTCCTCACCATTCTACCTCCACAGGACACAGGTGGGGTGCAAAAAAAGCTGGAGGTAGGGACTTATAATGATAAAAGCATAAAAATCTCTTTGATGTTTTCAGCTAGCTTGCCTCTCCAGAATCCACTGGATTTTGGGGCTGATAGTCAGGATATGAGAAAAGGATGATTTTAGGTTCCAGTCATCTTGGGATTGTTTATGCCATTTAGTTCAAGAGTTTTCAGATAAAATAATGAACAACACAGATTTCAAGCTGGGATTTAGACAAAGAAAAAGTAGCTATGATGATAGTGGTGTTTGTTTTGGTTTGGTTTTATTATGTTTTTAATTTGAGCAGTTAACAGAGTTCCAGTAATCTAAGTATGTGGCCTTCTTTAATATTTCAATCAGTAGAATAAATCTTTAGTGTCTCAAATGGTAGATCACTCAGGAGTCTTAGAATGTCCCCTGGGGGAATCAAGACCTCGATCCCTGTTACAGAGTTCAGAATACAAGTAAATAATAATCTGTCTTTAACCGCATTTCAGAGAGTGGTCACTTCGACAGAAAATTAATTCTACAAAGGGTGTTTATGGTCAAGTAGATTGTGATGTTTGTTTCCTCATAGTTAATACAAAATATTCTCCTAATAGAGATTTTTGCTTAATTAAATAGGTGGGATTTTTACATAATCTGAGAGATTCTTAAGTTTCTGGTTAGTGTCAGGGGAAGTTCAGGCTTGACATTAGGAAACATTTCTTTACAGAAAGGGTGGTCAAACATTGGAACAGGCTTCCTAGGGATGTGGTCAATGCCCCAAGCCTGTCAGTGTTTAAGAGGCATTTGAACAATGCCCTTAATAATGTTCTTTAACTTTTGGACACCCCTGAAGTGTCAGGCAGTTGGACAGGATGATTGTTGCAGGTCCCTTCCAACTGAGATTCTCTATTTCTATTTCTATTCTATTCATGCAGTACTTGGGCGATTCTCACTTTCAGAAGCAGATTACAGTTAGATTTTTAGATCTAGCCTTCTTTTCATTATCAACCATTGCCTTTTTCAGCTTTTGTACTCAAAAATCCACCACCAGGTATATTCATGAACCACTGTCATATATGGTAGAAGTTTGAGGTGTGTAAGTGTTGACTAGAACCACTGTTTTAGGCTTTAAAGATTCTTATGATCTTAGTGGATCTAATTTATCCTATGTGCTTTAATTCTCATTTGGTCTGGTCATGATGCTTTTGATTCCATCCTTGGAAGTTTCATTCTGATGCATTCTTAAGGCATTGTTCATTCCTAGTTGGTCTGTTTATTCTAAAAAAAAAAAAAAAAAAGCACTAGGAAAGAGCACCTGGCTCTGTAAATTATGATGCAAGACATATAAATTTATAGCAAGTGAAAAGAAAAAAACAAAATAAAGCCCAAGCCTTTCATTTATCATGCATGATCCAGTAAGTGCATCAAAGAAAAATGAGGAGGTTTTGTGTTCCTTTTCTTCAAATAGATGACTCATGAAAACCCAGGGACTCAGTTTGTTTGGATGAGGTTTGTTTATGGGGTAGCACAAACATAATTTTGGAGAAAACCTTGTACCAGTAGGTATTTATTAGAGAATAAATGTGTTTTGGCACTTAACAGGTTACTATCTTGTAACAATAGGAGGAAATAAAAGGGACAGTTGCTGCAAGAGACATGGGTTACCTTCTCTTTTCTTCCAGCTGCTTATTCTCAAGGGATGCTGTCGTGGTTTAACCCCAGCCAGCAACTAAGTACCACGTAGCTGCTCACTCACTCCCCCCCATCCAGTGGGATGGGGGAGAAAATCAGGAAAAAGAAGTAAAACTCCTGGGTTTGAGATAAGAACGGTTTAATAGAACAGAAAAGAAGAAACTAATAATGATAATGATAACACTAATAAAATGACAACAGTAGTAATAAAAGGATTGGAATGTACAAATGATGCGCAGGGCAATCGCTCACCACCCGCTGACCGACACCCCGCCAGTCTCCGAGTGGCGATTCCCCGCCCCCACTTCCCAGTTCCTAAACTAGGTAGGACATCCCATGGTATGGAATACACCGCTGGCCAGTTTGGGTCAGCTGCCCTGGCTGTGTCCTGTGCCAACTTCTTGTGCCCTGGCTGGGCATGAGAAGCTGAAAAATCCTTGACTATAGTTTAAACACTACTGAGCAACAACTGAAAACATCAGTGTTATCAACATTCTTCACATACTGAACTCAAAACATAGCACTGTACCAGCTACTGGGAAGACAGTTAACTCTATCCCAGCTGAAACCAGGACAGATGCTAATGAGCCGGTAGCTGAGGTGTGTCCCCCCACTGCCACACTGCAGTTTGCTGGCAGTGCAGGTGGAAGGGCAGGGGCTTGTTTAACCCACATTCTTATTCATGAGGGCAAATTCTCGTAGTAGGATACATGTATGGTATAAGTATTCGGGTGGCAGGTAAGTAATAATAATGCTTATTTCCTTTAGGGGAGCGTATACAACCAAAAATATCCTGTTTGTGACAAAACGAAGGGAATTGTCTTGTTATCTTGATCTGTGTAAACTGTCAGTCTCTCTGAAATAGGGACTTGTAGTGCCAACTGTGCATATATAACCATTTGTAACATTTATCAGAGATATCATAGTGGTTATAAGAGAAGTTGTAAGACTTTATTTCTAGGCCTTTGTTTTAGCGGGGGGTTTGTTTATTCTTTGGAGAGACTGATTTTTATTCATGGAGCAGATTTCCTATGCCTGCAAAAAGAAAGCAGAATGTGCTAAGAAAGCTGTCAGCACTTCTGTCTTCATTGGGTTCCATGGCAAATTGTAATTTTTTTAGTATTTGTAATAAAAATATGGACTTTTAATGTGCTTGGAAGTGAACTCTGAAGGTCAAAATTCATCCTCTATTCTGATGAGTTACAAGTGGAGGTGCTGGAGTGTTGCCTCTTACATTAGAGATGAAATTTGGCCCAGAACATGATGAAAGATAATTTTGAGTATCATTTACCCAACAGCTGGGACTCAGCCTTTTCTGATTAAAATATAAAACCATAGGTTTGATTTTCACCAAAGCCTACTGCAGTATATTTCACTCCTGATCAATTCAGAATGGCAAGTAAGAATGCCAAATGAAAATAGCCACAAAATTTCTGTCAAGAAGAGTGACTAATGAAGAATATAGAATCTGTTTGTTCTTCAAAATGGCAAAAGTTTATTGACTATGGATATGGTATCTGAATAAAAGCATATAAATGCTTATTTGGGAGCTCATTTCGCCAAGGTTCTGTCTTACATCCTTTGCATGGTGTATGCTTGCACAGAGAAACTGTATTTAAGCCTGTGTTTATTTTGCTCCTTCTGCACCTAATGCAGCCAATCCTTGTATTCTGACTAGGATTTCTAAGTGCTATGACAGTAGAATAGGTAACAGTGTTCAGGCAATACCTGAAATTCTAAAAATAAATTTTAGTTATCCAAAACCAAAGCTGTGCCTAAATATTTTATATGAACCACATGTATTTTCCCTAATGCCACATTGAAAAGCAAAGAAGCAACAGTTAAAAACTCAACTGAGTAGGGATCTGTAAATAAAGCCAAAGAACACTTAGTCTTGGTAGTGTGTAATTCTGCGTAGGTAGATGAGAACTCACACAGTCACAATTTGGCAAGTGTTCAGGAGGCAAGAAAGACTAACACAAGAGCAAATACCATTACTCCTGTTTCAGTCACAGGATATTAAGCTCCAGATGTAAGCAAATGTGCATCAATTATTGAATCAGGTCAAAATGAATATGTTCCTAGCACTCTTTCCCGTTCCTGTCTGATGTTGTTTCTAATTTTTCTAGTTTTACTTTTGTTACTTTAAACATGGTAAAGGGATTATTTCTTATTCACTATGATCTAAAATATTTAAAGGCTATTACTTTATTTATGCATATGTCTGCATTTTAAGTATGCTCTCCTGTAAACATTTGGCCTCGGAAGACATTACTGTCTCATAGTGATTATTTTGTGTGTCATTTGCATAGACATTTTATATAGGTCCTGCTTAATACACACTACCAGGGAAATTACATACAGTGAACCAAAAGAAATTTTTATTTTTATATTTTTTTATAGATAAACAGAAATGAATTGGTCATTATACCTTTGTCCTTATAAAATGCCGGTTAGAAGTTGCTCCGTAAACCTCACTTTATGGAATACAAGTACTTACTACCTCATTTTAGATGACCGGTCTAGGTTATTTGAGAAGCCTGTCTCTAGTGCTTAGCATATGAGCACTGAATTTATGAGTAATTGAGGATACAGAGAAAGAAATATCTTTAAATGCAAAAATTAGAAAATACTCTGATTATCGTATTGAATACAACTAAATAAAAGCAGTAGTGAAAAAAAAACCAGTCACGTTTTCAGAGAGGCATATTGGTGATATCACATGCAATGCATTGCACACTACAAATGCAAGGCAGGCTTTCATTTGTATCCTCATTTAAGGTGTGAATAATTTTCATTTTCTTGGGGTGAGAGCAGTGATGTGCATCTTGTTATCAAGCAGTATTCATTTTGTCTTAACTCGGTATTCCCAGTCCCTTCAACCAGGTGAGAATCTTTTTTATTATTAATAAAGCAATCTTTCTGTGTATCTTTGAAGTTCCCAGCTTTGCTATTTAATTATCTTCTAATTAAAATACCAATTTTAAAAGTTTATTAGATTAAGCAGAGACAGTTAGTAAAAGGTGTATGTTGTAGATTAAAAAAGTGAGTCAGCTATAAGTAGTGTTTAACTTGATCTTTTTTGGAAGTCACTAGTCAAAAGGAGAGACTGTGAAGTGTGGCATAACTTCAAAAATGACAACCCAAATATGTATCAGACTTACAATGCAATCGGTATATTGAAGGTTTCCCTCTGAGATTGTTTCAGGAATAGGAAAACTGAATTAGCAGTCCATAGTCCTACAAAATTCCAGTGATAGACTGTCACTAGGGAATACAGGGTTATTTTTCATCAAAAGGTATATAAACAGATTTTCCGGTTGGTTGTGCCCCCAACGCCTGTGCCCCCCTATTCCTCCTGTTGCAACTGAACTTCCATCAGGACCTGGGGATACCAGAAGATATGTTTCTATAATATTTTTTTTTTATCTGTGCCAATGTCTTGTTGAATCCATGAATCAGTAGAAAGACACATGTCAAAATACAACCTTTAGCTCAGAGAATGCTGCAGCTGCATTACTAGTGAGATTAATCTTTTCCATATTAATTAAAGATTGGTACTTCCTAGTACATTTGGCATAGAAAAATCAATAAAATGTGATATTGGATCTTTTCAGTACAGATTTGGTTTATTTTTTTATTGTGGAGCCACTCTCCCTTCCTTGCTGTCTATCTCTGTGTTAAGGAGCTGATCTACATCTGGGTACTTATCAGGGAGCATTCATTATTTGAGAACATGATGGAGTTGATTGCCAGGTTTTACCAGATACTATTATAATCTTTCACATCCTGATGAGCCCCAAAGACTAATAAATAAGGCAGGAAAGAAGCTAAAATAAAATTCAAATTTTAATCTAGTCAATGTTGTTAACGTGCAAAACAGGTTTTATTCAGTAATGGGGAGTAAATAGGGTACCGGTGTCCTGGTTGAGTAACTGCAATAATCTAAGAATGCATATTGAAAACTCTTGAAACTTAAAAGACTTGACTGTGACATGAGATCAAGTGACAAGTAATCCTGCTTTTGCTTGTGGGTGGAATTGTCAGTATGGTTAGTGCTCTTCACCAGCACTAAAGAGAGTCAAATGAATCTTCATTTGTGACTTCAGTGATACACAAAGAGGGCTGATCTCTGAAGAGGAGGCATATAAAGTTTAGTAGTGTTTTATGAAGACATCTTTTTCCCGACTGATACACTGGCAGATGGCATGAAACCTCTTTTATCTGAAAGCATCGTTTTTTTAATCTGGCATGACTATCAATGGATGTAATAATACTTTCTATTGAATAAAAGGCACATTTCATTTAGATAGAATGTAAGTTGGAGGTCTCTTTCTGTGTAATGGTGATATACCACAAAAATAAGATACTGTTTTCTCTGCAGAATAGTACATCTTGAAGAAACATAGCCCATCTATGCACGGAAAAAACAGAACTGAAAAAGATCAATGAGATGAACTTACTTTAAGATGTATATTAGAGCTGGAAGTAAGGAGAAAAGCTGGCTGTGTAACAGCACACTACTACAATGTGTGCATAAGGCTTTTTTTAGTCAGTTCGTTAATAAGAAGCCTAGTTATCGAAGCCCAAAATATGTTTACCCAAGAAGCAGGCCTAAAATAGTTGCGCAGTTTGTTTTGATCTGAGCTATTTGGTGGCATAGAGAGAATGCTAGCAGCTATTTGAGATTTATCTATAGTCTAGTCCAGTCACAATGTGATGATGACAGGCACATGCTATCTGAGATTACCACCTATTAACAGGGTGCAAATGAAGAAATAGATATCCATAACAGATTGTTTTATCTTTAACTTACCAAAAGATAAAATCTCTTCTGCTAGGATTTTGGATCTCTATACTGGGGTTGGACTGAATTAAAAAGGAAACAAATAAGTAAAATGAAAGCCTTTTGCATGTTTTTTTTTTTCTTTTTCATTTTTCCTTCTTCTTTCTTTCAAAAGTGCTTTTTCTCTGTGCTTTTTTGATCTGCCTGTACTTGCATCCTAGTGAAAATTTCTGTTGTGGTTTAGTCATCTATGTGTTTACTTTTCTTTCAGTCTGAAATTGTAAATTGCCAATAAAATTATTGTAAGCCAATTTTAAATAGGATTTATGTGGCAATTGGTAGTTGGAGATGCCAAAGAAAATTGAGCTGTAATCTTAGAGGAGACAGAGGAACGTGAAGAGAATTATGTTTACATGGATCACAAGGGGAGGGCTGACTGTGGTCATTGCAGCAGAGGTATAGTATGTCTACTCAGGTCTGCTGGAAAGAGCGAGAGAACCAAATCTAAGGTACTTCCCTTCCCTCCAAATAAACTAGAAAAACAAATACATTTTCGTGATGTGGCACTCCTATGAATTACCTGCAGATTAGAATAGTTACCAGTAGGCTTTGAAATACCATATTTTATGAAATGATAGCACAGAAGACTTGTGAGCACAGTTTCTTGGAGGAAGACTTCCCAAAGGAAATTCTAGCTGCACTGAAATGGAAAAAAGTGGCTCATTTGGGACTGATTTCTGGAAAACTAATGTCTTTAAAAGTATTTATTACTGGCAATACTGTTGGAGGAGTAGAAACTCAGGGAAACATGAGTTAATTTCTATATAGACATTTTCTTTTTCAGTCTGGTATAGTTTCTGATATCCTGTTATACAAGACTATTTGTTTCATTGTTCCCAATAATTTATTTTCATGCTGTTTGCTTTGGTTCTCTCCTAAATAATCTTCTAACAATGTATTGTCCCCAACTTTGACTGGCATTGATCCAACCTGCTACTGCATAACAGGTAATGATAACAATGTTACTCTTAGTAAATGACTAAGCCTTTTTTTGTATTTACATTTGCATTTTCCATGGGGTTACAATAAGAGGCAATTCTACAACACGACAATCAGCTTCAGTGTCACATTTGGTACCCTTAATAGAATTTGGTGAAGTGAGTGTAAAACACACTCAAATACTTTGCAGTATGCAGGCTATTCGAAGAAATACTGATTTTTGATCTACATGAAATCTTAGTAAAGGAGTGGAAACGTCATTAATAAGCATGATAGGACGATTTCCTAAGTAGTGAAAAACATGCCAATTAGCAACTCCTGTTATCCAAGAAAACTAGGAATTTTGGAATGCACTGCTTCTAATTAGAAATTAGCCTAACCTTCCAGGCTAAATTAATTATTTTTCCGATGGAAAAGCTGTGGCGTTCCTTATTTTGACTGTTTTGCTCAGGAGTCTTTAATTCAGCTGAAATCTTGAGTTTAATGGTTGGTTTAAATAATTCAAGTATGAGAGATTTGCTATGTGTAATTTCAATCAAACTCAGGAATCTCATGTTGCATTGTGGTTTCAGTGTCTAAAGTCTCTGAATCAAAACTGTCAAAATTTTTCTTATAGGGTCCGGAAAACCAAATTCCAATTTATTTTTGTACTTTATATTTGATTTTTTTAAGTAAATGAAGTAAAGACATTACTATAATATAATTGAGTTTTACAAGAAATATTCAGAGAACTTTGTCCACTAAAAATTGCACCAATCTCTAGTCAGTCCTTCTTCAGAGAAAATCAACAATTGATTTGGCAGCTTTTCTGAAGACTAATGGGATCATATGTTAGAAGACTAAAGAAAGAAGGGAATTTAAAAGTGACCAGAAAGTTTACAAATGGATTGCTTCCAGGAAAAGTGGATTACTGCTTAATATCTTGTATGCATTTGTGTTTTGTGTATATGTTTATGAGCACTTATGCTTGCAGTGTTGTCTTAAACTTG
This sequence comes from Buteo buteo, assembly GCF_964188355.1. Lineage (NCBI taxonomy): Eukaryota > Metazoa > Chordata > Aves > Accipitriformes > Accipitridae > Buteo > Buteo buteo. Next base: position 32,509,312 of record NC_134171.1, on the reverse strand, counting down.
TGATCACTTGCAGATTCCTCTTTTGCTAAATCTTCTTTCTCTTGTTTTGCTTCAGTTTTTTCTCTGGTTGGAGGGAGTATTTTTCCATGACTAGACAATACTACCTGAGTGCTCCTCGGATGAAATGTACATTCTTAAACCCATTTTGAAATTTTAGCTTCATCTTAGACCATAGGTGCTAGAGGGAAAGCAGAAAGATGTACTTGTCAGTGTAAGTTAGGATCATTCCTGCTTAGGATAGGCAAAATAATTTAAAGAGAAGGGAAATTATAATAGTCAGATATGATTCAGAAATGACACACAATTAAAAAATACTATTTTTATCTGATAACTTCTGATACATTGCCCTGTATAATGTGACTTGCCTTCAATGCCTTTTCTTTCAGGTATCTCTCAACATTTTTGCATGTCATCTCTTTCCATAGGGAGATGAGATGGACAAATAATTTTTTTTAAATCTCTAGCACTTTTTTTTTTTAATAAAAAGTAATTGCTGATACATGTTTTGAAGTATTGCAGTTGCTGTCTAGGAAAATCTACAGTTAAGCCTGTATTAGCTACTCCTTGTTTGTGACCTTTTGAAGAATAGCAAAGTGGCCTCACACAATCTGCCTGCCTTCTCATTTCATCATCTTCTGTCTTGGCATTCATCCTAATGTCATTAATCTTAAAAACTTTGTAAGTTTCTATTTCTAGAGAAGTGTAAATCGTAGTGACTTAATATAAATCTTATTTAAGGTATTGGAGGATTAGGAAACTTCTAAGAGGTAGTGCATAGATTGGACTAATTCAAGGCAATTTATAAACAAAATGCCACTCTGAAATTACAAGCATGATTTGAATGAAATGACCACTCTAATGCAGGAAATTCAGAGCAGGAATATAAATTATTTAAATTATTAATTGTCTTTGAGAGACATGAATTTTCTTACTTTTTTTGTTCTAAATTAGTAACTTAAATTTTAGTAGGAAACTTGTCATGGAAGACCAGGGAAAGGGTATTGGAAAAGTAAATTAGGATGGCCATAAGATATTAATAATTAGTACTGAATCTCAAAAGATGTGGCTCTAATAATATATTTGATTTGCCTTTCCTGGGTTCATGCCACTGCTTTAAATATGACACCCAGGGTACTGGCAACTGAAAGTGATTTTATAAATACATTTATAAACTTAAAATGCCTTGCAAGTATCAGCCAACCTCAGATGTCAGTGGACATGGATAAAACATCCATCAGTTAGGAAGCAACCTAGATTAAATATAACATTTTGACAATTTTTGTGATTCTTAAGTTATCAAACTTGCGCAGATAAATGAACTGTGAAACACCTTAAATCTTCACTGTATACATAGAAGCCCTCTCTATCAAAAAAAAGTTGCATATGCTTTGAGCGCAAATGTTATCTGAGATGCCTGTGACTGAAAGTTGAGAAGAAATTAGAACTGTTCTCTTTTCCAAGTCACTTGTCTCTTTTGTTTGACAACTCTTTGTGTATAATGTTTTACTTTTTTTTGTATACTTGTTATTAGCATTTTTTCTCACTGAAAATTGCCTTCTTTTATTCACGTAATGCATACATGATCACCATTATCCTAGTATCTTAGAATTGTAGTCTGTATTTATCTTTGTTAGAGTCCTCTTCTGTAAGAAAATACTATAATTTCCATTAGCAGTATGTCTGAATTTTTAATACAATCTATATATTTTCCACATTTGTGTTTTTTTAAATATTTATATAACTTATAGAGAGAATTCCCTATGTATAGGGAAATGAAAAGGCTGAAATGAAACCTCAAAATCTGATCTTAACAGTGTCCTTGGTTTCTTTTTTCTCCCCTCTCATAAATATATAATATACTATAAATATGTCTTGATGTGCTGATCTAAAGTAATGTTAGAATATACAGAAAACAGGTGTTCTTTCAGAAAAGTGTGTATTTATCATTAGCCACTTCAAACATATCTTGTAAGTTACCCGACACTGGATTTGAAATAGTCTGTACCCTTCCATCTTTTCAGGTGACATGCTCATTACAAGAAGCAAGTGATGCATCTTTCCTTGGGTCCTGTTTGTCCAAACATCCCAATTCTTTTATTGACCATGAAGCACAAATAGTTTATACAATAGGTGAAATGTGCTATTCATCTGCTATGACCATAAATATGATAAAAAAAGAAGGAAATTTTAAATAATTAGTACTGTTAATGTATTTATCTCAAGTAGCTTTCTTTTCTTAATCGGGAAGAAAAATGGTAACTAAAGCAAGGGGAATAGATATATGAAGAACATAAATACCAATCAAACGTAGTATTTGCAATTTTGCAAAATAAATGAAATAAATAGACTCAATCAACTGAGTCCTCCTGCTTCTTGGCCCATGAATTAAGTACTAATTTGTTTCTTGTATTTTCTTAGGATCCATATGTGAGGTCATCTTCTGATATGTTGGTTCTATAATCATGTAGACAAACTTCCTTTGGAATTGCTGTGGCCAGGATAAAGTAGATCTTGCCTGAACTGAAAACTATACTATTTACAATTACTTTTAAGTGACATTATTGTAGTTCAAGGCTCACCACATTAACATTCTCTCTGCAGTTAAAGAATTCATTAAATATGGCTTATGAAACAGCACGTATCCTAAGGATCACTGCACTTTTATACTTCCATGCTGAGCTCTAGAGTGAAGAGCTAAGTAATGTAAACATCAAATTGAATCAAAGCTTCTTGGATTAGATTAAAACTGAAAAGATAATTTCAAAACAGGTATACCAAGTGCTAGGTTGTATTTTGAGTTTGAGTCTAAACCTGTGCTCCAATCCAAACTCCCATCTGAACTCCCAGTCTCCCATTGAACATTTTGGTCATAAATTTACATCATGACTAGGTCAGGAGCTTGTTTGAAGTAAAATAAAACTATGTAGTAGATTAAACATTAAGTTCAAAATCCATAAATTTTAAAGGCTCTAAGTTGTTGGGCATAAGTGTTGGGTTTGTTTAGCTTTGTGGGTTTCTAAATGTTTGGGAATAAATCATCAGGTTTCCAATTTCTAAACAGCAGTAAAAAATCAAATATTTGCTTTATCTTAGAAATGCATTCTTAGAAGCTCTTTATATATAAATTTATTGGTTCATTATTTTACAAAGAATATCAGCTAAGAAAGATGTAACAAATAAGATTATTTTATTTTATGAAATTTTTTAAAATTTTATGTTGAATTATCTGATAAGCTGTGATAGTTAAATAATATTAAGATAAGATGCCCTATTTTTAGGGTCATATTTGTAATCTTCATAGAAAGAGCTTGTCTTACATGTGAACATGTATATTTCAAATAAATAACTAATCAGGGAGATGTCTGGACCCAGCCTGAGTTGTGTAGTGAAAATACAAAGTAATAACTGGTAAGAAAGAAAGGTGTAGAAACTGATGATGCGATACCATTGGTACTGGCTTCTGAAAGTGGGTGAGGTCTGTATCAAATTGTTTTTTGAAATTGGATCTTTGATAGCAAAACATCAACCCAGCTCAGTGGTTGCCCAGATGGCTGTTGTTTGGCATACTGTAGTTAAAAATCTGTATAGCAGCAGAACAAGAAGCTTATTGAAATCATGGGAGCATTGAAGTCAATAAGGAGCGTGCCACTGACTGTATGATATAATTGGATTTAGCATTTCTAGATCATAGAATCATAGAATCATTTAGTTTGGAAAAGTCCCTTAAGATCATTGAGTCAAATTGTAAAATTAGAGAGATCTCTTTATTAATTTTTTTTTTTTTTTTTTTAATATCCCCAAAATAGTTATGGAGAAATGAATGATTCCACATAAATGTGTTGATTATAGAGGAAACACCAGATTTATTCTGTGCTGGTACACTCAGAAACTGTAAGATAAAATCACTACTATTTTACTTTCCCAAATACAACTGCCTTCTCACCCAAAACTAGAATTTTGACAGCCTGTGAAAAGTGACTGAAGACAGGCAGAGAGAAGCTGATACTACAGGACAAAAGGCAGGTTTTTTTCTTCCTCCTGTATTGTAAAATCTCTTTCAGTGATCTGTTCTAGTTTGTGAGGGCTTTACTAAGTTGTTTTTTTTTTTTTAAATGAAATACACGTAGATTTGCACATTTCAATACATTTAAGATTTCAACTAAGTCACTATTACTTCTTCTTTCCTAAAAATGTTCTTTCTTAGTTTTCTGCATTTATGCAGAAAACACCTGACTCAGGAAAAAGTGTCAGTGATTACACAGTTTAATGCTACAGATAATAGCAGGTGCAGCTGTAAATAGTCCCTCGTTAACAATTTATTTAAATATTATAACAAATTTCTGTAGGGCCAACTAATGCAACTGGAAAGGAGAAGATATTTGGGAAAAAAAATCAATACACCTGAAATTTAATTATATCAGCAATATCAAAGACCCTTACTGTGCCAGAAAAAAATAGAATATATTGGCCTTTTCTGTGAGAATAACTACAATGAGACAAATTAATTGTTATTAGAAATGTTTTGATGGATCATAAACATAAAATACATGTTTCAACAGTATTCCCTGTGTCATGAAGAAATCAAATGGGGAGAGTTACAATGAGGGACCAAAGATCATTTTTAAATATAAACACACAGACTAAAGCCATGCAAGTCTAAATGTGAAAGAACACTTCTTACTACGAAATGGGTATGTAATAAAAAAGATGCAGTTATTTTGGAAAACTTTTCTAAAGGACTCTGGGTTTTCTTAGTATTAGAAAATGAAGGTGGTTGTGGGTTTTCTACTGTTTGTTAGAAAGTATTGTAATTTAATGCTTGGACTTAGAGATGACTAGGTATGCAGAAAAAGGAAATATTTCCTTATTCCTTTAGTAAGGGTCATTTTATATGATTTAATTTTGCAGATATTAAAAAAACTAGGCAGATACTGGAATGTCCTCTTGTTGAGGATTCAATAATAGTAGGTAAGTCTTTAGAATCCTACTACTGAAAATAAAGCTCAGTGCAGATGAGTGATACAGTTAGCAAAGCAGAGTTTTGTTTTGTTTTTTCAAAAGATGACTAAGGAAAGTTGTAAAGAATGAAAACCATTGGAAGGACTGATTAGAGAACTGGTGCAGGTAAAAATAAGAGGTAGAAGAGAAATAAAGTTGGAAAAGATCTTGTGAAGAAAGCTTGCATTTATAGAGAAAATAATTTTATAATAGTTTGAGGGAGGGTAGAATTTGAGATAGAGATTTGTGAACAGATCAGAATAAGACAAAAGGCTTTTTGAGGCAGTATTGAAGCCCTACTTTCTTTTTACTTTCAAAATAAAAATGAAATCTTCAGGGCCTCAAAAGGAAAAAAAACCCAAATCTTTTGCAGGTTCTGTGAAGATGAAATTGAGGCAAGGACAGCTTTTAAATCAAGGGACAAGTCATTATAAAAATGGAAGCTCTATCTTTAAGTGGAAGTGGTTAGTTTAACTGAATTGATTTTGAATAACTCTAAATTTAGAGGCACTGAAGTTCTTAGTATGACCAAACTTCAATTGCTCACGTTAATGAGTGTTAGTAAAGGTGATCCATGCAACTAAAGTTTCTTAAACCTCTTTGGAAAAAATCTGCTTGGATATAGTAACTGGCAGCTGCAGCTTTCGGTAGGATATTAATGTCTTGTTCAGGTGAAATTTTGGGAAAGTCATCTGTCCCAGCAATAGATGCTGTGTAAGTAAGAGATGTTTTTTTAAGTGTAGGAGTTATATAAGTAGTGTGGAGAGCAACAAGAAACTACATTAATAAAGCTATACAGAATGTCACCATGTGTCTCTACCCTGCAGACAAACCACTTATAAATCTGGCTACATTTAATGTTCTTTCTCCCATCTCTTCTCCCCCAAAATGTTTAACAAAAATTCCATCTTGTATTTTATTGCTTTAGTAGCCTCATTAACAGCCGTGATTTTCACCTGTGTGCTATCTTGTCTCTTCCACCCTGTAGCAACAGACTGCTACCTTTCTCTTCAAAGTAAATAATTAATTTTTAATCATTCCACAGATTTCCCTACCCTCCACCCTTTTCTGCTGTGTCTCATTTAATCATGCAATACATACATTCAAGGTGAAATATTGTTTAGTTTCATCTAATCATCAATCTGTATACTTGTTCTTACTGTTAAGATTGTCTTCCACCTTCACATTCCAGTAATACCAGTTGGGTGCCTCAAATTTAGTTTTTGAGGGTTTTGTTTTGGTTGTTGACTTTTTAAAAATTATTTTTCTGGCATACAGAATGCTCTTTTGGTTCATTCCAATCCTAGTTTTAGATTCAAAAGTTCATTTATTTAATTTTTCTGAAATTGGTGAAATAATAGGTAATTAAATACCTTGTGTGTTCCAGTATTTTGTCTCTTTTTTAGTGTTGTCAGTTTGCAAGTTCTTCAGAATATACAGATTTTGTTTTACAATGCTTTAAGTGTACTTTCAGTCAGTTGTAGTGAAGACAATAACGGACATCAATTTTCTGCCACTAAGATTAGAATAGAAATAGTTTCGTCTTCTAAAGAGCAGGAAGTAGTAGATGGTTGGCAACACATGTAAGATAGAGTTCTGTGGAAGTGAAAGCCATGTCCTTCTTTGAAAATCTAGTAATTGCCTTAATGGGTAGATAGGAAATTAAGGCTGACTCAGTGGGGAAGAAAAGGTACTCCAGTGGGTAAGAAGATATAAATAATGAAGTAGAACAGATATAGAATTGCTTTTTGCTGGGAAAAGATTAGAAATTCTGTGGAAAAGTTTCTATATGTGGGGGTTTTTTTTCTTCTTTACTCCAAGATATAACCCTTTTGCATATAAAACTACTTTTTACAATGCTGTAATGGGTGGATACATTGCCATCCAGTGCAAGTGCTTTGTCAGTGCTAGTCACAAGTTTGTGAGTGGTAAAATATAGTGCTGCTTCACCCCATTGCTATTCCTACTGGTTTTGCGGAACAAGGAACTAAACTCTTGTTGCACTATGAATCCCCTTCAGGTGGCTGAAAATAGCTGAATTTGATAGAAGTGTGTTCCTGCTCACAGCAAAAGAAGAAAATACAATATTTCTGTCATTGACTAAGACCATGTTTCCCAACATTGAAACTACAGTAGGTGCAAAGTGGCTAAGATGTAGAAAGTATGAATAAAAATGGCTTCATCTTTAAACAATGCACTGAGTGAAATATATTGTTGGAATCTGTACATATTATGAAATACCAAACGTAGAAACTGAAACTAGATTCATAAATTTGAAACAGAATTTAAGTCTCATAAGCAATGTATATCGCTTCATATGAGTGATGGAGGTTGTCATGGTTTAACCCCAGCCAGCAACTAAGCACCATGCAGCCACTCACTCACTTCGCCTCCACCCAGTGGGATGAGGGAGAGAATCAGGGGGAAAAGTAAAACTCATGGGTTGAGATAAGAACAGTTTAATAGGACAGAAAGGAAGAAACTAATAATGATAATGATAACACTAATAAAATGACAATAGTAATACTAAAAGGATTGGAACATACAAATGATGCACAATGTAATTGCTCACCACCTGCCAACCAATGCCCAGTTAGTTCCCGAGCAGTGAACCCCCACCCTCACTCCCTCCAGTTTATATACTGGGCATGACGTCCCATGCTATGGAATACCCCATTGGCCACTTTGGGTCAGCTGTCCTGGCTGTGTCCCCTCCCAACTTCTCATGCCCCTCCAGCCTTCTCGCTGGCTGGGCATGAGAAGCTGAAAAATCCTTGACTTAGTCTAAACACAACTTAGCAACCACTGAAAACATCAGTGTGTTATCAACATTCTTCTCATACCTAACTCAAAACTATAGCACTGTACCAGCTGAAACCAGAACAGAGGTGTATGTGTGGGAGACATACCTTGAGCATCAGTCAGTGTGTTATTCCAGGTCTGTACTAAATGGAAACATTATTTAATATGTGCTTTAACATTTTAGTCGTTCATTGTGAGAATGGAATAAACTTTAAATTTTATAGTTAGGGCAGAAGATAAATACCAAACAGACAATGAGAGGTCCTGATAATCTTGGGTTGGGGATGTACGGGGAGGTTGGAGGGGTGTGGGGGGGTGTGGTGCCCCTCCCTGTGCTGGTTTTGGCTCAGACAGAGTTAATTTTCTTCATACTAGCTAGTATGGGGCTCTGTTTTGGATTTGTGCTGAAAACAGTGTTGGTAACACAGGGATGTTTTCATTCCTGCCGAGCAGCACTTACACAGAGCCAAGGCCTTTTCTGCTTCTCCCACCACCCCACCAGCAAGGAGGCTGGGGGGGCACAAGAAGTTGGGAGGGGACACAGCTGGGACAGCTGACCCCAACTGACCAAAGGGGTATTCCAGACCATATGACGTCATGCTCAGCGTATAAAGCTGGGGGAAGGAGAAGGAAGGGGGGACGTTCAGAGTGATGGCATTTGTCTTCCCAAGTCACTGTTACACGTGCTGGAGCCCTGCTTTCCTGGAGATGGCTGAACACCTGCCTGCCGATGGGAAGTGGTGAATTAACTCCTTGGTTTGCTTTGTTTGTGTGCATGGCTTTTGCTTTACCTATTAAACTATCTTTATCTCAACTCATGAGTTTTCTCACTTTTACCCTTCTGATTCTCTCCCCCATCCCACTGTGAGGGAGGTGAGTGAGTGGCTGTGTGGTGCTTCGTTGCCAGCTGGGTTTAAACCACGACACCCCCCCACACACATTGGCATAATAGTAATAAGGTGACATAAACACACATATTTTTGCTAAATTTCACAGAATGAGAATTTATAAGGAAATAAAAAATCAGCTTTTCACTTATTTCATTTAATAGGCATATTTACTGTTTTCACCCCCAATAGTTTCACTGAATGCAGTTTGCTTTTCTGAATACTTTTTGTAGGCAGACTGCAAGTCAATTGGTGAAAGTAAATGCTGTAAGTTTTGTCTCTATTCCTAAAGTTGCATCAAATAGTAGCTTCCTTATGGAAATCTATGAAAAGACTATGAAAACCCCAAATAATCTTTAATTACTTTGTAATTTTGAGATTTGCAGGCTGCCATATATATTATTTATCTATGTTTAGATGCCATTCATTTTATGCCATTCATTGAAAATCAGCATAAAAGTTTTCTATGGTTTATATAATTTTAAGTTGTCATACATTTATGCAATTTTGTTATTCCAGTTTCTGTTGGAAACAGATATGGGATCACTATAAAATGGTATCTTTTATCCAGATGAAAACACATTTCAGTCTATGAATAACACTGCAGATTCTAGCTAGCAGTTCTCAGTAGATTTTCTAATATTTTATGAAGGAGGTAAATATTTTCTGGATGGAAAAATTGAAATATTGAAGTGAAGGTATGTTTAAGATTATTCAGCTAACCACTGCATTTTTAATTGCATAAATATATGCCTGATTTTTAAAATATTTTACAGTTAGATGTTATTTATTGTTACGGACTTTGCTGGAAGACTTTTTAATAATATTAAAAGTAATAACTTCAGTGCTATGACCTAAAATTTCTAAAAAGTACTTAAGCAATTAACTTGCAGTAATATTCAGCTCAGCAGCGGAAAGGGTGAGGTTTTCAGAATGCCAGTACATTTGAAGAAAGCTGATGTTTTTCAGGTGCTTCAAGTGCTGTTTTGTTGAAATAGATTAGGGATACAATGAAACACAGAAAAAGGAATATATTTGACACTGTTAGTCCTGTCAGAATAAAGACCCATCTCTCCAACTGTGCAAGGCTTTGCATGAGTGGTGCTGAAGCTATGAACAGGAAGGATATCCAAAAAAAAGCGCTTTCCAAAAGGAAAAAAGAAAACAGGTGCAAGCATGTTTTATGTCCTCAAGCTCATTTATATAACCTTACCTTATTACCTTGTTGCTCATTAGCACCAATCTGGCAGATTTTGATAGCCTTTTCATTTAAACAATCACAGATTTTATAGCTCAGATAAAGCCAGCAGTAGGTGATGATACCTACCTGTTACTGTTGCTAAATTTAAAATGTTCACTTAACTACACTGGCAAGGATTTCTTTTTCAAATCTGCTATCCCAAAATACATCTTATAGTATTTTTATTTTTTTCACCTTAGTAACTTGGAGTCTCCAAGGAAATGTTGTCAAACTTTTTTCTTTTTCTTTTTTTCAGGAAGTAGAATTAATAGAACTTTTTAAGCAAAGGTTTTATTTTATTTAGCTATCACTTTGTAACTAGATTGTTGAAAAAAGTCTCTTGAAAACTGTGAAAAAAAAATCCTGACCAGTACTCTGTCACCAAAACCAGTTTATTTAAATCATATAACTTAGTTCTACAAATCTGGAATAAATTTGGATTTTCTTCTATTTCATATTTAGAAAGAAAGTTTGATTTTTTTTTTTTTTTTTTTTTTACTTCCTCAGTTTCTCCTTTTTTGTCACTTATGCAATACAGTACTTTTTTCAGGGTTTTTTATAGTTCATTGAGATACTCTAAAGATTCTGAAACTTTTGTGTTTGGAAGTGTTGTTGACAAAATATATTTATATAAATGAACTATTAATAATGAAAGAAAAAATTCAAAATATACTGAAGAACTAATGCATGAGAGAAATAATACCAGGAATTGGACATTCCAACATGGAGCTTTTTTGTTGTTTGATTTTTTTTCTTTTCTTTTTTTAGCAAATAGAAAAAAACTTAAAGATTTGTGGAATTGAAAAGAATATTTCAGAATTTGCAATGAAAATGTCATGCACTTCATTCAAGAACAGTATCTGGGCTTTTCAGAGAAGTCTTATGATTTTGAAATTGCAGGTGATAAAAAGGAAAAATATGGACCCAAAGTCTGGAAAAGTTGTTGAAGAAATAATATGTTTTTTATGTCATACTTCTACCTTATCTGTCTGAAGGAGCCTTCCAAAAATCAGCAGGGAAGCAGGAAAAACTTCATGCATAAGATTAAGGTTTTTCTCATGATTTTGGGTTGTGGTTTGGGTTTGGGGTTGTTTGTTTTTTTCTTTTCTTGTAAACTTTTGGAGGAAAATTATAGCTGAGTGCCTGGAGGATTGTTTTCTTGTTATGGTTCATAATTGTTCTGGTTTCAGCTAGGATAGAGTGAATTGTCTTCCTAGTAGCTGGTATAGTGCTATGGTTTTGAGTTGGGTATGAGAAGAATGTTGATAACACACTGATGTTTTCAGTTGTTGCTAAGTCGTGTTTAGACGAAGTCAAGGATTTTTCAGCTTCTGATGCCCAGCCAGCAAGAAGGCTGGAGGGGCATGAGAAGCTGGGAGGGGACACAGCCAGGACAGCTGACCCAAAGTGGCCAACGGGGTATTTCATACCATGTGATGTCATGCCCAGTATATACACTGGGGGGAGTTGGCTGCGGGGTGTGGATCGCTGCTGGGGAGCTAACTGGGCATCGGACAGTGAGTGGTGAGCAATTACATTGTGCATCACTTGTTTTGCATATTCCAATTCTTTTATTATTACTGTAATTTTATTGCTATGATTATTATTTATTTTTATTTTCTTCCTTTCTGTCCTATTAAACTGTATTTATCTCGACACATGAGTTTTACTTTTCCCCCTGATTCTCTCCCTCATCCCACTGGGTGTTGGGGGTATGAGCGAGCGTCTGTGTGGTGCTTAGTTGCTGCCTGGGGTTAAACCATGACAATAATTTTACCATTTCTTAAGAGCATGTGGGAAGGCAAATCCCAGCTATTTCAAGGAATTCAGGTATAACTAAACATAAATAAATATGTATAAATTGTATATGAAGTTAAGAGCTGTGAATGATTTCTGTTTGGCTAACATTAATCTACAACACGATAGTATCATCTGCTAAATCCTTCACTTGTTTTATAATGGGATAAAAATGCATTTATTAAAAAAATACTTGGAGGAAGAGACTTAATTTTCCCAATCAGTTAGGCCAGTAAATACAGTACAGTGTAATATATAGATTATTATTAGAAGCCTTATGTGTTAATGCCCTGTTGAAATATGTGGAATGATTTATTCAAAAATCAGGGGTAGTAATGAGGCTAAATTCTTGATTATATCACTGCCTAATTGTCTGGAGCTTAGGCATGTTTAATTCATTTGATATACTTATGTAATTTCAGGTGTATGGTACTACTGCCATTTGTCCTAAGTCACATCAAGTATTTTAGCATCCTTAGAGCTTTTGTAACCTACTGTGTAGGAGCATGCTTATTTATTTATTTACTTATTTATTTTAAAAAAACCTCTCATAGATGAGTTTTATAGTAGATTAGTTGAAATCAATTGTTTTATAAAATAATGGCAGGAATATTGCAATTGTAACTGAGTATGTTAGGCAATGCAAACTGGAACAAGAATATAGAACATCACATTTGTAAGCAAAACACCATATGATGTTTTCAGAATTTAATGTCAGAATAACTGTAAAACACCCTCTACCTGAAAACAGTCAATGTCATCATTCACTTCACTTATGTACTAACATGAATATTTAGTCAGGATAATTTGCAGTTGGTGTTTACTATTTAGTTGTATGCCAAGTGATCAGCAAAAATGCTTAATCTAATATTCTTAGGTATGTTTTGTAATATTTGCACAAATACTTCTATAGATTCAATACACACACAGCAACTTGGAGAAATTAAGACTTTGTTTACCTCCTGGAGAGTGATCTTCATCGTAGGAAGGAATGGATGATACATCCTTAAAAGTCAAAAGCCTGAACAGTTCTGTTGTGCTTAACATATGAATGGCCATTCACAACCTTTCAAGACAGTGCAACTGCTCTGCCTTCATGTGGCTGCCAAAAATTAGCATGCAAGACAATTATATTTGGTCAAAACATGCTTCTCTATTATGTTGAAAAAGACAGTGCAAGAGTTGATTTTACTGTAAAATAAGGGATTACAGAAATGTGATAGTGAGTGGATGAGAAGGTGAATCCTTCAGCATTTGTGCTCATCTGAGATTTTTTTTTGTTGAATTTTTTACTTGAGAGTTGCCCAACCCAGGATGCCAGGCTAAGTATTTCTGGCTGGTTTGCCACAGAATCTATGGATTCATAGTTTTCTGGTTTTGCAGAAATTACTTATTGGTACAGAGCTTTCTTTGATTTGCTTATTGTTGCAAGAGAATTTAGTGTGGTCCCAGAACATCTAAGTGTTTATAGCAATGTATAGTACTAGAATTTTAACAAGAATGATAATTTATTTACCTTTGTAGGTTGTTGCATATAATATAACAGCAATCCTAGTTTTTCTGGCAGTGTTGTAGAATTAGTAGGCAGGTAGTGGCTAAGAAAATGCTCATAATGGAAACATTGAATTTTCTTTTAGTCTTACAAAGTGTCAGTCCTGTTTGTTTTCTTATGTAAAACAATTGTGAAGAATATATGCTTCATTCAAAACCAACCAACCTTTGAACTTTACAATGGTTGTAGAAATCTGTGGAGATCTTCAACACCTGAAAAGCAGAAAGCAAATAGAATACCTGGCTGTCTTGGAAAATGTTCACCAGGACAGTATTTTACCATGGATTTCTATATGGAATTTGGGAGTTTTCCATTTTTCCTACTTAATATGATATTCTAGGAACCTACAAATTCTTCTGACAGCAGAAATTTAGTAAAGGAAATACAAGCCTAACCTTTGTTTTGTGCACTGAAAGAAATTAATTCAGTTTCTACACTGTGGCATACCCTTTTTGTTGCTCTGTGACCTGAGCCTGAACATAAGCCTGACACTGAAACTAATTTCCACAACGTCTTCTTGAATCTTTTTTTATTTTTTTAAAGATCCAGTCTATGAATATCAATTTATTTTTAGGAAAATATCATTTTTGTGATTTTGCTAGTTATTTCCTAAATTTGAGATTGGCAATACGATGAAAAGTTTGAAATTGTTAGGATCCAGTAGATTTTTTTTTTCCACTTCTCGACCATTCACAATAGAAAATTATTCTAATGTTTATTTGTGCCAGCTGCTGTGTGAATAGCTGTTTTCTGACATAAGTGATAACAGTTGAAAATAGTAGCCATATAAATTAGACTAAGAACTAATCTCTTTTATGCTAATGTATTTTAAATGAGAAATAATTATAAAATTTAAATCTCAAAATAGTAATGCTTCTGAAGGCGTGGGTATCATTATCAACAGTACTAAACCACTTAATTTATTAGAATAGTAAGGGGGGGGTATACTTATGGCACAAATACAGAGGTGAGCGGGGAAAAATAATTTGTAGTTTGCTGTCTTAGATTTGTGTAAATGTTTTATTTACTGAAACCAAACAATGGAAGTAAAAGTTCTTTGATCTCTGCTGAATTAAAAAGTTTATTTCATGTGTCTAATTCTGGGCAAAATGGAATCTAAACCAACATTTATATTCTTTCCACACACTGTCTTTTTGAACCAGTTATTGCACCTCTTTCTAACTGCTGGATTAAAAAAAATATACTCTGCATTAAAATAAAACTGATTCTGTATTTTTGGATGGCACTTTTAAGTGTCATTGTGGTGGGGTTTTTTACCAGTTGTGGTACAGGTTAAGGTTACCTTTTTTGTTGCCTGTTTTAGATTTACACAGGGCTTTTGGAAAAGGTGTGAATTGCAATTGAATACAAAAAGATTTTTTTAACTATCAATGAAACAAAATACATGTTAACTTTTCCGAATTATTTAAATGGTAGTTTGGGTACATGGCTTTGATTAATTTGTAAATGAAATATTTCTCTGCTCTTAGTAAATTCTATATAATTTATCTAGGTTTTTTATTATTCTTATTTTTATATATTTGATTTCAGAACAGTAGAGCTTGACAGAGAATGCCACTTCAGTTTCAAAAGTAGGAGAGCATTTAATTTTCACATTTGAATTAAGATCTTTAAAAGGTAAGCACTCTCACCTTAGAACTGTTGTTAAGAATTTTGAAGTATACTGTAGTAAAGATGCAAAGCTTGTGTTACCGGAACAAAACAGAGAACTAATGTCACTGGAAACCTTATAGTATTACCGAGATGGTGCTTGATTTCAGCCAATTTGTATGTAATTAAAAATTAAATATTGTCCTTTTTTAGCTTTAAAGTAGAAGTTGATACCATTCAGATCTGTCTGCAGAGAGCTTTGAAAGTGACAGTTATGACCCTCAGCAATGATTTTTTTTTCATTTTTGTTTCTCTAGAATGCATACTGTTAAGTGTCTTTTGATATATGTAACAAACAAAAATTCAACAGGCAAGCAAAATAGTTGTGCTTTGTTGTTTGTGACTATGGAAAGGATTTGAGACAAGATAACTGGTTCATCCGTGATCTGTAATTCTGCCTCAACATGGGAGAATGTATATGGAAATGATTGATGGGCAATTCTGTCTTCTGGATAACTGCATAAACAGTCACAAGTAATTCGTGCTGTATATCATGACAAAAACCATAAATTGTGGTGGGTTGACCCTGGCTAGATGCCAGGTGCCCACTAAAGCTGCTCTATCACTCCCGTCCTCAGCTGGACAGGATAGAGATAATGACAGGGAGAGATCACTCAACCAATTACTGTCAGGGGCAAAGCAGACTCAACTTAGGGAGTATTAACTTAATTTATCACCAATCAACCAGAGTAGGGTAATGAGAAATAAAACAAAATCTTAAAACACCTTCCCCCCACCCCTCTCTTCTTCCCAGGCACAGCTTCACTCTCAATTTTCTCTACCTTCTCCCCACCTGGTGGCACAGGGGGATGGGGAATGGGGGTTGCGGTCAGTTCATCACAAGTTCTCTGCTGCTCCTTCCTCCTCAGGGGGAGGACTCCTCACAGTCTTCCCCTGCTCCAACATGGGGTCCCTCCCATGGGAGACAGTTCTCCATGAACTTCTCCAAAACAAGTTCTTCCCATCGGCTGCAGTTCTTCACAAATTGTTCCAGTGTGGGTCCTTTCCGTGAGATGCAGTCCTTCAGGAGCACACTGCTCCAGCGTGGGTCCCCCACGGGGTCACAAGTCCTGCCAGAAAACCTGCTCCAGTGTGGGCTCCTCTCTTCACGGATCCGCAGGTCCTGCCAGGAGCCTGCTCCAGCGCGGGGTTCCCACGGGGTCACAGCCTCCTTCAGGCATCCACCTGCTCCGGCGTGGGGTCCTCCCCGGGCTGCAGGTGGAGATCTGCTCCACCATGGACCTCCCTGGGCTGCAGGGAGACAGCCTGCCTCACCATGGTCTTCACCACGGGCTGCAGGGGAATCTCTGCTCCAGTGCCCGGAGCATCTCCTCCCCCTGCTTCTTCACTGACCAGGGGGTCTGCAGGGCTGTTTCTCTCACAGGTTCTCACTCTTCTCTGCAGCTGCAGTTTCTGTGCCAACTGCAACGTTTTTTCCCTTCTTAAATATGTTCTGCCAGAGGCGCTACCACTGTCACTGATGGGCTTGGCCTTGGCCAGGGGTGGGTCTGTCTTGGAGCCGGCTGGCATTGGCTCTATTGGACACAAGGGAAGTTTCTAGCAGTTTCTTTCAGAAGCCACGCCTATAACCCCCCTGCTACCAAAACCTTGCCACACAAACCCAATACAATTGTATTTCCTGAAGAAATGTCCTCTCTAGCTACACAGACTCAACTTTGGAGTTGCAGTTATTATGTATTGTGTTTTAAAGTGATCAAAGCCTTTTTGCCTCTGTAAATTCTGTATAAAGGGTAGGAGCTACAGATTGTGGTTGTACAAAAACAGCTGGAAGGACTGAAGGACTAGTGTACTGTGATAGACTTGTGCTACTGCTGTCGATGTATGAACCTCTATTGGCCAGTTCAGTGTTATGGAGAGAGGCTTAGGGAAGTTGCTATGTAGGTAACTTAGACTTGGTTTTTGCTATAGGTGTTTCTTTTTGTAACAGTTTTGGTCTGTGTTTTTGATATGGTGTGACTGGTAGCCAGAGAATTATCCTTGCCAGTGCCCACAGTGGGGATCTAGTGTGTCAAATGGTGGTTTTGCCTGAAGCATGAATTTTTCAGTGTAGTTTACTCATCTGGATTAAGAGATGTCAACAAGAGAAGGCAAACTATATTTAGTTTAAAAGCTGTTTTCTAGTTTAGTACATCAGTATGGCTCTGGATTATATCAGGTCTCTGTAAAACAGGTAAATGAGTGGATGTAGTTGTCACAGCCTGGGCTGGACACACCAGGGTGGTGGTGGTGGGGTGTCATGGTGAATTTGGAATTCTGTCGGGCTAAATTAAGGTGAAATGACACCAAATGATCAGTTAAACATTTTATTCATGGCAGAAGCAAACTGAACTTGGGAGGCGTTAACAATAGGTGGTGGGGTTTCTCACAACAGGAATTGGCATGAAACTACCCCAGTAAACCATGTAACCTGTGGTAACCATATACATCAATTCAGGGAAGACAAAAAGGAGATCCCTCCCATTGGGTCACAAGGTTCAGGCAGACCCCCTTGCTTTCTAGACTCCTCCTCAGAGAAGGTCCTAGGGGTGGCTGGATCCACTCCTAGTCCCAGACTTGGTCAACAGTTTATGTTTAAAGGGATGAGGTGTACGGATTATGAAAAAAGAGGGAGAAAGAGAGAGCGAGACAAGGAGAGGAAGAGGAAAAGAAAAGAAAAATATTTCATCGGTCCTGGGTCCAGTCTTGGTCCAGTCAGCTGAGGGGTCCAGTTCTGGTGGGCACACACGTGTTGGGCTTCCTTTTGTGTCCTTTTATCATCCTTGCCCCTCCTTGGGGCGGGCACTTGAATTCATTAGGCTAATTAGGTGTCATGCACAGTTTGTGCTTTCAGAACCTTCGGGAAATGGGTCAGTGGGCTTGGGGGTCATTTGGTAGGTAACTTTTCCTTCCCTGCAGACATGACCATTGTCTGATCTTTAGCCATGCATGGTGAGCTACCCTGCTCAGCATATCAGAACACAGAGCTGCGCACCCTCCAGCACACCCTCCCTGTCCTGTTGCTGATGTCCTGTGCTGATCTGTGCTGATTGGCTTCTTGGTTCCTTGCTATGCAGAGTTCATAGTTATGTAGAACTTGCCCCACCACAATGTTTGAGACATTAACTCTTTCAGTCTCTCACAGTAGTTTCAGGCAGTATAAACTCTGTTCACTTACCCAGTTCAGGCAGGTGGGTTACTATTACACAAATACAAATGTTTTATATTTTCAATGCACATATTCATTGCATTGCTGAAGTTCTAGCAGATACTGCAAATAGTGGGAGGTAGGTGGCATCTGAAAGCTGGTAACAGCCCAGTTTCCACATAAACCATGATCCGAGTGGTGGAAGAAGTGTATGTAAACAGAGATCACACCTTAGATCCATGTAATCTGTACAGAGGACTTCTGAAAATCTCTTGGCTATCAGTTGTATTGTTGATTGTTTCTGTGATTGTTTCTTGTTCTGCTGATACAATACCTGGTTTGGCTCTTTCAAGTGAAATGTGTAGTTGACATTCATTTTGGCCTGTGACTTATGGTTCTTTTTTCTGAGGTTTTAGTATGAGTTAGAAAACATGCCCTGTCTGATGATGGCTGTAACAATGCATTCAGGAAAAAAAATACAGATGAGATATGAGAAATGCTGGGGGTTTTGTGCAGTCAGGATATGAGTTCTGATTCATTTTGCGACTCCAAGGCAAATCAGAACTGAGTAGCAGGCTTGAAAGGTGTATCACAAGAAAAATGTATTGCTTTAGAAAACTTTTCGGGGGAATATTTGCTACGTACTGCTATTGACAATAGCAGTTTAATAAAAAAATCATTTGATTCATTATTGATAAACAGCATATATTGCAGTTTCAAGGCAGTGGAAGAAATTTATCTCTTAGTAGCATCTGCATGAGTCAGATACACAGGTATCACAGGGTGGCTTACATGCATAGGCTGTTTCTCCAGAAGGTGCTAGCAACACTGAACAACTTATAAAATTCCATGATTAAAGACAAGGATGATGAATCCTCTAATGAGGAATACTTGCATAGGGTAAGGAATAAATACTGATTATAGGAAGTGTTCTACTTTTCCAGTTGATTGCATGTTAAAACCTACCTCCAACAAAAGATACATCTTCGACCAAGTTGTGGAAAGCTGTTGGACTTGCTTTCTTCACAATTTTCAGCAGTTGCATTAGTGTTGTCTTAAATGGAATTTATTACAGACACAAAAACAAAGCAATTTTGTTTGAATGATTTTGAAAACGTTATTAAAAGTTGAGCGTACAGTACTCCCGTTCACAGAGAATTCTACACTATACCTGGCTTCTTTCCTGTAATACCAGCATTTGTCTGGAGGTTTTTCCTGTCAGAGTGGGTTTTTGGGTAGGTTGGGTTCTTTTGTTTCTTTGTTTTTGTTATTTTTTAGCTACACTGGCTTATCATAGGCTTCAGAAGCTTTTTTACTACAATTGTTGCCATATACTTATTGCAGAGGTTAAGCTGAACCTCTTTGCTATACTGGAACCTGCACGAGTAGTGAAGTCTTCTGGTAGAAAGTTCTTCTATGCTCAAGGACTAGTGCTATCAACTGTGAGGTTTAAGCCAGGCTATAATGAAATCTGAGAAGAGATGGAACTGAGCACTTTAAAAAGCCTAACACTCTATGTTAGAAGCACTTGTAGAAGTCTGGGAGAAGCTATAACATTGAGCAGTTTCATAAGCAGCTGATGGCTTCATGTCATGCTACAAAACCAGATGTGAGGCAGCAGAAGTGTGGCTGGCTTCAATCTTTCATCATAAGATGATATTTCCTGGAAACTCTAGGAAGTGTTACTGAGGCTGCAGTGGAAGAGCTTCAAATCAATGAAGAGTTCATGAAGAAACTGAACTGAACTTTAATAGCAAACTATCACCATGAAGGTCCCAAAGTACTGAAGTTCAAATTAATGGTACTGAGGTTCAAGTCACTGAGTTCAAGTTAAATCTGGGAGACAGAACTCAACTATGATATGGGAAATTAGTCAGAGAAGGAGTTAGATGGAATTGCTTGGAAGAGCCCAAGTGGGGAAATTAATGATCAGTGAAATAATGCACATTCCTGAGAATAAATTCAGTATGATGCACAAATGTGCATAGAAAAAGCAAAAAATCAAGACCTGAAATTATACAGTGAATATTAACATATATGAACTGTTTTGGGGTTTTTTTTGTAGTTCTGATTTACCTGTTGCTATGGGTTTGTGCGGCGTGGGGTTTTTTTTGGTAGTGGGGGAGGGGCTGCAGGGATGGCTCCTGTGAGAAGCTGCTAGAAATTCCCCTGGCTACAAGCTGGACCCGCCTCTGGCCCAGGCTGAGCCCATCAGTGACGGTGGTAGCTGGTAGCGCCTCTGGGAGAACAGATTTAAGAAGGGGAACCTGCAGTGAGTAGGGGGATTGGAATGTGAGAGAAGTCCCTCTGCAGACACCGAGGTCAGTGAGGAAGGAGGGGAGGAGGAGCGGGGGAGGAGGGGATGCCCCTGCAGCCCTGGTGAGACGGCAGGCTGTGTCCCCCAGCCCGTGGAGAGGAGCGGGGGAGCGGAGGCCCCCCAAGATGGCCGTGACTCCATGGGAAAGCCCACGCTGGACCAGTCTGTGACTGAAGATCAGCCTGCAGAAAAGACCCACACCAGGGAAGTTTGTGAGGAACTGCAGCCCGCAGAAGGGGCTCACGTTGGAGAAGTTCGTGAAGGACTGTCTCCTGTGGGAGGGACCCCCCGGTGGAGCAGGGGCTGAGTGAGGAGTCCTCCTGCCCCTGAGGAGGAAGGAGCGGCAGAGACAAGGTGCGGGGAGCTGACCCCAACGCCCACCCCCTGTCCCCCTGCGCCCCGGGGGGAGGAGGGAGAGAGAACCGGGAGTGGGGCTGAGCCGGGAAGGAGGGAGAGGTGGGGGGAAGGTGTTCTAAGGTTTGGGCTTACTGCCCAATATCCCTGTTTTGATTTGATTGGTAGTAAATTAAATCGATTTTGTTTCTTCCCCAAGTTGAGCCTGTCTTTTGCCCGTGACCATAACTGGTGGGTGATCCCTCCCTGTCCTTGTCTCGACCCACGAGTGTTGCTTTATATTTTCTCCTCATCCCACCATGGCCAAGGTTGGGGGAGTGAGCGAGTGGCTGCGTGGTGCTTTGTTACTGGATGGGCTTAAATCACGACACCTAGTGAATGTCTTCCACAGATTTTTCCATTGAATAATGAATTATTAGCCATACTGTGAATGTCATGTCATTCTTATTCAAAACACAGGAGTTAACAGCAAGCAATTTCTGACACAATTGCTATCATATGGTCTATTTTAACTTCAGGCAGCATCGTTGTGGTTTAACCCTAACCAGCAACTAAGCACCACACAGCCGCTCGCTCACTTCCCCCTCACCCAGTGGGATGGGGAAGAAAATCGGGAAAAGTAAAACTCATGGGTTGAGATAAGAACGGTTTAATAGAACAGAAAAGAAGAAACTAATAATGATAATGATAACACTAATAAAATGACAACAGCAATAATAAAAGGATTGGAATGTACAAATGATGCATAGGGCAATTGCTCACCACCCGCTGACCGACACCCAGCCAGTCCCCGAGCGGCGATTCCCCACCCCCACTCCCCCCAGTTCCTAAACTAGATGTGACGTCCCATGGTATGGAATACACCGTTGGCCAGTTTGAGTCAGGTGCCCTGGTTGTGTCCTGTGCCAGCTTCTTGTGCCCCTCCAGCTTTCTCGCTGGCTGTTTGAAGAATGTTCCTAGTTTATATCCTGTATACCAATTTTAAAAGTAATTAGGCTGCTGAAACTTACTACTGATTAGTTCTGCTTTTATGATTAACCATCTCAGTTGTGAAAATTTTAAAACCTTCATTCTGATGATTTACTATTTACTTCTACTTGTGAACTTTCACACTGATGTAACTCATTTGAGTGAAGAAAAAAATTAGTCCAGGATTTGACTTCTAATCCTCTGTGTAGGATTTAATGTGTTACAAAGAGTTTTAAGAGGTTAATTACTGGTCAGCTCATTGCAAGTGTGGCTTGTAGTAATATCTAGAGCTGGATTCCGTAATCAAAAAAACCGAAGACTTGGGGAGCTAGGTAAGGACGAGGAGAAGTAGGGGCATTGTGGTCAAAAATTGGCAGTCATCTTCTGCTTTAATTAGGGTTTTGTAGTTTTACTTTTTTATGATTAAGTTTCAGAGGTAGCCTATGTTATTCATTATTTAAGTTTAAAAGTGTTTTTGTTAGGGAGGAAGAATATGCAAACACTCATATGCATGGGTATGATTAATAGAGGCTGTTGTGTTTTGCATGGAAGTAAATCTCTGGTAATCATATTCTTAATTATACTTTATACTTGCCTCAGTAACTAATGATTAATGTTAAATAATCTATTGTAATACAATTTCATGAATCTTAAGCTTTCCTTTCAGTTGCATCAGCTGTGACACCTATTTCTGTCTGTGTATTTATATTTTTTTTTCAAAGTTTTAAATGAGGCTTCAGAGCAAATAGTTTTGTGCAATTCAGTGTTTTGTTAGTCTAGTCCAAAGACTAGGGTCTGCCACTTTTATTTCCTAACATCCAATATAGTTTATAACATGGTTTTTCAGTGTTCCCTATCTGTACTTTACATGAACTTCCATTTAATAAAGGAGTGTAGCCTAATCAGACTGAATAAAACAGATAAAATTATGTTGCTGAGTACCACTTCAGTAGTTCAGTGTTCTTGATGGATGGCTATGTATAATAAACAGAAAAAGTGGGCCAATGCGATTGCTAATGCACTCTTACATTAGTTTGAATAGAGAATTTTATGATCAAAACATTGGAGATAAAGGGAATAAGTCTTACACAGAAAGAGGATACTTTATATCCTCTCTGCATTACCCGTAGAAATTCTTTACTGATAAGTCAGTGAAATATATTTAAATTATTACACTTATTTGGTAATTTGTTTCTGTGGTTCTCAATTTATTTCTGGGGTTGCTAGAATAGCCTGTCTGTAAACATAGCTGAGTTTTGCTCATCAGAGTGTAAATTCAGACCAGTGTTTGCTCATTCTTTAGCAAATGAACATGAAAACCAGAAGGGAAACTTGTGCTCAGCTATAGGTGCTGTAAGTCTGATAAGTACTAGTTTTGAAATCATGGATCAACTACCGGAATCTACTGGCTTTTCTTTTAATTACAATGTCATAAGTGACACAATTGCCCTGCAGTTAGGTGCTGTAATACCAATAGTTTTGCCATTGACATTGGAAATCAAAGCCAGGGTTTACCTGCTATGTCCTCTGTAGTGAGAGGGAGAGGAAAGCACCTTGGTCTGGAACCCAAACATACACAATGGGTGATCTGGGGCTGTCCACTGCCAAGCACTGAAAATGGCGTGGGACAGTTGTACAAGCTACGTTTGTAAGTTTTTTCTGGGAGGGCAGGGTTTCCTTTTGACCTGCTGCTTAATATGTAGCTGTAGGAGAGCCTAAACATATTTATATGTTACTTCAATTTATATATGATGAATTAAATCTCATCAGAATAAAGTATCAGCTGTTTGTTGTAAGAAATTATGTGTTTATGTTTTATTACACTGTAATGATTTCATTACTCTGATAGCTGCTTTCCCACGGTTTTGTCTCGTTAATGTCAATGTAATCTGTTCATCTCATTTGCCCTTTTACTTTTGCAAACTTTAGGCTTTTTTGCCCCTCTTCTTTCAGAATTCCCATCTTTCACATCTGCATTATATCATGTCTGCATCATATCTTCAAAATGTGTATTAATGTTTTGAAGTGTTTCTTACAGAGTTTTCTTAGTAGCATGAATGCCCAGTAAACTTTTAAATTTCACTTAACAGTGAGGTGTTAAACACTTTTGCAATAATTCCTGAGATTCATATCCTTTTACCATTTTAATAGTTATGTCATGCTGCTATTTCTTAAATACTTTGTTTCTTCTATATCATAATTAATGATTTTATGGTTCCAGTCTAGTTTCAGACAAGTTATGATTTTTTGAGTTGTGTTCATAAAGATTTTAAGTTACATAATCGAGGTTTTTTAGTTGAGTGGGTGTGTAGTTCTGTCTATGTTAACATATATAAAAATGTTAATTTCCTGGACTACAAAAAATATCTGTTTGCTTGTGCTTAAGCAAGAGATATAGGACATGATTTCTTGCACCTAGAAAGCAGGTTGCAGTTTATATTTCATTGATCAGTTCACCTTTATCCGATGGGGGAAATTATAAAATAGTTACAAACTTTGTAAAATATATCATATTCTGAATTCAGTTCTGGGTCATGAAATCATTTACAGGAGGGCATAATCATGAAACGCCTATATAAAAGGTTATAGAAAATGTAGTAGATATTATAATAACATTCAGTCTGACTCCTATGAATCATATTTCTTTTTATGATTCTCATTCTTTTATTTGAACAGTATATATGTAGCTTACAATGAAGGGTATGTGGTTGTGATTTAGTTTTCTATTTAGTTTTCTTAGGTTGAGACATTATTCTTCAGTTCTACAAAGATGAGACAGGAAGACTCCACAACAGCAGAGTAACAAATTACAGCTCACCCCTGCTTTTTTCAGTTGTGGTAATATAATTCTGTTCTTATTGCTCAAAGTCAAGAACCAAGTATTTATCACCTTATCAGGAAAAGCTCAGCGTTTTAGCTTCTATTCAGATGTCTAATGAAAATCTTGTGGAAGTTAATAGTCTTTTGGATAAGCCTCTGTTTTTAATAGCTTCATCTGCTGATGCACTTTCAGATGCTTTTACTAGTAAAAAGCTACAGCTAGAATTGCTTTCTTTTTTTGCCCCCCCCCCCCTCCCCCTTTAAGATGCAACAGTTGACACATTTCTGTTAGTGAATTGCAGGGCTGCATTTCTGTGGGCTTTCACCTGGTTTTGGAAAGTAAAATACCTGACCTGCTAAAGGAATCTCAGTTCACACCAAATACATGTTTGCTAGAACTTGGCAAGACTTACTGGTTTTAATCATGCTGCCATTGTTAAGAACTCGGTAAGATCACGGCACTTGAAGCAGGAAAACTGATCATGTACTCTGGATGCCAAAAGCTGCCTCAGTCAAGCCTGTGCTGGTTTGCTTTCCTTCTGCATTTGTCAGTGTAGTTAGACAGCTTTTATGCAGATATGCAACCACTCTACTAGTATATCTGTAGCCTATATCTGTGCCCTATCTGTAACCCAGTGATTGAGACATTGATCCTAGAAGCATGAATTTAAACACAAGCTCTGAATTAGACAACAAAAAGTTTTAAACCAGTTTCCTACATTCTTAATGTCTGTGTTACTGAGTGAAAGCTAATAGATGAAAACCAGGTTGTTCAAAGGCTATTCCAGTAAGCCGTGTCATCCATACTCATGGGTCCAGCTACGGTCTTTTTAGCATATTCTATTCTAGCTGCATCATTCCTTATTTCTTCTGTTTCTGAGTTCAGCAAAGCGGCATTAGCTGGTGAAATTGTCCTCAGGTCCTTCCTTCTCCAAAATGGAGCTGGAAGGGGGTGAGGAGAAGGAAGTCTCAAGTTGCATTCGCACAAACTTAGGAAATTCATCGAACAATTTGTATTGTGAAGACCTAAACAGAATTTGCATTGTAAGATATCAAGTAATAAAAATATATATTTCTGCATTGCATCTTACAATGCAGTTTCAGTGTTGAATTATTACTGGCTTGATTGACAGGTGATTCAAAATGAGTGTGTTTTCAAAAAATGTTTGAATGAGGAGTAACTGCAAGACAACTTCAGTCAGTGAGAGTTGCAAATAATAAAAATGGAAGCTTAAAGCAGGAGTTGAACAGTTTGTGTGGAGTAGAGAAAGAGGACTATTCAGAATACAATACAGTTGAAGGGAAAGCAAAAGATAATCCTGGTAGAAAAGTATCAGTTACAAAGATATGAGAAAGACTGTTTGATAAAGTCTTAAAGAATCATGACAGCCTGTACTTTAGAGATTCTCAGCAAAGTGCGAAAATAAATTGGTTTGGATAGGTCTAGAAAAAAATAAAAAAAACCCACAAACTTGTAAGATCATATGGGAACCTGTTCTGGTGTTGCTGTCACTCAGCCTGCATTATGATGTCTGCAAAGAAGTGGGACAGTTGTGAGAAAGCTACCCTCCTTTTTCACTTGACCTTAAGTTATTTATCCACTTATAAAAGGTCTGTAAAGGATGGGAATGTGAAGATCTCAGATATGATTAAAATTAAAAGCAGCTGGTAAATTTCTAAATGAGAATTCAGAGTTATAGCCAAACTGCAGTGTTTCATATTAATTTATTCCTACATTCTATATGCAGTTCCTATACATTTACTATGTACATTATATTGTGCATACAGTATATACGAAAATATATGGGTTTATGTAAACAATATTTGTATGTGCCTTCAGTAGTCAGGAAACTTTCATTTACTAAACATATTTTGAGGTATATTAGGGCTAATAATGTCTTTTTTCTGCTGTTTTGATTTATTCTAGTGTTCAGATTCATTAGTATAATTTCAGGCATTTGCCACAGGATCCTGGTGCTGAGAGAAGCTTAGTTTCTCTGGATGGTTCATATTTTGTTGCTGGACAGTGAATGATACTTCCAGAGGGCAGTTCATCCCAACTTAGAGCTGATTTACCATGTCAAGGTGCTTGTCATTTGCTACTATAATAGAGAAAGCTTTAGATAATAGGCTACCAATCTAAGAACTCATTTAAGTGACTGAATAGCACTGCTGAGTTAGATGTGAGTACAGTTGGTGTGTGTGTATGTGTGGGTCTGGGGTGGTTTTTGTTTGTTTGTGGAGTTGGGTTTTTTTCCCCCCCAGGAGATATACTGAAAAGGTCTGGGTAAACATGTGGTTGCCTGCTTATTGAATATTGTATGTATGGTTTAGTATACTTACATGGCTTGTTGACTAGCACAAATCAGGAGCAGAACAGCATTGCACTTGCGTCTTGGATAACAGGAAAAAATACACCCTTCACCTCTTAAATTCCCCTGAGAACTAAGCTTGGCTCTTCTGTATTGATGGGGATGCAGCTAACTGCAATACAAAGCAACAGAAAATTCAGTAGTAATTGATATATTTTAAACTAGATAGTTGGTGATTAGTATTATTTATTTATAAGTTGTAAATTTGCCTTTTAATTATGTACGCTGAGAAAACTGAATAATATTACAAGTAGGTAAAGGAAATGAACACTGAATGAAGAGTTGCCAGCTTTTAATTATGCAAATGAGCACCACTGCAGAAGAATTATTTAGTAATCTTTTTGTGCTTAGAATTGCAAATCTGTCTCCACAATTGTGTTTAGAACAAATGAAACTGGATTTGTGTAACCTCTTTTCTCTAGATCTTTGCAGTTAATGAGATTGAGCAGAAGTATCAGTAGTCTTAAGGGACTGTATGTAATGTGCAGTGGGTCAGGGTAGTAGAACTAAAATATTACTGCCGATATTGTTCTTGTACAGGATCCTGTTATATTGTACTATGTTACTCAAGAAACAACAATTACCTATTTTCCCTGATTTGTTTATGTTATATTTTTATTAAATGTTTTATTAACTTTTTATAGTTGTATGTTTTTATGTTCTCTTTCTGCTGTGGAGCCCAGTTGGATATCTAAGCTATGGCTCTTCCAAAGTGGCCTATTTTGTCATAGACTCTCCTACTCTTGCAATACCCTAGATTTTTAAAATTCATTAGGAAAAAAAGAAGTAATTAAAAGCCCTGCAAAACAGTATTATGACTGAGGGACACATGATGAGTAAAGTGCATTTAGGAGATTGTACACTAAACAGTGGATATCCTTTCCTAACCAGAGAAAGAGCTGGAAGTTAGATGAGAGAGCATTGTCCGTCACTGTCCAGCTTGATTGAGCTTTCCTTTTCTGAGTGAGAGAGAACTCTTGACTTTCCAAGTATAAAAGTCATACTATGCTATACAAAACACTATACAGGGGCACATGTCTTCCCCAACACTGAAGAACAGGCATACATAGATGAGTAATGGAGATAATCTGCTAGCTACCTATACGCAGGAATATTATTTCTTATGTTTCAGTGATTTATCTATGCTACACAAAAAGGACTGATATGAGACATTGCATAACATTTTATAGTATTAACATTTCGTAAATCTTTTTTTCCCTTTTTTTTCTTTTTTTTTTTTTCTTCTTTGTGCGGGACTGGGACTGTGGCATGGAAATGGTATTTGGAAAGGAAAAAAAAATATTTTTACAGGTGGGAAACCTGAAATTCAGAATGTGACCAGAACTGACTCTTGCCCATGGGCATTTTGGATAAGGTCTCCCAAAATCTAGAAATACTGCTTCTGAAAGCCAGTGTTCTCCAGAATGTCATTAAAATACCACCCTTTGATGTCTTTTGCTTTTGCAGTATTTTTTTGGCAATGCCACTTTATGAACAGTGACAGAAAGCACCACATGACAAGCCAGCCTCAGAAGGTCTTATTTTTATGTCTTGAGCATCCAAGAAGTCTAGTTACTTAGTTTAAGGAAATAAATGAACCTAGATACGAATAAGATTCTAAAAGTATAGCTGGTAGTATTTTGTTTCATGTCTTTTTTTTTATATAAGATTATGGCTAAAAAGGATTCCAAAGTTAATACTCTCTTAAATTTTAAGGAATTGTATATCATTTCCTATGGAGTTCAGCTGTAAAGTTTAGCTGATACTTAATTTATATTAATGATTTATATTCAATTAACATGGATATGAAATTTGAAATTCTAGTGAGAGGACAAGTAGTTAAAAGGGGGAAATTATTTTTATAGAAAAAAAAAAATCCTAGAAATGAACAAGTCTGATATCCAAACAAGCCCTTTCTCAAGATAGGAAGGAGAATTTGCTGTAAAAATTATGTGGAAGTCTGCATCCAACATACACTGTGAGTGAAACACAACAAAAGGAACCATATACTTTGATTCACCAGATGAACTCTTGTAATGAAGTGTGGCGCAGTCTATGTTCTTTGCTCTGAATGGGGAAGTTGTGGTGTGAAAATGTTCCAAATTTTACAACTTTTAGAAAGTTTTGCAATTCTCAGGTAGTTTGTTTAATTTTTAGTTAAATATTCTACTCAATACAAAATCATAAGACAGATTTCATTATGTCAGTTATTAATGAGCACTGCCTATTTGTTTGATAAACATGAAAAAGACAGTACAAACCACCAAAATGTTTGTCTAAATAGAAAAAAACATAGAAGCATTTGTTTGTATTTGATTGCATGTTCTTCTCAGGCCTTTGAGGCACTCATTTGGTTTGGAGAACAACAAGATTCTCTACATGATGTTTATTATCTTAATAAATCTCTCTTGTTCAGAATAATGTTTTGGTCTTGTTTCCCTGTCCTTTATTTCTCCTATCATCTCCTCCATACATAAAATTTTTCTTTTTAAAACTTTATCCCTTTAATTATTATGGGCTTTCAATCTGATATATTTATTTATACAGTCAAGTATGTTTACTACCTTTCTGTTACTAGTGGGTTTTGCTGCATGTTTTTCACTATTATCAAAGTGGCCTGAAAGTATTGCAAGCTTCTTTTCTACACAAGTCAAAAGTTTAAATAAAGAAGAAAGATCGTGATGACTCCACTGAATTCTGGAAGTTTTGCAGGGATCAGCTTCATTTTACGGTTGTGCTACATACAGAAACTGTTCTTCCAAATGATCACTGTAACCTTGGTCTTCCTTTCTTTTTTTTTTGTCATAAACTACTATGGCTATTTTAAGTCTGCCATATAGGAATGGCTAGTATAAATCTGAGGTCCTGGCACCACAAACACTCACCAAAAAAACCCTCACCCCAAGCATGTTAAAATTCAGATATATATTTCTAGTTGGTGCATACATAATATAAAATTGTTCCTTATAAGAATTATTAAACATTATACTGTTTGGGAGAAGTAAAAGATAGGGAAACAGACCAAAACATTATTCTGAACAGGAAAGATTTATTGTGATAGAAAACATAATATAGAAAAGTTTATTGTTGTCCACCATTAATTTGACATGGTTCTGCTGAGATTATTATTAGCATAGAAATAAACATTGCCACTCAGTCGTTAAGGAAATTGTCTGTCAACAGGTTCTATTTGCTGAACAAGTTCATTGTAATGTCTTACAGGAGATTGTAACTGTTTGGTATTTTGTTCACCTTTTTGACAAGTCCAAAAACATAAATTGCAGGTTTGTGTTTGCTTTTCCTGTAAGGGCTCTAAAACCTGTCCCTATTTATTTACATATGTAGCCATCAACATAATGCAATAGCCAAAGTCATGCTTGCATGTAGCTCTGGACAGGAAAATTGAGTCTAGTGATTGGAAAAAGGAATTTACCATGCTGCTAGCTCTTGCATCCATGAAGAAATAAACATTCTTCACTGTCCCAAATACTGATAAATTTTCAGCTTCAGCTTTGATTGTCATTATCATTTATTCTCATGAATTCCAAGAAATGAAATGTTCAAGGCTGGAAAAATCTCATTGTAATATTAGTTCTGCTACATTCAGATTTAAAAAACAGTAAGGGCATTTTCACAGCAACTATTGTGAGATTTTACTTCATTCTTGCTGTAAGATTAGTCAGCAGTAGCATGCTTTTTTCTCCTTATGCTTTTGCAACACAGGCACTGCTGTTACTTAGAGGAAGGCTGGCATAGCATTGATATATTCTGCTCGTTACCTGTTGATGTGTAGGATAAAGAAACTTATATGGAAAAAAAGGTGAAAAAATAATGGTTATTTGCTCTACTAAATTGAGAAAATAATTCAGTCGTTAGAAATTTAGGCCTATGGGTGAGTATCATTCTGTGTCTTTGTTTCATTCACTTCTAACTGGAGATGTACTAATTTGGACTCTGGGCAATGAGTGACTGTCGTGGTTTAACCCCAGGAAGCAACTAAGCACCACGCAGACGCTTGCTCACACCCCCAACACCCAGTGGGATGGGGGAGAGAATCAAAAAAAAGTAAAAGTCATGGGTTGAGATAAATACAGTTTAATAAGACAGAAAAGAAGAACATAATAATAATGATTAATTATTATTAATAATAATCATAGCAAGAGAATGACAGTAACAATAATAATAAAAGAATTGGAATATCAAGTGATGCACAATGTAATTGCTCACCACTTGCTGACTGATGCCCGGTTAGCTCCCCAGCAGCGATCCACACCCCGCAGCCAACTCCCCCCAGTGTATATACTGGGCATGACATCACATGGTATGAAATACCCTGTTGGCCACTTTGGGTCAGCTGTCCTGGCTGTGTCCCCTCCCAACTTCTCATGCCCCTCCAGCCTTCTTGCTGGCTGGGCATCAGAAGCTGAAAAATCCTTGACTTCGTCTAAACAC
The DNA here is from genome assembly GCF_964188355.1 of Buteo buteo. Lineage (NCBI taxonomy): Eukaryota > Metazoa > Chordata > Aves > Accipitriformes > Accipitridae > Buteo > Buteo buteo. The sequence continues at coordinate 32,477,936 of NC_134171.1, read as the reverse complement.
GACTTAGCAACAACTGAAAACATCTGTGTGTTATCAACATTATTCTCACCCTAATCCAAACCATAGCACTATACCAGCTACTAGAAAGAAAATTTACTCTATCCCAGCTGAAACCAGGACAGTGACTTTGGTCATTCTTTGCAATTTAGAAAGGCTTTGGGAAGATGAAAACTGCTTCTTCTAGAAGTTGTGTGTTTTATAATGGAGAAGTTAAAATAGGAAACTAGGATAGTTAGTGGTATTAGTTCTAATAATGCTAGGGGAAAAGAAAGAGTTTCTAGGTTCAAAGGGATAGCTCATCTTTTTTTATGTACAATATAAGAAATATATGTAATTATTTTCCAGTTGATGAAGGGTATTATTACAGGATACTTGGTGTGCTGCCTGTCAAAGCTGTGGGTGGTTCAAGATAGTTTAAAGAGTTTCTGTTTGCCTTTCCTCATTTAGGATTCATGAATTTCTCATCTAAGCAGAAATGCATGCTTTTTATGAAAAGGAAGAGAAATATTTCATTTTTAGAAGCTCCTTAGCTCAAAGACCAAAACCCAAATTAAAAGTATCAGTGAATGAGATAAAAAAAAAAAAAAGTACACATAGAATACAGTGGAAAAACACATTTCCCACAGGACATTCAATTATACATAATCTTATCATCACAACTTTAGTGTTTCTGTCAATATGCATATGCAGCTTGGCTTTAGGGAATATTTTTCAAATATGCAAAATAAGTCACAACTGCCTCTTATTGAATTTTTTTTTTTTTTCAAAATTAATTTAAGTAGCATTCCAAAAGGGATGTTGTTTACGTAAGGTTAACTGTTCCTTTCAAAGACTTATGGTGGTGAAATGTAACAACTCTAGAAAATTCTAAATAAATGTTAGCTGTTGTAGTTGGTTGGTGAAAAGATTGAAAAAACAGAATAGAAACCTTTTCTCCTCTGTCAGATTTCTATGGCTATATTTTATTAATTAGTTGTCAGTATGGTAAAATCTCATGTTAATTACCAGCCTCAGATATATAAGTGAGCATAAAAATAAGTGGGCAGAATTCCTTAATTTAAAAAGTTAAGTAGCTTGTATAAGTTTTGCTGTGTTTGGGTCAGGTATTTTTGGGGTGTGTTTTGTTGGGTTTTTTGCTTGTATGTTTGTTTGTTTGGTTTTTTTTTTGTAGTTCCTGAAACTAGTCTGAAGTGTCTTGATATTTCAATAAGACCTAGACCCCAGAATTCAAGCAATCCTCCTATTTAATTGATGTTTCTCCTGGAAAAATCCAAGGTTACAAATAATGCTAAGTAGTATGACTATAAGGTCAGAACTGAATACATGGTTCATCAATATGTCCTGGCATGCGGCTGAATTTCTCTTGAATTTCTCTCGAATTTCTCTCAAATTCATTGTTGGAGTAGAGCTTTATTTCATGGCTGTAGATGAGTTATTTGCCACTGTTCTATAGCTAATGTATTTCTGAAATTTCCCAGCATCCCATTTTATAGTTTCATATTCAACTCTTCACGTTTCTTCATGAAACGTAATTTGAATAAAACTTGAATTTTCTAGAAAATGTTACTATTTCTAAGATTGTAATAAACTAGTCACTGACTCAGTTGAGTAAAAATATTTACATACTGCATATGTTAACTTTTTATTGTAAAAAATAAACATGGACATTTGTATTTGTTATAAGCACTTATGCTTGTATAACTACTTGGTCACCTCTCTAAAAATCAGTAGTATCATAGCTGAATCTTGTGTTCTTCATTTAGTCAGACAAGATTGATTCATGACTATAAAGACCTTCTTAAAGTGGTTGTGCTGTGTTGAAAAATTCAGAAATATATGTATTATCTTGTATATTGTCTTCTGAAATGGCTAAACAACTTATATGGGGAAACGAAATGCATGCAGGTTTCCTTTCTTGAATTTCATGTAAATTGTTGGTTTCTTTTTTCTGTATTATTTGCTTTTTGTTCTTATTATTGTAGCAGCACTTACATAAGGAAATGTCATGTAAGATTATTTTTTTTCATTTCATGTTTGAATCTTGAAGGGTTAATAACTCCAGATATAATGTGCATTGAGGCAAAACTTGACACTGAAGAACCTTCTGCAAGCTTTTTTTTTTATTTCTTGTGATTTGTAGGGTTGTGAGTATTCTTAATTAAGAAAACAAAAATCTATATTTAGGCTTTTTCTTCTCCTGCAAAGCAAACTTGTCTGAAAGTTATTAACAGATTAACAGATACTTTCTTTATTACCTGTCTACATTCCATCCAAGAAAGGAGGGGGGAATAAAAATATAAAAAATAAATAAATAAAAATGTTTGATACAGAATATAATGTCTGCTGGTGCAGGAGAGAAGCCCAGGATCAGCCTGTGCATCAATTTAATCCTATAAAAGTTTAAAAAAATTGCTGCACAGGCCATTTCATCTCAGGCAGTTGTGAAAAGTTGCATTGAAGCTGGGAGATATATTGCTATTCCACTATAACTATCTACATAGTGATGTGTTATTTCAAAAATAGACATTTATTAGGGTAAGATTCTACCTACATCTTGAGGTTTGCATTTTATGATTTGGAGTATCATAAGCCTGCAAGAAAAATGCTCTGGAGGTCCTACTGATAATAATAAATGAATAATACAAAAGTTCTTTTGTAAAGGAAACAGACCTAAAGTTTAATTCTGGAATCTAAGGTGTTCCCAAATTATGTTAATTCTGGGGTGACTTTACTAACCTCTTGAGAAGATATGTTCTTTCAAGGTGTTTAACTTGTCATTATATTTTATGGTGTTATTTTAGTATATGTTGACTTTACAAATGTATTGTACGTATTATACTAGGTTTAAATATTAATTTTATTGGTGAGCTAAACTGTAATACTTTAATAGCATTTATTTTGGTCATTTTGACTTTGCTAAACAGTTCAGAGAAATATCACTACATGTGGAATGGGATGCAAGTGTTTACGCTGTGTATGTGGCAGGCTTCATGAAATTTCTTAAGAGGTAACCTGTTACAAAATGATGTGGAGCATCAAAGGGCCCTGTAATGTCTGGACACAGGAAAGGTTGAAGAGCAGTTCTAGAGGAATAGTTTGGACAGGAGGTAGGCAGCTGAAGACAGACTTTGGTGGTGGTTGTCTGTTTGTAATCCTGGATGGAGGGATAAAGTCTTAGTGCATGGCTGGCAGGATAGTGCAGGACAAAGTATTTCACATCTAGTGGGCACTGTTGTAATTTCTGAAGCTGTGGGAGCTCCTGAAATGTTAAGAAGCATCATCAAAAGCCAAAGGGAAGTGGTTTAATACTTAGGTAAATTGAACTAAATTACATTCAAGTTAATTTAAATAGCTATTTATAGGGCTTTTTAACGAAAGCAGTAGGAAATAATATATGTGAAACAGCAAGAGGTTGAGTATATCATGTTTTAGAAATGAACTCTTATGAGTTCTGTTTCTTCAACAAATCAATAGGTAGTGGCAAAATTAAAGTGTGAAATGGCAAGGAACAGCCAAGAGAGTGAAAGTCCCAAACAGACTGGTGACAGAGAGAACAGAAAAAGACACAACTGTTTTGGGTGCAAGTGTTGACAAAATCTATGAGGGAAGAGGAATAGTGTCTTTTTGTGAGGATAATGACTTAACTGGCACAAATTTGGTGGAAGAAAAATAGATGGGGAGAACTGTAATGCAAAAGTACAGGGTATATAGGAAGGTTTAGGGAAGGGAGATTGGTGGTGATGGTACATATTATAAAATGAGAAATTTTAAAAGCTAATTATAAATCCTTTTGTTTTTCTGATGGTATCAGAAAATCTTTCAGACACTGTAGGAGCAATGCATGATCAAGAAGGCAAAGTGTCTGAAAGATAAGGCCATGGAAGAAAGATTAAGTTATATTTTTTTCATCCAGTTTCTCTGGATCCACCTTTACTCTCAGCATGCTAGAAAATCTGTTTCAAATCAAACTGTCGATAGAAGACAAAACTGACAAAATCAACTATATTACTCTTCCCTTAAGAATTCTTCAGCAACACAGCAATGGGATAGAGGAGCAACTAACCATCACACATAGCCTCTTGTTTGAAGATGCCTTTGTATCAGGGGATGAGAAAGTGGCAAATATGATGCAGATTTTTAAAAAGGGCCATAGAGTGCTGACCCCCACCAAGAACTGAGGTAGGAAACAACAAAGCTTAGGGAATCTGCTTACAGAAATCAATGACTGTTAGAGTAACAGATTTTAAATAATTTTCTTTAGAATGTTAAATACATTACTAGAAATTATAATAAAGAATAGAATTAGTGGCGTAATGAAAAACAAATTAGGAAAGTATGCTATTTGTAAAAGGAGCTGATGGATACAATCCATTATAATTTTTGAAGAATTTGCTGAGTATGTGAATAGGGAGAATTTCTTGGTAGTTTTTAGTCAACCTGGATTGCCAAAAGTCATGCAGCAGTAACTCTTGCCAGATGAAGAAACTGAAGTAAATTATTACCCATAGGTTGAAAAAACAGAATTTACCTATCCTATTTAGAAAACAGAAAACAAAGGGATATAACAGATTAATGATAAAGTTTAGAATTGAATTAATTCCACTGATTTGTGCCCCAGTTCTCTACACATGTATTGATATTAAAGTACCGAAAATTAATGTAATTTAAGCAGGTATACAGATCTTTTCAGGAGTCTGTATATCTAGATGCTGTTGCGTTCTTTAACTAGTGTGGGACTTTACATAAGTGATGTGCCAGAATACAATAAAAGTAATGTCAGTGTCAGGTTGAGGTTATATTAAATGATGTAAGCAATTTTTAGTTTTGTGGGGAAGGGGTCTTCACTTCTGTATACCAATCTAAAACAATTTTCCCATAAAATATTTCAGTATTAATGTGATATATAAGTGTATATATATATCTTGCACCTTTTTCTTCTTCAAATTTATCTCCCCATCATCAATTTTGTACGATATCTTTAACACTGATCTCTAGAGATCTCTGTAAAACTAAACAGTAACAAGATGACTCTAAATAAAATTAATTAATATTAATGATTCTTATATTGATTGTTAGTGAGAGTACCTTTTTCACTTGTTTCATCTGGCAATAACTTTTCCACTATTTTAGATGGTTTTATTCCACGTGCACAGGGTTTTATCTCTTTCGTTGGTTACTGTCCTTGTAATATTACCACTCATCTCACTTATCACAGTAATTCTGTTCCTCTAAATGTCATCTTAGGTATTTCAGAAAACTGGATAGCAGTTATGATATTTGACTTCATCTTTTTACTAATGAAAATTATTTTTTTCGGCATGTTAAATCATGTCACAGGTTTTTTTCCTCTGAAGGCATCTGACACTGTAATTCTTGCAATTTTATATTAGTTAAATTATCCATTGCCAAATATTGGACAATTTGCCTTTTTTTTTTTTTTTTTTTGTAAAAAAGTAAAACTGAATAGTATTAATAACAAGAAGAAAGTTACTTTAAGGAAGCGGTAGATATTTTCTTCAGACTAGCTAAATGTTTGAAAGTTGACATTTTTTTTACTGCTATGATGGATATGTTTTTTTGAACATACTGTTCCATCTGTGGAGTATACTTCCATACTTCATGTGGAAGTATTTCATGATTTACTTTAAAACAGCCATTGTTTTATATTTACATAGCAAATCCTAGGCAAACAGCAAGCTGTGGAGAAACATTAATGAAGGTTTTCTACAGTGTCAAAATGACACTGCCTTCTCAATATCCTTCCTAAAGCATTCCCAGCATTTTATGGGGTTATTTTGGCTCCTGTTGCACATTGAGCTGATAATTTCAGAGAAACATTGCTAAAGACCCCTAGATCCCTTTCCTTCATTTTAGCTTAGATCTGAGTTCATGGTTGTGTAGGCATGGCTTAGATTAATTTCCCTAGGTACATTACCTTACAATTATCAACTCCAAAGATCATCTGCCAACATGTTGCCCACCCTCTTAATTTGGCAAAGTCTTCAGGAGTTGCACCACTACTCAGAAGATCTTAAAATCATCTGCAAATACAGACTGCACAGCTTACTGCCTTCTGCAAAGCCCTAATGAAGTCATTGAATGAAAAAAGTACCAGTCTTAACCAAAAGCTTTGCCTCCATCCAACAGCTGCTTAGCTCTTCTAAGTCACTTTGTGGAGGAAGTTTGTTAGCACCTTTCTGAAATTCTAAATAATTTTTGCCCACTGGTTCCCCTTGACCATGTGCTTACTAATACCTTCCTAGCCATCAGCATGTTTCTGAGCCAGGATTTACCTCGCAGAAATTGTGCTGGCTCTTTCCAACAGACCATGTTTGTCAATGTACCCAGTGACATTATTCTGTATTACAGAGTCTGAAGTGATTGCCAGGAATGGAAGTCAGGCTTGGTGGTCTGTAGTTCCTTGAACTGCTTCTTTGGAAAGAAGTTAGCCTCCTTTACAGATGGAGGTTGCACTGACAACCTGACACTGACCTGCTGCCTCGGCCTTTTGCGGTGACATTGCAGAGCTTTGCTGGCTTTTCTGCAGCTCCCAGTGGGTACTCTGGGGTGAATGCTACTCAGTCCAGGTGACTTACACCTAACTTACCTATTGATCTAATAGTCTGCATGGACACTTAAACTGTTAAACGCTTTTTTGGGGGGGTGAGGTGATAGGAAACTGACTGTTTCACTCTTCTCCCTATTTATTTTTTTTATTTGTCCAGTTATTGATTGTTTTTGTCAAAATGCCAATTGCACTCTTAGATGTTTTCACAAAGAGTAATTAAGAAAAATCAGATAAAATTGAAGACATAACCTTATCCTAAGGCTATTGGTATTACCAAAATACAGGCATATCAGTGTGTGTACATATGTATAATAGGTGAAATAGTTACAGGAAAAATGGTAGCAATAGTTAGATGCAAGACCCAATCTTAAATATATAAAATATAAGATCCGGAAAATAGAAAAAGCTGAACTGGGAAGACTTTCATAAGAGTGTGCCCTTTGAATCTCTGATAGTCTCTTTTTTTTTTTCTTTTTTTTTTTTCTCCTCTCCTCCACCAAAATTTACCTCAATGTTTGGACTATATGTAGTGCTTGGTTATCTTCCAGACCATTGATAAGCAGCATTAATCTGAAAACAACTCCATATGAGGTGTGTTAGGATAAAAGATGTGTGATTCTGCACAAATACTGACCATCTTTGAACATACTGGAGGTGGATTTTCTATCTACAATTTTTATAATAAGCCAAGAATTCTCCTTTAGTTAATGATGCTCCTACCTTATTAGTCTTTTCAGCATTTGTTAGATATGACAATTATCTGTAATCTATATAATTTGTGAAAGCATCAGATGGCATCTAGCCATGGTGATCATCAAAACCAGTCTTGTTTCTCAAATCATATAATGTTTATCAGGATAAAGTTGCTCCATGTATATATGTTTAAATATGTTTTAAAACAGTTAAAAGCTATTATTCTCTTGTATCCCAGTTGATAAAAGATGTGAATCTCCAGAATTTTTTTAATATCAAGTTCATAGGTGTTGTGAATATAGTTAGCATAGCTAGGATTCTTAATTACTCAATTCTTTGCTGCCAAGTATTTTATCATGAGTAAGAAAATGCTGTGCACATCAATTTTCTTTTTGGGGGGGGGTGTGTGTGTGTGTATATAAATGTCATAATAGATTGTGTCTGGGTTTCAGACTCACATATTCATGGTTCAGTATCAAGTTTTTCACTTCACAGTGGATGTAATGTCTTTGCATTTTTTAGCTTTCTTGATGAATGTTTGATAATCAGAGGAATCTAGATTTGAAAACAATCCTGCTCTACCTTTGTAACTCCTGGATTGGTCATCGTAAAAATAAGTTGACTAGCGTGTGCTGGACAGTTTTGATCTCTCTAGACTGGTTCTACTTTGCATGTACCTTAACAGGTGATACTCTGAAGTATAGATATACAAATACCTTTTGTTTTGTTTTCCAGTGATGTTAATGATCTTGAACTCCATTTCTGGGTACGTGTGGGCTTAGCTGGCTTCCAAACACACATAGCCATTCAGAACTTCTGTTAAGACACAAATCACATTATAGGGCACTGCCAGATTTTTTTCTATCTATTGCATGTAGCCACATTTGTGAGAGATAGTCTAGAAGGATAATTTTAATAGAAAACAAGTTCTGTCATTGGTGAATAAGCTCAAATATACAGTTCCAAGAGTTCTTTTTGAAGGGTTAAACTCACTCTTGTCAGATAGACAATTTAGGTTAGATTGGTGACGCTGGTTATTTTGAGTGGCACTCCAGTACTGATTAGTTTCAAATTGAACTATTGCTCAGGGAAATTTTTTTGTCATATTGCACATTTTAAAGTTGGAGATACAGCTGTGTTATATACTTTCCTCTTGTCTGAATGTGTCAGTCTACATGTAGCTTCCTGCTTGCCTTTATTTCATAGGTAAAAGGTTTGTATGTTAACCCATCTCACTCAGTTTTTTTCTGTTGTCATTCTAATTCATCCAGTGAATTTCAGTGAGTATTGGTTATTTTGGAAAGTTTAAGGCAATGACTGATTTGTTAATAGAAACTGCCAAGCAACTTCGTTGATTTTAGGTGGAAGTTGAACTGCAGATGTTAAATTTCAAACTTTTTTTTTCTTAAAGTAGTCATTTAATGAAGGAAAAAAATGCAGAGAACATGATTTTTCCTTGTAGTGATTAATTCATTGTAATTCCATATTGCATTTAAGTTTCAAAGCTTTTTAAGATTAGTGATTAGTAATTAAATAATGGTAATTCTCAAATTAATAATGGCAAAATTAATAGTTGTTTAATAAAGAGGATTTTAATCTTTGATAGGTTTCACAAGCTCTTTGGATAAATGCTGTTCTTTCAGATATTTTAAAACAACTCATATAAGCCTAATCTTTAAGGGGATATGAGCAGTGGTTCTGCCCATGGCAAGCTTTTGATGTTGCAAGCAGGAGTAATACGTCCCTGTTTAAAACTTTAATATGTTGATATATGTGCTAACTAGCTAGACACTTCCACTGACAAATACAGTTTTGTAGGACAGTAGAGATCTGTTAAGTGGAAAACCAGAGACATGTGCTGGTTATTTATTTTTATTTTTTTTTAAATTGTGATCATATTAGGGAGAAAGTAAGTACAGGGCATAGTGGGGTAAAATGCTTGTAAATACCATTTCATATTTCTATTTAAAGCTACAAATTGTACAAAAGATGAGGTGGAAGAAATAATAAATTATTCCATTTTCCTTTGTGCAGCTAGTGTATAGCTTCATAAAATCTTGTACATCTGTCTGATATATTAGCAGAATGAAAATAGAGCATAAATTAAAGGAGTTTGTCATAACTAATGACAAGAGGTAATTTGGCTGTCAAATACAACGCAACACAATAATTCAAGCAAGCAAATACTAATTTGGCTAGAAAGAAATGCATTACCTTTCAAGTCTCTTTTTGAATTTAACTTGAGAAGACTTAGATGGGAAGAAGAAACATTTGGAAGGCATTGAGTAGTGGAAAACAGGAAAATGGATACAGCCCTTCCTAAAAATACTGCTTGAAATTCTGAAGTTACTTAATCAGACCATCATATGACAAACAATATCATTCTGGATAAAGTTTCATATGAAAATAAGGACCTATTTCCCAGTCAACTTTATTAAGTTTCCTAGTAATTATTAAAAAAAACCCAACAACAACAACAAAAAAACCCATGGCATCAGCAATCTGTATAGCTAAGAGTAACTCTGCATTCTTTTGTGACTTCAGGCACTAGGTCCCTGTTCACACATTTATCTAAGAAAATTACTTCACAATGCAGTTTAATTTAGAAACAAACAAAGCTCCCACTTTGGAATCTTCCTGCAAGAAATAACAGACATTAACATCAGCTTCCAAAAGAGCTAGAACCTTAGTTCCTAAAGAAAATAATGAAATCAAGATGTGGTTAAAAATAAACATAAGAATCAATTAGCTCCAGAAAAAAAATCATTCTACTGATTGAAAAGAGAGGAATATTTTCAAAAAAGATGGATTTTAACATGCTTACAAAATAAACAGAAAACAAAACAAACCAAACCCATTAATCTTAAAGCCTTGAAGAAAATGCCATCACACAGTGATTCTGGATGTCCCTGTAAGGAACTCCAAACTGAAATTTTGAAGTCCTGTTCATGTTCAGTTTTGCCAAATTGTGTGCTAGAAACTGATTATTGTCTTTGTTTTTTAAGAAGCAGTGCTTTGAGTTTCTGGTAAAATGGGACATTATTAATGTCTTCCAGTGATGTCTCTGTGGGTAACCTCTTATACAAGTGTAAATCTTTACCTTCAAATACAAATATTTGAAAGCCATCTATCAGGATTGAAGAAAATGAGTGCAGGAACACTGCATCACATCTCATCACTGTCTTTTGTGGACAAATTCTACATACTTCATTTAGCATGTGTATTTTTGATGTGGTGTTTCCAGATGTTCCAGAAGGAAGAAAACTTTTAAAATATGGGACACTCTCTTGCATTGAACTTTATAGGGAAGGTTGTATTGCTGTTGAAGGGTTTACCCGAAGAATGAAAAGCTGTCTGCAGATTCCTCCTTTGAAATAAGGAGCAGAGGCTACTATTGCAAAAGCGTGTACAGAATTAGCGTCAAATTCCTTTTGTCCGTCATGTCGTGTCCGCTCCTGCCCCCCCCGCCCCCCAACTTATATAAGACAGTATTGAGCACTTTTTTTCCTTTGTCAGGAAGGGGATACCAAAGTCCCTGTAGACTAAAATACTATGTGAACAAAGATCAGTTTAATGAATTGCTTTTTAAAAACTTCATCGACTGCTATTCAAGTTTCTATCCATTTTTTCTCCAATGGATTTGTGTTGTATCTTTTAATATGGAAGAGCAGATAATTTAAAGTGAAGATTAACATAACGTTATTGTGCTATTTTTTAAATGACAAATTTATATTCAGAATAATTCTGACATACTGCGTATTTCAGAAACAATCAATTAATAAGGGAACTTTTTCTACCATTTCCTCAATTCAGTTTGGTTTAGTAGAGATTTTATCAGGTTTTGTTTCCCCATAGGAAGGTAAATGTATTCTCTGGTGAGTACAGTCTTTTATGACAAAAGAAAAAAATAGTTTTATTTCACTACTTGTACATATTTCTGAAATAATATTTTTGTGGGTTTTGTTGGGTTTTTTTTGTTGGTTTTTAGTTTGGTTTTTTTTGTTTGGTTTTTTTTTTTTAATAAATAGTATTTGTTAAAACATGTACATGTACTTTGGAGAAGCCTGATCAAGAAATTTGGAAGTTTTCATGCAAAATCTGATTTTTTGAAAAACCGGAGATTCTGATGTCTCTGAAATAGGGCTACAGTTGGAGATTGGATTTTCACTTCCAGATCATTTTAAACTATATTCGTGCTTGGCAGACCTTATTAGGGTTAGATGTATCCTAAATAAGATGTGACAACTAATTAATTAATTTGGGACACATTGTTCTCTCCTATTCTTCTCCTTGCCTCCTTGTTTTTGCTGCTTCCTTGTTTTTTTCTGGAAATAAGTAGGACATTTTTGTCCAAATGACAACAGTGATCAGAATAATTATATGACGGAGAAGGGATGGAGTGTCCTCCTGCCAGTAATATGTATTGAGCCTGATCTTGTGCTTGCCAAAAAAATTATCTAAATATCCCTGGATCAGAAGGACATTTTTAGTCTTACCTGGTAGTTGTTGCATCAAACTTGGGCGGTGTGGAGACTTGCAGTTTTTATAAATGTAAACTATACTTTCTGATGGAGTATTTAAAAACTTTTTAAATTCTATTTTAAGATCATATGTATTAAAAGACAAAAAGAAATACTTCTTGCAACTTTGATAATATTTTATAACAATTTGTATAAATATGTATAAATATTGTATATGTTATAACACTTAATTATTGTGTAAAAATATTGCTAATGTATCTACTTTTCAAACAGCAACAAGTCATCAGTTATAAGCTCAGAAGAAATGCCTACACGGAGCAGTTTTTAAATAGTGTAAAATGGTGACTTATCTGCAGTAATACCATTATAGTCATGCTTTTGAGAGATACTTGTGTCAATTCAGAATTTATATGAAGAAGATAGGAATGCATAGGTTGTTAGCTAATTAACCTCAGAAATTTTGATTTGGATGTGCTTTTTGTTTAAAATAACTAATCAAATATGAAAACTGAGTTTTAAGCTAATTAATACTATGATAGGTCTTAACAGCTCCCTTGTGAATCCATCTATTCATAATATTATCCCCCTGAATCATGAACACACTATGAATATCTACAAAAGCTTTATTTTTTAGTGAAGCATTGCTATTAGAGGCTTCTGAATTTACACCATAATTGTGCTTCCTACATATTTTATACAGACGTGTATATGTAATTATATTTTACTAAAATATACTGTCTAACACAGAGACTTCAACAGCACACAAACAGGTCAAAAATCAATTGCCAGTGTGTCGTAAGGACACTATTGACTGTAGAGAATGATACCAGAACACTACTGAATATTGATTTTAAGTTCAGGCATCTCTTCAACACTCAGTAGAGACATGCTCTTTCACTTTTGCAGTAGAAACAGCTTGCTTCTTTTCTTACCTATGACGTTTCCTAATTGTCATAAATAAGCTCCTTGGTATGCTGCTTTTATGTATCCCCCCTCCCCCCCCCCCTTTCTTTTTGTTCAGTGTTGTTACTTTTATAGCATACATAACTTGTTTTATGGCACAGTAATTGAAGTACAGCTAAAATATATTTTACTTTTTTTACATTGTGGAGTGTAGAAAATACACAGTGGAGGGTTTCCCTGTGTGAGATGCTATAGGTAGAATTAGGCAGGCTAAGCAAGTTGTGGTTTCTTTCTTTTCTACACAGAAGCATGTACTTTTTTTTTTCTCTCTCTCTCATTTGGACTGGCAAGGAGCACATAAGTAGCATACAAGGATTGCATCCATAGCAATGTCTGGCCATTTTATTTCAGTCTCTTGATCGTACTTTCTGCTGCATGTTGCTGGAACTTGCAACTTGGATGACTAATTGAAATATGCCGTTTGTGTAGGACTCTACAGTGGCTTGTTGCTTTCAGTATTAACTGAGTATGTGTGTTTATTTAGGTATATAACCTCAATACCTGTTGGCATGTTCATTTTTTTCCCACTGGTTTTGAAATAACAGTGTTTTAGAAAAGGGTGGGGTCAGGACATACAGATCTTTGTTTAGCTGAAATAGTGGTACAATAGGGGACTTGATTCCTCTGTTTATTCCAAATTGTCATAAGCTGTAGATGCCTTAATTTGCCTTTCAGTTCTTTTCTATTGTGAGGCTCTATCACCAGTCTTGAGTGAATAATATGATAAATGATTAAAATGAACAAACAGCACAGGGAATAAAGTTGCAGCAGGAAATCTTTACCAAAAAATATAAGGCAAATATACGTATATTTTTGCAGATAGTGATTCTTACACCTTGAAGAATCTGCTTCATCATGAAAAGAGTAGAAAGGAAATTTCCTGTTGAAAAAAAGGAATGTCTTAGATAACAATATGTTATCTTATCTTTACAGAGAAGTAGGTTTCCGAGGAGTCAGATAATCAGAGTATGCTGATATACCTGACCTAGAAATTTAAACTGCAATATTAAATTCATTCCCTCTCTAGGACAGAGGCCCCACTTTTAGTTGTATGCATGCCAGATTGCCTTGAAAACATTTCCCACAGATCTCCTGAGATGATGTCTCAGAAATGTGACTTTTAAGGCAAGAATGACTCACTGTCTATAGACTGAATGCGTAACAGACAAAGTAGGGGTAAAAGTTAATTTTGTCAGTGTTTCAGAGACTGGAGTATTTCAGTGGTATTTTCTAATATGGTAAAGTAGAACTTAATTTCATTTTCTTTTGGCAATAGATGCTTCGTAATTGAAGCTAATTGTAATTGAAGGATGCAATAAATGTCTCCTTGAAGCATAAATATTTTTAAACTTTATTTCTTTTTAACTTTTATCCATATTAAATCAGGCCGGTTAGCCTTTCTGAGGAACAGTGCTGTTCTTCATTAAATGGATATAAGCTTAAATTGCACTACTTCATGTTCTCCTATACTAAATGTAATACAGACAATGAAGAAAAATTTTTGTATTCACTAGGTGAAATATCTTCCTGTACAGAGGACTCAGGGAAAAGCTTAGCAGTTTCATTTTTTTGGTCTGTCTGAAATTTAAGAGACTGTATGATAAAATTAGATGCTTCTTACATAAACAAAAAGATCAATCTAAGCTCTCTGAGGGAAACGTATTATGAATGATAGTGGTTACTCTGCTTTTTTTGGTCTGCTACATTGATTTATGCACTATAAATGTTTGATTTCAGTCTAGATCTGTGAAAATGGGACTACTGTAACATAGTACATATATATTTTATTTAATTTAGCAGGCCATAACATCACTAATATTTTGGGTTGAAATATTTACTGACTGCAAAAGCCAGGCATATTGTTCTGAAACAAAGCAGTAAGCCTATCTCTCGAGTTAAACAGAAAAAAAATCTTGTAAGTAAATTAATTACCTTTTAGGCCTTATAATTCCAAAACGGGTTGATTACTGACTCTATTCCATTGTTTCAAATGAATAAATAAAAACTCATATCCAGTCATAAAGTCCTGAAGTGGTGGGCATTACTTTTCCAGCCTAGTTGTACATATTATTAGTTTACACATGAACAGCACAATATTGCCTTTCTGATAACGAATGGCATTGTAGGCTCAGGGAAAAACAGTGCTTTGGATCTGACATTTCTCTTTGTCATACGTGCATTTGTAGTACTTATTGTCAATATTTTATTATGTTTTCCTAGGATGGCTTAGTGAAAAACAAATGAAGTCACTGAGAGTTGAATGTGTGCTTGGTGTATGAATGTGAAGAGGTTGGAGTTAACTGAAGACCTAGTACCTGGTTACAGGGGTAGAGGCTTCAGATGGGAAGAAGTCTACACTATTTTGGCAAAGCTCAAAGCAAGCTTTACATACACTAAATAGGTTTGAGGAGGACTTGTGCTTCATCAGACAGCTCAACAAGTAGCTGTGCAATGCTTCACTACTCCAGTAGCAGTTTCCAGTGATGAGCATGTAAGGTGAAGCCCTTCTAGAGAATTTAGAAACAGAGTAATCGGTGTACATCTACTAGTTATAATCTGTGTGCAGAAATTGAGTGATTGACTCTTAATACTCACTTTAGAAGCCAAAGATAATTCACAACTTTCTTTTTTTTGTCAGTCCAGTCATTTTTCTTCTTTTTTCCTTTTCTTTGTGAAGTATCAGAAATGCAGTATTTGAAGTTTTGTTTTCTCTGAGGTGTAGAAATATTGTTACTACCCTCCTCTATGATACGATACTTTTGACTATGAATTCTGAAAGTGATTTCTATTCTTGTCTGCGCCAAACCGTCTTGGCTCCAATTACCTTTTTCCTGTTCACCACCAGCCTCCCTTTTCCCGGTTCCTTTGATTTCTAAAATTGTTTTTCCCAATTAATAACTGACTTTTTATTCTCAGTTTATTTCTGAGAACCAGATCGTATTTTGAAACACAAAATTGCTGTATGATTATTTTAGCATTCGTAATAGTAGGATTTTTAAAGTTCTGTGAACACAATTTCTTTACCTTCACTGGCATTTGTGTGAATAAATGATACTGTGTAGCCATTCTCTGAAGTTTTTAATGTTTCCCAATTGCTGCATCCAATCAGGTAGTTCATTAATCAATTCAGCAAAATATCCTTATATGATGTCATAGCTAATTCACTGGAAATTAGTTTTGCAAAACATTTATGAGCAATAGTGTAAATGTTTTATGAAAGCATGTTTGCATATTGTTCTTAGTTCTATTGTTAATTTTTAGGTTGATTTCCATTTTGCATTTCATTAGGAAGTGTATTATTCTTTGAAACAGAGTTGAAACAGGTATGTGAAGTGTTTACTTTTTAACTCTTTTTCCTCAGTTAATAAATACTTTCTGAAAGGATCATGATTTGTAGACCAACATTTCTGCTAGACAACCCCCTCTAAATTAATCATGTATGTAGCAGTTTACTTTTGTAGGCCTACTCCACTGTTCTTCATGGAAAGCTCAGTATATATGTTAATATATAATTAATTCCTATAATTCCCTGAGATGTATATTTCCTATGCTTGATTTGTATTTCTTCAGCCTCTCTTAACTATTCTTTTACCTGACTTCATAAGAACTATTTTTCATAATCTCTCATGAGTTATAAATTGAAAAAAACACAAGCAAAACCAGGAATTCAGAATCATAGTGGTACTGTGCTGATTATTCATTTGGAGGCTTACTGTTGTGTAAGATTGCACAACAGGTTGATGCTCACCAAATAGATTCCTGTTCCCAGTGATGTATTTATATCATGCATCAAACAAATCCCAACCAAATAAAATCAAAGCTTCAAGAAAATATTATCTCATTGATTAGTCAGTGAGATTTTGCTAGGCAACTTCTTTTCTGTATTTATATAGTATTAAACTTTAAAATGTTCTGTTCTAATTTTTAAAAACACAATCTACCTGCTTATTCACTCTGATTCTACAACTGTAGCACCATTTTAAGTATTTGTTCAGGTAATATGAGTTTCCTGATGTAACTGCTGTATAAAAGCTATGTCTATTAATTATTAGTAGTTAACTATTGTACAAAGGACAGCAATTTTCCTTGTGTCATCAGAGTGATAAGATTAGAGTGATGCTTCTGCATGTTCCAGATTCCTCTTTGTGTTAACTACTGTCTCAGTTCAGGAAATTAAATTAGTTTATTAAGAACTTTGATATATATAGAATACTATAGTATGTATTTAAAAGTTTTGGACTGTATTTTTCGGTTATCAGTGTACCTTCCAGTAATGCATTTTTAGGCTAATGTTTTTTATTTCTGTCTTTCTACAAAGAGGATGATGGAATGTCATGGAGTTTGTTATTAAATACTATATTTTGTTATTTAATTGTGCTAGAAAAGCCAAGATTGAAGAGATGTGACTTTTAAGTTTTGCAGTATGGTATGGTTTGTGATAGCCTCCAGTAGTTTTTGCAATTAGATAGTGAGGATGCTGATTCTTTAGTTGCATGTAATCCTGCTTGACAAAATGCTGATTATGTATCCAGCAAATTAGTCTTTTTAAATCTGAATGCTAGAAGAAGTAAATAAAGACCGAAATGGCTTTTAAGCCTCATCATGGGTTACTTGAAGAGATGGGAAGCCGAATAAAGAAAGCAATTTCAGTAGCCGTTTTAGAAGTAAAGCAGAAGGAGATTGTTTTTGGAAACAGTGTTGTTTTAAGTCATGTTGCATGGGACTCAGACCCAGGCCATGATTTAGAAATGGTGGTCATAATCCAACAGCAAATTATAGGGTCACCAAATATTATAACGAGATTTCTCACATTAACAGTTAAATCCCTAATATTTTACAGAACTATAAAGAGGACAGATTTTTGTACTTCTTCAGCTCCAAAGTACCATTGCAGGTGTCCAAGAAAGCAGTTCTCTTAACAACGTAGATATACATGGGCTGGATACATGGCATTTGTCAAACATCCTATTCGGTTAATCTGAACAAATGTACAGTGGAGAATCATTCTGTTTTATTAAGTCTCTGTGTTGTGAATGTCACATAGTATGTCATGTAGTCTGTCACATGGTACATAGAGATTTAGAAAGACACAGAGATTCATTTTGTCACACTGTAAAATACTTACCCAGTGCTTGTTCCAGTAGAAAAATATTGTTTCTGTGTGACTCACTTGCCTGAGGAATTTGGTGTTTGCAACTGGTGTTGCCTATAAAATCCTTGAAATGAATCCATGCCAAAGAAAAAGATGCCTTGCTCTGAAGGGGAAGACACAGTTTGGAGAGGAGAAATAAGAAGTGGCATATTTAATTTCTAAGAGGACTCTGATCAGAATGCCTAAAATATTTCAGATAACTAAGGAAGCTGAGTCAAGAAAATTATAAGCATTTATTATTTTCAGTGTGTTTCTTTATTATGTTGTTGCAAAGAATGGAAAGCTTTGGAACCCTAAAAATGCTACGTTCCTTGTTGCTTTAGCAGATAGTGGAGAGCTTGGGAGTGGAAGGAATGACTAGTGTTAGGGCAATGATGAGCTCCTTTTCTATAAAGGGATAACTGCCTCAATAATATGCTGAAGTTAGCAGGGATTTAGCTTTCCATAGAGCTGGGGTTTACTGTGGAATTGCCCTAGCATCTTAAATCAAGATCATAAGTCCATTAATGTCTGGAAGCAGGAAGTCTTCAAAGGTTGCATCACCACAAGTTTGCATAAAGACAAGATAATAGACCAAGAAATAGGATGCATCCACCAAAAATGAGTGTTGCTGGGGAAAAATGCATCAATGCAGTAGGAATTTTCTTAAGTGTTAGAGCTCTATTTTCAGACTTTAATATCAACTATCAGTAAGTGTGTTGATCAGAAATAAAAAAATCTAGGAATTCATTGTAGAGAATATTCCTTATCAGAAATACAATATAGAGAAAGAATTTTAGTATGCTGAATTGGATTTTTGCAAACTCTGCTTTTATACATTGTTAATCACTACAAATAAGAGAGGAACTATTATGAATGTCTCTGATCAGAAGGCTTGATTCATTGATACAAACATGGGTGAAATATAGGAATTTGATCAAATGGAAGATTCTTTTCTGGTTCCACTGTGCTTCCAGCATCTTGTCTCTGCCACGCTTACAAAGTTTATCCTTCATGTTGAGATGCTGGTGAGAGTGTTCATGAATGACTCTTAATTACTAGTGAGCTTACACTAGTCAAATTAACTCTGAAGAATAGCATATGTTGTTTATTAATCTGACAGACTTTTAACTAAGGCAAACTGCAGAGGCTTTTGCTTATTGATAAGACGTGTGATAGAGTGCTAAAGGCAAACTATTGAAGAAATATCTCTTCCCTTTTTGTTGTTGTTGTTGTTGTGTTGCTGAGGATTTTGGCTGACTGTGGAAGTTTCATGAATTTCCTAGATTGTGCTCAGTAAGAGTTTCTTATTGCTTCTTGACAGTCACAGCCAATATCTAGGGTATGCAAAGGTGTTTTCTGCTGATGCGTTAGCTGCCTTCCCAAAATACACAGAGAATTAGCTTACTTTTGTCAATTTTAACAGTGAATGTTTGGCTTCTTTCCCAGTTCTTTTTTTTTTACAGCAAAATTTGTTGCTTTTTTGAACCACAGTTCTGTCCCTTCTCCTTTTTTTTGGTGTTTTTCTTCTTTTCTTCCCATACATTCTTCCTTTGCATAGCTGTACTGATTGGGTCATGCCAGTCTTTCTCACAGTTCATTAAGTAGGCTTTTCCCCTTTTTCCATGGATATCTAATGAGTTATAACTTCCAGTCTGAATCACTTGTAGGGCTAAAATGGACTTCTGGAGGACATCTGCTCATTGTTCTGTCTTTTTATAGTTGTCTCCACACTAGCATCTTCAAAAATCTTTGTTTTCCATTCTTTTTCTTCTTCCAGATCATTAAGGAGTTTGTCTCTCTTTGCTGTATCTAATCTCCCTTGAATATCCTGTTCACAAGAATCATATTGAGTAATGACATCTGAGTACACAGTCCCCAACAAACCGAGTGTTTCGTGTTTGTCAATTTTCCATTTTGCCGACCCTAGCTTCTTGCAGGGACAGGCAGCTGCACACTGGCTATTCATAAACCTGGCTCAGTATAGTTCCAGAGAAGAACAGTTATTATTAATTCCATTCTTCCAACAGTGCTTACAAGTATCTTTTAAGACAAAATGGCATAGGCACTGGATACTCCTTCAGTCTCTTCTTCGTATAAAAAGAAGGCTTTGTTTGTTCAATTCCAGTCAGTTATCTCTTCATCAAGGTATACTGATTCTTTTTTTCTTTTCATAGCAAGGAGAACACATTATGTGTATCGTGAGTCTCATTTAATTTGCATTACTCATTTCGGGAAAGTGGGGAAAAACCTCCACCTGCATTAGACTGTCAAAGGATTTAGCCCAATTCCCTTCAGTAAAGAACTAAAAGTAGTTGAATGCAGTAAAGATGAGATATAGATGACCACCTAAATCTCTCTAGATTTCCCACAGTCATTTGAAAGGATTTGAGATTTTGCCCCAGAAATTATTTGAGTTCAGTTCTATTGTTTAACCCATGATGTTGGCACCATCCTTGTGATTGCTTAAAAAAAAAAAAAAAAAAAAAAAAAAGAAGAAAAGGCAAAAGATTGGCTCAGTACTGCCAACTTAGCTAGTTAATGTGTAAATGTGCCTGGCAGAAATGTGACATTTCATCATTACATATTAACTATCTTCATTATTAGCAAGTTCTTGGAACCCCTGTTCAATAAGGAAACAACTCTTGTGTGGCTGAGCTTCCATCATCAGTGCATTGTATCCTGCTAAATCTGAACAGGCTGACTGTTAGGGAATGAATGTACTTCTGCATGCATTTTCTGGAAGAAGAAAATGCAAACAGAAATAGCATGGAGAAAGTGAAAATGTGAAGATAATTATAAGAATAAAATAAAGCATGTGCTTCCATTTTTGATGAAAAAAATTTCCAAGGTGAAAATTTTGCCACAGTGATTTAGGAGTTTAGATCTTTTTTTCCAAAGGAATATTATGCCTTTAACACTGTCAACCACATTTAAAATAGGTTTTGAAAATATTGTCAAAATGTTTTTAACCTTGGGATCTTAAGTCATTTAGGAGCTTTCAAACATACCTGTTATGTTTCTTTCCAAAATATCAACCAAAATCTGAAAAGAAAATCAAAGTTCTTTCACTTCTTAAAACATAGAACTGAATTCTTTAGTTATTAAAGATAGTTTTAAAAGTGCAGCAAACAATAATTCCAAATTTCATGTAATAAAAAAGCTGATGTTACTCCACTGTTGTATTTGTAATGCTATTTTCAGATCATTGAGGAAGGTGATTCTGAAGGTTACTCTTACTTGAAAGTTTTAGAAATTGCAGTTCACGTTCAGCATCTGTTGGTATGGGATTTTTTGTGTGAGATGTAGTAGGAGATGACTTGTAACTCCTTGAAACAAAGATTGAGAGAAGCAGCCTGAGGAAAGCATGAACAATGGCTAGAGGTGAAACCTTGTAAAGATAAGGGGGGAGGAGGGGGAAGGTCCGCAGAGGGAATCTAATAAACGTTTGTATATGGACCTTGAGAGTGGTCTCACCTTAGTCCACACCGCTGGGGATTTGCAAATCTGAGTCACTCACCCTCCCCTTCTCAGTGGGTCATGACAGATGTCATTGGTCATGTGGGTGTTGGAAAAATGAGAAGACTTTTGTTACAATATTAAAATGCCATGCGGGTTGTTTGTAAAGAGACAGGCACAGGTACAGGCCATCACTGTGAAACCACATTTATAAATTATGAGACTACTAATCACAGGGAACAGTTACATCCATTAGTAACAAGGAAGGTGAGGGACCTTAATGTAAGGGAGGAAATGCTGAAGACAAAAAGGGAAACAAATTAGGGACTTGGTCCTATATATCATATTAAATTAAAAACATGTAAACTTAAGCAATGGACCTCTAATTTCATCTTAGATTCCTGGTGTCTACACAAACAGCTTGGGTGTTCTCCATTGTTTTACGGTATCATCTGAAATACATGGTCAAATTATAGATTAATAACTGAAATCTGTATTTATTTTCTGTTTGTTTCTCCACCCATTTCAATCAGTGCAATTTCATTAAAATACTGTCAGAGTATTTTAAGTATTAGGTTCATGAGTGTTATCTCAGCACAATGGTAGTTATGAAAATGTAAATATTTGTCCCATGGTAAAACGCACCTGCTGTTATAATTTTTAAATTTTGTTCTTTTAGACTGGAGCAGGACCCCATGTTGGTAGGTGCTATAAAATGAGAGATTACTATATATATATGTAATTTTTTAGTCTAATTCTGGCAGTATGATCTATCTTCTTCTATTAAGATAAATTCTGCTATTTTCTGACTGTACTCTATCAGGCAGACAGGAGAAATATGGTTTATATTTTTAGAGCTGTGGATAGCAGTAAGATTTGATCTATGCTTATGTTCTTGTAAGACCAAGACTTTGTTTGCATATTGATATCATTATAATTATTATCAATTAAGAAATCTTATGAAAGGATGGGGAATCTGGTTCATATTGAATCTGAGGTCATCAGAGTCACATTAAGATTAAACTGGGGAAGTAAAAGCTCGGTGTCACTTTGGGACACAGTCTTGTTGCCTACTTAAATCACAGAAGCAGCTCAACAAGTACAAGTCAAACCCAAAATGTAATCATTGTCTTTTTAAGGCATATTCCTGTCCTTCATATCATAGCACTTACCCAGTGCAGCTCGTTCTGTGCTCTTTAATATCTGGTCCATGTATTTTTAATTTGAATTAACAGAGATGTACTTGTTAGGCCAGAAAAGACATTCTTGTGACTTTAGATCTACAAGCATTTGTTTCCCTGCCATACAGCAGAGTTGCACTACATGTGTATGCAAATAAGGAGAAAAGGAACAGTACTTAGAAGCTTGTTCTTCATCTTTCTAGCAAGCCATTATTTGGTTCACATTTCCCATCTCTTTCCTGTTCTTTGATGGTGGACTACACGATTACCCCAACAGGTGAATTTTAGACTTCAACCTACAGGTAGGAACAAGCTAGTTAAAGAGGACATTTCCTCTCATAATTCAGGTGTTCATTCCACCTGTTTCTTTCAGTCCAGCTGAGTTTGTTTCCCTTGGTGAATCTGCCACTCTTAAAACTTCTTTCCTGGCTCTTGAAGATTACACTTTTCTATGTCATCATCTGCTAGAACTGATTTAACCAAACATATCACTCACAGAGGAAGCTAGTGCCAGTTTGTGTGAAGCTACTGAAATATTGTTCCTGCCATCTTCCATTGATGTGGTTGCCAGGTTTTCTCCTCATGGAATATTCTTAACAAAGATGTTGTCCATCTTATCTTCTCAGAGGCCTTAAGAGAGGGAGCTGAGCAGAAGATGTAGTGTGCTGGTCACAGTGCTTGTGGACATGCCCTGCCTTATTGAGATATGTTAAGCAACAGGGATGGAAGCCCACCAGGATTAAAAGAAAAGTGGTGGTTTTTAAACTGAAATCTAATTATTTACTGCGTTTTTCCTGATTTTGTTGCTATTTTAATAGACTTTTAGAATCTCTTCATTAAGACAAATTTAATTGGTTTATCTAGTAGTAGGAATATTTAAGATAAAGTCTAGAGATCTATAACAAGTGCTAGGGCTGTATGCTGGTGTATCTTTCAGCAGTCTACTCATCATCTGCTTGTCTCCTCAGGTATCTGTTTTCCTCTAAGGCAACTCAGCTATACTGAATTTTATGTTGCTACTACTATACTGCTTCTGTGATCCCACCTAGTTTAATTAAGGTTAACCTTGTAATATACTATGTTGGCAGTGTAGCTAGACAGAACACCTCAAAAGTTATTCTAAAACACAACATGCAAGTTTAGATGATATAAAGCTGACTAAAGTGAAGTAATGAGTAAGCTTTTGAAACTACAGCTTCTTTTAAAAAAATACACTGCAAGTATACTGGAATTGTTCTGGTTATTGAAAATGTAACTTAAAAAGCATATTACTAGGAAACATCATAGACTGAGTTGTATTTGAATCCAGCTTCCTGAAGAATTCAGTGTAGCACATTACAATTTAAAAACATTTCAAGTCACAGAATAGTGGGAAAAATATGATTCTATTCATTACATGATTGATTATTCTTGTTAATGGTCTGTGAACTTCATTGTGCCGTGAACATTACAATTAAATACGTTAAACACAGAAGAGCCATAAATGTTCTCACTAAGTAATAATGGTAATAGTATCAGCTCACTGGTATCTGTTTTTATGAAGTGATAATTTTATTGGAGAACAGTATTCAAGATGCAAACATTTATTGTCCTTTTATAGACAATTGTTTCAATAACTGTTTAGTGAGTACTGGCATCATAGGGAGAAAATTGTGTACCTCAGCTGCTGTCCTGCCTGTGGCTGTAATGAAGTCTCTGTAGTAATCTAATTGTATTGATTTAGCAAAAAAATGGAATTCTAATTGACAACGTAAAGCCGAGAAAATTGTCAGTAAAGACATGATGACTTAAGCCTTGTTGACACTGATGTCAAAACTGTTCTTTGTGGCCAAGAAGGAAAAACAGATTCTTCTGAATTACTAAACTTCAAAACATGTAAATTATGTAATCAACTGACTTTATGTACAGCTTGATGGTGAAGTTATTTGCACATTCTTTCCTTTAGATTGTCAGGGATGCAAAGGGGTTTCAAAATGTGTTGCTTAAGAAACATGATTTTGGAGTTTTGAGTACAGTTACACCTCTGTTTCTGAAAGTGTCCAGGGAAAAAAATCCATGTCTGAACCAAAAAGACATCAGACTCTCAGATTAGAATCTTGATGTCCCTCAGATTTGGCACCTCTTCCAGGCAGAATTATTTGGGTCACCCTATGTAGTCAGTCTGGAAGTAAGTTTTTCAAGTTGGAGACTGAAGACTGAACGAGTGAAGCCTCCCCTGAATGATCTTTCACTGTAATGTGGTACTGACTAGGTTGTTGCCTAGCCATAACCAATATAAAATATGAAGCACAAAGTTTTGCCAAAATCTTAGTGGTCCCTAGAGCTTGACTGAGGGCCTACTTAATGTAAGTACTTTCTACTCAGTAATCAGTACCTGAAGAGATTAATTTTAGGATTAAGTGCTTTTTAAAAAGAAGTGGTCTGTGTCTGTAGCCTAACTAGGAGTATTTTTCAGTAGAAGACAGGACATGAGCCAGCAATGTACCCTTGCCAAAAAGAAGGCTAACAGTATCCTGGGCTGCATCAGAAGTAGTGTTTCCAGCAGGTTGAGAATGGTGATCCTTCCCCTCTATTCAGCACCAGTGAGGCCACAACTGGAGTACTGTGTCCAGTTCTGGGATCCCCAGTACAAGAGAGACATGCACATACTGGAGAGTCCAGTGAAGGGCCATGAAAATTATTAAGGGACTGGAGCATCTCTCCTATGAGGAAAGACTGAGAAAGCTGGGACTGTTTAACCTGGAGAAAAGAAGATTCAAGGGGGGGATCTTATCTATGCATACAGATACCTGAAGGGAAGCTGCAAAGAGGATGGAGGCAGAGTCTTTTCAGTGATGCCTGATGACAGGACAAGAGTCAGTAAGCACAAACTGAAACACAGGAGGTTCTGTCTGAACATCAGAAAACACTTTTTTACTGCGAGTGGGACTGACCACTAGCACAGGTTGCCCAGAGAGGTTGTGGAGTCTCTATTATTGGAGATATTAAAAAGCTGTCTGGACATGGTCCTGAGCAACCTACTCTAGGTGGCCCTGCTTGAGTAGGGGGTTGGACTAGATGACCTCTAGAGATGCTTTCCAACCTCAAGCATTCTGTGATTCTGTGACATACCCTAGTGCAGGTCTCAGAAGGACTACACTCTTCAAATGCTTTTGAGTTACTGTAGCAGTTTTAATAGTGATTGATCCTAGTTGTACTAAACATTAAAAAAAATTAAATCTGACAAATGTAAAATGGTCATCAGGGCAAAAAGGATTTACACTGATTTCTGTTGCTAGTAATGTACAATAAAGTGATGTGCTTTTATCATATCTGGCCAACACTTTGTGGCCCAATGACCATTTATACCAGGGTCAGTTGCTGACATGCTTTTGGCTGCCTTTAGAAAGGCTTGAATGGCTGATACTGTGAAGAGGAGACTTTACAGGTGTCAGGTGTATCCCAGATAAAGATGTTTTCAGAGGAAGCTGCTCTCTTCCTTCAATATTTAATTCTCTAAGAATGTAGATGTGCTACCTTGTCAGTCTATTCACAGTAGTTAATATGGTCCCCACTAACTCAGGACGATAACGTCTTTTTCTATTATTTTTGGAAATAAATTGTAGAGTACCAAACCCTTGCAGAAGAGAAGAAACAATTTAGTTCTCAACACATGCTGGAAGTGACAGCAAGAGCTTTGTATATAGCTTTCCAAGAAAATCCATCCTTTTATTCATAAGGCCTTTTCAATAGATACAAGCCACTTGCGTGCCATCTTTGTATTTATTGTTGTAATGAACTCATTAATTTCATCCCAACTCTTGATTTTAGAATTGGGGTTGGGGTGTAATGTACTAAGTATTTGTGTATTTGCTGTATAAGAAATCTTACGGTTCTTATAGCACTTCCTGCTCCGTGTGATACATTTTTCACTACGTATGGTGAACTTCCGGCTTAAGTCTATAAAGAAAACAGTAAAATAATATTTCAACTGTAAGCTTAATTAATGCCACATACTGCGTGGAGTGGAAGCAAAATGAATGACCTGCTGTAGTGTTATACAAAAAGAGAGCTGTCCACAGCATGAGCTGCTGGCCAGAGGCCATGTTACTGTCAGGGTGAGTGGAGAGAGCCAGCTGGTTCTGGTAAATCATCTATATGATGACCTGAGCTATGGCTAGTTATGAGCAGATTGCCTTTTTTTTTTTTTTTTCCCCTCTAAATGCTGATGTGAAGAATTTTCCCTGCTAGCTATAGTTTTGTTTCTATCTCTTCACCTCTACAGCTCTTCTGATTGTTAACATGTTCTTTACCAACCCAAACCATTATTGGTCTAGATGCTGTCATACTGTATTTTTATATTTTAAAATTCCTTTGTTTTTCATTCTGTCTATGAATTAAGAAAATAATGTACAGAGAATCAATCAGTAATAATAACGTCTAGAAGCAGTGTCATGTGCTGGGCTACAGTTACAATACCTGAGGTGACAAAAATCATATTGGTTTTTGGCTTATCTGTTTCATGATGTGAGTAGTAAACAGTTTCAGATTCGTATCTGTCAAATTAGATGTTGATTTCTTAGTTTTTGTTAATATAGCTAAGTATTTGCTATGATAATATCTTGTCAGACTTGATAATTGCTTGTAGCTTTAAATAAAAATTTTCCATTTATAATATAACACTTATCAAATCATTCCCAGAGATATATTTCTACAACCATTAAGGTTATTTTCTTACTTAAGTCCTGATATACCTATGTCGGTAATTCTTTTTTATTATGAAATATCACAAAAAAACTTGAAGTCTCAATAGAATAGTCATGGAAAGAAGTAATGCCTTTATTTTTGTTTCATATATAAATATAGCAAATAAAATAATTGTGTTGACGTTCTAAATGTTGAATGTTGTAAAAGATGCTGGAAGTTCCTTAAAAAAAAAATAAATAAAAAATTAGTTTTTCTGCCACCCCAAGTTATGGGTGAATGTCTGATGACATCCATCTCCATTTTATTGGGAGTTAGTTCAAATGGATAAATTTCAATGAATTGACATGCTCGCAATAAGAGCAGTCTTCACTGAAAATTTCAAATCACTTTTAATCATTGTGTTGATGTTTCATACATACTCAGTCTGTTTTTTCTGTTCTACACCCTTGGGAATGCAGGCAGGCTTTATTAAACACTTTAAAAAAATGTTAATAATATTTTTCTCAAAGGTAGGAGTATGAAAGCTTGGTTAATAGCAAGGACTGTCAAGTGAAACCTATTAACTGAAGCTAGCAGAAAATCTGGGTAAGATTAGAGAGCGCTGTGGGTCTCTAAGCAATCTGAGTTATAGCATTTGCTGCAGGGATTGTGGAGCTCTTGAGACCTTCAACTTGATATTCTCAGAAAGCTAAAATGAAATTGGGAGAGAACATGAACTAGAAAAACTAACTTTTGACCAGTTCTTATTGTAATGCCCCCAAACTTGTATTTCCTCTAAAACAGTAAAAAACCCTGAAAGCAATGCCAAATGGAAGGCAGTGGAATGAGACTTAAGCAGTTCAGTTCTTCAGTTTTTCACTAGCTTGCTTGTTGTCTGTGGAGAAGTTTCTTTCTTTCCCTCCCTGATCTTCCATTCTTCGTATATACAATGCTGACACAAATGTTTGTTGTAAAGAGCTTTGCTTGCTTGAGACGTAGATTTGGGATAGGAAAACCACTGGAGTCCCAGCATTAATTATGAGAGAAGAATGCTTGGTTTAGATCTGAAGAAAATTGTAGTTATCCTGGCAAATCATTTATGAAGTTTCTTTCTTCTGTCCTACCTTCCCTCATCCCCACTGAGATACCAGTTTTTTATTAGACCACCTGATTTTCAAACATGTAGAAGCCATAGCAACCTGTGTAAAAGACCTCTGATAACTTCTGCTGTTTCTGTTAAGTATAATCATACTTTTCTGTAGTCATCTTCAGTTCTTAAAGCTTCTTGTGCTTTGATCAAAGGTATTGTGCCCAGTTTGGCCTTCCACCTGTTTTAGCAGCTGGATGCACATGCAAGAGAGGTGATCTTCCTAAGAGCTCCTCAGTGTGTCATGGAGAAGCTACTGCATTAATCTTGGTTTGTATTCAGTCAACCACAGAGAATTTTTGAATTGCCTTACTGGGATGGCATTACCGTATGGCACCCCACCCCACCATTTAAGATTATTGCATGAAAATGTATCTTCTACCACTTCTCTTTTTTTTTTTTTTGGTGCAGAATGGTAAAAACACTACCCTTTAACACATTTACTTGTGTTTCTGGGTGACTTTTTAAAAAATTTAAGATGGATGGAATCACATAGTTTTAGAGCATATGTAGAGCTGATCCAGAACTAAAAATCCTATTTTGTCTTCAAAATATACAAAATAATATAATTTTGTTTCAGAAAAATCAGTAAACTGAAAGTCAAATTGCCTGCCCAGATGTTAACAGCAAATATTGGATTGTTTCTTCTGTTTGACTAACCGTTTTTAATTAAGAACAATGATCCTTTTATTTTATTCCTTAGTTTTGAATCTGATTCTTCTTTTGTGGCACTTAGACAAGAGCCGTTAGCCATTAAGACAAATTTATATTTGTCTAGAGAATGATATGCAAGGCATAATTATGTTCGAAACAGTTTTTGTTAACACTTAAGTAGATTGTTACCCTAACTTCAGGAATTATACCAAAAATCTCACCCTCTAGATTTAGTTCATTTGCTCTTTCATTTTTCCAGTTTGAAAATTTACCTCTGTAAAAGACTTTCCCAAAGCCTAAATTAAACTTTGAAAATGTAAAATGTCTCTGCTCCATTCTTGAATTACTTTCATAAGTCTAAGATACCTGTTCCAATAGTACATTATAGCCCTAAAATATCAATAGTTTAAAGGTCATTGGCTTGATTGTGATCTAGATTTCATGCTGTGTGCTTACTAGGATTCACCTATCCCTAGTGAATATGCACAATCATATTTTTTATGGTATAGAAAAAAAAAAGTATAGAAGTAACCAAAAATGAAAATTAAAAGTTGCAAAATATTTTCACGTACAGTTGTGACACAACTAAATAGTTTGCAGTGCTATGATAGTTTCCATTATCTTGTTTATGATACTTGTTCAGTGCAGTGTAAGAACTGATTTAATGTCTTTGTAGTTACTTAATAGTGTATCCCATATTACTTTGATTTTGAATTAGAAATGTCATCAATTATCAGAACACAGGAGTTATTTTTAATTTCTTTAGCATGTGGCTCTGGATTGCTTATGCCTTTTTGTATATATGCATATGTGCACCATGGAGTTTACCAGTTTAAGATGCTAACATTGAAACCCTTGAATTATTTAACAGAGCACTTCAGTAATTTAATTACTTTTGGTTTGAGACCCTCAAGCATCCTAATGTCATAAACCCAGGTAAACTTCTAAACCATAGCTCTTGTCTCATCTTGAAATGTTGTCACCAGTCATTTCATATTTACAAGACCTGAATAATGGAATAGCATTAAGCTTATACCACAGTCAGATTTTTTTAAACGTCCATTTAATAATTCCTCATCAATAAGATCTGTCAGTCACCTAGTTTAGAATGTATATTTTTATAATGGATTTTGAAAGTTCAGTAGGATGAAAGAGCAATTCAGTCATCAAAAGTTTGTGTCTATATTTGTATGAATTTCTGACCTACATATATATATATATATATTCATAAATACCTGTCTGTCTGTATTTTTTATATATAAAGTATATGTGCACTTTATCAATCAGAATTCTTGGCAAAAACTTTTTTTTAGGTGTGACCTTTTTTTGAAAGATGTTCTGTTATATTGCACAGTTTAGCAAAGCTCATGCAAGTCACTTTTAAAAAAATATTTTAATAACTTGTCCTTCTAGTGTTCTGAAATTTCTTTGCCTTTTCATGATTCACAAAAATACAGAGCTCACAGCAGTTCCTACTCAGTTAAAAATACTTATCTGAAGTTATGTAGATATGGTCTAGTAACTTTTCAGTTACTGGTGATAAAAACATGATACTAAATGGAGATATTTATCAAACATTTCTGTGTTTTTTATCTTAATAGTTTTAACATCTCCAGGTACTAATTACCAGACCAGCTAGGTTTTGTTTTGGTTTTCAATAGTTTAAAAATCAGTTAATATATTTTTTTCACATGTTTATACAAATCAGTAGTGAGAGTGCTGCCAATAACTGTAACTGGCTAGATTAATAACTCTAAAAAATAAAGCCAAAATCATCATAATATTTTTATATTCATAGCAAATGGCAAATTCTTTGGGCTTCCTTATTATGTATATATGTGCAGTTCTTAGAAAACTGAGGCCTTGATCCTTGTGGGTGGTTGTGAAGAATTGATGTTACTTGACTTGGGTCTGACCAACTCGCCTGAGGTCCAAAGGCAGCTGGTGTTGTTTGGTTTTATATTAAACAGTTTCAGAATTAAAATGTTTATTTTGGTTTTTGATTGGAAAAATATTCAACAGATTTAAGAAAAAAATTGCTTGTAGATGATTGTGGTGGGTTGACCTTGGCTAGCCACCAGATGCCCACCAAGATGCTCTATCACTCCCCTCCTCAACTGGACAGGGGGAGAGAAAATAAGACAAAAGGCTCATGGGTTGAGGTAAGGACAGGGAGATCACTCAGCACTTACCATCGTGGGCAAAATAGACTCGACTTGGGGAAATAAATTTAACTTATTGCCAGTTAATAAAAGAGTATCATATAATAGAATCATAGAATAGGCAGGTTGGAAGGGACCTCTAAGATCAACCTTTCTTGGCAAAAGCACAGTCTAGGCAAGATGGCCAGCAACCTGTCCAACTGAATCATGAAAGTGTCCAGTGTTGGGGAATACACCATTTCCCTGGGGAGATTATTCCAATAGCTGGTTGTTCTCATTGTGAAAAATTTTCCTCTCGTGTCCAATCAGAATGTCCCCAGGAATAACCTGTACCCATTATCCCTTGTCTTTTCCATGTCACTCCTTGTAAAAAGGGAGTATCCATCTCCTTTGTAGCCACCCTTTAAGTACTGGAACATGGTGGTAAGGTCTCCCCTAAACCTTCTTTTCTCAAGGCTGAACAAACCCAGTTCTCTCAGCTTTTCCTCATATGGCAGGCTTCCCAGGCCTTTGATCATCTTTGTGGCCCTTCTCTGGACCCTCTCCAGTCTGTCCACATCTTTCTTGTATAGCAGGGACCAAAACTGAACACAGTATTCTAGGTGTGGCCTGACCAGCACTGAGTAGAGTGGGATATCTCTGCTGGTGATGCTTTTGTTGATGCAACCCAGCATCCTGTTGGCTTTCTTTACTGAAGCAGCACACTGTTCAGTTATATGGAGCTTGTCCTCCAGGACCCCCAGATCCCTTTCCACAGAGCTGGTCCCCAGCCAGGTAGATGCCAGCCTGTGCTGCACTCCTGGATTATGTTTTCTCAGGTGCAAGACCTTACATTTGTCTTTGTTGAACTTCATAAGGTTCTTGTTAACCCACTCTTCCAGCCTACACAGGTCTTCCTGCAGGGTGGCTCTCTCTTCCGAAGTGTCCACTTCCCCACTCAGTTTGGTATCATTTGCAAACTTCATCAGGGTACACTTAACCCCATCATCCAGATCACTTATGAAGATATTAAGCAGCGCTGTGCCCAATAACAATCCCTGGAGGACCCAGGGATAAGATGAGGGTAGGAAAATGAGAAATAAGAACAAACCTAAAAACACCTCCCCCCCCCCCCCTTCTTCCCTATTTTCTCTACCTCCTCCTCCTGAGCAATGCAGGGGGATGAGGAATGGGGGTTGTGGTCAGTTCATCATACATTGTCTCTGCTACTCCTTTCTCCTCATGCTCTTCCACTGCTCCAGCATGGGGTCCCACCCATAGGAGACAGTCCTTCACAAACTTTTCCAACGTGGGTCATTTCCACGGGCTGCAGTCCTTTAGGAACAGACTGTTCCAACTTGGGTCCCCTGTGGGGCCACAAGTCCTGCCAGAAAACCTGCTCCTCCAGTGTGGCCTGCTCTCCACGGGGTCACAGGTCCTGCCAGGAACCTACTCCAGCACAGGCTTCCCACAGGGTCACAGACTCTGGCACATCCACCTGTTCCCATGTGGGGTCCTCCACGGGCTGCAGGGCGGATATCTGCTCCACTGTGGACAACCATGGGCTGCAGGGGGAGAACTTGCATCACCAGGCCTCACTCTGTTGAACAGTATACACTGAGGGAACTGACTAATGCCTGCCTGTGGTGATGGAATAAAAGAACATTGTATTTAATGATTGTGTTGCAAAGGGTGTATTTCATGGGGCCACATTAATAGTTTCAGGGGCGATGCTACTTCTGGCATTCTCACAATCTAGAAGTTGACTTTTCAACTATTTTTAATAGTAATAATTGTCTCATAAGTAATATATAAACTAAGGTCACAAGACAATGGAAATGGTTGAAAAAATACTAATTACCTTAAATCTCAAAATGTAATCATGCATTACAATTTTGTTACAATAGCTAGCTAAATAAATATGTAGAAACTCATTATAAGGAGGAAAATGATTAACCCTTTTGTGAATTCAGTTTCTGAATTCTTAAGGAATTCAGACAAAGCTAGGATGAATACTGCCAGAATATGATAAGGGGGTGATCTAAGGTCTTGAAGCCTGCTGGTGCTTTGCTCTGGGAGGACTGAGAAACATAGGTGAGGAAAGTTCTGTTTGTAAAGGTTTACTGCGTAAATAACCTGCTAAATGTTACATTTAATTGAAATTATGGGCAAAGAGAAGCAATTCTGATTGAAAAGAATAAAAATTACAAAATGCCTCTTTACTAGTTTATTTAAAACCTGTTTTATAAATTCATTATTTCTGTTTTGACTTATTTCAGTGATATATGTATTGTTGTAATATGAATGTGTATTCTATGACTTATAGCTGTAATTATTCACAGTGAGTTAATTTATGCCATTAATGTCACATTCACTAACAAGTGCATGGTAAAACCTCAAGAGTTTTGATTTGGATAAATATCTAGCAATACAGATGTTTACCTAAAAATGTTTGAGCTTTACATTTTAAAAATGTTATGAAATCAACATTTGTTTGATCCTTCAAATTGATTTAATCTGGTTTTTATTTATAATTAAATCAACTGGCCCATTTTTGTGCATTTTTTACTTTCTTTTAGTGACAATAAAAGCAGTTTTTAAGCATAAAACTGATCATTCTATCTGGTTTACAATTTTGTTTATTTGTTTTGGGTATTTCTTTGTTTTGTGTTTTGGGGTTTTTTCCTCCTCCTGAGCACAAAGCCTATTAAACCAATCTTTTTAATGGGTATGTTTCAGGAAGTAGTTTTACATAAACAGAATGAGATTGCTTTAATTTAATTTTTAAGTAATGGAGAAAAGTTAATAGCTCCCAGTCTAAAGGCAATGTGACAGCTGAATATGAATGTAAATATCTGTAAAAGAAAGTTAATGATATAAAAAATGTTAAATGGTTTCTTATCAGATGACATAAATATTTTTGCTCTAAAGGAGAATTAATGATAACTTCCTTAAGCAGTTTGCAAAGAGTTACTGCTTGCTTGCATGCTAGAACTTAAACTGGTTCAGGAAAACAACAGATGATGGCAGTATCCATATCTCCTAAAGGGCAAAATTAAAGCTTTGAAGGGTTTTAATGTTTCTTTTTGTGTAAAATATGGTATAAACAATGGCATCCTTTTGTGTAAAATATGGGTGTATGTATAATGGCATAAATTATGAATTTAATTTACTAAGTGTAATAAAAGAGTGACAACTTCATTTATGACATGCATTTTTAGAAAGAATAGATTTTTCTTCTATTTGTATGAAAGAGTGTACCGGTTTTGGCTACAAGCTATTATGAAGAAAATTACCTTTAGCTCAGCCAAAACCAGTACAAAAAAAAGTTACATGGCTTTTTTCTCCAAAACCAAATTTTCCTCATACAAGATAATAAAACAGTCTTCAGAAATAGAATATAAGATACATACATGGATTACATTAATATTTTTTACAGTTTCTTGCTGATAAATTTGAATTGCAAATCCAATTTGAAATATCAAACCAAATGTTTTCTTTAAATTAATAAAACCCACCAAATTCTTACTAAATGCCTAGTAAAAATAACATTGATATGGTTTATGCTGAATGAATGCATCCCTTCTGTACCCATAGAAACTGATTATCTATACGTTCTCAAATAATCTTCATGTAATAAAATCTATGAAAAACAGACCTCTCATTTGCTTACTTGTACTTACATCTTTCTTTTCCAGATGACACGAGAGCAGTATATATTAGCAACACAACAGAACAGCCTTCCAAGGACTGAACATCCTCAGTTTTACCCAGTAGGGATTTATGGATGGCGAAAGAGGTGCTTATACTTCTTTGTCCTTCTGCTGTTGGTTACCATGATTGTTAACTTAGCAATGACAGTATGGATTTTGAAGGTTATGAATTTCACAGTGGTAAGTATCACAGTAACTCTATGTAACCTGTTTCTTCAAGTAATAACTTGTAGTTTTAGTTCTCTTTCCTTTACCATGTTATATACAAATCTTGTGATTTTAAATTAAACATAGTATATTCTTCTTTGAGTGTTCCTTCAGATATTTATACCTTTTGTGTATATACTGCAGTGAGTGGACCTGTGCCCTATCTATTCAGATATTTTTGGTTAATCATATGTGCTGAAAATACATTGGGATCTTAGATTTTTTTTGTTTGCCCAACCAAAAGCATCATGGTTACTGCCTCAAGTATCTCTTTGTTGCTTGTCACCACTGACAGCAATCAGTAGGAGTTTATTATGCCTGTTCTGTATGGTATCTCTCTTATAAGGAAACTGGGTTAGTTAGGTCAACTTAGGGTAGTTTTTTAAGTTTATGTTGTTCTTAGTATTTTTTTAGAGTTTACTGACCATTTGGAGTGTGTTTCACCTAGAACATAGAGTAGCTGTTTTGATGTTGGTAAGAGGGGGTAGGTGGGTGTAAGAGCCATGGGCTTCTATGAGACAGCCTCCATCTGGAATCTTTAATAGCAGCAAAGTGTTACCGAGCCTGTATTTCAGATGTACACCTGAAAGAACATCTGCATTCAGTGAAAACTGTTATCTGCCCAGCTGTTCTCAAAGCTTTGTTTGCATAAAGGTGGTGGAAGTGCTCACTAGTTGACAGTGGAGTAGTGTCTTTCTGTATATAAAAAGAAAAGATAGAACACTCCACAGTTTAAAACAGCAGTGCTTCTGCTAGGACCAGTGTAGTCTCTCTCTCTGGATTTTGACCTTCATAAGTCATATTTTGATGTATCTAGTAATACATTTCTAATTCCTAGAGTCATAGCACATTTCTATTCTCCATGAGTTCCTCAGAAATAAAAAAAAGCATTAAACATACGGCCGAGTTTGTCCTATATCTGCTAATGCTCTGTAATGCATAGGGTTATCTGAGATTTTCCTGGTGAGACGTATTGTGCAACTATATTGCTACTTTTGAGTTGCCACTAGTGGATGAGTATGTTGGATTCATAAATTGACAACTGTATGACTTTAATATTCATGTACTGAAAAGTTTGTTAGAAGTTTGGGGAGGGGACGTTGCTTGGGTTTTGGGTGGGGTTTTTTTGGCTTGTTTTGTTTTGGTTTTGTCTTTTTCTTTTTTTCTTTTTTTTTTAGCATAAAGTGCTTGCAGAACAGGACATCCACATATGCTTTTGTTATTTGTAGTAGAAGCATATTTAGCCATACCTGTTGACTTCAGTAAAATGGTCTGCTCTTATTCCAGAGGAGAATTAAGCATGGAAATTTAAAGAAGTTAAGAAGATGTTTTCAAAAGCACAGAACTTTTCTCTGTGCAGGAGGTTGCATTCCAATACAATATTTGAAACTACTGCTTTCATATCTAGGCAATGTTTGACCATCCACACTACAAGCTACTATAGCACTATCCAGTTTAGAAGTCTTACAATTTGAACATACAATCTTTTTAAAACAAAACCAAAAAAGATATTCTGAAATATTTTTCTTTCCTGTATGTCAAAGCTTTGTTAGAAAGTTAAAGGTTTATGATGAATCACTAAATCAGTGCAGGAATCTAGTGCAGGAAACAACCGGATTGTTTCAGCAGTTCTGTCTACTAGTTAGTGGATTGAAGACCTTGCTTCAATATCTTGAGAGATGTATGTATCTGAAATAATTATGCAAACACTGGCTTAATAATTGCACAAAAATAGTGTTTGAAATGTTATGCACTTGATTTATAAATTCGTTATTTCATTACTACAATTCAGAAATCACAAAGCTTATGTGCATCTTTAATAATCCTGAATTTGTTATAAATTCAGATAAATGGTATGCCATTGACTAGGGTGAGTTACTCTTTAACCCTTCTGTCACAGAATTAAAACTAATTTTGTATATTCACATTTACCATAGTTATATATACCAGTAAGTGATTTGGAAAACAAAAGTGGAACATATCACTCCTCTTTCATATGAAAAGCCCCCAAAAATATTTCATATGCTTGAGAACACTATTCATTTTGGAATATCATATACCCCTTAACTACCTCAGAAATGAAAGTTCCTACTTACAGTTTGTTATGAACAATCTGCAAAAATTATTGTTTCCAAAGGATTTTGTACTTAAAAAGAATAACAGAAGCATTTTATTTAATGATCATACCACCACCAGATCATTCTTACTCAAATTTATATGTAGTACATCCCTGCTGACATAAAATTATCAACAATTATTCTTTTAATGGCAAAATATTTCATGCGTTTTTTTAATGAAATCTACTGCTTCAGGACTGATTTGCTTTTGTCTTCCAGCTTTTATATAAATTTATGGAATGATCCTTGGTTAAACTGTTGCAGAAAACAGAATCAATAGGCAAAAAACTTTGGTTTATGACCTGAAATTGTATATCTTAAAGTGCACACAATTGTTTTACAAAGAGACTGTTAAAACATATAGTAAGTAAATGACAGTACAGTAGCTTATTTAATATTATAAAGCTACATGTAATAGCTATAGGCGTATCATACAACTTAAAGCTGAAAGAATGAAAAAAGTCTGTCAGTAGTTGCTTCTGCTTTTATAAGCACAGTTACTTTGGATCATGTTCG
Source organism: Buteo buteo (assembly GCF_964188355.1). Lineage (NCBI taxonomy): Eukaryota > Metazoa > Chordata > Aves > Accipitriformes > Accipitridae > Buteo > Buteo buteo. Next base: position 32,440,300 of record NC_134171.1, on the reverse strand, counting down.
AATCCATTTTGTTAATTATACACTGAAGAATACAAGTTTTCTTCTGGAGATTCATGGAATGGTAGTCTTCTACTTGGACTAGTTAGTATTCACATTAGAGTCTCTGTATAGGTTCAAAAATTGATTGCTAGATGGTTGTCTTTTAAAAGGTTCAGTAAAATTTTCACGCTTATGTCCACACATGCACATTTGAGCACCAGTGGAAAATTTATATCAAGTCTGAAGGAGTCACATTCTTAGCAACAGACATCTGAGAGTAAAATAATTTAGTTTATAAACCTAAACTTCATGTATTTAAAGAATGCAGTAGCTTTGAAATATACATATATTTCTTCCATGCACACGCATATATGTATAGATAGATAGAAACTAAGAAATTGTATTTGTATATCTGGTAGTGATCGAAAATCAGAAGTGCAGGTCGAAAACTTTTGAAAAGGAAAATACTTGTGCTAAACTGGTTTAAAGAGTATTTGCACAAAAGTGGAATCTAGTCATGATAAAATAATTGTTGATATTGAACTGCTTTGACATTTTGACATTATTGCTGTTTTAGCATAACCCAATGTTGAGCTTTTTATAAAAACAATAGTAATTGCACCACTTCAAGGGGTCATGAAGAGCCAGGGCATGGGTTTGTCATTGCTGGGTGACAATTGCATCATTGTTAGTTTGTATTAGCTGTTGACTTTCTATTTTTAACTGTACAGCTGCAGCCACTGGTCACTTGGCACAATAAAAGCCTTTCTGAGTTAAATTTATAGATTCTTCAGTTGAATAAGTTTTCTGTACATACTGGCCTTGCATGTAAAAGTTGCATTCTGAATCTGAGCTAGTTATCCCATGCTCTTTTTATACACAGGGAAGAGAAATAGGGTCTCCTGTAAGGCCATTCATCTCATAGTAGGACAGGTAACTGAAGTGAATTGTCCTTAGGGATTGATTTTGAATAACTCATCAAAGAAGTAATTAAAAAGGAAATATGGTTTATTTGCAATTGTGTAAAAACAGTACATGCAAATTGTGTAATTCTCCTTTTATCAGATTAAGTAGTATAGCTGGGAAAGGTAGAGAAACTTTAGGGTATGCAATCTCTTCTTCCAGTGTACAATGTAAGAAAGAAACTTGAAAGGTAAAAACAAGCTACAAATAATTGCCCTCACATAAAATGTATCAGATGAACAAAACTGAAGGTAATTAGTATCTGTGTAGCAGAAGGAATATTAATTAGATAGAGGAATCAGAGATGTAGTCATTTTTTTGAAAGATATTCTACCACCGGTAGCGTAGTGTTACTGTCATTTAATGTCTAGTCGAGATGTTACCTCACTGTTTGATCATCTGTTTAGAAAGATACATGTGAAAGCATGTAAGAACTTCAGGACAAAGTCCCTAAACAATTCCACTGATAGATGCATGTAGCTGTAACACACCATACCATCCTGGGTTTACGTGGAAAGTAATCATTCAGGATTCGGTTACATTAGAGGAAGATCTGACCTTGAACAAATGGTCTGCCAATAACTTAGCCCTGAAATAATCCCCAGGCTAAACTCATCACTGGAATAAAGCTCTTTGTTGTCTTACGTGCATCAAGTGGATCTACTCTATCCTGAGTGGTAAGGATAAAATAATTTGACAACCTCTACAATATATTGTCCCCTAATGGAACCATCAAAATCTCTGTATCACATGCTTGAACTTCAGAGTTCATCTATTGTATTAAATGCTTTCCTGAAAAGTAAACAACTGTTATCTTCAAGAATGAACTCAACTTTCCTCATGTCTCTTAAGCCTGATCTTCAAAGGAGACATGCCTCTTTCCAAAGGATATTGGAAAAATCAAGCTGGGAACTAAAATCCATAGCTTTTGTCAAAATCAAAATAATGCTTAGGAGACTTGAGTTTTATGAAACATTTATAATTTCCTTTACTTGTACTGGCCTTGCCACAGTCCACAGGCTCCCCTATGGAAACATCTGTCTTTCCCTCAGGATGTAATTGTCTCTCATTTAGTCTAGGTTATATGTGTCTAATGAAGCTCAAAGCTGTTAGTTACTTTTTTGTGTCTGTACAATTAGCATACTAGGTATTTCAAGAAGGGTGGGACACTCAAGTCATAACTTGGTGACATAACCATGGGGTAAAGTATGGATATGTTGTGTATTTATAATATCCTGGTTATTTCACTTATGTGATATATATGAATTTTAAAGGATAGCAAGGAAGGAAATATTTTTTACTGTGCCTGCATTCTTCTTGTCATGTATTTGTATGGTCCATAGCATAGGTAATTAGCTTACTTTTTTCTTTAAAGATTTAATCACTTGAACATTATTCTCTGATATAATTTTTATCTTGTATCATCTTTAAGTTATTCTAACCTCAATAGAACTATAATTTTATATAATTTATTTTTCATATAGCTGTTAACAAATAAAGTGCATTGACAATCTGTTAATCTGATTACTTCTCTGTAAAAGAGATTTATCTCACATTTTTATCACCAAACAAATACCAGTGTAGAAATATGCAACTGAGAGTTTTCTGCGGGTGTTTCAAATTACAGTATTAAAAAAGAAATTGAAAGTAGTCCTCTTCCTGCTGTGAAGTGACATAGAACAATCAGCATAGAAACCTAAGTCCCCCTCTTGGTGGGGGAGTCGTTTAGTATCAGTGCCTTTACACATTTTCTAATATGTACACAACTGGCACTGATACTGGCATTTACTTGATATTACATTATTCTGTTGCTTATTACATTACATTGAAGTTTGGAGTTTACTAAAGCTGAAAAAATTGTAATGGTAAGAAAAATAAAAATGTGAACCCCTTTAGTTCTTAGGATCTCTTTTGGGTTAGCCTGTGATACTCAGCCATGTATCCTAGGAATTATCAGCACTAAATTATAGAATCATAGAATCATTTAGGTTGAAAAAGACCTGCAAGATCATCCAGTCTGACCATCAACGATGCCCACTAAACCATGTTCTGAAGTGCCTTGTCTACGTGCTTTTTTTAATACCTCCAGGGATGGTGACACCACCACTTCCCTGGGCAGCCTGTTCCAATACCTGACAACCCTCTCAGTAAAGAAATTTTTCCTAATATCCAACCTAAACCTCCCCTGCCGCAACTTGAGGCCATTTCCTCTTGTCCTATCAGCAGCCACCTGACAGAAGAGACCAGCACCCACCTCGCTACAGCCTCCTGTCAGGTAGTTGTAGAGACCGATAAGGTCTCCCCTCAGCCTCCTCTTCTCCAGACTAAACAGCCCCAGTTCCCCCATCCGCTCCTCACAAGACTTGTGCTCCAGACCCCTCACCAACGTGGTTGCCCTTCTCTGGACGCACTCCAGCACCTCAATGTCTTTCCTGTAGTGAGGGGCCCAAAACTGAACACAGTACTTGAGGTGCGGCCTCACCAGTGCCAAATACAGGGGAACAATCACCTCCCTGCTCCTGCTGGCCACACTATTTCTGATACAGGCCAGGATGCCATTGGCCTTCTTGGCCACCTGGGCACACTGCTGGCTCGTATTCAGCCGGCTGTCAACCAGCACCCCCAGGTCTTTCTCTGCCGGGCAGCTTTCCAGCCACTCTTCCCCAAGCCTGTAGAGCTGCATGGGGTTGCCATGACCCAAGTGCAGGACCCGGCACTTGACCTTGTTGAACTTCATACGACTGGCCTTGGCCCATCAATCCAGCCTGTCCAGATCCCTCTGTAGACCCTTCCTTCCCTCAAGCAGATCGACCCTGCCTCCCAACTTGGTGTTGTCTGCAAACTTGCTGAGGGTGCACTCAATGCCCTCATCTAGATCATTGATAAAGATATTAAACAGAAATGAGCCCAATACTGAGCCCTGGGGAACACCACTTGTGATCTGCCACCAACTGGATTTAAATCCATTCTCCACAACCCTTTGGGCTCAGCCAGCCAGCCAGTTTTTCACCCAGTGAAGAGTACACTTGTCCAAGCCATGAGATGCCAGCTTCTCAAGGTGTATGCCATGAGAGACAGTGTCAAAGGCCTTGCTGAAGTTGAGGTAGATAACTTCCACAACCTTTCCTTCATCCACTAGGTGGGTCATAGAAGGAGATCAGGTTGGTCAAGCAGGACCTGCCTTTCATGAGCCCATGCTGGCTGGGCCTGATCCCCTGGTTGTCCTGCATATGCCATGTGAGTGCACTCAAGATGAACCGTTCCATAAACTTCCCCGGTACCGAGGTCAGGCTGACAGGCCTGTAGTTCCCCGAATCCTCCCTCTGACCCTTCTTGTAAATGGGGATCACAATGGTAAGCCTCCAGTTGTCTGGGACCTCCCCTGTTGACCAGGACTGCTGGTAAATGGTGGCGAGTGGCTTAGCAAGCTCCTCTGCCAGCTCCCTGAGTACTTTTGGATGGATCCCATCTGGTCCCATAGATTTGTGAGTGTCCAGATGGTGTATCAGGTCATTAACTATTTCCTCCTGAATTATGGGAGGTATATTCTGCTCTCCATCCCTGTCTTCCAGCTTGGGGGGCTGAGTACCCTGAGGATAATTGTTTTACTGGTTTTGGTAGTACCTCTGGTTTTGTGCATCTCCATATTTTGCTTTCCCCATAGGAATCGATGCATGAAAAGACTTTGTTACCTCTCTAAGAATGCAGTCACCCAATTCAGATATTTGTTCTTGCTGTAGTTACCAGCAGTGTTGTAGTCAGTTTTCACTGTTGCCATGGCATGATGTTTTCTGTATTGCTACATGTTAAACTCCTCTTGCCTGTGGTACCATGGGAATTACTTTTAAGATCAGGAATGAGATAACTTTTTATCTGGGATGAGACAGTTATTTCTCAAGGGAACTTGAACTTCAATTTAGCTTTAAACATAAGCAGAGCATAAACAGCACTTTGAATTTCCTGGCTAGAATTCATGCAATTCATGCTCTCAATTGAACATACTCTGTTTGCTGGCTGCCTAGCTCCAACTTCACGTTGTTTGGACAGCAGGTAGTTTGCAAAATGGTTGAATGTCTGCTGGAAGATACACGTGCCAGCTAAGCATGATTTCTTTTTATGTGACAGCATATATAACAACACAGATATACACAACTGTTAACTCCTTTCTTTTTCCATCTTTATGGATTGTCCCTATATTCCTTTAGGAGTTTGACTTTAAGAGTTAGAATTTTTCAGATCTGCAAAAATCTAAATCTGAATTATAATATTTTATTAACATTACTTAGAGAGATCAGTAAACACAAGTATTTTTTCCTGGGTTTTGATTGTTGTGCAAGAATGAGGAAATCTTTCAAATTTTTAACATTCTGTGGTGTTGGGACACACACACACACATGCATGCACACGCTTCTGATCTTAATAACCAATATGGAAAAAATACTTACGTTTTCTTTAAAAGTACAATTTGTCTGTTAAAGCTATAATTTGATACTTAAGGTTTTAGTGGTACAGAACTAAAGCAGCTGTGTTCAATGCTTTTATCTAGACTTATAGCAAACTGTCCTGGCATACTGTAGAATAAGAAAATAATTTATTTGCAAAATTATACTGTAACACTTATTATCAGTTTCTCAACAAGCATGACAGTGATACGAGCTGTCAGCTTTGTAAGATTCTTTGACCACCTAGATCACTTTATTTGATGTTTAAACCAGTATTTGTTCTGTTCTGCAGTTGGTTCTGCTGATTTATGCAATGAAGATAGTATTTGCCATTGGCAGCTACACAATTTCAAGTAGAACTAAAACCAAACTTTTTTTTTATTTGTTAGCTAATTTTTGTGGAGACATGTCTAATTTGTAGCAGATTGGCATTGGAAATTTATGAAGTTGTGTAGTAGCTGTACTTTACTCAAAAATATTTTGGTTGTTTGGCAAACAGACAACTTCTTTCATTTTACAAAGACAGCAGTTTGTTATTAGGTTTTGAATAAATATTATTATGATTTAATAGCAGTTGCTGGATATTTAATAAATATGTTCTGTCACATCTGCAGATTTCATTTATTTCAATGGCAATAATTTATTGTCAATATTTTATTTTAAACTGTAAATGATCTCATTTTCAAAACTTGTTATCTCTTAACTAGATAACAAACTATTTCTCTACATCCCTCAACATTTTAAAGAACCTTATGTCCCATTTTGGGATGAATGCAAGAAAGCTTTTGTTTCCTTTTTGTTTGTTTTTTGTAGTGAGAAAGATCCAGTCCAGAGCAGGCAATATCATTAATTATTAATGATTAAAAGACTTAGTCAAGATATCGGAGACCAAGGTTCAAATTCATGCAGTCTCCAATATAGACCATGTCCCAGGTAAGTGTCCTACTCATAGGCTATTAGTCCTTCTGATTTCTGATGTTCCTTTTTAATAGTTACATGAACTCTATCTTACTATCTTTTAGTCTCAAACATTAGATATCATCCTTATAACAAATTTTATTGAAAATTCCTGTGAAATAGCTGCGTATTCCTCAAGAATATTTTCTGCTCAGATTTATAATTCCTTTGAAAAAAAGTTTAGAAAATCATCAGCCAGCTAAAATGAATATTAGAAAACCATACACATGGGTGCACATGCACATGCCTACACATACACGCTTAGGGTCTTATTTATATAATTGGCTATGTTCCCATCTCCTTTTTATGTTGCACTGGAAAACAGAAACTTAAGCTTCTTGAATGAACCTGTCAGCTCCATGCATGATTCAAACACTTGCTCATAGCATGTCAGCTAAAGAATCTTGCTATGAGTTAATTTTACTTGTACTTTTTTATCCCATTTGTTAACATTTGTGTGAAAACACAACTTTATGGAGCTGGAGGGTATTTTGTAAAACTTATGTCCCCTTTCATTTGGAGTGCATTGGGTAGGAATTAACTGATTTATTCTTGCTCTCTTTTGAGCGCGTCACATAGTTGCTGTCCTGAGTACAAAGAACTCCTTTCAAGTATTTCTAATACCATTTTTCTAAATCAATTTTTATCTCATTTTGTATATGTACCTCCTGTATTGTATACCTCCTGTCCTAGCACTTATGGGGGAAAAAAATCCAAATCAATCTGTCAGTGCAAGTATGGTGTAGGTTTACTTGACTGTATAGTAAATAATGTTCACAATCCTAATTAACTTCTGTAAATCTCTGTTATCTCCTTTTTTTCTTTTTTTTTTTTTTTTTTCCAGTGAAAGGGAAAAAGTTAAAATCTGTCATGTCATAGTGGAAAGGCAACTAACCTGGAATCAAACTTGCCATCTCCTATTTGTTACATATATGCACGGCAACAGTTTGCATGAAAAGTCAAGCCACTGTTTCACATATTTGGTTAGCTATTTTACAGTACTAGGCATCTCATGCAAATGCAGCTTCCTGTAAAAAGTAGGAAGGTATTGTTTAAGACAGTGCTATTTAATAGCACTTTTTAGCAAACATGAATTGCCTTGATTTGATGCGCAGTTTGAGTTCTTTATTTTGTGTGGCTGAATGCAGATTTTAAATACTTATTTTATTCCTGAGATATATATCTGTACATTTTGGTGTTTATTGACTTTATTTTATTCCTGAGATATATATCTGTACATTTTGGTGTTTATTGTTACAAATTATCTCTGATGAGGAAAAATGCAATAAAATTAATTTCTCATTTTTATATTTGTTTTGTCATGCAGGCTTAATGGCAGAATACTAGTAAAGTTCCTGACAGAAAAAGGGAATAAATACTTTGCACTCTACTTAACCTTGAAAAGATGTGATTTAATGCAACGTAGGAAAAAAAAAAAATCTATTTATATGATAGTTTAAGCAATTTCAACCTGACCTTGCAGTGCCATTGGAAAATTGTACTGGAGTATCCAGAACCTGAATGCTTAGGGAAAACTGCCTATAAACAATGTTACTTTATAGAGATGGATTGAGAACATATCGGTATTTGCCTCTACAAGGTCACTGTTTGCTCATTTGTCTCATTGCTTCAGATTTGTTTCATGAAGTGTCAGGACTGATTTAGAATCAGCTTAAGGGACACGGATTCATAACTTGTACTATTATCCCATGTCAGCAGTCCAGCATGCCACAGGTAGCTTGCCCCATGTTTCAGAAAAAGTGTGGATATCTATATCTTCTTCCACCATTCACTGCGGTGATTCTGAGGTCCATTAAAGTATGACTCGTGCAACCTCTTGCAAGAGTTTTAATATTCAAAAAGAATGCTGAGTGTGGCTATAGAAAGTATAGAAGAGGACAACTTTAATTCATGCAATAAGTTAGATGACAATGAATATATATATTTTCTTTCAGTTTTTGGACATTTACCTTCTATTAAATAATAATAATGTGTTTGAGCTGAGTGAACAATGTTTACTAGACAGCTTATTCTTAATCATTCACTGTAAATAGGCTGGAACAAGTATCTCAGAAAAATTTTTCAAATATTTGCTTTCATGAAAATTGAATTAACTTAATTTCCATTATTGGCTTTTAGCTGTGTTCCCTGTCCATGTGTATTCTAGCATGACATTATTGTTTGTGGAAAGTGAGATTTTCAAGAGAATATTATACAAAGATAATTTTGAATTTTTAAAGGTTTATCCAATAAGCCAGTTCTGACACTTAGATTTGTCCAATTGCATAGCTTGAATAGCAGATATTTGAAGACAGCTGTGCAATCATTTTTAATGGGGGGAAAACTTAATTTTGTATATTAGGGTTCAAGAAAATAATCAACAGAAAGTGATTACATGAAAAGGCTAATGCATCAGCATGTTTGTCTCCAATAGGGGCAACTAAAGCAGACCAAGTTAATTTTATAGTTCAGGCCAAGCAGTAACATTTTGTAATGTCATTTAGCAGTAATTAGAAAGATCTCAAACCACTTGAACAACCTTTAGTTACTTAAAGGCACCAACAATCTGTATGAATAACAAAATGTGTCATGGTTTCTTCCTTCCCTCCTATTATTCAGATGATCTTTGTGGGTATAGAGTACAATAAAAAATTACAGTTTGTGCTTGGAATCCTGCTTTTATTTGTACAAACCTTCCATCTTGAAATCAATATAAGTCTGTGTACAGGAGCACAATGTACTCATGTCAATCTAGCCTAAATTAGACCATTTAGAAATTATAATAAAAAAGAACTAGGAAGATGAGATAGAATATGTAGTGATAGGTATCTTATGTGACAGAGTATTTCCCTTTCTTTCTTTTAAGTCAGGTTATTAGATGTGTCATTGGAATCCCAGGCAGGATTAAATGATGAAATCAAATGTTTTAAGAAGGAATAATAGAGCAGCAAGAACTTTTTGAAATAAAAAAATGTGAATAATATATTTGTGTGGCCTGCAGGGGATAAGGAGAAAAAATTTTAAGACCTTTCCCCAAAAGTTGCAACACTGATGGTATATCTTGTTTACATCTGACAGTCATATTTTACTATACTGCTAGATATAATCAAGGAATAAAAATCAAGAAATCCAATAAAAGCGCAATATAAATGATATTGCCAGAGGCAACATAGAAATAGTGGAACCACTACACAATAGAAGTCAATGTTATTACACAATCCTAAAGCTCTTGACTGTAATATAAATTTGGCGGCCTTTTCTGGAAAAGCCTGGTCCAACGGAGCTTGTCTAATGATTTGTTATTGCAGGCAACACAGTGCATACCCTTTCTGTCACATCAGTGTCCCTCATGCCAATAACGTATTCAGTCGAGTGTCAACCCTCAGAGACTCAGTGCAAATTTTTTTATTGTGCCATTCAGTTAAATAAAACAATTTGTGGAGAGCCTCCTGTAAAATCTTGAGATTTCAAGCCTATTTATTGCATCTTACAACAAAAAAAAAAGAAAAAAAATCAGATACATATTTTAACATCTCTAATAATGAAATGTGCATTTTTATGGTGCACAGAATTGGTTTTAATTATACGTCTTCCTTTCCTCTGACCCCCTTGAAATCTGTCTACACAGTAAAACAATACCAAGAAATGGTTTCCCAAGCAAAATTTCCTAGTTACTGTGTTTGCTTTTCATATTATCTTCAAAGCTCAGGTTTGTAAAAGCAAGGATGTGCAAGAGGGTAACAAATTTCTGTCTACTTCAAAAAAGCCTAACTGAAATAAGTATATTAAAAATACAGTATGAATTAATATATATGAATTTTGATTGACTAACCCAACTTTTAAGCAGTCATTTTGTTTCTGTATATTCTGATGGCACAAGTCAAAAGAGGAAAAATTCTTTTCATAGAATGAAAATCAGAGTTACTATCCTGCTCTGCTCAGTACAGATGATATTTTAATACTGAAGGTAGATGCACATGGAAGTATAGATAGAGAGAAATAAAAAAAAAAAGATATACTTGGTCATCTTCAAATCATCCTTTTATGACATATTTTATAGAGATGGAGGCCTTTCTCATTTCCTTCATCGTCTTCAGGAATATACAACTCATTTAAGCCATGTTTCTGCATCTGGGCTTGCTACCTAAAAGTGGTAGAGGAGATAAAAATCTGTGTTAACTCTATTGGATGAACATGCAACCTAAAAGATACTTTTGTTTGAAATAATTTTTGTCATGTTATATGTTAAGGCACATGCTTCTAACTTTTTAATTTGTTTACCAAACGATGATAATAACTATTAAAGAACTTGTTCATTTTTACAGTAGTTAATTTAAAAGAAAAATGTATGATGCAAGCAGTTAATACTAAAAAAAAAAATTGCCTGTGGATTTGTTCTTAGGGCTCATTGATATAAGCTTATGTGTATATATAATTATAAAACTTATTTTTTCTCAAGAGGGATGTAAACTGTTTACATTTTAATTTCCTGATGGTTTCATGTTGGTTTTGGCTCTTCCATAATTAAAATGCTAATTATAAAGGGAGAGGGTTGATTTTTATGCTTACTTCTACATTATCTTGCTCTCATCTTTAAATTTCATAAATGCTTTGCAAAGTGATTTAAATCACTTTATGAATTATTTTATTGATTATTATCATTATCTAGAGTGTAGTTTTTAATATGGACACATTGGAATCTTTAAGGAGAAACAAATTTATTAATAAGAGGCATAAAATTTTAAAATTAAAAGATGGTATAGAATTACTCAAGCTAGAATATAGTGTGACTTAGCAACCACATCTTTATGGCACTTCTGAAGTTTTAATGGAAAGAACCTGAAAGATACATAACCCTTGCTTTGCTGTTTTCCATTTCAATCACTGGACTCAGAGATCATGTTACTGTTATGTGTTTTGGAAAGATTACTTACGTAAAAATACATTTTAGTGGGTATTGTCATTATTTCAGTTATGAAGACTATATTGCTACTCCATAAAATTTTAAATTAATTATTTCCATTTCTACCATTTTGTAAAACAGTTCTATTGAAGTGATTAACAGAGGCTAGAGATGGAAAAAATTAAAGCCTAAAAGAAAAGACTGGGGCAGAGATCAAACTTGCATCCTGAGCCTTTCTTACTGTATTTGGATATAAAGACAATAATACCGTGAAAACATACGGACAATAAAACCTGACTGTATCTTTTCCTTTTTCCTAGCTATACTGAAAAATCCTAATAAGAGGAAATACAATGATTCTGTAGAGTCTCTTAAAAAGGATGAAGTTGGGTCTTTTTGTAGGTGTAGATCTGTTTTCCTTCTTGAGAAATAAGTTATAATAGTCTCTTCATTTTGTTTTTTTTATATTGGGCCCATCAAGGAAGACCCTTGCAGGAAAGATCTGAATGGGAGAACTATCCATGTCCAAGTAATCAAGTAATCTCTGATCAGGATTTTTGGGTTTTGGTTGGTTTTGTTTGTTTGTTTGTTGGGGGGGGGGGGCGGAGCAGCAGTGGGGCTTGCATTAATGATGTAAGCAAATTTGGTATTTAAGTCAAGCAGATTAAGTAGGTAAACTATTATAAATTAGGTAAATAAAGTTTAGCTCTTTCTATAATTGCCCTCAATTTAAACCGTTGCCACAGCTCTTTAAAGTGAAGAGTCTCCCTTTCCTCTAAAAGTTTGATAGCTTTCTCTAAAGAAACCATATCTACAGGATGCTACTGGGGAAATCCCTTTGTCATGGTTACAACACAGAGTCTGTGGCAGATATGAAAGTTTTGGGGAATATGCTTTCTATAAACTCTCAGTTCACTTCTAATTTTTAACAGGAGTGTTCTGATCTAAAGTTCTTAATATGAGTTGTGGAAAAATAAATATCCTGTTATGAACTGTTATCTGAGCTTTGGCCTAACTGTCAAAGGACTGTTATACTCCTCTTTTAAGATTTAATAAAGCTGTAATCTGTAGCTCACTGAAGGTTAACAAAGCATTTACCTTCAAGAAAATAAAATTCAATGGCAGATGAAGGTTTTTATTACTGTACAAATTAAAAAATAATTTTTGTAGTCTGAAAGGTATTATTTATGGATTTTGGATTCATGGTGTGTGTGAATAAAATTACTTCAGATACCCTAAGGTTCAGGTGAAACCTGAGTCACTTATGTAAAGCAAGAGTACAACAAAACACCGGATAAGAACTTTTGATTGAATAAGCTTGTAAAGGGGAAGCTGTTTTAAGAATTTAAAACATTCTTAAAACATTGCTTCAATGCAAATGAAAATAAGTATAGATTATACAATAAGATACAGATTCTCAAAGGTACAAGCTCAGCTGAAATATTCTGGCAGGCTACTAGTATTCACTGACAGAAGATCCAAGAAGTTCATCCGAGTAATCCACTCATATAAATATTTCACAATACTCTGTCCTACTTAACTGAAATTATTGGAGTATTGCTCAACATTTAACAAGCTCATGATGTACAAATAATTTATTGACACAAAAAAGACATCCCTAAATAATAACTTTACATAAAGTAATCTGTCTGTATTACAAAGAAATTTTCCAAAATTCTTGTTTGATAGCTTTGTAGCTTAACAGGTGTTAAAACCTCTCACTACCTGTAGCGTACTTTGTTGAAAGTAATTAGAATTATTTCTAGATGCTTTTTCACACTTCTTTGTGGTATTTTTGTATGGTATAACAATTGGTGTTTTTCTTATACACAGAATCTAAAAAAGTCAAGTTTCAGGTTAGCAGTTAATGGCTTGATTTTCAAAAGTAGTTGTAAGTCAATCTTGATGATATGTATGTTGTTTTAAAAACACTATCTTGCACAGCTTTTTGCCTGTTGCTCTTGTAAAAACACTCTTCTGGAGTCATTATATATGAAATATTTCCTTTTTGAGCATTAGGATCCTCAGTATTTTTTGTGTGTAATATGCACAGTATGCTGGGTGGACTCTGGAAAATAACAGATGTAGGATAAACAAATACTATGTTATAAGGGGCGACAAAGAACAGTATGTGATGACTTGTGCAGGCTCTGAAGCCTCAAAGCATGATGCTGAAAGTACTGATTCTCTTGGAGGAATTTCTGTGCCTGGGCAGGACAGTGAAGATCAGTAACTGTACATTAAAGGTATACATGAGTGACACAAATCTTCCAGCTTCCTTTTCACTTAGAGACAATGCAACAGTTATAGGTACTAATTCCAGGCAGAGTCCAGGGAACTAAAGCAGTTAGGAGAAGGTGGAGAAGCAGGTTGAACATCAGCTACAGAGAAGAGACAGCCATTTAGCCCACACAAGGAGCATGCTGTGGTGGTTAGTCACCTGGCTGGAGAGAAGTTGTGAATAATTGGGGAAAAGAAAAATGTTACTCTGGCAGCATCACCTGTAGTTAATATTTGGAGCACTTCACCACATGATGTGGATGCTAAAAATATATAGATGTTTAAGAATTGATTGGGCAAATACATAGAAGAAAAAATGTACCAAAGGCTATCAAAATTGCTGAAGGGCAAGAGATTTACCAAAAAACTGCCTTTATCTGAATATCCTATTCTTATGTTTGGGTGCCTTCTGTTTGCTGCTGGTGAAAATGAGATATAGGACTAGGTTGACTTTTTGTCTCACCCAGAATGGCCATCCTTATGTTTTTATGAAAACAGTGCTGAGGACGTGGTTCTCAGTTTATACATTATATTGATAAACCAACTGTTTGTATTGTGTATTACAGTACATCACAGTGTGCAGTAAAATTAAGAATTTACGGATCACATTTTGGCAAGAGAAATAAGTGTCTCGATCCCTGGTTCCAGATGAAATTACAAGTTATTTAGGATCTTTACTTTCTTCCATAAATAGGAAAGAAAATTAAGAGGTATGCTGAGTAGCAGTGTTGTAGCACAGCAGAACAAAACTAAACTGAGATATCTTGGTAAACTAAATAGTGGATTTAGATCCCTAAATTAATGCTCTCTGCCATAAAATTGTGACTTAATAAACTAAATTATTTCAAGGCAATGCCTGCCTTCATATAATTTTACAAACAGATGAAGATAAACTCTGAAGACATGTTAAAAAGGACAATGCAAGTTATTGATTAACAGTATATGAATCTGTTTAGGGTATTTCCTTAGTTAGAATTTTGAAGAGGTTTTTTTTTTCCTTCACATTTACAAATGTAATTATGTTTGTATTGGCTGTATAACTTCTGAAAAAAACTTCAAAATCTCTAATGTACTGTATCAACTAGAAAACATCAGTCAGTTGATTCACAGTTTCTGCCCTTGGCTTCAGATAATACCATAGGTGACACGTATTTACACTTGTGTAATTTTGTCAAGCAAAATTTTATAGATGTTCTTTTATAAATAATTTGTTTTCAGTTTACTAAAATGGATTAAACCCACTTCAAATTACTAAAAAACCCCAAACATATATCTAGATTAATTTCTGTGCTTATTCTCAGCTCACTCTCTCCATCCCTCTGTAAAATCTACAAGGAAGAGGCCACTGTATGGGCAGATCAGATCACTTTGATTTACCTTTTTTCTTTCTTAATTGCTGCTTATTACAAGTTAGAGACACAAAAGTGTGATTCACCTATCTCTATCTTTTTAGAATTCATTATGGGTCTGTTGCATTCTGGTGTATAACTTGTGTGTGTGTGTGTGCATGCGTGCCCTTTGCGTTTTCATATGTGTGTATGAAACATACATATGTGTACTTACACAGGTACCCATGTGAATCATAGGCAGTCTTTCTTATTCCAGCTGCATTTTAATATCAATCTGTTGTTTGCCCTGTGATCTTGATTCAGCCAACGTACAAGCCAGGATTTCCAGAAGCTTGTCCATACATTCAGTTTTGAATATACTTTAAAATTTAGCTGTAGAAACATGATATCATGAGAATTTTAATTGATTTTGCCTATGTGGTTGGAGTTGATTAATCTCTTTGAAATAAAGCATCATGGCATAATACTAGAATATTTTCCATAGTTCATTTTGAAACTACCAATACTTGAAAAAAAATCCTCTGTTATTTTTTTTTTTTTAATAGAATAGCAGTTTTTATTCAGCTATCAACCAAAGGAAATGATAAGTGCAATCACTTTTGATCCAGATACAGCAGGTTGAAGGTATGGTGTCAGTACTACTGAGATATGAGGTGGTCATTTTCCAAAACTACCTAGAAACTATATACTCAGTATAAAAGGCAAAACAAGCTTTCCAATCTAAAATTGATGTTAAGTGAAAACAGAAAAGATTTCCATATTTTCAATACATTTGTTGGGTTTTTGTTGTTGTTTTTTTTTTATTATTTGACAAAAAAGCTCTTTATATAAAGTGCTTCAACTTTCTTCTGTTATTTATTAGATTAATTTCCTTGGAAAGCAAAACAAATCTCTATGCCAGTGTAGCAGCAGCCTTCTAAGGTCTATCAAATTCTTAAAAGTACACAAGTCAGCAAAACTTCTTGAATCTTCAAGTAACGACATAATAATGTTAACTATTTTTCCTTTTTTTCCACTTTTATAAGTATTGACTGTTTTTATATTTTCCCCCAGTCCATGGTCTTAAACAATATGACCCATTGCCATGTGGTTATCAGCATGAAGGACATGTGCTGATATCATTTTTCATGTTACTTGAATGTGTAGTCATATAGTAGTGATGAGCATGAGGACAGAAACTTCAAGGAATAAAATAGTTTAACTACTCTGATTTTATGTGAGTGGATCTATTCATATAGCTAAACTTCAGAATCTGTTGTATACATTTGTGTTCCTACATGCTGCAAAATGAAAGTAAAAGGGTATGTAGGAAAAGCATGTATTGTAGAGGGAAGAAGAAATGCAAGATAAAAGAAAGGACTAACATAAGGTGGTAAAAATTATGAGATAGAAAAAGAATTGTGAGATTGAAAAAAAGTCACTTATATTTCATATAAAAAAGGTTACCTAGCTAATAGATGTAATAGGTTCAGGCAGCAATATGTT
Organism: Buteo buteo; assembly: GCF_964188355.1. Classification (NCBI taxonomy): domain Eukaryota; kingdom Metazoa; phylum Chordata; class Aves; order Accipitriformes; family Accipitridae; genus Buteo; species Buteo buteo. The sequence continues at coordinate 32,423,942 of NC_134171.1, read as the reverse complement.
TCAAAATGAAAAACAAGACATACTTTTTAGAGCACTAAAATTAAAAGGGTGACAACCCTAGCAGATACGATATACTGCACAGAAGTATACTAGTCTTCTGAGTAGATCATTGGACAAGGACTATGAAAATCAGAGTTTGATTTTTAGCACTCTTAGCAGTTACCTAGCTGTGACTATTAATGATTTATTACTTCAAAACTGAAGTTATTGGAAAACCCACTTGAATATTTAAAAACTACATAATGAAATCAACACGATTATATAAGTCACTAGAATTTTACAACTGAAGGAATATATGACCCAATGGATCAATTAAAATACCTGTGGTTTCTGGCAGCTAGTATATTCCTCTCTGTATTAGAGGGAATAAATGTAAGATGGCTTGATTACAGTGTAGTGACGGAGTATGTTTTGATCTGGGGGGGTGTTAATTTAATTCTTATGCATGTTATCTCTTTGTCTGCTCTTTCATGCTGTTTGAGTAAAAAGAAAATATCCTTTGGTGAGGTAGAGAAGCACTTTTGTTTATTAAGAAGGTTGATTTTTGAATGATTGAGTGCTTAACTTGATTATTGGTAACAAGCAGCCTTGGTGGCTTTCAAAAAGTACTTGATTCTTGATTTTATTTCATGGATTTTGTCATGCTCTTTAGTCATACACTGTCTTTAAATAAATGAACATTGTAATTAAAAAAGCTTTTCTGATAGTAATCAACTTAATTATGGAAACAAACTTTTTTTAATATATAGTTTTGGAAAGGAAATGAGAGTCAAGACAAAAATTGTGGGAGAGAAAAAGCAATAGAAAAGTTTAAAAAAAAAGAGAAAAAAAGACATTAAAAGCAGGACAAAACCAATAACTGTACTTCTTATTCTTTCAAAGTGTTTAATGTAGGACTATGCCAAGTTTTACTAGCACAGAGAGGTACTCTGAAATATACCTAGAACTGGGTTCTTGAAATGGTTCTGGCATTATTCACACAGAACTATATTGAGTATGCTTTATTATCTTTCATTGGAAATAGGCACTTGGTTCAACTTTCTCTGAAAATCTCTGCTAGAGGAAATACAAGTCTATTCTTATCAGTTATGATTACTTTTCATGTCACTGTAAGACAAATTCTAGCATATTTAGCAATACCAGTACTGTGTTATTTATGTAGGTGTGAGTTTTCACAGTGCTACTATAGATGCCCACATGTGTGTGTTAGCAGAGAAGCATGAAGTACGTGGCACATTCATTTTTATATGATTTATAGGTTTAAATGTATCTTGAAATATTTAAGTATGCTAAAAGTACTTGAAATATCTAGAAGCTATTAATTAGTTGTTCCTTTATTACTTTGCCCAATTAATGAAGGGCTATAAATTTTATATTAATTTAGAAATGCATTTGGCCTCAAACCATTATAATCTTTCATGATGTGATGGTGACATAAAATAAACACAATTGCTGGATGCCTGAATGATTTTAGAAATATTATATACTTACGATAAAACAGTCTCTAAACTCTATAATGATACTGTAAAAATTACAGTATCAGGAGAGAAAGGTCTTTAGTGAGAAGTGGTTTCAGGCTGCTAGTAAGGGAGAAGAAAAAGGAGGAGAATACAGGCTGAGTCTTGAAAATGAGGAAAGATTTAAAAAGAAGAAAAGGAAGAAAAAGGAAAAAAGAAAAAGAAAAAAGACCAACTCTCAATACAAATTAAGTTGACAGTTTCTAGGTGTTGATCTGAGGTTCATTAGCCACATACAGCTAGCTAAACAAGCTCTAAGGAGAATAATTGATGAAACAAAACAAAGGTAAAGGTTGATGGATTAGCACAGAATTGTCGATGCTGACAGCCCCATGTTTTCTGGGGAAACATTATGTGAAGTTAGGAACAGATGCTGAACAATATGGCACATCCGATTTCATGCTGCTCATGCAAGCTGACCCCTGGCATTCTGTGTGAGGTCAAAAGATTTCTGAAATTTCAGTCAGCAGGAACAGTAGATGTGTAGGTTGATGGCTCAGATCGGGTGTGTGTCTTGCCTTTCAGCAAGTGTCTGATGATTGTGGGTTTAAAATAAAATCTAAAGCTCAGTAGAGAACACCTGAAATGTTAGTTGTTGTATAATTTTGCTGCTTTTAAGATGTGTTATATAATCTGTAGTAATTTATTCCTCTCTTAATTTGATTATTCAGGGTAGAAACTATTATTGCAAGTTATTCTTAACATTGAGAATTAATTTCAACAAAACAACTTGTAATGCATGGTTTAGGAAAGGATATACAGAAATAAACTGGTAGAGACAGCTAGAATTGCATTTATTACCTGAAGCACTATATATATTTTTTTAATTGCACAGGAAAAATAATGATTCATCCAAATAATAATTATCCAAATAATAAAATAAATACTTTTCATTTAAAACTTAAATAAGTGTTCTCTGTATCCCAATAATTTACATGCTGATTTTTAACATTTGAATACTGTTACTTAACCAACCTCACTGTGTTTTAAGATCTAGCAGTTAAGAAACATTTGTCTCTAGCTGCTTTCTTACATGCACTTTTGCTACAGATCTGGAGAAAGGCTTTTGAGATAGTCAGCAAAAAACTGGTCAAAACCTGTGTTCCTCTATGCCCTTCACTTAAACTAATATTTTTGGGATAAATTACTTGATGTCATATTTATCACATGTCAGACCCAAGTTCGGTATCTTATCTCTGACGATAGCAAATACTGCATGTGTAGGAAAGAATGTAGACCAGAGCAAGTGTATAGTAGTGCTTCCTCAGTGCTCTCCCATGTTACAGATTCAAGGTTTGGAGATTTTGAGTGCTAGGTTATAGTGTTGTGTTAAGTGGCAATAGATGGAGGTGGGGAAGAAGGACAAAGGTTTAACACCATCATCCATAGTGGAATAGAAGGCAGACAAAATTGGCTCTAACCCCCTTCTTCACAAAATTTAGCTTTCTTGGATCCTGAAATATCAGGAAAAATACATGAGGAAAAGGGAAAAACAATATGCCTTGGAAAGTGGTGTAATTTGTGTACTGGCAGACAAATAATACCAAGAGGGTAGACCATCCTTCAGTGTTTCTCGATCACCCCCACTCCTCCTTCCAGATAATGCTACAAGTCATTTATAAATAGGATATGAATACCAAAGTTCATGCTTCAGTGAAGGTTTCAGCTGGCTCATAAATATGACTGTGGCTTTCTTCTATAAAGCGCTATGCTTTTTGTGTTAAGGTACAATATTACAAACAATATAAAAATGAAAATTTGGGTTTTCAAAAAGTCAAATCAAATAATCCAAATCATCAAAGTCCAAATTCTATCTGCATTTATAAAATTACAAATTATGAGATGAAGGCTTTATCCATCTCTGTAGGAATTAGAACTGAACTCAGAATCTGGATCAGAAAACTACTTTTGATATTGAGAATTTAAAGAAAAGAGGAAGCAATTGCCTAAGTTGCTGTGTTTCATTTCAATTTTTCTCAAACTGTGACTGAGATCTTCAAGGTAGTGTTGGTCATCCCAGACTACCATACTCATAAAAGGAGACAAAGTGTTCATGGGAAAGATCTGTTGTTTTGGATATTATGTCTTAATATGAAAAACATGATTATATTTCATGGCAGTATTCTAGAATAGCATTTTTGCTTTCTATTAGCAATGGAATGCAACAGGTTTTTAATACTTAAGTACATATTATGAATCCTGTTATTGTTTGATTCTTTTGGCATAAATTCTAGAATGTATTCACCTTCAATTGATTTAAACAGCTTGCTTTTATTTTCTGAAGTGATAAGCTTTTACATATAGATGCCATTATAATGCCATAGAAATATTCACTGACTGAAAAAGATAGATAGAAAATATTATTAATTTTCTAACAAGGTCAGAAAAACCTAATAAAGATATAATCTGGAACAACATATCAAATAGCACAGGATATAATCAAAAACATAAGCAAATAAAACAATTTTTCTGAACGGTTATTGGCAAAAACAAACCAATGTAACGAACACCTAGTGCTGGACAATTTTATAGAAAATTTCATTATTTATTATTTTTAAAAAGTCTTTCAGAATATTCTTAGTACTTGCATAGGAAAAACCTGTGTGTGACGGTAGATGATGATAAAACTGGGGAAGGCATTTGCAATGTTGTAGAATGACTGCTTTGATCCTAGCCTTTCCTTACAAAAGTGATTTATTCATACAGTGCTCTATGGCACTCAAGGACATACAGTATTTATTACACTATAAAGCAGCACAGAGAGGAAACAGCAGGAGTTGCCTACAAAACTGATTGTTGTTAATATTGTGATATTTCAGTTAACTCCATGAGCTAGGTGAAAAGACCTCTTGGATTGTCAATCCAGTTATCCAGAGCAACAACCTAGGATGGAAGACAGAAGCCAGAAAGCAGGCCACCAGGGGAATGGAAACTCTTGAGAAGCAAAGAAGGTGGTAGATGAGAGTTAGACCAGTGGTGTTAGCTTTCAATTTTTTTATTTTCCAATTTTAATAACATTTTTTGTTGTTGTTTGTAAATAGGCTAAAACAACGTTATTGCTGTGGGCAATATTTTGTTCAGACTTTCTGAGCTAATCATTAAGCAAGCAAGGAAAGCCTGTCAAATAGTAAAAGTCTTTAACCTGTAAAGTGAATGAAATATCTGATGTTTTTCCACATTCAGTGTGTGCTCATTAAGTCTGTATTTGCAGCACTGATTCCTATGAAACAAAGATACTGATCATATATTATAGGGAATATATTTCTGTGTTTATAACTGTGGAACTGGTTGGCCACTTCCAAGGAGTATTGACAAAATCCTGTAAGTTCATAAAGATTGTGTGAAAATAAGGAGCTTTACAGATAAAAGAGACCCTATAAATATCTCAAGTAAAGGGAAGGCTTTACCTGACAGACCTTACTTTAAGAGATGGGAAAGAATTCACTTTGGAGAGAGTCCTTCTATATGTTCGAACAACATGGTAGAACTCCAGTCACAGCTCGTGCCTCCCTTAATACCAAAATCAATCATTGGTGAGACACAGGCTTCAGGACACCTGGAATTACTAGACCAATACTTAAAGAATTATTTGGTTTTATGTCTTCTTCATTAACATTGCTCCATCATCACTGTGTATATCAGATTTCTTGACTTCCCCTTTCTCGCAGAACCCCTTGTCATTTCTCTGAAGCAGTAATACAGCTGGGACTCATGGCTAAACACTTTCAAGAACAGAAAAAAAAGGGGGGGGAGGGCACTGATCCTGCTAGTGTCAGTGAATTCAAATAAATCGGGATACACTGCAGGTTTCCAGAGAGAAGGAGGGGAAGAAAACCAAAATAGCCCCCTTCCCCATTGTTAACAGCTTCAGAGAAGGAGTTACTTATCTTAATGAACGTTCATTCTAAAAATCTGTAGCTTGACTGCCCTTCAAATATAATTTGTTTGTGTACATAGAACTCGTACAAATGAGGAGACTTCTGACACTTCCATTTCTGAGGTGAAAGATAGAGAAAGGTTCAGTGCCACACGTCACCGAAATATAATTTGTAGTCAGATAGGGATTAATTGAACAACTGTCTCCTATAGTTCTTGGTAGACTTTCAGTGGGTTACCCATCTTCTGAAAATTAGGTTCAGGTTCAAATATATGTAGCCTTTCTCATTTTTATTTTGAGTAATCCTCAAGCTAAGATTTTAAGTAGAAAAATACTTTATCTCCAATTTCTTAAGACTTTATTTATTGGGATGTTTGTAGATATTTGAGAATCTCTCTCCCAACCCCTAATTGCAATGCAAGTTAACGACTTAAACTCTGAGCAAGCCTGAAAAGGAAATCTAGGAATTCATGCCTATTTGGGATGGGGTGTTGGGTTTGGTGTTTTTTGTTTGTTTGTTTGTTTTCATTTCTATGTTGAAATACTATTATGATGCAGTCTTTATTAAGTAGGGAGAAATGAAGGGTTGCAATATCATAAAGATACTGAGATACTGCAGATTGGCCAAATTAAATTTGCATTGATCGTTAAACATATGTTGACAGGAGGATATGTCTGAGAGTGAGAGAAAAAGAGACATGCTCAGATATAGGTCCTCCAGACATTTTCCCTAGGAGAATGATGGAACTGAAAGTAATCATAGTTATCCGCCCCAGAATCAGAAGGTTAGGTTGGAAAGGTGAGCTGGAATCATGGTTCTATGCCTTAGCTAGGAAGAGATCTGTGGCAGTGCTGCTGGAATTGGGAGAGGTTGTTATTGCTTGACTTGATTTGTCTGAAAAGCAGATTGACAGAATTTCAACATGTTTGAGGAAGAAAATTCAGGGAGTGATCTATCAGACGAGGGTTTTGTTTGTTTGTTTACCACAATACATCATATGCTTCTCCTTTCTCCCACAGCTTTTTTGGCTTTTTGCACTGTCTTACTAAGTATTTTCTTCAAGATAATAGACCCAAATATTTATGAATCTTAAATTGAAATGTAAGAGTGGGAAGTAAAACTCTGTTATCTTTCCTGAAGTTGAGAGTTAATTTTCACTGAGGTAGTCTGAGAGAAATTGTCAGTCAATACTCACTGAAGTGTTACTATGATGCATGTTCTACGTTAACTATATTGAACAGTAATCAGTGAGTAGATTATGGTTTCAGTTTCATGTCAGTAAGAACTAAAGGGGATTATGAGAAACAGCAGGTGAATTAAACACACTAGAGTGTGGAATATCACAACTGTAGATATAATTTCATGTGGATAAATGTGTAACAAGCATGTACTGACAGAGCTGCTCAGACTCAGTAATAGGGTTTTTCTTGATTCTTTGAGAAAGAATCTGTTGAACATGTATTACAGTTGAGTCAGTAAACGTCTGCTGAATGTATTTTCAGTATGAGTAAAATGTACTAAATAATAAAGATAAATAGATTATACAACAGTTTAATGCAATTGAATAGATCTGACAGATTATTTGATCACTTTTCTTGAAACAAGCTATAGGATTGACTGACATGACAGGAGAAAAAAGTTTGTTGTGGACTAGGAAAGTTTGTATTTAGCAAGTGACTGTTACCTTTTGCAAAGGATTCAGTCAGCCTCTCTGTCTCAAGAAGGGTAAAAAACTCAGATGTGGTGACAAACATTAATTTTTAAACATGTTTATACAGAGATTTATAAATGAAAAAGCTAATTAGATAATAAAAAAGGATATGCATAAGACAACAAAAATTTTTGTATTTTGTATAAAATCCAAGGTAGTAAATATAATGGAATGACACAAAAAGCTAACTCCTATTTAGTATTATTTTTTTACCATAAATGTCTGATTTTATGCCTGCTGATTTCATTTATGATAATAATTTTTAAAAGTATGATGCAGTATTATTGTCTTGGATGTATAGTGTATATTTGCTGGAAAGGGTAAAACTATTTTCTCTCCTTAGCTCTTGAGCTACTGTACTGTATAGTTGCTATTGAAGTCTTTATTTTGCCAAGTAAAGATTACCATGGCATTGCTCTGGTACCTAATTGTGCCAAAATTGTAATTGTATTGCAAACACAAGGAAAAAGAATCATGAGTAAGGCTTATGTATTTGTAACAACAATATACCCGAGGAGCATTTTACGTGTTAGGTATCATTTTCCCATTCTAGATTAGCCTTGTTGGCCTTTTGTTACTTGGATGTTGCTTACCATTCTAGGTTATTGTTGGTGACTTTTTATTTTTTGAAGGTGACACATATCTTGCATATCATGTATCAGTGATGATGTCTTGTATATTCCTGGGCATTTTACATGGTGATAAATGCCTACCCTCAGCACCTTAGTTTTTTTAATTAGTTTTCTGTTTTATGAGTCTTAATATAAGTGGTTTCAAGATCTTTTCTGTAACATTTTTGTATTTTACGGAAAACTGGAGGAATCGAGTGATTCCAGGTGTTGAGGCACTTGGAAGAAAAAGTCCTCATATAGTAGGAGTTTATAGTCATAGGAGCTGGCAGGCCTTGGTTGCTGGCAAAAGATGTATCTGATATATAAACCTGTTATATTACTACTATCAACATGATAAAGGCAAATTCATTTACATCTTTTATAAAATTGAGCAGAAGAGCTGCACACTAAGAAGTCATGGATTCACGCAGTCTCATAGCTTTGGAATAGTTTAGATTAGAAGCGACCTCGAGGTGTTATTTGATCTGACTCCAGTTCAAAGCTAGGCCAAGTTTTAGAGACTTCTGCAGTCTGGCTGGTGTGTGTTGTGTTCCTCAGGGGGAGATGCATTGCTGCAGCCCTACGGGAGGCTGCACATCTCTCCTCCTTGAATCTCACTAATCCTTTTAGCCTGGTACATCCACAGAACATGACCTGATTGATCCCTTCTGCCCGTTATAGACTCTTTCTGCATGTGAGAAGAAGGTAATTGCTGCCTTCAAGGAAACATTGAAATTACTACTAAGTAGTTACAGCCTGGTCTCTTCCTAACCCTGTTCTGCTGTACTTGCCCCTGGGAAGCAGCTGGGCAAAACTGAATCTAAATATATAGACAGATTCCTACCTGCAAGAACAAAGTCTGCAATATTCATTTCAACAGACTTCACAATGAACTTAATAGTATGCATCCTCAAGGAAGGACAATAGCCTTTCTCTTTGTGAAGTTTCTAATAGCTTAGGTGAGCTTTTTGTTAACAGTAGTTTGGCACTTTTGACTGTGTACTTTAATAACACATCATGGGGATGGATGAGCATGGCAATGAAAAAATCCTTTCTAGTAATGAGAAAACTGATGCATATTAAGCATGTTACACAGGCTATTTTTCTTATTTTTTGCCTAAATAATTATACCTGGCATTTGAAGACATTGAAAATCAGGTGATTTGAGGCACTCTGTTCTCATAGTGCCCTTTAACACTGTGATCAAATAAATTCTCACTCACTAGAGGTGCACAAGTATTCTTAGTAAAAAAAAATTAGGTGTACTCAGGTGATTTTAAAATTTACTAGAGCGTGCTCTTGTGGAATAGTTGTTCTTAGCAATAAAAAAGTGTTAAGACAAAGAAAAGTTATCAATCAGGCAAAATTGTTCTATTCTTAATTCAAATCACTCAGCATTTGCTGTTTATATGCTCCACTTTCTTTAAGTTGAAGTGAGGCAATGACAGGTACTTTTGGTGGCTCAATCTCAAATTCATTTTTTAGACTATGGATTCTGACATACCGTGTCCTTAAACTGTCAGTTGGCTAAAGATACATTGCAAAATGTTTGTTAATTTTCCTAATGGAAGAAAGGAAAATTTTCAATAAGGAAAATATATTTTACCATTGTACAGGGAGAATACAGTATAAGTAACGCTGTTCTTACACATGCACTATAGCATGTAAAATACATTGTACAGTTATCACAAGAAAGGTTTATCAAATCAGATCAGATAATCTCCATGTTTCAAAATAAATTCATATAGACAATAAAGAACAGAAAATCTCAGTGAGCAGTGTGAAAATATTTGTCCCAGAATAGTTGTTTCATTTCTGACCTTATTTCTGATCCCTATTTCTAAAGGGAAACTTGCAAAACATCTTCAATAAGTTAATCTGGGAACTAAAACAAGCAGCACCAGAAGATACAGCAAGAATAAACTCAGTGGAAATACTGGGTTTATGACACATTGTAATTTTCCTCACACCTCTCTCTCAGATCACCCTTAATTTTCCATAGGTAATAACTACCTTTCTCTGTCTTGCTGTTCCTCCAAAGCTAATGACTTACTCCCTTGCTAATATCTCTTCCGCTCCATGGGTGCTAACCATACTTGTCTCTCACATTATCTAGCTGATTAACATAATTAAGTTAGAGTCAAAGCAATTGTACTCAATTTGTATTTGCTTCTGTTTCAGTGTGAGTTCAGTTCAGTGTGTGAGTTTAACTATACTAGTTGGGCTAATAAGTGATATTACTTTTTCCTGTATCTTTGCCTTCTGCTTTCCAGTAAGTTACTTCTGATATTTTTTACGTGTCATGGGAGAAAGGTGGTAAGAAGATGATCTACACTTGCACATGATCTACATACATCTTCATTGATCGTGCCAAATTATTGGAGTGTAAACACAGGAGTGCTACAAGATAAGAGATTTGGTAGCAATATTGGCTTGTGAAATTCCTGTCCAAAATTTGTAGTCATCACCTTTTTAGCCATTGCAGTTGAATTTTTGTATCACGAGATGACTGAAATAACCCGTTAAAAAAAAAAAAAAAAGAAAAAGCGTCCTAGCCAGTGACACAGTTTACAGGAGAGCATGGCTGATGGAAGTGAACTGTGGCTGGGGAGTGCAGATGAACAGCCAGGAAAGTTTCCGCTTCAGGATGCCTGTATTACTTGGTGAACTGCAACCAACCAGTTGTCCTCTGAGGGTTGCTTACAGTAGGAGCTAGGAAAACCAGATTTGTAAAAGCAGCATCACTTTTATAAGAACAGATTTATGCTTTGGTTTTCACATCAAGTTGGTCATCAAAGTCCCTCTCTGTCATTACTACTCTGTCTCACTAGATGAAAAAAATCAGTCTTCTGTTCCAGCACATAAACAAATAGTATTTAATTCACAGCCTTCTTATAGTAACAATAATTTAGTTAAATGAATAAGTTTGTTTTTATATTTTTCTGGTTTTGTGTATTGTTTTTCACACTATACCGTAACTTGACATGCTCTTTTCTGATTCCTTGTGAACAAGACTATCCAACTTTACCCCAAGATTAATGAGATTACAGTAAAAGAATGGAAAGTTGAGGCTGTCAGAAGCCCAGAAGAGCATTTAGAAGGTGTCAGCAAGGAATGCAGGAATGAAGATCTATTACATAATCATATTAAACAGAAATCTCACCAAGTTGTGGGCTCATCTCTGCTGCTATGGAAACTGTTTTCTGGGTAGTCATAGAATTAGTGCACTGAAGTGATTACAAGCAGGGAAGCACGTGAAATACAATGTGAAACTTCTTTTTTAATTACCAATAGATGTCTAGACAGATAAAAATGGGTTTCAATAAATGAGGAATACATAGTAAAATGTTTTGAGATTTTTATAAACTTTTCTTGTTCCTCACTGAAATGAAAATAAACTTTTCATTATTTTTAAGAACTATCCAGTAGTCTGGCACTGAAAATGCAATTATGGGATGTAGGAGACAAAGTTCAAAGGAGGTAATATAGCAGCTTGAATGTGTTTGATCGTACATTCCAGTATGTCTGAAGAAATCTTTCTAAATTAGAAGTCAGCACAGCTGATACATTTTCTGGTAATCATGGGGAGGTACCTTGTGAATTAGTATTTTCATTGGAAAGGTTTACTACTTGAAAATTTTGCAGTTACCTGAATAATGACAAATAATGTATCTGAGTTAATGGGATGCACTTCTTGGAATTATATCAATGGAACATGTAATTCAATTTCACAATTTTCTTTGTGAGAATATGTCATTGTTTTCTTTAGTTTCAACCACAGAAAAGCACCCCATAGTGAATCCTCAGCTTTGAAATGATCTCTGATTTATTTTATTTTGTTTTTTTTTTAATTGAGATATCCTGCATGTAAAATTGCTTACAATCTTTAGTTGCTGCTTTGTGAATTATTGATATGTTGTCTATTCTGGTAGTGGCAATGACTCTCAGTTCATGACCTGGTAATGGCTGTATGCACTCAAACAAAAAGACAGTCCCCAAATATATCTTAAAAAATGAACCAACCTACCTTTTCTTTCACCATAGCAAACTACAGGCAAGGTTAAAATACTTAGTCTGTTCACTGGGAAGTCATATGCCCCAAATTAAACATTTTTAAGCTGGCATATAGGTGAAGAGAGTGCCTTGATCAAAATTATTTACCCATCAAGTGTTCACTTAGATATGTGAACAGAGTCCTGCAAAAATGACCACTCCAGCTCTTCTTTCATGTTCTCTTACCAGTGTAATGGATTTGGGCTTGTCATGGCATCTGAGGAGCACTGGTGGTTGGGATGGGGGAGGCAGTGTCAGAACTACTTTTCAGCTGTCATGGGTTATTATATCAGGTCTCTTTTCTCTCAGGACTGGAGCCTGAGGCTGGATGGAGTCATATCTTCTTAGATGCTTGTAAACCTCTGTCATTCTCTTGATTTTAAAACGTAGTGTCTGCATTGTACCCCAGTGCCAGGACAGGAAATTTTCAGCAGCAATACCATTTTCACATATTCTCTCCTCTCTCCCTACACATTTCTGTCCCTTCAACATAATAGACTAGCTGTGCAGTTCTTCTGATGTCAGTATTTTGGGGTTATTTTTTGCATTGGGGCACAGAATCAGGAATTATAAGGAGCTGTAAGGAAAATTAAATATTTTCATTTTTCTATGTGTATAATGTTTTATATATATATATAATTTTTTTTTTCTTCTGCCAGTTCATTTTCCCTACGGTAAAGGGCTGGGAGAGAAAAATAGAAGGAAGTGGAACAGCAGGTGAGGTGTTGCTGCTGCAGATTTCATGTTGTGAGACCACATCTTGGGTCAGTGTAAGTCAGTGCTGTATGCAGCTATGGTTGCCCAGGCTGTGTGCTACTACGGGTGTCTCCCAGCTCTCATGCATTCCTCTTCCACTCTCTTTCATTTGATATTGTAGAGCCTGACAGAGACTTTGATGGGTGATTTTTGTGCTCCCTTGATTCAAGTAATGATACGGAATTGTGGATAGATGACAGGGTTTTTCTGAGGCTGTCACACCTACATGAAAAGATCTCATGATTACGATCAGTGCTTATATGGTAGGTGATTTATGCCTTTGTTCAGAGTACATATATTTTAAAAGTTAGGGGTAAAATAAGCTATTACAAACTTAATAGAAGCTTTACAGAAAGGCCTCAGCCTCAGCTTTTATTCATGCCTTCTGTCAATTTTACAAAACCCAGAACCTTCATTTTGGCAAGATCGAATAGCCAGTTCACATCTCCTGTAATTGGTATTAAGTAAGTTATATCATTTGCAAGTTAATAAGGATAGAGTGTGCATTTAGGACAGAATTTAGTACCATGTATTTCATTAGGCATCTTGCCTTCCCTACGGTGTGTTAAGGTGTTCTCATTTATATGAAATTCCCATAAGAGTCTGCCACAGGAACCTATTGGCAACACAGTTGTGAACTCAGGAACACTTGCGAAAGAAGCAATAACTTTACTGTAGACAAATAAGGGAAAAATCAAATGCACCAACTCTCCAATTATGTCACTTCTGGGTATGAGAAGACATTAATAAAATAGTGGGTTTATTATCTGCTTTAGAACTGCAGTAGTAGAGATTGCAACAAATCTTGAGATAACTGCGTAGCAGTTGGAACTAGACAGGACAGGCCTACTGCAATGAATTCTAAGATATTTTGAAAAACAGTGATATATTATTAGATCTATTTGGTGCTAGCATATGAGAAGATAATTGCAAATGATGAAAAATACCAGTAACACAAACTATTACTGAGATACAGTATGGTTGGTTGAGTGGTGGATAGATAAAAAAAATTTCTGAAACAAAGTCAGTTCTAATTGTGCCAAAACCTTCAGCAGTTAAATAGGTATCATATAGGTAGTGTATAACTTAGTTTTGCCAAATACTATTTCTGTAAAAGCACATATGAATTATGCTGCTTGAAAAAGAAATGCGTTTAATATATGGACTGAACATTCATGTCACTTAACACACAGGTTCTAAAAATGAAATAGAGTACTTTCTGATGTGTTGAATTCTTAGCTACTTGTGCCACAGCTACTCGGTAGGTAAAAAATCACTGGGAAAAACAAATAGCTTGTTCTCTGCTAGCAGTAAGGTTTCAAAGCCACCATGTTACTACACTGTAGTTTCCTTTTTTCAGTCTATTGTGTGAAATTAAACTGCTCGTTTGCAACTCTAAAAACTGTTTTGGGACACTAATTCTGCTTTAGAAGAAGCAATATTCTCTTTTATGGGATTTAGTATGAAGAATCCTCTTCAAAGGATTCTGCTCTACCTGCAACCTTCCATCCACCTAGGCCTGCTCATTCACTTGAAATTAACGCTTAATGAAAAGATAAAGGGTGCTCTGTTTCCCTACAAACAGCAAGGGCTTTTGTGTCTGCAAAGGGAGTAAGTGGGGTGGCTCTGTGTGTCTCTTCAAATGTCTTCAGAGCAAAGGGAGTGGGGTGGGTATGGGTCTCTCCTCAGAGGCCTGCCTTCAGTTTGGTGCTACCCTGAAATGGAATCTCTGAAGTGGGATCCGTAACTTCATGTAAAAGAACATGCTTGTATTCAAAAGTCTGTATAGGTTCAGTAGAATAAGAAATAGGAATCTGTGCAAAGCAATGGAACACTCATTTTTCAGTCAATAATTGATAGAGACAGAACACAATCAGGAAATTGCTTCAGAAGCTAAAAACAATTCAATGATATAGCATGGGTTGAAAATTATTTACTTCAGATTTTTTGATATAACATTGCATTTCCATACGCCAAAAGAAATGTTTCCCCACAGACATTTGTAATGTTATCTCGAATAACAGATTAGCGACTTCTTTATATATGGTGGTAATAGGTTCTATTTCTTTGAGTGCTGCAATGTTACCTTCATGTAGATTTATGGAACTGTGCTTTTGTGCCTTCCGGAAGCTCTGCAAAAATCTATGCTGAATTAAAGAATGTATTCTGAAACTTTCTGTAGTATTTGTAATTTACTACAATGTCTTTCATGGAATTTTTTAGCTTTTGTAATATTAGAATTCAGTACTGTAACTAAGCTCTAAATGTAAGTGAAGCTGTAATATCAAAAGGAAGGGACTTGAGCCTAAATGTTTCAGTTGAAATTCTTTTATTAAGTCCAGTGGGAACTTTGTTTCCTTCAGTAAACAGGATGTTAAGATCTGATCCTACATTTTTTGAATACCTGTATATAAGGAAATAGGATATATCTGAGGATACCCTAAGATTCAAGAGTTTCATCTTTTTTAATGATTTTGCTGTAACAGCATATGCAATTTATGCAGCAATTATCTAATAATGTTGGAGAATTAACTCCTAATTAAACAGTCATAAATAACGATGCAAGACATGGTAAAATAATAAGTGTCTTACAGAGAAGTAATACCATCCTTTCTTTCACAATGCTGTGCGGTTACTTCTTTTGATGCAGAAATATCTGACATTTTCAGTGCTTTTTGACAGTTTGACAGGCTGTGTCCACGTCCACCTAGAAATGTTTACTGTGATTCATTGAAAACTCTACACCTAAAATCCCTAAAACTTAACAGCTTATAGGAATGAAAAGAATTTGTAATTAGAGTCGTATGATGTGCCTAAACAGCAGCTGATTCAGAAATGTTAGATGTCATTTGCTCAGTGACTATATGCTGTGTATTTGAGTATTACTCAATTGAGGATCATTTTTCATTATTCTGGTTGAACCTTTCTCTGTTTACATTTAAATCATAACATGAAAGTAAGGATTAAATTTAAGAAGTAGGAAGTGTTTGCTGTAACTTACAGGCCATTGCAATTTTTCAAGTGTATTAACCTCTGTGTGAGCTCTTTGCAGACTTCCTTCGTCAACATCCTTGATGACCTATTGATTAATTTTTCTGAACATTCACAAAGTGCTCAAGAATATTAATAAAAATTTAGCAGGATGTAAAATCCAACTGGATAAGATGGCCTGTTTTATCCCATTAAAATCCAACTATTATTTTTATTTTGCTGTATGTTTGAAAAAGTTCTTGTTTGTCAGTGACAATTTTAATTTGTATTTTCATTTCAGAAGGACTAAATTTCCACTAAATGAATTAAAAATTATGTACAGGTCATAAATTGCACATATTAACAAGCATATGACAATTTATGAATCTCTTTGTATATGCCACTACTTTATATACTCTCAAACACTTACTCACATAGATCTAAACTAATAAATTTGAAGGCTTGATTATACTGTCCAAATTAATAGTCACCCTGAACAACTCCAAAGGTACATTAGCACAGTCTAGACCTAAGGAAAGAGCAAGTACAGAACCTCCTCACATGTCTGTTCAGGCAGTGTTTATTATGGGAATCTGATACATCATTCTTTTTATGTGAATAACAGAAGAATATTAGATTTTCAGTGTAATGGCTACTAGACAAAAAGTTTGGGATTGGTTGATTTTAATGCCATGTGAAACAATGTGCAACTTAGTCATATGGTGTTGCTTATCAATCAGTGTTGCTCTGTTGCTCCTCCTAAGTATTCCCCTTGACTGTTCCTGTGCTACTGATGGTTTGGCCAATTTTCCACCAATTTTACAATTCACTCATCCAGTCCACATGTCCTTTGTTTGGCTACCAGGATACAGGGGGAGGCTGTGTCCAAAAGCTTTGCTAAGATCAAGATAAATTATATCATCTGCTCTCCCTTCCATCTACAGAACCAGTCATTTGATTATAGAAACAGTTACTTTAATCAGGTGAGATTTACTAAAAATCACCTTTTTGTCCTCTTTGTCCTTTAGTTGGAATATTAAATAATGTCAGCTACAAATGAGTTTAACACACTATATTTAGAATATTATGACACAAATTTAATATTAAATCTTTCAACAGGGAAAACATTGTTTGCTCTGCAATGGAATAAATTGTGCTTACTGTTAGCTTTTGTCAGTTTAACGAGTTACATTTAAATTTCCCCTCCACAGGAGCTGGGATTGGAGGAATAGATTACAAATAAATGAGAAGTAAAGTAATATGTTAATTATTAATGCCTCTGTGCTGCTTAGTAATTATTAGATTAATAAAGTAACCTCACGGAAGCCCCTGGTTATTAAGATTTAAACTCAGTTTGGGGAGAATAACTGAGTGGACCATGAAATATCTGCACTTGAATTGAAATTAATTACCAGAAATACAGCAGATGAACAGACATATTTTCCTATATTTTTTCTAATTATTTTTTAGGCAATAAGTACAAAAAACTTAAGATCAATTGATATATTACATGATATAGTCCATATACTAGGAAAGTATATAGGAAGTCAAAGCATTCATATCTTGTATTCAAAATACAAAAATGAGGAATGAACAGGAAGAATCAACTGCAGTCTAAAAATGTTCTAACTCTGGAAACACTTCAGCAATAATTTTTACAGCACTTTGGATTTCTCTGGAATCATTGTACTTTGGATACATTAAAGGTTAGTCAACCATTCACAAAAAAACCTTAAACAAATGACTGGTCATTGTCTTTTTACTTTGGAAGTATCAGCATTAATGGTAACACTGAGAAACAGAAGTCTACCAAGAGGTCATTCTAGTAAAAAAAAAAAAAAGGGATCCTTATCTGCTTGCTTTTTTTTTTTTTTTTTTTTTCAATAGCCATATATTCGATGTTAATGGCAAAGGAAAATTCTTTTCAACTCTGGTCATAAAGATTTCCACCACCAATATGAAAAAAATATGTATTTTCTTTAAATTTAATTGAATACATTTAGATGCAAAAAGAACATAAAACTTACATAAAACAAATTTGGGAGAAGAACTGTTTTATGGGCAGAAGGTCAAAAAAAGGACAGTAAATGTAACTGATATACTGTTCGTATTTATTATGAGTTGAAATTGAAGCCTGTGGTCACTTATTTTGATGATATCTTAGTGTGAAATTTAGCCCTAAATATACATGACATTAGTTATGATTAGATCATAGAAGAAAGCATACCACATGAAGTAACTATGTATCTTAAGAGTATTAGTCTCTGTAAGTGCCTTAGCTATCTAAGAGTCCTGCAGTGGGCAACTTAAATAACTGTCTGTGCCTTGTTTCTGTAACTATTTCTTTGCAGATGATTTTAATTTCAGACAAAGGTTTGTTTCCATGCAATATTAACTGTGTTGGTTTATTGCTAGTGTTTTAATAAGGTACATCATAAAACCAAAATCAGAAAAGGTCTTTCTTGTTTTAAAAGGAGTCACCTATACTTAACTGCTTGCGCAGCACAAAAGCTTGATGATATAAGCCAAACTTGTCTCATATGAAGCTGCAAAGATATTTTAAAATTTGATCATTATCTGTTGAGATATTAACATACTTTAAAAATACTGTAGCAGATAACAATCCTGTTTCAGGATACTCTTACAGTGATGCAGAAATCTTACTAGAGATGCAGTGACCTGGTAAGATAGTGGCACATTCAATAACACTTCTAGAGATATCAATTTGTATTTCATGGGCCAAATTTCAAAAACTCATAGCATAAACTTTGTGTTATTTAAGTGTCATATTAGCTGTATAGCTTCATGGTTTATGTAGCAATCATTAACTTTACAGAATACGGTATATGGGATAGTAGTAACACAGAGGTAAATTCACTGGGAGAAGGGATAACTAAAGCTCTAATAACATTGCCAGATGTAGTGCACACTTTCACAGTTACATGACTGGGAGCTCTGCCATGCTGCTGCATGCTGTTTCTCCACTCTCATTCCCAATGGCAGCTGTGTCTGCCACAGATTTTTTTCAGACTAGTCTACACTTGTGCATGTCTTGTGTTGTTCATTAGAAGCATCTCAAAAATAGAATGTAAGTGGTGATAGAATAATTTAGAACAGTTTGGGGGGAGGGAGGAAATAGCAGAATGGATTCATCCCTAGGAGAGATGAGGAAAGTTCACAGAAAGATTTGGAATAGATTCCAGCGATGCTCCAAACTCTAAATCATACCCTTATGGAAAATCATTATGGTGGTGTTTTCTTATAAATAGAAAAAAAATCTGTTAATCAGCATGGTGTGTTTATCATCAGAGTAAATCATCTCTTTCTTCCACTTTCCCTTACCTCTCCTGCTGCTGGGGTGTGGAAGGGATGCTTGAGTGTCTGTATCTGTGTCTTTGCGGGAGATCTAACTTTGCCGTAACCTCTTTCACCTGATGGCAGCAAGAGCAACTTGTCCTAGATCTTCAGTCAGTCTTAGGGACAACCTACCTCTCTCCTTGTCTCTCCAGGACTTTGTCCTTCTTGGAATGAATGACTTATCTCTTTCCCCTCCATATTTGAGGGAAACAGTCTGAGAGGAACAAGACAGAAGGAACAAGGAGAGAGAACAAAGTGTAACTGCTAAGCAGGAGAGCAAAGGCATCTTTGAAGACTTCTCTCATCACCCCCCAAAATCCTCACTAGACCTCACAGTTCCTGTGTTCCCACAGACTCTATTTCTTCTCCATTGGTTTCACCACCCTGGAGTAACTCATATATCCTCTTTTCTCTGATAACAACTGCATTTCAAAGCCATGAAACTGATACTGCTTTAGTCCTTACTATATTTTCTAACAGTAATTATTATTGAGGTTTATTATAAGTATTTTAAAGGTTATTGAAATGTTAAAATAATTCTTCCTATTACGTTTGATGCCACAGAAGTTTATTATAATGGAACAGTCTTTTCCCCTGTTTTCAGAGCAATAAGTTCATTATTTTCTGACTTTAAAGAAACATACCTCATATTTGGTAACGTGTACAAAGCCACCAAGACCACAAATATCTATAAGTATTTGGACCTTGAAAAGAGAAGTGACCATAGTCTTTGTCAGTGAGTTGTGGAAAATAACACTGACTGTTTTAATCATGACCAAAATAAATAAATAAATAATATGCCATGCTAGTGAGATTGAAACTTAATTGTACCAAAAAGTAAAAATGATAGACTGTGATCTGAGAATGCTAAGTATATTATAATCAATTATATCAGTAAAATTCTAGTATGTCTCTTCCTTTTCCAGCTAGAATTGGAAAAGGAAGTAGCATTTCCAGCTAGTATTGTTAAAAGAAAAAAACGTGAGTCTGTAAAGGTATATTAAAAGAAAAAAAAAAATTGAACGCTAGAAATGAATGATATTTCCAGGCTCGATTGTTCCTTATTGTTATAGAAATATAAAAAAGCCATCCTGTCCCTTCTTTATCTTGGCAAATGCTACACTGGCACACAATTCTAGTGCAAATGCTAGGTGGAAAAAAAAAAAAAAAAGACACTTGCAGACTGTCTGGAAGTATCAAATCCTGCCCTAATAAGAAGCTTTTCTCTTCCTTAGGTTTCTCTGTTGCTAATTCCAACAGTGAAACTCATTAGTTTAAACTGCAGTGCTATTTTAATGCCAAGTCAATCGTGCAGTTAGTCCTAGTCACCCTGACCAGAAGACAGAAAGCGTGATCCACCACTAGAAACCAACATTTAATCTATCTATTATAGAAGTTTTATGATAGTTGCTCAGATGACATCAGTACAAGCAGGTTAAATGGGAATTGCAGGGTTATAAACCAGTAGTTTAGCTGTAGTAGTGTAGGTTATTGTCATCCAGATTACCAGTCAAAGAACTGAGTAGAGATTGTGCAATAAGTCCATGAGCAATAAGAAAATGTTCATATTGTTAAAGTTGCTTTAGCATTAAACAGATGGCCCAGGTTTTTATCAGCTCTGCAGCTTTGATCATTAGTTTAACTGCAGTAATACCATGCTGTCTTTGCAATGTCAGTGCAATTCACCTCATTACTCCTGGGTAAGCCACTCTTGTTAAAATCATGAAAAAACTAATGTTTGTATGTGTTTTTTTATATGGCAGACTATATTTGTGGCTAATGCAATTACCACATCAAGCACCTGAGAGAAATATTAAAAACAAATTGCAGGAAAAGGTCTGGTTTGGATTTTAGGCAGAACAGAAGCACCTTTTGCTCAGACCAGAGGAGAAGAAATGAACAGAAAAAATACTCAGTCTTGAATGAATGACCCTAATTTAATATTTTTTTTTTGCCACCAAACAAATGTTGAATACAGTAAACAATTTGCAGCATCCCCCTACAGAGATTCATGTGGCTACTAAAGGATCATAAAAGATAAGGCAAAGTATTTGGTACCTGTATAATATTAGTCATTGAACTGAACAAATCCAGCAAGATAACAGCACATACAAGTTATGACACAAACTAGGTTCTGTGGTGTTTTATAGAAATGAATGGAAGCAATATAAATATTTCAGTCTCTATGTGTACTTGCACTGCACTAAAGATTGATGTAGGAGGAATGTTTGCTATATCATTACAAAAGAAATATATCTTAAATTAGATAGTTTTAGATATTAAAGACATGCAAATGTATCAATTAGAAATTCTCTTTAAATGCTGACTATTCAGTATTCTTAAGGCAGAATATACATTGTAGTGTTGCTTTAAGCAGAAATTTTCTATAATATTTCAAGGCAACACTGGTGTTATTTGACTGGTTGAAAATTTCTAAATGAGACCTTCTTAGAATTTTAATTTTCTCTATCATCTAGATGTCATAAAAATTTTTTATGTGTGTGTGAAAAATGTTTTTGAAGAAACGCATGAATTCTGACAATTTCATCATGTTAAGGGTTGAATTTCTAAATTCTAAATTTCCAAACTAGATGGAATCAAATGGTCCTAAGTGCCCATTAGAGCAGCTACCAGAAAACTCGCCTGGGATGGGCTAGACAATAATTCTAATGCTTTCTTATGTAGGATGCGGGGCATAGATCTATGTGGCCCATCACTAGCCTTGGTACCATGGTATACAGCTAAAGAGCAGTGTGCAGAAATTCCTAATTATGTTGGTGGCATACAGATGGTGCAGCTCAATAGTTTTTACTGAATGCCTGGAAAAACTATGTATGTTTGACCTATATTTCACCTGAGTCTGTAACAAATTTGGTTGTTGCTTGTGAATCACTATTTTCAATGTTGAATAAAAAAGGTTTCTAAAAGTTAGGTTTCCATTTAGGCTGATTCACAACACCTGTAGATCGTTCAATTTTATTCTCATATAGAAAGTTTACACAACCTGTTTTCTGGTAGTTTATTACATACTGAGCTGGAAACAAAATTAATTTGGTGGAAGTCTTTCATATTTGGTCATTTTAATATTGTGAATTGGAAATGTGCTGAATGCTGGAATTATTTATGACTAGTATTATATTTCTCATCAAAACTGATGCCATAGAACCATATAAATCCTAGGAATAAAGATATATTTAACCTAGTCTATAAATTGCAAGGATAAGATTACACTGGAAGAATTAATACAAAATTGTTCTTTCATTTGTCATTAACATTTTCTTTACACTCTACAGTCAAATTTGGTATTCTAAATAAGTGAATAAAAATCTTACCTTATTAAGTCTTGGCTATTATCTTTGAAGGGGACATACTTTCAAGGTAACTTGAAATTATTTCAGGTAATGTCTGGGGAGGGGAAGGTAATAGAAAAAAACCCTCAAAGACAGTTTTCTACACCTATAACTAGATCCTCAGTTTAGCAGATTTCATTGCTTGGATTTTTTTTTCCTTTTTTTTTTTTTTTTTTTCATTTCTGGCACTAATCATTACACAGTATAACTGACTGATTTTAATTATGTTTAGTTGCTTTCCTTTTATGTAGTTGTTGAGGAATTTGGAAGCTTACTGGACTTAGTATTTTAAATTAATTTTTGAATTCCTGATGTTTGCAGTGACATTATTAAAATAGACGAACACAAGAAAAAAAGGAAAAATATGGCCAATTCCTTTCAAATAATTTTGTATGACCTGTACATTTCTGAGACTTCCACTTCCTTTTATGGGAGTTCCCTCACTGCAGGAAAAATTCCTTTGCTTTGAACTTCATTGTGTGAGAGAGAGAAGATCTATTAAGAGTTTATGAAATGTGATACAGGATGGAGTTCCAACCTCCAGCTCAGGTTGCACAGAGCTACCACTGGCAGGGCAATTGCATTTTCATACTTTAGAGTTTCCTTTGGCTGTCAGATTATGTTTTACTCTGTTGTTAAATCCCAACAGTAAAACAATGCTGAACCAATGAAAAATGTGGATCTTGAATTATATTCCTGAAAAAGATACAGGTAAGAGATTAGTAACAAAATAAACAGTGGGCAAAATAAAATCGGCTAGCATATTTATAAATATTATTTTCCTAGATGTCTCAAAGATATCATTGTCAACTATAACACAGCAGAACTCTAGATCTGACTGATCAATCGTTTCATCTCCGAGTGTAGTAGAGAAGGAAAAAGGAGACTGATAATCTGTCTCCCTAGAGACTCTATCTTCATATGATAGGTAGAAATATCCATTAATCATGACAAAAGGAAGGACTGACTGAAAGAGCTAAGGTTGGGTTTTTTGTTGGTTTCAAATGCAAAGGCATCACACTTTAATTAAGTGCAAAGAAGTTTTCAAAGCTGCAATTTTTCTTCCATTTCCAAAAATTGCTTGAATTTTCAAAAAATTGAATTTTTGAAACAAAGTCAGAATATTTCAGAGGGGAAATGTAAAGTTCATTTCTACTGACCTTGATGATACTTCTGTTTTCTGTTTCTGTAAAATATCACAGTAGTATTAGCTGGGAGAAGAATTTGGGGTATGACAAAATTTGAGGGACGTTAAGCAGAGATTTCATGACTCGTTTTAAGTTTACAACATGAAGGAATTGTGTTTTCTCAGATTTTGCATGTATGTCTTAGACTAGAAAGAAAAATTGCTGCTCATAATTAATGGAATCATGCAAAAGATTGCTGAGCAAATAACCAAGTTTAGAGATAGATTTGTTGTGTTCAGTTTAGAATCTAAAACATGTTTATTCCTGAACAATGCCTTACATGGAGCATGGAAACCAAAATCCTGTAGTCATGCTTCAGTCGGTTACATTCAGATCATCTTATTTCAAACAGTTCAATCTTACCTTGCTTTTCTTCCTTATATGGAAATGAAGACCAAGAAAGCCAGCTCTGACAGTGCTAAAAGAATACACCACTATCTCCTCAAATCAGACACTACAGAGCAAGAAAATACGAAGTATGACTCGGTAACCCATAGGTGGGATTTGAATCCCAAATGAGTTTAAACTCAGTGCTGCTCTCCATGTTGTTTCCTGCCACACCGCTGTCATCCAAGCATGGAGAGCACTCAGCACAGGTTAGATAAACATTTCTTCTGTGAAATCCTCCCTTGTATTTCTTAGATCATCTCCCTATTCATTTTGGTATTATCTATGGGCTAAGTATTTTCCAGAATATTTTTCAAGGAATGTGTGTGTCATGAGATTACTTTAGGATTAATTTTCCTGATGTTGATAGTACTAACACATATCAACATGAATTCATTTGATATTCCTCTGATTAACACTGTTTTCAAAGGGGTGGCACTTTAATTCAGCAGCAGGAAGTAGATGTTACACATTAGTATGTTTTCTGATATATGGTACCTTTACAGTTCCTTCCTGATTCTTAATCATTGTGAAGAACTTTGAAATTCCATGGGTTTACAGAAGAATTAGATGTATTCAGACATGTAACTAAAGCAAGTATGTTTATTTATAACTATCTTATTTGTTTTGCTTTTGCTTTAATTAATCCTTTGTTGTTGTTTTCGCAATTTCTCATTTCTTTTTCTCCAGCCCCTGATATTGAATGGTTAGAAACTGTGTGTTCTGTTACTTTTAAAAATATAGATAACTTAAGGTATACACGTGTGAGTGTTTTCTGTACTTGCTGTGATTATGGAAATTGTTTGCATATGTATATGTTGAACTTAGAATTAAAAATTATATGAATATAGAAGGGTAGGAAAGAAAGATGAGTATAATTTTAAAATAGTTTGGTTTTTCAAAAAGCAAAAGTATTGGCATTTACTCCAGTAAAGGATATAATAAATTATAAGTTAATATAATATTATTTCATGAATACTTTTCCTGGCTCATATTAACATATATTTGAAAAAATAAAAAATTCACATATTGCACAGTGATTATTGAAGAAAACTAAAGAAAGCATGCAGTGTATGAGGGATTTTCATTAACATTCCTAGTTCATTCTGTTCTATTTAACTCTAACTAGGTTCTTGATCCTGCTGATCAGCATTGAAGATGTACAGTGTAAAACTGCTATGATAATGCACTTGTTAATGTCAGTATTTCTGCCTCATATTTCTCAGTTTGGTCACCTAGGATCTTTGCATGCCATGGTGTACTGTGTCCATGGGAATAGGAAGAGTATGACTAAAAGAAATATAATCAAATCTTCCAAGGTTATTTAAGTAACAGTGTTCTTGTTCACTTCCCAATTGGACCTTAATTTAACTTCTTTTCAGCCTTCCATTTTGTAGAAGAAAATGAAATCTAAGAAATTTAGTCACATGGAACTAATTTATATTTGTGCCTGAGGTATTCATGAAGGAATTAAGCGTAGGTTTAAGAAAATAATCTGTTTCCATACATGGATTGCTGATATTAGAGAAAAGTTCTGTAACTTAAAGTCTCAATAACCATCAACAAATTTATCTGAGTCAGGAAGTCCCAATCTGGGAAGTTCAGTAATCACCTCTCAACAAGGGAATGATTAAGTTGCGACATAGTATTTTGAAAATGTGATAAAACCTATTAGTGCCATGCCTTCTGTGACATAGCAAGGACTTCATGAATAGTTGCACAGTATCTTAATACAAATGATTGCAGAAGTCTATCATAAAAGCCATCTCTGAAACATTTCAGTATCAAAGGCAACAAATACCTTTATGTATCTCAAAATAACTTCAATCAGGATTTGCTGCCACACAGTTCCTTGCTGAAACAAAATCTCAAACATAATGTATTGCCGAATGACGCAGTCTGCATATGGAAGTGAAGGTGCCTCATATACTCTTGGTCCCACAGCTGCTTGGTCATGGCTCTGTTCTTACACTTCCTGGTATGAAAGCTCCTGAAACATCTGGATTTACTAATATTCCCCTAAGAGAAGTCTGAACACCATACTTCCAAGCTGTTGTCTTGAGCCATTATCTGTCCATTGTGGTTTTTTGTCTCCAAGATGTTTTTTTTATTTTTTCTTTATTTATCCTGAATGGTCTGGCAGTGTCTTGGTGAATTTATAGCTTATGATATACACATCAAGCTGTTTCACAGGGACAGAATTATGCTGTGTTCTATCTCACTTTCCTCCATAAGAGAATCCCAGAAGTCCACCTGAATCAGTCAATGCATCTACTGTCTTTCAAATTATACATGACAGGATACATATGAAGAATGGATACAATCAGTCCTATTCTGTTACTATAATGAAATGGAAGTTGATCAGGTTCTATGGCTGGGCTTAATATGATCTCAGAGGTCCCAAAATACTTATATTAGCTGAATGTGAATCTTTAATGTGAACTCACCTCAATACACTATGGCATAGATCCTGCTCCCTACTCCTACCAGGCCATACCTTAATTTTATCAAAAGAAGAAAGCCAAATCTAGTGTGTGTGCCTGCCTATGGCCATATGTGGCCCTTCAGAAAGGGGCCTATTTAATAACAAAGAATCTATAATTAACTGAGCAGTCTATTTGTTTTAAATGTCTATTACTTGCCCCCAAATTTCTAAGATTATTGCAACAGAATGCAGGCAACATCTTCTGCCCCTTTTAATAACAGGCTGATAACTCAGTCTGCAAGGCAGCAGTATGTCCAATAATATGTCTTGGCTCTGTGGTTAAATCAGATCTTTCCATCTGACTACTGATCTGAAACCTGCCTCCCACCAAGAATATTTCTCAGCTGTCACCTAAATGGGAATTAACAATGACATATCAGGAAAAAAAGTAGATATCCTGCAAGACATAATTTCTGAGTATCTTAAAGCCTATGACTCATTTTCTGAATTATTCCTCTTCCAAATCCTCACCATCTATGTGCTTATAACTGTGAAGCCATGAAGGCTAAAAAACTTTTTATGCCTTCTTGTAGGGTGCTCACACAACCCCAGCAAATTCTGGTATTCAGTGAATTCACCATGGATTCACAAATACAGCTAGGCTTTCCTATATTTTCTTTCTAAAATTCACATCAGTAGAAAACAGCCTAAACAATGACCTATCAAAAAATCAATTTTTTCCCCAACTTGCAGCATACAGATGTGTTGTGATGAGCTCTGTAGCGTTCATTAGAAGATCTTTTCATGAAGGGATACAATGAAGTTTCCTACAGCTAGGTAGAAATCTGGATGAAGTAAAGCTCTCATTTTTACATTCTTTGAAATGAATAATGATGCTTATTTTAAGAGGTCTGGAAAGTGGCAGAAAACTTTCTCAGGTTCTAGTCTAATAACCTTAGTACAATGCTGTGTTCTTTCTTTCCTGAATGACACTGGTGATTGACACAATCATACAAGAAAGAAAACTACGCTCCATCCTTCCTAGCACAGACAAACTGTATCAAGGAGCTTAATGAGCTTTAACTTCATAGCTTTATTTGCAACAAAGCAATGACAACCCCCAGCTCTATTGTTATTGAGATAAAGCAGCATGTTCAAATCATTGCAGGTTAATCTAGTGTAAAGCTATCTTAGACAAAAAGGTAGTGCATGTGAATATCCTAAGTCTATTTTGAAAATGATGTTATGATAGTAGAGTATGAAATACACATTTTCATTTAATGTGGGAGTACAGAAAGCCTTAGAAAATGTTGATTATGTTTTCTAAATTCACTATGGCAAGTTTTGCGTAATATATTAATCCTCTAGTCGGTTACTCCAGTAACTGTATCTTACCAAGTTTTTCTCACTTGAAGCATGCTCTAGGGTCACTGCTGATGGTGCTGACCTATTCTCCTCTGATGATACATCAAAGCATAAATAACATTCTGAATTATGTGTAGAGTGATGATAAATATCCACACTGAATTCAGAAAAAAAAAATCTTAACCTGAAAAAAGCTTTGCTCAGATTCAAAATACAAGAAATAGAGGTTGATGTTATTTTTCATTAATGTATAGCTGATGAATTTCTTTGGACTTTAAGAATTTTTGGAAACTTTTCAAACCTATTCCCTGCCTTCCTCTCCTTCAAGCATTTAAAGTGAAAAAGACAGTTATTGTTTGTTTGGTTTTTTTTTAGACACAAGTTTCTTTCCATTTCTTTCTCTTTAAATTACAGAGATTTATATTTCTTTGCTGGATAAGATTAATACTGCTACAACTTAGAGGGAAAAAATTTCTTAAAAATATTCTACAACCTACTATGCTATACCACTAATGATTCACAGACAGAATATGCCGAGAAGGTTCAGTGAAGCGCTGTAACTGGGACCTACTTAAAGGATAAACCTCATCAGCTATTTTAGATCAGATATATAGATATAGACATATAGATATATATATATATATCAGAAAAGGAGAGAGGGAAAGTTGCAGAGCTTTAGCTTGAAGGATGATCTCAACCTTCAAGAAATGTTAGAAGCCACATTCAAATATCAGAATGAAGGAAATGTGATGAACTTCTTATCAATGAAAACCACCATTTTTTTTAGAATGGCAAAATAACATTGGTAGCCAGAACCATGGATTATCATTCTGGAAGTTATACTTCAGAAGTTATTCCAGTATTGCATAAAATAACACACAAAAAATATTTGAAGTGCCTTAGTAGTGGTAATACTAATATATTAAATTAAGATTTAAATACAGACTTTCCAGTGCCTTATATTCAGATCATTATTTTCATCAGTGAAATAAGTGGTTTTGAATTACTTGTGAAATGAATACAGCCCAGATTATATAGTCAAGTACTGTGGAACTCAAAATTATGTATGTAGAAATAAAAGACTACTGGCAGCATTGAAAGGAGAGGAAACTTGGAAACCTAGCAAGAAGTTGGCATACATAAGCTCCTTTTGCTGTGCTTTTGTAGATAAAGCCAGTACATTGTGACGTGCCATGTAAAAATAAAACTTATAGGTCTAGGCTGTGGTCTTTGCTATGCAAGCTGTCAGAACTAGATGTGATCATGTAAGTCTGATACAGGCTTAGGATATATAAAATGCAGGAAATGTGTTTTGACCCTATTAGTGGCACATTTCCCAACTACTACCACCATCACCTTAATTTTCAGAACTTGTACTGAAGAACGAATCATATCTGAAAATGAAAAGTTAAAGAGAACATTGCTATTTTGGGGGTAGTTGGTGTTGTGATGAATTAAAAGGTTCTATAGTCTAGCAAGTAAAAAGCAACTTGAAATCCAAATAACTTTTGGTGATAGAGATGTAGTTAATTTATATCACTCTTCCAGTGTGTATTCTGGACTGCTACCTTTTTTTGTGGACATATTTAACTGCATTCACACTTCGAAATCCACTACAGAAAAAAAACTATTTAAATGCATTAGCCATATCACACCAATGCACAGACCTGCACTGTTTGAAAGACTTTGATGTTTAGCTAGGGCTTAACTACAAATCATCTTACATGATGAGGTAATACAGGAATCTGAGGCTGGAGACTCATAAGATTATCTGTATCTGTTTCTTTCATGTGATCAGACAGGAATGGGGAAAGAAGGTGAGTGGAGTCTTGGAATTCACCCACTGATATTGTCAGACAAGGCATGGTGATGCAACCGGGAAGCGTCCAGGACCAGCAGAACCTGGACCAACTGCTGTGTGTGAATAGGTTGTGCCTGTTCCATCCCATAACCTGTTCATTGCAGTCTAAGATTACACTGGAGAAGTAATCTTGATTCTTAATAGAAACTAACAATCAATTAGTGTCTAAATCAAAGTCTGTCTGCCCTTGGAAGGAGTAAACACACACTGCCCCTTATGACATGGGTGTAGTCATTTACAATTTAGAAAAATAATAACTCTTTTCTGCTGCCAAGAACACTATTTATTTATTTACTTACTTGCTAACTGCACTCTAGTGTAGATATGATTTTCCATATTGCCTTTCCATCAATATACCCACAGCATGTGTGTGAATATTCATGATGCTACCACTTTTCTGGCTGTTCTCCGATAAACCAGTGTCTGGCATTGGAAGGACGATAAAATCAGAGACCTTATTGAGTGAATAATGATACTGCTCAGTGAAAGTCAAGGGATTGGACTTTATGAGTAGGGATATCTTTTCTAGTCATATAACCCTGTTTTAAGTCACAGCTTGTGTTCATGTCTCAGCAAGTTAAAAAGTATTCTGTTTAAGAAAAATAAAATAGGATTGAAACAGAATCCTACTGTTTGCACATGTCTCTCCTCAGATAATGTTTTAAGGGTTAAAAATCAGGCTTTTACAGTGCTGTCTGATTGTGGCATCTAATTTATTTTCATAATGATAATGTGTGAGAAATTTAAGATTTTTTTGAATATGATCTTTAGCTTAGTAGAATTACGACTAATGGAATAGTCTGATGATTGCATGAGTTATATTTTAGTTGCTTTTGATGATTGACTCAATTCATACAGATTAGTGCTCATGTAAACTAGAAATAGAGCAGCAAAAGAGAACAGAATATAGACACTGTGGTATAATTTGCCTCTGTTTTTTCTGTTTGCATCCCTTTATAGCCTAAAACATTAGCATCTGGTATGTGACCACATACCAAAGCTGTGAATTGATAATGTAAATAGGTCATACTTGAAAAGAAAACAAAAAATACAAAGCAACACCAATAAAAATATTCCATCATTCACCCAAGTATTATTGTTGCATTTTTTAAAAAACTTAGCCCAAACTTTAGAGCATAGGCTGCACTTTTGTATATGGAAAGCTCTTTTCTAACTGACTTCTCCAGATTGGATTGACACATGATAATTTCAGTTAGTCTTTCTTGCTGGTACTAGAGAAGTGGCTTTGTATAATCCTTTGCCATCTTAGGTAATGTGCCTCAGCGATGGATTCAGTACCATTGACTACTCGAGATGTGCTTGGCAGCAGTAGACTCCAGATGGTGAACTAAAAAAATCTGCTTTTCTGCAGCAGCAGTAGCATCTGGGTATGTGGCTGCCTTTCTTGTTGATTTCTGCTCAACCTACTGGGCTCATTTTCTTGTTTTATATCATCATACATATACTGCTCATGAGAAAGGTTCCTTCTAGAATGCATTTTCTTGTTAATGAAAAGTGATTAACTCTTTTGATCTGCTTCATAAAGTTAAAAGTTTTGGACTGGAAGTGGTAAAATATGAAGCATGTTTTTATTGCCATGAATTGGATTTCCCATGGACTGAATACCCATTAGTGGTTACAGCACATTAGTAGTTTCACTAGAAAAGACTCTAGTTTTCGTGTGCTTTGAGAATTAAGCAGCATAAATAGGAATGATCTGGAGATAATCTTCAGCAGATTCACACCTGAACTAAAACTATAAATTTGAATTCATCCCCAGAGTTATTCCCAAGGCTTATGCAGGCCTGCAAGAAGTTTAGAAAATTAGTATCAAGCTAGGTAAGGAATATAAAGCACAACTGTTTTGCAGTGAAATTTGAAGTGCAGGAATTTAAGATGAAGAACACTTACCAAATATGCCCTGCTGTATCAAGAGCTTGATCTAGATGAAAACAAATCATCTTTTTCTGTGATAATAAAATGAAGCTGTGCAACTAGTCATCTTTCCACATCAGAGTGAAAACTAGATCTGTCATTACTTTTTTTTTTGTAGGGAAAAAACACAGACTCTATTTGTTGGTGTTTGACAGTGTCAAAAATGATGGAAAACCAATATTGGTCAGTACTTGAACTTTGGTAAAGACACTTCAAAGATGCTAAGGGAATCTACACTAGCAATCCAAGCAGAGGCTGCCTACAGTTGTCTGTATGCACCACATCAGATCTCTTTGAAGATAAATCACGTAACTGATGCTGTTTAGATATAACCGTAGGTGAGAACAGGCAGGATAAAGCCTGACAGGTGGGTCATACAGCATGTAGATGTGTATACAAACCTGTGGAAAGAGGCAATGAAGATCTGTATCTTCCATTTCTGAACACTTTCATTGGTAGGTTGGATTTGTTCACACTTTAAGAAAACATTGTCACAGGCAAAAGAGATGATGCGCATTCAGGAAATCCAAACTTCTTTGTTTCTTTATTAAAGCCACCTTGATATCTTATTATCAAGTTAAGCAATAATCTGCTCTTGAGGTTTGGGGATGAAATTCTTAAATCATAGAATCATAGAATGAGATGAGAGTCTTGCTATTAGCCTTACTGGAACCATGGTTTTACTTATGATTTTTTCTGACTATTAAAAATCCCCAAAGGAACTTGACAAATCAAGGTACTCAGATCCCAATTTTAGAAATCCCAAGTTAAAGCCAAAATTCAATTTCAAAGTAGGATTTCTCATGTCTCCGTTTCACAGAAAGGACTCTTTCGTTGAAATAGGTAGTTGGGGTGCTATTCTATAATAACTCATGGAAAAAGACCAAGCATAAATGTCATTATTTGTAATACTTACAAAATGATAGCAACTTTTACAGATTCATTTTTCAGGTAAAATCTTATACTTCTTATGTGTATTTGGTTTGAAAATCCTGTCTTTGATAATAGCTCTCTGACAAACTGCAAACTTTTTCTATTAATAAACATGCTAGATCGCCTTGGTCTTATCCAAATGTTTGCTTATTCTAAGTTTATGTAATTGTACATCTCAGAAGCAATACAAAAATAATTCATGTAAGTATTTGACTTCACAGTACATTTCTCTGTCTCTCATTTACGCAGTGTGTGGCACTGGCTCAAATGTTTCTTTTTTCAAAAAAGTTTGGTTTTTTATTTTTCTGTGAGTTTATATGTTACACTCTAATGTAGAGGATCAGGAGTTTCCCAAATGTATTGAAAATTAATACATATAGCTTACATAAATTGATACTGAAATACTACTAAATGTTTCAAAGGCTCTGAAACCCAGAATATAATTAGTTATTTAAAACTAAACAAGATTGTGCTTTATGGCTACTAGTAATTTAAAATATTCACTTGCCTTAAAGAACTGTTTATATAGTAATAAATTCATGGTTTTGAATAATGAAGGCAAGATTATTTAAGATATTGTTCTCCTCCATGTGACCATGTTTATACTAACACATTCGCACCATGCAACATGGATGGCACTCTCTCTATGCTGTCTTTATGTTTTTCTTAATGTTTTTCAATTGTTTTCTTAAATTCTTCATTGTTTCATTAATTAATTGCTTCTTAATTTAATTCTTAAATTCTTAAATGTTTTCTTAATGTTTTTTCAATATTTAGTGGGGGCATATAAGAAAGCTGGCGAGAGGCTTTTTACCGGTGCCTGTAGTGATAGGACAAGGGGCAATGGTTTTAAAATAAAAGAGGGTAGATTTAGATTGGGTATGAGGAAGAAATTCTTTGCTATGAGGTTGGTGAGACAGTGGAAGAGGTAGCCCAGAGAAGTTGTGGATGCCCCATCATTGGAAGTGTTCAAAGTCAGGCTGGACGGGGCATTGAGCAATCTGATCTAGTGAAATATGTCCCTGCCCATGGCAGGAGGTTGGACTTAGATGATTTTTAAAGGTTCCTTCCAACCCAAACCATTCTATGTTTCTGTGATTATTCTTCAGCATTTCTTCAGTGTAAAAGGGAATAATGCACAATTTGCATACTTGTTCTATTGGATAATGATGCTAGAAACTACAAAAAAGGTAAAATAGAAAATGAATAGTGTTCCATTGTTCTGTTTGTACTGGGACATGACCTTCAAGAAATTTACGTATCTCCCATATGTACTGATATAAAGGGGATAAGTCCTGCTATTCTAATCATACAAAACAAATTGGCAACAATAAAATAGCCCAATTTAGGACTGGAAAATGGGAGTCTAATAAAGAAACAGAAGTGATGTGTATGCATTTCAAGCTTTTTTATGGATTTCCATACTAGGGCTGCAGAGAAGATAGGAAAGACTGGGGCACTAAGAGGAGAGTATGTGTCTGTATCTGTATGCCTTCATTTGTTTTGCCCTTACAGGATTTTTCAGTGTAACACAGATGAACATACTTATTGTAAATAAACATTAACATTTTTAGCACAAAAATACTGTGTAGAAATGCCTCACTTGTTATCCCTTCAACAGAAAAAAAAACAAAAAAACCTGGGGTGATTACAAACAAGGACAGGATGACTTTTGGTATACTATGTATAATGAAATACAAGCTCTGTGTTTTCAGTTGCTGTTACTGTTGTGTAGAGAAGGCCCCCGCTTCTCTCCGGAGAGCTAGACTTCTTTCTCAAAAAAACTATCTGGTTCCTAACAAAAAAAAAGATGATGGGGGAAATACAAAAAGATTATCCTCATTTTACATATGAAATGAGGCACAAGATCTTGATCTACTCAGTCTCACAGTGGCAGCCTGAGGCATAGCTGGGAAAAGCAGTTTGAGACTTTGTCCTATGTTATTAATTTGCCTCATCAGCTAAAACCTCAGGGTTCCCCAAAGGGAACCTGAAATTATCAGTAGCACCATGAAACCTCTATGAATAATTCTGAGATACATGCAAGCCAATTGGCAGTATTAACTCAGTTAAAGTGATTTTCTACTTGATAATTTTCCCCGATATAATATACAAGCTATCTGTGTGTACTTGATTGCACCAATTAATGCTAGTGCATACTTTTTTATTGCACGGCTGAAACCTATCAAACTATGTAATATGTACAGACCTCTTGAAACTCCTAGCTCAGTGGTCACACAGAAACAATGTTTTACCTTGAACCAGAATAGTTCTCAAGTCTAGCTAAAAGCAGCACAATCTGTGAAAGTGCTAATGTTGGCACAGCGAAGAGGCCAGATACACTTGGCCAACAGCAAGCGTGAACAGGTGCCCCAGAACTAGCATCGGCCTACACTTAAATTGGCTTCAGCTGGTTTTATTTCAACTCAATTTCACAAAAGGAGAAAGAAATAGCAACAGCAAGTAAAATATCAAGAATGGAAATAAAATGCTCATTTTAACCCTCCATCCAAAGGAAGCAGGGGCCTCTTGTATCACTTGTAAGAAAAAAGGAGATAGACTTCCATTTCAGCTCTGATACCATTCATATCCCATTCCTTTAATGCAGCAGGTACTTGTCATTGTTCTGGCCTTGAAGGAATTGGGGTTAAACTGAAGAGATCAGAACTGCACCCAAATATGCTCACTTACTCAGAGGATTTGACAAGCAATAAGGAGCAGACAAACTCTGTTGGCTGTAGAAGAATGCAAGAACTAGCAGCCTAAGACTCTGCACTCCTTGACCTTCTACCCCTACTTTAGGAAGGCTCTTCTTCACAAATAAAGTTGTTTTCTCTCATTTCATCCCTATTGATTTGCTTTGCTTAATGCTTCCTTGTACAGCTTTTGTAAACTGATCATTCAATTTGCATTCCAATTGTCCAGTTTAACTGTGGTAAGGGGAGATTTGGCAAAAAGCACTGAGCAGTGCAACAACTCAATTAGTCATGAGGTTGGTCTTAGTGCTTCATTTTTCTGGATAATGAGTAGATTATCATAAGTACCATGTTACTATTGATTTTGTTTTTCAATTGATGTGTGTAGGTTTTTTTTTTAATTAATTTTTTTTGGATAGTTGAATAGTGCATATCTAAACAGAGATCCACTGTTTAAAATTCTTGGATGTTCACTGAATCAATTTAAAAGGAGTAGCCACATCCACTGGTACTTAAAAATCCCTTCCAATGGACTTGTCTTTGTTAACTATAATAGGATTCATCTAGTACTGCTTAAATTAAATTCAAGTACAATAAGCTGTCATACTCGTTTCTGAAAACATAGACTTTTCTCTTAGGAACATCAGCTGCCTTTTTTTGGGGGGGATACTGTATTTGCAATTATAGGTTCAGAGTATCTCATGTTTTATACAATATCAGTGATTTGCCAAAGTGTCACATGTAAAATAACAAAAACATATTAGCATATGTATATTGGATAGATATTTTGAACTTGTATTTTATGAGTTTAGGTGCTGCTTGTTAAAGAGGCCCTGAACGTAGGGGAAAGTAAATCTACCTATTTCCTAAAGCTACACTGAAGCTTTCATTCTGAGATACTGTTTGCATCTCTAATACATGTTGTCAGAGAACATTTTTTTTTTGTCTGGGGAAAATAAAGGGAAAAGAACTGCTGTCATAACTTCATATTGTCCATGATTGTTCATGGTTGGGGTTTGGTTTTGGGGGTTTTGTTTGTTTGTTTGTTTGGTGGTTTGGGTTTTTTTGAGGGGTGGTGGTTTTTTTTTTTAATGACAGAGACCACCAGAAAACTATGCTAATTGAACCTGATTTTGTGTATTGAGAGGGAGTCAAACTCCCGTGACTATGCCTTGGCAGAAATAATCATAAAATAAGGTGATGGTTGCTTTGAGACACTTTTCCCAGAGCATCATTACTAAAGAAATGATGTTCATTGAATAAATGTGCAGATCAAGGAGGTTCAGCTTAAGCTGTAAGTGTAGGGAAGGAGTTACATGTATTCTTTATAAGTGACAGAATGAAGTTATATTTTGCCATTGTTTCAAGGCATTAGTGATGGATTGGTGTCTTAAAATTATACAAATAATAAAACATTATTTTTTTGCCTGAACATCTTACTATTACAACTTATAGTAATAAGTGTTACTACTATTCTGTCATTGTTGGCTATGTGTTTATTGCTAAATTAAAGAGGATTGAAGAATGACCACTGCCCTAGAGGCCAAGTAGCATAGATTAGTATACTACCTAGCATTTGGCTTGTCTCCCCATGTGGTGCTTTCTTGTTCAAAAAGGCAATTCCTATTTTTAGGTTTCAGTTTATGTTGTCTAAAATATTGTATGCACTTTTTGTGTAGTATGAAAGTGAGGCAGTTGCATACACTAAAACACAATGCAGTCATTTTGAGTTTGAGGGTGCAGAGTTTCCTTGACTGCTGAAGCTCAGTGCATAACAGGAGGATGCAAATCTGATTCAGGCTTGTACATGCTACCTGCAGCAGTGGTCCACGGGTTGGATGTGTGCTCTCCCGTCACCCTGCTTGTGTGCTTAAGTGGAAAATTTGGGCAAAAACTGTGCCAGGAGGTGTGCTAACAGTCACTCAATGTGGAGAATTGGTGGTCCAGCTCTTGAGCTAACTCCCTAGCCCTATTTAGCACTACAGATGTAGACATTTCCCCATTTTTTTTCTTTAATAGTGTATCTGTCTTTACATTTCACAGTTTTACTGCAACTACCAGGTGCACCTGAGACACTCATTAAAGACCTTTTGGTTCAA
The DNA here is from genome assembly GCF_964188355.1 of Buteo buteo. Taxonomy (NCBI): domain Eukaryota; kingdom Metazoa; phylum Chordata; class Aves; order Accipitriformes; family Accipitridae; genus Buteo; species Buteo buteo. The sequence goes on along the minus strand of NC_134171.1, from coordinate 32,386,851 downwards.
GGTTTTAGTTCAAGATACAGTTAAAAGTTTATAAATGTTACTTTTTCATATATAAAATATCTATATAGATGGGGTCCATTTAATCTGGAATCTAAGCTTTGCTTGTGAGTTACATAGATTTGTTGGTTTCAATTAGAAATCTGTATTTTATAGTACAAACATCTTATTTTCCTCCTATTTCTTCCTTTATGTATTGTGATCAATCTCTAAACCCAACAAGTGATTAAAGAATTACTCAGTAATTCTTTAAGGTAAGGTAGGCAGTGAGCATTCTGGATTGATTTTAGTTAAGCAGTTTGTAGGTTATTCATTGGTTTAGCATCATATAGATCAGAAAGTAGTGTCAAACAATGTATTTAATAGGCATGTATTTTTTATGTACAGAGCAGATGTAGGTCCTGTTTGTCAAATTGCACCTAGTCAATAATATTCTTCGCAATTCGTTGCCAGGAAACCACACTTTTGTTCTCACTGTATTTCTTTTACAATGTCTTATCTGTGTTCTGCGTGCTAAATTCTGACCACATAAAGCTTCCATTTTGGTCAGCAAGATCCAATCAACAGTACCTCTTTTGTTGACCTACTCTTCAACATATCCTTCAGAGAGGTTTAATTATACACAATATTCTGTGAATTTGGCTATTTTATAGCAGTCTCTCCATAAAAGAACCTACACAAAAATGGGGTTATTGCCTAGAAAGGTATGCTTGTTCTCAGCTCCCTGAAGTGGCCATCAGCCAAGATATCTCTGTCTGACTGGTCAGTAAAGAGGTATTTCACTGCTACCTCTTTGTAATCTTTTTTTCCTGTTGCGTTAATTTGCAAGCATAAAAAATAGTGTTGTTTTGTATGTATGTGTAGCAGCTATCATAATCACTGTAACGTGATTAGCTTCTCTAAGTAGTGTAATTTAAAAAAAAAAAAAAAGAAGAAAGGAGGAAGGGGAATTAATTCATCACACAGCTGGTAAAAGATCTACTGTGGTCATTTAGTCTAACTTCCTAAGTAATACATAGCAAGAAAGTACATCCATTTTATCTGTATTGTACCTTGCTTTTATATTTACTTCCTAGGTACTGGAACAACATCATTATAGAATTTTTCTTCCACATAATAAGTGTTTTCTTTCAGATTGTACCCCCTTAACTTTGACTCCTATCTGTAACTTTAAAGATGGAGCTCCTTGAATCTTTCAAAATAAAGTATAAGGTTTTGCAGTATTTTTCCTACTCCTTTAATAGTTTGTCACTTCTCTAAACTTTCTCTTCAATTTATCAATGTCTTTCTTCTTGAGTTTCTGTTGACCTTTACACCTGAATTTCATATAAAGAGTGAGCCAATATTTTAGCTCCCAAAACTGGGCAGGTGCCTAGCTCTCTGCTCCACCATGAAGATTCAGAAGAAAGTTTTCACTTTTGACATGAATATTTTGCAGAAACTAGTTTGCCATCTTAAAGTATTTTTACTTCTGTATTGCTTTTGTGTGGCAAGGTTTTGGTAGCGGGGGAGTTACAGGGGTGACTTCTGTAGGAAGCTGCTAGAAACTTCCCCTATGTCCAACAGAGCCAATATCAGCCAGCTCTAAGATGGACCTGTGGCTAGCCAAGGAAGAGCCAATTAGCAACAGTGGTAGTGCCCTTGGGATAACAGATTTAAGAAGGGAAAAACGTTGCAGTTGGCACAGAAACTGCAGCTGCAGAGAAGAGTGAGAACCTGTGAGAGAAACAACCTTGCAGACCCCCAGGTCAGTGAAGAAGGAGGGGGAGGAGGTGCTCCAGGCACCAGAGCAGAGATTCCCCTGCAGCCCGTGGTGAAGACCATGGTGAGGCAGGCTGTCCCTCTGCAGCCCATGGAGGTCCATGGTGGAGCAGATCTCCACCTGCAGCCCATGGTGGAGCCCACACCAGAGCAGGTGGGTGCCCGAAGGAGGCTGTGACCCCATGAGAAGCCAGCGCTGGAGCAGGCTCCTGGCAGGACCTGTGGCCCCATGGAGAGAGAAGCCCACATTGGAGCAGGTTTTCTGGCAGGACTTGTGACCCCGTGGGGGACACACGCTGGAGCAGTGTGCTCCTGAAGGACTGTACCTTGTGGAAGGGACCCATGCTGGAGCAGTTCATGACGAACTGCAGTTCACAGGAAGGACTCATGTTAGAGAAGATCATGGAGGACTGTTTCCCTTGGGAGGGACCCCATGCTGGAGCAGGGGAAGAGTGTGAGGAGTTGTCCCCCTGAGGAAGATGGAGCGGCAGAGACAACATGTGATGAAATGACTGTAATCCCCATTCTCCATTCCCCTGTGCCACCAGGTGGAGAGGAGGTAGAGAAAAATCAGGAGTGAAGTTAAGCCTGGGAAGAAGAGAGGGGTAGGGGGGCAAGTTTTTTAAGATTTGGTTTTATTTCTCATTACCCTACTCCGGTTGATTTGTAATAAATTAAGTTAATTTTTCCAAAGTCGAGTCTGTTTTGCCTGTGATAGTAATTGTTGAGCGATCTCCCTGTCCTTATCTTGACCCATGAGCCTTTTGTTATATTTTCTCTCCCCTTTCCAATTAGGAGGGGAGTGATAGAGTGGTTCTGCTGGGCACCTGGCATCCAGGGTCAACCCACCACAGCTTCACTATAAAGACATATTTTGTTAGTAGCAATACCAATTATGAATAATTCTCTAATTTAATTTCTTTCCCTAACAATGCCTCAATAGTGAAATATTATCAATTTGAAACCTGTGGTCAAATATTTGAGTCTAAAAAGTGCTTTGTGTAATCAAAATAGTGAAAGCCTAACATGCAGTAACTTATTTTGAGAAATTAATTTTTTCACTTCTAATGAAACAAGAAATGGTAGATTTGTTATCAGCTGTGTTACCAAACTTTACAAAAGTCACAAACTAAATGGTCTAAGATCATACCTACTCTTCTTGTGGTTGCATTTGGTGTCACAGAAAAATAAAAACTTAAAAATAAAGTAGGTTAGGTTATTTGTTCACCTGCTGCTGTAGGGAAATAATGTTGTCAAACAGCTTCTGGGTAAGGGCTTACAAAAATTATGTCTGTCATTGATTGATTTATTTACTTCTTGGCCTCTTATTTCATGCAGGAGAATAATGTGCCTACTTCACCTGAGCATTTTAAAGGATAATGGTTGTAATTAAAGGTGGATACAGAGCATAGGTGGCCATCTGATAGTGTACATATTTTGTGTAAAGTATATATATTTTTACAAAGTGAATCTTAGCACTATTTATGAATGGATAAATTCTCAGAAGTATTTTAATTCTGTATCATTCATCTTGTATTATGCTTATTTAATGTTCAAGGTGTTGTAATGACTGTAGAAATGTATACCTAGTATACAGATGTAGCTGTTCAAAATAATGCGTTCTGTGCTTAAGGATGTGAACAAAAAAGATTCCTTATATATTTCCTGTGTTTATAAGCTACTAATTGAAATATTTACATTTTACATTAAAACTTAATTTATTAGTACTGACCAACCAGAAAGGCCACGTAAGACATTTCTGCTCACTGAGTGAATGGTTCCTTCAGTTAATGTAGGTAGAGCTTGGAGGAGTACAATAGAGTATGATTCATAACAACAAAAATGGGAAGGAAGAGTACTATACAGCAATGTTCATATATGACCTGTAGAAGTATACAAGAACTTCTATACAAAAGACTTCAATAAATACCTTTTGATGATTTTAATCCTTTTTTGTAACAACAAAGTGTAATATTCCACAGTTTTATGGGTTTTTTTAAGAGTTATATAGAAGGAAAAAGAACTTTGTTAATTTTTCAGCTCCTCAGTAGGAGGCTTAGAAGTCTAATGTTGTTTCATCATAGCTGAATTCAACATGATTAAACTTTTCATTGAGTAATTTATTCATGGGGTAGCTACTGTAAGAGAACACATGAAAGACATTAATTTGAAATAATTAGTGTTCTAGGTGAGTATGTACACATTAAGGCACACACGTATATATCCACATACAAATTATAGACACAGAATTTCAGAACTTGTCCAGCTTTAAGACCGGATCAGATTAATTTTATCTCAGTAAAATGTCTTGAAAGCCCATCTTTATTGCCTCTTCCAAGTCATTGATAAAGATACTAAACACAAGAGGCCCCTGTGGTATTCGACTTGTCACCAGTCTCCAGAGAGGGGATGACAATTAACCACTACCCTGTGAGTCTAATTATCCAGCCCACTTTTACTCATGTAGTTATCCACCCATCCACATCCTTGGATTGTCCTTTTGGCCTCTTTTGAAGATGGGTGCAACATTTGTCTTTCTCCAGTTGTTGGGGACCTTCCCCGATCTACATGACTTTTCAAAGATGATGGATAGCGGCCTTGCAGGTACATCAGCCAGTTTTCTCAGCACCCTCAGATTCAGCCCATGGGGTCCCATTGACTTGTAGGAGTTGAGTTCTCTCAATTAGTCCTTGATCAGTCCTCATTCACTGCTGGTAGCTCTCCTTTTTGAACTGTTTCTCTAAGCAGAGAAGCCTGGGAGACCTAGCTGGTGAGGATCAGGTCCCCACTTTGTATAACAGTTACTTGATGTTTACAAGGACTATGCAACATCACATTATATGTAGCAATTATTATCTCATATGTAACATTTAATATATCTTTGGTTTTAGGTAAAATGAATTGTCTCCTGTGATTTTTTTTTCCCCTGCTTTTTTTTTCCCTCTATCTCTGTATTATCAGTATTTGTAAAACAACATAAATCTGTTGCTTAAAATTTAACATTTACTGTTAAAAGTCAGCATTTTTCAGCTATGAGAAATCTGTTTTGATGGCTGGGTTCTTTGAATTTTTCATGTAACTGACTGATAGAATAACTTGCCTAGTAGTACCTAAGCTAAATTGGAATTCATTACCATTGTTTGTAGGATTAGGCTTAGAGAAATAAAAGAAGAAAACAGATTTCTGGTTTTGGATTGGTTTTTTGGTTTGTTTGGTTGTTTGGTTTTTTTTGTTGTTGTTGTTGTTGTTGGGTTTTTTTCTGCTTTAAAAAAGTAAATCCTCATCAGAACCCTGCTGTTAGTGATTGCCAATTACATGCAACTGCAGAACTAGTAAAGCATTGCCTTAATTAGGGAGGCCTAAAAATGCCCTTGGGAACTCAGCAAGCGTAAATGTAGCTGAAAGGTTTGTTTCTCCTTGACAGGCATCAAATTTTGTGCAGGGACCACTGATAGGCATTCTTGGAAACATCTTCACTGAGCTGCTATGAACGTACTGCTATTCAAATTAGGTAATTTCACCATCTTGATATTAAGATTTTTTTTTTTTATGGTACTTTCTTAAAATACTGTTTTTGTAATCATAGGCAGATATACAATGCTCCTTCATTCAGAATTATTTGCTATAATGTGTTTGCTAACTTTCATAAATGAGCAAAAGCTATTTCACCTGATACATAGTAAAAGAGAAAAGCAAGAACACTCAACTTCAAGTTTAAAAGAATGAAACCACTTTGGGCAGTATACAAAACTGAAACTACTAGTATTGTAGATATAGCTGGTTTTAATGTCCACATTTCACTGTGTTATAAATCTTGTAATGACTCTGATGTTTCTTTTTGCTTTTTACTTCTTCGTTATGCAATGGTTGAGCTTTGAGTGTGAAGTTACCATTACATATGACTTCCAGTCAAGTCTTTTTTAATGTTATGTTTGCAATATTATAATTGTGTTGCAAAATTAGCATTAAGGAAGATTTTAGCATAGTTCCATTTATAGATGGGAAACCTTGTTTGTTCTAGTTTATCCAGGGATTGAATTATGAAACTTATTTGTTTCCCAAATTGAAAACAGCTTGCAAATGCACCTTTTATTGTACTGTAAGATATACAGTGAAGGCCCATTTAATAGTGTTGAGAAAAGATACTGTCTGATGCTTTGATGGGCATTTACAATAGTAATTCATTTAGCTGCTCCTCAGTTATTCTCTAAACTTACTTATTTTCTGGCTGATAGAACATTTATACTAGGATGTTTCTTGCAATCAAGGTGTAAAATGTATCCTCCTATACTCTCCATTATATTATACAGCCCTGCTTGCTGTTATTCCCTTGGTAGAACAGTGGTTAAGGCATAGATGGCTTAAGAGCAACAAGAGTTTGGGATTTTTTATTTTTTTTTTCACTTGGCTTGGTTTTGATTTCTTGTTTGTTTGGAGGGGTTTTTTGCTTATTTTTCTTAACTTTCAAGACTTTATTTTCATTCAAAACTCGATCAAGTGTTCACAAAGTAGAAAAAATTATCTTTTCAATATACAGTTATCTGGATACTGTGCAATGTTCAGGCAGTAATTTTTAATTTGTGACAATAAAATTATTTTGGAAATTATGTTTGTTTCTACATGTGTAAGTATCCTGTGGCTCTAGGAGGAGTGGAGTGACTTGGATTTGGAGGAAGGGTGGTGAAGGTGGAGGATGCCAGCCTGATTCTAGAGAAAGCAATTCCCTACTTGCTAGGTCCTAAAATATAAGTGTCTTTGACTCTAAAGCCAGAACTTAAAAAAGGTGTCCAAGAAAAAAATCATCAGACAAGAAATATCTGCACAAATTCCATTTCATTAAAACAGCACATATTCTCATAATCTCATTGGTTTAGAATTAACTCTCACAAAAAAGCTACCTGGGTCCTTTTCCCAATATTTCTGTGGCTTTTCTGTATGAGCTGTGATAAATAACTACAGACCAGATTACTCCTGCTGCTTTTCAAGGAGGAAGGAAGAATTACATGCTTTTTGTTCTGTCACACAGTATAATATAGGTTCATTTTATATTGGCAAGTCATCTGAGCAACCAGGGTTTAACTCTTGTACTAGTCATATCTGAAAAAAGAAATACAGATAAGAACAGCAGTGTCTGGATGCCTTTTCTTTGTTTCCAGTGGAGACAAGGAGTATTTTCCTTGTGAGGATTTCTTAATTCATAGTTCTAGATCTTTTTTCTTTTGAAATTAATTTGTAAGTAGACATTCCTTATTGAAATAATGATTTTTTTTTTTTTTTTTAATGTCAGCTGAATGACAGAAAAGCAATTTTATTTAGAAGTGAGGATACCAGGGACTATTTCCAGAATAAAAATTTTGAACTGGCTGTTCTGATGAAGTTTCACATTTAAACAAACCTTTTAATATCAGTAATAGTTGTATATTTTTACTGTTTGTAGACTGCATGACTTTTTTTTTTTTCTTTTTTAATCCTTATTTTTGGTCTTGCTTACCTTGTATGAATCTAAAACTTTCTTGAAGTTGTGTACTATGATGAAAAAATAATAGACCCAAGAGCTTTCTAGTCTTTATTTTTCTTGGTTTTAGGTCTTTTTTTCTCTAGAGTATCCTTTCATTTTTCAAAGCATCTTAACTGCTGATTTGACGTGGACATTGTTGTAAAAAATTCACTAGGGCAGTATCCCTGAATTTCAAATGTTCTTGCTTTCTGAAGAAGAAAACTGATTTTGCTATGCTTTTTGGAAAAAGAAGAGGGAAACTAAATTCTTGAATTCCGTATTTAGTGGTAATTTTATGGCTTCATGGCCACTATGAGCAGCGATGCTGTGAAGGGATAGAAAAATCAGTGTATGGCTTGTTTGGGTTCTTTTTCTTTATATGAATTAAATTCCATGGAGTATTGATTTATGCGCTAATCTTTGCTTTGCAGTTAGGTGAGGAGTGACAGAGTGGTGACCCTCTGAATAAGAGGGAAATTTGCTAGTGATCCTCCTAAGGCTCACTGATTTTGGAGGATGGTGTGTTCTCATGTGCAGACATTGTTCTCCCTTATTTGTTATTTTATTCCAGAAAAGGATTGCATTTGTATATTTAAAGTATCAGAATTATGAAAAATAGTAAACTCTTTATAAAAACAAACTTTGGAAAGTGAAGCTAGGATGAAACAAAGCTATAAAAGAGAGGACTGCTGGTACAAATTGCTCAAGTGAAGAATACGTGTATGGGCTTGGCATTAGTTTTGCATAATGCAGTTGAATGTAATCAGGAAATGTTCACACTGAGTATTTAATTAGAGTCTAGGTGATCAATCTTGGTAGGGACTTTGCTAATTATCAAGTGGCTGAGTCACTGAGAAAGTCAAAGTAACGTTTCAGAGAACTGTACTTCGCTGAGGAGTTTGGATATGTGAGAAGTGTTTGAGATGATAAATGTTAAAGAAGGTGGATAGAATAGGAAAATGTTTAATAAATTGTTTAAATTTAATAATGATACCTTCCCTGGTAGCAGGAATAACGGATGGAGGTACAGATGTGTGAGAGACTGGAGCTGTAGCCTACAGGAATCTGTATAAACTATAATTGATCATCTAACTGTGAGGGCAAGTATGCAGAGGTTAAAAATAAATATACAACTTAATACAAGAGGGGCTTGCAGTGATCAGAAATAGTTAAGAGAAAAGCCCTACCTCTCCTGAAGAGGCTATGTTAGCTCTGAATAACAATGGTAGGAAAAATTCTGTTTTTCTCTTACTCTTCCTTCCTTTCTTCTCCTCTTGTGCACATCTCCCTGATACATTAAGCCTGAATTTTATAGACCTACATATACTCATGCAGAGCAAGCAAAGTGCGTGTAGACTTTCTCACAAAAAGAGATAACAGTTCCACTGACTGCAAGAAGGGGTGGAAGAAAGGCTGCAAAATCAGCACCCCTGTGTGTCATCCGTTTCCCTCTCTATCCAAAGATTTCTGGCATTCCTTTGAATTATGCTCTATTTCTATATGGCTTCTGTTAATGCCTTGTATTTCCCCACCTTTCCAGCATTTTCTGGAATTCATTATTTATAGCATCTAAAACATGCGTAAAATGCTGAATCGGGCCACATCTCATTTCTCAAACATTGGAGCCACATGTCGTGTGACTCTACCAAAATACTTCACATCCATTGAAATCGGATCCATCTTGTAAAGGGGTATCAGGTTATCACCTTGCTTCCAGTTACTGTGCCTGGCTGTGAACCTGGAAGTAGTGGTAACTTGATTTCAGTAGCAGTGACATTAGCTTTAAGGTAATTAATTAGGAGTTTATTTGGCACATAATCACATTTTAAATGAAGTTGTGTATGAATAACTGCCAGTTTTTCAGCAGCTAACAACAGTCTATGTGTTTTCTGCCCCCTCTGTGGGACTCTCTTCCTGCAAGTACACTGTCCTGCAGTTCAGTAGTAAAGCCCTTACCCTGTGGTAGGGCCTGCTTTCTGCTACAGTGCATAGAAAACAACTGGCTGATGCTGAATAATGTAGAAACTTCAGGGACTGGTGTTAAAGTATGCTTAGTAATTAAGTTTGTTTATTTGAATATATTTAAATTAATGTACTTAAAACATCTATGTATGAAAAATTCTTCTGTATATGTAAATTCAAGTTCTGACTAATGCTTCCGTATTTTTCTATTACTCATTTCTTGCCATCACATTCATTATTCAATGCCTATGATTTATTAGATTATGAGCTTCCTGTTATAGATAGCAGTTGTTTTTATTTTCTCTTTGTACAACACTAAGCACAGTTGGATTTTTACCAGGTAAACTGTTAGACACTGTTACAACACAAGTAATAAATCAAATGTCATATATTAATGGAGTCATGGAAGAAATAAAATTAATTTTGAAGCATTTTTGCAGATAACCTGTTTTTAACTGTCCGTGTTTAGACATACATTCTTCTACCCTCAGAATACTATTATTCAAAGTATTTTAATAGGTAAAGACATATATATGTATTTATTTTTGAAGGCACAAATACTAAACATTTGCTTGAGAAATAAAGACAACAATTTCAGCAAGAACAGCAAAAACTAATGCAATGATAGTTTATGTGGAATGTGTAGTTTAACTTCAGTGGCTCCTTTCAGAAGATGGGGTCCACACTTCTAGGTCTACTCAGAATAGACAGTTAGGTACTCTGCAGAGCGAAAATAAATCAGGATGTTCATAATCCATAGCCATGATGAACCTATACTGTCTATTTTGTGTTTGAAATAAAAATATTTTCATAAAGCTACAAGTGGGATGCTAGTTTTTAAAAAGTTTTTCTTTCTTTGAATGATTTCTGCATGATTTAATCTCCTTACTGTCTTGCCTCATCAGTTATTATTTTACAAGGATTAGTCTAATCCTTAGTTGCGTTAGTAGTCACAGTGCAATAGGGAAAACACCCCCAGGAATGTTTTACTGAGAGTTATAAAGTTCTGGTGGGGATAGACTTCACAATTCCCAAGGCAAGAACTGCTTATGAGTGGAGTGTGGTGCATTTTAGCCAACAACATAGACAGATAGCTTGTGTGGCTTTGGTTTTGTGGCCAGGATTTTTGGGGGTTAATTTGTTTTTCTGGTATTTGTTTGGGTTTGTTTTGTTGTTTTTTTTTTTACTTTATAACAACTCAGGTATGTCAGACAGACTTGAAAAAACTACAAGAAATTCATAGAAGAAAACTCTGTCAAGGGTCATTAAACAGAACAATATCTTCTGTAGCTCAGAAAGCACCATTATCTGGTTTTCTGCTGTTTCACTTTCTGCCTTCCTAACCACTCTAGTGGTCAGCCAAATTATTCTCCTATTTGGGTGTATTTTTTTTGTTTTCTGTGAAGGTAATGTGAAATAGTTGCTAAGCGTCATTTGGTCAAAGCTCCAATCATGTTTTCTGGTGTTGTGTTGGATAATGAGAAAGAAATGGATAATGAGGCAAAGGTAGCAGTCACTGTGTCCAACTGACTTGTCTCTATCTGTGACATCCAGGGGCTCAAGGATATTAGGTGGTAGTCAGCTATTTTTGGGGGATAATTTCCTCTCTCTATTGAAAATTAAAAGTAGTAATAGATCAGCTAAACAACATAACTCAATTTTAAATAATGAGAAAGTAGAGGTAACTTATTTTGAGTATTACCATCACTCAATAGTATACAGCCACCTGTCAAAGTCATGCTTTATTTCATTTTTTTTATATACATACATATACAACCCACAGTTCTCCTGAAAAAAAGGAATTTGTGCATTTCCTCTGATCAGATCCTTACCCTGAACATTTAAGTAACCTCAACTTCTGTCTTGGACACAGGGCTTAGGGGTTGTTTGCAGAGTGTAAGTGCCTCCTTTTGGATGAGTAGCAGTACAGGCACACAGAATATTTGCTTCGCAAACATTTTGCTTGTCACTAATATTTAGTGTTCCAGCAGTCTGGATCACTCTTCTCTCCCAGTAATGTTTAAGGTTTGGGAGGGGAAAAAACACCCAAACAAGCAGAAGGCAGATGGTAAGTTCTCAATTAAATATGTGTGAAGTTGCTTGTTCTGTGGCAATATTTTTCAAGCTTTCACTGGTCTTCCCAGCCCAGGAGTCAGTGCTCACTGGAAATAGGTGAGTGTGTTACACAGAGGGAGTGTGAAGTCTGTTACAGTGGGAAACAGAACTTAAAATGTCCCAGCAAAGGAGTGCATATATAGCAGAAATTTTCTAACTGTTGCAGAAAAAAAGAATCTGTGGGGCAAAGTAGTATGAAATGTAACCAATATAAAACAAACTAATAATTAAAATGGATTTCCCACATCAAAATCACTATGAGACTGTAGTGATGAAAACTTATTTGCAAAGGTTTGCAAAGCAAAATGTTTCCAATAACCTTTGTGATGTGCAACTTACATATTTTCTGCGAGAACTTGATTTTCCCAGGCCTTGAAGGATTATGTTAGGAAATCTTTTGCGGAACTGTGACCTTATCTGTCCTTGAGGGTTCTGTGTGTTGGGTAATACTGGATCTGTTTGGGCTGGAACAGGCATTGCAGATGGTCCATGAAAACTAATAGGGGGCTGCTTTTTTAAAGGAATATAGGTAACTTTAACAATGTTTTGGGTTTTTTTTCTTTTTTTTTCTGAAAATGTGCACATGCTTGTAACAAGGTATATTCCATAATCATCCTTCATTTAGATCTAGAATATTAAGACAAAATATGCCATGCTTTTTTAAATGAATGCAGTAGGTTTTAATTTAGTTGTCTACAAGCTTCTTCAGACTTAATGTAGCATTATATATGGCTACTGTAAAAAGAAAAAGTTCAGTACTAACATGCATTTGCTTCTCAGTGTCTCTTTTTCCTTCTTCCCTTCTTGATGTCCTGGGTAATTCATTCCCTCTGAATTTTGGAATGGCTGCAAAATCTAATTTTATAAAGTTTTAATTACGAAAAAGCTAAGCATTGAGATTATTTTCCTAGCTCTTTCAGTTTCACAGTGACTAATGTTTTCCTGAAGATTGTCAGGTGGACTCAGGAATAGAAAATATTTTCCCTTTGAAGTATTTTACTACATAGGAGTATCATTCTTTGTCACTGTCTGCAAAAACCATTTAGCTGTAGTCTGCAGATATCTGTCCCCTGCTAAGGACAGTGTAGTTTTTTATTATATTTAATAAGTTAGTTAATGAGAAATTTAAACAGAGTAGGATGAATTTGTTTTGTAATTGTAAGCACACTTATTGAGGTGACATTTATTTTAATTCTTTGATTAACTTAACTTTTTTCCTGTTTTTATGAAGTGTCCCCGATGTCATGAACTCTTATATTTGAAAGCTAAACACGATATTCATGGGACGAGAATGTTTATTTACAGGACAGAGGATATTATATAGGTACACTTAAAGCTTCAAACCTGTATATGCCCCTTCATTGTGTGAGGGGCAAGTTACCTTGCTGAACTCTTCAACATCAGATAAAGGAAAAAAGATTCCCAAGCTCCACATGTGTGGAAAAACAAGGAAGATATTTGAGTCCTTCAGAGCTTTAAAAGTTTTTGTATTATATGAAGGAGGTGGAAAAAATCCAAAGGCGTCTTTACGTGTCCTAAAGTTTTGCATTACATAACTGCAAAAATTAACAGTAATTCATAAAATAATGCCCCAGACACTACTTCCATTATCTGAGTAAAGTTATTCTTGTTAAGAAAAACAACCCAGTTTTCTCCTATGATGGAAGGTCTTTAGTTTTCCACTCACTGTTATTCTGGTGAAGGTAGTATTCTTCAAGTATACTATCTATATTTATAACTAGTTACATGTTTAGAACCTCTGAACACTTGAGGCCAGTGCTTAGTCAGACAAGAAACGATGGTTTTGCAATTTATCAGGAAAGTCCTGAAAACCTGGAGACTGCTATTATCCTACTCCATCCATCTGTACCCAAATTCCTACTGCAAATATGCCATGAAGCTCTTCTCATTGCATCTTAAGAATGAAATACTGGAGAAATGGATCACAGCATGGAATAGCTTCCTTATGAAGAATGCCTCTCAAATGTGGAAGAGATAAGGAGCTATAAAATTAGGAGTGAAAATATTAAATGCATTACTTCACATTATTTTTAATCACATTTGAACTGTGAAGATCGCAGCTGGGCAAATGTATAAGTGGATTAAAGAATATCTAGACCAACTAATAAAAGATATATCTATCAGAGATCATTAAACACAGTGATCAAGGTCTCACTTCAGAATCTTTAGAACTGGGAAAGTGTCATTCTGTACTGGTCCTATTTTACTCTTTTCCTAATCAAATGCTACTGACAGCTGGCAGGACAGGGTATGTGTCGTGGTTTAACCCCAGCCAGCAACTAAGCACCACGCAGCCACTCACTCACTCCCCCCCACCCAGTGGGATGGGGGAGAAAATTGGGGAAAAAGAAGCCAAACCCACCAGTTGAGATAAGAATGGTTTAATAGAACAGAAAAGAAGAAACTAATAATGATAATGATAACACTAATAAAATGACAACAGCAATAATAAAAGGATTGGAATGTACAAATGATGCTCAGTGCAATTGCTCACCATCTGCTGACCAACACCCAGCCAGTCCCTGAGCAGCGATTCCCTGCCCCCCCCTTCCCAGTTCCTAAACTAGATGGGATGTCCCATGGTATGGAATACACTGTTGGCCACTTTGGGTCAGGTACCCTGGCTGTGCCCTGTGCCAACTTCTTTTGCCCCTCCAGCTTTCTCGCTGGCTGGGCATGAGAAGCTGAAAAATCCTTGACTTCATCTAAACACAATTTAGCAACAACTGAAAACATCAGTGCGTTATCAACATTCTTCACATAGTGAACTCAAAACATAGCACTGTACCAGCTACTAGGAAGACAGTTAACTCTATCCCAGCTGAAACTAGGACAGTATGCTTCTGGACAGACCTTGGGTCTGACTCAGTACAACTGTTCTTGAGTTCCTGAAACTTCTTAGAAGAATATTATAATGTTAATCCTATCATTCTGGATTGGATTTTTCAGAACAGTTTCAGAACTTTTAGAAGGTTTTTTTTACTTTGTTTCGATAACTCTGTATTTTTAAACAAACCCCTTTTGCACCCATAACTGAATGTATCAGGTTTGATGGTATTCAGAAATGTTTCAGGCTTTTGGGTTGTGTGTACGTTTGTTTTACTTTTTCTGATTGAAGCTTTTTGACTCTATGACATACTAAGATTTGATCACAGCAATACATCCAGCTTGCAATGCTTACTAGTGACCACCTTCTTCATGGGCATTTCAGAAGGAAGTGGTGAGCTGAACAAATTACTCTGGTCACATTACTCCACTCCTAACATACACTTTTTCTGGGGATTGCCAGAAAACAGCGTCCAAGCAATTTCTACAACTTGGACCTCTCTGTGTCTCTAAGGGAAGGATTGGATCTCCTGTTCATTTTGAATCTACTGTACTGTGTATGTACAGTAGTCCTATGATGTGAGCAGAGGACTCCTTGTGTTCAGCTCTTCTCTGTACTTGTAACAAGCTGTATGGGCTATTCAGGTGGAAGTATTGGAGATCACTGGACCACACAGAGATTGCAACTTTAGCTTAGCTGTTATAACACATTATTTTTATCTATTGGGGTGTGAGATAATGTCAGAACAGGATTCTACCCTCCAGGGTATCTCACATCACACATTACTGACAAGCCCTTCACCTACAGAAATATCAGCTACTTGAGAGTGATGTGATCTTCCACTTTAGTCCCTGGTATGAGAAAGTAAAACTAGTGTTTATAATAAGTGCCAAAAGTGTTGGCAGGGACATTTAAAATCTCCTAAATTTTTTTTTCATAGAAGGGAACATTCCAAAATGTCACCTTTCCATTAGGTAGGGATGCCTAGTTTCCATCCATCTTTTTTATATATATTAATTTATGTGTTTTTATATATATCATACTGTTGTTCAGAGGTTTTGCTTCTTCATTTTGTTATGAATTAACATAGACATTTAACATAAAAAAGAAAACATTGGAAACTAGTAAGTGATCAGAGCTCATGTTTTCCATGCTTCAGACAAGTTACAGTGTTATAATACAAACAGAACATAATGTAATTGCTTTCCAGCTAAAAATAATTCATCTACTGTTTAACACTATAAAATTTTCCTCCAAGTACTGGAAGAACACTGCAAATTTTTATCTGAAAATTTCCTGTAATGAAAATTTTACAAAATATTATTGAAGTTTTTTTTTTTCTTCTTTTGAGAAGACAGAATAGAAGTAGAAATACTGTTAGTCTCTTAAAGTAGCTTCACTACAGAAAGAGAGACTTTTATTTTGATTTTACATGAGGGTTATGCTATGCACATACTCAGATATATGTTAGAAAGTTGATGCTCTCTTCTCTCTTGTTTGGGTCACCCTGATTATCCCTGCACTCAGTCAAGCACAGGATCTTCTCCATGTTCATGGTGGGTCTGGTGATGTAAGGAAAACCCAAAAGAGGCCTGACAAAAGCATTACTGCAGTTATTCTCTGGCCAGGGATTTAGCATTCATAACAGAGACTATGTAAATGCTAGGGCTCTACCTCTGCATGCCTGAACACTCACATTTCTGCAAAAGAATACTCGTTAAAGCTTTATGTTGCATCTTTGCTGCATCCACAGACCTAAGGTACCTTCTGCCCATAGGTTCTAAGAATATTGTCTCTCTATTGGAATTAGTATTTAAGACAAAATTTTACCTACACGTGGATGCGTTTTACAGCATTTATCAATTAGATTGCATACTCTTTGATAAAGTAGTAGTGATGATCAATGCTTTTTAAGGCTTTTGACATAATTTTATATTACCCTTTCTTATTCAAAATAAAATGATATTAGTAAGAGATGCATTTACAAGTTTAAAAACTGGCTTGTCAGTCTAGGAGCATAAATGGATGTCACAATCTCTCAGGTGATTTCACAATCAATATTTTGTCAGTGACCTGGAGTTGATGCAGGAGATTATTATTGAAAGGTTATAGCTGCACGTAGGGCATAACATAAACATTGGATGTATGAAAATTATTGAGGATGACAAATTGCTAACAGTACATTATAACTCGATATAGATCAAACATTCATATAAATGCCACGTTAAAACAAACAAACAAAATCCCCAAACTGAACCAACCTTAAATGAAAGTTATTTAGCTAGGGACAAAAGCCATTGACTGTGCAAAAGGTTGAGGGATGTTATCTTGAAGGAAAGTCTTTAGAAAAGAGTTGAAAGTCATAATGAATAACCTGATGTAGCAGGTCAAGAGACTTGGTGCTACCATGGAACATACTTAAAAGCAAGCAAACAAACAAAACCCAAAACCAAACCACAAAAAACCCTGAACACTCCAACTCTCCAAAACCCAACAGCAACAAAAAAAACCAACAAAACAAACAAAAACCCTTACCCCTCATACACACACACACAACTGACTTTAAGTTGGGGTTGATGCCCCAAGAGGAATACTGGGCCATTTCTTGTATTTTTGCTCCCAAAAGAAGGAAAATAAACTGAAAAGTACTTTAAGGCACAACTGTGTACATGTGCAGTGGTTTGAAAATGAGTTTTAAAACTAAATATTTAAGGAGCTCAATTTATTCCTCATATTAAGGGGGACACTTATTTGTTCTTTAGATGTACTGTCTCACTTATTGAAGACTCTGAGATAACTCTTCATCTCATCAAGAAAGTGAATGCCATTAGAGGTCTTTATGCAAGTGTGGTGAGTTCTTTTGGCAAGGAAAAAAACTACCTATACTTCTGTAAATATACTGACTATGCCATCCCTGAAATTTTTACTTTTTCATTGAGAAATTAACAATTTTAATTCCCTGAGCTCTCAATACTGTGTTGAAATCCTTTACAGTGAAAACTTTTATTGTCTTTAGTTGTTTTTTATTGCCTCAATATTTTCATAACCATGGCCCCATTAAAAAAATCTGTAGTGCCAGTTTGGGAAAATTTTATTCCTTCCTTCAGGTAGAAAGGAGTAAATTTCTCCAAATCCCAAGTGCTGATGCCACTCTTCAGCTGAAATCATAGCTACAAACTCCTTACGTTGCTGTTGTCATCTGCTTTGCATAACATGATTCTTTAAAATGCCTAATACTGAAGAATCAGACATGTTACATGAAGAGAACGTGCAGCCATCATGTTGTAATGACTGTACGATTGGAGTCCCACACTACTCTTTCTGCCTCCAACTAAATCTCTGAAATAACATTCTTTTCCTATTAAGATAGTTCATGATCAACTTGTTTCCTGATTTCTTTCCCCCTTCCCATGAAACCTGCTGGGTTATATTATGCAGTGCTACCATTAGATTTTATAGGATGCTTGGGTGTATTTATTCACTCCTGATTCAGAGTCTGTTTGCGTATTTTTGGCTCCATAGTTATTTCCAACAAGGAAATAAAGGGCGTTTAGAAGCTAATTCTAGAAAAAAGATGAACATGTATGCTTACAGAAGTATAATGTAATAATATATGTTATATTTATATAAGATAATAATGTAATAATTTTAATAGTCTTTAAATAAATTTGGGTTCCTTTTTTTCCCTAGGATTTCTTGTTTTAAAAATATGATATTCCAGATTATAATTGATGCTAAAGATAAATGTTAATTACTAGATAGATTTTTTTTTTCCTGATTATATTTCTGCTTATTTAAAGAGAAGAACATCCTCTAGAATTATTTAAACTTTAACCTGACACCTGGCCTAATGTACCAGCCAGACTGATTTTCATTTTTTGCAGTTTCTATCTATCATGGCTTGGAATGTCAAATAGTTTATGAAACCAATCATTTTTAATTAAAGCAATGTCATTCCTATATCTATGAAAAGAATTTTGATGCCTTGTCATCTTGATAGAAAACACTTTCTTTTTTTCTTTGACTATACTTGCAAGCGTAGTGTGCTGTTCACTGCAAAAGCTTCCACCACAGTTGGTGGTTTTTCTTATTAGCTGCAAAGTGAACGCCAAAACTAGGTTTATAATGTTGCTTATAGAAGATGCTCTTTGTAAATTGCAAATATCTAATCTTGATGCAAAGCATGTTGAATTACCTAGTGAACAGGTGGCTTACTTAAACTGAACAGCACAAAGCATTTCTGATAAGTTCATATAATTTGATGGGTTTAAACTGGAAAGATACTCAACTGGAAGATTTATGACACTTTTAAATTTCAAAGGATATCCATCAAAGGAGACTTCGTATCCTTATTTTGCATTTTAAGAGTTGAGTTGGCTTTGCCCTATAAATAATTAATACCACTAAGAATTTAACATCTGAAATGATAAATAGCACTTGGCAGTAATAATGTATTGTTTTGGAGCAGAGCGCATAATTCTAACAGCTGGATTTCAAAAGGCATAGTA
The DNA here is from genome assembly GCF_964188355.1 of Buteo buteo. Taxonomy (NCBI): domain Eukaryota; kingdom Metazoa; phylum Chordata; class Aves; order Accipitriformes; family Accipitridae; genus Buteo; species Buteo buteo. The sequence goes on along the minus strand of NC_134171.1, from coordinate 32,368,163 downwards.
GAATAAATTGTATCACTATTTGATTTATTATTATGGAAAAAATGAAAGCTCAAACTCCAGGGTCTTGTTACATAGGTACTTCAGTGCTGTCAACCTTTTAAAAGGTAGAAGCTGCTTCAAACCTATCTTTTGTGTGTGTGAGCATTTCTACTGTTCAAAGCCTTCTCCAGGTACACCAGTGAACTGCCTTGCCCTACATACTGGCAGTGGCCAGTACTGGTCACAGTAAGAATTTCATAAAGTCTGTTAGTGAATGCTCAGTTACTGAAATCCTAACTGGTTTTTTTTCCCCCCCTGCAAATTTCTATTACTTAATGATGGATTTATATTTTGAATCACAGGGATTTAATGTTGAATTGTGGCATGGAGTTATACAATTTAGTTGTGTAGATAGACTTTATTTTTTTTCCCAAGTTTTAATTTTACTTTTGCTGCTCTCTTACTTTCATACAAGACAGCACTCGCTTTTTTTTCTGCTCTACTTCTAGCTGTGTTTTATCTTTCTTCCATGTTCCACCTTATTCATACCATCTCTAAATTAAATAATTTCCTTTTTTCAACCTTGTTTTTTATATGTAAGGCTTTCATTTCTTTAGTCAGTTTTTGTTCCATTTCTACATTATTTTATCTTACAGAAAGCAACAGTTTTCAAAAGCTTATACCTCTTCTGTAGTATTAAAAATGTACAGATACTTCCAATGGAATTTTTTTAGTTGAGTCGACTCACAGGAATATTGATAGAAGGGACCTCTGGAGGTCCTCTAGCCCAGCCTTCTCTGTGGAGTGTCACAAACATCAGAGCAGGTTCAGCTGGCATCCTGACATCTTCCAAGGACAGAGCTTCTACAGTGTTTCTTAGCATCATGCTCACACACTGTCCTCCTCTCCTAGGAAAACAGATTTTCCTAATGTTCAGCCTAAGGCTGCAATTTGTGGTTATGAATCTTTGTTATATTGCCATTACTGAGGCTCCACATCTTTGTAACTGCTTCCCACATAGTTAAAATCCGTGTTATATCTCCCCTCAGCCACATCTTCACCAGACTAAACAGCTCTAGCTCCCTCGATATCATCTTGTAAATTCTGTACTCTGGGATGCTGACCATCTTAGCAGCCTTGCACAGGACTTTCTTTGGTTTTAAACATCACTCTCGATCTGGGGTGGGGCTGGATGAAGAACTGGCCATGTATTCCAGATGTGGCTTCATCAGGACCACGTAGAGGGAGCTAGAAATTTCCTTGAGTCTGGTGGTGCACCTCTGCCTATTACTGCACCATGTGCAATTTACTTTAGTCTCACTGAGAGCATGCTGTTGTCTTGTATTCAAGTGGCATCTGCTGTAACCCACAGATGCTTTTCAGCAGGGTTGATAATCAGCTAGTTGTTTACCAGCCTGTACACATGCATGATGTCATTCTCTCCAAATGCATAACTATGCATGTCTCAGTATAAACTGAGATTTTTGTTGCCCTTGTCCTCACGTTTCCTAAGGTCCTTCAGGACTGAAGCTCTGCTGTTCAGCATTATCAGCTCCTCACTTATTCTTCCCACTTAGCATCATCTGCACATTTGCAGATTTCTGGGTGGTTTCTGCCTCCTCCCCCAGGTCTTGAAAAAAATTTTAAATACTGTAGGACTTGCTGTAGAATCATAGTATGGTTTGGGTTGGAAGGGACCTTTAAAGGTCATCTAGTCCAACCCCCTGCAATGAGCAGGGACATCTTCAACTAGATAAGGTTGCTCAAAACCCCATCCAGCCTGACCTTGAATGTTTCCAGGGATGGGGTATCTACCACTTCTCTGGACAACCTGTTCTGGTGCCTCACCACCCTCATCAAAAAATTTCTTCCTTATGTCTAACCATTACCCCTTGTCCTATTGCTACCCTCTTTTAGTTTAATACCATTACCCCTTGTCCTATCACTACAGGCCCTACTAAAAAGTCTCTCCCCATCTTTCTTATAAGCCCCCTTTAAGTACTGAAAGGCCACAATAAGGTGTCCCTGGAGCCTTCTCTTCTCCAGGCTGAACAACTCCAACTCTCAGCCTGTCTTCATAGGAGAGGTGTTACAGCCCTCTGATCATCTTTGTGACCCTCCTCTGGACTCAATCCAACACATCCATGTCCTTCTTATGTTGGGGACCCCAGAGCTGAATGCAGTACTCCAGGTGGGTTCTCATGAGAGAGGAGAGAGAATCACCTCCCTTCACCTGCTGGCCACTCTTCTTTTGATGCAGCCCAGGGTACAGTTGGCTTTCTAGGCTGTGAGCGCACATTGCTGGCTCATGTCCAGCTTTTCACCCACCAGTACCCCCAAGTCCTCAGCAGGGCTGCTCTCAATTCCTTCATCTCCCAGTCTGCATTAATACTGGAGGCTGCCCTGATCTCGGTGCAAAACCTTGCACTTGACCTTGTTGAACCTCATGAGATTCATATGGGCCCACTTCTTGAGCTTGTGCAGGTCCCGCTGAATGGCATCCCACCCCTCAGGCATGTCAACGGCACCACTCAGCATGGTGTTATCTGCAAGCTTGCTGAGTGTGCGTTCGATCCCACTGTCTGTGTCATTGATGAAGATATTACACAGTACTGGTCCCAATATGGACCCCTGAGGGACACCACTCATCACTGATCTACATCCAGACATTGAGCTGTTGACCACTACTCTTTGGATGTGACCATCCAACCAGTACCTTATCCACAAAATAGTCCATCCATCAAATCCATATCTCTCCAATTTAGAGAGGAGGATGTTGTGGGGGACAATGTCAAAGGCCTTACAGAATTCCAGATAGATGACACCAGTAGCTCTTCCCTTGTCCACTGATGTAGTCACTCCATCATAGAAGGCCACTAGATTGGTCAGGCAAGACTTGCCCTTGGTGAAGCCAAGCTGGCTGTCTTAAATCAATTCCCTGACCTCCAAGTGCCTTAACATAGCTTCTAGGAAGATCTGTTCCATGATCACCCCAGGCACAGAGGTGAGGCTGACACGTTGGTAGTTCTCAGGGTCCTCCTTTTTTCTCTTTTTAAAAATGGGTGCAATGTTTCCCTTTTTCCAGTCACTAGGTACTTCACCCAACTGCCATGACTTTTCCAATATCATGGAGAGTGGCTTGGCAACTACACCAGCCAATTCCCTCAGAACTCTGCGATGCATCTCATCAGGTCCCATAGACTTTTTTATGTTCAAGTTCCTTGGGTGGTCACAAACCTGATCTTCTCTTACAGTAGGAGGGACTTTGCTCCCCCAGTCCCTGTCTTGCAGTTTATCCCCTCAAGAGGTGTGGGAAGAGAGGTTGCTAGTGAAGACTGAGGCAAAAAAGTCATTGAGTACCTCAGACTTCTTGCCTGTTGTTACCAATTTGTCAGTTGTGTTCATCGGGGGGTATGCTTTTTGAGCTTCCTTTTCTGTTTGACATACCTATAGAAGCCCTTCTTATTACTCTTTGCGTCTCTTGCCAAGTTCACCTCCAGCTGTGCCTTGGCCTTCCTGGCCCCATCTCTACACAACCAGGCAGTGTCCCTATACCCTTCCCAGGATACCCGTCCCTGCTTCCACTGCCTGTCTGTTTCCTTCTTGCCCTTTAGTTTGACCAGCAGGTCTGCTCCCTTGTTCTGCTCCCTTGTCCCTGAGGGCAGTTTCCCAGGGGGTCCTATTGACTAACTTATTGATGCCTGGGGCGCTCTGCTTGGAACTGGCTACCATCTGTATAGCCTTTGACTACTGCCCCATGTATCTAGTGGCCCAGCCTTTTTCTACCCATCTAGCAGTTTGTTCTTACAGTTCATGCTTGCTCAGGTTCCATGGGAGATCATGGCGGGAGGTAGTGTCAAAAGCCTTTTCTAAAGTAATATTTGTCGTTGTCTGCATACATATGCATTTCCATACAGAAGCCTTTTGCTGACTACGTAGAGTGTAGGGACTTTTGACATGCAGGCTGTTGAATGTACTAAGCCATTTCTTCCAGCACATATGACTCAGAAGTATTATTAGGCATGCTGAAATTATCTTCTACTCTTATTGTCTGCATAAAGTGACTTAAGTGTTTTCCTAAGGAGATTGGAAATTGAATATGGCTCAGTGATCATGTTAATTGTTATAGAATGCTGTATGAGTTATATAATTGTTATACAATGCTCTATATTTTAAGCTGCTATTAAACATCAATCAAAAATAATATACTTCTAACAAGATTTTCAAAACATGCAATAATATAGAAGAAAACATTATGATGGAGTTAATAGAGAACTACTGTGAAATGTGTAGGGGGGTTAATTATTATTTTTGAAGGGAACATAACATGTCTGGTACAGGTAGAAATAAAGGCTATTTCACAACAAAAAAACCCCACACATTGCTTATCTCCAAACATAGTAAGGAGAAGCAGGAGTACAAAGCTTTATTGAGAACCTTACATGTAAGAGGCCTCGAATATAGCCAGAGTCAACCCACTCGGAGTTTCTGAAACCAATAAGTTTATTTTATACGAAGGTCATTGTTAAATAAGAATGAAGAATGACAAGCAGGTCAGCTATGCAGTGACAAGTAACAAACAATGGGTCTCCTAAGTTACAAATCAATGCAAAGAGAGTTACAGGAATGAAATGACAGGATTGAGCAGGCATGCACTAGAAGCAGAGGATCATGCAGAGGTAAATAAGGGTGAGAAATGGAGACTTAATGCATCAAAATCCATCTTTTATAGTAGTTTTTCAGATCTAAGTTCTGTGGGTTTTTGGGGGGTTTTGGTTTGGTTTGGTTTTTTTGTATCATCCATTTCGTAATCACATCTATTATAGGGCTGTAGAGAAATATTTTCTTTCAGTTGATGAAACTAAGTATCATGACTATATGACATTATATATAAAGTAAAATATATATTACTCATTTTAGGCATTGGCAGAGGTTTGGGAAAACACCTTTTAATCCCATTGCTCTAACTATCTTTAAGAATACCATCTTTTTTCCCCTAATTGGTTTTATCTCGATACATTTTCAATCAAATTAGTTTTTTTAACTTCTGATGCAAATGTCTTAAGGATTTTCCCCTTTTTATGCAGTATATTAAAAACAAAATATAAGAAAATATTTTTACCTTTTTTTAAAATTCTTTTTAACTCATATTCTTTGTTTTTTTGAAATTGGGGTCAGTGCAGGGGAACGTAATGTGCTTCTGTCCTGCTTTTCAGCTAGAATTTAGCAAAGAGTGTCCCAAGTTAAAAAATTTGGATTGGGATGAAAATTGTTTTGTGTGTGTTTTATGTTGTAGATATAATACCATAGTGATGTGGTATTCACTTTTTATTTTTTTAAGCTTTTGTCTCATTTTCAGTGAAAGATATTTTGAGAACAATGGGGTTATGCAGAGTACTTACTTACAGAGTTGATAAAATATAAGCAAATATTATTTCTGCACTTTACTGTTCTCCTTTTATTCCCAGGATGGAAGCAAGGGGGAGACAAAGCTAGTTTCAATCTTTTTTTTTTTTCTTTTTTTTTTGTGTGTGTGTGTCAGTTTTCTGTATAGTAATATTAAAAATTGTCATATTAATCATTTCTAAGGCCATGCCTTCACCCTTTCTCAGTATTTCTAGTCAATCATTAGCATGTACTGTCATTAAAAACCCATTAATTTTGACGTATACTGATGCCAATACACACTTAAATTAATCTAATAAAACAACATATAATCTATTTCAGACCTATGTGATAAATTTAACCTGTGCCAGGGTGAATAATAAAACAGATGGACCTGCCAACAATTTTTAGTTAGTTAAAGCTGGAAGCTGTATGATATACCAACGTAGAAGAAAAAAATGTTTGACCTATAATATATACCTATTAAAATTCTTTTTTATTACTGTTGCTTTGATCTAATTTCTTACACATGCAAACATAGACTCTAATCGCAGAATGGTAATTCATATGCTTTGTCTCAGAATCTGTAGACATAAGACAACATCAGATTTTTTTGAGAAATGTGGTAAAACAGAGTGCATGTTAGAGATTAAAAGGCAAAAGAGCAGTCAGGATTCTGGTAGTTTGTTGCTTGTTTTAATGTAGTCTTCTTTACTACATGTTAATATTTGTTTTATTGGCTAGTTTGGATATTTTTTTTTTCTCCTAATATGGCTCAGTGGCAGCATTAATTCGTCACATAGTTGTTAAATACATTCTTGAAATACACTGTGCATTCTTAGATAACAAGAAAACTTTCTGTAATGTACAACACTCCAGCTGATGCAGTCTGTCTTCCTAGAGTGGGTGCTGTATTATACTGCAGATACTTGGCATTCTGTGCCTGTATCTGTCAGAATTATGCTAATGAGACTAGCTAATGAAAAATGCAATTAAAATCTGAAAATACATTCTGGAAATGGTGAATGGGATTTGCCTTTCTAAAACTGTCGAAGTTTTTGATATAAGAGTTCTTTAAGCTCTTTATGGCATTGAAAATCAGGAGCTTGGAGATAGAGTACTTTGGTTGTTAGATTTGGGGTTAACATAATTTTCTTCTTCCTTCTCTCGTTATTACATAAGTTGTTTATGCTGAAGATAGGGACTAACACAGTTCTGAATTTTTGCAAACTTTGGATTTATAAAGATAGGGTTAGGAATGTAGGGTTAGGATGCTTTTAAGTCTGCATATAGTATTTATCAGAGCAGTTAAGAAATACTATGTACCACCTTTGCATAGATATTTTTAGAAAAGAAGAGTGCATGATGCAGTGGAAGATATTGCCAACAGAAATGATGACTTATCTATTTCTTGGTGTCATGGCATCAACAGTCAATACCTATCTGGAAGAAAAACTTCAAACGAAGTTTCAGACAAACTCAGTCTAAGGATAACTACATAAAATTGAATTGCTGAAGGAATCAGATCAGGTGCTTTATGGTCTCCATTTCTATGTGAGAATTATAACTGCTGGGCTTCTATTATTTCAATATGAAATTTGAAACTTATTTCAAATTTGACCAGGTTGTCATTATATGGTTAATATTCACTGGGGGGGCAGGGAGGGGGGAAGGCAAAGCGCTAGATCTCATCCTTTGCCACGTTTATTCACCTGTATTGTAAAACAATGACTTTATTAGGATATTAAAACTCAGATATTGAAAATTATATTGCATGTGTATGCTGAAATACTGACTAGAGTAAAATTGGTGGCAGAAATCTCAGTGCCTTCACCTGACCCAAGATTTCCCTCATTGTAGGTACTAGGAGCCTCTCCACTTCTCTGTATGCGCTTCATGTTAGTTCTGTATATTCCAGGTTTGAGTCTGAGTCCTTGACAATATGTTCTGTTCTCCTACTGTTTTTCTAACATAAAAAATTGAGACAAACACCTTAGCTTTTAAACTTACGTAAAGCACACCTAAAAAACCTGTTTTTCCTGTAAGATTGATCAGGCACAGAAAGATGTTGCGAAGGAGGTTGTGGAGTCCCCATCCTTGCAGGCAGTCAAAGCCTGACTGGACAGTGTCCCAAGTAAACTGCTCTAGCTGATGCTCCTCTTAGCCCCTTGGTGACTGGACTAGGCAAAGCCCAGAGGTGCCATCCAACTGCAATAATTCTGTGTTTCTATTGCTTTCTTAGAAGAATTATATGCATCACTACTGATACTGCATGAAAATGTGTTTTGTAATCCAAGATATACTTCTAAGTTTCCATGTTTTCTAGACCTAATTTTCAAATGTATATGAGATTAGTTGATGTGTATGCATACCAGGCAGATCAAATGTTATACACTATGTCTTTGAAAGCTTGGTGCCCTTTCCTGTGTTTGAGTGATTCTTGCTGTTACTTGACAGCTGCATTATGTCTGACTATGGCATAATCTTAATACAATTTTATCACACTTTTATTTCCACCTGACATCGGGTAAAGTCAGCTTATAAAGAGGTTGAGCTGGAGACCCAGCTGGCAAACTTAAGAAATGCTGTTCTTCCAGGGGTTTAAAAAACCCTGTTGCTCAGGTTTGTCTAGATACAGTCTTTTGCCCGCTCAAGATCATTTTATAAGCCTAAGCATGAAGTGTGTACAAAGTACAGTTTTCCTCAGCTAATAGAGGGATCTAGATTGGAGCATTGCACTATGATTAATGGGATGAAATTTAACAAGTCCCAATGCCAGATCCTGCACCTAGGATGGAGTAATGCCAGGCACAAGTATGAGCTGGGAGAAGAGTGGCTGGAGAGCAGCCCTGCAGAAAGGGATCTGGGGTGCTGGTTGACAGCAGGCTCAACAGGAGTCAGCAGTGTGCCTTGGCAGCCAAGAGGGCAACCTGCATCTTGGGGTGCATTAAACACAGCACAACCAGCTGGTCAAAAGAGGTCATTATCCCGCTGTGTTCAGTGTTGGTGAGGCCTCACCTTGAGTACTGTGTGCAGTTCTGGACCCCACAATTTAAGAAGGATGTGGAGGTCCTTCAGTGCATCCAGAAGAAGGCAACAAAGCTGGTGAAAGGCCTGGAAGGCATGTCCTGTGAGAAGCGGCTAAGGACTTTGGGCTTGTCTAGCTTGGAGAAAAGGCAGCTGAGGGGCAACCTTGTTGCTCTCCACAGCATCCCGAGCAGGGGAAGTGGAGAGGGAGGTGCTGTTCTCTTCACCCTGGGATCCAGTGACAGGATGTGTGGGAATGGTTCAAAGCTGTGCCAGGGGAGGTTTGGACTGGGCATTAAGAAACATTTCTTTACCGAGAGGGTGGTCAAACACTGGAACAGGCTTCCTAGAGAGGTCATTGATGCCCCAAGCCTGTCAGTGTTTAAGAGGCATTTGGGCAATGCCCTTAGCTACATGCCTTAACTTTTGGTCAGCCCTGAATTGGTCAGGCAGTTGGACTAGATGATCATTGTAGGTCCCTTCCAACTGAAATAGTCTATTCTATTCTGCTTAGCAAGAATGGAATGAATGAGGGAACTACAAAGAAAAGTGTTGGCTAATGTATACTTTTAGACTACATCTGTAGACTGTACTTAAAAATGTAAGTTAATTTTCTTCTTTAGAAGAGTGTATGTTTCTTAGGACTGCCTGAATGACCAGTGCTATCTGAGATTTGTCTGGAGTAAAAATTATGGCTAGCTGATCCATTGCTAGAAATTAAGAAAGTCTGAATCAGTGAATAATATAATCTTTTCTGTCAAATTGACCAACTAAATCATGAGGTTTTGTCTTACATATGAACAAAGCAATAGGTATAGACAATGTTGCTCAGTTAAATTACACTGACCAAACTTAGAGCAGAAATGCAGTTTTCCAGTTCTTCAGAGGTAACCTTTGTGTAGCCTGATTCTTCTCTCCAGGTAACATGGATGAGTATTCTGCTGATGTACAAAAGCATTAGCCATAATCCCACTCATCTCATTTTGTCACTTGTGAAACAGTGCAATCATATAAACTGCCACAAATTATAAAAATGGCCAGCTTTATAAGAAGGAGTATTGTTTTTAATGAGACAAATACCTGGAAAAACAGAAGAACTTTCAGAAATTGCAGTTCTTCACACCTAAACCGGAAACAACAAATTTCAAAAAAAACCAGCTGTAAATTATAAAATCAGTTTAAAGACTGATTTAAAAATGCTGCCTGAGGTATAGTAGAAGTGTACTGATGTTTAGGCAGTTAACATGCTCTATCAAGAAAATGATGTTTTGGGCTTTTTTTATCAATTTTGTGTAAATAAAATTTGAGGAAACAACTGGAAAAACACTTACCATCAAGGAAAACACTGCTTATATATACTATAAATGCCATATTAGCATTTAATTAAGTTCTGCCTTGTAGGTATAAATTAGTCATTTTTTTAGATATTAATGGATTGACTGGTAATTGTGCAATTTTATGTGTGTTTTTCCACCAGTATTTTGAAGGATTGGCAGTAAACATGTTTTGAAAACATTTGAAGGCAGAAGAGACAGCTTAGACGGAGTACCGCATTTGAAAGTGATTGTAGTACACGAGTTGTCCAGCATTTTGCAGAAGTATCTTTTGTCCATGACAAGGCCATTTATTTGAACATCTGGGCTGTTAGCTGAAGTGTTGTAATGTCACCAACAGCACTTCTTTTGTTATGAACATCTTGGTTCTGATTTATATGGAATCTTATTTGTTATGTGGCTTAAGTTCCCAGATTGCCCTACTTGGATACAATTTTCAAGGTGGATTTCAAAGAAATAAGGTAGAGTTAGACTAGAAATAAAATTTAATAATTAGAGCTTAAATAAAAGTGATGCTTTAAAAAAAAATTTGATCTCTTTTGATCTAAATTCTCAGTTAAAAGATCATAACTTCTAGTTTAGGTTAGACTTGTTCTACAGGAATATTTTTACTATTTTAATAATGAATCTCACGATATTCACTGTGTCACAATAGTGCACGGGAGAGTTATTTTATCACTGGTGAAGATTCAAACCACTGGTGCTGTTTTTCAAAACATCAGGTAGGGAAAATAAGAAAGCAGAGGGAAGTAGAAATACCCAATAAATTGTCTATACTGCTTACAAGACAGCAGTAGAGATCCTAAATCTCTGTACTTGCACTATGCTCTTTTTTACTTTTGGAAAAAAAGTGAATTATTTGCTGTAGTCAAACACACAACTTTTGATATAAAACACATAACATGCAGTTAGGGCAGAATGGTGTTTACTTGCAGATGACTCACATAACTCCCCCCCCCCCCCTTCCTACTGACTTTTAATTTTGAGAAAGTGTTTATTACTCATTATTTAATGTTCCTGGAAAATTGATTCTCTCTAAATGAACTTAATTTGAAAGTCATGCTACCAAAAGAGAATGCCTGTATTGAAATTTACTTTTTTTTTTTTGCCTCCCTTTTCTTCCTTTTTCCTTTTCCATCGTCATGTTGCTGATGACCTATTATGCAAGTGTACTTTCATATGCATTGCAAATGCATCAGTCCAAAAACTTGCATGTCCCAACAGATGGATTGTTTCATCTTCACTGAAAACTGAAATTTTTGATCCTCTACGTACTTGCAAATAGCTTCTGAACTATAAATATTATCAAAAGAACGATTCCAATTGACTTCATAAGACATCAGATACAATTCCTGCTTCTGATGTGTGTTTGGGGATAATTTATGATTTGTTCTCTTCTTAAGCACATGATGAAGTTAAGAACCTCTTCTTTTAGTATTTTTAATCTACTATTTTATTTGTTTTTCTCATACTGCATCTTCCTTAGTTTTGGGTCCCTCGCTACAGGAAAGACATTGAGGTGCTAGAGCGTATCCAGAGAAGGGCAACAAAACTGGTGAAGGGTCTGGAGCACAAGTCTTATGAAAAGCAGCTGAGGGAAATGGAGTTAATTAGTCCAGAGAAAAGGAGGCTGAGGGGAGACCTTATCATTCTCTACAACTACCTGAAAGGAGATTGTAGCGAGGTAGGTACTGGTCTCTTCTACCAAGTAACTAGTGATAGGATGAGAGGAAATGGTCTCAAGTTGCGGCAGGGGAGATTTAGATTGGATATTAGAAAAAATTTCTTTGCTGAAAGGGTTGTCAGACATTGGAACAGGCTGCCCGAGGAAGTGGTTGAGTCACCATCCCTGGAGGTGTTCAAAAAAGCCGCATAGACATGGCACTTCAGGACATGGTTTATTGGGCATGGTGGTGTTGGGTTGATGGTTGGACTCGATGATCTTAGAGGTCTTTTCCAAACTTAATGAACTGATTTTAAAAATACAGTAAAAATGCATTACCAAAATGAGGCTATTAAATCTCAGATGAGTCTCTCTTACTGGTGGTCATACAGAAAGTTACTAGTAGTGAACTTCAGCAATTTCATGACACTTGTAAGTGAAAGGAAACAACCCAATGAATTAATATTTTTTTTTTAACATTTCAAAGCTGTAAAGATTGTAAGCTCTTAAGGATCTTTTCTTTCTGGTTAAGTCTGTGCACATTATACTGAAGAAGTATAATGTCCACCCCAGACTTCTCTTTCTTCATTCCTAAGGCGCTCTCAGCATATGGAATGAGATACCTGTCTCTTAAGGTGAAGAGAGAAATACCTCTGCTATTTTCCTTCTTCAGATGCTATAGCATGTCCTGTCTGCTAGCAGGAGTGTTTTACCTCCTTTAAATCTCTTCTTTGATGTCTCTAAGGGTCTGTGCTCGTAGACATATTTCTGTACCTTTCTTTTTAGCATTATAGACGCCAATTTTCTTGCTAAAACTGACACTTATCCTGAATCCACATTCTCTGGATAGGCTGTGCTGCATCTGCTGAACTGAATTCATCAGTCAAAGCATGTCACTACCGTCTGGAGAGTTGCCACGTCCCAACTCATCTTTACTGTGTTCAGTCTGTTGTCAGCCCAGTTTCAGGACCTTCTTTCCTTTATCTTCCATCCTGTATCGAAACAAGGACCCTGCTCACCCTCCTCCTGTGAGTGATAAGGAATATGAGTACATGAATGTATGAAAATGTTGATGTGAATAATTTACTGCATGCTCAATTGTACTACAGAACACCTTACATAGGTATTCTCAAAACTGCCTTAGTGTCTTCACAATAAGAAATTATACTTGTTCCATTTCTCTACTACTTCTGCCAAAAAAAGCCCCCCACACACTCCCCTCCATATAGATTTTTCTTGGAATCCAGTAAAACTTTGTCAGTATTTACTGCTGATCAAGACAGTAGTTTTCTCATAATCCTGAAACAGTCAAGGCAAAACACTTGCATAGGTCATAAACCAACTAAGTGTACGTACATTTTGCTGATTAATGAAATCAGCAATAAGTGTTGAAATTGAGATCATATGTTAAATATAATGATTCTGTTTGGATTCAAGGGCAATCACTGAAAATTTAAGTTATATTTCATTCTTCATCCCTTAAAATCTTTCTTCCTTCATATTATTTTTAATTTTATCTTATATTTTTGATTAAAAGCTCTCTGGGAAAATAGGCAGATATGCTGCAATTGCACTTCTGTACTTGCACTTTTCTTTGAAAACAGCAGAATGACAGGAAAAGATTTCCAAAAGCCACCTCTTCCACCCTCTGCCAAAACATAGCTTAAACTGTACATCATTCTTGAGACATGTGTGTCCAAAAAGTTCTTAAAAATCTTTACAGATGGATATTGCACAACCATGTAAAGTCTTTCTGGTCCAGTTCTTAGAGTCAAAATGTTCTACTAATACCCACTTGATTATCAGTTTCTTCATTTTAAGTTCACTGTATATTGTTTAATTGTCAGTGGGCATGAAGACAGTGTTTTCATACTCTAAGATTATTATTGTGTGCCCATTGTTTCATTCTTATGCTGTTATTGGCTTTTTCATTGCTTTGCATCTCATTGATCTCGTGGGCATCTTCCAACTTTCTTCAAACAGCTTGTTTGATTATCTATTCTGGTATAGATCTCATTGTATTTTTGAAAGAGTTCAAGGTAAGTTGATCTTTACTGCCACTGTTTTGCCTTTTAAAAGATAAATACCAATTCTGCCTCTCTAGTCTTCATCTTTACAGTTTGCTCTCATCCATCCATTATGGGCTCTTACAGACTTCATGCTCATAGGCTGTGTAATTGTGAGCCACACAGCAAAAACTAATGTGCTGCAATATGAATGGATCAGTAGATAAAAGCAATTTGTACCAAGAACCCAAAAGTTAGACTATAGGCATGCATATTTATTTGCTTTATGATTAATCTGGTCCCCTGGACCAAACATCCCTGTTACACACGTTGATCAAAGATAGCCAAAAGAAAACTATCCTACAAAATCTTGCTTTCAGGTGTGTAGGCTTCTCCATGTTGCTTTGACAAGTGGCAGAGCATCCTTTCATCCATTTAGTGGAGATGACAGCAGCACACGGGTGTTCTCATGTCCTTTTTCATGGAAGCAAGTCTTATTTTTATTCTTGTTCACTTAGATGTAACACACAGTGCCTGCTGCTTCCTGACTCTGAATTTGGGTATTGGCCAGATAGCAGTTCAGAATGGAAGAAACAGTGTCTTAAATCTTGTGGCAGGAGCAAATGATCAAGTGGACACCATGACAGTAATGACTTCCACCCTCTCAGTTGTTCATTTGTATGAGGAAAGGCAGGGTAAATGATAGAGGATATGCAGAGTTCAGAGTTTGGACAGATGGAAGTGCAAAGTCCTGGGGATGACTGGCAGTAGATGCAGAACTTAGAGATGCAAGGGGGCATAGCTGAGACCCTTGACCATGACCTGGCACTATGACTGCAATATATTGAATCTTCTATGAGACCAAAGAAGTTGATTGGGAAGGAAAGAGGGAAAAGGGGAATCATTAGTAATTAATTAAAAAAAAAAAAAAAAAAAAAGGAGGCACATGAGACAAGCAATTCAAAAAAGCACTGAAAAGGGATACAGCAGCTGAAGGAAGAAAAAGTATATTGAACCATAGGAGGTCTTGGTGTAATATAAAGGAATGCCCTTGGCTAGGATCTGAGGGTATCTGTATAAGCTGGTTACTGACTTTGAGACCTTTAGCCTTTTAAGTGGCACAAGAAGCAGAAGAACACAGGAGGTCTCTGTGGTTTGAGAGCATTCTGTCGGTGCATGTGCACTTGCTGTGGGACTTGCTTGTGCTGCAGATCACACATTGATTGAGACCTTTCTGTTCCTTTTAGAGACTGTTGCTGCACTTTGAACAGATCTTCTGATTTAATTTCATCCAAAAGGAATCCCCTTCACATGCAGAAAAACTGCCCCACAGTCTGAGCCAACATGGAGTAAGTGGGGAAATGAGGGATTGCTGCACTCTACTGCTCTGATCTATGTCACTGCTGTAGACACATTTTAGCTAATAATTTAAGGCTTGCAGATTTTGGGTACCTCAGAATGAAGTTCATTTTACTCAGCTGGCTTGAAAATACCTAGCTTATACAAGTATTCATAAATGTATTCATCCTTTCCCTGTAGGATCTTAATCCTTTATCACTGATGCACCAATTAAAACAGAGAACCAATTTATGTTGACCTTTTAACTAAAGGAGAAATTTTAAAAGAAAAGAAAGCATAAAAAATGTCAATATTCCTCAGTATCTATCAGAAGCCTTTCTTCTCCTTTGGGTAAATTGGTTCATTAAGGAGCTACCATTTCACTATAATTCCTTTTTCACCTTAGGCAGGTCTCCCAGGAAATCTTCTCTAAGAGTCCTTTTACTGAAGTTTGCCTTCTTGAAATACATTGCTTTTAGTTTGAGTTATTTTCCTTCTAATATAACTTTTGAGAATTCTGTCCTTTTGTGACCAATCTTGACTACATTACCAGGTAATCTTCGTATTCTTAGCTGTTTCTTCTCTGTTAATTAGAGGCAAATGTGAAGCAGCCCCTACCTTTGTTACTCCTTTCATGAAAGCATTTCAGGAGATTCCTTTTCAGCCTGTCTCCTGCCACATTCATAAAGGATGTTAGTCAGTAACCTATGTTATCACTGAGGTCTGTGCTCTGGTTTACTCTTCACAAATACATCATCTACTTGGTCCTTCTGGTCTGGGAGGGAAATCCTGAAGTGGCAATGTTTGGGGGGGTTTGGTTGTTTGTTCTTTAAATTTATAAGCTTCCTTTGCAGTCACTGAGCAGTTCTTTCTCCCTTTTGGTCTGAACCTCAGAACAAATGTATTCATCCATGCTCCCTTACTGTCCTTTCTCAGCAAGATGTACTACGTGAATTTGAATTCTTCTATCTCCTTCTCTGCCTAGTTTGTTATATTATTACTGTAATTACAAATGAGTGGAATGAAGTAATAACCAGATGTCTGGTGAGTCTCAAATCTACTCAGACTCACAATTCTTAGTGTTAAGGATGTATAGCTTCTTTTTAGCTAGCACTGGGATGGGTTCTTCATTTGCTATTGGGGACTGGACCATTGGCTGCTTGCCTAATCAGCTGCTTCTCTGGAGTGTCCAGTTCATCCTTCAGTTTGGTACTCCTGCATTCCTTTCCAACTACTTTTTCACTGGAGGTCCTCATGCCTAGCGTGTTATTGATATCCTTTTGGACCATATGGACTTCTCTGCTTCACTACTTTTCTTATGGGTCTTCTACCAGTTTCCTAAAGAATATTTGCAGGGATTCTTTAATTCCTGGTTTCTGCTTTTAGAAGTGTGTAGGTCTGTGTTCCCTGGTTTGAGCACAGAACCTGGATTGAAGAATTCCCCTCCAGGATTCCTGTGTGGACACAATTGCAGGTAGCCACCCTGTATCCACCCTGCATCCTCAGAGCTGTAGACTGAGAAAGATTTGATGACAGAGATGATCCTGATGCTGTGCTTTTAAAGGGCTGAATTGTGATACTAAACTGTGCTTTCTAAAACTCCCTTTTCCAATCAGTCTCTTAAATTGCCCTGTTAAAAAAGTCAGTGACATACTGAACTGTTGATTCGCAAATACATAGCTTTCACTGTCCTTCAGTGATCAGGAGTTTAGCCATACCATAGGAAGTTTGTGATATGTGGGAGCACACTATCATCCCTCAAAATGATGCAGTAAATTTGTTTTTAAGATTTCTCTTGAAATTATTCCCTTTACAAGACTTCTCCCATTTACCAACATAACGGATAACTTCTCAAAATATTTTGCCATGCTGAGCTATCTGCAAGGAGATTAGGTAGGTCCCTTGATCATTGTGGTTATAACACTCCTCAAAAAAGTGAAAGTTATGATTTTTAATCCCTTTGGACTCCAGAGAAGGAACTCAAAGCTATCAGTTAGGAGATGAGTGTTCTATTGAGCAGGCTGTTAGATAAAAGAGGAGTTATTTTCAAGCAACTTTGTGGCATTTCTTACACTTTCATTTCCTTTGCCCTGATAGCAAGAGATGGATCTCTGCAGCAAGCTACTTCGCTCTTAGTCCTATTTATTTTGAGTGTATCAATAGAGCAAGGTGTTGCTTATTGAAAGATGTGTGGTAGCTGTTTCGAGAAACATGCAGTGTTTGTACTGGAATACTAAGTAACATGTATAAACTTAGATACTATAAAGACTGCAATGTTAGATAGTCACACTTCTTGAAAAGTAAAATTCTGCAACTACCAAGTCTGATGCAACAATTTTTCCTCACATTAAAATAATCATTTTTAGTTTTGACAGTAGTAGGTTCCTTTAGACTGTCTTGAAATTGTTTTCTTTAATGCTTTTTGCTACAGTGTGATCAAGGAAGCAGTGTAATAGCTCCCACTTAATGATATTTGTTTTGTTATAAGAAAAGCACACTTTGCTGAATATAAGTGCCAGTCCAGGGAGTTACTGAAGGATGTGCTTGACTGTAGGTACTTCAGTACCTCTGTGGTATGGCTCATGAGGTTATTGTAAGTTAAGTCTTCCTCTGTAACAAATACAGAGTCACACTATGAGAAAACATTTAGGAAGTTACATGTGCCTTAATACACAAGTGTAATATATTAAGAAAACACAGGGTAAGAAAGGACCTTCTGGGTCATTTTGCCTAGTTGTTATCATAACCAACCCTGAGATGAATGAATCCTCACAAAATTGGTAAATTGTATCTTAAAACTTTTTAGGTGGCTTTACTAGCTATTCACCTGCTGTTCCAGAATCCTATTTCTTTGGATTCTGCAATCTAAATCAGGGAATATTTTAAATCTAGGACTCAAATCTGCAGATGAGAGTCCTAACTTGCAAGCATTATCTTAAAATGGTCTTCAGTCTTTTCTGATGGAGCAGTATGGATTTTCTGGTAATATTAAAAGATCTCTTGAGATGAAGAATCTTGGTGTTAAGGGTACTGGTGGGGAATGACTTTATTTTTTTTCCAATAAAATTTTAATTATTTATACAAACTGGATTGTTACTGAGAAGAGAGCAATCATTAGAGTAAGGTGGTTATGACAGTCATCAATAGATTCTAGTTGTCTCAGGCCAAGGAGGAAAAAAAAAAGTTGGCCCTATCAGATACAGGGTAAGTCCTCTAATGAGTACATAAAGGACGAGCTATTTTCCAGCCAGTTTGTGGAATTCAATCTTTAAATTCATTTGTTCTGATAACAAGTATCTGATCTTAAGCATATCATAAATCAGTAACAGAACAATATTGCAAAAAAACCCAGATATGCTGGAATAAACAAGTGAGATAATTTTTCTCTGCTTTGCTATGGTAAGTGTTCACAAGCTGTGCTTGTTCTGTTGTTTTTTTGGTTTTGTTTTTTTGGTTTTTTTTTTTATTCTATTTCTTAGTGAGATGTGGATGAACTAAAGGCAGACTAGGAGCAACAGGAAGTATTAAGATGAAAAGTGACATATAAGGAAAGACAATGAACTGTGATAATTTAGTCTAAGCAATAGTGTATCTGAAGGATAAATGGAAGTAAAACAATTGCATTATATCGTTGGAGGTTCAGGTTATGTATGAAGAAAATACTTCTAACCATAAAGATAGTTTAGGCAGTATAGTAAATTGCCTAAAGAAGATATGGAATTTGCCTTTAAGGAAAAGAACAAAGGAAAACCAAACCATTATGTCAGGAGTAGCTAAGGTATAGCTGATTTTGCTGTGCAAGACAATAGTAGTCTTTTGCAGAACCTCTCAACTAAGCCCACCACTCAATTCAAGACATGCTTTATCATTTTTTAATTGGAATAAATGCTGCTGGAAAGGTTACTCATGTTTGTTTAGCACTTTCTTTCTTTGCTGCCCTGATTTTTCCAGTCTTGTAATGCCCAGTCCGGAATTGCTTAGAAACCATAGTAGAAATGTGAGATGAAACTTGAGTTAAATATGTACTAGGGATGAATGAATATTTTATCGCAGCTTTTTTCATGGAGAATAGGGTTGAAATACTTAATAAAAATCTTATTTTCTGTAATAAACTCCATTGTTTACTTATAAATGAAAATATATGGATTTTGAGGAACTGCCTCATTGTGTAAGTTTAGTTATCTAACATGATTATTCTCTCCTTCTGATTAGCTAGTTTCTTCTGAAATGGTTTTGAAATATTTGTAAGCAGAAATTGGCACGGGCATATATTAGAGTGTAGCAACACAAGATTTGAAATTTGGTTGTGTCAAGATCATTGAAAGGGCAAGGTGCAAAACACAACAAGGACCAAACACATAATTGCACCAACACAACCTATTTTGTGAATGTGACTGAATGAATTACAAAGGATCTCCACCCAAATAATCTTTTTACTTCTCAAAATCTAGGTAATCTAGCATTAGTTCAGTGTAAGGAGTGGAATACGTGAGAAGAGTAGGTCCTAAAAGCTGTAGAGATTCCTAGAGAGACAGCAGAGCCTCTGGTCTAACATTTTAATTACACCTTATGCGTACACAACAAACAGTGGGACTGTACACATTTCTTATTGTTTCTTATAAGTAAATATTTCTTACAGATACATCAGCAGAGGTGACTGTTTTTGTATGTAACATATTTGCTTATTGTCCTCCAATATCAGTGTGCTAGCAATCTGCAGTTTTTCATTGTTCTTTCTGAAGTCAGGCAACCACTTATTTGAAAAATACAATACAAGGATAATGTGTGATTAAAATTTCAGCATGACTAAATTATCTTCAAGATGTTGTGTCAAAATTACAACCAAGCCTCAAAGGCAGGGAAGTAGATTAAATAACCTGTGCAATTTATGTAGAATAAACAAACACACCCACACCCAATAATTTATTATTAGTCTAATTAAAAAATTAGCAGTCTTACCAAAATAGTGTTATTAGTCCAGTTACAGTGATACTAACACTTACCACGCAAAACATGGAATTATTACAGCTTTCTCCTAATAATGATAGAATTAAAAGCAATACACACAAACTTCTGCTATCCAGTCCTTTCTCTGGTGTTATGTTCATCCTTTCTCTGGTGTTAGGTTTGCCCTTTCTGTATATGACATGAGTCATTATCATCCTTTGCCAGGAGCAGTATGGAGTTGGTGGGGGATTCTTCCACCTTGCTCTTGGGTCCCCCTTCAGTTATTTTTACACTTGCTGACACAATTGGATTCCTTGATTTTTATTTTTTTTTTCAGTGCTTAATAAACTCCTTGTTATAGCCACGTGGTGCAATACTCAGCTTATACTGAAATAGTTACTTTTAAAATTTGTTTTCCAGACTGACAATCTATTGAAAAAATGATTTGATCACCTTCTGTAATCAGTTTGATTTCATATATGGAAAGAAAGGGGGGAAAGATGGTGAATAAAGGAATAACGCTTCTGGATTTACCACTTCTCAGTGTTTACCTTCGGATAAGGGTCAGACCTTCTTTACCTCATCTCTCTGTGTTTTCTGTTTCCAGCCTGTTTGCCTATCTCTACCTAGTTCCTAGTGTCCTGTAACTGACTGTACATAGACCAGAAACCCTTCACTAACTCTTACTTAATGATTTTGTTGGCAATTACACAGAAGAAAATTTAGCATTCCCTGACTGTTTTATACTTCCATTCCACCTGCATAAAGTATGGAGTTGTAAGGAGTGTTCTGCATTTTCTGACTCATTAAATATTGATTTTAAGAGGCTGTATTGGGATAGAAATTATTTTTGTTAGTCTGACCACACATTAACTAAGTCACATAATTTTAATTTAAACAGAACATTGAATAAAATGGTAGAGCAGAGAACATTCATCCAAATAAAGAAAAGAATATTTCCTGTCCAAAAGTTTGAGATGTTGGGTATAAGGTTGTTCATTTCTATACTATTTGGTCTAGAGTTCATAACCTTCTCACCACATAGTTTCTGTAGGAATTGCAGGTGTTCAATGGGTCTGAAAATCTTGTCTTTATTGTTTAAATTACTGAATGTCAGATATTTAGAGGGAGATGAATTGCATACTTAGATTCTATATTTTTCCTATTTTATTAATTATGTTTGTTTTAAGAACATACAAATAAATTTATTGTAAAAAAAACCAACAGCAACAGCAACAACGACAAAAAAAAACAAACCAAAAAACCCCCGGTAATACTAAACATAAGAGTTCGAGGAAGATCATACCTTAATCTGGAATAGTTTATGAGTACAGATCACATAGAATTCTGCCTTTTTCACTTGATATTAAAGGACACATTTATGTATGAATGGAAAATAACATAACTAGCCAGACCTGGGAATAAAATCAAACTTTAAAGTGTGAATGATGCATTTGATCTTATTGTCTGTTCTGGATAAGTATATATTTTCTATTAATATATGCACATATAGACTCTTATTTTCATTTCAAGATTACTTTTATAATCGAAGAAGCCAGGCCATGCTCCACACATTCAAAAACCATTCTAAAGGACAGAATATATTCAGGGTATTCTAATTCCACTTAGTTTGGGTCGTAGTCTGACTTTTCTTTCTTTATAACAGCTTTTCCACTTAAAATCTCATTGTGGGTACTGAATTTCCACAGATTATATTTTTCCTTAGTGTGTATCCCTTTAAACATTGCTGCACTGTACTATAGTAACTTCTTCCCCAGCTTTTCCCTGGTATCTTCACAGTGTCAGCTGTTATTTTCAGCAGATGGATGAAGGCAGATGTTTCCATCAATCCAGATTTTTGCCATTCCAATGTGTTTTCCTGGATATCTTTCTATCATTTTACCTTTATTTTTGGCTACTGAAATTCTTTCCTGGTAATCCAGGAAAATACACTCTATTTTCATTGCTGATACCACTACCCTTTTTGTTTATGCAGGACTGTAGCTACCTACAGTTTTTCTTTCGATTGTACATCAATAACCATGTCCAAGCACCATTTTTCTCCAGCTGGAATTATGCTCCAACTCTGTTTATGAAATCTAGGTTTTTCTGTGTGTGAACACAATACAAATAATTTCCCCTGTCATCTTCCTCCCAACCTTTTGCGTATTTCTTTCATTTTATCAATAACGTAGCTGCTAATGTCTTTCATCTTCCTAATCATCCCCATCACTGTCCCTCTACATTATCTGCTTTTTGTGCCATCATATCAAATTCAGTATTCTTTTGCCATCTTCAGTATAATACAACACTGTTTCATTGCTTCAACCACCTATCTTCTGATGTCTTACTCTCTTTTTTTTTTCCTTTTACATAGCATCTTTGTACACCTACAGAGGTTTCATCTGTGCTCTTTCATAGCAGTGCAACCACATCATCTGGTTTCCTTTTCATGTTTAGCCTCTGCTATGATGCCTACAAGGCAACAGGCAGTAAATGCTTATTAATTTATAGAACACTGTCTTTAGGCACTTTGTTTAAATGCTACTTCCCCCCCCCCCCCCCGCCTCCATGTTTTGTGCAGTGCTTCCCTCTTTGGACTGTGAGCTTTTGGAGACAGAATCTCAGTTTAAATATATACTCAGAAAACAAGCAGAATATCACATCTAACAACAAAACTTTTGAAAAACTTGAATATTATTGATAATAATGGATTTCCTGGCCCACCAACTACTTTGTTGTTCCTGCTTTAAAGTACTGAAACAGATATTTGGTGTATTTTATTATTGAGGAAAACAGGAAAAACACCATGCAAAACTGAAATACAAAATGCTGTTTATTCATGTTTTAGCCAATTCAGATTAACCAACACTTCAGTTTACTTTTCGCTCTGCTTGTGGATGCAAGTTCAAGTATTTGATCCTAACAAAAAAGCTTGCATTTTAGTTAGCAGTGTCCTTTGCTGACTTCTAACTGCCCGCTTTGTGAGTCGTATGACAAATTATTGGAGGATCTAGCAGAACTCTGTTCTCAACTCACTTAATGAGATTTTTAATTCCTGAACTGCAGTATCACAGTCTCCTACGTCATCTCTTCAGACAAAGGAATTTTGAATTCTGTTATCTTAAGTAGGAATTGTAGTTGTGTTCTTCATTTTCACGTCTTTCACATAGCAGTACTACCCATAGATTTACAGGCTTTTGTAATAGTAAAGGTATGGATTTGATCCAAATCTCATGCAAAGAGGTTTTATTTCATCTAGGCTGAGTGAGTTATAAGATTTAGTTACTGTCCTCCAGATGAAATGTTATTTCCGATTGAAATAGTCTGTGGCTTAGCCTCAAACTTGCCCTTTCTATAGCTTAAAGGTCTTCCAAACCAGTACTGCCAATCCTGTCCTAAGTCCTCAGTTCTTGGTATGTATGGCACAGAGATCTGGTTATCATGAAGATTGCTAACCTTGTTCTTGCACGCTTCATGTTTATCAGCAGTTTGTATAGAATTTCTTATCTACTTGTTCCTTAGAATGCCTTAGTGTTTAAATAATTAAAAAAGAGAGGGAGAGAGAGAGAGAAAGGAAAGCACAACGCAGCATATTTCATTATATAGCAATATATGTGGTCCAGGATTAGTTAGGATAGACTGTAGTTTTAGACAACCTCCTGACTTGCTTAGAAGTATTCTTAGTTCTGTCATATGCTTTTCTATTTGTAGTTATCATAAAACATGCTGCTTTAATAGTTTATTGGGCAGAAATAGAACATACAAAGTAGTACACCCTTGTAGAATTTTCAGCCCATTGTCAAGGATTAACTCAATCTTTTAAAGACCATCCTCTCTCTTTAAATACAGTGTGAATTAACTTCGGACTTTCTTATACACCATTTACAGGGCCATCTGAGAACATTAATCTCTGCCTATCTATACACAGGTCAAAGCTTGAAAAAGTTGTGAACGTCAGTATTGGTTGCTTGATTCACAAAACTTTTTTTTTTTTTTTTAATATACTCTGATTCAAAGTTATAATCTCTTTACCAGATATTTATTATAAGTATAGCTTGAGTCTTCATCGACTTTAATATAGTGTTCAAATTCAATAAAACTATTCCTAGATTGCTGCAGTTATAAGACAAGCAACAGCATAAAATAAATGTTTAATTTTCCTATTTTACGGTTTTTAGCTGTTTGTTTGAATTTCTAGTGTTCATAACTGAAATGTAATGTAATCTAAAAATGCCATAAAATATTGATAGTGATGATTTTATTATTATTATTTAATAATATCTGTACAATAGGTATATTTATGGGTGTAAACATGAGGGGGTTGGTTTTTCTTAGTGTCATAGGTAGGGAAAAGAATAAAATAAGTGAGGCAGGGTCGCTGTTAGTTTGTTTTATCTTCTTACATGGGAAAAAGGGAAAGTTATACATGGAATAACAATCTGAAAATAATCATAAATTTTAAATAACAATGAAAAAGAAATAAAGTGATGCAAAGACAATCATTCACCACCTACCACAAACAGACTGATGCCCAGCCAGTCTCCACGGAGTGGCCACCTTGAAAGACAATCCCATTCTCCCCCAGACTTCTTCCCCTACCACCACTTTTTATTGCTGAGCATAATGTTACAGGTATGGAATATCCCTTTGGCCAGGTTGGGTCAGTTGTCTTGGCTGTGTCCTCTCCCAACTCCTTGCCCATCCCCACTTTACTTACTGTGGGGCAGAGAGGGGAAAAGAGAGAAAGGCTTGACACTGTGAAGCACAGTTCAGCAAGAGCGAAATCACTGGTGTGTTATGAGCACTCTTTTAGCTAAAACTCCAAAGCACAGCACCATATAGGCTGCGATGAAGAGAGCTAACTCTGTCCCAGCCAGTCCTAGTAGGTGAACTTAGCATTTACTTACTGTAAGAAAGTACTGGTATAGTTCATTGAAGTGTATTTTTGCACTTGAATAAAATCAAATCACACCAAAATGATAATCTGTGTATTTATTGCCTGGAAAGCCTAACGTAATCTAGGCAGTTTATTTGGAAGATTAGCAGAAGGAATGCCTAAAATTAATTATGCTAATAATATTAAATCAAAATCATATCTACAGGAAGATGCAAGTATGTTTTAAGATAGAATTCTTCTGTGGTTCTGTTTTAAGTTCTTTTATATTAATTTTCATCTTTCTGGCAGAGCTCCAAAGTTGAAGTGATCTTCATGGTCATAAGTGCATTAAATGAGCCAAGAAGACTGGACCTTCCTCTGATTAATTTTTTCAATCCTAATAACTTTTTAACCATGTTATGTTACATCTGAAAACCCTTGAATTTTTCTCTACAACAGCATAGTTCTAACTCAATGAAACAAGAAACTCTTCTTATTCCCACTCCTCTTTAAACTGGTGAGTTATTGATGAAGAAAATGTTCTGGGCAGTGATTCTTTGAATAAAGAGAGCCTCATTAAGCATGTTGTAGTACATGTCTGACTATTTTCTTTATTTTACTATTCAGTCTTATTTCATGTCAGTCATTACACACTTCAGGAAATTACTTTCTGGGAGATTATTGCATTTATCAAACAATTAAGGTCACAGTCACCCTATTTCAGTTTTATATCTTATAACACCATTTGTGGTTTACACGCCAGAATGTAGGTCTGTCTTCTTGTATTGAATATGTAATTTTACTGAAACTAGAGTGCTCCGGTCTGTCCAGAGTCTGTCTGCATTCAAACTGTTGGACTCTGGTAGGTGGGTAGCTCACTATTGAAAAACTAAAGAATGAAGTCTTAGAAATGTCACTCAGAAAAAGGGAAGCCCTTATGGATGTAGTAGGCTCTGTCGTTTGTTTCTGAGAGGCAGCTTAAACTTGCTATATAAATTAACTTCCCAGTGCTGAAAATAAACAGAAAAAATATGGTAAGTACCAAAAATTAGTGAACAAATTAATTTCTGTGCTTCAGTTTCCTTTCAGTAACATAAGAACAGTATCACTTCATATAAAGCCACTGAAAGTATTTTGAAAATTAATTAGTAGTTGTGAAGAACTGTGTAACTTCAGTAATAAACACTTATGAGAACAGAAGCCAAGAGGGAAACTGACAGTACTGTCTTCAAAGCAGGGTTTTAACAGAGTATAATGAATGCAGAGCAAAGAAAATAATGAGGCGAAAACAAAATAGCGAGTAGCTGCTGATTAAGAGTAGTGCCAACCTTGTGTGGAATTAGCTGGGATTCAGGAGGGTAAATATTACGTACAGTTATAGACTTTATCATACACATACATGCAAGATGGAACAGATGCAATTTTCCTAGGCAACCTTAATTTCAGCATTTCCAGTTTTCTGGAAGTTTGACTGTGTTTTTTCACCATGGTGTTTTTTGTTTTGTTTTGTTTTTCAGTTTTATTGTGAATATTATTTTGTGCCTGTCAGTGAAAAACATTACACAGAAGCAGGTAAATTAACATATTGAATTTGCCTTTTCAGTTAGAAAATTTGTTTATATCCAAATCAATAAATCGGTACCCAATTCTTGTTGAGTATTTATTCACTGCCAAAAATATAGCATGGTTGTTGTCTTTGCTCAGGTTATTCTTTCCTATTAGGATTTTATATGCTGTTACTACAGCTTATATAGAAAAATAAGATTGCTGAAATTCAGAGTTAATGTGTATTAATGCAGATTGCACATTCAAAAGCACAGTCTAATTTCTTCATCTTACTTCCTTTTCAAAAATAGGCACTACTGTCTCATATTGCACTCTGTTAGAAAGCCTACAAATGCCTGAGGTTTTATATCTGAAAATATTTGTATAGACATCTCATCTTGATTTAAAAAAATATTTTAAAATAAAACATCACCTCTTTAAGAACATTATTTGATAATTCAGCTGTCACAGCATGCTGGTTTTGGCTGGGTTACAGTTAATTTTCTTCATAGTAGCTAGTATGGGTCTCTGTTCTGGATTTGTGCTGAAAACAGTGTTGGTAACACAGGGATGTTTTTGTAATTGCCGAGCAGCGCTTACACAGAGCCAAGGCCTTTTCTGCTTCTCCCACCACCCCACCAGTGACAAGGCTGCAGGGGGGCACAAGAAGTTGGGAGGGGACACAGCTGGGACAGCTGACCCCAACTGACCAAAGGGATATTCCAGACCATATGACGTCATGCTCAGCGTATAAAGCTGGGGGAAGGAGAAGGAAGGGGGGATGTTTGGAGTGATGCTGTTTGTCTTCCCAAGTCACCGTTAGGTGTGATGGAGCCCTGCTTTCCTGGAGATGGCTGAACACCTGCCTGCTTATGGGACATATGAATGAATTCCTTGGTTTGCTTTTCTTGCGTGTGTGGCTTTTGCTTTCCCTATCAAACTGTCTTTATCTCAGCCCCCAAGTTTTCTCACTTTTACCCTTCTGATTCTCTCCCCCATCCCACTGTGAGGGAGTGACCGAGGGGCTGCGTGGTGCTTAGTTGCCAGCTGCGGTTAAACCACGAAACATAGTTTGAATACAAATAGCACTTTTTCTAGCAAAAAGGCAGTTCTTGGCTTTATGTAATCAGTTACAACTTTTGCTAAGCATTATATGGACTATTACAGAGTCTGTAAATTTCTCTTGGTGACATATTACTTTAACAAGTATATTCTATATTATAGATAGCCTTAGCAATAGCTTTTGTTATTCCACATTTTCTCTACTTTAGAAAGGAGTTATGTTTATTTTTCTGACTCTGGTAGTTTCTGGTTTTGTAGTCATAGGAATCTAGGCTTCTAGTCCTATAACTGACATTTGAAGGCATGACTCCCAACGGTATGTTCTTTGCCAGTCTGTCATAGTGTGGACAGCCATCTATCACTATATCCTTGTTGTGTTTGGGAAATGATACCAGCTGAATTGCATTGTATAAAATGTAATTCTTTTTGATGTCTTAAAGAATTAACATTTTCACAGTCTTGCCTCAGATGTGGATGCAGTTGTGTCAGTTAAATATCTGTTGTATTCATATAATTGTTTGTTTTAGAAAGGGAATAGCTATAGTTATATAGCAGCTACAGAATCTGTAGATAAGTATAGTGGTGTTTAATTCAGTGAGCTCTTCCAGCTTCAGCTATAGCAGTTGGGGACACTGTTCTCCAGCTGTTTACGACTGCCCAGCAAGTGGAAGTTACTTGTTTCACAATTCAGCCAAGAGTGCAGAAATGCAAGTTCTCATTGTTCTGCTACACTAGAGTCAGCAATGGCTTCAAAACATTTAATCAGCAATTAGGTTAAATTTGTGAGTTTTGCACTTAAGTGGATCAAGTTGAATTCCACTGGCTGTACAGTGAAGAATTATCTTCTGTCAGGAATATAGTAATAAGCATCCAGGGATAAAAAGTCTTGAATTTCTATCAGTGTGCAAAAATGACCTTATCTCTTAAGTATTGAGAGGTTTCATTTTTTTTCCTGTAAGAATACAGCTGAAGCCTTATTATGCCACTTTTCTATGCTTATATTATATTTAACATTGAATCATTTTGTTTGCTTGTTTCATCCACACTTTCCTATTTCTATTCAGATAAATTAAAACAAAGAAACAAAAATAACCCTCAGCATTTTTTAAGTTCTTTTCACCATCAACATGCTTTTAGGAGTGATGAGCAACTATTAATAAAAATCCCTTTTTCTTTCTTCCTAGAGGATATTTTCCTATTTTAATTGCTGGAAAAAGCAAAAACAGTTGAGTCAAGACATAACAATGACATAAACATTTTTTCTAATATTTCACTACATAAAAGTAATAGATTGCTTTACCAAATGTTATATGTATTTTTAGAGATAATTAACTAATTGTTTTACTTAGCAGTTGTAATTCAAGATGTAGCTTCACCTCTACAGTAAAGGAATACTTATGATCTACATTTGGACCCTTGCACTAGGTGCATCCAAGGAATAATGTATGCAGTTCGCATCAGGCTGAATAGTTAAATACCTCAATCCTAGGCGAGGCTTTGCCTATAAATCCCCCCCAATCTAGCTCCTGTCCAAGATCATCAGGAGACCTGGGGACAGTGGGACAGCACTCATTATTTTTAGGTATTAGGTCAGCTACTGTGTTCTTTTTAGCTTATTCTGGATAAGGTTATTTCCTAAAGTGAATATATATATATTATTGATTGTAGGATGGAATGGGGAATTTGAGAGTCACTAAAAAAGGAATACGACTTGAAGGAATATCTGAATTTCTACTTCCACTATATGTGAAAGAAATCCATTCCCGAAAGGTAGGTGTTTTTCATCATTTTTTTTTAATTTACAGCTAATATAAATTAATCTCTTCAGTCTCAAACTACAAAGTTTAATTCTTACACCTTCTAAATTAGCAATCAGTAGAGGTTTGCTTTGAGAATACCTTAACAGCGAAAGCTTCCTTCATGTCAAAAATTATTTCTTTTTTTTTTTTTCTGAAACCTTATTTGTCTCTTAAAAGAAATGTCTTATCCTAAAGAAAGGAGATTCAAAGCATGTATGTTTTATACTTCAAATGACCCCAGCACTGGGAATGGAACATTTGACTCCTCATTTGATGTGAACTCCAGAAAAACAAGATTGGTGATATGCGCAAAATGCAGTGAAATAAGGAATGGTTTTGTATATGCCTCAGTTCTTTCTGATATTAGCTAGTGTGATTTCTTTTTTTCTTCCTTCATTTCTTTTTTTTTTTTTTTCCTCATTATGCTAAACTGCATAATGTCTCTAGGATTTAATTTTTCAAAGCAAACCATTTTTAATGTTGCTTAAATGTAATTGTTTTATCATATAGCAGCCAGTTGTTACAAAGGAATAAAGAAAATCAAAATATTATGTAGTCAGAAATTCAGTGTAGCTCATTTAAATTCATTCATTTTGATTCAATCATGCTATTTGTATTAACGTTGTCAATTAATTAAAAAAAAATAATGCTGGAAATCTCTTAAGTTCTTTTTACCATGCAAGTGATAACCTATGGTCAGAGAGGACTGTTACAATGGTTTTCAGTCAATCATCTGCAAAGAATTTTAATATGCATACTGCAAAAGTTGACAGGAGTGAAAAGTGGTTTTACCCTAAATGCCTTTGTGGAAAATTCTTTCTGTTGAAGTCTTCTGTGTATATAAAAAAAAGACTCAAGTACATTCATAAATGAGATCATAACAGCTTCCTGTTTCTCTTAATTAGTTTACTCTTGTGTTAAATAAATGTGTGAGGTAGTCTCTTTGTCCTCTTTTTTGGTAAAAATAAGATCTTTCCATGTTTAACAGAGTAGCAATATTGTCCTAGGTAATTAAAAATTCTATAATAATTAAGTAACCGTATATTCCCCAACAATGTTGGATTTTGATCGCTTCATTGAACAAATATTCTTTTACTTTTCAACTCGTCATACATACAATTTGTTACAAAATCTTGTTCATAATGTTTCTTTTATAATAGAAGCTAAAAAATATTAATACCTAAGATAAATCTATAATCAAACATTTGGTAATAACTTATTTCTAAATAAATGCAAATATCATAGCTTTGATACTGATCAGAATTTTGAGGGGGACACACACACACAATGGAACAGTCAATGCATAAGTACATAAATGACCATTGAAGTACCAAACACTGCTACCAAGAGTAAATCAATAGGGCCAGATTCTGCCTTCTAAAATTGGAAAAGCATCCACAAAAAGGCATTTTGGCTGTGGGTTTATTTTTTCCTATATCACCTTGCCATGGAAAGTTGTGAGAA
The DNA here is from genome assembly GCF_964188355.1 of Buteo buteo. Taxonomy (NCBI): domain Eukaryota; kingdom Metazoa; phylum Chordata; class Aves; order Accipitriformes; family Accipitridae; genus Buteo; species Buteo buteo. The sequence goes on along the minus strand of NC_134171.1, from coordinate 32,337,735 downwards.
GCTCTAAAGTAGTTTCTGTAATCTTCTATTTTCTTTAGAATTTTGAAACTCTAACATTCTTTAAATTAACTAGAACACTTTGTCTTTTATCTATATCTAAATATTTTAAGGGTTCTGTTAGACCTTAATATCTAGTACAACAAATCCATTTAAAATCATGCCTAAAGCATGAACCACTTTAGTATGAATATTCCAACATGTAAACTTTATGAAATTGGTGTAAAATTTCCAGGCTGTATAACCTTTCAGGGAGCATACTTCTTCTAAGAAGTTGCTGAACATTAGTCATGGTCTGTGCATTTTTCCCAGTTCCTTTATGATTTGGGATATTTTTCGTGCATGGGGCTTCATATTGCAGAACATTGGTTCTATTAAAATAAACATGGAACCTTTTGTTTCAAGTCAGAGTAATGAGAGACTAAAGTAGGGTCTTAATTTCACTCAGAGCCGCTAACAAATTTCAGAAAAAAATGCACACAAATCTGATTACTGTAAAGGAACAGGATGTAAAGTCTACCAGTAGCCTAACACAAGGTCACATTAGTCCTGTGAGGCTCATGATTAACTGATAGGCCTGTCCGTAAGTGCCGTCAAACCAGCAGAAGAAAAGAGATAGAGTTGATAATTAACTGGACAAAGTATTTCAACTAAAATATTTCTGGTGTTGCAGGTCTACTTATATCTATTGACATTAAAACACTTGTTACGTAGATAAAAAAGCAGTATGTATATAGACTTGGTTCTCATCTTGCAGCGCTTGTGAACTACGTTCACATTCCAGTCTTTTGCCAACTTGCTCAGTAGTTGTTGTCTAAAGTTTCAGCAAGTTGTGGTGTATGCAAATGTGAAAGTCATGAGGGAATGATGAAAAAACCCTCTGGAGCTCTGTTAAGCTTTATGGTAGGGATTGGTGATGTCTCTGCATGCTGTTTCCCCAGGTGTGTGGCATCTGCACGTGACATTAGCTGTTTTGTCACTTACAGAATTGACCTCAGTGCTGTAGAAATCCAAGAGTGCCAGATTTTCTGAGCTCCCATTATAGTCAGTAGAGACCTAGTCAATACAGACAGTGGATTCTGAAGAGCTATCCTGCTCACCAGCCATTAGTGTTTACTTTGGATGATAGAGAGGGGAAAGCTTTTCTCAGCCTTTTCCATGGAAGCAGTAATGATTTAAGTTTGATGTATATGGGAGTTAAAATGTACTGTGGAATCAAAAACTCATTTGAAGCTGATGTCTTTGCAGTTTTTTACATGCATATGTTGCTTATTTATTTTCTAAAAAGATAGTTTGCTCTTTAAGCAAATTTTCTTATTCCCCTCTAAAAGAACACAGACATTAAAGTGACATCGTTCGATTAACTCTTGAGGTGACTTGTAACATATTCAATAATAACTTTGTGGAACAGGTGTATTTCCTCTGCACTGGCGACATGGTTTGTAGAATGGCCCCTGGGGAACCTCCATGTAGGGTGCTCAGCCCTGCAGGTCAGGGCATCACTGCTTTGCCATTACTCCGCACAAAGCAGAGTTAGGTGGGAAGACCAATGCTATTAGCAGCAGGGTACAGCAGCAGGTGTGCTATATTATGGCTAAGAGGCATGAGTGGAATTCTTGCACATATGCTGGAGCTATGTCTTAGTTAGCTAGATCTGAAGCTGATAAAATGTGCTTATTGATAGTGCAGGGTTCACCTCTGATTCTGATAGTGAACTACTTCTGATAAGAGTCCTGAGCAGTCTGTTGAGTAGCTAGGCTGAACTGAGCTCTCCGCTGCTGGAATTTAAATGTGAAGAGTGGCTACGTTTGCTAGTGTAAAGTTCACATATGCTTACAGATGCTGAAATCACCACTTTTGCCTGCAGCATACCTGGATCCCCAAATTAGATCATTTATGCAGGGTTAAATGCAGACTTTAAACTGCCTTTATCAAAAGGGATGTACTGAACTTTGTATATAGGTTGAAAAATTGCTATTTATCTTGTGATTGCTGTATTAAAACCCTGAATATTAAAAGAAAATGCTAAAATACTTTGCATTAAGTCAGTTGGAGACCAAGTATGCATGAATTCTTAAAAACAAAACAAAACTTCCAGTGATATTTTCTCCTGCCAGTATACAATTTTCTATTAAAAAGTAGTAATTAAAAATCCAGGTCTTGGGTAAAATGAATATTCATTCCCGTTTTGTCCATAGAAGTTGTGTAAATGAGAAGGCTGCTCAGAGGGTGCTGTTTCCCTAACCTTGCTCCTCTTGCTTTGCTCTTTCTACTCTATTCAGTTAGTGGTGTCCACAGAACTGTGGGTTCCTACCCAAAATCTCATCTTTACATGAAAAAGATACTTCTGTGTTTTCATCAATGACTTAACTGCATATCAGAACTTGAACTGATACATCAGAACCCAAGAAGATGAAGGGTTATTTGATCCTGAATTGATATCTTTATATGCCTAAAACAGGGTATACATACTCAATGAGGTGAATTCTACTGAGATATTAATTTCACTATGGCTGGTCTAGTTGTATACTTTTTATAAAATTACTAACCTGAAACCAGTAAGTTTAATCTAGATAATGTCATGTTTTCCATGTTTATATAATTTACATTGATATGATGCAAAGAAACAGTGCAAACTACTTTCTTTGTAGTGTGTCATTAATAAGATGTGTGAAATCAAATAACACATAATGCAATAACCTGAATTATTACAATTATTTCAGTTCTTCTGAGTTAAATTTCTTTATCATCCTACTACTGCATCCATACTACTGCATTTGTGAAGGGAAACAATCAAGGTACAGTTTTATCAGTTTGTTATATAACAATAAAAGCATTTCATGGTGTTTTCTTGAGAATGTATTCTTGACGTTATTGATCTTTTTCATTTGCACATACAGTACTTAAGGGTTGAAGAAAATCAAGTTTTCGCTTTGTTAATTTGTTTCCATTGTAGATAAAATAAGTAACTCATTGTCCCTTAAACTAGGGTGGGATTGCTTTGTTTTTTTCTGTACAATTAACAAGATTAAAAATGTATTTTCTGAGCTTAGACAGAATGTGTTTTCCAGAGATATCCTTAGAGAATACAGAATTTAATGATTTAGTTAAAAATCATTAGAAAAAGGTCTAGAAAACAAGAAACACTGAATACATATAAACTTCTAACTGAACATAGGAAACCCTGAAAACTCTCTGTATATCTTATATTTTTAAAGGTGTGATTGTATGAGAACTAAGAAATTGTAGGTAGGTTTCAAAGCAGAACTTCTTTCAGGTATTTGATCTCTCCAGACTCACTCTGGAGACTGAGTGTCCTTATAAATATTTAGAGAGCTTTATTTTACTTTGTTTTATTTCCAAACATGAATCAGTCTTGGAAAAAGCAATTCTACAGTATATTTCTTTCTTCACTGTCTCTCTAAGTATGTATAATCATCAACAGAGAATTAACCTTTGTCAATTCCAGCCAGAACATCGCACATATTTGGGTTTGTGTTTGGGTCTTAGATGCCTTTGTGAGAAGCCCAAATACTTTTTCTGAGAGAATGCCTTTGTTGAGCTTCTCTCTCCAGTAAGGTTATAAAGAAGCAGCATAGGAGATCACATCAAAAGCCTGTCTGAAGTTGAGGAAGGACATCCGCTGCTCTTGTCCATTGAGCCAGTCTTCTCATTTTACAAGACCAAGTCAGGTGCTGTTTGCCTTTACTAAACCCATGCTCATTTTTCCCAGTTGCCTTCTTTTCCTTCATCTACTTTGCAGTGATTTTCAGGGGGATCTCTTTCATAATCTTGCTAGGAACTGAAGTGAGATTGACTAGGCTGTAGTTTCCAAAGTCTTCCCTTCTAGGAAGACATTCATAATCTCTTGTAAGGTTCTGCAAGTATGTTGTATTTATTGATTTTGGAGTTGGGAAGGAGGAACATGTTCCACCACCCTCCCCTGAAACATATTCTTCTAAAAGTTCAAGGCCAAGTTGTTTGCTATATCCACTCTCTTTTCTGCTCTGTAAGATACCCCATTGCCATGCAGTAAAACTAGTTTGAGTCCTGCAGTCCTACCACTACTGAGGTACAGAGGTATCACAGAAACTCCAATTAGGAGATGTCATTGCTCACCATTTTTGTACTATCAAAAAAATCACAAAGGCACCTAATAATCTGCCATCTTTATTGCTCTAGTGTGAAGTGCAATGCTTGTTTCTGCAGCTACATGTCACAGTCCTCTCAGATAAAATCTGAAATGCTCCCCAGTTCATTTTTCTGGTACCTACTCTTCAGCCTTGCCCTTGGGATCACTCACCTGTCACTGAGAATAAAGTCATTATTATGGCATAAAGGACTCCTTAAGTCATTTTGGCTTTCAACATGATGTAGTTCCAATGTACTGAAAACCCAGTGTCACTTTATTGGCTATGATCAAGATATAAGGTTTTCTTAATCACAAGCTTTGCCAAGGGACAAGTCACTCATATTTGTTGGTGGTCTCTGAAGGGACTGCCACTCTGAAATTGAGTTGGCTGTGCTTGCTCTTCACTGACAGCTGATAAGAACTTTCATGATTCATGATTTTGTCCTTGATTTGCTATACTTCACTGAAACCTGTCTGGGGGTCATCCAATTGAACAACTCTATCTTTTGAACACATCATTTTTTTCATGTCAACCTGTACTCCTCTTATTATTACTGTGACTTTTTGTTCAGTCAAGGAGGATCTCTGCTTTTTATACTGAAAATTCTGAGTTAGTATTACCCAAGCCTTTTGCTTTGGTTGATTACAGCTCATGAATAAAGTCATGAGTGGCCTATATCCACCCAATTTTATACCAGCCTGAGGAACTGAATTTGATTTGGGAACGCTTCTTCAGAAGGATGTGGGAAACTTAATGAAGTAGCAACTGTTTTTCTGGGGTTTGTTGTTGTTGTTTTCGGTAGCAATTGCATTTTCAGTTTTCCAAGTACTTCATGTAATAAATCTGTGTTCCACTGGGGCAAATTTCAATAAAACCTTGTGATATTTCAGTTTGGTGTTCATCATGTCTTGTGTCTGATTGTAATACTCATTCAAAGTGAACTTGGTTTGAGCTGTTTTACCTGTATGGGCATCTTAAGCTGAGGAATCACATTCTTGTCCCTGAACAACTTTAAAATAATTTAGTTGCAATTTACAGAGGCTAAGCAATTACTTAAAGAAATCCTGTATATTTAAAATGAAGAAAAATTGTTATTAATATTTCCCTAGAAAAGCTGATCCAAAGCAGGAATGTAAAGGCAGATGACCGGCAGGAGACCTGAAAAGAAGAAAAATCTATGTCTTCCTTTATCTTTTCATGCAGGAACTTACTTCTGTTTCTTTATGGAGAACAACATTTATCTTTTGCATCCCATTTTATAAACTTATGGTAGACCTTAATTTTTGCTCCTCTGTAGAAAACTTAGAACTGTGGATGCACGGAAAAAAAACGGGGTGGAAAAATGGGAGGCATTGAGGGTGGAGGAAATATCCATGTAAGCCATTAAGCACAAAGTACATAAAATACTTTTATCTTTCCAAAATACTGATAGTCTGTATAGCTCTGTCTTGAGGGCTGCTGAGATAATTTGAAATGTATTTCTTACAAGTTAGGCTGTGCAATGCCCTTACTTGTAGGACTTTGATAGGCAAAGACAAATTTTCCCCCAAAACATTGTAAACAGTGTGTTTGTTAAGTTAGGAGGAGATCTACTTCATATCCAAAGACTCAGTGTATTAACAGCAGAGAATATTTGTGTAATAAAATTATACATCTAATGCTGTTGGGATTGAGTTTTCTCAACCTGCTGCATGTGAGCAGCATGGATTTCTGAAGGAGAGATCATGCCTGACCAACCTGACAGCCTTCTACAACAAAGTGTCTAGCTTGGTGCATGAGGACAGCTAATATTCTTAATCTTGCCTTTAGCAAGGCTTTTAACCTAGTCTCCCATCACATACTCTTAGACAAACTGATGATGTACACTCTAAAAGGACAGTGAGGTGGGCTGAAAACCAGCTAAACTGTTGGCCTTACAGGGTTGTGACCAGTGGCATGAAGCTCAGCTGGAGGCTAGTCACTGGTGTTCTACTCATGGGGTCAGCACTGAGGCCAACATTGTTTAATTTCTTCATTAATGACCTGGACCTGCACAGTGCACTCTCAGCAAGTTTGCGTATAATGCAAAACTAGGAGGAGGAATGTATAAACAAGTAATTTCTAGAAGCAAAAGAGAACAAACAAACAAAAAAAAAAAATCATCAGTTTTAAGTGTTCAGAGCTTTATTTTCAGCTCATTAATAATAATGCACTTTTTTCTTTTCCTGTTTCTTATCAGACAAATCTCAAAAGTATCAGGGGTAATGATCAAATCAGAAGTTCAGATAACACTTTGAAAATGAATATAAGAAAGATTCTCAAGGAATTAATTCTGAAACAGAAATTTGTGTCCTAAAGTTTGAATGTGTAATTTCCAGAAGTGTAAGTTGACTTACAAAATTAGTTTTACCCATTAAATATAGAAAAAATTATCTCTTATCTTGAAATGAAACAGAATTATTACAGTCCTCTTTTACTTGGTTAGCTTTTCTTTCAGTATACTTTGTGTCTTGTATGATATTTCCCACTTTATATAATTTAATTACAAATGTTTTTTTTAAAGTAGACAAACCATTCATAATTTGCAAAAATAAATACCAATAAAATACAAACCCAAAATCTATTTGTTACTCTAAAGGAGATGTGAGAGGTCAACTAGAAGTTCTGAAGCAATTTTCTTTTAATGACATCATCAGTAAAGTTATGGAAGCTTTCTTCCAGAATTTGATGAGACAGTTTAGAAAAAATAATTCTTATATTTATGCAATTTATCAGACCCGTATTGTATTAGACTGAGGATTTGGGGGGGGGTTCCTCCCTATTATTGTTCTCAGCATTTCTGTATTCTATCAGGAAGAAAAAAATTCTAAGCAAGGAAAGAAAATTTCATTCTAACTGTTGAGAAATGCCATGGTTTTTTGGACACGGCACACAATTTGCTGTCTTACATGATAATATAGAAAATTAATGAATATTCCAAAGTTTAAAATGAAAAAAAATAAGAATGAATCTTACCTTCACTATCTGGAGTGAAATTCACGGGATAAGATATAATGTAATCATCACATCTGTTTTGACAGTCCCTGATTAGGACACCATTGCTTTCTTAAAGGGACAAATTGCTTGTTCCTCGCAGCTTCTGATAGCTGATTACCACAAGCAAATATCATAAGGGTTGCATTTATAATACTCTCCATTTCCTGTTTGAAGTGAGCTTTTTATTTTCTTGCTATTCAGTAAGAACCAAATTGGATTTTACTGCTGCATAATCAACAACATTTGTTTTTCATTTTTTTTGCATATGAACACACATATATAACTTGCATATTGATGCACAACACTTTAAAATTACTGGTCAGTGTTAAGAATTGGAGACTTTTATTCCAGATAGCAAGCATGCTTTTTGATTTTATACTATACAGCCTTTGTTGTCATAAGAAATATATCATGCTATAAGAAACAACTTGTCACCAGCAATGAAATTTTCTGCTTTGCAAATGCTTTTACAGAGTATTTTTTGTTTATTTTTTTACTGTTCCCTGAAGGAATTCCCCATCCGTCTAGTACTGTGACTTAAACGTCAATCTCCTTTGCATAGTTTTGAAATCCCTCCCTCAATGACTTTAAAATTTCTTTTTTTATGTGCTGTGAGATCAATTTCTTGGGAAACCTGCTGAAGTTCCATCAGTTTTAGGAAACAATATGGCTGCAACATTACCTGTAATGAGGAATTATCAAGTTAAAATAAGGTAGAGAAGGTAGATAGATACAAGAAGCGCTACAAGCATTTTAATAAAGTAGTACGAATTACTAAAATGTTTGTAGGCACAACAAGTAATATATTTTAGAATAAAAACTATCCTTTTACTTTTTCCTTTTTTAGGCAGTGCAAGAAACACATCAGTTGTATTTTTTGCTTATAGATCTTCACTATGTGGCTAATTCAATTCCTCTTTAAAAACAGGTAGAGTAATAATTCTTTTTAGATGCAAAATAAGTAAGGACCACATTTCATTGTCTTATGGATTATGCTCTTGAATCTTTGCTAACATTGTTACTCCAAAGCAGCTTCAAATTTATTATTTGAAAACATAAAATGGAAGCATCGATTATTCCATAACAAGGACCATGTTTTAACGCTGGCCTGCATCCAAGAGTGATAAATAATACTAACATTAGTTGAAAGCCTTGCTGACTTGAAGAGCATCCTCATGAAATAGTTGTACAAAGCCAAGTGTATGATCAGTGACTTCCTTTGAACTCATTTTATTAAAAGATATTAAAATTTCAAATAAAAAAATTACCTGAAAATTGTAACTTCTCATCTTTAACAAGTAACCTGAAAAACCGTGCATTCTGCAGCAAAAATAAAAAAATAGACCAGAGTTCAACCAAATTAATGTATTCTATACTTTCTTCCTGTTTCTAACTTTGGATCTAATTACGCTGTCCTTTCTCAAGTGTAATTTCCTGTGGGGTTTGTAGATAAACATTAAAATATTCCATGTTCCAATTTTCCGTGGAACATTTCTATGAAATGTGAAACTTTATTTTCCCATTAAGAATCTTCTCCCTTTATGTGAAGCTAAGGAAATGAGAAACTGACAGAAGACAGTAAAAATTTATTTTTCAAATCTCTAGGTTTTTTATATCAACATACTCTGCAGATTTGCAGGTGACCAAAAAAGTTCAGTCATAGCCATTTGTTACATCATAAGATATTATCAAAAGCTCTTTCAAAAAAGCTTTATGGTCTGCTTGAAAGTTTCCAGAGCTTCCTCTATGTAAGGATCTATCCAACTATATTCTAGTTAATATCTTTATGGGTTACCTCCTCTTGTCAAATAAATACATGATGTAAATTTGAATCAAAGACCCGGTGTCTCTTGTCTTCTTGAAAAAAATAGTTCCTAAATTTTTTAAATGGTGACCAAGTTGATTTATCTTTTTTTCTGTTGTTTTTGTATCTCTTCTTTGTTATAGCTATGCAATGCCACTTACTTAACATTTTGGGTAAACAGCATTCTATGCAATCCTTTTGGTATTAACCTTGGGTCTACTTCTGCTCTAGAAATGTGAGCATAGTGTTGTCTATGTTGCATTTTAAAACTCAGCTATAGCAGCAATATGCACTCTAGCCTGTAGAAATGTGAACTGTTTCTGTTAAGTCAGACTTTAAAAGCTCAGTGTTGATCAGACTGCTGATTTGCTATGAGATTTTTTTTTTCAAAAAGCTTAGAATTAAACTTCAAGAAAAATTTTAAGGTGGTAAGTAAGTGTGTAAGTTTTTCAAGGATAAATCTCCAAGCCATATAAGATCTCAAATTAAAAAAAGAAAACCTTAAAACAGTAAACTAGTGCATTGCTGGGCGATGTATTATTTGTGTCTCATAGATGCAAATTGAGGGTAAGGGGGTTTTTTTGGTTTTTTTGTTTTTTTTTTTTTTTAAATTCAGTTAGAAATAAACACTGGCCAGAACTTCAGACTCTAGAAGTTGGAATTCATGGGTGGAATTGGGATAAAGAAAACTCGCAAGGAAAGCAGAAGTCTTTTAAAGGAAGCAGCTGAACAAGTTAGCATCCTGTACTGGAACTGGTAATTATGGTTTCAGCATTATGATTTTACAACAGCTGGGGATTTACAGTGAAGTTGGTTTTTGGGCTTCAGCCAGAGGCTCATTTGTATCTTTAGCTGAATTCAAATCAGTTGTTCTGCAAAGAAAGTAACTATAGTTCACAAAGTTTGTTAATTTAGGGTGCCAATCTGTCACGCACAATTCTCCAACAGCTACTACAGTATATACTTTTGCTAAAGTCTTTGCAAGTATAAGTGGTAGTTGCCATAACATGGGTGTAGGTTGTTGGTGGTGAATTTTCTTTTGGTTTGGAGCCTAAATAATTTTTAAAAATACAAAGTTATTGTATGCAATTCTTATTAGTGAAAGTGAAATCTGTGTTGATACTAAACTTGGTACTCCAGTGGTGATTTACATGAAAGATGCCACAATCATTATTAGTAGAAGATAATTTTTTTTTCTCTTGCTAGACCAATGTATAAATACAAGATTTGGGAAAAGTTTATTGTTGTCTCTGAGTTTCTTCATTGGTATCCCCCAGATCAGAATCTTCTTATAAATCTGTGGTCTCTCTTTCTGAGTAAACTAAGTAACTGCAAAATCCCAGAAGGAAAATGCTTCATACTTGTGTTGTTATTTTAATAAAGTGTAGGCATTTTGGAATGTCAATTAACTCTTCTGACAAGCTGAGCCAAAACGCCAGCACAGAAAATGCAGAAAGTGGATCAGCTTTTTACAGGAGCAATTATTGTACATTCTACAAGCAGAAAATCTGTGTTTAAAAATATTTTAGTAAAAATATCATTATGACTATTTAGATCTGTGGTACTACAGTGTGTTAAGATGCAGGTGCTACTTCTCTTACAAGATATAATCCACTAGCATGCAGTAGATTTTTGAAACACTGTGGTTTATATTGAATAGTATATTAAATTTTTGGAGTAGATTTGCAGATTGTTTAGCATGAATAAGGCCAATATAATTTTGTTACAAAAGTGAGGAAAATTATATGTTAGCATATGAATTGGTAAAACTCCTATACTGCAGAGATAAGGTACTGGGATTACCTGAAAGCAGGTGATGCAAGAATGAAGTGGTGCTTCTTTATCTTATATTAAATGGTGGTGATTGACTACTAGGGAAAAAATCAGGTAAGTATATGGAAAAGACAAGTATGTTGGGGTGCGGGGGATGTGGAAATAGTGTTTATACTTAGGTGCGGCACTTACTGTTCCTTTTTATTTCCTCAAAGTTTTTCTCCCATTAGTTGAAAAATAATAGCTTGAAATGCTTCAGAAGTTTTCACACACAAAACACAGAAAATTGATATGGATATCTGAAATATTGTCAGTAGAGTTTGCAAGAGGCCATGTTTATATTCTCCCAGTTGAAGACTACATTTTTTCTTAACTTCATACTTTGGTCTTAGCATTTTAAGGCATTTATCAATTTCTCTTCACAGAGTCAGAGGAGCATTAAGAAAAAATGTTCTTAACTACAAATAAAGTTGGTGTTAGGATTTGTGTATTTCTGACTGTTTGTTCTGTACCTTTCTAAGGTTTGCAGTTGTTTATTGGTCTGGGGTTTTATCTGTGGATTTCAGCAATTTGGTGTAATTGCCAATCAAAATATTGGAAAAGGCACCTGGTGAGCATGGCACAGATGCTTTATGTGTGAATTCAAATAGTATAAATCAGTATCTAGTGAGGCATTCTACAAAGAACATTTTGCATGTGTGTATTTCTGTAACAGTAACAGGCATAAATCTGTTGTTGACCTTGAGTTTAGCACTCAGAATATGGTGTCTGTGTACATGCATATTACTTAATATCTCCACCCAGTTTTCACTTCAGGGAGTGTCTATTTTGCATATGTTCCTGTCTCTTAGTGCAATGAAAACCAGGTGGGTACCAACCACCTTCTTATCTCCCATGTAGCTCAGTTTCTACATAGGAACCATGTAAGGACATACAGACTACAGATATCTGGTATGCATGGCAGTTGGGCCAGGATCGCAAGGTGTGCCACATAATTGAAAAGGAGTTAGAGATGCATCCAACATCATATAGCCTTGCTGCTAAATTCCCTTCCATTAAATAAACCAAGTTCAAACTTGGAACACAGCAAGTAAAGTAAATAAACATAAACCAAGCCTTAACTGTGGGTGAGTCTAAGCTAGAATCTAACACATGCTTCAGCTTTAGACTGAAAAGACCCTCCTGCCCAGGCAAAAGAGTCCAAAGCCCTTCAGTTGTCCTAAAACAGTAATGAAATTATCCTTTATGAGGTGCTTAGAGACATTTGCTTCAGACCGTCTGAGATTACCAATTTCTTCTATGTGGATTTCTGTATGAAATGATGAGATACATTTAATTGTACACTTGGATCAAATTCCACTTCATGTACAGGAAGTTTGCTGTTGCATCACTTATCCCTTAAAGCAAACTACTCTTACATCAAATAGTTAAAAATATTAAGCATATGAATGTTTCCTTTAATTGTATGAAGGTCAATAGGCACTTTTACCATTATTTTGATGATCTGCAGATTTGTGATTTTTAATAGTTTTGCTATAGTAATTTAATAATAATTTTAAAATTAAACCAAACTTTTGCATGAATTTTTCGTATATTTCTTTTTAATAGACCAATTTAGCATCTGTTCTTGAAGATAAATTGCAGGTGAATGACTCACTTCCCAGTATCTGGGCATAGTCTCTCAGAATTTCATCTTCATTTTGCAGTCCTTTTCAAATGTGATGCTAGCTCTTTAAACCAGAATCTCCTCTGATCCATATCATCACATTTAGCATATCAGTTTCCATCTAGAGTGTGCTTTTGAAGTGCCTCTCCTGATCCTCTCCAAATACTATCCTTTGGTACACATTATAACATGGTCTTGCAGCATGCAAACCAGATTCCTTTTCTGCAAAACTAAGCTGAAACATGCTGAAGTATAACCTCAAAAAACACAAATAGTATTAAAGTTAGGTCCTCAGCACCGCAAGTTTCATTGTAAAGGTCTGTTCTAATTGGATCTTGTTGTAGGTATAACCAATTTCTCACTTCTGCTAATCAAGCTATTCTACTTCATTTGCTTCCCTTTCTTTAAAAAGAAGCCAAAGGCCTAGTAGTTTGTCAGCCCACCTGGAGGTTTAAGCAGAAGGCTTAATTAATGTCTTCTGCTGTGATCTGGAAAATGCACTCTCTCACAGACACTTTGGATAGATCTCTATAATTAAAGTAAAACTGATAAATCTCTAAAGACTGAAATTTTCAAACCAGAAATGTAACTGAGAAATTATCCTGAGAGTAAACAAGAAGCCTTTTTTTGTTTGTTTATTTTGACCTCTAAAAGTTCATTACTTTCTTAAAGCTCTTAACAATATGACTTCGAATATCTCTTCTTCTTGCTTGTAATCTTATTTTGCTTTCCTGTACAGGTAAGAAACTATTTTAAGTAAGCTTCAGTGGGCAGGGAATCTCTATAGAATTAGAATCCATAGTTCTCTGTGTCCTGGTTTCAGCTGGGATAAACTGTCTTCCTAGTAGCTGGTACAGTGCTATGTTTTGAGTTCAGTATGAGAAGAATGTTGATAACACACTGATGTTTTCAGTTGTTGCTAAGTAATGTTTAGTCTAAAGTCAAGGATTTTTCAGCTTCTGATGCCCAGCCAGCGAGAAAGCTGGAGGGGCATGAGAAGTTGGGAGGGGACACAGCCAGGACAGCTGACCCAAACTGGCCAAAGGGGTGTTCCATACCATGGGACATCACGTCTAGTATATAAACTGGGAGGAATGGGGGCAGGGGGATCGCTACTCAGGGACTAACGGGGCATCAGTCAGCGGGTGGTGAACAAGTGCATTATGCATCATTTGCATATTCTAATCCTTTTATTATTATTAGTGTTATCATTATCATTATTAGTTTCTTCTTTTCTGTTCTATTAAACTGTTCTTATCTCAACCCACAAGTTTTACTTTTTTTCCCCAACTCCTTCCACCATCCCACTGGGTGAGGGGGGAAGTGAGTGAGTGGCTGCATGGTGCTTAGTTGCTGGCTGGGGTTAAACCATGGCACTCCGTATGCGTATAGTTTTTGACAAATTTTCACAGATACCTTTCCTTTGCAGTTCAGCTTTTCCTAGCTAAAGGATTTCATCCTTTTTTGTTTGGTTGCTTTTTTATTCAGCCTCTTTTGTATCCTCAGATATCTAGTGTATGTTTAAGAAACACATTTTAGAAATTATTCTACAAATCACTTGAATGTCTCAGGATCACAATGTTTTGAGAAATAGATATATTTTTTTATTTTCATTGTCCTTATGAGATAACCCTTTTGATTAATTTAATTTTTGGTGGGAAATCTGCTTTTTAATGGACATAGTGGTTTTATTAGTGCAATTTTGTTTTTTTTTTACATGGCTACTCCTAAACGGTAGACCTTACATATGCTATATGTGCCGACTTACATGAGCTAGACCTCTAGCTTAGCAAGCTTTTATCAGTCTTCTTTCAGTATCTTAGAAGAATCTTTGCTAATTCAGTGTTTTACTTCTTTTGTTTTTTTTTAACAAACAGAAATGCCATTCTAAACTGTGTGTGATTTTGTCATAAATTGTGAATAAAAACGTGAATAAAAAGAAATTATTATTGTACAAAGCTGGGAAACTCAACAAGTATCTGCCTAACCTTTTGTATGTTTTGGTCTTCCTCCTTAAGGCAAGAATGAAGGGTAAAGTTGGTAAGACACTTTGACAGTAAACAAATCTGCATTATTTAGACTGAGATAAGCCTTTAAAGGTAAAAGATTACTCTGAAGAATATCTTGCCCCCCCCCGGTGCCTTCATGTTTCATGCTGCTTTTGAGACCAGAAGGTACCATTTCTAGGAGTTTTGTGAAAGCTTAGAATTTAGACTTATATTATCTTTATGCCATTTGCTTTTGTACTACGATGTGTACAAAGGTTAGGAGAAGCAAAATCAGGATCATCCTTTGGCCTCTGCGCCACAATTTCTGATCTGCAAAACAGGGCTAATAGCACTTTCCTATCTCACAGAAGGTTATACAGCTAGATACCTTAAAAGACTGTGTGTGCTGTTAGACAATGTAAACAAATAAGAACATTAGGGCATGGTGGTATTAATACAAAGTACAGAAATATTGTATTTGTATGGAGTATTCTATATCAAGTATACTGAGATCATCCATTAATGTTCAGTGCCCTCAGTTACTATTATGGTTATTGTTTCCTGTCTTGAAAAATCAAGTTTATAGGCATTATTCTAAGCTCATCCTTCTCTTATAATTTATTTCCTGTGTGTTTTGAGACTGATGAGCTATAAATTGCTCATGAGATGTGATGCTTTTTCTAATCAGAAGCTATGAAGAATAGAGCCTGGCATTATTTTATTGCTTTACTAAACAGTTTTGCTAATGACGCTACCAATACAATGTTCCCATTAAAAGATGAAACTGATAATGGTGTTACTCCTGATTGGGAAAGAAGGATAAGCAGATTTATTATGAATTGTTTCTAGCAAATGCCTTCATCCTTTGAGATGTTTTGGGGGCAGGAGCACTAACACTAGAAATAGAGCATTTGAAAGTAAGCAGCAGCTCTGTCAAAGTGAGATAGAAAAATAAGAAGATTCAACTCATCCTGCTTGTCTCAAATGTTTCCTTCCGCAATAGTCCAAGTAAGCTCTGTCTCTCAGCAAATGTATTTATAGCATCATAATACCATATTTCTTACAAAAATGCATTAGAAATGCAACATCACATCCTATAACATTTTCACAGGCCTGATGTCTCCTACAGCTTCTTTTGCTTGCTCCCTTTCAAAAGTGAATAAAGTTTGATCATAAAAACAGTATGCAAAGTGTACCATGTTCTGAGCAATGAAAGGTGTCATTGATTTACTGGAGCCAGACAACTTATGAATTGCCTTCCCCTCTCTATTCAATGTTATTTTTCTCTATCCTCCATGAGAATTAATCTTTATCATCTGCAAGAATTAATCCAAAACTTTCTCACTCTCTGTGTGCACGTACTTCTGTGCGTGTATAAGAGGGAGAAAGTGATCCTCATCCCAGACGTAGAGCTGTGGGAGATTAATGTTCAAGTCTCTGATCTTAGTCAGGATGATTTGAGTCAAGAGGACTGTGGTCAGTAAGCTGATGTGTTTTTTTTCTGGAAAGGATTTTTTTTTTCTAATTTTGATTTTAAAAATTCTTTCTCTTTCAAAATTTCATCTGATTTTATGTAACAGGTCCTAACTAGTTTGTTTCCAGGCACCTCTTGAATTTCCACAATAAGTGAGGAGGCCCTACCTGGTTCTCATGCTTTTACAGAATGGCAAGAAATGAAAGGCACTTTCTAACTGTCTTAGAGTTGGACAACTTGGAAATGCTGATTACAGAAAGTGTTAGAACTTTGACCAGTTGGCCTAGCAGTATCAGGAAGAAGTTCTATACAGTGAAAAAGTATTTGTTCTTTTGAGTCTTATTTTGCATTTTGGAATTGTAGAAGTTGGCAAATAGTGCTTTCTGATGTCGGTGCAAGTTTTGATTTGAAAGATAAAGGACTGTGTTAGAGGAGTTGGTCTCTGTTCCTCTCACCCTTTACTGGAGGAAGCTACAGCTGTTTCTTGTCTGGCCTTTGGATCCACACTTACCTTGAGGCTGGCCATGTTCTCCTGACTCTAAGAACCTGTGTCTGCAATTTTAGATGTGGCTTTATGTTTAATGTGGACCACCAGCATTGCAATTTTTTTTAATTGTTGGAAAATTTTCATGTTTTTTGAAAATGATCCAATTTGTACTGCAGGTATGCATATTATTCCTTAGCTGGAGGAGGAGGCAGGGTCTGGGAAATTTTCCCTTCCCATTACTATGCTCAACAAAAACCATAACGTATTAGCATACAGGCCAATGTGACAGTAAAATAACACCCATGCCATTTCAAACAGATACAATGTTGGACACAAAGCATCCAATAGAATTTGTATTTTAAAATGTGAAGGCGCATTCAGAGCCAGAAGATTCTTAAGTGTGATTCCCCAGTGTGCATACAGTGTAAGTGAAACAAAATGATCAATCTAAATTTATTTATATATATGTGAGTGACTTCTGTGGTTCAGGTTAGGAAAGTAAGTGGTTACTTGGCAGGAATCTGTAAAGATGAATTTTCCATAAAGGTTCATATGATCAGTTGAGATATTTAATTACAATACCAGCATGTTGGGTTTTTCATGAAAAATTAATTATTTGTGCCCCATGTCTTGTCTCTTGCAAGAGCCACAGTACTGAGTGGTCACCTCAAACTTCAGGTATCTCTCACTCCTACTCTCCTCTTGTATAAATATTACATTATTCTCAGAAGCTCCTGCCTTTCATTCTTACAGGAAATTCTAGGCATCATTCGTAGTGATTTCCTCCCTTACCTACCCCATTAGGACACACTGAAAAGGCAATTTAAAAAAAAAAAAAAAAAAGGAAATTATGTGCCAGCCTTGAGCTATTAGTTTTACACCAGCTGAAAGCCATTAATTGAATTGAAATAGCCCAGCAAATGGACCAAATATAAATAGTGTGATTTAGAAAAAGCATACCAAACCTGAGGTGTTACTATCAGTGGGACAGATAAATACATTGCAAACCTTGTCAAATAAAGACCTTGCTTTTTTCTGTATCAACTACATAAAATAGGTAATCATACTTTTGTTAAAACTTTGGGAGTTTGATTTGACTTGAACAAAGTAAGGATCCAGTTTGAAATATTTTCAGTTTATGTATTTAATGTTGTTCAGTCCCAATACAAATCCTGACAGATCTAAATACTTTTAGATTAATAATTATCAGAGAAATACATTTATTGCTTGTAAATGTATCATGTTGCTAGTAAGATCGGCTAGCTTATAACTTGTAAGGACTTGCAGAAGTTAACTATGCTTATGTTTGCATGCCCAGGTAGGAAGGAATTGGAAAAGATTCTTATTTAGTGTTTATCTTCGAAGAATTTGATATTTCTTGAGTCATATCTGGTTTTCAGTTTGTAACTAAAACCAGCGAAATATTGTAGAAAAACAAAAAAACAACCCCTGGTATTAGGGGAAGAATCGGGGGGGGGGGGGGGTGATTGTTTGTTCGTGGGGTTTTTTTGCTTTTGGTAAGTAGTAGTATATACCTACAGCATTCTTTTTCAGTAGATTTGCTAACTCTGTAGTTTCTTATGGATTTTAGAATAAGGAGGCCTCTGTGGAGAAAGCAAGAAACAATGGATAAGGCTTAGATTTTCATTGAAATACAACTGCTGTTAAGTACTAAGGTTTTGAGCTAACTCCATAATATATTAGGTTTGCTTCCTCCTTTGTAAATGAAAATTAATAATTTTCTGTAGATGTAAGGTAGATGTAAGTGTAGGGTAAATTAATTTTTTTAGACTGAACTTAAAATACCAGATGAAAGATGCCAAAAAAAAGTTAATTATTGTAATATTCACTGGCAATGCCTTTGAGCACAATAGTTACCATTGTAGTTAATGCTAATAACTAATTTGCTGTTCTAGTTTTCTTTCTTCAGAATTGTCCAATACAGAAACCTTGAGAGTGAATCACAGAAGTTTGTATGATGTTTAATTATTATGCTTCAGTCTTCCCAATTTCTGACACTTAATGACTGATTCAGAACCTGCAATATGAAGATTTAGATAGCTTGTTTTCTTTTTTTTATATCTATTATCTATTGTAGCAGTAGGTGTTCTGTTTCCTTGTGATAATCTCTAATCCTTTCTTAAACTATGTAGACTGCTGTGTATCCCTAGTAATTCTCTTAGGTCAATTATTTGTTTTGTAAAAAAACCCCAAACACTCGCCTTGCCCGACCCTCCAAAAAATCTTAATATTTTAAATTTGTTGACATTGTGCTTTATTAGCTATGTCTTGTTAATGTATTAGAACAGAAGGGAAAGAGAGGCCCTAAGTTTCCTTCAATTTATTATGCATTATAGTCTTGATTCTGTTTCCACTTAAACCAACAACAAAACTCTCAACAGTCTACCTAATTTAGCTCCTGTCAGAAATAGGCACTTTCAAATCACTAGTTTAATTTTAAAATGTTTTTAGTTAATATCATTATTTTAAAATCTTTAAAATGAGATTCCTATATAAGCTGGGTTTTTATCAGAGCTTTGAAACAGTGCAACTAAAACAGAAGCCAAAGTATTAACTCTAAAGTCTACAGACAGTAATACCAACACTTTAAATTGTCAGGTATTTTTTTCTGTTGATGGCTTATTTTGAATAAACGCTTCTGTTGAAGCATTTCATCTCCATCAGTGGAAATGAAGAAGTCAGCTATCAGTTAGCCGACAGCTCCAATCTCCAGCTTTTTGACAACTTCTATAATGTAACTGATTTATTGATAAAAAACTTTATAAATTGAAAAGCTGGAGGTCCACTGATACCCTAAAATACTTTGTATTC
Source organism: Buteo buteo (assembly GCF_964188355.1). Lineage (NCBI taxonomy): Eukaryota > Metazoa > Chordata > Aves > Accipitriformes > Accipitridae > Buteo > Buteo buteo. The sequence goes on along the minus strand of NC_134171.1, from coordinate 32,318,566 downwards.
ATCAGCCTAATAATTCAAAAGAGCAGCTGTTCTGATTTTAATTTATCTTTTCATATTTAATTTAACAAAGGTTATTCTTAATTATAAAATATGCTGCAGTGAGATTTCACCTGCTGCACCTAAGTGCAATTGTAACCAGCAGCCTTTATCTAATAATATAGGTTTATCTGATTGTGCTGGGCTCTATCAAGTCCTTAGTAATTTAACATTGAATATTATCTGAAACAATATCAATAGCAGCTAGCAGCTTTTAAATATTTACTGAACTGTAGAAGCAGTGCACTTTAAACATGCTAGCCTTCTTGGGACACCATTTGTTCATCCTCTGCTTAAATCATAGACCAACTTTGATCTCAAGTACATTTAAGATGATATTTTAAGAATGGTTGAAATATGTGTTCAAACCTGTCTCTGATTTGCATCACTTAAACGCACTGTCCCTGTTACCTTATTCAATTACTCTGCGTTTATGCAAATATACTTTATTATAGCATGAGCAAATTTCAGAGACTCACTGTTTCCACAGCAGAGTGTGCACATTGCATACCTAGACTTTAGAGCTGCTTCTTGCTTTATTTTTTTATTTGTATTTATGAAGGATGGGGGAGGCAATCAAAACAGCAGTGAAAATAAATTAGTCTTATGTTGATATAGAAGCAGTGCTCTGAAATATTTTGTGATGTTTCATAGCTGGCACAAATAGTGTTTTTAGTAGATAACTAGCTGATCATCATCTTATCTCTGGTTGGCTTAAATGCAATCAGAAAACATCACATTCTGTTTTAAAAACTGTAGTCAATTAACATTAACCTGTAGGTAACTAAAGGCATATGCCTTTGGTTCCCTTCCTGGAGTTTGTAAAAGCTTTTATAGAATTTTATTAATATGACTGACATTAGTGGAGTCTGGATTTTTGTATCCTAAGAGCATTTTTTTGTCAGGCAAAGTTTCCATGACATTTTAGCTTCAATTTATGTTTTTAGGTATTTTCAACTTTTAGTATCTGTAAACAACTTACAGTACTGTACAACATGAGAACTTCTGTTTTCTCACCCATCTGCTAATGCTACTGTCTTACTTGTTCAATAACTAATAATGATTTGAGTCTACATAATTTATGCTTTATGCAAGAACTTTTTTCTCAGCTAGCTTTTATATATAATAACTAGTGTGGAACACATAGTAGTCTTGTAGAAGCGCTGTGACTTTGTTGTGTTTTTCTCATATATTAGCTTGTCCTTTTAAGTTCAGTCCTACCCCATAAATCTTGCTCTTTTTAGGTTCTCCTATGTATTTATTTTAAGGAATGAAAAGAAATGAAAGAAAATGAAACTTTGATGGTTAAGATATTACACAGCATTAGTGAGAGTGACAGAATTAGTTGCGTGTTGACTTTCTGCATCTCGTCTTTGAGTTGTTCACTTGTTTTGAAGTTCCTCTAAAACTCATAGTTGAAATACGTTTTTCTTCACGTTGGATCCCAATTTCTCTTTGGTTAAAATACACTTGTTCTGAAGAGCAGATGAAACTTTGCTTGCATTTTCAATCTTTCTGATTGGGAAGGTGACTGTGAAATCAGAATAACAAGATATTTAATTAGTTATGAGGCATTTTGCAGTGGCTTTCTGTCCCACTTCCCCTCTCCCTCTTTCACTTTTTATCACACTCTCCCCCCCCCTCTTTCTCTCTTATTTGCTCCTTTCCCCCTCTCTCTTATTCCGTGTTTCTCTCTTTTTCTTTTTTTATTTTTTTTTTCTTGCTGAGTCTGTTTCATTTTGCATAAATAATTAAATATTCCCGAGGACTAGGAGGGATCATGATTAAGAGCTCATTAATGTGATACTATGACCAGGTGAGTGTTTGGAGCATTCACCTGGAGAAGTAGCACCTCAGTTCCAATTCATGATCCAAGTAAAATTTTGGAGATTTAACATGAACTTTGAAATGTTTTCAGACACCTCCAAAATTTCCTAAGATGAGTTTGCTCAACTCATTAGTGTAAATGCCTTTCTATAAATTTCATTCATCAAAATTTGATTCTTAATCCCTAGAATATGAAGGGTGTATAGGGCTGACTCATCTTCACTCCAAACACAGTTCCCAGATGATTAGAAGTGCTTCCTCGCACCTTTGAAAAGTATTTCCATTTTCTCATCTGCATGGTGTACTCTCTTTGTATAACACATGTCCCACAGTGATGCTAATCCTTTCCTGTCTCAGAAATTCCTACTAACCATAAACTGCTTCTGTGTTTTGGACTGGAGGGATTTGGTTTATGTTTGCTCTTCCTGACTACAGAAAGCAGTAGTTTATCTAGCTGAGGTAGATGGTATCTCTCCATTTTTCCCAAATATGTGGTGGGAAGAGGGGGTGAATATAGAGTGGGAAAAGACTTAAAGGAATAATTGTCCTTTTTCTCTAACAGTTCATACAAACCCTTACATTGCCATTGGACTTATCAAGTACAGTTTCCAGTCTTTGATAAAAAGTAAGCAAGTAAGTCTAATCATGATCCCAAACTAACACGATAGAAGCCCCCAAATGGGATATTCTTACCACAGGAAAATGTTGCCTTCTCTTGATATCCTGCAAAGAGAGTCAGTCTGTCTCAAGCAGAATAGCACTGTAATGGTGTCCTGTGAGGTAAAGGAATTACACTGAGAAATTTTGAAGAGACTTTAAATAATCAACACATTATCTTTAGGACTAAAATTTTGCAGAGCAGTCACATATATCAAAGCATGTAAGGAAAAGCACAATTTTTTCACCTGACATTAACTAAACAAGAATATCAAGACTAGGTATAAACAGAAATAGAACTGGCAGGTTTTATTTGATGGAGCGGGAACATAAAGGAGGATATAGATGCTTGGATACAAAAAACTTTACTATATATGACCTTCTTATTCTTTTGGCAAATGTATTTAGAATCCAGGCAGACTTTTCTGGTATATCAATTTAAGTGTGATTCTCGAGGAGGAAATTACATAAAAGACCTGGAATATTGAAAAGGCCCAAAACACATTAACACCAAAATGTAAACAGAAAACTCTGGCAGAGGCATGTAGTGAATCCAGAGCTCTAAGGGTATTTTATCCTTATCTCGTCACCACCACCATTCTTTGTACCTTCCAACAATTACAAGAAATTAAGCATGGACCCTAAGTGTAGCAGTCTTCTAGTGCACGGTTTTCATATATTATATATAGACTTCATAAGAATGACACCTGTAGGAGAAAAAACATGAAATCATGTAATGAATGATTGTTGTAGTAGAGTGCAAAAATAAAAAAGATGATGGTTTAAACTTGCACAAGCCATGATAATTTGGCAATTTCATGATTTCTTGACTTTGCTGTGCTAGCACTATTTCACTTCTTTAGTTTGATTTCCTTGTTAAACAAATAAAGCAAAATGAAAAAAAGAGTTCTGTACATTTTATTATACAAAATCATACCTACTTTAGCAAGGTCATTGTCAGGGATAGGCCTCAGATTCTCCATTCAATTTCTGCCACTTGAGCAAAAGGATTAAATGATACGTATAATAAGCTTTTGACCTTTCTATAGACCTGCCAGTAGACATAGATAGCAAGAGCTGTATGTCAGAGTGTTTTTTGGTAATTTCATGACAGCAGTAGCACCACTGCTATATAGATTCTAGAATATTGGGACCTATTTCACATTTCAAAGTGAATGTGGTTTAGAGGTCAGAGGTCCTCTGTCTTCTGTTATCTCACATCTTCTAGTACCATACATCCTTGTGGCAGAATTCATCCCCAGCCAGCGCAAACTGTCAATGATAGTTTTGGATTCTAATTCTGTCTTTCTATATCTAGTTCTTACTGATTTTAAAAGAAACTGTATGTCTTAAGCTTCAGATACTTTCTCTCATTAAACAACCAAATAAGACTACTATTTTTGTAATCTCGATTCTAGCAGCTGCTTCTTCCTTTCCCTTGAACAATTTTTACAAAGCCAAACATGTTCAGAGTGCTCCCTCTGTTTTTTCTCAACATTTTCAAAAGAGGAAAGACTGAAGTTGCCTATCCTTTCCCGACTGCCTGCTAATACCACCAAAATATATGCTTAACTCGCAGGTGATTTGCACACCTTGTGTTCACACCCTTCATGGAAGAACATCTGCTAATGGGAGTGCTTCCCAGGGATTTTAGAGTATTATCTAGTCAACACTGGCTAGATGTCTTGATGTTTTGAGCTCACAATAAAGATAGTACACGTTTAACAAACATCGCTAAGCTCATAAGCTTATTTGGATGCATGTGCACACCCTCCTTCCCCCTGAACTGGAAATGCATGCATATTTTGCTGCAATTTTAATTAGGACTCTTTCATCTGTCTGCTTCTCAAAAAGAGAGGATATGGTATGATGACCAAGAACAGTAGAGATGATACTGTTATGTCACTTATATGTTGATCATAGTTTTAAATATTGTCTGGGTAAAACATACAGTAAACTGTGATTCTCAGACACCTGTGGACATTTAGAGCAAGTCATTATAGTTTAGAATGTGCACACTGATTCAGATAGAAATCTGCTGGGAACTGAAATATGCTTTCCTAGATAGAGTAACTAAGAAGAAATGATTATGTAGATTAAGGCTGCAGCCTTTAAATAAATATAATTCTTTTATAAAAAGAGAAAAACTATGAGGTTAATCATTTGAAGCTTGACCTAGGGAGAGATAATGATGTAATGTCCATAGCGGTCTTCATTTCAGTTCCTCTTCTTTCTCTTCAGTTTTCTTTTTCCGACTCTCCTCTGTGCTTGCAAAGTGTAGACTTAGAAGTCTACTAAACTGACTTCTTTTGGGGAGTTGCAGTGACCTCTGTGAGGCAAGCTTTTGTACCCTGTGGTGCTCCATCATCATTCACCACTTCAGCAGCTTTCAAGAGATCTGCTTTATTCTGTAGACATGTTCCATCAGGCTGCACATAACAAAAATCTTCAGGGGAGTCCTCCAAGGTAATTTTTCTGAGTATCCCAGCCCATAAAGGATTGGACTCATCAGTATTTCAATCCTATGTTATTCCTAATCCATATTTTAAGCACTGTCACAGTGGTTACTTGAGCTTGTCTTGGAAGTAAAGATAAAGACTGAACAGACATCACAATGACATATTTTGCAAAACACTGTCCCTCCAGGTCAATGCACATATCCACTGGATCAGATCCCAAGCCATAGAGCAAACCCACAAATGCCCTCAATGGGACATTAATTCTTTTTGAATAGATGGTAAGAAAGAATAACATGAAAGCAATACATCTGTGCTTTCCCCATTTTTAGCCATTTATTTGATTAAATAAATAGAAAGGGAAATTTGCCTCTACTGGACTGATCACCACAGTATCCGAAGATTATTGGATACTTGCAGTGTAAGCGTGTTTACTTTGTCTTATGTATCCATGACAGCACACATTTAGAACTGCAGTGCTTCTACTAAAGGAGGCAGTTCATTCAGTCCATGGCCATAAAAGTCCTTCCTGGTTTCTTCCTAAGAGCATTCACACATGATCACTCTGATTTTGCAATGCAGCAAGGCAGTAAACTTATAGAGGACCATACTGTTTCATTTCCAGGGCCTTTGCCAAGTAATACTTCTCAGTTTTCTCCAACAGAAGGTTAGTGAGTACAACTGATAACTGGATTCATTATTTCTCCAAAATATTAGAAATCTGGGATTGAATAAATAAATAATAGCAATGAATAAATAAATTATTAATAAAGATAATAAATCTTGAACAAAATAAATGGGGTTTTTTCCAGTTTTGCGTTGCAAAGGGATTGAAATGGATGAGAACATACTTCTGCATTCCTAGAATTTCCTGTGTTTCAGATTAATAAATTAAATTGCTGGTTTTGCAGTCCACTATTCTGAAAATTAGAAAATTGTAGTTGAGATTTCTGGGTTTTGCTGGTTTGTACTAATGTAATCATGTTTTTTCCATTGGCTTTTGTTTTGTTAACTTTTTCTTTACTCAAATCAGATTTTTTTAAAAGGTGTTTATCCATTAACATTACAAGGCAAAGTAATAGGAGCAGAAATCCAAATGCTCTGAATCTGCATTATATATTATTTTATAATCTGCATTATATATTATTTTATAATTTTTTTTCTTTCCTGAAGAGCAGAACTTGAAGTGGTAGTTCACTATTGATGTTTGTAGTAACAGCCTTTAAATCGTACAGCTACTATGCAAACCATGTTCATGGTTGGTGACAACATGTGGCCGTGACTTTCAAAGAGACTTTTCAATCTTTGATGTTGTCAAATCAGTATTAGCATTGCAGTTAATAGGCATACTAATTGATATTTAAGGCTGGGAGAGTTGAGGTTGTTCAGCCTGGAGAAGAGAAGGCATGGGGGAGACCTTATTGTGGCTTTTCACTACTTAAAGGGGGCTTATAAGAAAGATGGGGACAGACTTTTTAGTAGGGCCTGTAGCAATAGGACAAGGGGTAATGGTTTTAAACTAAAAAAGGGTAGATTCAGACTAGATATAAGGAAAAAAATTTTATGATCAGGGTGGTGAGGCACCAGAACAGGTTGCCCAAAGAGGTGGTAGATACCCCATCCCCGGAAATATTCAAGGTCAGGCTGGATGGGGCTCTGAGCAACCTGATCTAGTTGAAGATGTCCCTGCTCATTGCAGGGGGATGGACTAGATGACCTTTAAAGGTCCCTTCCAACCCAAGCCATTCTATGACATTACCGATTATAAGGCTAATTTTGTAGGCATGCATTAGAACATCTAAATTAAGTAACAGAGTGGTTAGGTATAAACAGCAACAACAAAAAGGACTCCTCTGAATGTTAGGCCTTAAATAGTTATTGTTAGGTATATATCAATTAACTAAAGATTTGACTGGTAAAAATGTAAACATTCATTCATTCTTTATGATTATTTAGAGATGAAATAAGAAAATCTTTAAATAAATTAGTGAACCTTTTAAAATCTTGCTTCAGGTTTTTTTTCAGGCTAGAAGGCCAGTCTTAAGCATATGCAGCAACCATGTCTCTAATGCAAGTCAAAAGTCATCAATACTGCACAGCAGGGTTGGGTTTGGAAGGAGAAAGGAGTTTGGTGTTTTCTGAAGTGTCTAGTGCTTAAATATGGTTTGTCTGCATAGTATCTTTATGAGATTGTGTTGGACTTGTCATAGATGTTTCCAGCTGGAGGCTTGAGGACATGGCACAATGGAGCTTAGAAATCACTCTAATTATTAGGTTACAAAATTACAATTCCTATCCTTCCACAATGAAGCATTATTTTATTTTATTTTAGAGTGGCACACACAGTACCATCATTATCTTCTTGCTCATAGTCTGGTTGGCACAGTTGATGGGAAATTGAGAAAGAGAGATGTTTGAATTCCTTCAGGCTAAAAAGGGAATTATACCATATCTCCTACTTCTTGGGCAAATGCTGTAGATATTAATCAACTATAAAAAAACTGAGTGACAGTACTGGCAAAATCAACACATCTAGTCTCAGTGCTGTATTTGTGGGTTGCTGTTAAGAGTCACCACAAGTAGTTAACAAATCCCAAATTGTTTTTGTCAGGACACAGGCACCTACATAATTCAGTTCAAACAAGACAGTGTTACTTTTGTATATGGACAGGACCAAAAATTTTAACACCTAAATAATTTTTAAAAAAAGGAAAACACTGAAGGTACCTGAGGTACCAGAGTGGATTAAATAGATTTTTATGAGATAAGTTTGATTTCAAATTAGCCTTCATATAAGACATTTGGTGCTTTTTTTGCACCTCACCTTTAAATCCTTAGATTAATTTGAACACAGATTGTCAAGGATTGTATGATTTTTTTAATTTTTTTTTTTTTAATGTGTTTGGTACCAGTTTAAGAACAGAACTGTATCTTATTGCCTAAACATTCCTATAGAAAACACACCTGGCTCTGTTAGAACAAGTGATTTTTCCTCAATTTCTTTTATTTCTTGCTTTCATGGTAATTTTTGGTGGTTTATGACTGCTTACGAATCAGCAGCATATGAATAAATTAATTAAAAACAAACAATTTCCTTGCCAGATGTAGGATAGTTGATTTGCCTTTAAAAAAAAATAAAAAAAAATAAATCTGAACATAGCCAATCTTTCAGACCCTGTCATCTTTCCTAACTGTCCATGATGTCAGTTTTGGTTCCAGTCTTTCTGCCTCCGTTCCCTTTCTCTTCTCTAAAAATTGTAGAGATTTCTCAGGAAAAGCCTATATAAATCTCTGTTGCTGATTCCCTGCTGGAAACATAGTAAAATCAAATCCCTATATAAGCTTTTTTGCAATAATGGCTCACAGTTTATATGTTATAGCTTGGGTTTCATATATTGTAATAAGAGGGTATGTTTAAATAAGAGCAGTGCATTTTTTATATTTTAATAAATGTTTTGAGAAAGATATATAAAACAAAACTGTGCTACGTATCTGCACTGAAAACATATGGTAAGTACAAATATGTCCTGGAGCTACCTTAGTACCCCAGCGATTCTAATAACAGCCTGTAGAGATCTGGTCTCTTAGTACTGATTTAAAGATGCTCTTATTTATGCAATTTGCTGTAGGTGACGCTGGTTCAGATTTGGTATCAGGACTAATTTGGCATGGATTTATCCATGGATTTTTACTTCAAAAATAGCTCTCTTTTTATGCTGTGTTGAAAGCAAGAAATTACTTTGTAGTTGACCTCAGTGTGTAAAAGTTTCCATGCCAAAGGATGACTGTTCATTGAAGTGCTCCTTTGCTCTTTGGTGACACACCTAGTGAGTGCAGTAATGTACCTCCTTAGTCTGTCAGTCTGCAGAGCTAAAGCATATCTGATTTGAAGCAAGACTGGAAAAGTTTCATGTAGCCTGCAGAATGAAAGGAACGAAGAGACAAAGATATTTTGAAAATCAAATAATTGTTTTCCACTTCAGGTTAGTCTCACTTTTTCCCTGTCCTTCAATGGGGAATAACTTTTGAATATTTGCTACTGGTGCCAAGATATGAATATTAGTTATTTCAGAGGAGTCTTTGGTAAATAAATCTACTTAAACTTCTTCAGGAAGAGCCAGATATAGCATTAAGGTACTGATATTTAAAACCAGAAAATTTAGAACAAATGGATAAGTTGCACTAAATTAATATATTTAATATTATTTAATTTATTAGTATTGATAAATAATGTACTCTTGTCAATTGATTTAGATGACAGCATGACGATATAGGTGATACAATTCTAAATTGCCAGGCTGTTGTATTCTTCAGAAAAGGAGAGATAAGTTTTGTCAAAGTACTTTTTTACCCTACAACTTTTATAAGTAAAATATCTGTGTAACTAGACCAAATAAGATACTGCCTGTTTCTGTGAAGGTTATCAAGTTTAAGAACACCCTGAATGTTTTTTGGGGTGCAGTTGTAAAAGTCAGTCTAATCCATGGAGGGGTTTGCACTGATAAATACTGTCTGAGAGTCTCTAATGCAGTTCTGGAGGAAAACTTATCTCCATGTTTGCCACTTGAAGATCACATAAGGTTCTAAGGGATATGCTTTTGAAGAGCTTCTCACTGAGATACGGTGAGATAGCAGGTTTTAAGTAAAGACAGGTCTTTATGCATGAACAAATACATGAATTCTTCTTGATCCAGACTGATTTTTATTGTAATACTTATTAATTTACTTCTGAGGAAAGAAAATGCTGTCAGCTTTATTGATGGTCATGTGAGGACCTAAGGAGTAAAATTTACTATCACTCTGTACTTGTTTACGCTCATAGAATCGTATAATCGCTGCAGTTGGATTGCACTTCTGGTAGTCATCTGGTCCAACTCCCTCACTCAAAACAGGGTCAGCTAAAGCAGGCTGTCCAGGATTGAGTCCAGTCAGGTTTTGAATTTCCAAGGATGGAAAGTCCAAAAGCTCTTTGGGCAACCTCTTGCAGTGCTTCATCACATTCAGACTATATTCTTTTTTTCTTATATCTAAATGGTATTTGTTCTATCTCATTTTGGACCTGTCACTAGGCACCACCAAGAAGACTGACTCAGTCTTCTTACTCCTTCTCATCAGTTATTTATAGACATTACTAAGATCCTCTGCCCCAAGCCTTCTCTTCTCCAGGATGAAAAGTCCCAGCTCTCTCAGCATCCTTTCTTATGGCAGATGGCCTAATTCTTTCATCATCTTTGTGGCTCTTTGATGGACTTGCTCCAGTATGTTGATGTCTTTCTTGTACTGAGGAGTGCAGAACATGTCCTAGCACTCCAGATGGTTCTCACAAGGGCTAGGTAGAAAGGAAATCTTCCTCCTTTGACCTGCTGGTGATGCTGTTCCTAATGCAGCTCAGGAGGCTGTTAACCTCCTTTGCCTGTTGAGGCGCCTCTGAATGGCAGCACGACCATTAACCACTCCTCCCAGTTTTGTGCCATATGCAAAGTTTCTGAGGATGTACTCTGTGCTGTTGTCCAGGTCATTTGTGAAGGGATTAAACACTCTTGGCACCAGTATACATCCCTGAGGTATACCCCTAGTGGACTGGCCTCCAGCTAGGCTTTATGCCACTGATCACAACTTTTTGAACCCAGCTGTTTAGCTAGTTTTTAGTCCACCTAATTGTCACTTTATGTAGGCCATCAGTTTGTCTATAACGATGATGTCATGGGAGACAGGGTCAAAAGCCCTAGGATAAACAACATCCATTGCTCTCTCCTCATCCATCAAGTTAGTCATTTCGTTGTAGAGGGCTGTCAGATTAGTCAGATGTTGCTTCTTCATAAATCCATGCTGACTACTCCCGATCACCTTCATCTACTTGGGGTTGCTAAAACTGTTTTGAGAGTGCAGTCCTTCAATACCATCTAAGTATTTTGGGGGGGTGGGTGGTGGTGGTGGTGTTTATTCTAAGTGAACTAAATCAAAGAAAATAGATTAAGAAATGTTGATAAAAATACTGTTCCTCTGAAGTTTTTACTCTGGTAGATTGTTGCATGCTTTGTTTTCCCTGCAGAAAGATAGAGAAATGCAGAACATTCTTTATCAATCAAATAAGATTACATTGAACACTAATATAAAATGTATTAATGAACTTTACCACATTAGATAATATTTCAAAATAAATAAGGCAAAAATATGTCTCAAGAGATGTTGACAGAATCTTCCTCCAAGCACATTTCTAATGTAATATCAGCAGGGAAGAAGGCCATCTGTCCATGTGTTTTTCTGTAAGGATATTCAGGCTTGTTTGGAAAACAACCAGACCCTGTCCTTGTAGAAGTTGGCAAATCTTTGATATAAAATGAAGTAATTTAACAGATTGAAAGGTTTTATGCAATTCAAGAGACTAGAATAACAGGGAAGGCAACTGCCTTAGCAGTAAAATTGACTCTATACCCTGTCCTCATGAAATAATAATAATGGTAATACTTAGTGCTTGATAGCTCTTTAAATGTTAATATGTACAATAAACCCTAAGATAAGGCAATACAGCTGCTGCACTTACTTGTAAAGTTCTTAATAAGTATATTCTGAAATGCCAGGGAAGGATACAGATAGTTTTTCTTCTCTGCATTACTTTGGTATGTTCAGTCCTTCTATATTTCCTGAAATGTGTTCTCTTCCTAAAGACGTTGAAAATTATGTGCATATGTGGTACCTGCAGTTAGCATATTGAAAGTTGAAGTTACATCAAGAAATAATTAGAATTGTAAAACTAATCTAGAGATCTTACACAGTTTTTCTGAATACAGGGATCTTTTTAAATGCAAGGGGAAGTTTTCATAATTTGAGAATTTTACATCAAGCTATTTATGGTAGAGGTATTCAATTTAACAGCCGTAGATTCTCTCACCTGATAGCCTCTTAGAGTTTATCACTAACTTACAAATCCTTGAAGGTGTACGAAAATGTTACATGTTGCTACTCATATAACTAAGGTTGCTCTTCATAAAGAAATCTTCCAGATTTCAACTCTGCCTATATTTTGTTTTCCTATATTTGAAATTAGTTCTTTCAGAAGTCTTGGCCTATATTGATATTTTAATATGTAAAGCATGTATACATGCTTTAATACAATAAAGCATAGTGGTTTGCCTAAGGGATGCGAGAGAGAAACCAATGTGGAAGTTACTGGCTTAAGGCTCTGTCGTCTACATTATACTGAAAGCCAGATTAATTAATTGTTCTGATTTGAAAATCTATGTATATAGCAATTTAACCTTTTTGTCTCTTGCCAAAGAGGCAAGACATTAATTTCATAAATATCATTGGACTCAGGCATGCCTCAGACTGTTGAAAGAAATTATTTTCCCTCCTTAATAACTATTGGCTTATAGATGCACTGTTCTTCTTGGATATCCTTGGTGATACATGCTGCTGTTGTGACATACAGGAAGAGAGACTACACTATGTAACATTTAATTTTGGTCTCAAGATTATATAGAACTTCATAGTTTTACAACAATACTACATATTGTGCTCAGAAGATGAGAGTAAACCAATTCAAAATTAATGCAATATGTTCCTTGAGGATAAAAGGAAAGGAAGCTGCAATCTGTTGTTGTGGTTTCAGCTTCAGGACCCTATAGAAACAATTTAATTGAGCAATGATATCATAAATGCCAGGATTGTTTTGGAAAGGTCTGGGCCTAACGGGAGATCTTACAAATAATAAGTTAGGAGCAAATGAAAAATCTACCTTTAGCTAGTTATTCTTTAGAGGTTTGAGCACCAAGCACACGTCCAAGAATACCTCTTAAAAAGGAACAATCCTAGATGAAAAATGAACAAGATTTTTCAGGGACTGAAATTTTAAGAAAAGGGGATTTTTCAGATTTTCATTTTTTTCTTTTTATATCTCTCTGGAACAGTCTCACATCTGAATTAAAAAAAAAAAAAAAAAGTCTGTGAACTACAAATAAGAAATTCTTAACATTTCAGTTTATATATTTATTGCATAACCCAGAGAGAATCCAAAGAACCATTCACATTATGATATATACAAGATACATGAGCATTAAACCCCCTTGAAATGGTTTTGACATATTAGGCAATAATGACTCATAAGATCAGTGATTCGAATATTAAGTAACAGGACAGCCAGTGTGGGTTCAATGTACTTGTTAGTGCAACAGAAAATAACAGTTTGTTTACTTTCGGGGTTTTATGGTCTTTTTTAAGGGAAGAGAAGTGAGGCAAGAGGATCAGGAGACAACATTTAAAATAAATTTCTGAACAGATCAGCCATAGAGAAAATTACTTCCATTCTTTAGCTGATAAAAAGAAATTCAATTGCCACATAATCTGTTGTTTCTGATAATATTTCATGATGTAAAAATATCAATTTTGAGTCCCAAATTAGACAGTCCTGTGTGTTACAGATGTGAAATATATGTATTGTTTCATTTCAGCAGGTATAGAATGAAACAAGTTCTTGAAAGTGAAAACAGATATGAATCATAGGAATTGAAGCATTCAGTATTATTTTTGTGTTTCCTTTGTTGGACAGATCAACTCATCTTACTCTTCTAAAAGTCTCTTACAGTGACAATGACATTTAGGTTTTTATATATCCAAAGTTTGTAACTTTAAAGAACAAACAATCCCCGACAGCTGGCCTTGTGATAAAGCCTGGCTTTGTCTTGAGAAAGAATGGTTGAAAGTGATTTATTGGCGAAAGTAATTTTCTACTAAATTGTGGCAATTAGAATAAATATGAATTGTCATTATGCCATACAGTTTTGTCTTAACCTTTTGAAATCTGTGTACGAGTGGGCATACAGAACAGCTGGATCAATGGCAGCTCAGGGACACTGCTCTGAAATATGATTCTTTATTATCTCACTCTCAGTAGTAAAATGATTTTAATAATTCAGAGACATTTCTGCAAGCCCTGACACTTAGCAAAATGAAAACAATTTTCAGTACTCCAGGAGTGAGGCAGAGTTCCTTATACTTGACTGTTATGTTTTAGATGTATCCCACATTAGTCAGTGTCTGGACAAAGGGAAGATGATCTTGCTTCAGAATGGTCCAAAGGGTTCCTATGCACTGTGCTGCCTAGGGGAACTGTAAGAGCCTCAAGCACTGCCAGAATAGATGGACACTTTTATGTGTCCTTGTTGGAATGATTCTTAAAGGCAGCATAGATCTGGCCAAAAAGGCTATGGGAGAAGTTGCCAGAAATTCTGGGATTTGTCTTGATTTCCTTTAAGTCCATGTATCTGTGTCTACAGCCTTATCCACCCTGCCCTTTTTCTGAAATACAAGAGGCCTGTGCTTTTAAACACAAATACGTGTTCTCTCTATATTGTTGCCAGAAAATTCTAAATGACCTAAAATATGGTCATTTGTTAATTTGCTAAAGTATCAATCGTTCACTGAGTTAATATTTGGCTGCAGTTTTAATTCTTTAGCTGTTTAAAATGGGTATGAATCCAGGTTTCTGCCCCCAAATCAGTGTTTCACAGATTGATTCCTAATGTTACACCAGTATTCCCTGCTGATTTTTATTTATTATTATTATTTAAAACAAACTTTTTTTTTAATCTCAGTAATGAACTAAAAATGGAACTGGACTTTTCTGAATTTGTGAATGAAGACATTTAAGCTAATTTAATGTTTTCAGGCAACAATAAGCATAAAACAGATATTTGTGTTGAAGATCCCAACCTTTTCCAAAAATCAGTTAGTGGTACAGAAGACGAGCCACACAGGACCAGCTCCCAGCTCAACTAGACAAGTTCATTATCAGCAGCATCAGAGAAGGAGGCTTTGGTTCTTTGATGCCACAGTGACAAAATGGAAAAGATTGCTTCTGAAAATACTGGGTTTTTTCTGCTCTGCTTTACTTGTTCCTGAAAGTTCAGAAGATTCAGATTTTCCCATCTACCTTGCAATTACAGTTTTATATCCAAAATATGTCCTCATATTAGATGGCACTGGAGTGTAGATAGTACAGATAGATCTTTGCTGCATACAGATACTGAAAGGCTGGTTTGTAGTAAGCAGAGACCATCAGAAGTATCTTGCATAGTGATTCCTGTGTACACACAAGACCACTGTACCTGAATTGGTATAAAGAAATCTATGTCAGCTCTAGCACCAGTCTTTCTACAATGTTTATTATCTATTTACACCTATCAGTCAGAATCGCTGTGTGATACTTGAGCACAAAATAATCTCTGGTTAGTAAAGCACCTTTAGGAGATTTTTGTAAGTCAGCTACTGACTGACTAATGTGTGTTTCTTTATCCCTAACATCAGCAAAGCAAAGCCAGTGCTTTTTCTTCCACTTTCAGAGATGATAAAATATATTGACATATAATCTATGTCAAGGGACTGAATGAAAGACTTAAGAAAACATTTTAAGTTATTAGCAGTCTATCACTTGGTGACTGGACTTCTCATTCAAACAACCTAAAATTGAAAATTAATTTAACTTTTAGTAATCCATTGTAATTAACACTATGAAACTGATTACTTAATTTTTTGAAGGGGAACCTCAAAATTCATCTCATTGTGCAGAACTTGATTTTACTTTTAAATTCTGTGAAATTTCCATCATATTTATCATTCTACTACAAAACTTGAAGAAAGTTTACCCCTAATTCAATCAGTCCTCTGAGTTATGGCTTTAGAAAAGCCTCCAGATATCAGGAATCACTGGTAATATGGTAGAACTGAATGACTCCAAATAAATCTGTATTAGTAAAAGAGTACTGGTAGATGTATTATACAATCCATTAGGGAAAAGAGGATACGAGACAGTAAAAGACAGAGATATTTCAACCTTAAAAGGAGGCTGGCATTTATGGCATCTTCTTACAAAGTTAAAGCAAAGGCTGAAACTCTTGATTCAAGACAGTTCTGCAGAAGAAGGTAACTACCTACATGGGTTAGATTTCAATCCTCTTCTCCCATGGAAATCTGTTTTAAAATCATCTCAGATTAAGCCTCTTGCATTAATATCTAATAAAATCCATGTTAGGTCCTGGAAAAAATGGGAGTGAATTCTTTAGAGTGTAGCACCTGAGTTAGTGAAAAAAAACCATGAAAGCAATGTCTGAAGTGGTAAGGCATGGGGAAGCAAAAACCTTCAATGTTCTGCATAACCAAAAAAAAAAAAAAGTTACAACCTTGTGTTGTGGATAGCATCTGAGATTTGGTGCTCTGTTCTGTCTCTCTTTCAGCAAACTTCATCTGGAGCATGAATTTGGTTTTTGCATCTTTACCCTTACTTTACGATAACATTTCCTAAGTGTTGATACTGACCTGGCAGTAGAGAACATGGATTTAAATGTTGAATGAACTAGAGAAAATCACCTGAGATAATGCATTTTTGGCTAAGGAGAAGGGGAATTCCATGACCATGAAGAACTTTACCCTTGGCAAGATGTCCATCCACCTCATGGGAACTGGTAGCTTAGTCACCTGAAAGGGTAATTAAGAGGGTAAGAATGGACAGAGTATTTGACGTATTTAGCCCTTTTTAGAAGTCCTGTGCAAAAGGTGCCTAGTTGAATAAAGCATATACTTCCTTTAGAGTCAAACTGGGAAGAAATTCCATGGGAGCCTGGAAGAAATTTGGGAAACTGCTTTTGAAACATGCAGTGGAACCTTGCCACTCAGCTTGTCAGGAGAAAAAGCTGACAGAGAAATATGTTGTGGAACTCGGAGTACTTCCCAGGTCTTGGGTTTTGGTCTTCGCTATTCTTAACTTCACATTGGCATGAAAGCCAGATAACTGCATCTGTCCCTCTTTGCTCACCTTTCAGCAGTAGGAAATCCGGATGTGTGGGCCAGGGAAGAAATGGCTGCTTTTAATGATTCCTTGGAAAGTCAGCTAGGGCTATGAGGCTTGCCATGTAGAGCACCTGCCTTATTTTGTACACATGACATAAAAAGGGGTTGTACTCCCAAAGGGATGCTGAGAGATAGTATGATTAAAAGCTGTAACTCTGTCCCTAATTCTTTGTTCAGGAATTAGCTGGGGCATTTAAAACGGGCATATCAAAGCAATTGGAGAGACAATTGTGTGGGACAGTGTTTAATTTGTTTTTATTTTGACTGCTGGGAATTTTGTGTTTGGGCAACCTGTTGTTGGCTGGATGCTGGTTTGAAAATACAGCTTTCCTGGTTTTGAAATGAGATATTATCTTTTATCAATATAGCATATAAAAAGAAATCTAGATAAAGATAATGAAATTGAATGCCTCCTTCCTGATACTGTGTCAAAATGAAACCAGTATGGAACTCTGTCTCATATGACAGAATGGGAATATCATAGGTTTTTACAATCTCCATTTCCCTCTACATAAACTTTGACTAGTGTTCTTCTAATTCTACTGCTAGAATTTATTTTGTATCATCTATGAGACATGAAAATATGGATAATGTAGGTTATGGTTACATTTTTCCTTGCCTTTTGCATTCTCTTTTAAAAATTTTGCCTGAGCTTTTTTCACAATAAGCTACATGAACACTGACTCAAGGTAGAATTGTTCCCAACTAGAAGTCTTTCTTTCCCCTCAGTATGTTTGGCACTTCCGAAGTGCTGACCTAGAAAGAGGACACTGTTAAAATACAGTTTTATGATAGACACTCAAAAAAGAAAGTGATAGATGACTAGCATTCAAAGCCTTTGGCTGAGGGAGGAGTATTTGCTGATGGCTGTGCAGGAAACAAACTAGGTGAAATTCAAGCTCAGGAAATTGGCTTTTGTAATCATATTGGTTGAGAAAAACAATCCACTAGCTAAGATTAGCAAGATGAAGCAAAACTAATTCTGGTGTGGTTTTCCCACTTCTGATGCATAGTTCTACCTTTTTTTAAATTATTTTTTTATTATATATAGATCAAAGCATTGCATTTCATAATTGTTAGCACAGTTACTGAAGGTATCAAATAAGAAGTATGAAGAGAACATAATTTTTTCAAGGTATCAAGATCATATTGTACTGTATCGTGTAGATTTGTTGCCAGGCTATTAGAGGAACCAAAATAATTTTCAAGATATATGCATGATTATATATGTTTTCATTCAAAGTTCTCCTGGTGCAAACTGATCCATCCATTATATCATCTCCATATAGAAGGTTATCTTCCATCACTCGCTGAAATGTTACCACCCTGGGTAAAAGATTAATAAATTCAAAATATAATATAAATATAACATTTCCAGAGGATGAAAATTGAACAATTCAGATTTTCTTATGGTAAAGGTTATAGGTTAGCAGAAACACAGATAAAATTAGCTGAAATTTATTTTTAGATTGAGATTTAAGCACAGAACTTTTTCTTGTATTGTTGAAATAATGCACTTAACCTTCCTCCCCCACCCCCATGGCATTGACATAATATAACAGCAAGGATGATTAAAAGAAAAAATTGAAATACTATATATGTGTCAGCTAGGATTCTCTTTAAAAGAGTTAAGCTTTGCCAGTGATGGGAAACCAGTTGTTCCAAAGAGATGTTTCATAATTTTTTTACAAGAAAGAATATTTAACTGTAGAGTGTGAATCAGTTACAAAACTTGACTTTAAATGGCTTTTCATTTTATTGCCTGGCAATCTCATACTCAGGGTGCTAACCATCTGCATAATCCCCCGTGACAAAATGGATAAAGTAAAAACAAAAGAAATGTGCTCTTCAGGGGAGGAATTATCACGCAGTCGGTTACCAATTAAGAGGCAGTTACAAACATATTAGAGTCCAACAAGACTGAGTTTGACTGACAGGACAATTTGCCTTGCAAAGACTGTGCTGCAGTTTAGACAGCCCAAAAGTCTTCGCAGTTCACTAGTTAAAATTTATTTTTGCACAAAATTGTATTTTATAGGGTCTAAAAGGACTTAACTATAAATATCAACCTGATATAAAACCACAGAATTATGGCTGGTTTAAATTAACATTTTACGTTGCTATCTGAAGGAAAACTGGAAAGCTGTAAACCAATTCTTGTCGGTCTCTGCTACTTTGAACACTTACTATCTGAAGTTTTTTTAAATCCTTAATGAATGTGACAAATGAATGCACAGTCACATTCTGAACAAAGAAAAGTTCTGATCTAGTTTCTCCCACTTTGTCATAAATAATTTGGACAGAAACGATGTAAATATTGGAAGACTTACAGTGCGGTTTCATGTTGGATCCTTCGGCAGAGAAATATTTCTCTGTTTTCAAACATAGTTTAAGAAGTGTCTGCACTTTGCTACTCCTATTGGTCAACCCTATCCTCTACTACATGACTTCCCTCTTACTTCTATCGATTCAATGGTTTTAGTCACGCTGTATTTTAGAAAACAATGAAATTATCTAAGTAAACAATTTAAACTCTATTTTTTTTGTTATTGTCAGGGGTTTTTTTCTTTGGTAAGCTGGATCATTTGAGTGATGGGATGAAGGCTACAGGTAGAACCAATGTAAGCTTTTTCTTTGCTGAGAAGGAAAAGATAATGCAAAACTGCATCCTGAAAGAAGATAAACCGCTATTTCTTTCATTGTTGTTATTCAGGCTTGGTGAAGCTGAAAATGCAGTCGTATGTCATTGAAACCAATGTCAGGAGATGTTCAGTATATGGCTTTTCTTTCAGTTCTGAGGTCATGTCTTTCTGGTTTTGTTTCCTTAATTATTTTTATTTTTGCATCTGAATAAACAAAAAACCTGAAACATTTTCAGTACATTTTTAAATGTTTTTAATTATCTTTAAGCTTCTGAGGACTACTTCAGTCTTTATTATCTCTATAGCACCTTCCTTTGAGCATGTCTTGTCCTTAAAATTCTTGAGATTTGTCATTCCTATCAGTAATCATTGTTAAAAAGAGTCACTAAGCCACCCTACACCAAATATTCTATGAAAATCTGTTACTGAGAGGAAAGATTTTTGTCTGACGAGGCTTGATGTAATTAGCTCTGAGAATGTAGATCAGCTGATAGAGTTTTTGTTTCTTTGAGTGTTAAAAGTAGCTTAACAAGACTAAAACTGAATATATGACAAACTAGTAAATTCTTTTCATTGCCTTTTAGAATCAAATAGGAAGATACATCAAATTAATTACAATACCAAGAGTAGGAATTTTATTACTTTTAATGTTTATTAAAATGGGAATTACTAGACTGAACAATATCTTTCCTTAGTTCGATATCAGGTAAGTTCTCATGACAAATTTTCTTGATTTTATTTCACTTGTAGGATTAAGTTTAAGAATAAAATGTTTAAAGTCACATTGGGTTTTAATGAGCACAAAGCTCCAGAATTCTGGAAGGGCTGACAAGATTCAAGGAAGAAAGAAGTTATTAGACAGGCTTCGTAGGGTCCTGAAGAACTTTGTGAAAAAGTTCACTGTTAAATATTTTAATTTATTATAATGTTGCAAATACAACTTTTAGAGTATACTTGGACAACTTTGGCATAATTTTCATATATTCAAACACTTTGACAGTTCTAAACCAAAGACTATATTCTTTAGAGGAAGCATTCTGTGAGAAGAACAAACCAAGTCTAAATTTTTTTAATTACTTTTGCTCAAAAGTCAGAGCTCAAAACACAGACCAGAACGTTTTTCACCGCCCTTTAGGATAAATGTGACAAAAAATAATAATTAAAAAAAAAAAAATTAGAGTCTAAAGTTTCACTGAAAACAACTAAGGTGCACTAGAAATATTCTGCAGGATTTGAATAAGGGTATAGAAGAATATTAATAAGATTAGAATGGAAACTTAAGTATAATGGTTTGTACTGAGAATTACTGTAATATTCCAATACAGAATTAGCTGGAAGTGTTTGATCATCCCTTTACATTTAGGAGAGCTTGACTAGTTGCCAGAAACACAACATAAAATATTAAAACCACTATCGTGCCAGTAATGAAGAAAAAAATGCAGAAAGAATTCTTAATTTTTTGGTATGCCGTATGTATTGTTTACCATATGCAGAAGTACAAGAAGTACTCAAACGCTAATGCAAGCCTGAATAAGATCTTTTTGGCAGTGTAACACTGTTGTTAAGGAAATACAACTATTTTTAAATTCCTATATTGCTCTATGATCTTGAATTTAAAAGAAATTCAGTCTTTAGAACATTACTGTTTAATTCTGCAGGTTGCACAAATGATCCAGGTCTATGGCATTTCTTGTGCTGTTTTAATCTAAATGTCATCTGTGAAAAACTGCAAAGTCACAGAACTATATTTGTTGTAGTCTCTGTCAGTGGAGGCAAGTTTTCTTCAATATTTTAATATCTGCAGTGGAAAATTGTTTGGTATGGAAACGTTAGCCAGTTACTGAAGCAGAAATAAATTCTGAATAGCTAGAGAGTAGAAAAGAAAGATAAATTGTTAATTATACCCTTTGGAAAAGATCTGTGTTATTGAAAGGTGGCAATTATCTATAACTGCAAAGTTGACACTAGCGCAGTTCCCACTGAAAAATAATATGCTTCCCTGAAGGGTCATGTGTTGTCTCTCCCTGAACCATAATCCTCTCTACAGAATTCTATTTCCTCAGTTTTGACCTTCAGAACAGGGCTGGTGATTTGTTTTAGTCTGTGATTGGCAAGTCTCAAAGCAAATTTTCTAACAGAAGGGCAATTTATTGAACCACCAAGTCATGTCCTACAATAAAGGTGGGGATGCATATCTCCTTTCCAGAGATGACAAGTTTTAGAGGAGATGTGAAACAAATTCTGAGCTCAGATATTGGCCAAGTTTTTGTCATACTAATGGCAAAGCTTCTTATTAAATATTTTGCAAGGTTAAAGAACGTACAACAGCAGAACCTGAGATAATACTTTTCAACGTCACTTTCTAGCTGTTGGTATGTCAGAATTAAAGGTGAATGCATGATGTGCAGACGATGTTTGTTTTTCCAATCTTGAAATACTCTCTTCTACCTGTTGTGTTCAAGATAATGTAGGGTTTTTTAGTTGATTCTTCATAACTTATGGTGATTAAAGGTACATACTTTATTGAAAAATAATAATTCAGATGAAGATCTTGTAGTGGATCTGCCTGGAGAACCGGAAAGCAAAGACTGTTCTGTCTTACTTATTAGCTGTTTGCATACCTATTCAAAAATTGAGGAGACTGTGCCGACCAAATAGATATGAGGCATCTTTATTCCTTTTTATGTGACCGGTCTTTGTCAATAGAGGATTTTATTGTTGTCTCAATATGAGATAGCCACACTCCCCTCCCTTGGGTGGGAAGAAAAGTTGCCAGCAGATGTCATTTCCTCTGGGAAATTCAAAGCAGTCCTAATCATAGGATCAGGAATGGTGTGTAGTAGAGAAAGGAGGAGAAAGAGGTTTTAGAGGTTCAATATCACCTGGGGAAGCTTAATGACCAAGAAAAGAAAAGGGTAAGAAATATTGAGACTGATCCTTTCTTACAAGAAGATAGGAGACTTCTTGGACTCAAATAGTTTTGGTCCTGAAAAGAAGACTGGGACTGACTGTGAGGAGTATGGTAAGGTATAAGTCATGGTTCCATAATTAAAACAGAAGAGTTAAAAATTAGCTTCTCGTGGTCTTTTAAAGCCAGACTATGTGGAAAGTTATTTGACTTTTCTAGCTAGACAGCAAAAAGTGAATTTTCTCAATAACACAAGAGATGTTACTTTCATGAAAGAAATGCTGCAAAGACATTTTTTGACTGAATTCCTGGGTTTAGCAGCTGATAACATACATGCTGAGACCTTTGCCATAAATGTTGAAGTCCTCAGCCCTGGGCTATCATGATCAAGATGTTTTCTGAAAATTTAAAGTATACTTTTCATAACAGGTATTACTGTCCATTAATCAGTGGATTATCTATAATTCCTGTAATTGCCATTCTTATTCTCATTCTTTTTGATAACTTAATCAAAGCCTCATTATACCTCATGCTAAACAACCATGGAATTGATAGTGCTTGCATCAAGCAAGTGCAGTAACGAAGCCTGAAAGCATCTAACAATTGATATAATAAGCAATGGGTACATGCAGGGGAAGGCTCAGTAAAGTAACAAAAATAATATCCCTTCTTTTAGGCAGGGTTTTTCAGAGTTCATTTGAGATATGTGGGTTTCTGCTTATTTAATACAGGAACAGTAGAGAGAACTAGCAATAAGGAAAGCATTGCCAAGGTAATTAGGATCCAGCAGTGAGTGATTCTGCTTGAAGGAAGGCTTATCAGGAAAAATCAGCATTGTAGAAACTAAGATAGCTACATAAAGAAACAAAAAATACACATAACCATTTCTGACTTTTGCTGTTGAAGTTGCAGCTAATACTAGTGGCATCATTTATTCATATAGGTTGCCGCCACCTTAACTTTCTATAAAAGAATAAGTTTAATATTCACCTAATATAAACCTTCTAACTAAATGTTTAAAATTAATCACTAGTCTTGCTTTATTTTTGTGTCTTATATATTTCTTCAACATATTCATTTTCATATGCACTAAACTTTTAAATATTTTTTATTAATAGCAAGTCTTTCTTTGCTGCTTTGTCTGACCTATACCACTCATTCCAGATTTCTGCTGCAATTTATGTATTTCTGAAATGGTTTTGTACCTTAACCTTCCTTTAGAATTCGTTCATCCTTCTTCAGCCTTAGAATTTGAAAAGATGTCATAGAAATAATAGTGAAATAAAAACTGGTGGTGAAAATATTATTTCCATATAGTCCTTTGCTGGATGTCTGCAAGGCACCATAAAAGTGGAACCCAGAACCTATTGATACACTGAAGAGTGCACATTTTTTCAGAACTTTTAGGTCAGAGTTTCCTTAGGATTGGGTAGATATAATGGAATAAGTTTATTTTGGCTATTTTCTCATTTTATCATTTTTTCACTTATCAACATGTAAAACGGATGTATATTTCCTTATATGCATCAACTGAACAGGGGATGACACACTTTTATCTGTCATAGGCATCTCAGGAACTAGGAATCTGGTCAAAGATTTACATATATGCACATTATCAGTCATTGACTACAGAATTTTTTTTGTGTTTGTTTTCTTTTTTCTCTCAGCTAGTGAGTCTAAAATAAATGCAATTCAAATTCTGTAAAGAAATGCTCCCTCAATAGGGAATGGTGGGAGATTACTTTTAAATGTGTGAATATACTTTGATTTGTATAAATTTTCCTGTACTGTCTTCAACTTCTTCCTGGAGTTAATTGCTGCTATATTTCAAGTTTTAACACGTTAAGTTAAAAAGGCACAAGAAACACAGTCTTGTTTCACTCTAATAGTATATCATGGTTGACACCTGCACACAAACAGGGACTGAAAGACTGCTTTCCAAGATTTAAAATAGCATAATGGACTGTTAGATTACTGTTGGGCTTAATCTTAATGGCAAAAATCCATTTGATAACTGATATACCCACACAGCAAGAAATGATAGTTTGAAAGAAGCAAAGTACAGTGATTCCACCCTTATTTTGGCTTTAGATTTTAAGACTTGCATTGGTTTTCTACATTTGTCCTAATTAAAGTTTTCTAGGGGCTTTGCAGCTCAGTAACATACAATTTTACTTGCTGTGTCACAAGCTTAATGACTAAGGAGTGAGCTTTGGGCGTTTAACAAGCTTCCTCCAAGTACATTTGTAGTCTTGTTTTAATTTAGTTGGGATCTTTATATCTAAAGTCCATTTGAAATTTTGTTTGATTTTTAAATCAATTCTAGAAAAGTCACATCTTTTGTCTGCTATTTAAATATCTGTTTCTGCTTTATCACTAAGTTTTTCTATGCATGACTGAATTCTGCCATAATAAAAATTTCATGGTGCATTATATGAGGAAGTAAAACAAGGAGGTTATTTCTATCTGGGGGTTATAGCCCTGATCACTATGCAGCTTTACCAGTTCATGTGGCTCTCCAGAGTGCTGTGTATGATTGTCGTTGGCTACACTTGTATTACTTTGGTAAGTATAACCATGTTTGTGTTCAGATTTGCTGTGTTGTGAAGCTAGGTGATATCTGTGATTGCCTTTAACATATAAGAAGGCTAACATGGAAACAGAGCAGAGATTGGGAACTGAGATAACATTCTTTGATGAATAAGAATTATCTAGAAAGTATGCTGCTTGGAACCTTGTCAATACCCTCAAATATGATATTTCATTCAGTATCAACTAAGGCGTATTTTTTTTCAAACTGTTTGCTTGTACTTTGTTTACCTGTCTTCCACAGCTTTTCATTGCTTTGGTGAGTCAATTAAGTGAGGTATATTTCCCTTCTTGATTTGTAAAAATAGAGTTTATATCTCACTGAAAATGTGGCTCTACATAAACATTTGGGGTATTTTTACCAAATCACTTTTGACATAAATTCAATTCTGCTACTCATTTTACCAGTGTGTTATATAAGAAAATTGATGAATTATTTTTTTTCTGCTTGCATTTGATGATAATTATATGTAAGT
This sequence comes from Buteo buteo, assembly GCF_964188355.1. Lineage (NCBI taxonomy): Eukaryota > Metazoa > Chordata > Aves > Accipitriformes > Accipitridae > Buteo > Buteo buteo. The sequence goes on along the minus strand of NC_134171.1, from coordinate 32,293,131 downwards.
CAGTCAGTCTTGCCATGGATGAATGAAATGCATTGACTTAATAGGTTACTTAAATACTTTTCCAAACCTCCCTAATGTGCAAAACCGGTGTGAAAAAAAAACAACCTGATTTTCAATAACATTTGGTCAAACTTTTAAGATATCTGGAATGTTTCCTTAAAGCAAAAGTCTGAAGATGTTTATTGTGATTTTGCAATCATCTTCCTGATTCTGAGTGTAATTATTAGGGATTAAATTGTGACTCTCAGGTTAGAAAGGACAATTGGGCAGGAACAAAGAACACTAAAATCTAACGTGAAAATTTATTTTGGCAATGCAGGAATGTAGAAAATAGGTAAAGCCCCTCAATACTTATAATAACTCTTCTCATCTCAGAATTGTCCAGGAATAACCTGGACAATAAATTATTCGCTTCTCCCTACTTGAAGTACCCCTATGTTGGGGACCCTACTGTCCTGACACCTAGGGAAGATTTTTGGGAATATTCTTGAGAATATTCTTGGAAATACTGAGTACTGGAAAATATTGATAAATAAGAATATGGAATATTCTTGGAAAGAGTATCTTGGGAATATTCTGATGAAGAATATTTTTCTTTAATTTCTATTTTGACTGTCCCAAGCTCTTACAAGGTTCTAATAGTTTTAACCGAGACTTCAGTCTTTCTAAGTACTCAAGAGCTCAGCAACTGCTGGCATTTGTAGGTCTGTTTTTTTCCAAATATTTCCTTATTCAAGTTCCTTCATGTTTGTTTAGTGCTTATCATAAAGTTAATGGTAGAAAGTTTGGGTCTGAAACTCCTAGCCTTACAGATGTGTGGGTTTTTTTAGTCCCTGGAGCTTTTTCTTCCATGTCCATTATTACCTCCCTATTTGCAAGGAAGGTTGCTAAGAAACATGCTGATGTTCTGGTTCGGAACAATGGGTAAACAGCTAAGGAATACTCTCTCCATCCCCTCACAGCCTCTTTGCTCTGCTTTCTACCATTCTTGACTGTGTCCTTCATATTCTCCTTCCAAACTTCTTGCACTTAATTCCTCCAAGGCAGTATTCACACTTGTTATCCCTCATTTGCCTGAGCTGCAGTCATCCATGTAGTTATAGCAAAATTACTCAGTCGTCTTTGACTCTCTTGGGCTGCTGGACGGACCAGAGGGCTGAGTATTTTCTATTTCTTTAGTTCCCATTTTGTTGCTATGGTGTGGTCAAATAGCCCATGCATTGTTGGTGCTTCTGTCTGGGTCATTGACCAGACACAGTTGATCAACTTGTTCACTGTCACCCATAGTATGAGCCTCTAAAGCAGTAGACAGACTGTGGTGCTATGCAGCAGTGGGGAAACGTGTTCCCTCTCTTTGGTAAAGTCTTGCAATAGCCACTGTGTGGTTGGATATGGGGAATGCTGTGGTGAGTTTCTCAGCAAATGGAAGTTTAATACAGATTTTTTTTACTTTTTAAATATTTTTTAAAATACAAAAGTATCGTGGTCATTCTGAGTCACTAGTTTATCGGGGTAGGTTGGTTAAAAGAGCCCTGTAAGGAAATGTCCTGCTGTAACTATGTTAGCTGCCCATGCTGGGGATGGGCTCAAATAACAGAGAAGTATATAACCTTACCTCCTCTCACAAATGGCCAACAGATGGAGTTGGCAGATCTAGAATGCTGCCTGCTTCTTGCATTACTTTTTACATCTATATGACACCGTGTGGAGGTCCGGAAACCTGAAGTGGTGTGCTTGCCCAAGCACAGGAATCATATCATTAAAGAGCTAGTGCTTGCGCTATAAGCTATGGTATACATATTGCTACTATTCCTAAGAGTGTCAAAGTGGGTGGTGTTAACATAATTAACTGTGTTCTGAGCATAAATCTGGGATTATATTTAATTATACAGTGTACTATCTTACCTAGAGTAAACTAATGTCATATTAAACTAACTGGAATTAAATTGCTCCATTTAAACTCTTTGTAATTTAAAGGGTGCATTTTGGAAATACTCCTCAAAACTGAGCTAATTAGCTGGGATTGCCTATTTGAATGGTGTACAAAAGGCATGATATTTATCCAAAATATGTTAAAAATAATTGAACCATCTGTAAAAAATGAAAGTTTTGCTATGTTTGCTCATGCAGAATGTTTTTTTAGTAAAATGACTTTATAAAGCAATCTATTGGTCTTTCATAAAATTACAGTAATCTGCTCATCTAATTGTAAAAATAAAAGTTATTTATTAGTACTACATTGTGATCCTTACTCACCCCCCCGACCTTTTTTCCCCAAAAAATTTCCATTGTATTTATAACTGTATTCAGATTCAAGAAAGCCTTTTGAAAATGTCCCCTAAATTCATTTGTTTATTTTTCTCTTTATGAATCCCAGCTGCAAGCCTGTTTCAGATAAGAAGTGACTATAGTAACATCATGTTCTGGTTTGCCTTTAATACAACTCTGAAAATCTTGAAGACGTAACATTTCAGGGCTTGAAACAGGAGTCATCTCATACAGTATCATAAACATCAGCTAGTTCTTGAGGTCCTCATATTGGTGGGGGAACAGTGAGGGCTGACTGTTCCCTAAGGGCAGGACAACCCTGCCAGGAGGGATTCAAATGGGACTGGACTGAAATGGGCTCCCCCAGGGGTGGGGAAGGCCCTGGGGAGTTTGGGCAGGGCCAGTAAGGGCTGGTGGTGCCCTCATGGCCCTAAGAGCATCCCTCTACAATATTTTAGTTATTAGCAAATTGTAGTATTGGATTTTAGGGACTACTTTGCTCCAAGACCAAGTAATACTGGTAATCCAGAAGTGGTCTAAGTTTTCTGTACCTCAGGAAACTCCCTGTTCAAGCATCCCATACGGCAAGTTCAGTCAGCAAGAACAGCTTCTGAACTCAGGGGGCTGGGGCTGCAAGTCTTGGCACGGCCTTTTCCAGGGGTAGAAAGTTTGTGATGGGCAAGAGAGACCTGCTTTTTTATTTCTTTTTCTCATGCATTCAAATTGATTCATTGTCAAGAAATATTAGGTGATTAAGAACTTCTTCAAGGATGTTCCTTGGAGTTGCTCATGACAACTTTTACACTGCATGTATATGATTATATTCTAAATATGGAGCATATCTGTTCCTGATATTCATAACACTGAGCTACAGAAATACACGGAGCTGATTTTATAGCACTACATTACTTTATTACATGTAAGGGAAAATGTTCTTTATGTTCACCTGTTGATGGAAGATCTGATATACAGCTGTATAATGTCAGTAAAGTATTTTACTATCAAGTCTATTATCAAGTCTATTAAATTGCAAGCTGAAGTTCACATGAAAAGAGTAGCAGATCTGGTGATCCAGAGAGAAAAACATCCAACATTTTTGTTCTGTAGATATATTTGTATTCATATGACTGACACTCATCTCACTTCATACTTGTCTTAACAGATCTGTAATTCCAATGATTTCAGCTAAGTCTCCTCTGAGTTGCTAGCTCCTCTGAGTAGACTCCCTTTGAATACCTTGAACCTCTATCTTTAGGCACTTCCTGTGGAAAACAGAAGTGCAGGTAAACAGTGCAGATAAAATGCTGGACTGCTTAAATTGTCAGGAGTTTTGCTGCTGGGTTTTCTTTGGTCCGGAATTTAAGCTTGCAGCTCTATATTTGACATCCAGGAACTAAGGAATATAGATTTAAGTTCTTAACTTCTTCATCCCTCTTTTTATCTTTCAAATAAGACAAGGAAAGGAGAAGAAAGAAGGCTTGGCTCACTTAATCTTTTATCATCCTGTACTTGAGAATTTGATACCCAAGGTCTTCATTTACAATTAGAGCCTGAGCACAAGAAACCCGAGAGGCAGATTTTAGCCTGAGAATCTTGTTAACTATAAGTATTTTCCTAAGGTGAAAGAAACCTTCAGATCAGACTATGAACAGTGTTTGGAACTATAAGTTACCAAACCCTTAGCTGAGCAGCAAAAATAGTCATGGCAGTACCCTCCCTTGCTAAGGGTGAGATTATTCTAACTTGGAAGACTGTTCTCCAAATATTGACTAAGCAAAAGTGAAAAGGGCTCCTTAAAAATATACTTTGGCCATGCAGCTGTCTATCAGGACAACCTCCTTTCCCAGAGCAGCAGTTGCCCAGACTAATGATCTTCAAAGGACCATAAGGAAAGTGGAAATCAAATCAAGTGTTGAGAAAAAGGTCCTTAGCAGCTGCTTTTGTTGCCAGAAGCTCCCTTGATTGCATCACATGTTTAGCTCAAACCAGTTACATTGAACACAGTGTCTCACTGATAATTATGGCTTTTTATATAGAAAGATGGACAAGCCAAACAGTGACTTTCATCTGCCAGATTCCGTGATGCAGAGCTAATTGGCAGGATGTTAGAGAGGTCATAGCATGGTCCAGCGAGAGATGAAACACACCTGAACTATTAAAAATTAGCTCAGAATAATTTCAGACTTCCCAGGGAACTGAGTATCATTTCAAGTTAATAATCATGGTGAAAACAACTGGGAAGAGTGTTTCTTGCAGAGGAAAGCCCTGGATTCAAAGGAAAGGATTATAAGGTATAGAAAATTTACGTGCAAACCTAATGCATCCTTCAGGTAAAAATAAATCTTTATACATGGCTCCTTAACTCCTTTCTTTCTCTTCTTAAAAAACTTTCAAGAACAGGAAGAACTGATATATTAAGTGACACACACATACACAAGAAGTCTATCTAACCTAATATGGTCAATCCAGGAATGACCAATAATGGATGCCCAGGGAAGAATCTAAGAATAAAACTGGTATATAAAAATTCTCAGAAATATTTTCCTAGCCCTTAGTCATTCCTACCTAAAGCACTTCCCCAGCTGTTTCTGTCAGGTGTTTTACTGGTGTTGGATAAACTTACCTAAGCATAGGTAAGTGCTGGCAGACTGCTGGAAACAGCAATGTACCCAAGGTCTCACTGCAAGCTTCAGGGGAATAACAGTGTGGTATCAGGTGGTTCCAGGGAGGAAAGTGCCTCTCTGCAACAACAGCCGCCATCCTAATTTTCCCTCCTCTCATGCACTCACCCCCCGCCAATGACAGCAGGATCAGTAAGCTCTTTTTTTTTTTTTTTTTTTTTTTTTAATGGTGGGTTTCTCTTGGCTCTCTGTTGAAGCTCTTCCCCTTTCCTGTGCATGTGTCCTTCTCCTGGAGGAGTCCGCCTGGCTCCTCATTCTTCAAGAAGCAAAATTCGATTCTGTCTTGATTTCTGAGATTCCTTAAGCTGGCTTTGGACACGGGATATGCCTATGCATATATATGTAAACATTTTTCAAAAGCTTAAACCTAGTAGGACGCTGACAGCAATGTAGTCATGCTGCAAACTGACTCCAAAAGTGTTAAGATCGTACTTAATATCATACAGTGTTTGTCTTTGTGCTCCATCAGCTTGATTACTAATACTACCTGTCAGATACTATTGGTGGTGGGGCAGGGTTGTGTGTTATATGACCTCGCTATCCAGTGCTCTCTTTCTTTGCTTTTTGAGAATAGTGATATCATTTACCCTCAAAGAAATGCATGGCTGTGTTTGTAAGGTTTTAGTAAGTGCAATCCAAATACTATAGGTTGTACAGGCTAATAGAATAATGTAGTATAGTGTTGGTTAGGTAGCTCAAAAAGTATATGTTAGTAATACATGGAAAAGGCTAACAAAACAGGTTTGTGTTAAGGCTTTTTGGATTTGTAACTTTGTAATATCCTCAGGAAATAAGGCCCAATTTATATAAATTAAGTTCAACTGATTTCTAAAGCAGGGTTTCTATGCACAAAGGTTTTAAGCACAAAGGTTTTAAGCTTAAAATGTTATTCTTACTGGTTTTTTAGTATAAAAATTTGATTTGTAAAATACTTTATGAAATTATTAAAAAGGCTATTATGTTTGACACAACTCCCCTCTCAGCATGCATGTTTATATTTAGTTCTAACTTAATTCTACCTCAACTTTTTGTTCTCTCATTTATTGTCTTATACATGTTTCCCAGGATAGCCCACTGGTCTTACAGTCTGACAGAAATGTAACAGTGAATGCAAGAAATCACATGGGACAGTTAACTGGACAACTGACAGTAGGTGAGTGTTCTTTATTGACTGTTATGTATATCAGTTTAGCTTTATGACTAGGTTTCATTAATTAACATTGAAGATAAAATATTGCTGAATAGTCAGGAAAAAAATCTCATCACCATACTCAAACAAAAACCAATGCATACAAGGGATCACAAGGGCATGATTCAGCATTAACTGAAGGCAGAGAAAGTAGAAATGCCTCAAAATAGTAAAAACAGCTTAATAGAAAATGATTATTGTTGAGACAGCTGTAACAAAACAAACTAAAAAAAAATCTCAGCAAAACTTGTTTCAACAACAATTTCTGTGGGAAAATAACCATAATTTTCTTACAAGTTCTGTCAGTCTTCCATTACTTCAGAGGGAAATGGCTTGTCCTCATTACTCTTGCAATGTATTTTTAACAGCATATATTGAAAACAGTTGAAGAAACAGAATAAAAAAAAAACAACAAAAAAACCCAGAACAAAACAAAAATCCAAATGCTTTCCTAGTCACTACAAAATTTAAATGGAAAGTAACCATGCTGACAGTCATTCATTAAAATGGCATTTGATGTTTTGCGAAGTATAAAATATAGCAGATCAAAGTTTCAAATGAAATGGAAATAAAAAATCCTCTACATATCTGTTCCACTTTTCATGTATTTTTCTTTGCTTTTATTAATGTTACCATGTTATAGTGTGTTTTTAGCACAAATCATACTTGCTGTGCTAGTAAATATGAAGTAATATTTTTTATATTTTCAGTACTAGAACAGTACTGAAGATATTCATTGCTTTTTAAGAATATTGGTCAAAAAAATCAGTACAAAGTAATGTTCTAGATCTGTTAGAAAACAATATATATTGACTGGGAATGGTGTGAAAAATATACAAATATAGATGTGTAAGATACTCCTTAGACTCCGCGACTTTTCATTTTTTTCACTTCTGGATTAAGTTGTGTTTTGTCCGCTTTTTTTCCTCATGTGCTGAGGATATGCTCACAAATACTTTTAAGTTAAACTCTGGTTGTAATCCACACTGAGCTTTCATACTGGCTGGAAACAGTGGCTTCAAGCGGTAAAAAAATCTTTGGCAAGTGCATACAGTGACACACCATCTGTACTGATTTCCCTGAATGACCACATCAAATGAGTGTGCAAAGGTAACCAGACTTGCTAGCAGATACAGATGAGGAAAATTAAGCCAACACCTGCTGTAGCCATATTGTACTTGCCCAGTGTGTTTATGGAACGCAGTTCTGTTTCATCTAGTAGCTGTATTATTAAAACCTTCTATTTCAGCTGGTAATTGCTAAAAGTTGAGTTGCCCATGGCAAACATTCCCATTGGCTGAAATAAATATGATATTTTGATTGCTGACACCATTCTTGCTAAGTGAATCCAGCACTGAAAATGTATGAGTGTATTGAGATAGACCTACTTAAAGGCAACACACTAGAGGTTAATATTGTAAAAACATAAAGGCCTGAAGAAAACATGTGTTCTTACCTTACCATCATTAGAGTGAACACCTGTAAGCTCCTTGGTGTGCAGCTGGGGCAGAGTGTCTGCAGAGTGTCTATTGTATTTACATTATTTCTTATTCTTTATCTTCCTCTTCTTTTTCATGGCTATATGGCCTTTATTCTTTCTTATTCTTTCTTATTCTATAAATATATAAATCTGTTTCTTTTTTATTAATTCCTCACACAGTACTGAATGCATATTAAAATATTCCTTATTGTTTATTTATTATTTAATATTTCTTACTTAGTACAGATATTCATAACTACCAGTACAACCAGTAAAAGCCTGAAGATTCTACTATTGGAAATCAAAGAAATTAACAGGCACCTAAAATTCAGAAGGTATTATTTCTGCCTTCTCTTCTAAAAATGTTTGTTGTGTAAGGTAGAGCAGAGAAGGACAATTTTTTTTTATTTTTGCCTTGGAATAAAAAGGAATAAAAAGCATGGAAACATCTGCTGAGAGCAGGGGAGGAGACTTTTCTATACCAGGTTTGCTGACATCAGAAAATATTTTTTTCTATTAGCTGTAAATATGCTCTGGAAAGTCCCTGACTTCTTCAAAAATGTTTTTTGTACCTTCACTGGTGCTGCATGCTGAAGCAGCTGTGAGCGTGGCTGCCCAGTGAAAGGGATGAAAATAAACAGTGGAGGAAGCAGGGAGGAGAAATATTTTTAAACTACAAAAAAAGTAAATTATTATGCTTCAGGGAAAAAAATTATTTAGTTAACAACTTTGAAATGTTCTTATCTGTTAACTTCCAAAAAAAGTTAAATTCTAACAATTAAAAAAAAAAAAGACTACAAATTTATATGCAGGGCAGGAATATTCTGAAAAGAAAGAAGGATGCTTGTGCATTCAGGTGTATGATAATGCACTTCCTAGACATGTGATATTATTGGCATTTTATCTGTATTTCACAGGACATAAGTGATGTTACAAGGCAATAAATAGGCTGGTGTCTTGTCTTTGACTTTCAAATTACTGGTCATGTCAAATTTTAGGACAACTAAAAATTCTTTCTGTGGTATTTGGAATTGTGCCATGCAAAACTAAGACAACCTTAAGAGCATCTAATTAGAACTGTAAGTGGAAGATAGATTAATGTGAAGAAGTAGGGGTGGGGCTGGGAGGAATAAGGCTGTATGATCACCCAGGAAGATGGAAAAACTCCAGTGAAACTCTTGATAACAGGTATTCAATTGTTTGAGTGACTATGGAAAACAAAATATTTCCATAAAGTGCATCATTAAGACATCTTGGAACACAGTCTAATCTAGGAGGAGAAAAGAAAAAGTATATTAAAAAAAAAAAAAAGATAGCCAAGAGTGCTGGATGATTCAGTGGTTACATGTTTAAATGGTGTAAAGTCAAGTCATGGCTCCAGGTCTTACAATACCAAGGGTGCATCCATTATTGCAGTACAATGTATTTACACTGACACTGAAAACTGTACAGAGAGAAAGTCACAGGTGTAGCAATGCTTTCTGTTGGGATCCATACCAACTGAGCTAAAAATGTTGGTTTGTGCTCTGGTCTTTTCATGACATATGGTCAGGAAACTGCTAAGTTTGTATCTGAATCTCCAAAAGGACTTCACAGCCTTCAGTTTTTAGACATGCCATTTAAGACCAACAGAACAGATGAGCAGAGACATGAAGTATATCTACAGAATAAAGATGTGAAGATGACCATCCATTGATTTTTGTATTTAAGCTGGATAAAGACAAGTAATCACATCTCTGCCCTCCCACCCCTTACTCAGAAATACCTTTTACATTATGCATTCTACTGAATTACCTTGACACAACCTTTTCTCTCTGCTTAGTCAATGTTTGCATACTTTAAAGCTATATAGAAAAAAGATCTACTTCTTTTCTGCCAATCTTAGAAATGCACAATAGTTGCTCATCTCAAACCAGAAGTTTTTTACCTCTGTGCTGTCTGCACAGATCATGTATACCTCTGCCTGGTTTTGAGTGGAGGACATTAGGGTGACAAGTGCTAAAGGGATCAAAATTAAATATGGCTGAAGGGAGACATTTAAAACCCATATGTATACTTACTGTAACTTCATCTTCAGATCTGATTATTACTTCACCAACTTTCTCATTTTTTCATGAGGGTTTTTTTTTTTCTTTTTTTTCTTGCTGCAATAATTTCTTCTGACAGGTATTTCTGCTATTGCTTGAACCCTTTTCTATTCATAAAGATCCCTGAATATCTGAAATGTGCAAAAATGTGCACTTAATTTTTGCTAAGCTTTGGGCTCTTTAAGACAGAATCATAACTCTCATAAAAGTCCAGAGCTGTCTAGTCACAGCTTTAGAGAGCTCCTGAACCTGTAGCTTTACTCACTGAGATCTCTAGAGCCATGCAAATCAAGAAAAATTACTAGAATAGCGATGAAAGTTATATCACACTTTTGCAATTACTTTTTGAAAATAGCAGGCAGATGTATAATTTTCAATTACAGCACTGGTAAAGACTGATAACAGTGCTAAAAGATATAGCTAGTCAAATAACTTGTCAAACTTGATGACACTTTGCATCCATTTACCACAAAATCTGTGTTGTGTATTTGAGATTTTTTTTCTTAGAAATGTGCTTGCTTACTTGCTGTGGTCCACCAAGAGTACATGGGGTATTGTGCAGAAACTATTGGACATTAGAAGCTGCAGGTATGTAACCTTGTGGGAGTGGAAATAGTCCCCTTCATCATTCTTACCTATATTATATATGCCAATTGCTTGTACCTATATCTACCGACACCTTACCAGGTAACACATCTTACTACCACTTCACTTTGGAGGTGATCAAAGTAATTCATTACCTAAATGTTGCCTGTGGTGTTTCCTTTGCAACATCTAGACATCAAAGTTCTGAAGCAAGAGAAAGCATTTCAAGCATTCTTGCTTTCGGACTTACCTGTGGTAGAACTTGTCATAATATGTGTGCACATGTTGCTCTAAATCTTTGTTATCTATTGTCAAACATTGACTTATTTAAGATTATTATGAACTTGAACTAAGTATCCATTAAGGCAATGGCAGTAATAACATGTGTAAGTAACAATGGATGAGAAACATTTCTATATTTTTTAATCTTGTTTGCATACATCGTAGTTCCAAACATAAGGTCTTTTCTCCTAAGTGTCGCAGGACAAGGGTAGTTTCAGAGTGCTCATACACATATACCCTTTCCTCACAGTAGGAAAAAGGAATCAAAGGGCTCAACTCCTCTCTCTCTTATCTGTATGGTTGTTCTGGTATTGTCAGTAGTAGGGTGCTGGGGAAAGAAGGGATGATGATGTTTTACAATCCCTCATCAGCTGCTTCTACCCTTTAACTGGGCAAATATGGATCAGAACTTAGTTGTCAGGAACACATAAAATAAAGCCTTTCTCCTTTCCCTTAGAGGGAGGTTTGCCTACCTGTAGTCCCAAACTACAGTAAAATTTCAAAAATCTAAAATATATTAAACATTCTGCTAGTCTAATTTTCATATTAAAGTAATTGTACTTAAAGCCACTGTGGTGCAATAGGATTATGAATATTGTTAAGAAGACATGTTGCAAAACCCAAGTCAGAAAAATGAGTTCTCCATTTTTCAGCATTCTCTGAATTTGTATTCCTTAACTAAAATAGAGACTGAAAAAAACCCCCTATTTGGGTCCTTAAAACCACTTTAATGTGTGGAAATCAGAAATGCACGCAATTCACTTCTATTGTACCTAGATGAGTTAGTAGTCCAGCTTTTGCGGTGATGTGCAAACAGGAGTATTTCATATTGAACTTTAGACTGAATATGTAATAGCTTAAAATATTCTTTTGAGGCATTTTATCATTAATCAGGCTCTTCTTATTGTAGCAAAGGTTTTTAACTTAAAGTTAATTCATTCCCTCTTCCTTTTCTAATCCAAAAAAAATGAACACAGAATTTGTAATTTCTGTGCTAAGTTACTTGAATTGCTTACATTCTTTCAGATGTTTTTGCATCTTAAATGGAATTTTCTGTTGAAAATTACTCTGTTGTCTAATGTTTCCCCTTGGTTTAAGTCAGTTACTTGTCAATTCAGAGAACATTTAGATAACTTACACAGCAAAATATTATACACTCTGAGTATACAAATTTGATAGTATGTTTCTTACTGAAGTTTTATAGCCAGCTAAACACTCTTTCCAAGTATAGGAATATAAACAGTTTATCAGGAGGTGAAAATACGGCTCATCTGCTAGACTGCGGTACAAATCCATTGTCAGATCTTTTAAACGGAGGTAAATGTGAGATGACTTGCCCTCTTTTAGTACAGGTTAGCTACCTTGTACTTAAATGCAGAGTTAAAGGATCTCTTTCAGCTTCGGGAATCACTGCAGAAGGTATGACGGAGCGGTGCCTGAGAAGCCATATGGCGTTACGTCTCCTCCTGGCAAAGCATGCAAGATGAGCCAAGAGGCAGTCAGAAAGCAAGCCATGTTGCTCGTAACAGTTGAAATGTCCAGCTGGAATATGAGTCTCATCCCTTCTCATAATTTACAGTGCAATGTGACATCGCCTCTGTTTCTGTCTGTCTAGTCCCTGGAAAAGTCTTTTTACAAACCGTCTGCGCTATAACAGGTTTATAATAGGAGCTCATATAAAATATATTCAGATATACTCTTAATGACTTTGGCTAAGCTATCAAGAGAATCTACCCCATTAATTAATTATCTTGAAGTGCAGTATTAAGAAAATTGTGAAATCTGATCAAGACTTCAACCTCTTTGCCAGCACTTCAATGGGTCTGCCAAAGTAGCGTTTTAAAAATTAACATGTTATTTATTTGAAATTCATCCATATTTCTCCTGCAATTCTCTGTTTAAGTCACATTCCAATAATAGAAAGCCTCTTGACTTGTTTGTTTTGATTCAGCATCAAGAGGCAGTAATAGTTAATGGACTAGTAAAAACAGTTGCAAACAACTCTTCTAGTTTTTACTTCTGTTTCACTTGTAAATTAGTTGTATCATTCTCTGTGTTAATCTACATATATACATTTGACATTCAGCAGTGGTGAAATTAGGGTCTTGTGACTCGCCCTTGCATTAACTGGATTGAAAAATAATACTTTTTTTATACATCCATTACATAATCAACTCATAAAACTATTAAATAAACTTGGTATCACCAACCATTTGCAAGCCACTTTGTGCTTGGGTAACAAGAACTCTTTGAAAGAGAGAAATACTTTACACAGTACTTCAGATTGCTTTTAATCATTTAGGTACATTTTCAATTTTTAAGCAATATTTTTCATATCTTTATGATACTCTTATTATATGTTATGTGCAGACGTAACACTACATTGCTGTTTAATATTTGAAATACCCTATAGTGTAAAACTTATCTTACATCTCCCTTATGAATTGCCACATGAAAACTGTGCTATAAAAATAAAGAGTGGCAGAGCTATTCTCTGTCACTTATTAGGACCAAGTGGCAATTCTTTCTGGTCGGTATGGTCCATTATTTAAGCTGAAACCTCCTTTCTGAAAGACAAGAGCTTATTGTGTCAGTTGATATGTCAAAAATTTAAAATTCCCCCATGAATAAACACAAATGCATGCAGCAGTAGGACAATAATTAAATGCTGTGCAATTTCTGTGTGGTTATTTCAGGGATGAGAGTGCTTGGGCATTGTTGGTTCTAAACAGCATAGCAAAGAAGGTGTATGCTGTGGATATAAGATTCCTTGCTTTAAGTTTTATCATCCTCACTAGCATGTTATACATAATCTTCTTTGAATCTCAAAAAGAATCACTTTTTATTAAATTATTTAATACTACATCAGTACTTCCAGAGCTGGGGTCTTGAGACCTTCCTCTTCCTCTTATTTCTGCATTCAGGATATTTTTTTTTCTTCTTTCTACCTACTTCAGACTCTAAAAGTTTTCAACATTTACGTCTTGATCTAACTTTTCTTCTTTTCTTTTTCTTTCCCTCAGTCTCAGCTCAGGAAAACTATTTGTACCTTGGATACAAGGTACAGCTCATGTTAGTTCATATCTGAAGTTGTACTGATCTAACATGGAAAGCACATTTTGCTGTCTTTGACAGACAAAAAGAAAAACATACTTTGTACTTTTATAACCAGTCTGATACATCTCTCTATAATATTTGTAGCATAGACAAAATATATGCAGGTTATTTTCTCTATGTCTATTCATCATCTATGTTTATCTCTCTATAATATTTGTAGCATAGACAAAATACATGCAGGTTATTTTCTCTAGGTCTATTCATCATCTATGTTTAGAAGGAATTTTGAGGTCCAGTACCTGGATTTCAATGTGTTTTTCTTTCCATAATCTTGAGCTGGTTTGGAAAGGACAAAAACATGGAGGAAAAGATACCTTTTCAAAGTCAGAATATGCAACTTAAGTTTGGACTTCAGAAATCCTCCAAGGCATATGCAGCTACTGGGCAGCCTGCTTTCTTTTTTCTTCTGCAGCTGCTCCAATTTTCTTGTATATATTCACTATAAATCTTAATTTTCATTGAGCTACTGCTATGAAATTGGACATTTTTTCTATTACACGTGGAAAAGGTAGGAAGCCATGTCAGAGGAAGTTCACATTGGACTTTAGGAAAAGGTTCTTCACTGAGAGAGTGGTTGGTCCCTGGAACATGCTCCCCCAGGAAGTGGTCACAGCACCAAGCCTCTGAGAGTTCAAGGAGTGTCTGGACAATGCTCTCAGTCATATGGTTTAGTTTTAGGCAGTCCTGTGAGGAGCAGGGAGTTGGGCTCAGTGATCCTTATGGTCCCTTCCAAGTTGAGATATTCTATGGTTCTTTTGAAGGGGTACAGAAAAAATCGGCGGGGGGGAGGAAGAGGGACGAGTAGCAGGCCTTCCTCAGGCCCCAGATGCTGACAGTTGGTGCTGGCAGGAATAGCCAGGCATGTGGAGAACTGGCTGTGTGCTGGTTTCCCACAGGACGACCTTGGGAAAAGTGGTAGACACAGGCCTCTTTTCTCATGAGAGGGCAATAGTTAGTGTTCTATGCCCACTGTCACTTTAGAGATGATGGGAAAAGGATGAAAGGGAACACTAAATCTGTGTTTTCCAGGCAGTGATTGTGGAGGAGGAGCAAGAACACAGCAGTGACCCTCTGCAGAGGGGTGTCTGATACGCTAGGTATGAGCCTCAGCTCGATGCCTTAGTGTTTCATCTCAATGCTAATTTTGACTCCAGAGTGCCTGTAGTGAGACTGGACATACGCTGAAGTAGATTTCAATTATCAACAGCTATTTTGCCAGTGGTACAGCAGCCCTCCACTTACTGTTCTGCTCTATAGGCTTTTTACTTTACCTCATTGTATTTTAAATGCAAGTTTGGACGTTCCCACTTTTTCTAGAATATTGGCACTGAAAACTAGAAAGAAGGATATTCTCTTTCAGTTCTCCAATATTTTATCCTCAATATTATTTTTTTTCCCTGTATCATGCCAGAGGACATGGATCTACAAGCAGTGCTTGGATTTAATTGTAGAAGTAGAGTCTGAGTGGGAAGAGGTCATTAGTGGTTTGCATGGTGGTACAGAAGTGTTAGTGTTTAAACATTAATCCATTGCCATCTGTCCTGCTGTTGTTAGCCACACACTGTTGGCCAATACAGACAGCATAACTACTACCCAAATGTTCAGAGCAGGGAAGGAGGAGTGATTTCCTTTCGTAGGAGAGAGATCCCAAAAGTCAAAGAAATAGATATTATTCAGAGGTATTTAAGTAGGTTTTGAGGGATACAGCACACATCTTCAAAAGATGGTTCTAATTCTTTGTCTTTAGGTTTATCAACAACTAATACTTCGTTTCACTGCAAAAACAGGTGCTGCACATGCATTGTGACATTCACAAGGCTGCTGCTGGGTGCTAAGCATTATTAAATTACTTACAGCATCTGGACCTTTAGCAAGTCCCTGACAGGACATTAAGATTCCATTTTTACTCCTTTTTTTTTCCTGATGTTCAGACAGCTCATTAATATTGGTAAGAATATGTTATTCTAATAGGAGTGGCTTAGGTGAAGGACAAAATAAGGACAAATAAATGAGAAGCCATTTTTTAACTTAATTACAAAAACATAATTTTAAAAAAAAAATGAGAAAAAGAAGAGCAGTGAGATTGTTCTGATGTTCTCCTTTACTTCAGAGCCACAGAGAACACTTGGAAGAAGAAGCTCAACAGCATGCTGCTGCTATTAAAGTTGTTGAAGTGACAGCAAAGAGATTTATCAAAAATACGGATGAGAAGTAATTTGATTGTAGACTTAAAGTCTTTATTCAGCTAAGTTATCTTTAAAAAGTCTGAGTTCTATCAGTTATCTTACTGAGCGAGCTATGGGAAATTAGCCTGTTCCTATATGTGAAAGAGATTTTTTGCAAGTGGATAGTCCAGCTTGGAAACACTTGTCTGTTTGTGCATGAAAATTATTTGTCCATACAAGATCATGAGCGTCTTAGATCACAAGTTCTAGTTCATATCTATTAGATGACTAGTATTAAAAAAAATAAATAAAAACCCTTCTGTTTTCTAGAATTTCCTCTTACGTCTTTAGACTATCAGAATTACATTTCACTCTTATATTGTAATTATTGTGTGGTTTTTAAAAACACTAATGTCGAAGTTTACTTTCTATTTATTGCAATGCTTTGTCTGAGTCCTATAAAAATATGCAGTTCCAAAACCAACTTCAATCTATAACACTGAAACTTTAATAACACATCAGAAAGGACCAGTTAATATCCATAACTAGAACATAGCTGGTTTGTTGTGCTTATTTATCAAGATAATTATGTTTATTTGCTTTTTAATTATTCTGCCTCCATTCACAACAATATGGAGTTTCAAATTCCATATTATGTCAATATTAGAGATGTTTAATTGTGCCATTTGTAGATGAGCAGAGCTGTCTTGATGTAATTTGTCTCAAGCAGGTATAGGGCATTTAAAGGTTTATTTAATATGGATTTTTTAAATTTCTATAATACGTAAATATATCTCTGAAAATACCTTATTTTTCCTTAGATTATTCTTAGGGTGATAAATACTGCAGTTGCAGCTGAATTATGAACAGATGGCACTAAATTAATGATTAGCTGAATATTTTAAAATTTCAACTAGATTTCTTCCTGTGAAGAAAAGCATTCCATAAATCTGAAAATAATTAGTCATTGAGAATAGTTATCACTCACTGAATCTCTAACATCATTTGTAGATCAAAATAATACAGAGTAAGCATTTTTTCTAAATCAAAATTAAGGACTACATTGCCTTTAAAATAAGTTATTCCAATATTAGAGTCCCAAAACTTCTGAGTTTTCTTTTGTGATGTTTTGGACAGATATTTTGTATAGAAAAGCTATTTTGTTGCTCTTCTTTCACATGTATTACTGAGGCACCTGGACTCTTTACCAGTGTAAAGTTGTCAGACACTAAAAGCTTTCTACCCATTTTGCTTCTGAAATGGAGAAAGTGGTTTTCTGTTATGGAAGAGGATGATGGAATGTTTCTGACACTTACCTGTCTTTTAAGAAGGAAAGGGAACTTTGCTAATCTTCTGTCTCTAGTTTCATCTTTTCTGGGTCTTCATTAGCTTGTTTTGTTTTGGTTGGGTTTTTTTGGTCTTTTTGGTTTCTGGGTGGTTTTTGGTGGTGGTGGTGGTGGTGGTTTTAACTGCTTTTCTCTTTGGAACTTATATATGAAGTCAAATGTAATTTACCACATCTATTTTTTCTGTGGTGGAGCAATTCTAGTTGGCTTGCCATATTGCCAAAGCAAAAGCTTTCAACAAGTCCAGACAAAAATTCCACCTATGCTGCAGGTCTTGCATCTGAATTTATACATCCATCTGCCTCTAGGTTAGATTTCTTTCCAGATACAAAATCATACGTTCCTTTGAGGACACTTCAGACTTCCCCATGGTACTAAGCTTGCTCTGTTACCATAAGATCCTACTCCCAAAGGTATCAATATAACCTTTCAAAGTGGTGTATTTGAAAGGCATACAATCTGGAGTGATTCAAATTACAGATAAAGATGCAGAATTTAAGTGTCAGCAGGGTAGGAATCTGAGGTAGATGTCTTTATCTGTGAATTGAATTGCATCTTCTATGTTACAAGTCAACAATGAACTCCATTGAGAACCTTAATCAGAAGAGACACTTCCAGAAGCTGAGACCAAATCTGCTTTTATCCTGCTTCTGCAGCTTTCCTGGCCCTTGTCCCACTGTCAAGGGCAAGGAGACAAGTCATTCCCTAAATAGATAATACAAAAATCCTGAGAGCTGGGCTAAGCCATCATCATCTTGTGCTATCATCATAGTGGATGTTAGTTGTTCGGAAATCTGCAAATGCAGTTCACTGATCTACCAGGTAGCAGAAGGGTTTAAAATTATCATTTTCTGGTCATCAGGTTATAATTTTTTACTCGTTTTACTACCCAGGAGTGCCCAGTGGTAGCCTTTTTGTAGAGGAATCCTGTGTATCTTTTAATATTTTGTACATTCTTTCATTAAAACTTTCTCAGATAAAGTGTGATTATATGAAATGCTAACACTTTTTGCATAGGTAATTTCAGCATATTTGTACTCTCTAGCTAAAGCAGATTATCCAAGAAACAGTCACTTTGGAAAAAATAGATTTTCCAGTCCTCCCTATGCTATAGCTATCAGTATTGAATTCATTTTATAAAAATGTAAACCAGGGGTTTTTAACATTCCTTTTCCAAGAAAGCTGCTAAGTACTCTGGTAGCTTGTATCCTTTGTTTCAGTTTTCTCTCAAAATGCGATGAATTCAATTATTTTTCTCAAAAGGTTTAACTTGCATTCAGAAGCCTTTTAATAGTCTAATTCAGTACATTGTGAATAATATTATACAATACTTTCTAGTCAGAACAGGTTATATTTGAAGTCCATGGAAAACTGCCAAAAGCATCTGGAAAAACAGCTTGTACCTTTCTAATAAAATTGGGGGGGATGTGAAGAAGAAGAAAAAAAAAAGATGATTGAAAACTAACCTCTGAATAATAAGTGTATATAGAGAACACAAGTAGAAATATTTAAGTTAGCTTTTAATTTATATTAATATCCACCAAAAATGTTCAAAATACCTACAGAGTAGAAACAAATTCCAGAATGACTGTGTCTAATGCCTACAGAGAATACTACTACTGAGAAAGACAAAGCTGAAACGCTTTTCCTTTTAGATCTTCACAAAGCAAGATACATAATAGTTAGTAAAAAAGGTCACAGGGTAAAATCAGGAAGAGAAAAGGTAAGTAACCGTTAGCTGACATGAATGTATTTCACTTTATTCAGTTTCAGTTCCAGTCCAGTTCACCTCAGAATGATAAAGCAGGCAGCAGATAGGTGCTTACACTATTAACAATTATTTTAGCAAGTACACGGATGAGAGACAAGGTCTTAAATGATGCAGACAAGTCAAACACCAGATCTGGTTTTAAGAAAAGAAAAAAGCAAGGTTGTAAAGATGTACAGATAAGTGATTTTCAGTAGAATTTCTAGTAAATTTTTAACAGATTCAATAGAAAAATCAGATTAAAAGTCTGACCTAAAGGAAATATATAATGATAAATAGAAACAGTTTTAGAGAGGAATGAATGACCTTTTGATCTGCAAGTTGTTATATTTCCCAAGGAGAAATTCAACACTCCTGGTTTGTCTTTGAGTTTCATCTATGTAATGAAGAAATTTCATACTCCCCTTACTCTCTTGTGCATGCCTTTGCTATTTAATTTGAATGTGCTGTTCATTAAGCACAGCATGTAGTCAGGTATCTCATACTATGTATTGTTCTTTTTTTAACTCTTTTTTCTTTTCAGTGGAATACACTGTAAATGATATACTTCAGTTACTTAGTAGGCAACTTTGAATTTTCATAAAACATGTAGTGGCCAAACAATGTAACAGTAATGTTATAACCTAACTCACCTAACAAAGACAATGGAAACTTTCCCACTGATTTTGTATGGGAATGTAATGCACAGACTGCTTCAGTAAGCTTCAGCTTCTGAAAGGTATATGATCATCTTTGTAAATTATTTCAGTTATAAAAACCGATTGCATCACAGAAAGCTAAAAATTCCAGGGTTGAGAATAATGCTGAAAACTTGGAAAACTCTCTTAGGATTCAGTGCTATTCAGGTTGCATTCATCATGAGGAAGAAAAAATGATAAACTTTGTATTCCCATTCAGAGTCTGGAGTACTCAAAAATACATTAGTTATAATTAATTCATTTGCATGAGCTGACATCTGAACTTGTCAGTGAAAACTAAGTTGATAAAGGCAGCTATAAGAAGAATTTAACATAGTGTAGCTATTTACTGATGTCACAAAGAAAGATTCCTGGACAATACAGGAAAACAACTGTAAGAAAGATAATGCAATAAGGCTGGTAATAAAAAATAATATATATTTATTTATAATTTACTCTATTATTTACTTCATATTAAATATATTTCATTTAACAATTTAAATTTAAATGTAGCCATTTCTATATATCGTTATTTATTTATATATTTATATTATATATTATTTATATATGATAATACTACATTTATAGTATTATGAGAAAAATCAGTCAGCTGAAGCCACAAGCTTCAGTTCAACTATCTGGCTCATGTTTTGAATAAACTAGACTTAATGAGATTATAAATAGAGCAAAACATACAGTCTGAAGTTTTACACACACAATTGGGTGCCTGGCATATCTTCATTTGGCTTGCTTAGCTCTCTTATCTAAGGACCAATATAAGTGATTATTATAGCTAAAGTTACAACCAGTCAGCTGAGCCACAGGAGCAGACAATGCACATGCTTTTAGCCATTACAGAAGCAAAATAAATGTATTGACTTAAAAGCTCAAGCAACCTTCAAGAAGCACATTTTACTTTCATTCATCCATGTGTATTGCTCATAGCTGATGAAACCTATGGACAGATCTATCAGATAAGACTAAAGGTCTCTTTAGCCATGTAATTTCTGAAAGTCTCCAATATAAAATACCACATGATAGGGATAGTAGAAGGAAAAGCACAGGTTTACTCTTGTGCAGTTGTGGCCTTGTATAGAAGTACCATGGAGAGTGTTGCCTGCTGCAACTTTTATACAACTTTCATACATATACTTGGGTTCCACCATCAAGATGCACCAGGAAGGCAGACTGAGGGAAAAATGTATTCTATCCATTGCAAAGATGACAGACAATATTTTAGGTGTGTCTTTTCATGAAGTTCCTGGAAGTAAAATCTGGCTGGGATGGCAGAATTTTCCTGTGAGCTTCCATTTGACCAAGTCCTAAACCTGTAATATCACTAATCTTTTATGGATACCAGTGGGTCTGTAGATCATGAAGAAGGAAGAGACATGCTACCACCATACCTGTTGTCTGATTCAGATGGTTCTACTTCATTTTTTTTATATATATGTATTTCTCTTATATAAATGTGTGGCTTATCCCTATGCTAATAATTTATGTTGACAGTTGGTATTATTCACTGTAGTCTGATGCTACAAAAGGTAACAAATATGTGCACTGCTTCTTCTGGCCCAGCACTTGCTCCAGTTTCCCTTGTCTGAATATGTAATCATTCAGACCAGGAAACCTCGAAGGTGACCCTCTCCTAAAAGTAGTACCTTTCTGACATCTCCATAGCATGACCATCAACTATTGACAGACCCAGCTGGGAGAGGGGTGTGTGTGTGTGCATGTTAGCTGCTACTTTCACCCTTTTTTGATATAACAAAGATGGTCCCTTCCCCTCCTCAGCAAACAGAACACAGAATATGTTCTGATTGCCATGAATGTTTGCTTGTGTAGATGTCTTGCTCTCAGCTGAAAGCTCTCTTTATTCAAATTCCTCTATGCTTCTATTCAGCTGGTATGAGGCCTTCATTTGCATTATTGCATTTGCATTCACTGAAAAATTTGAGACCTCTAGTGGCCAAAATAATATAATATTTAACATTCCTATGAATATTAACAAAATTTTATCTAGGTGTATATTTCACAAATATTGATTTTAGACCTAGCTGGGGGTTGAAAGTTTATTAAAAATGCTTTATCCCTTTTATCTCCAATCTCAGAAGCATCAACACATTCCCATAAAAGTAACTTTCTTTGTCATCCAAAAATACCCTGCATTTAATGAATGTTTAAATAACCAATTTTTCATTGAAGAATCAGAAGACAGTACATTGAATTTCACTGTGTTTTGCATCTACAAAGATCACAAATTCATCGTAATTCTCTTTGAAATCTACGCCCTATATTTAATTTAAAGTGGTTGATTTCTTATCTATCTTTGTCTGAATTTGCTGTCTGCCAGGTGGACATGGAAGGTGATTTAGAAACCAGACACAACTGCTAGTGTTCATCTACATCTGATATAAGCACACAAAAGAGAAAAAATATAACTAGTTGTGTCTTCAGTATTGTTGATAGTTACTATTCCTCCTGCATCTCAGTTTCAACATATGTTTCAGTAAGTTGAGATTGAATGGAAATGCATTGTAGATGGCTGGAAACAGAAGACAAATCAAAGCAAATGTTAGCTTCACCCTGGTTTTAATGTTTGTGTTACTTTCATTGTTGTTGATAGGAGTGGGAGCGGAGCGCTTTACTGCCAAGAAAGAAAGAACGTATGATCTTCTTAATACACAGGGTTAAAGTCCCACACATATTTTGAGTGCTAAATGAGTAATGAGCAGTATTAGATATTCTTAAAAATCTAAAAACTAAGTCTAAAGAAATGCTTGGGTGGAAACTGTTGCAGTTAGGGAAATTATAACTTCTAGTTTGTCTGGTCTCAATAGTAATGACTTTCTACATCACTTCTTATGTTCACAAGTATCATACAAGCATTATTAACTATTACATCATTTTATGGAAAATTGGAAGGGAGACGGACATTGTGGAAAATACTCAGGAAAAGGACGGACCTCAAACCTGAATATCCTTTCCCACAGCAAAAACCATGATACAGTGCATTATAAAGTAAAATATGCATAACCACAGAATTAGTTGAGAAGAGGTTCAATCTGCTGGTAGGGTAAACCTGAACTGGCCAGCAAGCTGTAATGACTGTACATGTTCTCCAAACAGTGAAAAAAACCACAATATGCTACCCAGGATGAGCAGCAATTTCCACAGCAACAAGCTTTGTAGTAATGCCAAAAAAAACCCCCACCCAAACTACGTGTGCGCTCTTATCACATACAGAAAATTTGATCTCATCTCTTAATAACAACCATCAACAGTTTATCATCAACACTTGTATCGTGTGATTACAGTATCAAGATTTTTACCTGATCAGCATTAAACTGTGTTTGGTAAATGGAGCGTTTACCCTTCCATCCTTAAAATTGTATCTTTATAATCATATCTAAACCTTGGAAGACTGGTGAGTTCTTGGTGGTATTTATTATAATTCCAAGTAGTGGTTATAGTTTGTTTTCCTGAATAATAATAAAGTAGTATAAGGCATCATTGACTTTAAAAAGCAAAATGTTAAAAGCATACAATTTTCATGGTTGTTATTTTGGTATTAATAAGTAAGTCAAGCTAGACACTGTACAAATTCAAAATAGACACAGTTCTTGTCTTGAAATTTAATCTCTGTTAGTATTAATCTGGGTTACAGTACTATAATTTTCTGTATCCATATTGTATGTACTGCCCAACATTTTCATTTAACACATCTTCACTATAGCTAAAATGAATAATTTTATGCTTTGTACCATTTTTAACATAGCTGGTTTAATGATAGTTTTGATTATGCAACTGCTGTGCAAAAAGCATGTGTTATAAACCATCACGTACAAGGTATGGGTGAATATGAATTGTACATTTTTCACCTATATACTTTAAATTAATGGAATTTCAAAGAAACTTAGTAATTTAATTCAGTATTATACAACTGAATTTATAAGTAAAATATTTTCCTGGACACAAGATGACAAGAGAGTTTGCCATGGACATCCCTTGATCCTGATTAAAGCTATTAAGAAGCTGACTGCATCTCTAGGATGAAGTAGGTTAGGAGTATAGGATAAAGTAGCACAGCTAGAAAGCTTTTCAGATAGCCATGTGTTTGGTAGAAATTACCTTTCCAAACAGAATTTGGAAGATAGATTTTCTTGCATGCTTCTCTGGATTAAGTATGCAGTATTCAAGTGGATATGATTTGCTGAAAATAAGCATAGTGGATAGTGTGATTGCTCTACAACTTTGAGATAAAAATTTCCAAAGATTTGCTTTGTTCATGCATGGTATTCTAAAAGGTGATTCTGTCATCATTTTTGTTAGTCGTACTATTAAAAATTCGGACATTTTATGGGACCTGATGGGATCCATCCAAGAGTACTGAGGGAACTGGCAGAGGTCCTTGCCAAGCCACTCTCTATCAGCGATCCTGGTCAACAGGGGAGGTCCCAGAGGGCTGGAGCTTGCCAGTGTGATGCCCATTTATAAGAAGGGTTGGAGGGAGGATCTGGGGAACTACGGGCCTGTCAGCCTGACCTCAGTACTGGGGAAGATTATGAAACGGTTTGTCTTGAGAGCACTCACATGGCAAGTCCAGGATAAGCAGGGGATCAGGCCCAGTCAGCATGGGTTTACGAAAGGCAGGTCCTGCTTGACCAACCTGATCTCCTTCTATGACCGGGTGACCCGCCTAGTGGATGAGGGAAAGGCTGTGGATGTTATCTTCCTTGACTTCAGCAAGGCCTTTGACACTGTCTGTCACAGCATACTCCTTGAGAAGCTGGTGTCTTGTGGCTTGGACAAGTGTACTCTTGACTGGGTGAAAAACTGGCTGGATGGACGAGCCCAGAGGGTTGTGGTGAATGGGGTGAAATCCAGTTGGCAGCAGGTCACAAGTGGTGTTCCTCAGGGCTTGGTGTTGGGCCCTGTTCTGTTTAATATCTTTATCAATGATTTGGACGAGGGGATCAAGTGCACCCTCAGCAAGTTTGCAGATGACACCAAATTGGGAGGCAGGGTCAATCTGCTTGATGGTAGGGAGGCTCTACAGAGAGATCTGGACAGGCTGGATCGATGGGCTGAGGCCAATCATATGAAGTTCAACAAGGCCAAGTGCCGCGTCCTGCACTTCGGTCACGGCAACCCCATGCAGCGCTACAGGCTTGGGGAAGAGTGGCTGGAAAGCTGCCCGGTGGAAAAAGACCTGGGGGTGTTGGTCAACAGCCGGCTGAATATGAGCCAGCAGTGTGCCCAGGTGGCCAAGAAGGCCAACGGCATCCTGGCCTGTATCAGAAATAGTGTGGCCAGCAGGAGCAGGGAGGTGGTTGTTCCCCTGTGCTGGGCACTGGTGAGGCCGCACCTCGAGTCCTGTGTTCAGTTTTGGGCCCCTCACTACAGGAAAGACATTGAGGTGTTGGAGCGTGTCCAGAGAAAGGCAACAAAGCTGGTGAAGGGTCTAGAGCACAAGTCTTATGAGAAGCGGCTGAGGGCACTGGGGTTGTTTAGTCTGGAGAAAAGGAGGCTGAGGGGAGACCTTATCGCTCTTTACAACTACCTGAAGGGGGGTTGTAGTGAGGTGGGTGCTGGTCTTTTCTGTCAAGTGGCTGGAGATAGGACGAGAGGAAATGGCCTCAAGTTGCGGCAAGGGAGATTTAGGTTAGACATTAGGAAAAAATTTTTTACTGAGAGGGTTGTCAGACATTGGAATAGGCTGCCCAGGGAAGTGGTTGAGTCACCATCCCTGGAGGTATTCAAAAAGCGAGTGGACGGGGTACTTCAGGACATGATTTAGTGGGCATGGTTGATGGTTAGACTCGATGATCTTGAAGGTCTTTTCCAACCTAAATGGTTCTATGATTCTATGATTTTATGAGACATGTATGTTTGTAGAGTGTTTCTGGAACACAGCAATTTGCATTACACTAAGAAGATAATTCACTAATACATTGCACATGCAACTGCTTACTCTTATTTCAACTGGGAAATGAAAATGTAATGAAACAGAATTCCATTTTGATAACGTTCATTACTCTGTAGGCAGTTTAACTTTTCAAAACCATTTTCATAACATTCACATCTGATTCTACGTCAGAGACAAACTTAACATGTATTATGTTTTGTGAGTAATCTCTCAAGTGGCTTGAATACACTAACCACTGTTTCAGCAATAAGTGATGCAGTGTTAAGTACCAAGTGCAACAGAAAGTAAAAGCCCATTTCTTTTAGCAGAAAAAAGTAGTGTTGTATCCTGTAATGATATTTTGGACTAGGTGAATTCTAGGTGTACTTTTATACAATGCAATGCTGAAGAAG
Source organism: Buteo buteo (assembly GCF_964188355.1). Lineage (NCBI taxonomy): Eukaryota > Metazoa > Chordata > Aves > Accipitriformes > Accipitridae > Buteo > Buteo buteo. The sequence continues at coordinate 32,267,165 of NC_134171.1, read as the reverse complement.
CACTAATGCTAAGCATCTAAAATATATGCATTTCTTTGTAGAAACTCCAGATCATTGTTCTGTAAGTCATTCTTCATTAAAAGCTAAAGGGCAGTTATTGAAACATGGGCTGTCACTTGCAGTGATAGATAATGAGTAAGAATGTGGCAGGTCTTTTTTGTCTTTGATTTCTTTCACTTTTTCTGTTAATCCCTTTTCTTTAGAGAACTAACAACTTTCATGTGTGTAAATTAGCAGCATCACAGTACTTATAAAGCCACGTACTTTTAGGTAGCTAAGCAATCACGAGCTCTTAAACAAAGATGAAACTAGTTAGTATTAAGTTATTAGGTTTCCTGACCTGTAACTATGGTTGCAGGACAAGGACAGGTCCAACTTTTCATCCTTTTTCAGCTTTGCTTTCCTGTCCCTCTTGGATGCTGTTGCTGTTGTCAGGCAGCCAGCACACTGTCGTGGACTCCTTGCTTTGCAACCCATCAATGTTAAAAAGCAAGTCTCCTGGACCATGACAATAAATGCTGGTTGTATTGTATTTTTTTTTTTCTAATCAGTTGAGTGGAGTGTTTTGTTTTTCATAAACTCATAGAATAGTTTGGGTTGGAAGGGACCTTTAGAGGTCATCTAGTCCACACACACACACACACACCTGCCATAAGCAGGGACATCTTCAACTAGATCAGGTTGCTCAGAGCCCTGTTCAACCTGACCTTGAAGGCTTCCAGGGATGGGGCATCTACCACGTCTCTGGGAAACCTGTTCCAGTGTTTCACTACCATCATCATAAAAAATTTCTTCCTTGCCTCTAGTCTGAATCTACCTTCTTCTAGTTTAAAACCATTACCCCTTGTCTTATTGCAACAGGGCCTTTGTTATGTTCTCATTACCTGTCTCCATAAATGAGCACGGTGTTTTTACAAACAGCTCTTCAGACAGTGCTTCACATAAAGCAGAATGTGCTAAGTCTACCTGGGTTCATTACCAGTTATAGCACAAATATCCTGACTGACCTTTTTCTAGATGTTGTAGGAGGGATTTTCAGCTTTTTGTCCTCAGCTTGTTTCCCCAAAACTTGGCAGAAGTATGCTTTCTGACTGTTGAAGTGAGACTCAAGGGCTCTCCCTCCTCCTCCTTGCTGCGATTTCCCTCCAAAGGAAATGCAGGCACTCCGGCAGGGTGCCTGACAGGCACACCAGTCCAGGTGATGCCACACCAGTCCAGCATGTATGGGAGGATCAGATGCTAAGCACCATGAATGCACTTACTGGTAGGAACTGTTGTCATTTTAGGGACTGGTGGTACCCTTGCCTTGTGCAACATCTTTTCCTTCTGCAAAATTGGGGAAATAAGAATACCGTGCTTTGTATATAGTGGTGTTTAAAGACTTTAAACTGAGTGATCTTCTTGATTAATGTGATAGTCTATCAAGTGCTATATTTGATAATATGTTCTGGTATGCAAGAGTTTCACATAGAATATTATGGTAGTTGTTAAGCAACCTGAAACCATAAGCTGATTGTTTTAAAATACAATTCGTATTTCTTGTTAACTGAAATTTACTTCTGCAACAGAATTCTTACCTATGCTTTCCAACAATGATTCCAAATGCAGCACTCATGAAGTGTAATACATACTATTCTAAGAGCTATCTTAGAAAAGAATGAAATTTACAAAATGATTGAAAACTAGACCTGTGCAGAAAATTAATATACAATTCCAGAAGGGCTTTGAGATTTTGAAATCAAACTTGTGACTAAAACAGGAAAAATGTTTGCTTCCAATTTTTCCTCAAAGGAATATATTTTAGGTCAATTTTAATACAGTTTTCATAAATTTAGCATTAAATTAATGCCTTTTAATTGTATGCCTTTTAAGTATTTCAAAATGAAGAACAAACATTTCGAAGCCAAATGTAAACACTATTCCAAAAATGTATCAGAATGGAATGTTTTGATAGCATCAGATTTTTTTTCAATTCTCAAAAGAAATTTCAACGGAAGCAGTAAGAAATTATATGTCAATGAATAAAAGATAAACATTGTAAAAGGCTTATGTCAAATGTAAATGGTTTCTCTGTTTAGCATAGTAAGGCTATTTGATTTTGAACCTTTCAGTGTACAGTCTCTAGTAGGGCAACCCAAACACCTTAGTAACAGGCTTGGTTTTTTTCCCCTCCAGAGAACACAGTGGCAAAATATCAATGGCACGATTGTTCTTCCAACTATAATGAAATGGTTAAATAGCAGCATGCATCCTTATTTAAAATATGAAGCTACCACTTATTTTGTCATCAATAATTTTACCAATGACTTTGATCTTATCTCTGGCATCTTCCTTCAAGCCACAAAGTTTCTGGAAGCACTCATATTCAACAAGTAAACATTGATCTCTTTAGCCTCTACTGATCTTCCCATTCAGAACCATGAGAAGCATTCTAGGATAAACACATTTGTGCAGTGCTATCTAAAAAGGATTACACCTTGGTTTTGCTATTGTGAACAATGTTTGTTCATGACTATCATATATCATTTTGAGCATTGAATCATGGCTGCGTGTAAATTATCAGTGGGTCATATAATCTTCAGAAGTAATTTATAAAAGGTCATCTATAATTCCAAGTATTTTAAACCAGTCTACAATTTATTATATTTTCTCCCTCTTCCAAATGAATTAAGTAGTAATATTATCTGGTTTATTACAGTTCTTACAGTAATCTGAGTTATGTGGTCATCCCAATTTCATGGAGTAACTGGATATAGTCAACAACAGTATGATTTATTTTGCAATGGAACTGTTTTGCAAAATAACATAGAAGCTTAACGTATTTGCAAACTAAGAAGTAAAATTGAAAAAAATGATAAATTGACCTTCTAATTTCCTTTTATGTTTCTGCCTCTGGACAGATACACAACAGTCTGTTGAACTCACCGGAGGCCTGATAATGCCTAGATCTCACTGGGTTTCATAAAACAAGCATTCATATAACAAATAAATATAAATAAGTATTTAACAGCTTTTTAAAAAGATATCTTTACCTATGGTAGTGCAAAAGAATGGAGTATCCTTCCCAACTGTATTCCTAGCATGCATTGCTAGCTAAACGTGAGCATTTTAAACAAATAATTCAGATGTGCCTGGGGCAACACTGTCAGGGACACCACCACTGACCTTTAGAAAGTATTTAAGAGTAATGGATAAATTCAGTAAGACAGCTATGTGTGAATATATATTGTGATTACATCTATCCTGATGGACAATTAGACTTTGTTGTACTTTTTATTAGTAAGCATCCTAGAATGTTTTTGAGATGTAGCATTTATCCCATGGCTAACATTAGGTTATCTGAAATCTGTCCTGTCTGTTTTTACAAAAATCTAGTATTTTTCAAAACAAAGCCAACAACCTGATTATCACCTTTAAAATAAAGTTCAATTGTACAGAAAGAGGGAGAAAATACCATTTTACCCATTTACAACAGAATAAACATGTCTAACTTCAAGAAAATGAGGCATCACAAGTATTTTTATAATTCCTTTTCATTTTCTTTTTACATTAACAAATTAAAAAAACCAGAAATTTTTCACAGTACAATTGTAAGTTCATCTGAAAGTAAGAGGAAGTGTTGTTTTGATTTTATAGCTGCTTCTGCAAATTAAGGCCTGTTATGGCAATTCCTTATCCAAAATTAGTTATCACAGTTGTTATATTTCTTCTTATATATTTTGATAATGTGCATTTGCATATTATACTGAAAACTTCCACATTATGGAAGCAGGTGGTTTTTTACAAACATGTAAGCCAGATTGATAAACTGAAACGTCATACATGGATTTCTTTGCCCATAAAGCCTTCCCCATAATTTTTACCCATACAGAATTATGTGTCATTCCAGGTGTATATTAGAAATCTAATTAGAGATCAATGAGAAAATTGTCAGGTAATTATTCCCTGAAATCTTGTAATTTGCCTTCCAGCTGGTTGTGCTATATGCATTTCATTGTTTTTCAACAGCATTTTCAGAACTAAAGTTTTGTTTTCACTTATTAATAAAATAAAATAAACATTTTCAGAAACAATTTAGCAGACAAAAAACTGAAGAAAAAGGATAAGACCTGTAAATTGAAAAGCATAGTAAATATAACAGAGTTTTGGTATCTGCAAACTTTTTTTATTGCACTGTTAGATGCAATTCCATAGGTCTGTTTGATTTTAGAATTATTTTAGGGTTTTGGAGCTTCGAGACATTTGGGAGCTTTGTTTCATAGAATATAAGATAAATTGTGATAGCTCAGCTCATCTTTTTTGTTTGTTTTGTTAGGTGGGGTTTTTTTGTTATTCCACTGTTCAAGTTTGCAGTAGAACTGAATGAAAAATACCTTCCTCTGCTGTGTTGATTTGTTGGTCTTTACGGAATAGGCTCATATGTTATCCTTTTTCCCATTGGCAAGAAACTGCAATTTAAGCTGAGCAAACCTGAGAAAGCTTTGTCTGAACTGGCGTTTCAAGATCTCAGAGTTTAAGTACATTATAAATTCTTGTGTTGACTTCCACACATGGCACTGAAATAGATGGTTTTTGTAGTTACTTCAAATTCTATCCTGATAGGCAGTAGTGAAGTAGTTACTCTGTAAATTAATTTGACAATATTTTATAATACAAATTACCTACCAGGCTTACCGAAAGCCAAGTATTTTATAAAATCCTCATGTATTCAATATGTTTTGGATATTCCACGTATGCTGATGACTACTTTTATTCTTACAAAATATCTTAGCTGAAACATTCACTTCCTTGATTTCAGGAGCTGATGCTGTGGAGGCCCTGTGTAAGAGATTTGAAGTGAGGGCAAGTGAAGGTGGAAAAGTATTGTTTTCTGCAGATGAAGATGAGATTGTCATTGGAGCCGACAGACTGAAAGTAACAGGTAAGGTAATAATAAGGTTTCGAAATGGATGTAAACTTTTGGAGGTTTTGGTTTGTTTGGTTGGTTATTTTTTTAATACCTCTAGTAATAATTAAGCTGTCAGACTTCTACAAAATTTTCATCCACTGGAGAGGAAGAAGTCTTCTCATCATCAGTGATTGCTTGACCAACCAAAAGACATTGCACACAATTCTTCTAAAGGCAGATTTGAATTTAAACTCTGCAGGACCAACTATGGTACAAATCACCCTTACCACAGTGATTTGGCTTTTATATGTTACCATTAAGCATTGTTTTGTGGTACCTATGCCATTTGTTTAGGTAATGCCTCTTCACAATGATAAAAACTATTGTTATATGCTATGACCTTTGTTTTTTCTGTATCCAAAGTACCAAGTCTAACTTCCATGTGAATTAAGGGTATGTACGCTGCTTTACTTTAGGAGGCTCAGCTGAAGTGTAGTAAGTAGCAACTTTGTCTTGAACATTTGTTCAATAAAATAAGAAAAATAATTCTAATTGGCATTTACTGTCATAATTACATATATGTATATATTAGTAACTAATTTAATATTAGAAATGTGTGAGCTTATAAAACAAAAACAAAAAACAACCAAAAAAACAAAACAAACAGATACCTAAGTTTGGTTTAGATGAATGCTTTAACTTGGACTGCTTAATAAAATCTTACCTGAACTTAGGTTGGACTTGAGCTATCCACTCATAATTGAGAATAAGATACAAAACTTGAATTGCTTCACCCGTCAGGGGTGTTTAGCTTTAGGTTAGTCTATATCTGGGGATGCCTGCTTTACAGAGTTTGAAATCAACCTACTAGTTTGAAAGTTCAATTGTGTAGAAAGTAAAAGATGGTTCTGGTTTATGATTATTGTGATAAGATATCCCTTTCTGGTCTGTAAAATGTAAGAAATGCATTATCGGCAACTTTAAACCTTTTAAAAAGAAATATTAGGTAGTTCTACTTCTGTGTAATGCCAGATATAGCATTAACGTAGATCCAGGAAGTCCAGAGTCAACCTATGACTGAACTTTCTTCATAAGCCTCAAGAGGGTTGCTTGGCAGTTTATGTGGGATAACTTTTCTTCCTCTTTCATTCCTATCTGACCTCTGTCCATCTTCTCCAGCCAAGCAATCTTTTTTAATACTGCTAAGCCAAAAGAAAAGGCTTTTGCAAGCAGCCAGTTTAGTGATGTTGCAGTATCCAATATAATTCACTAAATTGTGTTGGTTTACCACATGTGGGGTTAGGAGAGGGAGACATCAGTGTTTTGTTGAGTCAGCAGCAATTCTTCATAGATAGTAGTTGTACAAGAGTTTTACCATAGTAAAACCTAAGACAATAACTGGAATAACTCATGAAGAAAAAAGACAATGATACTGAATCCTGCTAAGGTTCAAACTTGTTCAGAATATTAAATACTGAGAAAGTTAATCTTAAACATACAATCCACACAGGAGATTTCAAAGTATCTATCATAAGCTAAAAAATAAACTATCTTACAAATGGCACTGAGGATTATATTTCCTGTCATTAAGAAATGCATTCATAAGTGTAGATGTCATGGTAATTTTTTTTAATCAGACTTCAAAAGCAAAGCACTGCTCGACTGTCTTCAACTTCAAAGTGGCTTGAGTTCCCACAGCACCTGTTGACATTAGTGGCATAGAAAGTAGAACAACTAATGAAAAATTTATTCAGTGATGCTTAGCATGGGATATAAGATTGTTCCTTGTGAAAAGAACAGGTTTTCCTCCTTAATTGAGAAATACACTTGACTGCATGTGTATTTATATTAAGTTCCCCCACCCAAATTAAAAAAAAAAAAAAAGGAAGAAAAAAAAAAAGAGTAAAGGCTGGGAAAACCTAAGTTAATGCTGAGTTTCAGGGATTACTGTATACCTGTTGATTCCTACCAGAGAATCTTACTACCAGAGTTGTTTGTACAGGTATCTGATTTTCCTTCTGTGGCTAAAGTGAAAAATAAACAAGAGTTAGGTTTGAATTTTCAAAGAAATTCTTTTACTGAACTAGAAAAATTACTTTAGGGTTAAAACAATAAAAACATTGACTTTACTTCCGTACACACACACAAAAAGAAAGCTCTAAGCAGCATTTAAATATCATAAAGAAAATATGCATATTGGAGGATTTAACAGGTTCCAAGTGTTGCCTTTTACATCATGAAGTTAAATACAAATTGTGTTCCGTTAAACAGCCTAATGTCCAACATTTTGGGCAATTTCTTCAGAAAAATTTTTTAAGGTGTTTTGTAATTGTAAGTTGAAAAAATAATTTGCTTTTAAAAAACACTTGAAAAATATTTTCTTCTTTTGTGTTTATTCAAAAGTATTTTAATGAATTTGGGATCATTCTTTTTAATCTCTGGATAATCATCTTGTCTTGAAATCAGGTTTCATTAGTAAACCATCTTATAATGAGGCTATAAAAGGCTAGTTTCAAAATTTTATGCTTTAAATCCCTAGGGCCTACTTTAGATTAACCCTTCTGTCATCTTGTTAGAGAAGAAAATATTATCCCACAGAATTAAGAGTATTAGATTTCTAAATGAATGAGCATTTCTGAAAGGCTTAGACAGAATAACCTCATATACAAATTTCTGTATCCCTAAAAGGCTTTTTGCAGCTAAGTACTAATCTGCAGCCAAATAATAAAGCTATAATGAAACATCTCTGCTTTACTGTTGACTTCAGTCTAAAGCTGAAATTATTTAGCATAGATTTCCCAATAGAGACTAAAAGTTGTATGATCCATGTAAACTCAAGAAAAGTATTTAAAAAAAAATCTCCAGCAGGGTAAGAAAAAAAAAATCCTGTCTTTGTGGAAAAATAAAATAACAAAATATTTCTTTCATATAGTAGCTCTTTGAATTCTGTCCAAAGATTGTGTGATACCTTTAAATTCTTCAGCAAACACATGAAAGGTGATGAGTCCCTGTGAGTTGCATCAATCAGATTGCATTACTCTATATGGCATGATATGACTGATGAAACCTGGCAAGGCATCATAATGTCAAACATCAATCAGAAATTTTTTTTAGTTTATTTTCTCAAGCCCGTGTTTTGATAATCATGGTGCCTTAGGGTGGATAGAGGAAAGGAGTTATGGAAGAACAGAGAAAACAAAAAATGAATATCAAAAAGCAAAAATAAACTGCACTTATTTGGAGATGAAACTCTCACATGTAGTTATTTAAGTGGGGTACCACAATGAAAACCTGATTTTATTTTCTTGCTTAGCTGTCAACAGTGTCTCTTTGGAAAAACTTCACTGTGAATGGGTCCATTAAATGATGCATTTTGGTAATTAATTTTCTAAAGCATGCCCATATCATGGGCAGTTATAAACCGCTATGACAATGTGGGATTTATTTTATATGATTTTTTCTCAGTTCAGAAGAATGCTTTTGTAATGCACAGCTTTAAAAAGCAATCTATCATAAGGCAGTATAAGAAATTCTTGATTAATAAAAACTTGAAAGATTAAGTTTCCAGCTTCTCATTGATTATTTTTGTAGCATTTTCATTTGTAGATTTTTATATAGGCAGCCTATTCCCGGGAGAAAGGTATAGTAGAAACATGCTAGTAATCCAGATATCAATATATTTCGCAGATAAGAAAATATGGAGTCAGAAGTAGTACTTTTTCTTTTAGAGATATTGCAGCTATATATTTCCCTTTTAAGGGTCTCTCACTTTAAAATTAGGCAGTTGGCTGATTTAACTTAGACTTCTTACTCTTTCTTCCATCGTTACATTTGCTTTTTCTTTTAACTGTGTTAGCTCTTTTCTACGGTATCATGCAAGGAAAGAATAAAAAACATTCAACCTTTGCTTTGTGTCCCTTTGCACAGGGACGTCTCTTACCACCAAGTTTAACATGTATCATAGAGCTTTGTAGGGAGGGAAGAGAAAGGCATGATGAAGTAAACTATCGCTGAAGAGCCAGGAAAGAAGCAGGAATAAGGAGCTGAGCTTCTTCTGGTGGGCTCACAGGTTCCTTTCTGCACATGGTTAAACCTTTCTCCATCCCTTATATTCACCCTGTCCCAATGAATGGACCACATCTATAGCATCGTGGAGTCTTCTTCACTCCTCCCCTCCTGCAGTTACAGAGCAAGAGTATCTGTTTGACTTTTACTTCTGTTATTTAAATCTTAATACAAAGTTTTCTGCACTATGCTTTTACTTCATATCTCTTTTAATTGCAATACCATCTCTCTAAGATATTCTTATAGCAGAACTTGAAAACACTGTATTGGTCACACTTGGTGAGAGTGCAAACTTATATCGTGACTCTGCTTTATCCTGTCAGAGTACTTTTGAGAAAACAGATTAAGAAGGCCTAGCTTAATATACATTTTTCTGAGACACAGCTACAAAAGACGGTTGTAATTCTTTCTACAAAAATTTACTCTTTTTTCTTAATCCAAACTTGTAGTTAGCAGCTGTATAAGAAGTACTAAGCAAAGTGGAGGCTGTCTAGTTATATTCAGAGGAAAACTACTTATTTTGGACAATTTAACAGGTTTTTTTCTCCTCTGACTTTTGAGGTGGTTTGCTCAGTTAAGGGTAAAACCACATTATCAGAAACTTCTCTTTTCCATTAAACTTACCATGTTTTACTCAAATTATACAAACATTTTGCTTTTTTGAAATGTATTTCTTTCTCTCTGATTTTTGAAGGAGAAGAGACTGCAATTTAATTCTCGTATTGTCTCCTACATGTTCTTCTGATCTATATAATTCTTTCAGACTTAGCTATAGTGTTCTTTATTTAACCATGGTTTTGTCTCTAACCCTTCTTCCAGGACCCATGAAAACAATAGCATAACTTGATTTGTTACAAGTTTAGGTACCACCTTCTAAAGCAGTTGTACTTGCACATGTGACTTTTTTTATTAATCATGTTTATAAAAGGCAAGGCAAAAATGGATTTGCAAATTAAACCACATAGGTTTTCCATCAGAAGCCATTGCTGTTCTGCAGTCAAATCCAATTATGTTTTCTAGATGCAGCAAATAAGCTGAAGCACTTTTTCTAAATAACCCAGTCTAGATTGTTTAGAAAATATTACTCACCTTTATGGAGAACTAATTTATTTTGTTTCCTATTACTTTCTTAACTGCTGGCTTATTTTCTTTCATCTCATATTGCTGCATGTCTGAGTGGTATCTGTTTCAGCACAGGACCTGAACTCGTTTCTGGATAAAACAGAATTTTGTTATAAAGATAAATAATACGTTAACAGTAATATTTTTGCTCTGAAAATAAGTAAGAAGCTAATTAAAAGCTTGTCAGTTAATGTTTTACGAAGATTTCAGTAATAGCTCTATAGAGTTCGACTGCTTGCATAATTTATTGAAACACAAAAGTTTTCAGATATATGGAGCTCCATGTCTGTATTTTGTGAGCTGATATAATTAGTTGAAGATCATTTTGTTTCCATATTTCAGACATAATAATAGATATCATCGTGGGAATTGCTATTGTAATAAGGCTTGCACATAGTTGCTAGCAGTAGTAGGAGAAAAAAAAAAAAGAAGAGGCATAAAAACTTTGCAGACCGTTACGACTTGCGATGAGCCTTCTTCCTTGTCGAATAGCAAAGTTATGTAGAAAGACAGAAGTCAGAGGACAGGAGTTAGCATGCTTCAGTTTTAATGGAAACTTTCTCACGTTAGTAGCAGGACATGTGTAGGTCAAATCTACTTTGACACCAGAACAGTGTTAGGGAAAAATCTGTGAAGGGCTGCAAGTATCTTTTTCATTACACTAAAGTATATGCTTATAGTGGGTTTAGTATGGGTTTGATCAGCCATTTACTTCACTAGATGAAAGATGAGAGCCTTGATGTATCAAGGAAACTTCAGAAGATACCTACATACTTATATTCTAATAATATTCTAACAATATCCAGAATTAACATGCAGAGGAGTGCATCAGTACCTATGTTTGATTTTAAGATTAATCTGTAGGACTGTGAGTCTGCAGGTCATTGAAATATAGAAAGGTCTTCCAGAGTAGTTAAAAGGAAATGATAAAGTAGAAATATGGCTTATGGCTATAAAAAGAAAATATGACAGAAATATGAGGAAATATATGTGAATTGCAAATTAGGTTAGAAAAGTAGAAATAAAATATTTATAACAAGTACTGAAGTGTAGAAAAATAAATGATTGTTTGATGTATGTTTTTATTACAGTAGGCATATATCTAGTGCCTTCAGAAGCTGAATAGGAATTTCAGTATGAATGGGAAAGAAGATCTTGGATTTGCCACATTCATTTGGTGGATTGTCATTCAGGACAGATGGAGTTTGGAGAGTGGAGTGGCACAAGATGAAGGGAAGCACTTAATCATTTTAAGCTGGCTTACACAGCCAAATTATGTGACCACAGTAAAACTACTGTATTTGCTGTTATAATAAAAAGATAAACCTTTAAGTAGGTAATGCCAGACTCTCAGTACCCTGAACACTGAATGAACCAGAATTCTTTTATCATCATCTGTCAGTAACAAAAATGCATTACATATATAGAATTTCTGTGTTTCCTCAGTAATGACTACATTAATATGTACCCTAAAATGTACTGGAATAATAAGGTTTCTGATAAGCTTATTTAGATCTCAGGGAAGCACTTAATGTCCAGATTTGTCCGTATGAGAACTCTGATTGAAAGATAATATTATTGCAGAAGTCTAATCTCTTGGCAACAGAGCAACCTGTCAGAGCATTACTCTTGAGGTACAACTATAGAGCTGATTACAAGCAGATATATGTGAGCTCCAAGCTGTCTATGAACTGGAAGTTTTATAGGCAGGCTAAAAGTGGTGAGACTAAATAAATAAGTTTCTTATCCAGGAGATTGCACAAATAGATTTATATCTTCTAGTTAAGAGTAGAATGCATCCGGCTAGCTCAGATTACAACTGTGTATACTTACATCAGCCTGCAGGTGACTATGTAGATTGTTGGGGGATGACATTGTCCTAAGGATAATAACAGTTTGTTTGCAAAAGAAAGATTTTGATTTTTGGCACTTAAACAAAAACATGCCAAAGAACAGAATGATTGGTCTCAGGAATGTATGTAAATAGAAAGAAGCTTGATAAAAGAAGTTTCTCTGAAAAAGCAGACAAACATGCAAGCAGTTCTGCCAGCCCAGGAAAATATGTTCAATTTCCTACAGCATTTCCACTGAAAAATACTCAACAAGACTGTTTATAAACAGAGACATAGAAGGAGTGAGCATATAGTCAGGCAGGAGAAAGGAAAAGGAAGGAAAAAAAACCCAGCAAAATGACACTCTTTTGATGTTTAGGTAGAGGAAAATCATCCACTGCCTACAGAGTCAACCTTTCTGTAATCCATGCTTTCTCAATGCCTCTCCTTCCATATTCAGCTTTTTATTTCTTCTTTTTTCAGGATAACATCAGTTATAAGAGCAGACAGATTTCAATCCTTTCCTCTCCTTCTGGGCTGTAATCTATTTAATTCTATTAAATAGGACTTATGTTTTTGAGCTGATTCTGTACTTGTCTGAGCTCTTCCTTTGCAGAACACAACCAATCCAGAGACTGATTCTAACTTCCAGATTGAATCTGGTTTTTGGGTTAAATGTTTGACACCAAGATTAAGATATTGGATATTTGTGACCAATGTTAGAATGAATATTTTGGGGAAAATCTGCCAATATCTACATCATATTCCCAGTCATATTCCACATTCCCTGTTGAAGGACTGTGCGGAGTCCAGAGATGCAATTTAAAGTAGTTCTAGTTTTGAAGAGTCTGAATTGCACGATACCAGGCAAATCCACGTGGCCTTTGTAAGGGTCAAAGCCTGGTGGAAAATTGCCCCATTATTAGTAAGCTGAGATAACTCTTAAATCAAACCAAACCAGCTTGTTTGGAAAACACACACTAAACATTCAGAAGGTTTTGATGCAGGAAGTGGATATGAATTGGGTTCAGATTTTGTAGTAAAATTCTAATTCTTAAAACCTGAGCTAAGCCTGTGACTCACATGCCCTCAGGCTCTGGTAGTTTCGAAAATGCACATTTAAATTACAGCAGTCAGACCGATCTCTATTTTTAAGATATAGCTACTCACAGGAGGGAAAGGTGAATCATAAAGGCATTCCCATTTTCTTTTTTTGCCTTAAAGTACTTGCTTGTGAGTTATTTCTGCCTGGAAACAAAATTCTGTTGTTTGAGATAAGGGTCAGGCTGCAAAGCATGGTAGGATTTAGGTTCAATGAAAAGCTTATTTGGCTCCAAATACTCATCCTATAATGATGACACTACAGGCCAAAAATATCTTGCTTTGTCCTGGAAGAGTATTCTCATTAGATGCTAGAAAATGAGATCATTTGGATTTGAATTTGTAAAGCCTTCAGAATAGGAGGAATACTATTAAATTTATAGGAACTATTGCAGGCATCTGACTTTTCCCAAACAATATACAGACGTACCTCTTAGTGTGAGCCATGTAATACATGTCAGAACTGCACTTTGTTTTCTCTGAATCCTATCTGAAACCACTACAAAGTGGCTTTTTTATTTTTATCCAATTTTAAGGCAAATTTTTCACCCAAATTTCAGTACAAGCTAATGCATTTAGTAGCTGTAAACTGCATGGTGAAATTATACAAGAGTATGTCATGACATACATCATACTTTCAAAACTTATGTGAATGAACGGGAAGATATTGACTCTAAATTTTAGGTAGGAATCAGCAGAAAGAGTAAATACAGAAATCTTCACAGGGAGGTACTATTTGAGTCCATGACAGTCACAGTTTGAAACAAAGCTTTACTCAGAGGAAAAGTTAGCAGATTTCCACCAGTAACATCTCAGACTTCACTGTTATCTGTAGATCTGTTTATAAAGCAGGTATGCAGTCAAAGCTGTGAAGAAATTATATTCAAATAATTTCTGCTCTGCAATACATCTCAAAGCTTATTCACAGCTGACTCCTATAAGCTAGGAATAATTTCACCCACAGGAAGCAACCCTAGGAAAAAAAATTGTATCACCCATGAAAATATGGCCTTTGGCCTTCAATCTACGTTGTGAATTTAAATTCCTATCCTCATTGTGGCTAATGACGAGTTTACATTTCACAGTGTCTGACAGCATTAAATTCACCACACCGAAACACAAACATAATAAGTCATCATTTGGCTCTAGAAAAATATCATCAATGTGTATAGGCCTTTGTATTTGAATTAAAAGGTATAACAATGTGGCTTTGCTCAAGGTTCAGAAAATACAGAAGTGTGTACATGTGTATGAAGATTAAGAAGTGTAGGTAGAAATGTATAACAATTCAGAATGGGTAATGTAAATTCCAGACGGAAGAGTGGCAAAAATCAACATATATTCTACAAAAGAAATTAATTATATGTGGTAAGAATCATCTCATAAAAAGAGAAGGAAGTAAAAAACCTCAACATCCAGGCAGAAATGGATGCATCTGAAGAATGTACAACTGCTCTGAGATTCAAAATGTAAATGGATTTATACTTCATGGGTACTGATGAAAGAGCAAAGAACCTGTGTGGTAATGTTGACCACCAAACCAAAAAGATTATACAGATGAAGCTTTTTATAAACAAAAAGAATCATCTAATGCACAGGGCCTGGTGACAGCATTTGGAATGTTTGGGGGCTTCTTGTTTCCTTTAACTACAGAAACAGACTTCTATTAGGAGAAAAAGTGATCAAGATTGTACAAAACATTTATAGATTATAAGGATGGCACACTGTTGAAAAAGTAATATAAGGAGTGTTGCTGATCAGTGGGGAGGAATTGAGAATGTGAAGGTGGAATGAAATCTGAGAGAGGGCAACTACCATGTAATGACAACATCCCCTGTTTGAAAGTTACAGGGAAAGACAACAGCAAAACAAAAATCAAATTGACTTCCAGAAGTCAATTTTAAAACCTCTGAGAATTCCTAAGGTGCACTGAAGTCCTCAGAAAAAGAGTTAGAAAACATTTTGGATCAGAAGCTGAAGAGCATTATGTGATGCACGAAAGTCAAACATGAAGCCAGAATGTGTAAACAGGAGTAGAGCCTGCAGATCTTCTAGCCTGTTCAACATTGGCAAGGTCCTCTCCAAAGTGCTTAGTCCAGTTTGGTGTACCATTGTTTAGTAAACAACCCGATAGAATCCAGAGCCATGAGATTGATTGGCTGTCCAGAAGCATGATCTCAGGGAAGAGAGAAAAAGATGGTGCAGTTCAGCTTGAAGAAAAAATTATCAAAGGGAATATGATATCAGTCTTGAGGCCTTGAGAAACAGCCTGTTGAAAAACAAGGGATGCTCTCTGTAAGTTAAAGAAGAAAAACAAGACTTTTTTAATGGAAAGAATAGTGAAACACTGGAATAGTTTGGCTGTAGAGCATGTAGAATTACCTTTTCCTCTGCAGAACAAATTATACCAACATCTGTTGAAGATGAGCTGGTTGATCCTGATTTGGTTTTGAACTTAATGATCACAGCAAGGAATGAGCCTTAGAAAAGATCAGATATTTTTTCTTTTTATCTCTAGTCACAAGCAAAATAATATAAATTCAATAAAATTTATTCTTTCTAACCTTAGGAATAATGTCCTACCCTTTGAAGCTGTCACTGTTATAGGCAGGCACACTTCTTATAAGTTTGTGCTTGTTTAAAAGAAGACTTGTCTATATTAATTTTATTTTAAAGGTTGCATGTAGCTGTATTATTCACATATAATTGTTTATTATGTTAAATAATTTTAAGTGTTTCATATTATTTATTATTGCATTTTAATACTTTATGACTAACTAATATTTGGTGCTTTTTTGAGCTTTTATTTATCAGAACAATCAGTCACTACAGGAACCATGCCTCACACTTGAACTTATACCAAAAATTATAAAAAGTTTCTTTACATGGAAACCAAAAATATTTTTATTGGAGAATCATTTGAAGTTGATAAATGTAATGTGCATATTATTTACTAAGACCTTATAGAAAATGGGAAATTATAAGATTATATGAGGTTTTTCTGTAAAACACTTAGCAAGATTAGATGGAGATTGCAGACAATTTAACAAGGTCAGTTATGTTTCAGTAATGTCTAGAAGGTTCCAGTATAACAATACGCTGTTGTTGTTCTACATGCAACACTGATAGAAGAATCAGAATTCTGGCAGAAATTTACAGCAGAAGATTCTTACTAACGTGTTAGATACAGACCTCTTCATTGTAGTTTTATTTGTATTCTTTAAGGGTCTTTTTAGCTATAATACTGTGTTTAAGAATGAAAAAAAAAAAACAGTTGGGTAGCATGACCAAAAAAGACATCAGTATATGCATTTGCACATAGCTCTCCATTTGTATCTCTAACTAACTAACCACTCACGAAACCTATCAATTACAAAACTCTCATTTTGACTTTTGCATAAAAGTGTTTCTGTTCAAGCTAAGTGTAAACTTCTTTTTTTTCTCTTTTACAAAGTAAAACAGCAGCAAATAATTGTATTCATTTTTTAAGATTTTCCTTTTCATTAAACAGAGGAACACTGAAGTCTCTCTGTGAATCCCTAGCAAGTCATAGCACAATGGGGCATTACGAGAGAGGTGGAATATCCTTCTGCTATAGAAGGAAGGGCGTGCATCCCCAATCAAGGTCCAGCAAGTAGTGTTTGTACTGCCATAGAACCAGCACCTACTTTCTTGGCTTTCTCTCCTGCCTTTCAGCATGTGCTTTCAGAGACAGGCAAGCTATTTACCAGCTCTACTGTCTGCGCTTCGTGTACACTTAACACCTTTGCTCTGACTTGTTCCAGGGAAGTCCTTCAGAGTTCTCATCCCTTCTACATGGCTGTTGACCTGTCACAGGTTGACCATTTCTGTCAACCAGTGACTGGTCAACAGCTTTATTTCTTTACCACATGAATACTCTTGTTTCTTGGGAGACCTGTCATTAAGATGAGCACAAGTCTTTCGGATAGAGCAGAACTTCATTACGTACTACCACTCCTATTCAAAATTCTTCCATCTACCAGCCAAGTCAGTTTTTCCCAGCAGGCACTTCTCCAAGGGGAAGCCTCCTTTTTCTGAGACCCAATCATCAGACAAGAATCTCAAGGTAAGTCTAAATAGTGTGTGGGGATGCAAACAAGTTTTCCCCTTACTTGAAATCTAACTAAACACAATCTACCCTGAATGGTCTTGAAACTGCTAATTGCACTGGTATGGACCCGAGTCTGACTGAATTTCCCTTTATTCTCAGCAGCTATGTGATACTGTCTTTATGCCTAGTCAGGTATTCCTGGTGTAGAAACACATCCTCCATAGATCTTCTTCTCCTACTTTGTCCTCTCTTGTAATCAATCCTTGAAGCTTTTCAAATGGGCTTCCCGGATCACAACAAGCATCCTTCTTGGTGAATGCCTCGCAATTTCTTCAGACCTCAGCTAGTCCCTTTCTTTAAGGAATTAATTTCTTTCTTCCTCTTACCTCTTTCTTAGACTTTAATTCCTAAATTTGGGTGTCACCTGGTCATTTAGGTCCACGTAAATTGAACACAACAGGGACAGTAATATTATAGTCATAGGACTGATCTAAGGGCCCCTGACAGCCTAGCCTCTCCAAATGCACAAATATCACCAGACTCAGACAACCTTCTAAGAATAGAACTAATACATTTTTTAAAAAATTGTGTTAAGCAGTTCCACTGTAGAAATGGGTGACTTTCCAGCTGTGAAACATCTGTGAACAAATTGCGTTTCTCTTGTATTTAATTGTTTGAATTTCAGTAAATAATTTGTGATGATGATTTGATCATGATTACTTTTTTGTGACTTGTTAGGATTTGAAATCCAAGCTCTTTTGACATAAGAACTATGTTTGTTTCATTATTGGATAAACTTAATCCTTGGAATTTAGTTGCCTGTGCAAAACTTGTAATTAAAATGCCAAGATTTATTTTGCCATACTCATTTTCAAAGCATTATGATAGCAAACATACTTGTCAGTAAATACATTCTATAGAAAATTTACTGAAAGCAAATATAAAGCAGATCATGAGGCTTCTCCATCCTTGCCAGGCCCCACGAACTGGAACTAGTACCCTGGAACTTGAAATGAGCGTAAGGTTTGCCTTTTAATTGTGCAGGAGCAAGAATGAGCCCTGAATGAATAAACTAAATTGTTGCTTAAGTTCTCCAAAGTTTTTTAAAAGCAGCTATGAATTATATAGATTGTTACAATATACCTATTTCTCACCCATGGTTTGTCATTTTAGTTGCCTCATTGGTTTGAGCACTTTCACATTTTTCAGAGCTACATTGCCCATCCTTTGGATTTGAATTTGCAACACCAATAGCTAAGCTATCTGGCAGTAATCTTACATTTAAATGTGTGCTTGAATTTTGGTCCTCTGAGTTGTACCGCTGAAGCTGAAGCATACAATGAGGAACTTTGCAAGACTGGAGTAATAAATAGTTCTGAGGATCTTGGACAATGGCTGAGATTTTATTGAATCACTTCGTTTTCCTTCTGCACTAATTAGTATCCCAATTTCTTAATTTATAAATAATTTAGCAAGGACCTCTTCCTATTTTGTGTTTAAATCCCTTGGGGAAAAATTATCTTTTCACTTTCCTTCTCTGCTTTTCAATTAATCTACTTTTCACTAGCGTATACTTTATGCTTGATACATTTCTAAAAGTTATTCTCATTAGTTTCATCATCATTTCTAATTTTTATTATTTTTTCCAAAAGTGTTAAATCTTTACTCTTTTTTACATTACTATTTCATCCTGTGCATTTGTGCATAGGACAGTGTGCAATTAATATTATATATTTTTTCTTTGAGTGATCTCGTGTCAGGTCTTATTAACTATTTTCAGTTTACTTGAACTGAGGTACAGAGTTTTGGGATATTCCATTCCAAACCTAGGAGATCAGAGCTAATCTAGGAATGCAGAGTTTTTGGTTCCTGTCTGAATAAATGTTGTTACAGCCAAGTACACTGGTCCAAACTGTATGCTTTGATGAGGTGGGCATTCCTAGGTATGATACTGAGCAGAGTTAGTGCCAAACTGCAGTGTTTTGAAACAAAGAGCAACACTACAAAACACTGTCATTTCACAGGATTAATTCACAAAATGGCATTAGAACTGTATGAATGGAAAAACACACAACAAATGTGGCTGGTTTTGATCATATCTTGGCAAAGTAAAGCATCCATGATTAACCACGCTGACATTCTAAAGTAACATTATACAGCTACCTTTTCATCTTACTGGAGAGAAAATGAAAATAATTTGGTTTGGGCCATAAAAAGGGACCATTCTGTTGTCCTTTAATTCCTTCTGTGTACAGTTCCTCTTTGCATAGGGGATTTTCCCATACTTCTGTTTTAGAAGTTAGTTACTTTTGGTGTGTATTTTCAACTTCACTTTTGAGTAAGATTCTGAACAGTGAGGGGAAGATGAGAAAGCTGCATGAATAAGTACACTTCACTACAAGAAGGGATAGGATGAATGAGCTTAGCAAGGCAAAGTAATTAGAGACCTCTCCTTTCAGAAATCATCATACTGTAGTTGGTAGCCCACACTAAAACCTCCATGTCAATGTTTCCTGATGGTGTATGTTACATTCATAGATAAACTGAAGTGAACATGCGTACCATAAATTTTACAGTTTTGATATACGAAGAACACCTGTATTGATCCTGTCAATGGTAATATCAGTAATAGGTATAGTGGGATATGTTTTTCTAGCTGTTCTTACTTAGAAAGCATTAGAATTCAGCATTATGGTAACTGTACTTTAGCAAATATCCTGGTTTTCATTGAAGCTATTACATAGCAGGTTTGTAAAACATTTCAAACCTATTTTGTGAGCATGCTAGAAAAAGACTGTTAGAGCATAGATCTAAGAGCACATGTACACACGCACACAAAATCATGCACACACAAATGCCTTTCAGTTCTTCCTGGCAGCCTTATTCCTTTACAAATGCCATTTAGCTCAAGTGGAGACTGCCCTTAAGTCATCATCACTCTAAACCAATCTGATACATAAAGTGTGACAGAAGTGACAGCAAGTACTATAGGTTACACCACTTACAGTGTCACTTGGAATAGTGCTTTTTCATGTCCTTTTTCTGCATCATTTTCTGCAAAGCAAGTATGTTATGGTCGTCAAAGGTCTAGGTATAGCAGCACGTAAAGCTTTCAAAGTACCTAGACATCACGCTAAGACACAAGATCAACAAAGCAAAACATTGGCGGTATCCGAATGCTAAGTTCATTTGAAAAAGTCCTTTCCCAATTTATGGTTGAATGCAGGAGGTGGGATTGGTAGTTACATCTGAAAGTCTTTTCTCATTACACATCAAAGGGAAATACCTTTTTTAAAAATACTCATTTTCATATCAAGCAAACCAGTTGTACTATTTTTGCTATTTTTATCTTAGCAGCGTTACCAAATGATGGACTACTTTTTTAATCTGTTTTTACACTCTCCGTGTGGAGCAGAGAAAACACAATAGATAAAGCATACTGTGCAGAAAGAATATTTATCAACAAGTTTGTTTCATGTTTTAGCTGTCAGGACTGTTTTCAGGCTTTTTATAGTTGCAATTTTTTTTCTTCTCACTGTCATTCTTGGCCTTCCCTCTCTGGTTTATATTTAGATTTAGGATGAAAGCAAAAGACCAATTAGAGTTTCTGAATTTGAAGTTTTGATGAAAATACTCTTTTTTTTCTTCATGACAGCAAAACTAACAGTGGTAAAACAATTTCATTTTGGCAAAGCATTAATGTGAAAAATTAGTATAGATATTAAAAGGAACCTTTAATACAAAGCAAGGAAAGGAGCAGAGAGAGTAACCTGCTGAAAAAAGCAGAACATATTACTCACAGTGCTAAGAGGCCAGAGGGAGACTAAAGGACAAAGAAGATTGAATCTAGAAGAAATAAATTCCTTTGGAAGGTTTAAGAATATAAGAATAGAGATCTTTCCAAGTAAGGTTCTCTTCAGTGAAAGCTGAAAGGCTGGACTCGTAAGCATCATGACAGTTTGTTAACTAAATAATATAGGGAAATACCTCTCAGAGTTGATCTGAAGAAAATGCAAAGTAAGGATGGTTTTTCTTTTTGTCTCTCAACCTATCTCTGAACCTGGTAAGGTCTTTTGTTGATAGCTGGATGTATGAAACATATTCTTTCTGTAATTTTAACTTAAAAATGGTAAAGCAAAAGAATTGGTTTCATGATGACCGTCAAATTGTAGGATGTTCTGTTCCCTAGATATGACAATCCTGGTACCCAGTGTTCAGTATTCTGTTCTGAAACTGCCTGAACATAATGTAGTTTAATGTCTAAGAGGATGTGAACAAGAGGTTTCTCTGACAGCTGACCCCACCGAATTTTCATGCAGAAGTAAAGCCTGCTTTGCTAATTTTAGCCAGACATGCCTTGGTATGTAGCAAGGCAACAAAAAGTGCTTAAAACTTAAAAGTCTTATGGAGATTTTGTGTTACGTGTATTGCAACAGTGACGAGAGTGTGATTTTTGAGTCTCTCCTGACTCACAAACAGTAAAAGAGCAAAAACTAGACTAGGGCTATGCCACAAGACTCACAGCAGAGCTGGGCTGTTACAAGGTTTGCTAGGTAATCTGAATTGTGTAATCCGAGTCCTGATACTGCTCCTTGGTGACACCGAAGGGAGTATTGAGACCGGCACTGATAAATTACTCTGTGACCAGCTCAGTCCCATCTTGACAATGGCGTGGTAGGTCTAGCAGTAAATTACTGCCATAAACCCTCTTCCTGCAGCCTCTGCAAGGTATGTGGCAACTCTCTTGTGGTTCTTGCCTGCAAAAACATCTGAGTCTTTGGCAAAAGATGTGTATTTTGGCAACTTTAGCATATTGCAGTATGCTTTAGTATCTTGTCCTTTCCTGCAGAAAATATGGTGTCTTTCCTGTAATTAATACAGATCACACATAGGCATGCATTTGCTAACATGACCATTGGTGCTTTACAATCATTGCAGTTTATTGATTTGAAATACACCTGCTTCCATTTTGTTGCTAAATTAAAAGGCTTGCTTCACTGCTATGCTGACTTGAAGGTGAGAATATTAAGTGACAAAATTACTGTTGCACATTCACCCTCTCTCTCACAGCTGCAGAATTTCCATTTAAAACTGCAGTAAAGACTTACTGGAGTTAAGTCATTTGCCCTTTTGCATTGCAGTAATGCGAGGTTTGAATGTGCTGTATTCATCTGTGTAATTTAGTTCTAGAGGGAAACCAGAATATTAATAAAGAGCAGGAATAAAAAGATAGTCATAATAGGTGATAATCAAGATAACTAGTGGTAATATCAAATAGAAAGTTTTTAACAACCTTGTGAGGGACTGATATTATAGCTTCATTTTATTTCTCATATCTGCAAAAAAAATTATGACTTTCAATAATTGGAGATACTAATGTTTTTGTTTCATTTTGGTCTAATAGGCACCAAAATGTATTCTATCAACATATCTCCATTTCAGCACTGTAGAAATACATGTGAGGATTCTTCTCATATTTTCACTTTTTCATGAATTCAAAAGTATTTGAAGGCATTATTACAGTAACTTTTTAAATACATACTATATACTTTCATATGATGGACTTTTTATATGTGTATTAGTGCCCTCTACAGGGTGCACAAATGCACTTATCTAAATATTTGTTTATAATTCATCCATGGCATGCTAATTCCTATACAGTAAAAATGCTATAGTAGAACTATTTCAGAAATCTGGATAATAGTCCTGCTGCTTTGTGGCTTCCTTTTGCGTAAATAAAACAATTTACTAAATTGTAAGAATGCAGCAGTAATTATAACATAATCATAACAACTTTTCAGTATGCTACAGTAATGGCAAAGTACAGAACAGAAATAAATGCACATTTACATATGGCATAAAGAACTGGCCACTAAAACCTATATAAGGCACCCTATGAATCAGTTTTAATGCTAAGGGTAACTTAGATGACTTCTGCTATAGTTAAAGTGAGATTTCTAAAAAAGCTTTCCCAATTTAGATAAAATTCAGATGTGTCAACTGCTGACCAGATGTTGAATGCAAAAGTTTCAAGGTGGTTAGGTTGTGTGCATTGTTGCTGTAGTCTCAGTCCAGTATCAGTAGTTAACTAACCTCTAGAGATGCTAATTTCTCTTTTTTTGGCTATAGATAAAATATAAATAATCTGTACTCCTAATTTAGGCAACTAATGGGATGTCTAGACTTAATGGAGAAGATCCTGATAAATTCCTCCGAGCTTTTGACTTTTCAAAATGAAACCATTTATTTATGGATTATCTTAACTGAAGAGCAAATGCCTTTTCTTTTTTCAAAAGCTAATCATTAGTTCTTTTGTTTTAGAGCTTTTTGAACCAAATTGGATAGATATTCCTGACTAGGTTTTGTAGGTAAGCAGCAGTACATTCTAGAATTTTCAGAAAGCTTCAAAATGGGAAATTATCACTGATTGTTCTTGGAACTAGGTGAGAAACAATTTTCTCATTCTCACATTTTTCGCCCTTAAGATTCTAATATTTTTCCATAGTATTTTGTACAAATACATGACACTTTGCTTTTAGTAAAAATCAAGATAAAATTATAAGGTAATTTAATTAGCCTTGAAGTTAAAGGCTTCTTTTTGTACTCAGGATATCCAAGTTCATGTCCCATTCTTTTACATCCCAGGTGAGTCCCCTGATTATGAAGCTACTGACTGTTGTTTGATAGTCCTCTCATTCATTGATTCATTCATTTTTCATCAAGGAAACATCAATTCTGTTTGTAACTGATTAATTATTCAATAGAGCATAAGCCTGAGTGCTCCAAATCCTAAGGTTATCTTCTACAAAAAGTGAAAATACAGTCCTTTTGATCTATTAAATACAAAAATAATCCCATTAAAATTCAATTTTTTGAATGTAGACAAGGACATTTTTTGTTCTATGTTCCATTATTGTGAACCCAGAATCATTTACATCATTTTAAGAAAAATGCAAATCCAGACCATCATATACATCTAGGAAAAGAAGATGATTTTTTGGTTTTTAGGAATTATTTACTGTGAAATCTAAATGTAACCTTTAAATCTATTCGTATATCTAGCTATTGTAACTTTTCAAGGAGATGGTATCAATCCAAGCAGAAAGTGGTTGTAGTTAATAATTTTTATTGTCATGTATATCTCCATATGTCATGCATCACAGGGGAAAAAAGTAAAAGACATTATGAAAATTATTTTTTAAATTTATTCTTTGTTCAATTTCTTTCATGTTTTGAAAAAATATTCAATTTTAATACGATTTCTCAGAAGTTTCATTTAAATCTATAGACTTTTTTCATCCCAGAAGTAGCATTTAGAATAGCTATTTCCAATTATTAATTGAATTGTGTTGCTACTATGGTCAGTCCAGATTTTATTCAAATAGTTTCACTTTTTCTGCAGAGCAAACCAAGTGGCCAAACAGAGATTTTGGATGTGAACTTTCAAATAAGTATGTGGATGAGCAGCTGAACACATAGGCATAATCCAGTTTCGTTTGCATTGCAAGACAAGAGGTGTCTTAAGTGCCCACGATTAGGAAGCAATGTTTCAAATGTTTGTACTCAACAGAAGTTAAGATGATATTTAAGAAAATAAATACTGACTGTTGCAATTTTGCAAGTATTTCCTGTAGTTGCATTTTGCTTTGATCAAAATTTATCACACTGAAGATGCTGAATTTTAATTTATTGGGGAACTCATCCTTCTTATCTAAATGAAAGGCTTAGTAGAAGTCTTGCTTTAGAAAGGTTGCCATACAGAAAACATGCATCAAACATTAGTCATGTTCAAGGGCCTTGAGTAATGAATCCAAATAATTAATTTTAGAATTTACTTTTATTAGCAGCTTACCTCTGAAGACTTTGATGCTCATGCTTTAGTTTAGAAGAGAACAGCTGCATCTAGTCAGGCCATACTACAGCTTTGTACCTATAATATACCTCCAGTATGGCCACGTCAGTATCAAACCTTCATTATTTAACATTATTCAGTTTTGCTGCTGAGGGATTCTGCAAGATTGAAATCCCAGCAATCATGCCAATCCTACTTACTTTCATTTTAGTTACATGTACCTCCATAGCAAAAATCTAGTTGCATTGTCCTCTTTTAATACAAGTACCTAGCTAAATTACATTTCAAGCCATTTATTAAAATTGAAAGTCTTGAAGAGCTGCGCAATCAACATGTGGTCCAGAAGCTGCATTCTCATGCCTTTGGGTTTCTAATGAGCCCGAGATAAATTATAATAACTGAGCTTTTAAAAAAGAAGCAACAAGCATTTTCTGTGGTCTTTTTATGATCATTGATCTGCCTAGTTGAATATTTCTGGTTTTTTCAGTCTGGCAGTGATCAGCTCTTCAAAGGTCTTAGTGCTGAGCAACAGCTAGCTAATCTCACAAAGGCACTTTTAAATTTTAGCTATGTACACATGGTAAAAGAATTAAGAATTGGTGTTTTTTTATTGCAATTAAACTTTTAGAACATAAAATCTATGTTTTCAAGGTCTCTTCAATGGTAAAGCAATCTTGATTAATTACTCATATTTCTCTGTGAAACCTGTGGATGCTTTAACTTAATAATGAGTTTGCAACGAGTAAAACTGCAAGCTTCAAAAATGATAAATATTTTACAAACTCTTCTTTAAACTCTCTAACTCAGCGGACAAATTGACATTACAGTCTAATACTTGCATAATCTTAGTACTTCATCATATCGCTACTTGATGTTTCTGAAAAACCTAGAGAAAGATCAAGGCAGTAAGATTCAACTGTGCCTGTGACGCTGCAATGCCATATAATTTGTCCACATCAAAATGCTAGACAATTGCATTGTCAGTACAGTTGAGGTGATTTGCTTACAAGAATGAATTGGAAAGGTGGGATAATGCTAATATATGGTTCATTTTTCACAGCAAAATAATTTATTGGGTTTTGATTCTTGGCTCATCAACTCTTTAGCTTGCTTTCTTTTCACAAAAAAAATTAGCTCTACTAATCAGTATGCTCAGGTCTTTTCATGCTAGTCGGTTATTAAGTCACTGAAAGGTATCAGTGTTGTTGTGTGAGCTAAGTCATAAATTATGAAAAGATTATTTGCTGGTTAAATAAATGACAAAATTTCCTCAGCATGCACATACGTAAGCAAATATAATCCAGCACCAAATACCAACATTGCACTTCCATTGTTTTTATGTAACCTGCCATTTCCCAAAGGCTGAATTTCAGGAACCATTAAATTGAGTAGAAATTAGTAGTTTACAGTCGTGTCTCTGAATTCTCAATATTCAGTTTCATCAGGAACGTGTGACTAGTTTTGCTTGTAGCGAAAGGGGTTTGATTTGCTCTGTTGTCAAAAAAGTGTGTTTTAAAGGTCTGGTGTTTATAAAACTGTTATTCATAAAGAGGTTTCTCTATAACTACAGAATTGGACTTTCGGCTTTTTTACCTGACTCGTGCTATTTACTGAGTTTTCTCCAGCAACTTCTATAGCGACTGGTATTCTTTGACCAGTAGTTTGCTTTCACAGATGCTTCTTTCTTAGTGAAGTCTTTACATAACTCATTCTCTTCCACTGGAAGCTAGAGGCGGGAGTAATTTTATTCAGTTACACTTAGAGTTTTGATTTTACATCCTTTGCACATACTCCGTGCCCTTGCTATTTTATTTCCTCTGAAAGGTTCACTTTTTATAGCTATCCATTCTGACTCATGTTCCTTTGAATACAGTTCCCTAACTACTTCCTTTTGAGTTGTACTTGAAAGGGCTTGAAGGTTCAAGTCTTTTCTTTCTATTCTTTTTTTGTATTCATTCATCTCTCTTTAGAATTTCACTCATCTCAAAGTAGGTCTTGGTTATGAATCTGTAAGTGAGGGATTACAGTTAATAGATCCTTCTTATTTCTGAAAAAAATAAGTGTTTTAACATTGTTAATTATTGAATACCTAAAGTATATTTCTTTCATTAAAAAAAATCATGCTATTAACTTTAAATCCTGATTTATACTGTTACATTTATTATTCATAGAAAGGTATGTTTGTAGCACCATTTCCTAAGCAGTACTGAACTACATGATCTAACTTCCCATCAAAGCACTACAGATTTACATATAGTAAATTAAAAAATAAAGAATACCTTCCTATAGTTTTTCTTCTATTCTGTATTTTTAAGTAATGCTGATCCATGTCTTTTATTTGCTGTACAATCCCTTTCCATTTTTCTTGATCCTGCTGTTTAACTGCTGGAAACACGTCAGTAAATTCTGGCTGGCTGATCGTTTTCACCTTTCTTACTAAACCCAAGATAATTATAAGTGCCTGCTTTCCTTCCACTATAAAATAAAAGAAATTTGAGATATTCTTAAACTTGTTGATTTTTTGAGGATAAAGCATTTACCACAAGAACTGTTATACTTTCACTTTTGAGGCTGAAAGAGAAGAAAAAAAGTATGTGGGATTGTATCTTGAAATAGCAAAAGGAGCACATTTGGTTTGTTTTGAGTTTTAATTATATTTTATTTAATTATATCAGTTTATCCTTAATTCTACCTGCCTGGATCTTCAGTCTGCTTGGACAAACTTGGTCTTTCTTTCCAAATTTGTATTTTGTAAGGGGAGAGATGCCTTCTCATCTTTTAAACAAATGCTGCTGAAAGTGAGGAAATACTAATGCTGGCTTAGTACCAGCTGTCATTTATCTTTTGTTATCACTCTTTGCCTAATATTATCTTTGGCACTTCTGATTGATTGAGTGTCTGACCCATACCACGGTGACGTTTTATAGATCTTTGTATTAATTCTGCTCTTTCAAACATTACAGCTGTGGTCTTCTCATAAGTAAAGACTGGCAATTCTGCATCCTGCTCATTTATTTACATCTTCATATCCCATTGCCACCTTCAAAAATACAAAAAGCTCTTGTCCTTGAAAATATTCAATATTGCCAATTAAAAAGGTGAATGGGATCCAGAAGCACGCTCTTTGATTTCTGATACTCTGCTCCCATAGAATTTCCTGTGTGACATTATAGATGGGGGTGAGATTTATTTTGAGTGACAGAAAGCCTGGCTATACAGACATGCTATTCCTGTCACTTAATGGTAGCAGAATTGCAAGGCAACATCAGGTTTAAAAAACAGATTCTGCACAGCACCTCTGTGAATACCTTTAGGTAAAAAGATATGCTGTTTTTTCCCTCCTGTGGTTCTTCATAACACGCAGCAAATTTTGGTTATATAAAGTGGATTTGGTTGTTTTCTTGAGAGATCTTCAAAGCAGCAGTCATAATGAAATTGTCTTCACTATGCTTTGCCAAGATATTTGTAAAGCTAATACATTGCTGGAGATAAAAACCTAGGACTTTACCTCATGGATACTCCGTACCAATAGAGTATTTTACAATGAAGGGGGTGGATTTTTCCTGTTGTGTTTGGGGCCCGGGGGTGGTTGTTTTTTGGTTTGGTTTGGTTTGGTTTTTTTTAAGAACGTGGTGTTTAAAACATGACTAACAATGATGATTTTCTGACAATAATTTAGTTTAACATTTAATTAGATTTTTTTGGCTTGTTGCTCAGGACTTTTTAACACTGTAAAAAGGTATCAATTAAACATTCTATAGCCTCATTCTGCTTTCAGATCCTGGTAAGATCTATTTACTAAATGTTATTTGTTAACTGCAAAAATATCTAAATATCTATCTCCATTAGCAGCCAAAATTTCTGAAAATACTTGTGAAATATTTAAATAAAATATTTAAATAAAATATTTAAATAATTGAAAATATTTTATTGTATTTAAAATATTGTAACAATTATAGTGGTGCCTCTGTTGCATTGAGCACTTCTTATACAGCTACTGTGAGATATTGTTGGTATGTTTTTAAGTTTGGTTAGAATTCAAGGCTCAGAACACAAGAAAACTTCTGTTGTTGAAATATGGCAATTAATCTCAGAATATTTAGTAATCAACTATAATTATGCCAGGCAGTTTCCTTGATCTTATTTCTAGTGACAGAAGGTAAATACATTACCTGTTTTACATGTGGTTTTATTCAGTTCTTTCATCTTTACTGGAGGTTCTCTGTTGGAAAGTCTTTCACACAATAGATCTAGGCTATTTTCATTGCACAGTGCCCAGTACACCATCTTCAGACAAGGAAAATAAAAGCTTATAGCCACATGGATATTATTTAAAGAAAAAACAAAAACAACTAAAGTTTATATAAATGGAAGAGAAAAATAATGGCATTGGACAAATCAGTAAACAAAAATAAACATGATAATAGCGTGCACGGAAAAAAAAAGATATAAACTTCTGAATGCCTAAGAACATGGGTAGGCTATTGCTATCTATTAAATGTAAATTGAGTCATATAAATGACTGTTACGTGTGCAATCCTTGTGTCTTAAAGTTAAAAGAAATACTTATTTTATAGTGCTGTTCAGTACGTGTCGGTTTCTTGAGTTTTCTATTATTTTAACAAAGAACTTGCTGTAATCAGATCTTTATTAATTTTTTCATCCTTTTTCATTCTCCTTAAATAATTTCATTTAAAATAATGGCTTGTGTTAATATTTGTCTTTTTTTCAAATAACTGCAGTGAACATTTATCAGAACCCTAATTTTTTCATTGAAAAGAAGCTTTTCAATGAAAAATCTTGGTTGTGTAATTCAAAATGTGGAACTATCATATGCAACTTGAACCTACTTATAGAAATTAAAATTCAATAGAGAATCAATTTAGTTTTAGGAAATAGTTACCCATTTTCTTTGCCTTGATTTTGAGTGCCCAGTAGGAGATACATGAGCATCCACTACCAACACTACAACCAAAGGACATTCCAGATAAGTCTCTTTAATTTCTTTGAGAACAAAAGTTTTCAATGAGGAAGGTCTGATGGAAGGAAACTCTGAAGCTGTCAGATATTGAGATTCAGGCTAGCAAGTTCAGGTGGTAGACTGTTATTTCAAAACTTTCGAAGGCTTAGCATCTCAATTTAAGGAATCAAAACGAGCATCATGCAAAAAATAGTAGACACTTCTAAAATGTGTTTTTGTCAAACAAATCTATGATATTCTTCTCCTTATCTATAAAACAATCAGTCCCCAAAGTGTTGAGATAAGCATTCAGGCCAGTCAGTGCTGAAAAGTTTGGATCTATAAATGTTTTCAGATTTGTATATGAAATTCATCTATCAATAAGCAGAAGTCTGTAGTTTTACATGATGTCAGTCCAGATTTTGATACAGAAATGCAAACATAAATATGAAGAAACATTGATAGTCATTAATAAAGGATTCAGTTAAATATTTTGTCCTAAAAATGTGAATTTGTGGTCATACATTTCAATGTGTATTGTTTTCCAAAGTAATTGTACTGTATTTTATTTATGTATTTTAGGCACGGAAGGGGCAGTGTTTGGGCACTCTGTGGAGACACCCCATATCAGAGCAGAACCTTCCCAAGACCTCAAGTAGGTGTTGTTCAAAAAGTTGTTTTAAAACCAAGTATTCTCAAAAATAATTAAGTCTTGATTAAAAGCAAATATCTGTCTAATAATATATACCTCCTACGTAATGACTCATACATATCCAAAACATTGTTAGACTCCAATTTATTCTAACTAGCCAAAAACCCCACAAACTTTTATCACACAAAATGTGAAATACATTACTTTTTATAAATTACTTGCCTCCCGTAGTAGAATCATTGAGAAGTATATTTTCCCTAGAGATTAGAATAGTCAGGTGTTTTTAGGGACAAATGAGTACACTACTGTTTAATAGCCTCAGACCCAGATTTTGATTTTTTTATGAGCTGTTACAGACTATGTAAGTCAAGTTAAAGTAAACAGTCCCAGATTTTTTCTTCAAGTGCTGTTTCTGGACTGTTGGGTTTTTTGAATACTACAAACACACACACTTCAAAAATTCATTACCAAGTGAGGCTACATTTGTAAATGTAAAAAATCCAAAGTTTTCTGTACACAGTCACAAAAGTGGAGAAATCGGTAAATAGTAAAAGATCAAGTCTAAACTTGCTAAAGCGTCTATGGACTGAGAAAGAGAAAATTTAGAAAGGTTTATAGTGAAAGCTTTTTCTTGAAGTGAATGTATGCACACCGCTAAATATTAATATGTAGTTTATATGGATAACTAATGAGAATATATGATAATCACAGAAAATCAAAGGTCTTTCCTTGTGTTTCTCTCAGCAGAACTGTTGAGAAACAGTATAGAATTTGATTCAATTCTACTATGATTCTTAAACATTATATATGTATCCCTTTACCTGCCCAGCAGAGTTTACAATGAATTACTACAGAAAAGCATTGTTAAGTGCCCTTCCCTATACTTGCAAAGGCATTTAGGATCATCGACCACTAATGATGTTGCAGATATCATGTGCAGAAAGCTGCCCATGTGGACAATTTTAACCACTGTGTGTGGTGTAAGAAGTAAATGGTTGTATTTGATAATTTACACTAAACATTTTAAGGTAATGTAATGGTTTGGGGTCTTCCAGAGGACCCTACTCATTAGATTTTTACCTTGAAAATCCCTATCCCCTACCAAGACTCCTGTCAGTCCTTTGTTGAGAGTAGTTGTAAAGGCATTTATTAGTGATGACCACCAAAGTAGTATGGTCTCTAATCAAAGGGAGTTCAGCAGAAATCAAAGTGGAATCATAACAAGGTTTTCTTTTTTCAGGGGCCCGAAAATTTGAGTAAGAGTGTGGAACTTGTCCCACTCGAAAGAATGTGGAGACACTGCTTTGTCTACTTCTTTCTAACAATTAAATAATAAAAACAGAGTGCAAATGTATGGTAACCCTGTGTCTTCAGGATTAATTTCACTAGGATTAAAATCACCTCATGTTGCTTGTGAAACATATATATCGGGCATTCACATCTCCTGTCTTTTGGCTTTATTCATTGCCATGATGCCCATTGTTGCTTACTGTTTTCCAACTCCACTGTTCCTTCGGCTCATTTTTCCAAGGTAGACTGAAATTAGTGAGAATGTTCCATTCAACTTTCTGCCCTCTCATTAATAATGAACTTAACTCAAAGTTCTTATTTTAAAAAATGATGAAATGGAAACCCTTGCTATTTGGTCAAGCAGCATTAGCTTATGTGTAAGTGATTTTATTCTTAATAAATACTGTACTGTGTTCTGGAAGTTTTTGTACACATATGCTACTATATATTAGTCAGGATTCAGTGATATTCCTTTTTTAAAACTCTCAAGTAATTTTAATCTTTTAAAAATTATGACGTCTACTATTAGGATAGAGATTTCTTGGCTATTGGTATGAAACTTTCTAGAAGGTAACCTGCAGACCCTTTTTAACCTTGTAACTTGAAAGTACTATAAATAATTGTGGGTTTGTGTGGTATTTTCTGACAGAAAAATACAGTTAGATTTTCAGATCATATATATCCCTTTGAAAATTGAAATTACCATATGCCTTTTAATCTTATTTTAAATTATTAAAAAAAAAAAAGCAACAAAAAACTGTTGGGAGTGTGTGGTTTTTTTTTGAGTTCAAGCCCTGCATTCATTTTCCCAAGAAATAAATTGCCTTTATTTTTTTTTGCTAATTTAAAAAATATTGTCAGAAAGCAGTCATTTATCATTTAGATGATTATTTGCCAAATACGCCCAAACAAATAGGTCACCAACCCTGATATGACATTTCCCTGTGGCCTCAGAAGCTACCTCTGTCACAGAAATGAAAAAATACCAGAACACATTTTCTGGCCTCAGGCCCAACTGATACAACTACATTGATATTGTAAAATCATTTTATCCTCTAAAACGGAATAGTTGCATCCAAAATGTTGAGTGGCAATGGTTTTTGACTCATGTTCCCCTCCAACTAGTGCCTGCAAATTGTTTGGGAGAGTCGTAACTGACTTTCACTTGACTCTCAAATATGCCAGCAACTATTTAGCTGCATAGATGGTTGAGTTCCAGTCATCTGGCCTGGGTCCTAGCACTTTTTAATGTTTTAGTATAAACTTAGCAAGAGTCTCCAGTAGACCATAATGGCAGTCCTAAACCGATGTATTTTTCCAAATGCGGCATCCCTGCACCTTGGGACTTTTGAAATTAACGGTAACATGGAAGAGTAGAAAGTTTTCTGAGTTGACAAAGTTCATTTTTTCAGTGGACACAGGTGACTGCAGTTTGACAGCAAGTTGCAATGCATTAATGCAAATGTATTAGGCTATGAGAATACTTGTGTACAGGTCTGAAAGATAAAAGAATTTACAATAGATTGTTAATTGAAATATAAATGATCCCATATTTTTCATGTTGGAACATGTACTTGTGGTCAAGTAATAAAAGTCAGACATCAAGGTATGAGTATATTTAAATAATACCCTTTTTATTTTTTTCCTCAAAAAAAGATGCAGGAAAACTATTCATAACCTTGTATATGCAAAAGAATTCACAACTGAATTTAAAAAGTGGAATTCTGACCACCTCGATTACTGGGAATAAAACTAAACTATAAAATTTGGACTAAGGTTTTGATACCCACAAGGCTCAGAGTGTTTACCCCAAAATTCCTGGGATTGTGGCTCTATCTATTCTGGGCAGGGAGGTGAAAAGAAAAAGTCAGATTCATAATAGCTTCACATACCTAAACTTTGCCTCAGCCACTCTTTGTTCTATATCCAGATTATGAGGTCTTCAGGCAGAAAAACATCTGTAATATTTGCTATTAAAAACGTGTTTTGTAAAAATAAAATTCAGTTGAAATTTAAAGTAATTCCTTCCTATTTGCCCAACCACTTTGGTCACATCTTTCTACTGTCTTACATTTTCAAAAAATAGCTAGTGAGGGTTTGCTTTCAGAAAACATTTTTCTACAATCCTTTGTGGAAGCTGGTAAGCCCTTTTGTGTCAAATCCCAAAACCTAATTAAATCTGACTTTCATTAGCTGGGATAAGCAGCATCAAAGAATCGTGCCTTAGAATCAGGAAAATGAATTATATCTTAATAATTTAATCTTCATATTTCACTACTTTTTCTCACAGGAACACAGTTAGGAAAACCAAACTGCCAATATAATAGGTCCCCAAATATTGGTTTTAGGCTAATAGTGCATTAAAACATGGTGCACTAATAGGTAATATCCATGCACAAAAGAGGCAGACGGTAGTTAAATGCAGATAGCTTTGCCCTCAATAACCTCCTTAATAAGGGGGTAAATTAATTTGTTGTTGTTCTCTGGGGATCAAATTTAATAGGTTTTTTTCTCTTCTATGTCAAACCTCACATACCACTATCAGTTAATCCTGCAAGCTAATGCTGGGCATAATGAGATGAAAATTGATCAAGCAGCAAGGAACCACCCAAGCTAGTAGGATCCCACTTTATCTCTGATAAGAATTAAAAATACACAGATCTTGTGCAAGGGGTCTCTTTCACTCAGAGTTGCCTGATGGTTTGTAGGAGCCATCTTTTGCGGCTTTTAAGGGGTGGTTTACTAGTAGGGCAAAATATCTATTCTATAAAAGCCTGGAGCCAGAGAAAGCCTCAGAAAGGAATTTTGACATTAATTTGTTAGTCATCTGAGCAGGCTGAGAGTAACAAAAGCACTAGGATTCTGTTCATCTGTTTTACCCAGAAATTAAATAATAAACCAAACCTCACCAAAAGGGAGAAGATGCAGTAGAGTAAAAAAACCCAGCTTCCTTCCTATGCTGTTTTAATAATCTCAGGTTCTAGTTACTATCTCAGTATTCTTTTTTAGTGCAGTGGAAATACTTACTATTTATGTTTTCAGAATTTGTGTTTGGTGTTTAAATAGTTATTTCAGTGTTTGTGTATGTGTATTGACAGAACCTTTTTTGCTTAGTCTTATCCCTAGCTGTTGAAAATATGATTTATTTTTTTAACATACATGTTCATACAAAAATAGAGATGGATGTAGTAAAAATTTGAAAAATTGCCCAAATTCAAGCTTCTTTTTTCACACATATATATATATATAAGCTTTTATATATATATAATT
Source organism: Buteo buteo (assembly GCF_964188355.1). NCBI lineage: Eukaryota > Metazoa > Chordata > Aves > Accipitriformes > Accipitridae > Buteo > Buteo buteo. The sequence continues at coordinate 32,232,061 of NC_134171.1, read as the reverse complement.
AAAAAAAATAAAAAGACATTGAAATAAATACAGAAGAAAGCCCGTAATAGAAGTTATAATTACTATGCAGATAGAACACAGCAGGATCAAAAGTTAACTAGGTATGGCTCTTAAACTAAAAGAATAATTTGCCTTAGTGTTCAGTGACAATGATTATATTTGACGTTGGAGAAGGGAAAAGGCTCTAGTAGGAACTGAGATATGAAGGAAAAAAGTATTGCTATCAGAATTGGTAGCAAAATTCATTGAGTTTCATGTGGTTAATTTAGTGTGCTGGATAATCTTTATCCCTGCTCTGTGACTGAACTAAATGTGAAAATAAGGTCAAATAGCAAAATTTATAATAAAGCTTTCAAACTGGAAAACAGACACTGTGGGATTGATGGTTTGGTAAAGGTAGCACTTCTAGTGAAATGTATGGAAAAAATGGTCATCTAGTATGTTATACGCTTTAGTCTGAACTCATAAGTATGCAATGCTTTACAATATTATTCTAAAAGATGCATTAACAAAAATAATTATTAAGGGCTTGAAAATAAGTAAAAATTGGGATGAAATAGAAGGTGGATAGATTGTGCCAATCCAAAGAAATATTTTCCCTTTGTAAGATAGCTGATCTTCTAGAAAACAGAAAAGAGGTAGATCTCCCACGTGGGATTTGAGTAAAGTATTTGATATAGTGTTATATCTAATGAGAAATAAAAAGGCAAGACAGAGAAGAGTGTATTTAAATAAATTTTAAGTGGTTTATAATAAGCATGTATTGTTCAGCCTGGAGGGAGATTGCAAGGAGAGTTTCTTCAGAATTGATCTTATTTCCAGTTTTGATAACTCTCTTTGTGCTAGAAGGAGGTACACAGGTTTGGAAGCACTGGCAATCAAAGACCTCGAGCACTGGAATAAGAATATTGTGAAACTCAAAAGTATGATGGTGAATATTGGATGAAATATTAGGTAGAAATTAGCATCCTGCCTCTCAGATGCGATAAGTTCTGGAATAGCCTTTCAAAAGGAACAACAGGGACAAGTAAAATTCTTTATTATCAGTGACTGGTTTATGCTTGCTTTATGATTATTCCATGCCATGGTTTCAGGAACACATGGATGGGCTCCAAGCATAGCTGTCTCAGGCTAACAGGATTTTGAATGTAAAAATAATGCCCTAAGCTTGGAGCAATAGAAAGCATTTGAACTGTGCTGAGTTAATGAAAGACAAGGCAACTTTCTGCTCTGCAGATCAGTGTGAAGGCAGCTGAGGATCTTTCTTTACCTGAAGCCCGCTCAGGTCTAACAGCAGCTATGAAGAGCAGAGGTGCTCAGAGTTGCAGGGGGAGATGCTCAGGGTCTCAATAGCACCCTGCTGCGTGCTCCCCCCTCCAGCAAGGCTTGTTGCATCTGAGGTTGCCGCAGGGCTGTTACACTGCTTCCAGACCCAAGCTGCAATCTGCTATGCTTAATCTGCAGACCTGTCAAAGGAATTTCAGCAGAATAATTTTCCACATGAGATGAAGTTTCCTCAAGATGTGGATCAAAACCATGTTGCAGTTTATCTCAGCTAAACTAGATCCATTTATATCATCTTAAGGCCTTTTAGGGAAACAATATTGAAAATATCCTTAGAAGATTACAGATCATCCGGACTGTCACTTCCTAATCACAGGAAGCTAATGGTTTTCAAAACTGAAAAGATTGTATGTCAACCAGTTCTCATGTGTTTCCTTCCAGTTGTTCAAAGAGCCCCATTTGGCTCTTCAGCTGCCCCCAGGCACTTTATGTTCCGATCCTACTCGACAGCCACTTGAGCATTATCTGTGGGCATGTTGCTTCAATCTCCTTCTGACAAGATAGGTTTCTATTTTAATAAAATAAATTCTGAAAGATAGCTCAGGTAATGGAGCTATTTCTGGAAAGAAAATAAACTTTAAGTAAGGATTTTTAGCGGAGTGGCAGCGCATGTGTAGAAGGCATTTCAGGTCAGAACAAAAGTAAGGGAGATTATGGGAAGGAGAATGTTTTGTAGCTCTAAAATGTCAGGGTTATGAGGAATCCTTTTCCCATACCTCTCCTTAAGGGACTATTTTGGATTGTCTCGTATGCAGATCTTTGTCTCACAGCCTGAAAGTTTAGACTTTCAAGCATGTTGTGATATTTCTCTAAGAAATGAAAGTTCCCATTCTAAACCTTACATTTCTTCTAATTGTCTTGATTTTCAAAGGTTTGAGTTTTAGTGGACTTGACATTCTAGAATGCATGGGGTTTTATCACCTGAGATTCCAGTTAGGTTTTTGGTTTGTTAGGTTCTTAATACTATTTCTAATTTTGATAGTTTCTCTGTCTTTAGCTATTCTGGGTATGCCCTCACCCACTCTAAGAAACGACCATGCATTAAGTTCTCTTTAACGTTCCTCACATCACCTGCTTATTTTGTCAAGCTCTTGCTTTAAACTTTTTCTCTCTCCAGCACTCCTTACCTTTCCTTGATGCTTCTTCACTTTTTCTGAAAAACTCTTCAATGACATTTTATCCCTTACTTTTCCTCCTCAGTAACTACTATTTTTTATATTCTCAGAAGAGATCCTTTATTTCCTTATGTGGGAAAACTGTTTTTCTGATTTATCATCTATGTCAAATAACATTAAAATAGTCAGTTGTTTCAAGTGTCGCTATAATAATGCAGACCCACTGAACTGAATCCAGTGGCATGTACCGGGCAATTAGAACTCAGATTTGAGCTTGATGAGGTGATTTCTGGGTTAATGAGAATTTCAGGAGTTATAATAAGGTCATGCTGATACATGCCAAAGTCAGTGACATACCGAGCATGGACATAACATGAAATGCTATACTGATGCCATTCTACTGTTCTGATTTAAGTCAAGAAAGTTTCCTCCTTATTTAAGTTTATTGTCCATCAGTTGCAAAATTGGATATTGGAAAAAAAAAAAGTCATGTTAATGTTTACTTGTTTAGGCTATTACCTATTCCATAAAACATTTATTTAATTTTCTCTTACTTGAGACTCATGTTGTGACGTCACAAAATAGAGAAACAAATTGTGCCCTTAAAGGTTAGGTTCCCACATTAATCAAAGAGAGCTTCACATGAACTTAGGAGAATTTTGCTTTTTGATAAAGGATAGCTGATGATCAGTGAACAGTATTAGGGATTCATGAGGCCTGCACATTTACCCTTGAATTTCAATTAAAAAAATTATTTCATCCTGAAAATGTAAGTATTTGGTTAAAAACATCAGAATACAACAAACTTCAGGAAAAATAACTATTCTGGCAATGAGTCATATGCATCTTGCAGAGGTGCACATTTTGATACATGTAAATGTATCAAAAAGATTTTTTTGTCACTTTTATATATATGTTAAAAGGTGCATGTATAATCTTGTAAATAGTATAAGTAATGAAACTGAAATGAGTGAATAGTAATTTTATTTTCATAACATTCCCACTACAATGTCAAAGGTAGATAATCAAGAATCCTCTGTTTGAATAGTTAACAATATCTTAAAAAAAGGCTTCCAGGTTTTTTGTCACCATGATCATAGAAGTCCCTGGTTATTCTTTATGAATACTACTGGAGTTTGCAGCCTGACTTCCAGGAAATGGACTGAATGGAAACCCTAATTTTATCTAGTACCATCAGTGTTCAGTGGACTCCTTTAAGGACTCTTGGTCTCACTGGAGGACTCTTGAAATCAGTTTCTGTGAGCGTCAGGGCAGCCAGCTGTTCTTTTCATAATAAGAGAATTTGAAATAATATATATTTAAAATTGTTTGAGGTTTCTGGAAAACAACATTTTCAAAATTATTTTTTAAGAAAATTCTTAATTCTAATTTGGAACAAAATGTTTTCACCGGTGGAAGGGAAGGCCCCGCATCCTATGGGTTTTGGGGGTTGGGAGTGCTTGTTTACAAGGAAGAAGTAGGAAGAGGGATAGAGAGAGGCTTGGCATATCCATTTGCCTTCCCTTCTCCTCTTTGTGTATCTTACCTCTCTGCAGCCCCAGTCCACCACAACTCTACCTACAGGCAGCAAGATGGATGTCACAATTATTTTAATCTATAGAAATCTACAAAAAGGTTACCAAGTCAATGTGTAGATTTTCCATTGGTTTTATATTTGCAAAACGTTTTGGGTTTTTTTGTGTTTTTTTTTTTGTTGTTGTCTTTTTTTTTTTTAATAATGGGATTCCTATGCTAACTGAAAAAAAGCCACAAAAACCTAAGTTGGCAAAACCATCATATATAAAAGTTAAATTCTTAGAAGTATCAAAGTCTTTCTGACCCCCAGGTGTAAAGGTGCCAATAAAGGGGAAACAAGTACCTTCTTTACATGTGCAATCTGTAGCTGACAGCATGTTTTTTAATCCCCTGTTTTGAATACAAATTCCAAATTGGTAGAGGTTCATATCAGTTGTTTTACTAAGTAGCATGGGCTGGATCCACTGCTTAAATAGACACAAAGCAACTAAATTATTCACATCTGCACAGGGGAATCTTCTATTTCCTTCTATTTTAAGAAATACCTTCTGCTAGCCAACAGAGCGAAATTAACATAGATAAATCATATCCCATGTGAGTATAAGGGTTATGCAAGAGGTAAACCTAAACTATTTCTTAAAACCCAAAATGAAACCTTTTGATTAATTTTAAAAATTATTTTTCTCTAATACAATCTAGGTCAGCTTGTAAACAGAAAATACCATATGAAAAATAAATGTTTCTGCATTTCTGATGAGAAATATTTTAGTACCTTCAAAGGAACATATTCAAGATATTTGAAAAGTTTCCTTTTTTAGCAATAATTCTTTAATGAATTCAACTCAAATTCATATAGCTTTGATCCTCTGAAATTTATCTTTTTTCACAAATTAAGCATTGATAATTAAAAAGAAAAAAAGCCTTTCCCTGCTCTGGATAGCTCATCTGTCTGCATCACATATAACGAATCGACAGATTATATTATTTAAAAACCTCTTTTTAAAAGCCTCTTTGTCTTTCCTACAGAGTTGTAGTTTCTGTCTAATAATAGCAGTAGTTACCTTCTCCATCATAGCTGTTTGTTGTTTGGGAAAGAAAAATTAAAGTATATGAACAGGATTCACTCACAGGTGTAAATACCAATGTGACAGGCCATCACTAAATCTGAAAGGAAAGCAAATTCTTGATATGCTATTGTAATAATGCACTTTTGCCTGGAGGGATGAGTATTACAATGTGGAGTGTTACAATAAGTTTATAGTAGCGATTAAAGCTTTCAGAAACATGACAAAGAAAAATATTATAGACCAGCTGTATATCAAACATAATTTATCTCAAAACATTGAGGAAATAAGTTATGTGTATAGACTTTTGTAATTCTGGTAGCATGCTGCAGGTTGTGCAGCTAAATCACTTTTCAGATGTAGATCATCCAAAGAATAATAATAAGAAAAATAAATTAGTGACTGTAAAACAGATTTAGGCATTCAATTTTACTAATAGATGGGTGGTGTTTTAAAAACTACGCTGCTGATCATCAGCCATTCATTGACATTTCTACCACATTATTTGATTTCAGGAAACTGCTAAAAAAGAAAATCTATTGTATGAAAAAGAAATTTCTTCTCCACGGTGTGTAGAAGGCTGATATGAACAACTTCTTTTCACGTTCAGAAATTATTTGCCCAAATGTCTTCATTTTAGACAAACTGGAAGTCATTTATGTTAATGTAGTTCATGAAAAACCATGATGAAACTAGACAAAACAACTCTGAGATATACACTGTCGTGTGTTTTGGGAAAAAAAAAAGTTTATTCTTCAAACAAAATCATAATGTCTTGAAAGATATTCCTAAATAGATTTTTATTGTCCACCTGCTGAAAAATTTCAGTCAGGTCTGAGAGTGGTTTTGATGTTATGAAGCTAGAAATATTTGTGACTTTGCTAATACCCATCAATTCAATGCAATAAATGTAATTAAGAGCACTTTTGTCTTCATGATTATGAAATGGCAGCTGAAACCACTGAAAAATGTTAATATTCCTGGAAAGCAGGTTATAAATCACAAATATATGCTGCTGAAAAACGTGGAATGGAAGTATCTAATCATTTAACATTTATACAGTTCAGTTTCCTTTTAAATTCAAGGTAAAGCCTCATTAAGGCAACAGAGTACTTTCAAAAACCTAATTTCTAAACTTTATAGTTTATATGATTGCTAAAAGGTTTTTGAAGCTCTTTTTCTGCTGTCTTATAGCCATCAGAAGTTCACAAACCCCCACCTGAAAAACACTGATGTACATGACTAAATTATTCATTATATTTAGATTCTTCCCTGCTATGAAGAACTGCAGAACCTTCTATTAACTTCTCCTTACAGAGTGTCAAGAAAATGAAAGAAAATGGCTTAGCACTAACAGAAATATAGATTTTTCTACTGCTCTTACCTATATGTATCCCATGTATGGTTTTTTTTAATATAGGTAGCTACAAATAGTGTTTTCCTCTATCTGGACACCTGCTTTTAATACTTTCATTTTTTGTTGCCAAATAATTGCTTTCCTTCTTTTTTTTTTTTTTTCCTTTCCCTATTGAGTGCCAGTGACATGTTACAAACAGAAATATTTCACAGACACCATCTCAGTGACTTACTTTGCATGCAAATGTGACATTTTGGTTTCAAAATTATAATCCATCACTATTCTGTACACTTAAAAAATTCAATAGGTGAAATACAATGCAATTCTCTTGTTCCATTGCTTGACAGATTTTTAATTTGGCTTTTCTGTACCAAATTCTTTGTAATACTATTCTTTCCTTTATACATCTAGTACCTCATTATATTTTTGGATGTATGTGACCTAACACTCAAAATACAATTTGTTGAAGAGGGAAATACAATGTTTTCTTCAAGCTACTCATTCTAGACATTTCTATCATTAATATATTTCATCTTACAAAAAGCCTTTGTTCAGATAAAGTGGAACTGTGTTCTGTCATTATGTTATTGGGATATAAATAGATTAAAAGTCTTGTCTCCCTCTTAATGGGGCTATGCAAGAAGTCTACAGCTGAACACAACTGGAATCCAAATGTTTATTTCCTAGTTCAATATAGTTTTCATCCCATCACCTTTCCTATTCAGTGTGTGAGCACAACTTCTATGAAATCCTTGCATTAGTACTTCTCTTTCAAGAGAAACCTGTACAATACTGTGAGGTAACATAGCTAAGTATCACAGTTCTGCATTAAGGTTGACGGAGGATCTTGAATATAGGGAGAGAGAAATGGAAGGATCAACAGTAGGACAACAATAGTTGCTTTGAGGAAAGATACCAAGACCCAGTGGTATGTGTCTTAGCTATATTATAATAGGGTTAAAGAGCATAATGAGTATTTTGCAGAACAGAAAAAGCATGCAAAAACCCCACAATAATAGAGACATAACAGATTTTCTTTTCCTCTCTTCTTCATACATAATGCTGCTACACCTACCCAAAACATGAATGAGCCTGTGAAGGCAAAGTCATTCTAATCAGTTTTACATCATTATTTCAAACTTTTTAAGTGTTCTGTTTTCTTTTTATGTAGTTGAGCATTTGTCATCGGTCACTAAGCAGGCTTTTGTTATTAACTTGTCATTACAGAAGCACTTACAGAGATGTGTGGATTCTTAAGTACCTATATTTCAGTATTACTACGGTCAAGTAAATTAGGTACTGATGCCAGAAAGCATCACTAAGCAAACAAGCTTATATCAGTATATGCTTAAATGCTGTCTTAAATAGGAATAGATTTAAACACATACTTAATTTTTTTCTTTCTCCAGGCCATAAAGAGTAGTGAGAGAATCACACATATAACTCATTTTTACTTCTTTAACTTTCAAAATACATTTTACATGCATTGTGGGTTTGGGGGCTGGGTGCTTTTTGGTGGTTTGATTCAGTGCATTTTTTCTCAGTGATTGTTTTTGTCTTTCAGACTTGAATCTCCTACTAGATCTTTGGTGATGGAAGCACCCAGGGGAGTGCAAGTCAATGCAGCTGCAGGAGACTTAAAGGCTACCTGTAGGAAAGAACTGCACTTACAGTCCACAGAAGGGGAGGTAAGTTCAGATGGTAGAGAAATGTTCTACAGCTCTGCCCAGTGTAACGCAAACAATGTGAGGATAGTTTATTCAGCAGCAAGGTAAACATCACAAGAAATGTTCCACATTTGCCTAGGTTAAAGTAATTTTGGTTTAGCTTGCTCAATTATTAATACTTATTTGCTTTTTGCAAATATTTGAATCACTAAGTTTCATTCACACTGAAAAAAATTTAGTTAAATGAATATAGATAAGAATTATTTTTAATCTAAGAGTCAAGGAAAAAGCTACCCAGTCCTTCAGCATATCTGTGGAACAAAGACAGCTAAGTGATAGTGGTAAAAAATTACTTTGGATGAATCTGACAAACTAAGAGAGAGAAGTTTGGATTAATTTGGATTAATACTTCATTAAACCATGATGAAGAGGTTTAACAAATTTTCTCTACATGTGGTTTATCTCCTTGAACTGTTACTATCTCGGTAAGAGAGGCAGAGTACTTCAATGGTATGTTCACTATACCGTTTCATCAGTGTCTTGTTTCAGTGATCAGCTCGACACAAAAAAATTTTGGTATAGATTCTTCATGTGTAAACCTTTGCAAACTCATGAAAACGATTTTAAATTAGGTCACTGGTCTGGTTGGCAATCCATGTATTGCAGAAAAGCATGAAAGATTACTGGTATGAAAGTCCTTTCATCTTCAATCCTTAATATGATATAACATTAAAAAAACTTGTGCAAGGGTATCAAAGGGTCTCGGATCTCTATTAGGCACTTTGGAGAAATGGATAGATTTTCAAATTGTTCTCAGTGGGACTTGCCAGGTTACAGCATTTTTGGAAAAAACGGTTGTTTAATATAAATATCTAATTGGGAATGGAGCTCTTTAGAAATTTTTTGCCTTTTGGGCTTGTATTTTCTACCGAATGTTCCCAGATACTTTACAAACTATTCAAATAAGCAACAACAAACAAAACCAGCATTCATCTGTGACAGATAATCCCCTGCAATGCACACTCTTTGCATTGCAATGCAGACAGGAACATTTTTGGCCAATATACTGCATCAAAGGCTTAATTTGACAACATTTTTCTGTTGATGCAAGTATCTGTCCAGCATAAAGCACAATATTTTCCTAATTCAGAGCCTCAAATACTTATATACCACATGCCCCATTTATTTTTGAGTTTTTCTGAAAGCCAGCTCTGCCCACAATCTTTCATCTTATCACTTCTCTAAATATGAAGTCTTTGTTACTGTTTCCTAAAGCTGTTGAGATAGCAGTAAGGACAATCTAATCCTCTTTTAATAGTAAATATCGTCCTCCCTCACCCTTGTCCTTTCTATGAGTATTTTCATTGCAAGGGGCTACAGCTTCCTGTAACCTTTCCTGTTTCCCCTCCCTAAATCCCTACCTGGCCCAATCTAGTATGTTTCCTATATTTATTAACATAAATTTTTCATCTAGAATGTATTGCTTTGTTCTTTCCCTTCATGACATTGCCAGAGGGAAAATATAATACTCAAATGAAAATGAAAAAGAAAAGAAAAAAAACTAACCAAACCAACAGACGGACTGTTACCTTTCATCAGTCCCTCATGATCCCTGAAGCAATGGTTGTATCTATAATGTCTTTGTTTAGTATCATGCATCTCTGTGCTGCTTTGTACAAGTATTTAATCTGTAGATTCATCAGTCAGTTTTGTCTATACCAACACTGCAAGTTTATTGTGTGACTTCTTAAGTATTTACTAAAACTTATTGAAAAGGTAGTTTTGGAAATAATGTCCTATGACCTCAGTTGGTTTTTGAGAATGGCAACCCAAGAAAAGTTATGATGACTATATTAGGTATTATTCAGAACTGGAATTCAATTCAGTATTAAATGCTTTGTAGGAAAAAAATGCCAGTGTAAAGCAGACTTTGCTGAACTTCATATTAAAAATCACTGTATTCCTCTATGTGGTAAGTAAGACTTTGCACATCTGTGATTTCCCACATAAATTTTAGATTGGTGGTTATCAGAAAACAAGCTACCAGCTTTTCCCCACTGTTTCCCAAGAGGCTGTTCTGTAAACATATATCTGACAAAGTTCAAAGTGTCTAATTATCTCTCGAATACTTACAATTCCAGTAAAATCTGTAAAGAACCGTACCCTAAATCCACAGAGGAATTCCATACTGAGGTCTGAACCAATGCCTTTATAGTCTGCTATTTTATCTCTCACACTGGAGAGGATCAGAGGAAAATGCAAAAACACTTTGGAAGACATACGATGAGCTTCTACAGCATCATCAGTTGTGCAAAGTTACCATGGCCACATTAGGGAATTGCTGGACTAATTACAGCCTGGTGAGCGGAACCAGGGTAAACATCTGATAGTTAAAATGTCTACATAACAAACTATTGATTGGTGTCCTTTCTTACAGCCCAACAGATACACCAGAGAATAGCAGACAGTATGGAAAAAAGTGTAAAGGGTTTATCATTACTTATTTTTAACAAAACACATTCTAAACCAAAACAAAGTGTCTATGTAAAAAATAATCTTCATTTTAGCCTAAAAATGTATGCTTTATCAGTCAGGTTTCTTTCATGAATAAAAGAATGTTGTCTTTGTGAATTGGATCTGTGAACCATTTTTGTGATATGACTTTTTTGGACTAGAAAAAATACAAGTTTTTTATATTATTCTCACACTGGTTAACTAAATTTAACATTTTAATGTTTGTAAGCTTATTCAAAAAATCATCAAAGATATGTGAATTAATATTTTCCTTCTATAGCATAATTATTGCCTTATTATGCCAGAAAATAGCTATGTGGCATCTGGAATCAACTAGTTATAACCATGTAGCAGAACATTATGAAGTTACTGTGGATTAAACTATGAAACATATATTTTGCTTTTATTCAAGAATAACTTCAGAATATTTTTTTAAGAACATAAACGTGTTTATGAAATAATTTTCCTCTAGCCTTATTTCTCATGCAGTATAATCTCTAGCCTCCCACATCATAAACTGAAAGCCTCTGCAAGCATTCAGAGTTCTGCTGTTTGATACATTTTCTTTTTATTTATTGCAGTATTATAATAATCCTTTTAGCCCTATTACGCATTATAATGCGTGATCCCAGACTGAATACTGGGGGCTGTAATTTAGACTCAGATTCTGCTGTCCTTTTTAAAGCTCTTGAGCTGCACCCTTGTGAGTCGAGGCATCAGCAGAATCCTTTGATTCAATTATAGCTTGGCATTTAATTGTGAACTATGTATTATTCTATAAATAAACCATAACCAATGGTTTAAGGCAGCAATCATTTATAAGGAAAATGAAATGTGAAGCTCCAGGCTCCAGCTGAATCTATTGGTTCACATAAGAAGAAAAATAACATCTCTTGTCTTGAAATTGAGCACAATGACTGCTAGCTGACTATTGCTTCTCTCAAAAGTACAGATCAGTTTTGAATTCTGTAGATACTAGATCTTGCTAGGTGTAAAAATATGTTAGAATTGAACCTGAAACACATTATCATATAATGATAGCAAGCTTAAAGGATTATTTCATGATGTCCACTCATTGGTCTAACAACTAATTTTAATGGTTCTGACAATATATCACCCTTTGAAGGAGAAGGCTTCTAACTAGCCTCAGCCCTGAGTTGTGCAGCTGCTATGTATTTTTGCAAGCAGCTTCTATGTAAGCTAGGCTCTGCGCTTTCATTGCATGCCATTGACTATAAAAGACCATGTGAATAAAAGGAGAAAGACACACAGAGGCTTCTCATTTTTACAAACATATTCATACTAGTCACCCTGTCTGTGACCTTTTTCCTGTTTACTTCTTTATGCCCTTGTATTTCCTTGTCAAATTACACTCCTTCATAGCATTGCTTGTAGACTATATTTGGCTGTTTCTGGCATAATGAGGCTGATCCCTTGGTGAGGCTTATAGCTGTCACATTAAAAATGAGCGATACTCTTTAACAAACAAGTTTACTCAAAATCAGTGTAGCAGATAAGAGGCCAAGTTTATATTTACCATTTTAGCACAATACAGTTTATGAAGCGTACACCCAAGATTGTTTTGTAGAGACTAACAAATGCATATAGTACTAGCATTTGATCTATAATCCTAGTTGGTTCTCCCTCTACATCTAGGAGACGTATTTAACACAGAGATTGATACTTAATAAAACTGGAGAAATCTTCACTTGTAAGCCCAAGCAATGGTACCATTTTAAAACTTTGGTTTTGATGGGGTTTTTGTGGATGGTTTTTACATTCTGAAACAGCGGGGAAAAAAAAGGATTTTTTAAATTATCTAAATACACTGAAATGGAATTACCTTGTTCTGCAAGCTGCTTGCCATGACTATGGAGGAATGGCTGATCAAAGGCAACAACATTTCCCAGATTAGTTCAATTCAGCCAAGTTATGTTTGTCTGAGATGAAATGTTTGGGGGAAAAAAAAAATGTTTGATATGGATGTAGTGAGTTCAATAAAAAATAAACAATGGCAGTCTCTAGAGCTCAAAGATCCACTGTTCAGTCACCAAAAATTGTCTAACAAATGTGTGGTGCATTTTGTTTTCACAGCCTTTCTTCATGGTATTAACCAGTTGACTTGTCACTGTTGTCTGGGAGGAAAGAGATTAGTGGAAATAAAGGGAAATTTTTCTGTATTTTTTTAATTACTGGTTTTAAGAATTCTATTAAGATGTTTTAACCAATGTTTAAAATTATTGAAATGCCATGTTATTTTTAAACAAAACCTTTCATTTTCAACTTTTTGAACAATTATCAATGTGTAAGTTAATTTGTAATAAAGAACACTTTTATGTAGAAGACTACAACTAAAATACAGTGTTCCCAAACCACAGAAGCAAAGTGTTTTAACTGACATCACCCATTTTTGAATTGTTAATTCATGGGCTGAACACCAACACCATAAGCCATTTTATTAGAAAGAGAAAAAGAAGTGACAATGAATAATTTATTATATACATAAAATATTTTTCCATTAATATCACATTTTAATGTAGTTCTGATATGAATGTTAATTGATTAATTAGTTTTTGTACTTGGTAGCCTAAGCACAAATATTCCAAATACATTTCTCTTTCTGGGTTGGGTACATAAATCACAAAGAAGTCACATCTGTCCCCTAATTGAATTAATTTGCAGAGACTTCTAATATCACGTAGCATTTGATTCTGGGAATTCTTATGTACGAGACTACCATTGGCATTCCATAAACATTGAAGCTTGAAAACTTCTACTGGTCAACATTCACAGCAACCCCATTTGATCATCCCTGAAAATTACTTCCTTAATAGAAAGAATAAATATACCAGAAAGTTTTTGCTTCAGTAGTCACCCATATAAACTGCACTGAGGTTATAAGTCAGCAGTTACAATATATGCTTGTGTTTATTTAACATAAATTTACAAAAATGTGTACTCAAAATGAAACATGACTCTCATAAACACTTCAGTCCTGAAGAGTCAAAACATAAATTCTTCCGTTGGAGCAGGAACTGTACACTTCACTAAGATACAATGTTATATTTAACATATATATATATATATGTTAGTTTTCAAATTTCTTTCAGCTGTCAGTAGTTCCAGGCATAACATAGAGGTGGTAATGGGAGCAATGTTAACAAAAGAAGAAACTTGCCAGGGTGACTCTGTCCAGGTATATCAGGTATAATCTTTAGAAAGAGAACATTCACCCCACCAGACCACGGTTTGGCCTAAAGATCTCATTTGTCTTGTGGTCAATTAATCCTACTCCTATAGTGAATACATTTTCAACACACAGGTTGTACTAGATCTTTTTGTCTTCTCTGAATATTTATTCTGTTCAGTTTCAACCCAGTCATCACATTCATTTCACTGTTTAACTGTTCCTCAATACTATTAATTATTATGACAGATATGGTTCCAGATATTGTGCCAGCATATGTTTAGATTTTACAGAATATATGCTATCAAGTTAATATTTTAATTTTCCATTATTATTTTTTCTTTTTTCAGAACTCTCTTTCAGATTTATTGTAAACTACTTTAGGTGAATGGTTTTAAAATAAATGTCGAAACCACAGATAAGTGTTAGAACAAATGGCCCACGTGAACTAAAGCACTGCAATTTATCTTACAGGTCATCTTCACTTTGAATGTTAAAGTATACCAGTATATGAAAATTACATAGTTGAGTCTAGTGACCCAGTCTATATAATTGTCTTTGTATGTAGGCTTCTGATAGCATATACAGAAGAGCAAGAAGACTAGACAAAATCTTGCATTGTTATAATTCAGATTAATTCTGAAGAGCCTAGGGGAATCCAAGAAGTTCATTTAGTGAGATGTCATTGCACTGTCTCCTCATACTGGTTGATGAACACCAGCCTTTCAGCTTTCCTTCTTTTCTTCCACATTTCCTTCCTCCAGTTTCCTGCAATTTCTTATTTACATTAGCCCTGAAATATGCCTTTGCAGCTCTGTAGAATTATGTGTCTAATCAAGCCGCACATGAATACAGAAAATTCTTCAATGTTTATAAATCCTAATTCATTCATTTGGCTTTATCAGCTTAACCTATCATTTCATCTCTTGAGACAACTTAGTCAAGGACCCAGTGGAGAATTTTTATGAATGGCAGGTTCATATCTCTGTATGAAATGGCTTGTAGGAATATTTGATTTTTTACCTCATGCCTACATCTTGCCCACTGAAAGTTCTCTACTTCAATTTAGTTCTTTGGTTTGTAGATAATCTATATTTTCTGGCTTGCCTTCCTCTCCCTTTCCCTCTCACTGTTCAGATTAACGACACAGTCAGATGAGCAGATGACTTGCAGATCTCCGTTAGCAAAAAACGTATTTAAAAAGAGTGCAATTTTTCCATTCCTATCACATGCCCTACAGGCTGATTCAGTTTGCTACTTTAATTAGTCAGAAATCAGGTCTACTTTTAAATATTATATGGCTAATGTATTTTTCTCAGCACTAAGATGCACAAGACAAAGCAGTGATCTAGGATTTCTAAACCTTAAGTATTTGGAGGGAATGATGCTGCTCAATGCTCTGCTCTCTGTGAAATAGCATTTCTTTGAGTAGCCGCTGCTTTTTCCATTTTGTAATCTCTTAATCAGCCTCCTACAATGTTTCAAGAATGGTTAAAAGTTTTGGTTTTATCCTTGCCTATTTATCTGCTGAGGTGTGACTCTCAGAAAGAGCATGACTGGCTTGTATGGCCTTGATGTATATGAAGTATTAAATGGCTTATATTGTGCCTCTCACAACACAAAAGATTAGAGAAAGACCATGTATACAAGCACTTCCATTAACTACTATCATTTAGCAACAGTGTTCCCTGGGAACATAATAGTATTCAGTTTTTTGTCTTGCCACTTCTTCCCTTCTCTTTAAACACCTCATAACATCAGGCATAAAAGGGTAAGTAGTTTAAGTTTTACTGATGTTGGAGGACTTTTTGGCCATGAATTTCAGTTTTTAGCAGATGATAGGTGGGGAGAGGGTATATCATCAAACATGGACTGCGTTCCTCTGATATTCCTTACATATTGGACTACTGTGATGATATATTTGGACCGCAGCTTAACTAATACATAGCAATGTTGCATCTGTAAATTTAGTCTTTTATTTATAACCTTGACAGCATATGTACAGAGTAGATTTTAATACTGGCTTTAAGCCATCTTTATTAATCCTCTTCATCTTGGGCTTCCCCTGGGATTAGCTATAGGAGTCTGTTTTAATTGCACAGCCTTCCCAGCTTTCTGCAAAGGCATAGAGCTTGTTAGACTCATCACAGCAGATACACGCTCAGGAGAAGCCACTTCTTTTTTTCTCAGACACTATTCCCCAGTATCCACATTGCTCACCAGATGTTCTGGGATGCATGCTTGGACAGGATCTGATAGCTACGGCCCAAGATTATGACACCAGCAAAACCTGGATTGATCTATATCACAGTGTGAAATTTGTAGCACCAGTGGAAAAACATGCACAGCTATGCTTAAAAAGATCATTTAATTTAGTGAACAAAACAACTGAGCTACATTGTGTTGTAATGCACACTGGAGTAAGGTCCACTGGAATAAAGTCTTAGAGCAGTACACTGCAGAACATCTGCAGTGGGGGGCTGCAGAAGCGTAGCTGTGCTGATGTAAACAAACAAATAAAAATATTGAGCTCCTAGAAGAAAAGATAATAAAGTTCAAGAGATTTTAATGTAGCCTGGTCTCTGACACATATGCCTCTGTTTTTTTTCTGAGTTAATTCTTGTTTGAATCAAGACATGTCTTTTAGAACCCATTTAACTTGGATTGACAGATTACTCATGATCCTTCCCCATCACCAAATTGCTAAAATGGCTGGTCACATGCTCTGTCAAAAGTACAAATAGCTAATCTTGTATTGTTGTTGGATTTTCTTACATGTATGTCTTCTACACTGAAATGCCTTTTATTATCACATATATAATATTCTAATATCTTCTGCTTCCATTTTTTTTAAACAAAGGCATAGAAATAGTCTTTTTCTTATCTTCTTTCATATTCCAAATATATCAGGGCTTACCAAAAATCAGTATTAAAAGTCCAAAAGGCTACTCAGATTTTTTTTGAGATCTATTTGTTAAAAGTTATCAATAGCTGCTGATTAAAAGTATATGACATCACTAGCTCCTGTTTAATATCCGGCTGAGTTACTGTTGAAATTGAAAGTATTTTATCACAGTCATGTTCTGACATCGATACTTGACTGCTCTCCAAGTACAGAACTATGCTGAGCACTATTCAGTATAAAAGATACACTTATACTTACATAGAGCTTACAGTGCTGAACGCTACTGGATTTTTATGCAATACAATTGATAACTCCACCACTGCTACCGTTTGCTAACTTTCCTTGCTAACTTGCTAACATTTCTTTTATTCTTGATATGAGAAGTGAAAGAGTACTTTTTATTACCTGTCACTCCACTGACTGATGATTATGTCCTTTGTTTCCTTCCTATATTTTACCAATTCTTAGCTTCTAGTTTGCTATCAAATTCTTCTTTTTCCCCCATCTGTTATTTTGTTTTCTTACTATGCTTGCTATAGTTAATTTCACATTTACTCCTAGCTGAGCTGAATGTTTTACATTTGTAATCTTTTTTTTTTAGTTGTAATTCTAGCAGAACATTATTAAATTGTTCCCAACACCATCCACATTTCTTCCATCTAAATTATTTCTGCAGGGGTTTTGACTCCTAATTATTTCAGGTCTATGATACTGGACTTTTAAAGGAGCAATGCATGTATGTGTGTGTAAATACATCATTCCTTTGTCATATAAATTACAGAACAAAGATAATAATTTGCTGCATTTTAGTTTTGTAATCAATTCCTCTGTCAATCAGGATGTGAATTAAAACATGCATCATGTCATGCAGTTGTCACCTGTGCCTCTGAGATTCGCCCTTTATGTCCCTCTTGGTGTAAATTCCCACCGATGACAGTATCTTACTCTAGGAGCTGGAGAACTTTCAGTGATGGGGGGTTATATTGTTTGGGGCTACTTTCAGCCTGTATTTCCTTTGATGATCCTGGTCATTTACAATGCTTCTGCTGTGAATGGTAACATGATTGTGCATCAGTCCTTGTATGGGA
The DNA here is from genome assembly GCF_964188355.1 of Buteo buteo. Taxonomy (NCBI): domain Eukaryota; kingdom Metazoa; phylum Chordata; class Aves; order Accipitriformes; family Accipitridae; genus Buteo; species Buteo buteo. The sequence goes on along the minus strand of NC_134171.1, from coordinate 32,214,284 downwards.
TTTTATCCAGCCTTCTTAATTTTTTTCCCAGCCTGCGCTCCTTCACTTCAGCCAGGGCTTAGCAGTGCTTCTGTGCTGCTTTTTTGCCATATGCTGCTGATTTTATCATAAAATAATACTTGTCTCCTGTAGAAAAAAGCAATACGTGCCATATTTCCCCAGTTTCTTCACAGGTACTGCCAACATTGTGATATAATGGTGTTAAGATGGCTTAGTTGCTTTTCAATACCTTATAAAACACACTAGCCAGTATTTAAGGAGCTCACCTTTTCCTAAGCTTCATACTGTTACCTGTAGGGCTTAAAGCCATTTTGATTTGTTACCTGTTTTCTAGAAGTTCCTAGCCGGCACGTGAGGTGATAACTGATCTCACTTTGGCTCTCATTTACTCCTTCCGTAAATAAAAAAGAAATTCTAAGCAGCTGGAGATTCATCTGTTTGTGCCATTGAAAGTCATGGGTTTTTCCTGCTTTAGTTACCTAATTTCATGACGTTGTTTATTCAACACCCTGAAAATGTAGCATAAGTGCAAATATTGCAGGACTCGATACAGATTCATGAACATTACTGGTATCTACAGTTTCATACTGACTCGTATTATTTGCAATGGAAGGAGATTTAAAAAAAACAGTATTTTTTAATCATATTTAATGCTCAGAAACAAATGGGAATAGCTTGATGACCTTCTTAATAAGACTTTAACCTGAAATCTTTTCTCCTCTTAATTTAGGTCAAATAAGCTCTTTATTTTGCGCATATGACTCTGTACCCTTATTTAATTATTCTCTGGATGTAGCTATTGTTAAGCCCCTACAGTTTAGCACAGTTCAGCACATACTTCCAGCTGCTTACAGGAACACACTGGGGAATGTGCTTTAAAATCACTTCACACTTATTAAAATACAAATTCTTCCAGACCAAGGATATGCTACTGCCATGAATGAATAAATTTTAATCATAAAATGTATAAGTGAAAATTCAACCCAGTTTCAAGAATATTGTCAAAATGTTTTGTATGACACTGCTTGTATCTGAATAAACATGTTGGGTGAAGTATTTGCATATACTGTAGTAATTAGTATTAATGGTTATACAACTACACAGAGTTGAAAACCAAGAAATGTTGACAGTTTTTTTATTTCCAAAAATAATTATTTCTAATATGTATTTCTAACGATCTGTCTAATACTTCTCATAAAATATTTCTAATTTTTTTAATATTTCTGAAGAAACTCATGACTTCTTTAAAATATGTCACAATGCTGAAAGATATTTACTTACACCTTTCCCCCCCC